>NW_028263371.1:43910274-45128845 GCF_051168715.1 Poecilia mexicana | reverse complement strand
CTGGTGGATGCTGTCAATGGCCTAAAAAACACACACAAGGGCTGGTTAGATACATAATAAAAGCTAGACAAAAAAAAAAAAAAACATGTTTATGTCTTTTAAATTGAACCAAAAGCTGAACCTGAAAAGAAAACTTTATCTACACTTTGATTACATTAGCTGAAAACCAACTGGATTTGCAAAACATGTTTTGTGAACAGTGAAGCACAAAGCAGACGTCTGGAGTTGCAGTATGTTTTCTTGTGTTATTAATGATTGCAGCTGCATTCCAGCACATGAGCTGTCAAACAAAATGCAATATTTGTATGCAGACTTAGAAACTAAGAAATTCTTTTCTAAATCATGCCAAAGTAAAGTCTTTTAAACAGACGAAGTCCGCACCTGGAGGACTCGGCTCATCCACTGGAAGCTGTCCTCCTCTGAGGCGTCTGGCCTCTGCTCAGCCACCACAACGATCCTCTCATCATGCAGGACCGACACTGAAAATACTGCTATCCTGGAGCCAAAAGCACAACATCAAACTGTTGCAGCTGCAGCAATACAGTCAACCGAGTTAGCAAATGATGCAAGACACACAAAAATACAGCAAATACAAAGTGAAGTGAAGGATTTTTTTTTTAAAAGTGTTTCCCCCTTTACCTTCCCCTGTACACAAACTTCATGGGCTCTACAGCCAGCGCCGTGGCAACCACATCATCTGCATTGTGTCTCCGCCCACTGACGACCATGAGGCCGTCTATCTTCCCAACAACAAACACAAGGTTGTCCTTAAAAGAAAAATCAAGTAAAGATGGTTAACTGAGAATGACCTTGTATTAAAGTTTGCATTCACACCACAGGTTGTTTGTCACATTGTTTATGTTACTCTACAAAGTTTAGTCATGTAAAGTCAAACTTTGCATCCAGAGTACACTGAAGGGAAACAAAAGTTCAAAACAGAAGGAAAAAATATGATTTTAGCTGAAGAATATTAAAATGTGGTTATATATTAAATTATGATTGTGTTTCTATTTTAAATGCATATTACAAATATATCGAACAAAAGTACAGGTAAAAAAAAGTTTCTTATTTGCATTTTTTCCCCCTGGATGTAAAATAAGAATTAACTTTCTATGGACAACATTTCTTTTTGTTTGTCTTCCTATTTTTAAAAATAATTGGAAGACGAAAAGCAAAACGAGACATAAACAGGATTTTCTATTTTGTGATATTTGACTCAATTGGCTTTAATCATCATCCAGTCCAAACACAAGAAACATATCTAAGAATAAAAAGGTAAATAAATAATACAATCATTCATTTTCTGTAAGCTACTTATCAAACTGTTGATGGATTAATCATGACCCATATTATATTTCAGAGTTATGCTAACAAACTTCAGACTAAGCTTAAAAAGATAAGAGCATAAAAGGCTTAAAACTTCCTGCCAATTTAATGACGTGGAACTTACTGGTCCCACAAAGCCCAGCAGGGAGGTTCTGATGAAAGGTCTGTCACTGACGGAAACTCCAGATGGTTTTACTGGGATCGTCTGAAACACCACACAACACTGTTAATGTTTTATAAATGAGATACAAACACAAAAGATGAGAGATCAGCAAAACTATAGAAATCTAAAATATGAAGAATTCTTGGGAAAGAGTTTGTTTTACCTTTCCTTAAACTGCTTTAAATGCAATCAGTTCACTCATATGGATTCATAAAAGCATCTGTCCTACCTCAAAGATGTTCTTGGTCATGCCTGGGAGACCGTAGTACGCTAAACCAGAGCTGCCTGAGCTCACGCAGATCTCTCCAACCTCGTCTGTCTGGCAGAGAAAAGGTGTTCCCTCCACTCGCACCACGCAAACGACAGCTGGGAATGGATGATTGAAACAGAATGCGGAACACAATGTTTTCATGTTTCAGCCTTAAGTGTCACATCTCAATGAGTCTGGCAATTATAGAACAAAGTCTTTAATGTTAGACTAAACGTCTCAAACCTATAAAATAATAATCAGCCAGTTCACCAACAAGATTTATAAAGTAGCTGCAGTATTTCAGCTCAGTATTTCAACATGTAGACAAAGCAAAGCACAAACAATCTGTTCCTGTCGCACAATTCTCATCGTGATTTGTCTGTGTCCGGCTTTACCTCCAGGCATGACCTGGCCCACATCCTGAACTGTGAGGACAGAGAGTTTCTCCTCTGTGTCCACTCGGATCACACCGTGACTCAGTCCGCTCATGGACAGCACTGCTTTGCCTGGAGGAGGAACACCCATCTCTGGAGGTCTGTAGGACACACCAACACGCACACACATTACTATAGTTAAATAAAAAAAAACAGCTTCTGACTAACATAAACACAAATGGAGAGACTTGGAGAGCAGCAAGGACATCCAAGGACAACTGCAACCAGTTCTCTTTTCATCCACATTACCCTGTAAAAAAGTATTCCCTTTGAACAATTTCACTCTTTCCTACGTCAAAATATCAAGCTTGAAATTCTTCTATTGTGATTTTATGCAACAGACCAAAAGATAGAAATACATTCTTGTAAAGAGAAAGAAAAATGATATATGATTTTTAGACTTTTTTAGCAGTAAAAGTCTTTAAGGTGTAATGTGGATATGTCTCTAGCCTGCTTGGTTTATACTGTTCCGAGTTTAACCTGAAATCAAATACAGATGCTATATGAAGCCCTCTGAGGTTTGCAAGTGAATATTACTACTTTATCCAGGAGTCGGAGGAAGACATAGCAGGTCATGTTTGCAGTTTGCCAAAAACCCTGTAGTAAAGGTAACCGATATGTGGAAGCAACATTTTTTTTTCTTTCATTTTCCAATTGTGAACTACTTTGAGTTAGGTTGTCACATAAAATTTCAATGAAAAGTAGTGACATTTGTTGTAATGTGGCAAAAAGGGAGAATGTTCATAGGGCGTACGTTTTTTTTTTCTTTTTGTTTTTAAAACACACCTCATAAATTTGACGAGCTTTTGAAAATTTGAGAATCTGTCTCTCTCAAGCAAAAATAATTCCAATAGGATTAAAAATGCTAGTGTCTTTGATTAAAAGCTTGCTTGTTTAGTCTGTCTCTAACCTTTTGTTTATAGCTAACCATCTTGATAACACAGATGCAAAGTTTAATTTATAGCATGTGTAGTAGCAGACATTCACCTCCGGATGGCGACAGTCATTGCTTCTGAGGAGCAGGCACATGGGCAGATCACCTCAGGTCGCAGCCCACGTGCCTGAAACACATTGAGGAAGGCGTCGCAGGATGATATCGACCCTGTGGTAACACACACACAGTCAGTCTGATGCACACGCAACCAAACATCCCTAGCAGACAATATAGTGTCTTGTACCTCTGAGACCCGTCTATGCAGATGTACTCACATGGGTTAGCGCCATCTGCCACGATCAGCATCCGTAGTGAGCTCAGACTGATGTCTCTCTGGTCTCTCTGGGCCAGCAGAGACCAGTGCATGTCCCTCGACTTCACCACCGCTACCCGCGCTGCGCAGGGGACGCAAACACAAAGAGAATCTCTGATGCAAGCTCCTCTTTCATCCAACCTGACAGCCAACCGCATGTCATAAAATCTGACAGGGTGTACCGACTCTGGTGCCAACAGGTAACTCAGTAAAGGTCAAACCACACAGAGGGGAATTTTATTCAACTCAGTAGAAGTTTTTTCTTTCATCCTTCATCGTTGGGAGGACAACAGTAAGGCAACACACAGAAACTGTTTCTTTGGTTTTCTTTTTACAAGTTTAACTGAATTAAGACACATCTTAAGGGAGACCATTTGCTCACCTTTGTACATGTGAACCTTCTGTATCCAGGACAGAGGGTTGACTTTCATCAAGGAGTAGGGAATGCTGATCACGTGCATCCGATTCATGACGCTCTGCCAGGAGAGCAAAAAGGCATCAGATAAGCTACAACACATGTACCAGATGCATCAAAATGACTGAACATGATGTCACTGTAAACCAGATTTTATCATTCAGAGCAGCAGAGTTGTGTGTTGGTGATTGCGATTTGCCAGAGAAGGAACCCGGATGTCACAGCAAGTCGACTATAAATAGTGCCTAATACACCCTGCATGTTTGAAACCAATCAGAGCTGCGTCAGTGTGTTAAAGGAGGCAGATTTCTATGAGATGAGACGGTATTCTCCTTTAGGACTATTAGCCTGCATCATTTGCATGCTGATGAAGATCTACCAGGCCAGTCGGGTGAATATATCACATATTTCATCAGCAATTTGAGAACATGCTCCTTTTCTCACTTTGCTACTAACGCTATTAATCCTGAACTTTTTTAGACACTTAAATAATAATGAAGCAGGTTATTGAGCCACGCTTTAACTCAAACATAAGCATGGAGAGAACTGTTAAAATCACAGCTTCTAAATGTGAGAAAGACCCGATTTGAACAGGTCTCGAAAATGACTGCAAAACCTTATTTAACAGGTAAAAATGAAAAACAGATCAAAACTAAAGTGGTATTTAACAACGTGTCTCAGACAGCTGTATAAAAACCTGGTGGATCCGCTTTTGAACAGTCTAGTAGTTTCATGTTTTTCCTACAGCAGCTCAGAGGTTAGAAGCACTTTGATAACCTTCTCTGCTCCTCTCACTCTTCTCTGCAGACAGTGACTGTCAGCTGAACAACTCCCAAATCAGCAGTCGTTCCTGTGACTGGGTTGATAATAACAAAACTCCTCTGTATTATTATTATTGTCTGATATAGTATTTTATATTCTAGGAAACTGACATTTAGGTTCGTATTATCTCTAATCATGATAATTAAAACTGACAGAAGAAAAAGTGAACTATTTCAATCTGTATTCAATGAATCTACACAGGAGCTCCACTTTTTGGTTTGAATTGCAGAAATAAACTTTTTGATGAGTTTTCAATTTATTGAGCTGCAGCTCCATGCCTGTCTTAATGTCTTTACAAGACATTGTGAAAAACCTACCGTGAGGACACCATGCCATAATCCTGCTTCGCGTTTAAAGTCCAGAACATTCGTGATAGTTTCACCTATAAATCAAACAGACCAGAAAGAATTCAATCTAAATTATGAGGATAAACAATATTTGTGACATTTCATCCGACATGCTCAGTCTTCAGTTGCATTCAAAAACAAAAAAAAAATATTACTGAAGAAGAAGAGAGCCAAAATTAACTTTTAGAAACAAAATCTGGAGAGTGACTTCAGGCTACCAGTGGAGTTCGGAGTTATTTAGAGCAAAACTGGGACACTGGGAGAAAGGAAGTGCTTTATGTTCTTGTTCTTTTCAAGCAGACCTGATGCAGGTCTGACAGACTGAAACACAACCAGCTGAATGCAGCATAAATCAAACCGTAATTACACCACAGAGGGTATGTGAGCTGCTGAACGTGAAAGGAGGGGTTTTATGCTACCAAATATATGATGAAATATGTATTCAGTGATGATAATCTGTTATACCTGACCTGCTGTGTCTTTAAGGAAAAGTAGAGCAGTCAGAGTCAATTTATTTTTCACAATATTTACCTTCAACATAATCAGAATTACTTAAGCTGGTTGTAGGTTTACTTGTCTCTCCTCCTAAAATATCCATGTCACAGTAATGAATAAATGATAACAGACCAATAACTCATAGTAAGCAGAGTCCTCCCCACCTTCTGTGTAGCCGCAGGCCTGTGTGAGGGCCTGACAGTGAGCCAGCATGGCTGAATGGGACACGGTTATTCCCATGGTGCTTCCCTCTTTGCTTGTTTTATACTGAATTGAGGATGCAAAGGAAAAACACATAGATAGAAATGTGTTGAAATTTAAAAAGCATGGCTCCTTAACAATTTTAACTAGTAAAAAAAATTGAATATTAGCAAATATTAGCAAAAAAATAAGCAAATAGTATGCCAATTTTGTAATATGAGACATAAAACATCTCTTTTAATAATGCAATTATTGCATTATGTTGTTAAACTGCTCTTACTTCTATATAAGCGATGTCATTGCTGGCTTCCCGTACTGGCGGGTGCCAGTCTTTCGGAGGCTTCACAACATGCTTCCCATCTGTCACGAACCAAAGCAGCCGTGGCCAGCCTGCAGAGACGGAGACACAGAAATCCTTTCCAGCAAAATGAAACTAACGCCGCAAAGCAAGTAGAAACAAAAACAAACCAAAGTCGCACCTTTGAAAGTGACAACCTCCCCTGTTTGTGCTTTGGGCAGGCCTTTCTGACAAGCATCAGTGGTCAGTGCCAGCGTGACCCCGCAGCTGCCCAACAGAAAGCCAATCTGCTGACTGCCTGCATCCTGGGATAGCAAAGTGAGAGTTGGTTTCTAACAGGAAAGCTTCGGCTATCCTAACAGTAAAATATTGAGACAGTCAACGCAGCCCAAATTTTAACAAGATAAAGCACATTTTAACAATTTTGATGCATTTTAACGTGACACACAAAATAATAATTGGAAAATGTAACAAAAATGAACAAATGCAAATAATAAAAACAAAAAGTGGTGTGCAGTAATCATGAGCCCCCTTTACAATACTACCATTAACTGTTTGTAATTTGATATTAGTATAAATGCAGCTGTTTATGAAGGTCCCAGATTGTTTTAGTGAACATTAGGAAACGACCAGCATTGTAAAGTCTAAAAAACACATTCATTCAGACAGCTACTTTCACTGAGCTTTGATTTTTCAAAGAAGAATGAGAAAAAGTTTTGCACAGTTAGCAGAGAAAACCGCAGCAGACCTGCAGTTTTAATTGTAAAGCATCATGCTGCTACATCTGGAGCATTGACTCAGGCTGGCTGAGTACAAATGCAACACAATCTTGTCCTTCCACTATAGAAACATACACCCCTTTGTATTAATTAGAACGCTGAATGTTCCTGAATGTAGGGAATGAAGAAAACTGAGTGACAGCCAACCGCTATTAAAAAAACAAAAAACTAAGCCCCTGATCTAACACACTCATATTAGATCTGCAAATTATTTTAGTGCAAGAGTCATGCTGGGAAAACTACGCAGCTCAGGGGAGGTAAAGAAGTGGGAGACCAAGAGAGAGAAGGAAAATAGAAGAAAAGAGAGACAGTGCAAAGATAATAATCACAAAGAGAGAAATGACTGAGGGAAACAAAGAGAGGAGGAAGAGTGATCGGTGTTGTCAAAATGAGCCAATGAGGTTTTGGCTCCTGAGAACAGTTGGCCCGTGATCTAATATTTTGACTATAATTACTCTTCTTTTCACCCCACGCACCTTTTATTGATTACAGCCCAGTGTGTGCCAACAGCATGCTCATAAAGGCAATCAAGAACATCAATTACTATTCACCCAGCGTAGCTAATGTGGATGAATTTAGCAAGGTATGCGCTGATGAGTGCGCTGAAGTGGCATCGCATTATGCCGATCTGTAAGCAAACATGTCAGACACTGCGCTGCTGCTGTGGTGAGATAATAACACATAACTGCAAACTACACGCTCTTTAGCCGTATTTAATAACCAAATAAAACAGAAATGATTCCCGTTAAATACTGTAACTGCAGGGCAGTGCACATCTGGGCTTATTCATGTCCAGCAGGGGTCAGTGCTGATTTGTAAATACTGACAGAAAGTATGAAAAACACAGCCTCAAGAGGTTTTGTTTGTATTTTTGCTTTACCTTTCTGGTCAGCGGGACTTCAATAGGCACAGGGACCAGCTCTGCCAGGAGGCAGCCGTAGAAGGCCACCATGAACATCATGGGGTCATTGTTGGGGAAAACGAGCGCAACCTGGTGGAGAGGCAAACAAGATGTTGAAAACATGGAAAGGTTAGGGCTTGAGTAGACAACTGATCATCAGTACCACAGTGCCTTTCAAATGTATTCACAGTGTACAAGATTTGTCACATTACAGTCACGAATCTCAATTTATTTACTGGAAATTTGTTATACAGACCAGCACAAATGCTAAATTTGTATTTAATTAAAAAAAACATGTATAACTTTTTTTCCCCACGTAACATTCACAAACTACTTTGCCTTGGTCAATCACCTGCTCAGGTTTGTGGCTGTCGTATAAAATGTGAGAAAGTTAAAGGGGTGTGAATACTTTTGCAAGGCACTGTAAAGCACTGACTGTAGCATCTGTATTGTATCAGTTTATGAAAATGACTTGTTTTCTCTCCCTGAGAAATAGCTAGCATCATAAAGCCATGATAAATATTAGGTTTTAGTTGGCAGTCGATGTGCTTAGTTAAACACAAAGAATGGAAATAGAAGAAACACCAAACCAATGTTTATGTGAGGTTTGGCATCTATTCATGCATAAACCCCAGAAATGCTATCTTTCCAGCAGTACACTCACTTTGGAGTTTGATAGATTCTGAAATGTTTAAACGATTCTCTGGCTGCAAAGATTACCCATGGCATTTTGAGCATTTCATGCTCATCAAATACATTAGTTATTTCAAGTAGACGTGATTGGATAAATAGCTTTGCATCTTTTCAGAAATGAGCACACAGCTGGATCTCATGACTTACTCTGTCTCCAGGCATTAGCAAAGGCTCATTTCTGCTGCTCAGCTTGTTTAGCAAAGTGTAGGCCAGTTTCTGACTGCGGGTCCAAAGTTTACCTGCACGAATTAATGCACACCATCAAATACACGCAAAGCATAAGTTCATAAAGAAGAGCTGGTACAGTTTTATATTCTTTACTCCACTGCCGGGCTCGTTCTCCACAGGTTTATGCCTACCGTAGGTGAGTGTGTAGACGGGCTTGCCGGCGTTGTCGAGTGCTGTCAGACAGGGGTTCTTTGGATGAGTGGTGGCCCACCTTTGCAGGGCTGCTGGCAGAGAAGGAGGCCAGTTGGTGGCCACCCCGAGAGGCTCTCCCTCCAGGGGGCTCATCTGCTGGCCCTCTGGCCTGGGCTGGTTGGGATCGGGCTGCTGGACTAAAAACAGAGGAAAGAGCATCTTTCTGAGAGGGTGGATTAGTGGATATTCTGAGTATCAGAGCAGAACTAGGCCCTGAGCTGTTTTGAAATCTAACAACCATGTTAGGAGAAAGTGACACAGAAACAGATGGGATTAAACGACAGTGTGTGAGGGAAATGGAGGATGAGAAATTTTCACAACCATGTATTTATTTATTTATTTTTTACCTTTCAAAGGTTTTAACTGCTTGGGGTGAAAGAATAATACCAGTTAAATTCAATCTTACTGGCAAGTCAGAGCTTTTAAGCAGAGCTTGCAGGTGAAGATTCTTGCCAAATAAAACGATTTTGTTTGGAATAAAATGTGTTCAGTCTGCTGCTGTTTTACCTCTGTGTGTTTTTCTGCTCACAGTAAGCGGATCACCACAGCATCTGTGCCAGAACCAGCCAGCCTTTACAAATACCTGCTGATGAGTTGCTGCTCCAGACAGATTTTCATCTAGACAATGTTTATTCAAGGTGGCAGAGGACCACCCAAAGCACCATGCCAGGAATGTAGGAAATAGATGGACTGGGCTGGTCGTCTGTTTTCGCTCATTTCTTGCCTAATAAGTCCTTCGTGCCGAGTGATCTCAACTGCAAATAAAGTCAAAAAACTGAAAGTGCTCAATTTTGAGATTCTTAAGGCATGACTACTTCAGAAACCTTTTCCAGTAATCTGGGTACTTTTCCCAGGTCATCCTTAAACCTGTAACCTGTCATCTTATAAAACAGATTTATAAGACAGAAATTTACCCCAGAATCTACAATTGTGAGCAGTCGTACTTTTGTTGCTACCCTGAACCTTCCAAATGAAGTTTTGTGAAGGAAAGAAAGCCAAACTTGCCAAATTGCTTGATTATTCTATGCATTATATGTCAGTAATTCCAGTTTTTTAAATTGATCTACAGTTCATATTTTTAAAGATCATATAGCCAAAAAAAACACACACAAACATTGTAAGTAAGCATATACGAGTCACAATTAGCCATCTCCCTTGTTTTATCAAAGAATACACATTTTAACAAAAGGAGCCTTTTTATTACAGCCAGTAAAGCAGAAGGCCACAACCACATTTGGTCTGAAATGGCACCGTCTGGAAATCTCTAATGATAACCAGAGGAGTAATTCTTTCCTTGACAGGAACATGTCGAATGGATCCACGCTCGCTTATTGGCAACACAGAAAAAAAATGAAGTTTGCACAAAAGATAATCTCTGGAGGAAATGTGAAAGAGCTCTGTGGAAGTAAACAGGTGGAACAGATGGATTCCTCCTCAGCCAACAAAAACAATTTAAAAAAAACCAACTGAAATCTTGGATTTAAGGGGAGGAACAATGCAAACTTGAGGGAGGGTGACACAAGATGGTTCATGCCACAACTATTCATCTCGAGCGGGGTGCAAACAGCCTGACCACCAAGAGGAGCTCTTTGTGAGCATAAGGTTCCTAAAACCATATGCTTTCTTTGACAGCAGTTTTTACCTTTTGTGTTCTCATTCAAAACTAAATATCTGCTGATGTCCAGAGAGCATTAAATTAATACCCTCTTCTCTAAAGACGATCCTCCTTCTGTTTTTTGCCACGATAGCTTCAGCTGCAAAATCTACTTTTCTGTGAAGAAGAGTGTGTTTTAAGGCAGCTGCAGTGTGACTACAAAATATCAGTTATTTAGATGACAGTTTTTAAGAGTAATGTGCTTATGCATCGCTGTTTAGATCATAGTAGAAATGCTGGTCAGAACCAGAATTTGTATATTTGTATGCTACCTGGATTTTAGTGCTAAGAGGTTACAGTTTTTGGAACGAGTTGTCACTAAACTCTGTGCTGAATTGCAGTTTAACTGGGTTTACAACAGAATGCTTTTAAATCAGGCCATAGGGTGCTGGTTTGTTAGCTCTCCAAGCTACTGGTCTAAGCCAAAATGTGTCTTCACTTCGCTCTCCTCACTGGAAATAACATAATCTTCACTCCACGAGCTTTGATTTACTCCCACCACATACATGTCCATTGTGGACATTGTTTTATGTACCAATGTTCCAATTTGTTAAACACAATATTATCACTCTTTCATGACTTTGGCTGCATTTTTAGATGATCTGTACTAGTTTTTTTTTAATGTAGTTATGCATTTTATGTATTTCTGCAAGCAGTAATTATAGGAGAAACAAGCTTCTAAGAGTAATTGGTTCTGAATGGTAGTGGGAATGAATACAACAAACAGTCCAGGAGATTAAGTGTTCCTAAAAGATATGAAGGATATAATTTCAGGGAAGCATAATGGGGAAAAAAAAAATCCTTAAGTGAGGTAACTATTTGGACTAGAGATGCAAAACTTGACGAAGAATTATAGGTCAAGAATCAAATTAATAGGCTGGAAAAAATAGTTTCTCAAGATTTGGTTAGTAGCGAAAACAATTACTTTTAGGTCATCTTACCATCTAAAAGCTCCTCGAAGTCGTCAACAAAGAATTCACGTAATGGTGGACGCTTTGGTCTCTTTAATGTATTGAGCAGCTGCTGGATTTTGTTGGAGACACGACTGTTGACAGGAACACCTATAAAATGAGTTTGAAGGGAGTGAGAGGTAAGAAGCGAGGGTAGACGCAAACAAGGCAAAGCAGAAATGTGACGGGAAACGAGCATGAAATACAAAAACAAGGAGGGATGTTGCAGTGGTGGGATGTGTAGATGCGCAGATTGATGAAGCAATGAGAAGAGCATAGATAGGGGGAAAGGTCAGCCTGGTGGTATGGTGCAATTTAGAGGACAATGAGCTGTCACACTGGAGCATGACAACAAAACAAGAGGAACCGACACCTGGAGGTCAAACATTCAGCCAGGAATCTCTAAAAATACGAGTAAACCTCACAGAAAAATAAATGTAAAAACAGCGCGCCACCTCCTGCTGCCTAGCAACACAGATGTCCTCTCTGTGGCATGTAAATTATAAAATGTCTATAAAGGTGTCCTTATTACACACACAGAAACAGATCACAATCATTAGATCATTAGTTTGAATGTACATAAAAAAAATACACGTGTATGCTTTTCATATGGTATACATGACCACACTTTAAAATCAGATGCAAGAGCAGGCAAAGCACAGAGACAACAGACTGAATACAAATGCGGACTGATGTCCTGTTAGATTTTCTTCAAGTACTGCTTGGTCTCAGACTAGATTTATCAGACAATACATTCACCATTTAATTTCACCCTTAAATTATGAAAAGGGGGGTTTTGCTAGACATTCCAGACAGCCAAGGGAGCTGAAAGCCACAGCTGTACGCAGCGTGCTGCATCTATCTTATAATAAAAGCCCAGAGTAAGACAGATGCTGCCTCCTTATGTGGGCACAGATGTACTGGGAGTTAATGTGTGGGGGTCAGCAGCCCCTGATTGGCCAATTAGGAAGCCCCGATGCTCACGGGACATAAATCCCACCAATTAATGAGCCCTGATCACTAATATCAAAGCCAACCAGGACCCATCTATTAAAGCACTATAATTAATCTGTATATGACTTTGGTGATTTATGCCTCAAGGACTGGTTTTGGCTTAAAGTAAAGAAAAATATGACATCTTTCAACAGAAACTTTTTATTGCATAAACTAACCAAACCCAATGTATAATAAAGATGCATTTAAGGAATAACAACTGTGTTCTGCTATATTTCAATTGCTGCTAACAAACCCAAATAAACCAACATGTGTTACTTCCATCTGTCAGAAATATTTTAAGGTCCTGAGCGTGTCTGCGGGTCTGAGCCACAAGACTGTTCCAACCACTTCTGACACAAAAATGGCTCATAAATACATAGTTTCATTTTCCCCATATTTGTTGGTGCAGATAGGTTTTCTAGTTTTCACAGTATATTCAAACAGAAGACGTCTGATTTGTGTAGGTGCATTTGATGCGTAGACCATTTTCAGCCAGGGATTATAATTATACTAAAACCACAGTGCCCCCAGGTTGTGATTAAAATGCAGCATTGCTCCAATTTGGAAATGTTTATTATGGTTCCAATTGAAACCAAGGGCATAAATTAATAAAATATTGAATATTTCGCAGCTGTTTTTAGTATTTTCTACTAGAAAGCTGAACACATATAAAAAACAAATCCGTCCTTGAAACATTTGGACTAAAGAGGGAAGGAAAATAAGATCAAAATGGATATGGATTTGTTGGCATGCCAAACAACAGGCAAGAGGCACTTTCTTTGTTGTTTCAGGCCAATCCATTTGTGTAGCATTTATTGCTAAAAAGATCAAGCTTGTGGTGTGCCCAGTTTGTCCTGCCAGTCAGAGCTCTGATCTCCGAATGACGTCACACCCAAGTTAAGCCTGTTCTAGTTGCAAGTCGGAAAAGCACAAAGATATGCTATTTGTTGTAGTGCTAAGCATATTCAGCAATATAAGCCGATTGTGCCATAACAATGTACAATATTTCTCTCAGTAGTATGTGAAGTATCTGAAGAGTGCTACTCACCACTGGTTTAAACAGTTTAAACCAGTGGTTTAAATAGACAAACTGTCAAAAGTGCTAATAAACAGTTTATACCTGCAATTTTCACTACATTATTAAATCCACAAGACCCACATTGGATCCAGAGCCAGAGACCACTCAGAGACTTTCTTAATCAGCATTTTAACTTCTAGAAGCTTTACTTATGACTGACAACAGAAAAATCCAATTTCTGAGCATAAAGATGACGCACCATTAGTCTCATATGTCTAAAACAAATGGTTCCAGTAGAATTAAGAAAGCTCCACATGTTTATATTTGGCATGGTAGGATAAAAAAAAGGTTTCCCTCCCAAACAACCATTTGACATGCAGGCAGCACCTGGAGGAGACTTGGTGATCCAAAGAGGATGTTCTTTTCTGCCTTTCTGTGAAGATCAGCTGCAAATATTTTATTTACCTCCCTTGCCATCCTGCTCACTGTGTGTAGTAGAAACATAAATATGTGTCCTCATCCAATAGAAACTGGTCAGATGTCATATTTAAACCAAAGAACCGCTGAAAAGCTACTGATAAGTAAGACGTTCCTAGAAAGTCAACTTAAAAGTTAAAGCATAATTGGAAAAAAAAATGCTTGGTTACCAATAATTGTGCCACATATAATCTGTTTTTAATTTCATTTTCCCACTGAATACATTTTCAGTTTCAAATTGTTCTACTGCGGTAAAAGATTTATTTAAATGTAGACTTGTTACAAACCCCAACTAACGAGTGCAGAAAGACTGAACTCAACGTGTGGCTAATGAATGAGTTTTAAAATGGAAGCAGTGACTGACAGCCGCCCTCGCTGAAGCATCTGTAGAGCTACAGGCTAACCGGCTGGTGTCACACATTGCGGTGAGAAACATAGACTGATGGCTCTGAGCTTTATCACTTTGAGCGAAGAAACCAGAATGCCAATATGTTAAATATTCACAAGGTCAGATGACCAGTTACATCTGTTTACACTGTCTTCTTCTGCAGAAATCAGCTGGGTTAGACGAGGCTAAAAACACAGTCAAGGGAGCACACTGTATTCCACACTTCAGCTTTTCAAATGCTTTTACAAAGCAAAGCGGCAACCTAACAGCAGAGGCAAAGGCAGAACCACAAACACACACACACACACGCACAAATACACAAGCAGCTTAGTGCTCAAACACCAGCCTGCCACAGAACTGGAGGAACAATTATAAATACCATCGATTAAAGTCAGGGATCCGTCACCTCCCCACTCACAGCCTGGAGGAGAGACATATCAACGTGTCAGTGAAACAATCCTACCAAGCTTCTGTGCTTGAATGTGTGAGAAATCTACTGGCTGCTTCGCAGAGGTTAGACTGTGATAGCAAACAACAGAAGGAGAAAACATGGCAATGAATACGTCTTATAAATGCACTCATTGAACAGCTACCTTCACTGCAGAGCACCGGGTGGGTGAAGTGATGTTTAGTATTTGTTAGCAGATAGTCTGCATCGGTACAGTGAGGCTCTGCTGACTCTGTGCTGTGGTTTATAAGTTGTCATGTTATTAAAATGCTGATGAATGACTAACAGAAAGAAGAAAGGAATGACAGGAGGATGATGGGTCCATTATTTTCACTATTTGACAGGGTTGACATTTTCTGAAGAAAACATTGTTTTACTTTAATTCCCCTTGCTTTTTTTTAAGATGGATACAGTTTGTTACATATTATTGATATGAATCCTAAAAACACTGCAACAGCATTATGTACATTGCTTGCTAATAAACACAGATGTTTTACACAGACAGACACCATCCTCTGTTTGTAACAGAGTTATACCTTTAAGTGCTTTGAGAAAGTGTTAATAATCCTTGAGTGTTTTAACACTGTCAAATTACAAACACAACACTAATGCATTTCAATGAGATCTCATTTGATAGACCATCACAATTAGTGAAGAATTGCAAAGTGTGTGTGGGGGGGATCATAGTTTTCAAGAATTTAAAACCTAAATCCACTTGGGAATATTTGGCAAAACGTGAAACTTCATTGGCAAAGATGTTCTCTGTCCAATCTGACTGCAAAGAAGAATGAGCAAAAAAATTAAGTCTCTAGATTAGTGACTCTATAAAACAATGACTCAGGGGGGGGCTGAATGCATGCCACACTTTTCAGTTTTTGAATCACAAAAATATGAATATGATCAGAAAATCAGTATCCTTTACTTCTTTTCACTTCACAATTATACTCTACTGTTTTGGTCTATCACCTAAAACAATACTGAATGCACCATATAGCACTTTAAAAACAGGTTTAAAACTGCAGCATAGTGCTGTACAAGAAATGATAATAAAATAAGTTGATGGAAAAAAAAAGTGACCAAATGTAGAAAACCTAAAAGAGTATGAATGCTGTGGAAAGTACTATTTATTTAAGCAGCACATCAAAAGATGCACATTAACAGTGATTAGTACATACAACACTAACACGAATAATTAGCTACTCTTGCATCAAATTATAATTTTCTATTTAAAGCACTGACTCAGTTTCGATTGACAAAGATTTTGCTCAAAGTCCCTTAATTGTCTGTTTAAAAAGAAATTATTTCCTTCTGCTGATAATCATAATTACCTCGCCTTAGTTATTAGTAACAATATTTGCAGATAAAATTGCTGTGACGTTTCCAGAGGGATTGGAGAGGCTGTTACCATGACACATTGAGAGGGTCAGCTAGCGGGGTCAGTTGTGCCTGTCAGAAAAGCCGACGGGTGGAGGGCTGGACAGAGGGACAGACAGCAGGGAGGAGATGCTCTGTGTGTGCGAGTGAGGCTGAGGAGGAGGAAACTCACCATCTGCGGTCTCCATCATGCTGGCATGGTGGTTGTAGCTGCGGGAAACGCCTCGCACCGAGCCCACCTGGGGCCGCTCCAGGTGAATCGAGGAGCGCTCGGACAACCCCGTCACGTCGGGGGGTGCTGAGTGGTTATCTGCGATGAGTGGGGTGTCTGGGGTTAAAAGGTCAGCCTGTATTTTGGGCTGTCATCATGAAACACTCTGTCCTAACACATTTGTGTTTTGGCAGAGCCTAGAGGCTGCAACGATGATTCATGTTAAGATGCGACTCCTCAGAAGATCAGGAGAGGATGACAGCTTTATTGAAGGATTGTTTAGCTGAACGTTTAGGCTGATCAGAAAACAAAGAACATGAACATTCAGTGTTCAAATGACTCTCTTTAACATATTAAAGTTTAACATTTCCTCAACAAAGGACCTTCATTTCTGAACAAACTCTTTGTCTCGGTGATTTGTGATGCACCAAGCTGTCAGGCAGAGATTGAAATAGGCCAATTTTTCCTTCATCAAATCTTGAAAAATCTTTTTTATGCATCAATTAAAGGCATCAAAACATAAAACTGCTTCTTTTTTGAGCTGCAAACAGATCAACAGCATGTTTTGTGATGCGTTTACATTGAAATGAAATAAAGATTTGGGACAATTAGTTTAGTTCTAACACAGATTTCACATTTGATTTGATTTGATTTATTTTATTAACATTTCCCTGTCAGGTATAAATAGTGGGTAAAAATACCTAAAATCACATGTCCGTGGACATTATTACAGCCTTATTGCTAGTTAAGAAATGTCAATAAGTTTTGCAAGTATCAACATACTTTTACTTCAATATATGAACCCAATGTTATCTATTTAAAATGATTAATACAACTAATTGCTACGGTTTCTAGATAATGTTAATAATTAGTACAGACTAGGCAATTTAAAAATACCGTTTGTAATCTGGTTTCAAATCCCTGTGTAAGTGCTACATCTTTAAAACTCTTCCCCCCCCCCCCCCCCCCACATATGCACAGCAGTCCTGAAACATCTTAGAGATGATCCAGAGGGGTGGCATGTGGGAATACACGTGGCTACGGGATTGGCTCCAGGCCTCTTGTTGGTATTTTCCACCAGACCGCAGAGAAAAATGTGTGGAAGATGAGGAGGGAAGAGACAACCTCCAAACATAGCAGCAAGTCTTTAGAACTATTTACTGTGGCAAAAGTGCATGCTGATAAGTCACAGCTTAATGCTTTTATCTGCTGACCTATATTTCCACTTAGAAAAATAGTCATGAGCCTAGTATTTTGATTAAAATGAAGCATGTTTCCAAAGTGTGGAATTAAGACTCTTGTTCTGTCTCTTCTACATATTTCTGGCTCAGTGAGGGGTCTCCAGAAGAAAATCTCCAGCTGTTAAATGTACGTGTGGCCAACCACGGCACAAAAATCACATAACTTGTGGTCTTGTCAGGAAAAATAGTTTAAAAATGTAGCTAAATTAGGTCAAAATAAAATGGATTGACAAAATAAATAAAAAATGAAGGTTTTGAGGTTGAACTGAGGTATTAAACAGATTTTTTTTGTTTTTCCAAGTGTTGTGGTGTAACAAAATAAGAATGAAAATAAATTGATGGTGTTTCTCGATGGTTATGAGTCCAAAACAACTGCATCATCAGCATTTCTCTTGCGAGATGTGCCTTAAAACCCACAAATCCTGTTTCTTGTGCATTTCCATCCAACACAACTTTCAGCTGCTGCCTTCCTGTGATGGTATATCAGCAGAAAGTGTCTCGTGGAAAGGTGAGTGATACACATACTGAGTATTTAAGGGGGGAGAAGGAGCACGCTAACATTGGAAATTTATTTACAGCTTCAAACAGCAGCAATCACTCTGGCTACTTTATGACACAAGCAACCTTGAGCGGGAGAAGACGGCTTTATCGTGATAGAACATGGCCGAGCACAGAGTCACACCGGCAAACACACAGACGAGGCCAGAAGAAACCAGATCGTGATGAAACACTGACAGCGATAAATATAGTGAATCTCATTAAACAGCTCTGTTATGGCAACCAGAGCAAGCTGATTTGGATTTGGCTGTGATACGACAGAGAGCTTCTTCACATGACTAACAGTTAGACAGTGGTCACTAATTTGAAAGATGTGATTTAAGCCCGTCACACAGTAGCTCAACATGAAGATTTTTACCTTTCTCATGTTTTTAAAAAAAGTGCTGACTAACCCAACAAACTTCAATTAAAAGGACTTCTTAAATGAAGTCTTTTACAATTGTGCATTCATTGCTTTGCAAACATATGAATAATCCTTCCTATATTCATGTTACAACCACAAACTTCAGTGTGTTTTATCTGGATTTTTGGAAGCAGGCAAGTCTCACAACTTTCTGACCTACATACTGAAACGTGTGTGGCGAAAACACTGATTTTATGGTGAATCACAGTGGTAGCAACATCCCAGCAGGGCAACAAACATAAAAATCCACCCAGACTTACAGTAGGATGAGTTTGTGGCCTAGCTGAAGTCCAGACCAAAATCTAACTGAAATTCTTGAAGATGGATTATCACAATCTCAATCTAACCTGACTGAACTCAAGCTGTTTTGCAATGAAGAATGGGCAGAAATGTTTGGTCTCCGTTGTGTAAACATTGCTTTGTGTTGGCATAAAATCCCAGTAAAACACACTGAAATTTGAATGTGTTATGGTCCAAGCAATACTTTGCAAATCACCGTATGTGTGTGTCGCTGCATCTGCGGAAATAAACACTGAGATATGAGACTGACCCAGCTGGGTGTGTGCCATGAGGTCAGCTAGCGCGGTCGCAGTGGCGTTGGCGTTGAGGGCAGCGTGAGCGGCGCTGTTGGTGACAGATCTGCCTCCTGGGTGGGATGAGGTGGATGAGGCTGAGGAGGAGGTGGACGAGCCCTGGATGACCCGGTTGAACCAGTGCTCGACTGCTGGGTGGCTGTGACCCTGATAGGGCGTGGATGTGGCTAGGCGTCCCTGCCGTCGCAGTGAGCCCTCATCTTCTGACGCTGAGGAGGTGTCTGCGTTGAGGAAGTCAAAACAGAGCCGAGTCAGAAGAGCAGGAAAGAAAAAAGAGGGAAAAAAAACACCATCCATGCAGTCATGAGGGGAAAATGGAGGAAGATGAAATGGGATGCCAACTGGCTTTTTGCAGGAATCTAATGACTTTCAGTTAAAAGTTTATAAAAAATACAAAAATATTTGATTTATTGGGTCTCTGTGTAGTGCAGAGGGTAGAGGTCACAGTAGGTAAAGGTCACTGATTTAAAAAAAAAAAAAAAACTAATTTAAGAATAATCTTTTTCCTGTTTGAGAGCAATGCCAGGTCCTGGTAACAATCTTTGGTGTGAAAGTTGTCACTGAGTAAAGACAGTTCATGTTCGATATCAGGAAGGTGTTTCACATCACATCTTCTTTCCACTGAGCTGCGTGGAACAGATCAGTTCAGTTCATGACGCCATTTTGTTTGTTTTAAAAGCAGCTCATACAACCGACACTTGCCGCACCATTCCTGGTCCTCCGTTCAGATGAGCTAACACAAAAAACAAGTGTCTAGGTACGGGCTTTACTTCCTTATTGAAAAAACTGGAAGAACAGTCCAATACTATTTTGCTATAGAATACATTTATGAACAAAATACATGAGGGCATACAAGTTCAGCTTTAAAAAAAAACATAAGTTGAGTTAAATCAAAGCCAGTTTCTGTGTTTAGAGGCTACAGTGAACAGTTGGTCTCATCAAAAATAAACAGGAAAAGCTTCAAAGCAACATCAGGATAATTCAGAATGAATACATTCATTTTCATCTTCCAAACACATCTCTGCTTCAAATGCTTTTCACATAGATTGAAAAACAGAAGGGCTTCTTTTGACTGATGTTCTGCAGACATGAGTTCAACAAAAGGACTAAGCAATAGAAAAAAAAAAAAGATTTTAAAAAGTTTTAAAGGAAAAACCAGAGTTTTCCAGCCATTCCTCTTTCAATGTGAAAACGAGGGCAGGTTTTAAAGACAAATACAAAAATCCTTCAAACATCTTAAAATATTAGACGAAATGCTTTGTTATGCTGTGCATAACAAAGCATTAATGAATTACAAAAACTACCCACAGAGAGCGAGAGGCAGGCATTAAGAGAACAGAAGGGTTTAGAAGACGGATTTCGACCCTGTGTGTGATCAGCACATGCCTGATGGATATTTCTTCTCCTAAAACGACTTCAGATGATTATTCTTTCTAATCACCCACAGAATATATTAACAAGACAAGTCCACCAGCTGAGACACTATTAAGAACCACTGCTGCTCGCTTTAAGCTGATATTTGGTTTTGTCGAGGCTGTCAGAAGAGGGACGGAGGAGGTGGAATTAGAATGAACCAATTTAATGTCTGTACCATCGCACGGCTCATGCGGGTTATCTCACATTTATGATTCTGTTTGTTATCCCTCTGCCCGTCTCTGCTCTCTCTCACTCTCCAGTAACTTTGACACAGTTAGGCGAGCGAGGGAGGGAAGGAGAGGGTCAGGGAATAAATTTAAAGTAGAAAGAGGGAGGCTGAAGGAAGAAGGCGTATATATCACCAGGAGACAACATTATGTACAGAGAGAAAGTGTCTGGGTCAGGTAGACAGGGTTGTAGAAGCAGACATAAGTACATACAATAAAAAAGGAGGTAAAACAGACGACAACCGAGACCTCGTATATTGCGCCAGTGGTATATGTCTTCCCGCAAACAAACAGCAAAACAGTAAAACTCCTATCTGGTGGTAAACAATGCCAGAGGAAGCACCTCTTCATAACCCGAAGAAAATGGGAGCATCACTGAAAATATGTGCAAAAATTAACATTCAGTTTCCTTATAATGATAAGTTCAATCTTTCTTAAGCTGAATGCACCTGGTTAAGAAATATAGATAATCTGCACGACTATTTTTCCCATCGCAACAGGAAATGAAATGATGTAGAAACTGAAATGATCCAAGTTTCTCTAAAGAGTCACTGTAGATGGTTATGCTGCTGCACAATGATGCAACAGCAGTATGTAGTCAGAAAGATACTGAGGAGAAAATTGATTAGGGCTGAAATATTTACATTTATTTATCAAACAGCGGGTGGGCCATTAGAGAGCTTTCTACTGTTTTCTTGTGAACCTCAAATTATACTAGAAGTAAATCAAACACCTTCAATCTTTTATGTTCATCTGTCTGTTTCTTATACTTTCACTGTTCACAAAGAACAAAGATTATTGAACAAAAATATTTCAATAAATTATAATATTTTGGCGATTCCTGCTTAAGAGCTGAAATAACAGCTTTTCAAAGAATAAACTGTGGTCTGTTTAAAAATAAAGTCAGAGGAAAAAGAGGCTTTCTGATACGTAAACAATTGCAAGATCTGAAGAGGTGTCAGCTGTCTATTCCTGCTGTGAGACAGCGAGAGAGAGACTGACATAAAGCAGATAACAGGAAGGTTGTATAGAGTACAACAAAACTTCTCAGTTTTATCCATGTGAGCTTCTGACCTCTTTTATAACCTCATGCTGGAACTGGAATTGTGTTGGAAATCTATGCGCACAGAGATTGCTCTTTTTATACTAATTGCGCTAATTGCTAATATAAAATTCTAAAGAAAGTCTAATATGTTTTCTCCAAAACCGGTTTTGATTAACAAAACTTTGATTTGAGCCTGTTTTCTCACATGGTGATGTGACGTCACCTTTGGTCCTGATATAAATTAACTAATTTCTTATCATGAAAGGAAGGCTAAAAAAATACTTCCAATGCTGCTCTAATGCCTCTTTGTGCATCAGTTCTTAAATGGTAACACATAATCAATATTGAAGGGTCAAAGCTTCGGGAAAACCTGAAATTGTGAAACCAGACACAACACTATGATGGATGCATGTTTAATTTAAACTAAACATGTTGCCACAATTTCTGTTTATGATCTGGGCACAGGAGGATAAACTGAATCCAATGAATAGGAACACGGCTGCTATGACAACTAAACTTGGCGGGAGCACTCATACAACCTTGTTTGATGCAAATTTACTCCTGAAATTCTTAGACTCATGGCCATCACAGAGGACAGGAGGATTTCAGAGGTATTGTCCAGCTTGTCAAGAATACCTTAGTCGTAAAGTATGCTCTTGATTTTATAATCAAACCCACATACCTCAATGGAGAACAATAAAAACTCCAGAGTTGAAGAATCTTTGAAGACATTCACTCTTTCTTTTCACTGTTGAAGATCTTCGTCTGGTTATTTGTTCCTCTGTTATGTCCTCTCTTTTAATTTAAGCCTTCATGCTCCAGCTCTCCCCCTCTCCTTCCACCCATACACCAATAATAAAAGGCACATCAGCGTTTGAGACATTTTTAACAAATCAAACACAAATTGTTCACTGAAGAATTAGAAGAAATATGAAAGTGCCAAGCGGGGCCTTGAAAGCAGAAAGATGTAAGAAGGAAATAAAATATCGAAAACTCAAATGAATTAGCCCACACAATACAAATAGTTATAAAAGCAGGCAAAAGGTCGACATTGAGAGACGAAGTTAAAAATCTGATAACGCCTCCGTGATGCGGCACATGTGGGAAGGTCGGCCTGGGAACACGACGTCAAGAACTGAGTCCTTTGTCGTCACAAAGAATGAACACATTCATCAAACTACACACTTTCTTTCCAGAGGCAAATGCTTGGCAACATCTTTATTAATCACTAGAGCAAATCAGGGTCACCATCCCACACTCCAGTGCTCATGGGATTGATGAAGCTCCAGCGAGAACACAGATCTCAAACATGAGGAGTTCACTTTAGCGCAGGTAAAGGTGGAGAAGGAGACTCACCAGGTGGGGTGCACGCCTCGACTGAAGACTGAACTAACACAGATCGTCTCTTCGAGGGCATTGGCATTTTCCTCTCTTTGTACTTTGCCAAAGCAGCTTGGACGGCCTCTGTGTGCAGATCTATGGAAAGGTGTTTGTTTTAGGTGATTGAAGAAAAGAAACAGTCAACATTTTGATTTTTCAGAGATTGAGCTTTTTTTTGTTTGTGTGTTTTTTTCTTACCAGATCTGAAGCGCTCATCACGGGCATTGCCAGCCCGGGACTTGTTGTGTTTGGAAACTGGTAGAACAACTTGGGAGGAGGCCTGGATCCTGTTGTCAATTTGCAAAGATGGATCTACGCCTGCAGACAAAACAGAACTGAAGTTTACAGAAAGAAACAAAACATCAATTGAATAACGTTACATTAATCAATTTACTGAATATCCCCTTAATGGAATCGAGTGTGCTAATTATTTTTCAGCCAGATCTATTTTTTGTTATATAAATGTAATCCTTTAATACTTAGTCTGCTTTCTGTGCATTTATCAATTTGAAAATTTGAAAGTATTTGACTCAACCAGTCTAGTCTCTCTTACAGTTTTAAAAACTAAACCAAAGTTTTCCAAATAAAGTAAAAGCAGATTTCACAGAGGTACCTGAAAGGAGATGATTAGATACCAAGAGTGTCAAGAAGGAGCACACATTAAATATGTACTAATTAGCATCAGAGGTGAAACCTAAAACCACCGTTTCAACACCAAGGATCAATGATTTCCACATGGTCAGCGACTCTCAGAGAGCAGCATTAGACACACAGCAGAGCTAATTGCATAATTCAATTAAATGTACACTTCTGATTTTGTCAAATGAGCATTAAACATATGAGATACAACACTGAAAACATAAAACATTTATGGACTGACACTGTGTGTTTGCCATTCGGTGTATGCCTTCACACATTAACATATGCCCCTCCGTCGCTCTGACAGTCCGGTCACACAACAGCCTTTCCGCATCTCCCGAAGGGAAACAGGTCCATAAAGCAAGCCAGGACAGTAGACCCGGTTGCTGGGCAGAACACTCCACCCAGAAACACAACACTCAGCCAATCAGGGGTCTGCTCGGTCACAGCAGATGTCTTCATTGGTTCTCAGCGCACACTGATGAATTTATATCACCTGTCTCAAGACAGCACTTGGTTACTGCTGTGAGTCATAATGATGCATGTCTGTGTATCACCTCCTACATACCAAATATGACTGGTTTATGACAAAAATCGAGTGAGAAGTTGCAGTCACAAAAAAAAGCTACATTGATGAAATCAATGTGGTTTATGTCGCTAACTGTAAAGTGATAGCTTGAGAAGCATAAAGCAAATTTATGCACTTAAAGGTTTATTCCTCAGTAATCAAATGGAATATTTGGTTTTATTCAAGGTAGTGTCAGCAGTTATTGAAATCCATAATCAGCAGGAGATTATTAAAAACTCCTAAGATCAATGCAAACTATAGTCTCTACCTTTTACAGATAAAAAAAAAAGGCCTTCAGATGTTATTTTGAGTAATGGAAAAGCACCTGACAGCTTTTTACAACTCAAATATTACTTAGTATTTAATTTTGACTAATATATAATATCAACTTCCTTCTGACTTTTCTGAAAGTTAAGTTATATGCTCCTGGATCTGGTTGTACAATGAAAAGTTACATACTTCAATATACTAGAAACAACCTTACAATTTCTATCTGAAACTTTAAAACAAAAACCATAAAGGCACCTGATTGGTATTTTTTTTTTCCAGTATTGCAAATCTAAAAATCCCAGGAATTCAAGAAATTGTCATCCCTCTGCATGCAAAAGGAAAATATTTTTCTGATCTAGGCGTGTTTCCCCACCAACAGGGAAAGGAGCAACAGAAGCTCAACTTCCTGATGAAGTTAAAGCGTGCTCACCGCCTGCTGACCAACTTCTATTGGTCAGCAACAACAGAGTGTCCTGACCAACTGTGGTTTGGTTCCCCAGCTGCATAGCAAAATACAGGAAGGTCCTGCAGTGTGCTGGTGGGATCAGCAGAACATGTCATCCTAACAAAAGCTCCCTCCCATCGAGTTATTTACATTGGGAAACATCAAAAGAAAATCAGTTTTGCTTTTGTAAAAACTATCTAACTCATTCTGGACCCTATTTGGTGAAACATAAAGAATAATCTAAATTTAATATTCAAGGCTTAAAAAATTCACTTGATTTGCATCAAGTTAATTTCATGTTAGTAGCCCCATAAAACTCTAATGGTGCATAGTGATAGCGACAGTCCTGTGAAGAAGTGTTTGCCTCCTTACAGATTCCTTCTATTTTTGCTTTAATGCCACACTTAGAAGGTTTAGGTTTTCAAAATATCAGAGAAAAGATAACTTAAGTAAACACAAAATGCTGTCATTGATATTATAGATCTGACAAAATTTCATACTGCCTTTTGTGTTTATCAATGTTACTTTTGTCTGATTAAAATTAGTTTGATGATCTGAAACATTTACGTATGACTACTAAAAAAATACATAATACATTAATAATAAATGTATTAAGTTATGTCAAACAAATATGACAATGAAGTAACTTTAAATTTAAGCAAGTTAAATAATATTTTAAGTTGAATTAATAAAGCGCTCTTATCGTACATTACTACCTTCATTTTGTTTTATTTTTTCAAAATCATCTCATTTTCATCTATTTTGGACATAAGCTGTTTCTGTTTCGTAGCTGTTTATAAAGGTGTTAGTTTTCAAATATGCAAAAGAAATTCTAAAATTGAATCTAGCCAACAACTCTGGATTTTTAAATTTCATAATTCTTTTCAGAGCAATCTTTCAGTTTATTCAAGATGATCCGTTTTTTGCAAGCATGTTTCCAGATATTTTAAAATCTTCTGTTCTTATTAGAATCTTCTGAATTTCAAAGTTTATACGTTTCTATATCTGCATGTTTCTGTACCTGAAACATGAAGGTTTTTATAAATAACTTTGCATATTCTATTAAGACACAAATTGTATATATGGCACATTTCAGAAGTGTGACACAGGAAAGCTATTTACAGAAAAACAAACACATACTGAAATATTAAAGGATAACAACAATAAATCAAAAGGAAAAAAAATCTCAAGCTTTTTGAGATTTTAGGAGCCCACAATATCCTGAATAGTTCTCACTCTGTGTCTGTTAAATCTTAACCAGATTATTTGTGCTGAAATAGTTTCTTAAGAAATCCAAAACCCATGTCCAAAGTTTCAGGACACATGCTACTGGCTTAAGTTAAACCACTTGGTTTTGGACTCAAAAAGATTAAACAAAGAATCACACAAAACTAACAAAAAGTGATGGATCGGGAGAATGAAGGAAATGATCCGCCCAAGCTAAATAACAGTCCTGCTAATTCCAGTGGAAAGCCTGGAGCTGGAAGCCCACAGCAGACTCTGGTTTCCACTCACGCCTGTCGGAGCAGGCCGAACTGAAAACTGTGGGGAGTAGATGGAAGATGGAGCAGTGGCAACTTTTAGGATTCACTTCGAATGCAGGCAGAATCTGCCTCCAAAACAGGGATAAATACACTTCTCTGATATATAAATACTGTTATTATATTGACTGTGACCCATCAAATTAGGTACAATTTATTCCAAAAAAAACATTTGTATTACAAGTGCTGGTTTAAAAATCTTTAAACACATAAAGCACATGTTTTTCTCTCATGTCAGTAATGAGAGAATAACATGCTGTGCCACTAATTTCTTCTATCATGTCGTCTTTTTATGCCTGAAAGCTCCTAAAACACTTGTATGTGTTTTATCCTTATAATTTGCACTTTTGTGCATCTAAGGCAGGAGTCAGCAACTCTTTTGGGTAAAAAAAGCAACTTATTATAAGCGTACTAAAGAACTAAGATTTTGAAAGCTGGGTGAGTTAAGCTAAAACACATTTCTAGTTTCACATTTTAGAAAACAAATCATCTAAATTCTACAAAGGAACTAAAATATTTTGTACAAAAAGACCAGCTGAGTAAGACCTTTCTGTCAATATTTGAAATATTAGTGAGTTGCAGATACATCTACAGTCTTTTGTAGCAATGAACAAGTCTTTGACAGCTGTTTACCTGATTTTTTGACACCTCCTATTGGAAAAGGTAATGTTTGAATGAACAAATTAATGTCTTACCACAAATCTTGGGCTCAAGCTTGGTGTCTCAGAGATCTGGGGAAGCTATATCAGTCTGATTTATCCATTCCAAACCCAGTTTTAAGATCATTTTGATTTTGGAAGACTCATTTGTGTTCAAGTTTCATTCATGTCACCCTATCTGTAGCTTTCACACAAAGGAAACTTGCTAAATATCTTAAAGAAGCACCCAGACTCAAGTCTTTCAGGAACTAGAAGCTATTCGATCACTTGTTGTGATATTGTTCATTGTGCAGCAATGAAGGCCCTGCTCCAAAAATCAACAACTTCAAGCACAAATTTAATATGAAGCTAAATGAATATGGTCAAAGGTTTGATGGTCTATTAAGGCAAAGATTTCTCCACACTGACGAGACGTATCTTTGGAGGAATCAAAGTGAAGTTTTAAAACATACGAACTGACAAGCATAGTGGCAGAAGGAGTATGCTAAGGGCCTGATTTATTGTCGGTTTTAGCAGTACATCACAAAAAGTTGATACGGTAGAATGAGAAAGACTCTGTGTCTAAGTTCTTCAACATTTCAGATCAACGACGAGATGTTTGAAACTTGGTGTTCCAACAGGACAAGGATCTAAATCTAAAACAGATTTAGAATAAAGCAGACTGTCTTTAAACTAATGGAAAGGTCTTTACCTCAACCATATTGGAAATAAGTAGACTGCGCTTAAAGGCCAAACAATTTACATGAGCTACATCAATTCCCTCATGAAGAGTGGTCAAACATCCAGCAGAAAAATGCTGACGGCAACAGAAAGTATGTGGGTTCTCTGCGACCACTTAAAATTCCAGAATTATTTTAACTTTCATGCCAATGAAGTGGACATAACCTTTTCACCAACAGTTTAATAGCATTTCAAGCAGTCCCGTAAAATATTCATATGTCACTCACCAAAAACACCAAAGTTAAAATGACTACAATCGATGTCGCTTTCTATTTATTTTTGAAAGTTAATTGTTAATCAGAAAAACTGCAATCTCACATATGCTTTCATACCCAAGGCTCTCTGACCTGAAGCACGCAGACAGACTTACAGGAACACATGAGCAAAGCGTAACTGAGTTAAAATCCCCTTTATGAAAACTTTATTAGTACATACTGTTCCATGTTATTTTTAAAACTGTTTGGAAAGCAAAATATGTAAAAGAGGTTTTTGTTTTTCCACATTTCATTGGTCCCCACATCCTCCCCGTTATTCGCTTATGCAGCCGGAGCTAAGTCAAATCTTCCCTCGACAGAATCGATCCAACAGGCCGGTGACCCTTACCTTGTATCTGTGGGATGTAGGGCGCCAGCAGCTTGCTTCTTTTTTTCTCATAGCCCTTCTGAGTGATGTCTCCTGTACAGACAAAGACAGACAAATAGAGGAACAGACAGAGAGAGAAAAGAAAGAAAGAGACAGGGAGGGGGGACAGAGAGAGAGATGAGTCATTAGCTCGGCTGAGGTTTGCTGTTCTGTGTGTGTTGGTGTGTATGACGGCCCCAGGATCACACTGCCAGGCTGGTTAGACTGGCACCACATGGTACCAGATCCAGGTTCTGGTTAGGGAATGCTAAATCCCTCAGACATACACACTTTTCGTTCACTCACAGAATATTTAGCAGCTTTACAAGAACAAGACTTTTAATATACAAGCTAGAGAAGACAATTTCCTCTGAGTATTTGAATAATATCAGCTGAGCAAGTGGAGTTTAAAGGATCATTTATGAGTGCCCAAAATAACATCTCAAAGTAGAATGGACGCATGACACAGTTTTTTCCCCCTGCATGTGAATAAAAGGCAATAATTTAAATAAGATCTGACAAATCCAAGAGTATGCTTTTAAGAATTTTTTGTAAAATAAATTAAGACAGAAAAAAAGAAAGAATGAGAGAAAAATAACTACAGAGTTGTAAGTCTAGTCTATAGAGTGGCTTAAAAGAGCATGAGAAATGTCAAAAAACACAAAAAGGTCATTATGATGAAGACTGGCCAATCCTAGATAAGTGGAGCACTTCTCGTTTTCCATTAAAGATACTACTTTAAACCTGAATCAGCCTGATGGAATTGTTTTTTGTGGTGTTGTTTAGAAAATTAAGATTCATTTTGAGCTTTTTTTAAAGCCAAACTATGGGCATGCTTCACTTCCACACCCTGTACTGTAGCTCTAGCAACTCCGAGGTAGACCAAAACTGGAATACTGAGACACAGAACCTTGTGACAATAATCTCAGCTGTTAGGAGAATCCACCACATGATGCATATCTCTGTGTTGGTTTCAACTTATTAAAAGAAAAATGTTAATCCAGTATTATGAAGTACAGTGTTTATGTTCCTTTCGAAGGGGTTTATGACAGCTGACCAAATATTTCACAAACAATACATCCATCTGAAGACTCACATAATTATCCAATGCTTCCAGATTTAAATTATGAAATAATTGTTCATTATTCTTCAGGCAGATTGGATACAAAATGTCCATGAGTGTCCTTGTATTTAGCTCCATCTATCTCCCCATGAACTCTGACAAGCTTCCCTGTCCTCACAGAAAAAAAAAAGGATCCCCACAGCTTGATGCTGCCACTACCATTTTCCAAAAAGGAACATTTTGGTCCTATCAGATGACACTACATTCTGCTAAATATTTGCAAAATCTTCTACATGGTTTTTTGCAAACCTTACTAAAGTTGTGGGGATTTTTTTCTTAGCTAAATACAAATGCACTCCACAAACTTTTCCGATTTTTAACATTTGTTGAACCAGGTATCATTTTCCTTTCCCTTTGCAAATATGCATTACTCAGCATTGGTCTACCACAATAAATCTCTAATGGGACAAAATGTGAAACAACTTAAGTAACATCAATTCTTTTGCAAGCCACAGTAAATGATTCCACATCGCTACTTGCAGCTTGCTGGGTTCATTTCTGCTTGTACTCTGCTCTTTAAGCCTCTTCAGAACAACTGTGTGATAATGTGAAGGCAGGTGTTGTTTGCAACGCTGCCCACTGCTCCTGAGTCACCAGTAACAACTGAATGCCTACACTGTTAAATGTCCAAGAGAGATGGAGGCCAGCAACAATGCAATGCTGTCCACAGGCTAAGCCGTCTGACCTGACACTGACTCGTTCGAGTGATAAATTCTCTGTTTGTGTGCGTGTGTGTGAACATCAGTGAGTGTCTGTGTGCGTGCCAGCGTGCCTGTTTGCACACCGCAGCAGCCATCCAGTTTGACAAACGCACAATAGAGGCCCACTATTCTCTGCGACAGCTCCAAATTCTGGCCCGCGGCCTGCGAGGTCGGGGCGCCCGGAGAACACGCTGATCCATGGAGTTATGTCTCAGTAAAACTAATCTTCTGATCCGAGAACAAGCAACTTTGTCATAAAATATTATGGGATAGTTTTGAATGTTGTGTAACAGTCACGCCTTACCCTGAGCCCCTTGTTAGACTACATTAAATATTTGATTCCCAAACAATAATTTTTCTCTTAAAAAAAATGTAATAAAATAATCAAAGGTTTGTAATACATATTCTGAGCCAGAACCTGGAGACAACAGTAACAGAAATTCCAGAGTTGCCAAGTTGGCAACTTACAGCTACTTTTCAGAAAAAAAAAAAGAAAAAAAGCCTCAACAGTGAATCTGGTGACTTTTTGGTGTCATTGGAGAATTATGGAGACTGGTGAGAATGCATGCACTGTTCCTGCTCTTTCTCAACCACCAACAGGAGCTGTCATTACCTGCTCCTCAGCGCAAAGGCACACCCAGTCCTCACCCAGCGGTCCCCCTCAGCTGCAGTCAGAGCAGGAGATGATCCCCTTCTATCAATAAGGTTAAAACCAAAATCAGATTCAAGAAAACTAAGATAGACTCTGTTTGCATGGGTTTGGAAAGGGCTAACATGGAGAAAATCTCTGCTTCCCTAAATATCAGGGCCAGACTGCAACAAACAAATTGGTAAGCAGAGAAGATCATCAGGACTGATCTTCCCTCCATCCAAGACCTGAAAAAGCTGATTTTGATATCCATCAGGACCTACATCTTGAAGTAAAGAGTTGCAAGATTTCCTCTGGAAGGGTGCACATCCCTGTAAAACAGTGTTTGCACATAAGTGATGTGTATATATGTGCATTACTTACTGACTGAATCTATTTCCTCTCTCAGACCTTTAAGTACCTCCATAGGAGCAAAACGGGAGGATTCAAAGGTCAATATGTGCCCTGCTGACTGGGGAACAACAGAGGAGGGCGGGAGGTGGGAATGGGAATGGTGGGGAGGACACAGATGGAAAGATAGATAGAGGACGGCTTTGCAACTATGGTAAATTGCACAATGGGGTATGGAGTTTCTGCTGCTTCTGGGAAATTTACAACATTTGACCACCTTCTGAGCCATGTACAGAAAAGTCTTCAAATTACGCACTTTAGAAGATTGGAAGCACAGTAAAACAAAACAGAGAAGGAATGTGTCAGACGGGACATAAACAAAAGCTTGACACAGAGCTACGGGACTTTCTCATATCATCAAAGAGAATAAGCAGGACGGGCTCAGCTGAAGGACTGCATCTTCTCTCAGTCAGGATCCACCTTAATCATAAGCCTGCTCCTTTGTTCCCTTTATCCTTCCACTCAAACCTCTTCCAGCATCATCCCAGCCACTAAGTCCTCGCTGACGACACACAGAAGCCTTCCTGTCATCTCCTGACCTCCAGACACTTTCTCTCTTTTCAGTCACCTTCAGTCTGCTAAGCAGAGAAAACAAAAACAAAAAGAGAAATCTCCTGTCAAACGTCCACTTCCACACCATCCGTCTGACGTGACAGCATCTTATTTACTGGAGGCTGTGGAAAAATAAAAAATAAAAAAACTCATTCAATCATTTTATGTGGTTACCTTAAACTTTGTCACCCAGGTCGGAATTTAAATTTGATAGCGTGTGTGAAACTGTTTGCACTTGTGACCCATTAAAAACAATCAGAACCCTCACGCAGAGGAGGTCAAAAAAGTGTGTGTGAATATCTGTGTGCACATCTGAGTGGCAGCAACAGATCAAGTCTGTAATACATCATGAAAAATAATCCAGTAACGTCAAAGTTCTTATCCTGACTGCAATCCAAGTGTTAAAAAGAATGTTGCATTGATTTTTTATAGCTACTATTCTCATGTGTTTAATTAATAGTCTGCTCTACATTAAAAAACAAAACAAAACAATGAAAGTCAAAAATATCTTCCCGATCAGTGAACATACCATACTAAACAATAGCAGGCTGCTCTGATAGCACTTCGAAGTAGATGCTGCCATTGAGTAAAGAAGAGTTAAACTTTCAATGAAGTCTGAGGATGTAAAAAGATGTATTTTCTTTGAGACTGTGAGAAATGTGAGGTTCACTGTAGCTGCAAGAGAGCGAGAGAGAGCAAGACTTTAGAGGAGATAAGAGGAAGGCTCCCTGGAGAACAAAGTGTTGTTCTATTTGATCCTTTGAGCCTTTAAGTGCCGTCTGTCATGAAATATGACGGATTTGGAAATGTTGGCAGCATCTACTTAGGTTTCAAGAATTATAGGTGCACTAACCACATTCATTATTAATGTCATGCTTCCCGGTTTGCATTCAAACAATATTTCTCCAGTTTTCTGCTTCATTTCGAGAGACTAGGACTGCTTTTTAAGTGTGTTTATTTTTCGTGTGCGTTTACATTTGTTTTATCAATTGCCACTCGTAGATTTATTCTTCTTTACATGTGAGAAAGACTACTTAATTTTTACGTTACTATGGTAGTTATTGTGTTTTATGTTTACCATTTTTGATGCGTGATTATTTGAATTCATTTGGATTTTTTGTTGGGATTCTTAATATCCTGAGCCCTACGTTTAGGTTCTCTTTGTCCACCTCTTGCAAACTGAAGCATAAAAGGAACAATTAGTACAACTGAACTAAAATCAATCTGGCCGGTTTGTGGTAACACCAATTCCTCCTCCAGAATATATAAATCATTCTACAAACATATGGTGCTGCAATTATTGCATTATAAATTTGTTCCTCCTCTGCCACTGAAATCCTTGAACCCCAGAAATAAAAACCTTCATGTCTGCACCAGACTCCAACCCCCTCTTCTTGAATGACCAGCAGCCAGAAAGATGGCCCCACCCTTTCCACAATGTCAGATCCCGTGCCAGTCTGACCCACAAACGTGCCAACTCCGCTGCTGAGCCAGCGATCAAACTGTCTGCCCTTCAGACACAGAAAACCACAACTAAATATTTAGGCAGGGGGAGAAACTACTCTCTGGGCTTGTGCATTAATTGCGGCAGAAAAAGCAGATGTGACCAGCTGTCTGTCAGCATAAGCTCTCCTGCAAATTTGGCTTAGGTTTTATATGTCACTCTCATTTGAATCTTTCAATTTTTTTTTTGTACGTATTTGCAGGAATGGAATATCGTGATGCAAAGTGATCTGATTTTAGGATGCAAAGTATTTCTCTGATCCAACTTTAACTGGATATACTTGTGCATTCACATCTGATGAGGAAAGAAAAAGACAAAAATACAGATAAGAGAAAAAAGCACAACACCACAGGGCATCTTTACAGTCTATCTTGGACTTAAAATGCTTGGTTAATAATAATAGCATTAAAACACACACACACACGCACACACACACACACACACACACACACACACACACACACACACACACACACACACACACACACACACACACACACAAGACCTGTAGCAAACTATAAAGACAGGCAGAGTAACTCACAGAAGCCAGAGGAGGCTGCAGAGCGGTGATGTCTTCAGCAAACACAGCAGTGATGGAAGAAGGTTCAGAATAAGAGGCCGTGGGGTCAGCCGAGGCTAACCAGCTAAAACAGTCTAACACGTCCTGCTGTCATAAATCAGGCCACTCTGCCATTCTTTGTTTCCTTTCAAAGTCAGAGCAGGAGAATGATCGAACCCCATCTCCCTCATCCTGCCGTCCTATCATTCCCCTCCCTCTCTCTCTAACCCTCCACTCGCAGCACCCCTCTCTGCTATCACCCCCCCCCCCCACTCAAACATCCCCCCACCTCTCTCTCTCTTTCACCGTTTCCATCCGTCCCTTGTTCACTCTCCTCCCAGCGAAGGTTTCCACAAAGCCGAGCTTGGCTGCAGGATTAGGGTGTCAAAGCAGACCCCTGCCCCCCACCTTTCCCACATACCGATCCCACACAGCACTTCCACTGTACAACAACTGTGAAGAGCCTTCATTAGCTTGTTGTGACACGTTCACACAAGTCAGGTTACACCGCACGAAGACAGCTTGTTTCAAAGCAGAGCAACAAAAATCAAACATGAAGATTATGAAACAAAGAATCAGAAATATCAAGTGAGGGATGAGTTTGGAAACTTTGAGATTGACATTGTAATTCTTCAACAATTTCTACCTAAAAATTGCTTTGTGGGTAAAAAAAAAAAAAAACATTCAACCAGAGGAAGCCACTGAGGGGTGAGATTAGTCTATCTTTGATGTTGAGGAAAATCCTCCCCTGTATTTAGACTGGCTGGAGATAGAGTACTCCAGGAGTCCCACGGGTTTCCTCAGCCTCCTCCGAAGAGGAGGGGATGGATGTCTGCATGTCTGAGCGGCTCTGCATCTGTATTTCATTTTAGACATTAGCCACCTATTTGCCCTGTGGCACACACGTTCAGTGAATGCCTGCATATGATTAGGCTAATTAATGTTTAGCTAATGAATGTAGCCAAACACTTTCAGAGAAAAGAACATCCTGTCTGCTTCTTTAGGCCTTTCACTGCCAGGCTAATCGCCTTCTCCGAGGAGGTTTATGGGGAAAATCCTGTGCAAAGCCACTGAATTCAATATGTGAGGTAAATTAATAACCACTGTTGCTTTTATAGAACAAAATACATTTTCTTGTGAATTTTTAGGCTGGTGGTTAAATAGGATGGTAAAATGATCCATACCCTTGGCAGATTTTGATATTTTCATTAGTGCTTAGTCAAAAGGAAATTACCACCAACTAAAGGCTAAAAGTAAGAAAAAAGTACAAGAAGTATCATTGTTGTAAAACAAATAATGTTTTCGTTAACAATTTAATAAAAAAAATTACAAGTTAAATTGCTTTTTAAAATTGTCAATTATCAAACACCTTTCTAACTCCTACCTTCTTCATGTTTTAACATTTATTTTTAGTGATGAGCTTCTAGTTTTTGAGGTTGGAAGAGCTCTTTGCCATCACCCTAATCTTTAGCTACCTCCACAGATGCTATATCAAAATCAAATCTGAACTTTGGCTGGGCAATTTCAAAATACTCACAGATAGAAGAAACACGTTGGTAAAAATAAATTTAAATAATACATTAAACATAAATCTTCTACACGTGTGAACAGTTTCTAGACTAATTGACAACAGCTCAAACCAATTAAACACATTAGATCAGTGGAAATCATACAAAATACTTTTTAACTTTTTGTGTTTCATTGATAAGAAGTACAATTATGAACATTAAAACAGCTGCATTACTTTATGAAAACTTAGAAATGTTATACAGATGACTATTGATCACTTTTGTGCCAACGAACACATTTTTAATCACCTTATCTTCCTCAACAATGTTGCACTCAGGACATGCATGATCTGTAGAATGTAACTACAATCTTTATTAACTGTTAATATATTACTGCACGAGTGACTTTAAATGTCGTAACAAAGTACAGCATTCAAGTGGTCATATGCAGTTGCAATATTGCACTTTAATAATATGATGATGACTGTGAATCCATATTTTCTGCAGCCCCGCATGGAAGCAGTGACACACTCAAACAGGATCATTTTGTTTATTTCCCTAATGTCATGTTGAGTTCTTCTTACGGGTTAGGAGAGGATTTTAAAAATATCAACTACTGTCAAAACAGAGGAAGAACAACAGAAAAAAGGAAAACTCCCATGTCAATTTCTTCATTCAAAAAGGAAATGAAGTGTTGCATTCCGATGACTGTGTTAAATGCTGCCTGTCCTAATGGCATGTTAGAGGTAATACACAGGACACATTGTTGAGTCCAAACTGCTGCCTGTAAATTGCTCAAGTACAGCCTTTAGAGGGTGATGGAGCTTTGCAGAGTTAGACATGTCATTGGAGCTGTCAGGAAGGCGCCTACAATCTTTGCTGTTTTGCTGACTTTGCCCACAGCCCCTCAGGTATGCTCAGGAGCAAAATCAGGAACCCCAAAAAAGAACCATGGCTGTTTTTTTTATCCGCAGAATTGGCCTCACCACATAGAAATAGTGATTTCAGTCATTTCCAGAAACATTCTGGCACCTATAGACTGCTTAGTCACAGTCATATGTCCTCATCTAGAGGTTTGTAGCACAAATGTAAAATACTGAAGTGTTTGACAGGATATGATAATTCTTGCAGAGCAGATTAAATGGTCAAAATTCTTGCTTAAATCTATTTGTTATTTTCCCAAAATGACAATTACATTGATCAATTTCTTCTCCCTAAATTTATTTTCAAACAGACCAAGGAGCTGCCAAAAGATACCAGACAAGACTGGGAATGACTACAAGACCATCCAGAAGTCGATAGCAATTAGTGCAGATATTCATCATCAAAATGATTACCGTTAGACGTCAGCCTGGAGCTCCAGACAGGATCTTGACTCACATTGTTAAAATTATTATAGCAAAGATAGGGATCGACCTTCGGCCTTCTGTTAATGATCCTATGGCAGTTTGGAGCTGACCAAATCCCTCATGAGAAGCGTGCAAGTCTGATGACCAGCAACAACAAACATCTTGGCACTGTGCTCAGCGGCAGAGTATAATCTACAAAGTTCTTAAACACATTTTTAGCGGATCATTGATTTTGCAGGGGTTTGTTTGATTCAATCGGTAGATTAAAATAAAGCTTCTGTTCACAATCATTCACAATTAGAGGCTGTTCATTGGTAAGAGAACAGTACAGGCTGCTGAAAATGTATCCCAATAAAGAAAACAATAAACAAAACATATTTTGTAGCCCTAAACACTTTGCAGTCTTGTGATAAGGCAAAGAAAAAAAAAGAAAGAAATTGGGCCTTGAAGTCCTTTGAAACTAAAAAATGTGCAAACAGCAATGTTCCATTCACTTCAGGAGTTTACAGCAAACTTGATTCAAGGCCAAATCCATTTAGATCACATACCGAATGTAGCATTCTGCTCCAACTTAGATAAACTTAAGGCTATAAGAAATATGTCTGTTAAAGCATAAGTTGAACAGAAGTACCTGTAGACGCATTGATAGATAATTAAAGTAAGAAAAAAACAAACATTGAAAAGACCTAGAGTAAATCAGCCTCAGGAGGAAGACGGGTAAGTGTTGCAGAAAAGAGAGGGTTGATTGAAGCTGACGATGAAACCGAAACTGGGAGCCAGCTGGAGAAACATCAGGAGGTGGAGCTGACTGGAGAATTTCAGACACAAAAGGAAGACATGATGACAAAAAGAGGAAAGAGAGAAAAATGAGAAATAGAGGAGGATATGATTAAAAGATAATGACTTCCTCTTCCTTTCTAAGGACGCACGTGCTGCTAATACACACACCCGCACACACACACACACACACACACACACACACACCCCCCCACACACACACACACACACACACACACACACACTATCTGATAACTCTGATCCTAAGGCGCCATGGCGTCCCTCGGCCTCCATCCATCAACAGCTCCAATCACAGCGTCGCATCGCTTTTAATTAAGTAGTGCCAACCAATTAGGAGAGTGAACTAACCCTCCATTACCACTTTGTTAATACACAACCCCCTCATCACAAACACACACACACAGAGACCAAAATCCCCCCTTCGTCCCTCAGGCTCAGTATGGCTGGTGAGCAGACAGACAGCGTGAATAATAAGACATTAGATGCAGCGCTGCTTTACACTGGGGAGCCTGCAGCTGTGCACTGTTTCAGGGAGCAGGCAAGAGGGGCAGCCATAATTAACAAGTCACAAATCAACACTACTATTGTATACATACACAACAGAGAAACACACTTACATCAGTTCTGGGAGGAATAAAGAAGCAAGACCACACAGACATAAGTGCAAGGACACATTAACCTGATAATGTGCCATAAACAAATTAAAAGTATCCTCAGTTCAATTTATCCCAATTGAACGTTCTCGTATTTTCTCTTTACCACCTCAAAACTCAATGGACTTTACTAAAATATTGTCAAAACGGAAAGGAAAAAAATTGTTAGGAATGCTGGTCAGAGTTGACAATAACACGAATGAACGTAATCCTAGACGAAAACATGTTGAGCTCTGTGGCAGTGCCAAATGTGAGAGGGTTTGTTAGTACGTGTAAGAGAGTTTGTAAGTTTTGGCCCATGGGGCCTCTCATAGCCCACCTCCAGTCCCAGAGAGTCTGCAACTTCTTCAACACACCTGAATCAAAAGGCTGGATTTCCTAATTAACAGTCATTCATCCATGCAGAGGCCTGGTAATGATGCATTCATTTGATTCAGCTGTGTTGGAGCAGGGAAGCATTTAAAAACTGTTGGGTTCGCTGTGTTAGCGGCGGCAGCAGACTTGAGACCAGGAGGTTCAACTTTCCAGAAGGACAATGTCCCTAAACACGCACCAAAAGCTACAACGGAAAGATTTGCATCAACTTTTCTTCATGTATTAAAATTGCCCAAAGTCCAGACATAATTTAAATAAAGACTCTGAGGCAAAACCTAAAAAGCGAGGTTCACAGATGCCGTCCGTCCAGTGTGACATCACTTGAACTATTTTTGCACAAAAGAATGTGGAAAAAAATCCAGTCCTTTCATTGTGCAAAATTGACATACCGCAAAAGAATCGCAGCAAACAGGTGGCTGGACAGGAAAATTGTTGGTACAAATGCCATCTTACAGTTTTCAGGTTTTTGTTTATTAATAAATATTGAAAATCTTGTTCAATTTTTTTTTCTATTCACTTTACATTTATGTGCTTTTTTTGTTGTGCTTATAAAATATTTTATAATAGATGGTTGTAATGTGCCAAAAGGTTCAAGGTTAAACTAAAAGTAAAGAAAAAAGGTAAAAAAGTAAACGGTTTGGTGTCGGGTTTGTAGTAGAGAAGGTTAGAATAATAGGACATATTGTCCGCGAGTGTCCTCAAGTATGTAAATGAAGCAAACCGTTGGTTCATATATGCGAGAGTCGAACTGGTCTGGCTCCGATCCAACCCCATTCATGCCGGCTTCATTTACACATGCTACTCCCAGAATGCGCTGAGCTGTGCTGCTATTCTGGCCCTCAGCCAGGACTTCACGATGTGCAAACACGTGTCTCACCTACAGGAACAGCAGCAGCAGAGATGGCGCAAAACAACATTACACAGCACAACGGAGGGCTTTCAGAAACCTCCAGAGCAAAGCAGACCTTAATTCTGCTTTGCTCTGGTATGAAAATACTATTAAATAATTACATTTTTATCACATCTGCGCCGCTAGGTTATTTTTGAATTCTAATAGAAATTAAAAACACAAAGTGAAAGAATATAATCAAAAAAAAGAAAGAAAAAAAAAGGCAATACTGTCTCATTGTTTGAGTGTTTTCATTCTGCCTGTGGGCTTAGTGTGTATTCATGTGTGTGATTTGTGGAGCGCGACATCTGTGTGACAAGCGTGACCAGTGCAGGAGCCTCAGCGTTAACACACCGCCCTGAAATAAGAGTATTATGCTCAAAGCTGCAAAGCAGCATTCAGTCCTCAGCTGCACTGGAGTAAAATAACTTACTCCACTCGCTTAGAGCGGCAGAATGTTTCAGTCATCCACTAACGTGCTTATAAATCAGCTCTGAGAGTGGAGACAGCCACCAGGATCAATCCTGAGCTGCAAAAATAAATTGTCCAGGCCAGTGCACTTCTACTAATGTTTGTGCTCTGGAAGCTGAGATTGTAAAGCAAAAATGTGGACAACAATGTGGAAGCTTCAGGAAACTTTAACTTAGCTCCTCCCAGAGGATGACTAAATATCCATCACAATTGGTTTGGAACTCAAGTTTGCAGATTAGGACACTTACACAACGTATTTCTATGAAATCAGTAAGTAAGAATTACGTTTCACTTAACAGGAACACAATCTGAAAAATAATTATTCAAGAAACGAAAAAGTCCAATCACCTGATTTCAGTCTGCTTTCCTAATACAGAAGCTTTTGAGTAGCTCCATCTCCCACCTTCTTGGCAGAGGCACCTTGCAGCAGCTCCAGCATGCACCTCACTGATCAGTAGCCCGGCATCCCTGCACTCAGAGATAGAAGTCGGATGGTGACCCATCGGAAGCTTCCAGATCAGTGTCTTCTGCTCGCTCCTCAGCACGGTCTCAGAGGACCTGAAGCGATTTATTGTCTTCTTTTTCACCCGGTTATTACCATATGAATGGTCATGTTTCACCAGCTTGACACAAGCTCAGCCATTAAGCTTGCTCCTTGCAGATGTACACACACAAGCATTTTTTTTTCTATATTGAGGGACAGCAAGGTGGGGGGGGGATTGTGCACAAACAAAACGCTGAACATCAACACACGGATACCATGGCATTTCAGTTAACGAATGCAACCACAGATCCACGTAGTTGTAGGGTTGCAGTAGGAAACGGTGTGTATGGGTTTGTCCATATATTCGTCTTTGCCCAGAACTAATGAGCTCTGTTCTAAGAGTTTCAAGGAACAAAGCAAAGCCTTTTTTGTTCCTCGTCTGTGATTTGTCGTGACTGGATCTTGGTGGAAAGCCCAGCATCAGTATGAGATGAAAAGAAAAACACATACGCGACTGTGCTTGTAATACCTTAAGTACGAGTCTAATTTTTTCACTGCCAATATGAGATATGGTTGCCTAGGGTTGTTAGAATCAACTCTAGAAAGTGAAGACAGCCAAACTATGCAGTATTATCTGGACAAACACCACACTGCTTTACTGAAATTGTTTATTTTACTAAAATAACCAAGTGACCTACTCAAGGTCTAAGTAGACCAATTTTCTCTCTATCATCTCTAAATGGTGATCAGCACATCAAGTGCAGAAAAATGTGATTAAATCAATGCACAAAGACAAAAAAATTAAGTGATTTTTGGTCATCAACAAAAGACACATACTTAAATACATGTTTTTAGTTTAATACAAATCTGAAATGGTTAAAGGAAAAAAAAACATTGAATGGGAAGAAGATCCATATTGTGTCGTTTTTTTGTTGGAATCAAAACTGTTTATCAAGGAGCCTGCACAACATGTTCTTCTCTTTATTTCTTATAATTAATAGTAAAAATGGTTGGAATTAATCAAAAATTGGACTTGGCAGGTGAAAAGCTTGATCGGTGCATCACTGATTCCAGTTAAAGGTGAAGGGAGTGAGGTACCTTTACTGCCTAAATAAGTTTGTGTTTCCATTCTCCCCCAAAGCGCAAAAATGTCTGTTTTTCTTGATTGTTTTCTTTCCTATTCTTAAAGCAATTATGTTAAATTACTGTTTTTTTTACACTTATTTCCTGTTTTTTTTTCTTAATTTTTTGTTTTTTACCAGAGGTAAGATGTATTTCATTTTGTGAATGTACATATGCACCAAACCTTGGCTGGGAATCTAACCCCACCACCTCACCGTGGATGTGTGGGGCACCTTTCAGCCTGCACCTGATGCTCCCAGTCTACACACTGAGTTTAGATCCAAATTCCTCATTTCTAACATTATTCTTTTTATTGGAATTACCAAATAGCTACAAGGTTTTTTTCCTCTTACGTTTTTAATCTAACAATGTCACTAAAGTTAGATCAATAGTGTGAAGTTGAGGATATAAGGCAGATATTTTTCAAAATAGTAATATGCAATACTATTAAAAGATCAATCCCCTGCTACTTTTTTTGTTCAATAAATGTCTCACATTACTCAAATTCAGCAAAACCACAAGTATGTTTGGATGTGTTTTCCCCAAGATTTATTCTCTCAAGTGAAAATGTACAAAAACAGCTCGTCAGGCTGATCTCTACAGGCTGCTGGACAGGATGACCACAAGCTTCACCTCATTTCACACACCATCTGTTCCTCACTTTACATCTCTCCTAAAGCTGTAATTCCAACACCTATAAAAATATAAGTGGTGTTGCAAAGAATTATCTAAATGAGGATTTATTACCTTTAAGGACACACGTCAGACTTTTTCTAGTTAGTTTTTTTTTTCTTTTTTGTCAGCTTCCAAGCTGGCAATCAGATTCAAACCTTGATCCATTTTAGTACGAGTACATACAGTCCAACTTTTATTATTAACACCATCATCTGAGCACAGATGATGCCTTAAATAAGGAGCTCTGGTAAAATAAGGCAAAATTAAGCTTTCTGGTCTAAATGCGATGCATGGTAGAAAAATCCACAACCTAAACATACCAAACCTACCATGAAACATGGTGGTGGCAGAATCAGGCTATGGGGATGAATTCCTTCTGCACATACAGCAAAGACATTTTAAGTTGCCTGGAAGGTGGATGAAGCTGAAGATAGAGAAATGCTGGAAGACAGAGGCTGAACGTTCACATTTCAGCAACACAACAACCATAAAGATACAAAACCAGCTAAAATGGGATGGAATGCCACCTGTCTGTCAAAGTCCGTTGGTAACGGGCACCAGCCTCCTTGCGTGAATAAGCCCTTACTATTATGAACTACTTTGTGTTTCATTTCTCACGTGAAATATGCTGAAGCTTGTGGCTGTAGCAAAGCACTTTTCCACTTATCTGGATCTAAATTAAATTATCCGGAAGATGAACGTTTAATAGTTGTATTGTTTATTGCTTTCTCCTTCTCTTCCCTCTGTCTTCTGTTGTTTTACCTTCCCTAAATAATTTCTTAGATCAGCCTCTGTTGCTGGAGTAACGACTACCAAAACAAGACCCCGGCCTGCGGCGGCACGAGAAGCAAACCTTCAGCTCTCCACAAAAGTTTTGTTGTTAAATATGCTCCTTCGATGTAGTCTCACATGAATCCTTCACAAATATTGCATTGACGCCTTCTATTTCTCGTCTATAATATTGCATGGTGGCTCTTTCTACTTCCTCAGCAACAGAACCAGCTGAACTCTGCTCTTCTTGCAGCTCCAAATCAATTAGAAAGGGGCAGAGATGGTGCTCTCAAGGCCAGGCTTAACCCTTTAAAATTTTAACAACACGGTGCATCACTGTTTCAGTCGATGTTTACGAGGCTGAGCTGGCAGGAGAACATCTGGTGGCCCTCGGAGGAGAGCAAGATATACTGTAGAGTATATTTACAGTAAGTAAAAGTTTGGTTTTATATCAGCCAGGTGTTTGCAAACTGGATTTCCACTTTGAGTAAATTAAATAAGTTGGAAAGTGCGAGTGAAATATCTCACACACACGCGCACAGTAGCACAGCACCGGCACGCAGACATTCAAACTCAACCAAATGAGGAGAGAAACTCAGTCGCCTACCTACGCACACCGAGAGCTGAACATTAATGAGAGCAGAGGCTGCGAGAAGACAGCCCAGCTGGAGCACATGTGCACCGCTCCTGTTCTAATGAGTCCATTAGTCAGAGGCAAAACGGCCACAACTGCTACCACACACAGCCGAGCTGCTGTAGTCATGTGTAACACGGATGGACATTTAAACACATTTAAACATACTCGGACACAGTCCCACAGTAACATGGAACATGCGATGAAGTGTGATATGTAACCCAGCTGGGAAACAGAGAGGGCAGCGTTCCTGTCAAACAGGTTTATAGTGTTACATGATAGCATCAGGCACACAGAGTGAAACATTGGTTGGGCTTTTAACCAATCTGTCCAACAGAGGGCGCTGGAGATGCGTGAAGCTTGAAGGCGTAACATTTTCCAAACTGTTTAGATTTCTTATCTAACTACGTTTCTTTATCTCCTCCTTTTCTCTTTTTTTTTATCATGAAAGTTAGTTGCTAAGGCTAGCTGCAACATTTTTTTCTTTTCCTTGTTGTTATGAGTTCATTACCTCCAATTCTGGCATCTCACCTAATTTCAAATTTGCTCCGAGTTAAAAATAAAAAAAAACATTTCTCAGTTACTGGAGACTAACTGTGAAACTCTGATGGATAATAATCCATTAAACCATTTTTTTTCAGTCTGTTAACAACATATTTCTACTATAGCCTGGGGGCAGATTTAGTCTCATTAGCGATGGTCTGAGATAGAGGGGAACATTATCCAAAGCCGTGCAGCTTGCAGACAGACACAGAAAGGCTGAGCTGCATCACAGTATCCGAGTAAACCTGCTTTTGGGAATGCGTCCGTGAACACATGAACACTTGGCCGGTGCTGATTGATCACAGAGATTTGGCTCGCGTGTGTCGTAATGAGTGTGCTTTTAATGACGCTGGGCTCTGTGTAATCTGCTCTACTCAGCAAAGGCCAACAGTGGAGGAAAAAAAAAAAAGCAATCACTTTAACCCAGCTGCAGAAGCAAAGAGCAGCTCTTACACTAAATAACAGGCTCTTGACCTGGAAAGCAGTAGTAGCTGTGATCTGTGTGTTTACAGCTGGGTTGCACTTAAATGTTATAATAGTCTATTATTTCAGAGATATAATTGGTTAATGCGTCGGTAATCTGCAGAAGGCAGAGGATAGATCATTTTGTGCAAAGGTGAACAACCAGCTGGAATTACACCTAGATCCTTTTGAGGATTTTATTCTGTTTCAGGTACTTCAACTGAAAATGGTTTAAAAGTCTACAACAGATGGTATGAAAGAGTTTCTTTTCTCATATCCAGTCTTCAATTTTTGTTATTTGTTTTTCCAGCTCATACCGTTATAAACCTATTCCATTTTCTCTTTACTATACACAAAAATGCAAGGAAGAAAGAAAACCATTTAAAGGATTTCTTTTTGGCATTTCTGGATACGCAGACATTTACAACCAGGAGTAATTTTTAAACAATAACATGTTTTGAAGTTCACACTTGAATTAGCTATTACATTTTCATCCATCCATTCTCTGTTATAGCCTGTTGTCCTGGCAGGGTTGGGGTCAGAGGGCACAGGTCACCAGTCCATCACAGGGCAAAGTAGAGACACACATGACAAACAACCATAGGGCAATATAAAGAGACCAATTACTCCATCAGTCTTGTTTTTGGACGGTGGGAGGATGACGGAGTACCCGGAGAAAACTCACGGACGCATGGTGAATGTTTGCATTCCAACAGGACTGCAAACATTCCCTATCCACTATGTTTTACAAACATAGTGGATAGATAAATCAAGGTAACTTTGCTATTCTACATTGAGCGTTCTTGTCATCTGCCAAATATTTCACTTGCCTCCTTGCAGCCCAAACGAAAAACAACCTTGTTTTAAAATACAGTTTCTTTTATTTCTTGTGCTTTCTCTGACATAATTTCAAGGCCTATTTTTAACCAGAGTGTCAATAAATCTAGGGGGAGCACTATGACAGTACTCTTTCATAATAATTGATTATTATCGATTTAAACCTGTGGCTATATGCATATACTGTTCAGGAGTTTTTCAGTCTTTTTCCCTTTATAGATTAAAACAAAAATGCTGTCCACCAGGAGCAATTGCTGATAGCAGAGCGAGTGAAGCAGTTTTCAAGAAATGAGCCATGAGAAATGAGTGCTGAGAACGCAGATGTGAAGCAGTGAAAACATAAGGAGGGGTGGGTGAGAGGAAGGTGAAGATGTAAGATGAGTTTTGTGAGAGGAAGCAGAGGAGAGTTGTGCTAAGTGAATGACAGCTCTCTTCACTTTACAGTATCGATGTGAAGGCAATGCCTGCCTGTGACTGACCCCCAAAGGCATGTGTAATGTTCATGCAGTTGCAGAGATCCCTCCACGCAGTTTTTCTTCCACCACAAGACCAAAGGTCAACACTAACTGAGCGTGGAAAAGAGCGCTCCACCTCGGTGGATGTGTATGAGGGTTTCCTCAATATGACTGTCCCACTGCTGTCATCAGTGAATCGACGCACACCAGACAAACAGACAAAATTATGTGTAGTTAGGAGTAACAGTATGCAATTACTGAACCAGTTTACCATCTATTTTAGGTCATGCTTAAAGAGGGAATCTGCTTTTTTTTTTTTAAAAAAAAAAAGAAAAAAGAAATACACGTTTGTCAAAGCCGCCCATTTGGGCTTCTGAACGGTTCCACTTGTTTAAACTTGAGGAAAATGTGACAAAGACGAGAGAGTAGCAGAACAGGAAATATGATAATAGTGCCCAGTCATAGTAAACACCCATGGTTTAGTCTTTCAAATGAGGGATTAAAATAGATGTCTCTCAGAGCTTTTGTGTAAATCTTGTGGTCTGACAACGGTCTTTATGGTGTTTCCTTAAAAAGAAGACTTGTCTAAAAATAAATAGGAAGATGGAAAGTTAGAAACAGAAAGGAAGGATTAGATTCTTTTCCTTACAGTAAAACACTTCATTGTTTGTACAGCACCACCTTTAGCTTGTACATTCCTTTGGAAGATTTAATTCCTAATATGGATCTTTACTTTTCTCAGCTTGTTCTTTATCAGATACAGGGCAGTGTTTGTTCTAACCAGATGTAGAAACCCTGGTAGAAACACTTTAGAGGCTGTCAAAGGCTTGAGATGGGGACCAAAGTCTATCTTCAGACGGTAATCTAAACGTCAAGCCAGAGATTCAATAAAATAATTTAGATCAGAGCAAATTTATGTGTTGGAATGGACCAAAGTCCAAACGCAAATGGGTTTAATGTGCAGTGCTGGTTTTTAGCAACACATGACATTTTGGATGAAGGCAAGAGTTCAGTTTTAGTCTGATCTGTCAAGAGGATGTTTCCCGTTCACTGTTTGTGGCAAACTGAAAATAGAACACCTCATTTTGAACTTTCTTCTTTACTAAACATCTCAAGTCATTGTTGGTTTAGTTTCAACAATGACTTTCTTCTTGCCACTCTTCCATTTTATGGAGTTAAAGATGAACAACTCTGCAGCATCCTCCAGAATGCCAGAAATTGTTTTTACACAAAGGTATCAGAGTAAAAGGGGATGAGTACAATTGAATACCACACTTTCAAATTTTATCTCTGTAAAATGCTTCAAAAATGATCCATCATTCTCCTTTTATCTAACAATCATATGTTACAACGCGTTTCTATATCACATACAATCCTGATGAAGTTCATGGAAGCTTGTGACTGTAGCATTATAAACCATGAAAAAGCTATTCCTACTTCTGAAAGACAATAAGCAAAACATGGCTCCTATCTGGATCTCAACTCTTTCAGGCATTCTATCAGAAAAAGTGCAGCATGTTTTTACTCTGCTCAGTCACTCCCCTAAGGGCACCTGGCTTTGGCATGAAGCCCACCAGCCCGCCCGGGTAAACGGCTGCAAAGAGAGGGGCAGACATGTCTTTGATGTCTCTGGACTGGTGGGAGGCATGTGAAGAAAGACGTTGGTGAGAATAAAAGGGAAGGAGCAAGGAAAAGTAAAGGTGATGAGGAACAGAGAAAGACAAAGAGAAGAAGGGTTGGTGAGCAGAGGAGGATTTATTGATTAAACAACAGAAAGAGGAGTAAATAGAAATAAAGGAAGGGAGGGATTTAGAAGGTAGAGAGGGAGAAAGGAGGGGGCATTCACTTTGAAGTTATGAGCTGAGCACAGATCTGTCTCCCTTGAGTAACAGCAGGGGAGAGTTGGAGCCTGAAATCATAAGGAGTGGATCGTTAAAGGCAAAAAAAAAAAAAAGAGGGAGATGATGGATCAAGATGTTGGATGAGAGTTATAGTGGACCTCTGCACTCTCATTGCTCATTTGTCTTTGCACAAAAAAAATTACAGAACTGAAAAAAAAAAAAAATCTGGACCAAAGTCAAAGCTAAGCCCACTTCTTTGATGTGTTTTCTGTCATTCAGCTTCTTGACCATCTGCATTACTGCCGCTCTCGTTTTTGTTGTTTTATTTCCTGAAAGCGGGTCTCTCCGGCGCATTCAGCCAGACCAGACATGGTGATTTAAAGGCTTCCAGCATCTGCGCTGCTGGTTCCCTTCGGTCCGACATTGTCCATCGCAAGCAAAGGTCAAGATGGTGGCAGACGTGCTCTTATGTTTTCTGACATGCAGAAAAAGTGTAACACTAAATTGCCCCTTTTCTCCTAATAAAAAATAATAATAATAATAATAAACTTAAAAACTGAGTTTCTTGCAAAATTATTCACACCAGTTGACTATAGCATTCACGCCCTTAGGGGAGTGACTGAGCAGAGTAAAAATATGTATATTTTTCTACTTTTTAGATTTAAAATGGGTGGTATGCATTGTCATTCTTTCCAGTGGTGCTCTGTTGAGTTTCTATCAGTGTTGAACACGGATACCAAAAATGTTTCCCTTTTTTCTTTACCAAAAATCTCAAACTCAGTCAGATTGAATGCAGATCACCAAGTTTGAGGTCTTGCCACAGATTCTCAAATTGATTTAGTCCCGGACTTTGACTAGGCTACATAACTTGTGGAAAACAGCACTTCTCATTGGTAGGTTTTCTGTAGACAGATTCTCCCACCTGAGCTGCAGATCTCTCCAGCCCATCAAGAGTTATTATGGGTCTGTTTAAGATGTTTCTCAAGACAAATGCTTGTACAATGACAACAATACTAATTCTTTTGAAATGCAATAACCTGATTCCTGTTTTGATACATGAGAATAGACATGTTATACGAGAAGATGCCTTGTAAAAATAACTTATCCCTAGAACTTTTCACTGGATTTTATTTAGAGGTATCAATGTAAAAGGGCGATTAATATGAACGCATTAAACAGTTTTTTTTTTTTTTGGGAAAAGGAATTTGAAAGCCACTAATTATTTCTTTGTCCTCCATAAAAACTACATTGTTTTGGTCAATCAAATTAAATCCCAGTTAACTATATCTGTTTGGTTGAAGGGGTATGAATACTTTCCCAAAGTACATTTTATGTTTAAGCGCCAGAGAAAGTCTTAGAAACACGGAAACCAGACACTGGATGAAGTTAACGTTTAAATTTGCAAATGTGGACAATATGGGTGTGCTTCATTGTGTTATGGGATGCCATGAAAAACAAATAAGCACAAGTGTGAGAAGCCCTGACTGATAGCTTGATGGAAAATGACATAAGAGGAGGGAAGACACCGCAGTTAATGGGACGGAGAGAGCACTTTATCTTCTCTTCACACTGCCCGTCCTCCTTCACAGCTGCCAGGCACTTCCTGCTCCATTGTGAAAGGCTCTGGCTGTATGCGTACAGGAAGTGGGCTCTTTTGTTTCCTCTCTCCTTCCTGCTGGTGTCGATCGCAGTGAAGGGAGGAAAGCGTGTGGATCTGGGAGGGAAGGACAACACACGGCGTGTTTGCAAGTAACCAGGAAGGAGCTGTCGGTGGAAACCCTTTTAACACAGACGCAGAAACAGAGAGGGATTGTTCTTTAAATAATGGGGGATGGAGGACAGACTTGATAAATGCACAGATGGGATACAGACATTTAGTGCAGGCATGCACAAAGCGAGAATACCAGGCCTTTACTCTCCTCTGATTCGGCACCTGATCCCTGACAATTATCTGATCGGTTTATTGACTCTTTGGGGAACAGACTCAATCATGAGTGGCGGGTTTTCAACAGCGGCTTATGTCATGTCAGTCAACCCCCATTAAAGTTATTTATCGACTCACATCCAAACAATCACTGCTGGAAATGTGAAGATCTTTATAGCATTTAATCCCTCCTCTTTGACAAAATGATTAATTAAAAAAAAAAACAATCATTGCTTCAAAATTTCTGCCTTTCACTCACTGTGAAGTAGAACATCTTTTTAAGATCTCATTTGACAGACCAAGACTACTTTCTGTCATTTGTTTGTTGTAAATCTGAGCAAATAAAAATCAGTTGCAGGGCACCCAAAGGTTCATTCATGGCACACTTTTATTAAATATCCCTACGATACCTTTATTTCAGATTGCAGAATACTACAACAATTCTCACCATATGTATGCTGATGACACACAGCTTTATATTTCTGTCAACAAATGACCACAGGCCGCTGCAGTCACCAGTGACTCAACTCTGGAAGAAACTCTGAGATGTACTCAAACAGCTGGGTCCTTTCAATCAGAACTGAAAACGTTTTCGTTTACAACAGCTTTAGAGTTTCCTTCTAAAAAAAACTGCTTTCCTGCAGATACAATTTAATCTAATTGTAGATTAAATTCAAAACTTCCCATTTAAATTTGCACTTTAACATGTATTTCTTTTTAAGCAGTGGTTAGGGATCTTTGCTATTCAATTTTCTCTGGTATATGAATAAACTTGCCTTACCTCGATATACCAACAATTAACTTTCACAATACATCAATTGTTAACATCTGCAACAGATTAAGATTTGCATCCATGAGAAACGCACAAACATTTTCCAAAGCAGCCTCTATAATCAAAATGGAATAAAAGGCGGTGAAAATTTCCCCACTTCAATAACAGGAGAAACTGGTTCTACTGGTCGTACGGGGTCAATGAAAGAAGCAGTACAGAGGCGGAGAGGATAGAGGAGCAGGAAGCACACAGAGAGAGACGGAGAGCGAGAACCAGCAGCTGCTGGGAAGATTGATTTAAGGAGAGCAGAGTAACGACAGCCGGGCATCATCCAATCAGACCCTTGTTTCACATGACTGCCAGAGCAGGGAGCGAGTGTGTTTCAGTCTGAATAGTAAGTTCTCTGAGGACAGAAACAGAAAAAAGAGATGAGGGACGTAAGAGGCAGTGAGAGGAAACCGTCAGTGTGATGTTGTTCTGTCAGATGTCGGTGTGAGTTTGAGGATGTGTCACATCAAAGAGTAGCAGTGAGGGAGGACATAGAGAGAGGCACTAAGTCTTATAACAGCAATGCAAAAAAACACACACATACACACACAAAAGATAAGTTCTCTGTCAATTTCAGTTGATTCTTCTGGATTAAACGCTTAAAACTGAAGTTATTCGGAAGTTTGGAAACCATTTAAAAGTAGAAATTAGATCTTGCAATGCTTTCCTGAAGTTTTCAAATCCCTTTAAAACTTTTTTCCACATTTTGTTGTGTTACAGTCAAAAACCTCCAAGTATTTAACTGGAGTTTTATGTGACAGATCAAGGTCACTGGTGGCGCGACCATTCCTATTTTATCCACTGTTTTCAATCCATGCCGTTGTACAACCTGTTGCAAAGGCAATGTTTGGAAGTCATGCAACATTTTCCTTCTACTTTGCAAGATACATGGTAAAATGTGTTGGGCTATTATAATATGAAAAAAATCAGAAAAATCAATGCAAGATTAGTTTTGTAATGTGACAAAAACTAAAATGTTTGAGGCATCACACTGGCTGATGTTGATTAGTCATTTTTCTTAAGATCTGGAATTTGAGGGGCTGCAAATTCAATATTGCTCAACTTCAATTAGAAACTTAAAACAGGAAAAAATAATCTTGAAGTATTTTTTCTGCCGATAACCAGACTGAGTCAAATCAGAGTAAGGCTTAAACAATCTGGTTTCAATGAATCATTTTTTTTTATTACTACATAATAGTTCCAGCTAGACTGTAAAAATATGTCAATTATATTTGAGAACTAGCAGATTTTAAATGATTTCCAGGGATATAGTAATAAAAATGTTCCCCATCATTGTCTCTACTCACATTTCAAATAACGACACATGCTGCACATGTGCAGTGTTTGATAGGTTGACTTTTATCAACAAACATGTCCAAAAAATCCAATGAAAGCAAATCACCAATAATCCATAACGTACAGCAAATATATTATGATGCTACTAGTTAGGCATGATAAGAATCACCATACACAACTTTGTACTTTTAACAAAACTCAACCAAATGCCTTTTCTAGATTATGTAAGTTATCTTTAGGTTTAAAAACTTCCAAATGAGTTTTCAAACACTACAATTCAGCAAGTAAACACATCAGAAATGTGACAACCAATCTAAAACGAATTCTTTGTTACCAACAACGTTGAACCATTTCTGTTTTTAATGTCTTACTATTCAGTTATTACTTTCCTCAAAATGGGAAAGACAAGAGTACATGCTACTCAAGTAATCCAAATGTGCGTTGATCTTGCTGAGTCACGCCGTTGCCAAGATAAACAAGTTACTTGGTTAAACTTGCCTGTATCTCTACCTGTACAATAATTACAAAATGGGAACTTTGACAAATAAATGTGGATAAAGATTCCTATTTATCTTCCCATCGGGTATAATAAAGACAATGTTAAGGGAAGTTAAAAAAAAAAAAAGCCACAAGTTTGCTGCTACAGAACTTTATCAAAAAGTCGCATTTAGCTGATCAAGTTTCCATAACAAAAAAATTACTCCAAGGGTTTTAACACTTTTTTATGAGGTGCACCAGTAATTTTGAAGGGAGCTGAAAATCTGCAAACCAATTCACTCATAGTTATTTACTCCTTATTATCATACTTAAATGTTGTTTCTTTAGCGACTAAAATGTCAAAACTTGTTAACTTCAGATATGAAAGACAAACTCAGAATTACGGGCAGCAAAACTAAATAAACTAAATTTATTTATTCAAGAAGATAACTGGGCATCATAAGAACCATTTTTTTTTATGAGAAAGGACCTAATCATGTTATCTGCTAAATTTGGACAAGCATGTAGACTGTGTTATGATGATAATGAAATACAGCACTAATCTGAAGGAAGATTTCCTTGGACTATGTACATGTGTGTTTATGTCAGTATTTGTGTCCTGATCATCCTACAAGCTGAAGCAGACGTGTTTAAGGATGAGGAGCTCCAGGTTAGACAGCTGGGCTCTTCACCTTCTGACTATCTGACCCGTTCATGGAAGCTTAATGGAGAGTGATAATACAGCCAACTAATCTGAGGAGCTGACGGGAGGTCAAGTGACCCTGATTGACTCGGGGTCAACGTGAGAAGAAAAACAGGGAGCATGAGTGGGTGTGTGTGATGTGGGAAACACCATAAAGGCGAGAGGAACAGAAGCTCTCTGTAAACAATATCCCAGCAGAAGAGAAAAGTGATCTGTAACTAAGTAAGAGCAGATCAGCAACAAAGTTCTGATAAAGCATGCCACTGATTATAGAAGACAACAATCTTAGAAGGAATTAAACACATAGCGGTAGAAGTTGTAGAGTATCAGATACTTTTCGGAGGATACGTGAGTCTTTGCCCACAGGCACAAATCGACACTGACAGAACTGACATGGGAAACTGACTAGGCTTAACGTCTTCACTCTGTGAGCTTAGTTCAACTCTCAGTCCCCTCTCTGTCCTCATCTCATTCACTCTTTCCATCTCTTTTTCTCTTTGTCTGCATTCTGAGATCAAGTAGATTTTGGTGTTCAGATTTATTATCTTAAAAGTTGGTCTGATCATGTAGACCAATTTGCTTGATTTGCTCCTTTTCAAAAAAGTACTGAATCTATTTTTTCTCTTTTCTACTTAACTATTACTGCTTTTCCATTTAAATTAACCACATTAATCAAGCAATGTGCCTCTCTTAACACTAAAAATAGATTACATTTTACAGATGTGAATTCTTGAGTATCTGACAATTTAATTGTTGTTTTCCATATTATGACATAAGATCAAGTTCAGTTATTATGACAAGAGGGCAAACACAATGTTCTTAAATTAAAAGTGAACTAAAAACTGCTGCTTTGTCATTTTTTTCCAGGCAGTTCAGACCGACTGGAAGGAGAAGTCATTTGTTTAAAGTGGATTTGTGTGTAGCGGTCAACGTGTTCACATTTTGGAGCTGTGTGGAGGATTCCTGACAGATGAGAAAAGCTAACTGTTGCACAGAACAGCCACAAAAATAGCAAAGTCTTTTGCCATCTAAAACAACTCAAACCGTAAACTTTTATTGCCGTTTGAGGGAAGCCCATGTTGTGGATTTTTCCATGTCGTCACTTTTTGCAACTTTACCATTAGATGAACTGGTAAAGCTGCAGGACTGCATTACAACACAGATGGTTTTTTGGGGGGGGTTGAGTTAAAAGACAATTAGATGCAAATGTGATAATGTGGAAAAATTTTAGCTTATGAGCTAAAAAGTGTTTTTAATTATTTTACGACTGAACTGAATTTCTGGTTGTGGTGCTCAGCCAGAAATGGGTCAGTGTTTAATATCAAGGTACACCATTTTTATAAACCTCTAAAATGTTCCAGTTCCTACAGTTTAAAGTCCTTCTGATGAGATCATGGTGCTGGGATGACCAAAATTTTCTCTTGAAGTATCGAGTACCATCCAAATAAATACTTAACCAACTTGTCGTCATAGCAAAAATGGATAATATTCTGCACAGCAACTCAATGTAAGCTATTAATTAAATTTCTATTATTAATTGACAACAGAATAATCTATATGACCGGTTGTTTTTGTAAGTGTAGGAATTGTTGAAATCACAATAATGCTACTCCATTAGGTCGCTTACAACCATTCTTAATGGCACTGGACTGAGAAGTAGTTCATATGATATGGCAGTGTTTACTAATTGCTGCTGCCGCTAGTCTGGAGGAACTATGTGGGAAGCCATGGGGGACAGGTCCTCTGTGGGGAAGGAAGCTCAGCTGCGGCCTGCAGCTCCAAGCAGAAGCTTTGTGTAAATAGGCAGCATTTAGGCACCTCTGAATGGATTCCTCAAACATACATGACAGAATCAAAGCGCCAATCCAGGAACATTTTGTTGAGGGAATAATGCTCAAACAAATTGATTTTATGCAATACCTCCCCTGTAACTCCATGGGAAGACATTGATGAACAATAAGCAATTTAAACTTTAAACTTGTCTAAAACCTGAAACCCAAACACCTTTTCCACAAATTCCATTGTACCTGTGATCTTTCTAAATGTATCCAACATATTTTTCCACCATTGACTCCAGATTGTAGATTCCCAGAGGCACAGGATTACCAGCTGAGTCCTGGAGCTGAAATCTATAGCCTGTGTGAACTGACAGTGCAGGGTGTGGGAGTTAATCAGCCGTTGTTACAATGAGGAAATCCTCCTATTTCCCAGCTGCCACCTGTTAGTCCACCTGACACCTGCACCGCTGGCCATGTCTCTGTTTTCTGGCCAAGCAAACATGATGTGGAGCACACCGGCACAAATGTCTTCCCCCATGGCAGCCTGTTTGCATTTTAACTACATGGTGGGAAAGGAAAGCAAACTGTTTAATACACATGTACACAGACTTTGAGGAACGAAGCTGTTTGCACATGCAGTTTACCATGCAACACCTCTGTATTACAGAGATTTAAAGTACGATTACTGAACACTTTAAAAAAACCATCAACCCTCAATGCTTAGGACCGCACACACTGCAGCTTTATGAGACTCTAATAGACACACAGAAAAGTAGATTTTAGAAGGAGAAAGTGCAAAATTTCAACAAAGAGAAAAATCCCTATACATCCCCTGTATACATCTGGATAAATCTTCACACTAATGAATGGCTTCATTAAAGGCAAAGACCCATTTTGTCACCTTCTGTGACCCCTAAATGCACACACTTAAGAAGTCATGAACCTTTGTTCCAGGTTTTCAAAACACTTCCTGCACTGATCCTGATGTAGAACAATGACTCACAATCAATTTCCTTTATTTACACATTACATGAGCACTGTGTGCCATTTTTACCTTACAGTCATTCACTGACTCAGGATATCAATGTGGACCTGTGAACCAACTTGAAAAAGCCTCATGCTTTTTCAAGTCCACATTGAGTCTTTAAATCTGTATTTATTTATAAAATAAAGTCACCAGAATTGGAGAATTTTAGTCCCATTTGTTGCTAAGAACTGCAGGGCCTTGCATAAGCATTTAAACTCCTCAAACTGTTGCATCTTGTCACATTATAACCAAAATCTTGTTTTTTTTGTTGCCCGACCAACACAAAGTGGTGCAATCTTGTGAGGTAGACATAAAAAATATGTTTTTTACCTATTTCTGAAGAGTGCCATGCATATATATATATTCATACGCCTTTACTTTGATACCCATTAAAGCAGGGTTAGGGTATAAAACAATATTCCAAGCTTTGGACATCTAATAAAGGACTGTTCAGCGCATCATCCAAAATCAGAAGAATAAGGGATAAATGCAAACGTACCAAGACATGGCCATCCGCCTAAACCCGGTCACTGGGCGAGAGGTGGGGCAAACACTAGAAAGGTTGCTAATTCATCACAAGAAAAAAATCACATCCTCATTTGTAAAAATCATTTAAAAGCATGCATCAATTTCCTCTCACTTCACTTTAAGATAATTTGTGTTAATGTGTTACTTAAAATCCACATAAAATAAAATGTTAAAAGTCTGAGGATGCAACGTTACAAAGGAAGTTTATGAACACTTTGCAAGACATTTTGTACTGTTGTAAAAGCCAAACATGACAATAAAACTGGACGCAAACAGTCTATGGCGTAGAGTGTTTGCATCCAGTAACCCAGTTTTATTGTCAAATTAATATGCAGCTGTTGGCATTGAGTCAATCCCAACAGCTGCATGATCATTTGAATTAAAGAAAACATAGCTGTACTCAATATCTGTTCAGCGAACACAAATCCACTGGATAAATAGACATATAACAGATAATCCTTATTCCTAAAGCACCCAGATTCCCATGATATGCAGATATAACCTAAATCATGTGCAGCTCTCTGCGCTCTGATTCCAATCATAAACCTGCATTGTTGGCAGTAAGCTGGTATTATCTCTTGTCTAGCACAATGTCCAGGTCTAATGAGAGAGATGGTTAGAACAAAGCCCTTGTGATGTAGGGATTATAATGTAAACATGTGCTTCAAGAACAGGGTGTAGGGGAACCACTGATAGTCTTGACTATATTGGCTGTCTGTCCTTGTTTTATGACAAGTATTGAAAAGTTTTGAAGTTAAACTGATAGATTTTGTTTTACAGATTGCCCGGAAAACAACTCTCCGTCCGATACGCTCATATTTACAGTACAAATATGCATCAAAGAGGGAATACAAATGCTGTCTTCTGTCTTTCCAATGTCCTACATAGTTGCAAAACAACTCCTTATAGATAAGATAGAAGGTGTTTTTCTCTTCTGCTGGGAGGTGCTTTCATATATCATCCACTAAATCTTCAATGTAGCGTAGCTAAAGTATTTTGAATTATTTTGGATGCATTTAGTCTGATGACAGGAGGTATGAAGAAAGAGGTCCAAGGAAAACAATATTGAGTAAAATGGAGAGATAAAGAAAAATTAACTACAGGCAAAGAACAGAGCATAACATTTCACAGATACAAAGGAAAGGTGGGAGATGATGGTAGAGACAGTGGCATAAATAATGAGGGCACAGCTGCATAGAAAATCAAAGCAAGAAAAAAATCAAAGCAAAGGAGTTGAATTCAGAGCCTGGGTTTTTAAAAGGAATCAAGAATATTTATGTCATTAATGGCAAGACAACACACTTTATCTTAAAACCACACTAACTCCAATGAAAGAAGAGAAACTTAACTATACATAAAAGCAAAATGCACAGTGAAGAAAGTAGCCGACCAACAACTACCAACAATCTCATTTACATCAGTAAACAGAGACTTTCTGTCTTAGATACTTTCTAACGGTAAATACCAAATATACTTTTACAGACTAACTCGGGTTAACACACTGCATTTCATCAGCAATAAATTAGCTTCTGTGTAGCCCTCAACTCATTCAACAATAACCTTTAGAATGCAGTAGTATCAGTTTTTCTCAACAGAATCAGGTTTCTTTTCTCAACCAGAGTAGAACAACCAGAGTGCTGAACAATATTCAACTCTACCGTGGGTTTAGCTAATTTGATAAACCTGCAATAAAGTTCCTACAAGGGGTTGCATGAAAAGTGCATTTCTGTACTATTGTTTCTAAAGATATATCAAACTACACACAAACAGCGACAATATTCGATGAACTCATGACTTTCTCCTGCTAATGCTTTCATTTGGAATAGTTTGGTAAAGTCTTAAGTTAATGTTAGTATGTTGTTTTCCCATTTTGATAGGACTTGTTGAGACCTTCGCTTGTAACATTTAAATTTGACACAGCCAAAGCTGACAAAAAAGAAAAATCTCCTGTTTCCAAAAAACTCTATTTTGAAAGGCATAAAGTTCAATGTGTAGCATGTCACCTGCTCTTTAAGCAGCTCTACTGGGACAGTTGGGAAAGACAGGAAGCTCAAGCAGTCAATACAGTCTTCCTCATACTGAAATCATCATTGCAAAAGGTGAAAAAGTGTAATTAGGTACATAAAACCATAACTACAGTCTAAAATATATGTGATACATCAATGTTGGAATATGCCACGACTAAAAAAATTGGTACCATGAAGTATAGCTGCATGGCTTTTTGGAAGGGCGAGATAAAATCACAAGCAACATGAATGAGAAGTTAGCTTTCTGTGCATACTTTGATAGTAATTTTTTTTTTAAAGCCTGGCTCATATATCACTGTTATTGATTTTGCAGACTGTAATAAGATAATGTCCCAACTATCTTTTCTTGTGATGAGAATAAAAGAAACAATAAAAAAAGAGACAATTGAAAGCCTGTAAGTTCTCGAGTAAAACATGAATATAGAATTAACAGAATCATTAGATCTCAAATTGTATTGGTTTCAAAGTTTATTTTGCCAAACTAAGAGCCTTATTTCTAACTGAAGGACATATTGTGTTGCTTAAGCAAACTTTAATAGCTGCATTTTCTTCTGGACGAAAAACAGACAAAATCTTGAAGGTCTGATAAAAAAAAAAAAAGACCTTCAAGAAAAAAAAGTTTTTTGTTCCACCTTGTTTCATTGTTGAGTAACACATTATTCACTGTGACCATGTATGGTGAAAATGGCTCTTCAAAACAAAGAAAAAAAAAAACACTACATCATTGGATAGTTTTGCGAGCCGGTCATCTGGTTGCCGTATCGCAAACACTGAAAGGCAAGATGCGAGGCAAAATCAGAGATATGTTGGATGACATCAGGGAAAAGGCAGTTTGGAGATCTGCCACATTCAACTTTACACCAAAGATGAGGAATGCTGGAAAAGATGAATTCGCCACAGGTTTCTCTTGTATTCTGTCTTTCCTTACACTTGTTGTCCAGCTTGTGTTTCCCTTTCCAATGGCTTTAGTGTTTACCTTTCACATCTTTCTCAGGTGGAAGCTACTGTTGAGTATGTCCTGAGGTGACATGTCATAGGTCTGTATCATCTCCCAGCCATTTCAGTCTCCTCAAGTTAGAGGAGGGAAAACAGAAACTGTCTATTGTTTGGGTTATATGACTCCTGAGAAGAAAAAAAAAGCTGGACAAGATAGAATGGAGAAGTTTAAGAGGCTATGACACAATCCCAATCATTGGTCGCTCAATCACACTGCCTTGCCAATACTTCAAGGTTCAAGCCTCTTCAGTTTTTTTCAAATTTTGTCACATTAAAACCAGAACCTTAATTTGCTAAATTAGAGGGTGAGAGAAAAATGAATGTTTTTACAAATAGAATTCTGATTCGTGAAGAAAAGAGGCCCATTGGAACTCTGGAAGAGCTGCCGAAATATACGGCTCTGAGGGACAAATATTTCAACAGCACAAGTGTCAGCAATGCACTCCAAAAACGTGGCATTTATTAAAGAGTGCCAAGAAAAAAAGAGGCCCTTTTGAGAGGAAGCAATGTGAAGTATTGATTGAATTAGCCACAAGTCATGTGGAGAATACATCAGGCATGAGGAAGAAAGGGCTCTGAAGTTACTGACCTACTTGGAACTACATAACTACATAACCCTTAAATCACCATCTTCACTGTGGAACATGGTGGTGGTGGTAGCATAAGGCTGTGGAGAAGCTGTTCAGAGTTGATTGGATGAAATGGGTAGATGTTTATTTTCCAGCAGAATCGCGATCCTAAACATTCAGTCAGATCTGCAATAGATCCGATCTGAGTGAGCTCGAGATACTTTTCATATGATAATCAGGTAAAATCTCAACCATTAAGGTTGTGGAATGACAAAATGTCAAATATTTCAGGGGCATGAATACTTTTTCAAGTAGAAAACACAGCAATAAAGTTCTCTAGGCAAAACGCCAATGAACCAGTTGTTCCAATATAGCCTTCCTCCAGAATTTGATGTTAATTTCAGACCTTCTGTTCATTTCGGGCAAACAACCTAGCAGGGTGCCAGCCAGAGGTGTGAAATCACTGACCTTTGGTAAATGTCAGCTCATCAGTTGCAATGAAGACCTTCATCTTACAAGCCATGGCAAAATGTGCACCATGCAACTTCCAGTTTAGAGATACAGTTGTGTAGGAAAAGGAAAAAACTGCCTCCTCTGACCGGGATTAAATGGCCTAGAGGGGTGTTTTTTTGGGGGGGGTTTTCTGTTACACATGACTTCATGAATTAGCATGGAGACTAGCAAACAACCTGACTGACACAACAGGTTAAAAGTAACAAATAATAATATATACTGTAAGCTAATCAACTTCTCTTCACCTTTCAATATAACTCATTTCAATCTGGGTGCATAAAAGAAAAAAAACTTTTTTGTCCGCATTAATAACCTCTGTTCAACATCCAGACCACGGAAATGCCACTGAGAAGGAGAGCTGAAGTTTGATCACTCAGGTGCTGATAGACACTTCCTTCTGCTCACTGCCTGATAACAATGTTTACACCGGTGCCCTCACAGCAAAACGTTTCAAACCAAAAAGATCTTCACAACAATAAAGTCCTTTAATATTGACCACAGCAAAGGCTTGAGTTATTTTCAGCCGAACAAACCTGAGCAGAGCCAGCTGCTGTACTTCAGAGAGCAGAAAGTTTAATGAAGTACGTGCAAGCAGGCGAACATTTGAAGGAGCGGGAATTTAATTAGGAAACTTGTGGATCTTGTTTGGGCCTCAGGACAGTTTCTTTGCTTGACTGAACTCTATATAGCAAACAGAACTCTGTGCTGTAAAATATGATTTATCACCCATCATATGAGGACTGAGTCACAGAGAGAACACATTAAACATTAACAAACTGGGAACACTTTAGTTATGAGTGCTTTGCCTTCCCAAATGTATTCAAGGCCTGTGTAAATTTCACATTTTTGCACTTGACTTCCACTCACTTTAATGCATTTTATTGAGATTTAATGTGAAGCATGCCATGTATTTGTATTCACTTATACCACTAAATGAAATCCAGTCCAAACAAATGTTTCCAGAAATCACACAGTGAGAGAAATTGAATCTCAGTATAAGTAGAGCTTTGACAGCCTCAGAGGCCTGTCAGAGAACATTAATGAACAATTGAACACAGTTAGATCCATCATCTAAAAACTACAAAAATATACAGTAGTACAGCTGCAGACCCAGAGGCAGACAGGTTGAGTAAGGAGGGCATTTATCAGAGAAAAAGACAATAAACGCATGGTAACTCTAGAAGAGCTACAGAGATCCATAGCTAGGGATCACCATCTCCATTAATAAACATAGTAGAGGCAGAATCATGTTGTGTATTCATGAAGACAACGCAGAATTATACAAAGATACTTAAACAGACTCGGCATCTAATCACCTCTGAACACATAAAGGTCTATGGGATTTTTTTTTTTTTACAGCATGTTGTTACACTAAGCCATCCCATTTGTTGGCAAGCTCCCCAGTTCCTGGACAGATACGGGCGGGGAGGTGGAGTGAGGAAGTGCGCGACTAACTCAGGCAATTGCTGACCCGTGACTGTGCTTTGCTGCAGCACACATTCCAGCCGCAATCACAGGATCACCCTCATTCACTCAGGCAGACACGTTTAAACGCTTGCACACATGCTGCAATTTCAGACAGCTCACGTGCAGCTAAGGTGAGAGAGTGAAGAAAGCAGATAAATGTTTCAGAACAGGCAAGCTTGGTTGCTCCGGCGCCGTCACAAACACTGAGATAAAGCTGCTTCAGAAGCCCTTATCTGAAGATGGGAAGCTCACAAATTGCACAAACAACCACTTTTCACAGGAGTGAAAGTGGAAAACTTTACTGTTCCCCTGTGGCTTGAAGGTTTATTACATATAGTGTTGAATAAGAGCTGCAGCTGATAATGCTGAGCAATGAGACTGAACTAGCACTTTGCCTTTCCTTCAAACAAAAGCCTTATTTTAATTAAGTCTTTGCTTGAAATATACATACATTCTTTAATGACATATTTAGATCAAACAATTGACATCAGTCACACTCTGTATATGTGTTATGTAAATTGTTTCTTTAATTCTGGCTTATTACAGGCTGATACTTTATACCACGCATTCACAGAATGAAAAAAAAATCACCTTTTTCACAGTAGATCAAATCGACACTTGAAGACAACTCTACATCAGTTAAGTCTAATGAGGACAAACGCATAGCAGCATTTTCTAAATTATGATGAAACATAGCACTTTATATTTCCTTCAGGGCATTATGAGATGATTAATCTAAAAGATTGTATCTCATTTCTAGCTCAGCTGTTGTGGGATCTGTTTTTGCTTCCTCTAGCAGATGAAATGTTAGGTGCTTCAAGTCAGTGCTTGTGTGGGAACAAAGATCTAACAGCAGACTGATATCTGATCTATTTGAAAACGTCTGATTTCACCACATGATTTGAGGCCAACTGTTAGGCTGCTCCCAGATGTGAAGGAAAAGTGAAAAATCTCTACAAAAACAAGCGCTCCTGGTCATAAAGTACAATTCAACCTAGTTTTTAGTTAATAAATTATGCAGATGATATAGATGACATGTTCACCCGTCGATTTGCAATGTGCAAATCTGGATCGAATTAAAATCTAACATTTGTTTAGAGCTGATTGCACCTGCTGAGCTCATTTTAATTTAAATGTGTCAATCATGTACAAATCTGAGCGGTCCCCTGTTTACTAAGTTTAATGTAATGCTTAGAAACACAGCCAACAACTGGCATAAAGTCAGTATGATTTTTTTTTACTATGGTTCAGTTTTATCAGGCCAGTGTCTTTAGGGGGGCATTCAATATTTTGCACAATATTCACAACACAGTTTTTGTTTTTGCATCCATGCAGATGCAAAAACAAAAACAAATCAAACAGAGAAATTAGGCCAATTTTACAATATAGTCCATGTACTATACTGTAAAATTCTTATACATAGTCTATACTTCCTAAATTATGTACCATTGTAATTTGTAATAAATTTTAAGAGTAATATTTCCTTTCAACATATTTTTTTACGTCCTGCTAGTTATACTGAATAAATTAATCAAGGCTTTTTAGTTGCTATAGGGTTTCTTACTGAACACTCAATGTCCACCTAATCATCCACTTTCTTAAATTTTCTTCTTCTGCATCCAAATTACCAGCAGCATTCAGCCAACTCTATTTTTATGTATAATCAGGACTCAAACAGCACCGATCTCTCAGAATTCAAAGCAATTTATGTTGGCTGTAATTTACACAAATGTACAGAAACAAGGGCAGATGTTCCCTAAAATCCACTACCTTCCGTAAAAGACAGCAAAGTGTGAGTGTCTTTGCCTCAACACTGAGCTCTGTAACATCACCAAAAATGTTACATTTTTCAAGAGCCCTTTCCAATCCTATCTTTTTAGCGCAACAAAATCTAGAAAGGACTTCCAAAAAAATAGGAATTCAGTAGCTACAAAAATTAAATTGATTTGTACCTTACATTTCATCCCAGTTAGAGATCATTTAAATTTAACTCAGTTTTCTCACCTTGTAAACTAAAATAAACTTCAATAATCTAATGCTACAGACAAATAATTTGCAGGTTTTTCCTTTAATTTACCCCGTTTCCTCCTCCTGACTAAATTTTTCAACCATTTCCACATCTGCTCTTTTTCAATCCTCCAGCTTCTCGATCAATATCCTCCCCACAGAAACCTCTAGGATTACTGTCGGTGGTGAAACCCCTGACTGAGCCTCTCCAGAAGGATCCTGACAGCCAGACAGACGGAATGGAAACCCAGACAAAAATAAATATATAAAATGAGATAAACTCCAGCCTGAGGTGAGCTGAGGTGAGCAACGTGAACTTAAAAGCAAAACAGAGGAAAGAGAGATCAACAGCAGGCAGCTCTTAAACATCTGTGCTGCAAATAGCTGCAGCAACCCTAAGTTCCGAAGTTAAATTGGATGTAAACCATCTTTCTGACAAATGGGATACCTCAAAGCTCTGAAGTATATCTTCAAAGGTAAAATGTACCTTCTGCAGGGAGACACTCCTACAGATGTAAGTGAGATAACAGTAGGTCATAAACAAAACAGAACAGCATCTAGTACAGGAGTCTGTTTACTTCTTTCTGTCAAACACATTGTAACATGATTTTTATTGTAGTTTTTTTTTTTTTCCTCACTTAAATGCCAGATTTCACAGGGAAAACAACTGAATATGTTTGTGGAATGTGAAGCAATTGAGACCTTTGAGGCATTTTACAGCAAACACTCAGCAAGTGAGGCAACCCTCTGACCCGGGAGAAAAGTACTACACACCTTCAGCTTGGCAAAACCTGCGTGTTTTGTCACATAATAACCCCAAACTTCACCATATTTTTTTTTTGATTTTCTGTGAACAAAAAGGCAGCACATATTTTGAAGTACAAGTAAACGAATACAAAATTAAAAATCTTAAAAGCATGGCATGTAGTTGTGTTCATTTAAACACCCTTTTCTGCAATTATAGTTACAAATCTTTTCTTAAAAGTCTCCATCAGATGTGCAGGATGAAATTATAGCCTATTTTTCTTTGTAAAATAGCTTGAACTCAGTCAAATTAGACGCAGAGCATCTGTGGACAGGAATTGCAAGAGTTGCCACAGATACTTAAATTGGATTTAAGCCTGAATTTTGACCTTTTCAACTTCCTTTTTCCTTTTTAGCTTGACTAATTGGTCTAGAGTAGTCACAGCTGTTAGTAGCTAAACAAGCTCCCCAGTCCTGCAGAATCTAACAGGTTTTCTTCCCGTTTCAGTCATTGACCAGCTTACTTGTCCCCACTGCATGATGCTGCCACTACAGTGTTTCACTTTGATTATAATGGCGTCAGGCTGATGTGCAGCTCAGGTGGGAGAATCGTCAACGGATTCTGTTTGTTTACTAATGCTTCACAACAAGCCTCCAGCTGACCCTTGAACAAAATCGGTGAAAGTGAATTATATTTAGAAGAAATGAAGTAAAGCAGGAGGAATTAATTTACAAACATTTTAAGATTATTTAACATACAAAATAAAAAAAATAACTGGAAACATTGTAACAACTAAAACATCAAGCTACTTTAAGTAAACAGTTGTGAAAGTTTATTGTTTACAGTTTCCAATCCAGCACAAGTATAGCACTAAAAAGCTAAAAAGCTAAATCTAAGTGTCCAATATTACGAACCATTCCTAAGGACAAAGAGAAAAGATTTTGTACTCAACAGGAATGCATGATCCCTCTGAAACACATTGTATTAAAATAAACAGCTCAGAGTGCAATTATTAAATACCGGTCCATTGCAACAGACAAAATATCCCTTATTTGTGGAGCCAGTATTGGATTTCCAAGGGTGGGGCTGAACTAGTGAGCTGATACTTCAAAAACAAGAGGAGCTGATTCCAGGACAAAAACAAACTCTTGCCCAGGCTTAGTCTCGCAACAGCATTTTCTCCAAAGAAAGGCGGTCAGAGCTTAGACCCTCCACCATCAATTTCAGGGAGACAAAAAAAAATAAAGAAGAAAAACAGGGAACAAGAATGAATGGTCAGTTCCAAAGAGACGCAGACTGGGCAGTCAGTACAGGATCTGCTTTAGCATTTATAACCCCTCCTCCCCCCACACATACTGCAAAGGCCAAATTCAGCCTAAATGAAAGAACAGGCTGCATGACACAAGCAACAGAGGAGGAAATGACTGTGTGGGTTCATCTATGGAGACACATATGCACGCGCCAGACTTGTAAACAGAGAAAATGCAAGCAGAGACAAGACTTACAGACAAACGTCTCCAGACAGAAGTTGTAGCACATGGCTCTCAGTCTGTAGTCAGTGTTTTTGTTGTTATTTTGTTTTTGTTGGTTCTGTGGAGAAGGTGCAGTTTAAACCTCAGCCCATCTGTGGCCTGGAGGAGGCTGGAGAATTTCTCATAATGCAGCAGCAGGAACATCAAGTCAAGAGGGGCCAAGGCTTGCAAACAACCCTGTTGACCCCTGCCTGTTTAGGGACAATTAAAGTCATGAACCAAAAGGGAGAGTCAGATGTTGTATTTTGGGAAGTTGAGCTGATCCTAACATACATTTAATGGCCACTTTATCAGGTAAACCTGGTCAGTATTGAATAAGCAAATCCCATGGCAGCAACTCGCTCTATTTAAGCTCCTTCTCCGTAGTCAAGTGTCACTCTAACCGATTAATGTCTGGTTTGATTCTAGCCAAGCTGGGTGTGTCTCCATTGGCAGCGTGTTCATCACACTGTGGACATGAATATAGGCAGGAATGTGAGCAGGAATGTGGGCGGGATCATGAGCACGCACGAGTTATGGTCGACTCTCCAATAATGTCATTTTATGCGTGTACCCTTGTGCATGCAGTTTTCCACAAGTCTTTTGGCATATTTGTTTGTTGCGGGTTTCCCCATCTAGTTGATAATGTGTGCGCTCTTCCACCACAATTGATAAAAAAAAAGTTTGGACCTCAAGCTTTGAATTATCAACTTGCAGTTCACCATCACCCAAACTACTTCGGAGCTGTTGATGAATAAATTAACCAATAAAGTCTGCTGCCAGTCTCATCGCTTTAATACACTACCCACCTGGGGCCATCTCGTACCACCCCTAAGGTGATTCCAGAGAAACAGGAAGGAATCACGCAGAATCTGGAAATGGAGACGAATCTGGCCGGGGCTGACTGAGGAAGAACCGATTAAACCCATGCTCATGGAGAAATGGAGAACTTTAGCCTTGTAGACATAGTGAAGACGACTTGCTGAACTTTAAACTGAGTGTCACAATGGGAAAGAAAGAAAAATTAAGTGATTTTGGTGGAGTATAACAGACGATGCTGATTTAGTGGGACTTTAACACACAACCATCTCTTGGCTCTACAGAGAATGGACTGAAAAAGAGAAAATGTCAAGTGAGCAGTGGTTGTGAGAATAAAAATGCTTTGCTGTCAGTTCCTGAGCCAGAGCATTCATGTCTTGTATAAACAAGTTAAAAATAAAAGAAATGAAAAGTTAGGAATTGATGATTTTCATAAGCTCTGACATACTCCAGCCGTGTCTGACAGGAGATTCTAAACCCAGGCCTCATTATTCCTCCCACTCTTGTCTTCTTACTCCCATTTTTCTCCTGCATCAGCTGGCCCTTTGAGCAATGTCATGTAAATACAACTCCCTTTAAGGCTTTGACTTGGATAGTCCAGAAAACCAGACCACGCTGCAAAACTCAACTTGGTTATTATTTTCATGCTTTTTTTTTGTTTTGTTTTTTAGCTTACACCAAGCGTGCCCAAAGTGTGACCTTTGAAATAATTTTACAGCCGTAGGCCACAAGAATGACAAACATTTGACGAGCAAGATAGAAAACAACAAAACCACAATAAAATTAGGAAATTGTATGCCTTTATTTGAATAAGACAAATGTGACAGGCCTTTTTTTCTGTTTCAGATTTACATTGTAGTCAGAGAGTCTGACTACCAGAGTCAGACTGAGATTGAGACCCTTGTCAATCTCAGTTTACTGTTGCGCTGGTAAAACAAAATCAATCCCAATAAACTTACTTTTGCATTTTTATCTAAATAAAAACATGCGGCATGAAGCAATTTTAACTCACCAATTGTGACTCATGATGCAGAAATTCAAACAAATGCCGATAACAAAGCTACATGATCTTACTTCACTCATGTTGTTACATAAAGTCACCTGATCATCAGATTGTTCTGACATCATGTCCTAGTTGCTAAATTTAAGCATAGCCTCACCATTTCAACAGCAAAATAAAATCTGATTTCGTGTTAAATTCGTTAAGTAGGGAACGACAAAGCAACCGTGTCATGTTACTCCACTAATTTTCAGGAAATAAGGTTAACTATCAAGCACATTCCACACATTTGTGAATTAAGGCTGCAGCAGATGGTCTCAAGGGAAAGTTTGCACGAAAGAATGACATCACAACAAAACTTTCTGTTATTTCTTAGTGACTTCAGACTGTTGTAATGACAGGCAGGGTGAAGTCGTTACGTGCTGCATTAGGGGTTTATGCAGTTGTCATTAAGAATTTCTTAAAGTGAGGAGTCATGCAACAAGAGATCTCCCAGCTATTTTGATTTCTACGGATAATAGAAACAGCTGCTTACAACAAACATTTGATTGCAAAGAGAAAAGAAAAAAAAACACATGCAGAAATGCTGAAAAAGTCTGGCAACACCCACAACATCTGAAGTCAGTGCAAATGAGAGCAAAAGACAACAACAATCTGTGGATTTTTGTTCAGTTACAGCTAACTTTCCTTGAGACGCCTCATTTAAAGAGGCAGGCCTATTGCCGTGCTGTTCAATGAATCCCTTGACCAGTGGTCAGAGGGGACAATGGATGGGAAACCTTCATGAATAAACAGCGGGCCCGCACTGGTCACCATGAGGCGAGTATGTGACCACAGGCGTAAACATCACCCACAAGCTGCTCAGGACTCTGATCTCTATGTCAAGAATGTTGTGAGTAAGAGCAGAGTCGTGGCATGGGCGTGTAACAGTATTCGTGTGTGTTTTATTAGATTACTGGTCAGTTATATGCGTGTCATTGTTTGTCCAGTCGTGCCTGAGATTCCAGACAAAACCCTTGCTTGGAAAAGTTATTCAAAATCTCTAGCGTGAACTTATGGGCTGCAAAACAGTGCTTACAGAAGCAGAAGAAATGATGTAAACTTAATAATGTCTCAGTTATCAGCTTAGAAAATGTCCTCATATGCAGATCAGAGTAAAAGCCACTCATCGCTCCATGCTTCCTGTCAGTGAAACATCTCTGTCACTGTTAGAGAAAATAGCAGTGATAACTTTAAACTTTTAACTAAAGCATCCTCTGAGAGGCACAATCAGTCTAAAAAGGCCTCTGCAGACCCAAAAATCCTTACCACCAGCTCAAAATTGTGTGAATTCTTTGCACAATAGCAATTATAAATACAGAGGGGTAATTTGTAAATGCTGCAGATGTGCTGTGGCAAACTTTAAAGATGGAAAAATTATAAATAAACTATCATCAGCATATACAGTGATTGGATTATCAAGATAATATTTCATAGAAGTAATCTTAAAGGCACAACTTAATCGGTACCAGTCCCTCGTTCCTCTTGCACAAAAGAAAAATGTCTTCTTTTCGGGACGTAACTGAATATAGTTTGGGTGAAATCTCCTGAGTCAGATCAAACAGGGATTAGATTGTATCAGTTTTTTTGTTTTTGCCCTTTCTGAGATAAAGTCCTTGCTCAGCAACTTTTGTGCTCATATTATTCATTTTTTGATAGAATTACTTGATTAAGTTACTCCAGGTGTACCTCCTGATTTGCCTGACTTGTTCTCGTTCTAACAGGATTTTTTTTAGCAAATATTTTTGTCTCCTACCAAGGGACCCGAATATAAAAGCACCAATAAGAGCATTTAGAAAAAAAAGTGGATGTTTACTGCAAAGATTAGCTAAAAACTGCCTGCAGAAATCAATCGTCTCCTGAGGTGTTTTAAGAGCTTTACATGCAATCCTAACTTGCCCTCACTTTGCATTTCTTTTTTTTTCCTCCCTCACTGCAAGTTAAATAACACACAGGGGAAAAGTCTCTGGAGAGCAACGGCAGCACAGCTCACCTAAAACTGTCTGCCTGCACAGAGTGTACAGGCTGAACGCACATTTTCTGGTATGCGGGTTGTGTCTGCCAAGTTAAGCTTTACATCTAAAGGGGAAGAAAACTGCCTTTGGACCTACAATAACAAAAAATGAAACCAGCGTACGCGGTTCTTCCCTCCCATAATCTGCAGGGACGTCCAAGGGCATGAAGTAAAAAAAGGGGAGAAATGAAGTAGCTCTTTTTCTTTAAAAGGCAGAGAAAGCATACAAAGCAATCTGCTGCGTTGTTTAATGCTGCCGTGCCCTCCAGTAGTGGGAAGCCCTCTGCTCACGTTTAAGTTCATAGGTCACAGCACATTCCAGACATTTTCTGTCTGTTTGTTTTTCCACCGGGAAGGTTCCTGATCCAGCCAGCCGCATTTGTCTCTGATCTGCCCACAACACCTGTGCAGGCTCTCATATTGATCAAACAAAGCAAACAGAGAAAAAAATAGAAAGTAAAACAGGATTGCATGTTTCCTGGCTCCTCTTTACCGTTCCTTCTTCTGCTTTTAGAGGACCTCCAAACTCCATCTTGCAGCTTAATATTTGAATTTGCTTAGCCTGATACATGAACCACAGTGTATGAGATGGTCAGGAAACCATATTTATTTATTTCTCAAGGCAGCCTTAAAAAAAGGTAACTTATTGGTTCTCTGTGTTCAACAGATTCATGCTGAAGTCATGCTGAGCAGATTGAACTCTGCAAGCCCCCCCCCCCCCCCCCCACTAAAAAGGTCACAGAAAGTCACTAAGTGTTGACAGCCCTGACCAGACAGGGACGACTCATTTTTATTCATAGGGATTTTAAAATGCTACCAACGACCACTTTTAACATTTGTAAAAGTGAATTTATCATCAACCTTATTGGCTCATTGGCTTATGCTGAAACAACTCTATAAATGAAGAGGACGTAATACTGTCACAACAGTTCTACTTTTTATCACAATATATTTTATCACGATACATGAAACTAATTTCCTTTTAAACAAAGAGTTTCAGGAATAAGGACTGCAATGGCAAGCAGTGCAGATAAAAGTCTGCGAATGCTACTTAACAGACTGAGTTATGTAACCCTACTGAGGCTACAAAGAGAAAGAGTTGTCAGTTAAGGAGCAAATCCAGAATTAAACAAAAAATGTTCATTCTTCACCCAAACACAAGTGTGGTGCTTTTATTTTGAATTAAAATATTGTGCTCACAGTGTGTGTGTGTCAGTGTCAGCTCTTGCTAAAAATAGTCTGATACAGAATTACAGACTTCAGTGTGAGGCTTAAAATATACAAAATTATCTTGATGATCTTACTATGTGCACAAATATTGCAACAAACTTTTCATAATATGAAATTTGGTGAAGTTAAAAGGTGAAATGTGTCTTAGCATTAGTTGGCTGAGAAACCATGAGCTGCTTGTTTCATAAGCAGCTCACTTGTGTTAATATGGAGACAGTAGAACAGCAAAAACATGAAATATTAAGCACAATAAGCACTTTAAAAACTCTGTGCTAAGGCTACTAATGTGACCCTACGGTCATTTGAAATGGCCACCCCACCAACATGTAAGTATTATAGAAGGAAAACATTAAGCAAGGTTTTTTAGAATCAAACATCAGACAATAATAATTGATGCTGAGTGAAAAAATGAGGTTTTTTCTTTGGCATCTAAAAAGTATATTACCTCTTCACATTTCTTAAAACTCTCAGCTGTTCACGTTCACAAACATTTTAATTTGCATCTTGATTTCACTGAACTGGCTCCCTGAACTGGGACGGAAAATATTCCATAGCATTTACTTAGAAATGCGCTGCTCATTTTTTTTAACTCTCTTTCGATGCCTTAAGGAGGCCATTAGGTGCTTCGTGGAGTTTTCAGTCTTCAGGAGGTGAGAAATCAAAACAAGTGAAAGGGCAGCAAACATTTAACTCTGTAATGCTCACTGAGGCAGAACAGAAGCCTTAAGTAAGAAGAATCAGGTGTACGGAGCTTGAAATTTACAGAGTATCCTTGAAGTGGTCAATATAGCCTGTTTTGTCAGCAAACCGCGCTGGCCCTTACTGAAATATTTCCTGTACTTTCAGAAATTCAACAAAAAATGGGATGAGCGTAATGTTAAATCATACATTTTGTTCCCAAAATGTATTTCATTTCAAATATGATTTACAAAAAACATGAGAGTATTAAACCACTTTATCAACTTTTAGCTGTTTTTTTAATCAGACTTTTCAATAATATAATCTTAGTTTTCCATCTGGTTTAGTGTGAACGTGTGGGAAACATTTCTGACAAGCAAGGAAGAAAGGTCGAATGGATGGATGGATGGATGGATGGATGGATGGATGGATGGATGGATGGATGGATGGATGGATGGATGGATGGATGGATGGATGGATGGATGGATGGATGGATGGATGGATGGATGGATGGATGGATGGATGTTTAATGTTCCATAAAAATAGTGAAAAAATAACTTCTGGTGTGATAATACAATAATCACTGGTTTAAGTCCCAGTAACAGCAAATAAGAGCAATTCAAACACATAAAAAGTCCAATACTTTATCTGGAGAAAATATAAAAACTATGTAGACTCCACAAGAGTTGAGAAAATCGAGAAAAAAAAATATATTTCAGACACACTTTGACATACTGCAGTACTTTAAATATTCATGGCTCCTACAGTACAAAGACAGACAGGAAGCAGAGGAGTGCTTAAAAAAAAACAAGAGGCAAGGAGTGAGAAGAGAGCAAGGCGTGCAGGAAAAACAATAGCGTTTACTGTAGGTCATTGGTGGGTTAAAACAAAACAAAGCTACGTGGTATGTAACCAAAAAAGAATGGGAAGGACCGACTCCACAAAGCACCCAGAGGCACAAACAAAAGTAAATGAAGTCAAACATGTACAACACAATTACTTGTGCACAAGTTGGCAGTGAGAAAAATGCGGTTTTGCTTGAGAGCAGCACAAGTATCTGAAGCTTTACTCTGATCTGAGGCACACCCTTGAAATATTTATAGTGGTACCCCTACTAAACTATGATAGGGGTGAAGCAGTACTGCTTCTGTAGCTCCTGCTGGACTTCAGAACAGCTACAGCAGCCAAACTGGAGGCTGAAAGACTCAACATTCCTCTCATTGAATCCTATTACAGAGCACAGGAGCAATGCTGAAAGCTCCTTCGGTAATCGCCTAAATCCTCTACATTTGCTTCAAGCTCTTAATTTATGTCTATATTCATTCATTGTTTGGTCTGAAATAACAGGCTAAATTCACAGCAGGCCCAGTGGTATCTGTTTTTTTCTTTAATTTCATGTCCTTTTGGACAGTAGGTACCACAGAATGATTTCGTATCTCTAAACAGTGGTTGACAGATGTGGTCTTTTCCTAACAAACTCGGGAGTCCAGCTCACTGGGGTTTCCTGAACAGTCATACTTTCCACCGAGGAGGTTTACAAAGAGCTGGCCACCAAAGCTATCCACTGACCACACCCTCCTTTCAGGACAAGGACCAAGTTTTAGGTTCAACTGGAAAACAAACGCTGACAAAAGAAAATCATATCTAGCAGAAAGATAACCTTAGATTCAATAAAGTGGCTTTAAATGTATCCATGCTAGTATTAATACCTCATCAACTTTCTTTTGTATTTCAAATACTAAAATGTTTTTATTGGGTTTTTTACTTGTAAAAATCAGAAAAATTGTCATGCATTTTGTTTGTTTGCGCTGCACTTTGTGTTTTGCTTGTATTCCAAAAAACTTCCAAGTTTGATTTCATCTGAACAGAACACCTTCCTCCATATCTTTGCTGGTGCCCCTACATGGCTTGAGGCAAACTAAAAGTGGGACTTTTGATTACTTTCTTTCAACAATTCCTTTCTTGTTGCCACTCTTACACAAGGGCCAAAACTGTTTGAATGCACAACTAATGAACAAACTGATCTCTGAAGCTCCTCCAGAATATCTTTGCAGATCTGTCATACTTCTTTTAACATTCACATGGCAGATTAGCAGTGTTCTGAATGTCACTGTTTGAGACGTTTTATAATCTAACCTTTAAACCTTTGGTTGCATTAATCTAGATTTTTTGGGGGGGGGATCACAGTAAAGGAGTCTGAACAAATACTTATGCCAATTAAACAATTATTATTCCCCCTCAGCTCTTCAGATATGTATAACTTTACATTTATTCTATATTTAAAATCCCAAATATATATATTAGAAGTACTTTACAAAATCTAGATATGAATATTTTGTACTGTAATACTGTACAGTACAAATGAAACTGTACTGTATAATGAAACCATCTGTCCTCATCTTATGAGTACTATTACCCTATGACAGACTTGTTCACCTGCTGGAATACAGCAAATTATGCTGCACCTTATCTAACAGCTTAGATAAATAGTGAAACTTTAATGGTCTCCATGGGGAAATTGGGTCAAACCAGCAGCAGATTCTAGGTCAGAGATAAAAATCTAGAGCCTGTATCCTTAATGAAACAATGTGACAAATGATAAAGAATATCCTAATATGTATTAGGTTTCAAAGAATTAGTTATTCTGTCCTCAGCACACTTTCTGTGCACTCCTCAGCATACATTTCCAGTGCATTCATGTGACCATAAACAAGACAAAACACATAACTCCCCTATAAATGTTTGCTCAATGGGAGCATTGTAAACAAGGGCAATGACAAGTCAAAGCTCTGGCATTTACCCATGCAAACTTCAGCAGCACTGGACTAAAAATGACGTTGTAATCAGAGGGTTTAGAGAGCAAATGGAGGAGGAAGGCAGAAAACCCGGGGAATGATAGACTAAGCTCTATGAATTACTCAGCAGACACGTCTCGCTCTCTACTTCTTCCCTGCAGGAGATAATGGGGATCATCCATCTTCTTGGCCTCCTTTATGCCCTATCTTTTGGCCATCATCTGCATTTAGGTCAGCAGATGAGAGATAACAGGTTCTTTCTAATAGCCACAAAGCTGAGAATTTGATTGGAGGTGAATCCAGTTTGGGAAAGTTGCAGAATTATCTGGATGATAATTACAAACCACATAAGAAATCTCATCTGTTTCGCTAAAGTAAATGGTGCATTATTTAAAAAAATAATAATTACTGGAAAGCTGCAAAGCAGATTTCGCAACATCTTTTAAACACTTATCCAATAAAATAGAAACAAAAACAAGAGAATTTGAAAATGAATACATCCCTGGAGGAAAACCTGCCTACCATTACAGTTATAAGATTGCTGCAGATTGTTTATTTCACACATCAGCTGGCCCTAGATGCTGACGCTGGAATATTATCTATCTGTGCTGCTGGATAGCCTCAAACTGATACTACTCAGACAAATCCGTCTGATAAACAGCACAGGATAGTGTGCATCACACTTTGCATGAATAAAATGTTTCGTGACACTCACACATCAAGTGATTCACTCAGATATGCAAAAGGAACCAAGGTATGCTTCTCAATATGAGAGAAATGTGTCTTGATTTTCTGTCTCAGGCAGAAGAGCTCGTTTTGAAGCGTAGAAATCTTTTCCGCAGGACTTGAAGGGTTTTCATCTGCTTCTGATGAAATGAGTTACCTAAAATATACTGTACTCAGACACAACACAAGGGCTGGTGCATTTTAAGAGCATCATTACGGGGTGAAAAGTTCAGAGCAGCAGACAGGAATAGTCCGTGAGGGAGCAGCGAAAAAGAAGTCATCTCTTTAGCCTTCAGAACATGACATTCCTTTCTTTGATCAGAAAAGAAATGTAGGAAGTATGGAGGCAGCGAGGCCTGGAGACAAACACGGAACAGGGGACAAGACTTGGAAAGGGACAACTCGGGATGTCAGTGGCAGAAAAGCAAGGAGACAGTGCTATCTGAGCTGGGACAGAGCAGGATGTGACATGTGGAGAGCAGGAAGAGGAAACTGGACATATATAGATTAGATGGGTAGCCACTCTTGAAAACATGTGTATTCCATTAGAGGCTTCAGAGGCAGCTAATGTGGTTGTTAAAGTGTATGCACCTTGGGTCTACTTCTAACCATGGTGGGATTCTGCAGCAGAGACAACCCCCAAAGAGAAAAAAGTGACATCTAAAATGTGACTCAAGACCTGACCTCCTCTGTTAATCTCACAAAAAAAAAAAAGAAAAAACCAAAACGGGTCAAATGACAAATCTAATCAGAATTAATGTAGGTCATTAATTAGCAGAACTTTATTGCAGCTTAGCTAATTTTACTAGATAATAGGAAAGAGCTTAACAATGAGTCTCACTGAATTAACCCAAAAAAACAACAGAAGCCCTTTGTGGACAAAAACAAGCACTTCTTTCTTTTTGTTCAGAGGACTAGATTAGTGCATTGTGAGGATTTCTGCTTACCAGCAACCAATGAGCCCGCTGTAAGGAGCTGATTTACAACAACTTAGCGTTAAGTCCTGTGATTAGCAAATATGAGGAAATCTAATTCCAATCTTTGGAAGGATCAAGCAGGAAGGGCTAATGGAAAGTGGACACAATGCAGGAAAAAACTGCAATGAGGTGGCTTACATAACATTTTGCCTGTTGAAGCGATTTTGTGGTTATGCATTCATAGAGCTAATGTGAAAAATATATATAGGCTATATATATTTATTTAATCAAAGATAAATTTCAGATAACAGATTGAAATCAATGGTGTTGATCAATACCTTTTGAGTAACCTGGCAGAATGCTTTGTTTGAATGCTTTGGGCTCTGTTTACAATAAATGCCATAGTTGAAGCATTAAAAGGGATTTTGCAAGTAAACAAAACCTGACATTAAGAAAAACTCTTAAAGCTGCTTTTACAATAAATACAGTTATAACTTTTCTATGCGACAGACTGGCGACCTGTCCAGGGTGTACCCCTCCTATCGCCCGGATTGTTAGCTGGAGATGGGCACCAGCAACACTCCCGACCCCACCAAGGGACAAGGGTGTATAGAAAATGGATGGATGGATGGATAACTTTTATATGCTTCTAACAGAGGAGTCTGAGTGAAGCATACATCAGTATCACGGGTGTGTCAGTGTAGTTGTTGGGTTAGATCCATTTGATCAGATATGATTGATCTGTGATCAATTGTAAAACTTCAGGACAAAAACACTGAATTAAATTCATTTCGAGTCATAACCTCCTGACCTTTAAGTCCCTGTTATGAGAGGATACAAAAAGGTAGAAGTTCATTTGGGGCCATTTTTCTATCAAATAAACAGAGAAGAGGGGCGACAGTGATGCCGATATGTTTTCAAACAGTGTACACAAAAAGTCAAAATAAAGGGCGGTGGTCCTGAAAGCTGTCATACCTAAAGGAAGACCCCAGTCAGGACACCCTGGCCTGCAGTCCGAGCTTAACTTACCTTCAGACAGCTCCAGCTCCAGCTCCGCCAGCTTCTCCCGGACCTCCGCGGGAAGGGTCATCGCGACCGCCGGCGTGGGTTCCAGCATCATTGAGAGCAACCCGGCGGAGGTTCTCTCAGCCATGGTGGTCCAGTACGATGCGGTCCGCTGAGGTGATGAGGACAATGCCACAAAACGTGACTAATAATAATGAATAAAAAATAAATAAATAAACCGGAGTGTACAGGCGCTCCTGGGTGCGTTTCGGCTCAGAGCGAACAGGGTGTTGGTGCCGCCCCTGCCTCGCTGCTGCTGCTGCTACGTCTCGCAAAGGTGTGTGAAATCTCTCCAACCTTCATGACACGGCTAGCTGCAAGGCTAGTGGACACACCTGGATCCGTGTTGCCATGCACAGAGTCCGGAAAGGCTTCTATCGGTGTGTCCGCGGCTGTCGGCTCCCCACAGGGACTGTCGGCGGCTGTGTGTCCTCAACTGTGGAGGAAACTCATTCAACTCCTCGCTCGCTTCCCACGGCGCAGTCGCCATTGCATCATAGCAACAGCAGTCCTCACGGTGCGCGTTCACGACGAGGGTAGCTCGTATGTGTGTGAGCGTGTGTTTGTGAACTCTGTGCTAGAGCTCCTTACACAACTTGCCTGCCTCCTACTGTCATATTTTTGAGGCACTTACAAACACTGAGATTTACAAAAGCGTTCCTGTGCTGTCTGCGACGTAAATGAAATGTAAAGAAAACCAGAACCACAGAAAGGCAGAAAATATTTTTTTGAAAAAATGCATATTTAGCATATTAAAGAAAAGTTGAGTGGAAGAAAAAAGTATGGTAGGAAAAAAATCAGACTAATGACAACGTATTTTTGATAGAATTGTTATAAGCATTTTATAATCTACACATGAAGAATTATAATGAGCAGAATTAGATTGGGGGGACCACTTGCACAATGTTTATTTGCTTGTTCATTGTGCAGGTAGCGCATAAATTAACTCCCTAAATCTGTCAGGTTGCATTGTTTTTTCAGTTTAAAAGTTCAATTAATTTATTCAGCAAAGGACTGCAAATAAATAACTTTAGTGTAAATTTGTCATCGTTACATAAAATACATTATGGATGAAATGTTTTTGAATATAAAAACTAAAAAATAATCTATGGACATTTGGTTTCTCTCCAGTTTGTTGAGTGTCATACTCAGAGTACCGTGAGGTAAAGTAAAGCAGGGGGAATCCAAATTTATTTTTATTGTACTCCCAAAGCCATGGAGAAATTTTCAGTTATTCACTGAGATTTATTTGCAAGCAGTTAAGTGAAAATGAAATGTAAAATATTAAGCTACCACTGCGGCATTCAATTTACCATCACACTCTTGTCAGTGTGTTTACATAAATCTGTTTTCCATTTTGAAAACAAATTGGTGCAGCTTACTAAAACTGTCAGTCAACAAAACTATCCCTGAGATTTACACTGTGCAAAGATTAGGGCAGGGACCCAAAGCAGTAGGCTGAATATATGTTGGGTCGCTTTTACAAAGTCATAGAGTTGAGTGGAATGAAAAAGTGTGGTAGAAGATCTGTGAGTGTACACGGGTCATAGACAAGTTAAATAGTCATATAAGAGACAACCCAATTTCAAAGTTTGGTCAAGCAAAACCCTTCAAGTTTAACGTGAAGATTTGAGTCAGGGCTTCCTGAGCGCCGATATAAAAAATATATATTTGTCAGAGTTGACATAAAGATGAAATCCTGTTTCCTACGGTCATTCCTCCTCCCAATAATGACAAGCAACATTATTTCTGTTGCTTGTCAAGCAGAAATAAATAAGTAATGAAACACATTCCAAAACAATGTTAGTGTTTTTGTTCTTGTGACAGTATTTAAAAGATAATGCCCATGAATATATCATGGAGATTGTATATTTTCTAACCATCAAAGGTTAATAATTTGTAAGGTAAATAATAAATAAATAAATTGTAATTTATTAATCAGAGTAATAATTTACCAAGAGAAGCACAAAACCTGGATTAATTACATAGGGTCGCATTTCTGCTATCATGAGGTCCTGCTAATGAAAACGCTACATTTAATATTAGATACATCAAATACAAGTACATTACATCTCAGGAATGTAAAAAAAACAACAAAACAGACAACTTTTGTACTACATAAATACAAAATGACAAATGTCCTTTAGATATAACAATTAATAACAAAACAAGAGAAAATAATGTAAAGTAGTAAAAGGAACAGCGAGGTAACAGAAAACAATTGCTTAGTTACATTTTCAAAACAGTTCTAATGTTTTTTTTTTGTCTGCCCAATGATTATTGTTGAGATTTTTCATATGATGTAATGCTTTGCATGTTTGGTCTACCTTGAATTTACATCTTTATATTCAATTTCTCTTCAACTTCCCTCTCTTTGTACTGTACATCAACATGAAGGGTTACCACATGTATCATATTCAACAAAGACCCCACTGGAAGTTAATGACAATAAAATGAATGAAAGCAGTTTCACCAGGAAAAGTGTCAACAGTTTGTTGGTTTTAGATATCTGACATGATTCATATCTTATGGATCTATTAGCTGATAGTTAAAAAAATTAATTTTAGTTAGAGTTTTTCATATAAAGTGAATAAAAACATAAAAGGCTTTGTAAAATGAGCAACACAGGCATAAAATGGGCAACACATGCCTGACAACAACATAAATATATAAATTAGACTTAAGATTTCATGAAGACTAGCAAAGCACAAACCTGAAATGATTCAAACTCTACAGGGCATGAAGGTAGCATAGTGTACAATCTTTTTTTACTTCTTTATTTTGAAGTCTGATTTTTATTTTATTTTATTTTTTTTGCCATTAGCTGCCAACTAAGAGTTGATGTAAAATTAAATTTTAATGACATTTTTTGCTTGCTGATTAAAAAAATAACCATTTTTCAGTTTAATAAATAAATAAAAAAAATGAATGAGAAAATGCCCAGAGTCCTTCATTTACAAAGAATGTCTAAAAATGAAAAGAGAGTCGCAGTGAACGTCATGTAAAGTCACCACAGCAGAGGTCATGTTCAATGGTTGTATATGTCTGTGCGTAGAGTTGAAAATAATTGAAAAGAGAACTGATCTGCAGGTCAAATATTTCAAAAGAAGTTGAGTTATTGCAAATTTTCAGCTTTTCTAATGTTAATCAATAAAATGAGTTTTCAGACTATATGAATATGAACATATATGTTATATTTATCATGTAATATATATAGTTTGTGTGTGAGAAAACATACTTAAATATTGCAGCACATAAACAAGAATACAGTTTGTTATAGAAATTTCATTAAAAAGTGGTAATCATTCAATTGAAAAAGTGACATTTTGTTGTCACTAATTTTTATAATTATAACTTACAGCTCATAAAAACCCCTAATTTAATTTCTGTATTAAACATTTGTATTTGTTATTGTTCTTATCATTTTCTAAGACACTGAATTTTAGGAATTCATTAGCTGTAAGCCACAAATATCAAAACTAACAGATTTAAATTTTGGAAATATATCATCATGTTTGCAGTGAATCTCAATAATATATGATTTTTAACTTTTAGAATTAAATTACTGAAATAAATAAACATTTAATAAATCCATTATTACGCCTCTATGGTGTCTTCTTTCATTTTAACCACTAGAGGTCAGTATACACACAGAGAACATGTTCTTCATGAGGCATGTAGTGAGTCCAGCGCCACAGTTCTAGCTGCTTAGTAAAAGTCATAATGTTTCTGTCACTTTTCTATTCTAGATAAAGATTTTTTCTCAGAGTGTGTTTTACATCACAACGGTAATTTGCTTCAGGATGTTTTTGGTTATGGTCATAAATGGCTCCATTCACCTTCATTTGAACATCAAGCAGATCAGTTTTCCTGTGAAGACAATGACAGAAGCAGTTTAGACGAGCAGAACACGATGATGAGCATAGATGACATTTATTGGGAATATTACCTCCTCTTGGCTTTGCTTAAGGCATCAGTCAGTGCTTTTAGGTAAACAGAGTGATGCTGCTCTTGTAGCAGCTGGCTTTCATCTGTCCAGCAGTGACTCCAGAGTACGTCTGCTTCTGTGGGGGGGTTTTCTCTCATGGCTAAGCCGTCGCAGCCGTCTTGCTCCAAATGCTCAGACTCGGGAACCACGTAGCTCTGGATGAAGAAAAGTTTCGGCTTGCCGACCATCACAGGACAAGTGTCACCTAAGAAGAGATCTCTGATGTTTTTGGCAGAAAGACCTCTACCATGCGAGTCCGTGCCCAGGATATTGTCATCGAAGCTGCGGCTAATGATGCAGCAGACAAAAGCATCCTCGTTGCGCCTCTGTCTGTGTTTGGAGACTTCTTTAAGAGTTTCAAAAATCTCATCAGCACCCAGCATGGTATGGTAGAGAACGTTGAAGTGGAGAGCCTTAAAAGTGTTTTCTAACATTCCTGAGGAAGAAAAGATGACATGAGATTATAAAAAAGACATTGTGATCGGACAGTAAACAATCATTTTGTATATCACTTTATATAGTAAATGTGTTGCTGCCTACGGTAAAGACCTTTAACATAATATCACTGATCATCCACCTTACCCAACAGTGGACATGAGGGGCATTTCCATATATTCATGGAAACAGAATGTGAAGGATTAAAAATGAGAAGTTTTATATACATCTGGTCAACTTAAAAAGTTCATAAATTTAACTTTTTTTTTTTTTTTTAGATTTACAGTATTTAAAGCCGTGGTCTCAAACTGGAGTCTTCAAGGGCCAGACAGACTCCTGCAACTTTTAGATGAAATTATTTCTTAATAATTTTGTTTTCCCACATGTTAACCTTGACCTGAGTGTGGGGAGGGCCTGCTTCGAAAAAGTTTGAAAAGTAGCTCTGAAAAACTAACAGCAATACAAAGCATCTCAGTTACAATATGATGACGAAGAGGAATAAAAACAACAATGAGGCGCTTTGCACTTACGATGCTTCCACATTTTACTGAATATTTTGGATGGAAATCAAAGTTTTGTTGTTGTTGTTTTGGTACCTCTTCTTAAATAAATGTTTGTAACTCACCTCCATCATTACCTACGCAGTCAATAATAACACAAACTCCTCTTTGATCGGCCCTTAAGTTGTACTGGTCAGGTTGACTCTAAAATGTAAAAACAAAGCATACACGTGTCATTAATGCATCATTACAAACCCATCACAGTAATAAAGGCGCAGATTTAGGGCCATTTACTGTGGGCAAAAACGTCAATTTGGGAGTTCTAATTATTTATTTAAACTATGCAAAACACAATTTTAATTGCCAAAAACCTTTTTTTCTAACAAATACAAATTTGATGAAAATCGTATTTAATGTTAATCAGATGAAAAGGCAAGATGAGTTGTAAAATAAATAACAGTAAGGTGTGATGTCAAATACAACACACGATACCATTTTATACCTTATATAAATTGTGACCTTTTTTCAATATTTTACTCACAGCAGCTTGACCACTGTGTTGTGGAGGCAAAGAGTGTTCAGATGTTGCACCTGTAAAATGAACAGAAGATGAGAGACAATTACTGTCCATTCCTATTAGCTAAAAGCTTAACAAGAGTAGCATATAATGTTCATATATTTTTATTAACTAACCAGCGTGCCGGGGCTGTCTTGACTCAGCACTTGTTTCTTGTGCTTCGATCTAAACTAGACAAATACTTTCTGTAATTTGTTTAAAGTGATCTTGACCAAAAGTCCTCTACGGTTTCCTCAGACTTTTTTAAAATGATTTTTTTCTTTTAGAATTTTAATAATCTTTATATATAAACGTTTGTTCAGTCTTGATATGGTTTGCAATCAATCACTGCACAAGACACTAAATCTTTTGGTTTAACAGATTTTTCATTGGTGTTAAAATAGGATTTTATACCCATCTAACTATATTTAGTATTTCATTTTATGTAGCAACAAACATTTGAAAACATATGATCAAATACTGCATCTCAAACAAAATTGCTAAGTCTCATTTTGCTAAATTATATTTTGTACAACAGACACAAAATGATGTAATCTCTGGATTTAGGGTTTTTCATGCCTGCGTAACTCATAGGTCAGATTTAAATTGCTCTACAGAAAGAAACAGCATTTATCTGAAATTATTCTGGAACCAAGACTGGACTCAAAAACCTTCAATAAACCTGAAGAACAATCACCCCCTGCTACTGTTAACAATTAAATGATGCTATATAAGGTGTACATAACAGACCATATTTTCTAATTAACCTTTAAAATCCTCATTATTATTTGGACAAACTTGATCATACTCAGACTTTCAATGGAAATAACTATCTGTAAAAAAAAAAAAAAAAAAAAGAAACACTTTATTGAAATGTAATAAACTATTTTTAAAAACTTTGGTTTTAGCTAGACCTGTGGACTTGAATAGAAACTGTGAACAATACATAGGCTTTGGCAAGAAACATTTGAAAATTATGGTTATGAAAAAAAAAACTATAAATTGTTGCATATTTAAATCTTCAGCAAAGAAATCTGCCTTTAGCACTATAATTAGATCTGTTAGGTTAAATTTGCACTCACTCAACAGACAGTTATTTTACATAAGTCTGAATATTTTTTTTGTACTCCAATTTAATGCTTGAGTTTGGTTATCCACTTGCATTCAGGATCATTGTATGACATCCTGCTCAACAGTGTTTGGCACCAGACAGATTTTTATACAAATCTTTTTAAATGTCAATGAGAAATTGTATCAGCTAACCAACATACATCAAGTATAGACATATTTGTAGTGTTTTGGACCCTCTTTTACTTCAAAAGTGTACTGTGATGTTAACACCAGATAATTTGAGTTCTTTAAATTGTGACTTGGGGCCTACATGGATCATACCTGTCATTGTGCTACTCTTAACCAACCATGAACCATTTCTCCTTTGTTAGCCGGACACATTGTCCTGCTGAAAGAGCCGCTAAGTAAAACCACGACAGGGTGAATCTAGTTTTAAACAATGCAGAGGGATGTGATACGTTTGCAAGTAAGATCCACTTCGAATGGGACCTGTGGTTTCCCAACAAATATCAACCTAAAACAACCTAAGCAGATTTTGGGCTTGCATTTTTGTAATAGTGCATCCTGATGTCAAATGTTCCCCAGATAAGTAACGCACACACCCACCCATAATGGTAAAGGTTCAACAGACCAGGTCACCTTATTGTATCACAGTCCATATGGTCCAAATGTAATGGTCATGTGGCCACAATTACTTTTTTTAGTGGTGGACAGGGGTCAGTATGCGCGTCTTGACAAATCTGCAACTGTGCATCAATACACACAATACACTGTGCTGCACAGTTCTATCAAAACCAGTGCAAAAATCTTCAGCTTCATTGCATGCCTAATGAACCATTTCAGTCAGCTGAGAATCCAAAAAAAAAAAAAAAATGTTCATTTTCAGTTCTCTTTTCATAAGCATCTCATGAGTCATTTGAAGCATTTAAATACTAACTTCTTCAATTAATATTCTCACCTGACATCTTGTAAGCGGCCACTGTTCTGGCCAGATCAAGCCTCCCAATATTTCGCAAACAGTCCTCGACAAGCTCTACTGTTTCGGGTGACACTAAATCCAGCTTCTCCAGTTCAATCATCACTTCCAAGAAGGTCTGTAACAGATCATCTGTAAGATTTTTCATTCAGTCAAAGTGAAACCCTCCCATTGCCAAAGCACATAGTCACAGAAACCCATACACACTCTCAGCCTGAAAGTAAAAGTATATAAGGGTTTACCTTGACATTTTCTTTTTTTTCAAGGGATAAAGTCCTGCCTAATAAAAATTTGATTTGCTCCACATCCTCCGTTTGGAGATTGTCACTTATCGTAACCATCAGTACTCTGCACAAAGACAAAATGCGTTAGTGAATGAAAGGTCAACTATTGAAACGGAAGGTAAACAAAGTATATTACCTGAATCTTGGGAGAACTTGTTTATACGTCTGAATCTTCTTTTCTATCTCGTTTCTATCCACTTTGTAGACTCTTTTTAGAATGTCGTAACGTCCTAGCTGCCTGAGGATGGACATTATAAACAGGGGAGGGTCTGGGTGAAAGTTTACTTTGACTCTTAAAGTCTCCCTGACGCAAGTCACGCTGCTGTCCGTAACCAAGCTCCCACAAAGGTAAATTGCCTTTCTACGGTCCCCAGTTGTCAGATCCTCCGCGATAGCGTTGATCCTATGGTCATATTCTTCAAACGGAGACATGTTGTTTTGTTGATAGAAGTGACTTCACGACGACTAAGAAAAGAAAGGGAAAGGAAAGAAAAGCATTAACCCAAAATGGCAATAGTTAACGTGGAATTGAGCTTCGCGGCTGTTTTTGTTGTTGTCTCTAAAGTATTTATACAACGCGACCTACCTTATAGCTTTGTAAAATGGCTCCAATGGAAACGGCAACCTACAAGTGACGACGCCTTTGGGGAAATACCCAGAGACGGAAGGAGACTACGTGGTGTATAGACACAGAAAACCCGTTTCGGAAAAGCTAAGATTGCAAAAAATTTTAAAAGAAACCTCGACTTTCATGGCCGACGAGGGGGATTCTTATCCTGTAAAGCGAAAGTGAAGGAACAGCTGATTTCCGGTACAGAGCCATAGTCGAGACCAACAATGCAAACTTCCGATTTCTTTATAAAGCAGAAGCAAAACTTCGATACTTCAAAAGGACTTCAACATTCATAATTGTTTTAATTTGTCACATGATAATTTTTAATATGTACAGTTGAAAGTAGATTACTCGCCTGACACAGCGGTGTTCTGGCAAGAGCCACCCCCCAAACTAATATAAAAGTTATGTTAGTTTGTTGTCTTTATACTTTATCAACAGTTTTTAAAACTGGAAGTTAAATTGCATGATGCCATAAAAGTGAGCTCAGTAATATTTAAGAGTCCACAAATATTCATTATTGGAGGATGAAGATGACCTTAGACATGTTGTCCCCAACATTATGGATCAAGTCATTCCCATTTGTCATAAAACCTGCAGACACTTCCTTCTGTTCCACAAAGTATTGCCAATCTAATGTTTAAAACTCAGACCACAGGTTCTATAAACTACGCATGAGGGCACTTTATCTTGAGCTGTCTACTGTAGCATTCCCACAGCATTCTCTGATGCAGAACTCCTTCCTGCTCCACCCAAATATTCACATAAACAATAAGCACACACAACAAGCAACAGGATAGGTAGCTGGGGCATGCTGGTTTCTGTTACATTGCCTCCTCTCCATGATTGCTTTCATGATACAAAATTTTAACAGAAATTGTGATCTGTGATTATGTAATTTTCTCAAACGTCCTGCTTATGCCTCACTTGACTTTGGACTCTCAGGGTAATGCTATCCAGGCCAGTCATATATGGCATAATATGTGTGGCTACTCAACACAGGGAGTGCCAACTCCTCATATACTATAGATGCAAAAATACAACACTAAACTAATTCACAGTGCAACTTAGAGATAATAAAGCCTTTCTTTGTTTTGTTACTTGGGCACTCAAGCACCCCTTGCTGATGCTGTCCTGGGCAACTGCCCTTGATACCCTTATCTAAAAATGCCACTGGTCTGAGATTAAATCAGACAAAAATCTTGAGTCAGAATAATGAATTCAACTGTCACACTGAAATTATTTTAGATATTGTTTTGGCACATCAGTCAAAAATGGATTAACATTTCTGTACCATTAGCTATATTGAGTGAAATCTCTTGGGTATCCTAAGCTTCCCATAATAATTTGTGTAAAAATGTTAAATATATAACAAGAAATACATTTAAGAAAAGTAGTGGTACTTTAACTCTTTTGCACATCATTGCATTTCTTCCTGTTATGCACTGTACTGTATCAGTTCAGACTTGAAATCCTGATTTAGAGTTTTCCTATGTCCGTGAATGCATCACTGCTACTCCCCCTGCAGAACGCCGAGTTCCGCTCGGTCCAGCCAATCATGTTGCACTGTCTTTCAGCACCATTGCAGTGTGGAGAGATCATTTGAAGCTCGGAGACACACAGGGATCATTGGAAGGAAAAGTACCCGACCTGAGTGACCGCCCTGGGCAAACACATCTTCTGCCTCCCTGTTATACAGTCAATGTGTTACGGCTCGTTTGCCATTCTGCAGTCCAAGTGAGTATTAATTTACACTCGAGCTGGGGGGGAAAAAACAGAGAATTGTCCAGGTAGTCAGTCAGTCAGGGGGGCTGCTGGTGACTTGGAACATCATCAGCACTCTTGTGGATGTTAACCCGCAGCCAACCAGGAGACTTCCTCAGCGTCAGGTTGTGCCAGGACGGGTAGCTGGGGACCGCACACACACACAGCAGATGCTCCCGGTGTTGGAGCTTGGCTGCCAGCAGTCAGCCTCAGTTAAGCGAGCCTCGGCCTGGTCACGACTGATGAAAAGCGAGGATGTCCACCAGCTGCTGACAAGAAGAGGCATGCTAACGGTATGCGAGACAAGCTAAGGCAGCTAACTCTTGTGTTCAGGCTCAGGCTGTCGTGGCACTTTTTGTTTTAAATAAAACCTTAGCTAACAGTAAACTAACTGGCTAACGGAGCTGCGTACCTCTGAATCGTCAGTGTTATTGGTTAGTTCGCTTCAGTGTTTTAGGTCAAACACCAAAGTGTGTTGATAGTTTTATTTCTGACTACTACACATTTAATCTTGAATGTTTGGAGTGTATATTTGTCTTGTGTCGGTTTTTTGGGAAGGATGAACTCCTCCGACGGCAGAGCTGGGTGTCTTATTTTGAAAAATAGGTGCGGAAGCTTGAATTTTCTCTTATTTCGCCAGTTTTATGCAACATTCATATCTGATATGGCTACAGTAAGTGTGTTATTATGTTGGTTGCATTAAAAAAGTTACTGCTAAGTGAAGCAGTGCATTAATGAACAATGAGCAGTCATAACATTGTGACCATGGTAGCTTAAGGTTAGTACCCTTCCTCATTTTGTAACAGTGTAGTGGTCTGCTAAAACAATGAAGCATGGTTCATGCTTCATTGTTTTATTATCGATGGCACTCTGTAATTTGCGACAGAAACATTCCTCTTGAGGAACCAGGATTCATATATGACAGTCTGGGAAAAGTGTAGTATCTGACTGTTGTTGAAACATGTTTCTATTCACTTTAAAAAATATATTGCCATCCATCCATCCGTCTGCTTTACCGAACTATATATGTGTTTGCCATTTATTCATTACAGCAATCTGACCATCCATGAACCTTTTAAATTATTCATCCATCATCTTATTTGTTTATCTATGTTGTTATCCATCCATATGGATGTCCAATGATCAGTTCGTCTGTTTGTCCATTCATCTGACTGTCCATCAATCGATCTGGCTACCCACCTACCCATCCATCCAAATATCTGTCTCATCGCCTTATAGTACATCTATCTCTTTGTTCATGTGCCCGTCAGTCTGCTTGTCTTTTAATTTTTTTCATCCATCCATTCAGCCACCCATCATTCATTCAGCTATGTCTTCCTGACATCCATTTGTCCTTCCATACATTTGTGTATCATCCATCCTGGGTCAGATAGAGTATCTATCTCACTATCTATCTATTTAATCTGTTTGTTCATCTGTAACCCATCATGTTCTTTTTTCCACACTTTGTTCCATTTGGATGACTTCACCAATTTTGAAATATAGAAAAAGTTCCTAAGTCAATGAACTAAAAAAAGATTGATTTGAAAATATTGAATTTTGACTGGTATTTTTGGATTTAGAAAATATGTAGGAGTATTATTTTAATGTCCCTACATTAAAATAATGTTCCTTCATGGCAATAGTTCCCCGGCACAAAGTAACAATTTCCCTATCAGGGAACAAATGAGCTGGAAATCTATTAAAAGCTCCTAAGGAACAGTAATATCACTTACTGTTTCCGCCAGCAAGTGATAATCAGGTTCAGAAGCTTCTGTATTGTTATTTTGTAGAACAGAAGATGAAATACTTGGTAAAGCATTAGCTTTTAGGAAAGTCACTAACACTCTGTGTTGTTTAGTGAACCCTTCAAAACACTCTATATATCAAGCCCAGTTAACGCTAAAGGCACAGAAGTATTCATATGATTGTATAGTGCAAAGGTTCCCAAACTGTGGGGCGCGCCCCCTAGGGGGGCGCCGTGCCATTGCAGGGGGGGGCGCGGGAAACCGTCTGGATGGATGAAAAAAAACTAAAACATGAACGCTGTATGCGCTCGGTTTTTACCTTAGAATGGCCAACTCTCTGTTATTCCTCTGTCCAGTTGATTCAGTAGGGGCTTCCACACTTCCCATATCTAGTCCTCTGTCACTTTTATCAGCAGTTAAAACCGTTAACATCTGGTAACCTGTTTTTCCGAGCCGCCTCTAAACGCAACATGAGCGCTCCGACGTTCACGCTGGGTTTAGACCTGTACGGCAGCAAAGGAGACCTGCTGCTGCTGTGCAGAGCTACGCAGGTGTGTTACAATCATGGCAGCAAACCAGTAAAACGCAAAGAAGCTTTTGGATGCAGGTAATGTTAGCTAAAAGATGACTAGCTAGCTAATATCAATACAGCACCTTAAGGTTAATAAGTAGCCTGTAAGCTACCGATGTTGTTGTCTATGTCCAGCTAGTACATTAATTTTGTCCCCCAAAAAAGTCGATTTCCCACCCCTTCCCCTCATTCTTAGAGACAGGGAGTCTATAAGAATCCTCTTCTCCCCGCCCTCACAAACGTTGTTCAACCAGACAGCTATATGTAAGCCATAGGAGAGCGGGGGACAGAAAATGTTTGGAAACCACTGGGGGGGCCCAGGAGAAAAAGATTGGGAACCACTTGTATAGTGAAAGAATTTTATTTTGTAGACCAGCCAGAGGGACTCTAAACACACACCCAGAACTACAATGGAATGGGTTTTAAATGAAGGCATATTCATGTGTCAAAATGGTCCATTCAAAGTTCTGACCTAAATCTAATGAGGAATTTGATGCAAGATTTAAAAATTGATACTCATAGGTGCTCTCCATTTCATCTGACCGAGCCCGAGATATTTTACGAAGAAGAGCGAGAGAAAATGTCCGCCCAAATGTTACCCAGAAGACCTGAAGCTGAATTTGCAGGTAGAGAAAGTTGTATGAACAACAACCGAAGGGTGCGACTATATTTGCTAAACGCTGTCTTTGTTCTGGTGCCCTGCTAATGTATAGTGTAACTAAGAAATCTCTTGTTGGACACTGAGGTGCCTCTGTAAATAAAGATGTCCCAGCACTGCCATGGGGTCCTTTGGGTATTAAATTGGCAGCGGCTTTAAAGCACATTGACTCTGTTTGCCCAACCTGGCAGAACCCGGCTGTTTAGGATGCAAAGGGGCCTTCAAGCAACTCTCCTCTCAACAGAAATGCATCATTCCTGATGGTGGTTAGTTTTACTTTAGTCAAATTGTTGTCTCAGTGCAATGCCGTCCTTAGACATTTAATTATTTATCCTTTTTTTTTTTTAAGCTACTGAACCAGTGAATTAATTAAACATAAGTTAAAATGATGACGCTCTGCATTGATAAGCTGCCATTACAATAGTGATGTAATAGGCAAAAGATGCAGAGCTGAAGATCTAGATAATTCCATGCCATCTGCTGCTCATCGTCAGCCGCCTTCTTCTTCTTCCTCCTCCTCCTCCTCCCTTGCTACATCTCTGTTACCATGTGTTTTGGGACTGGGCTATCATCAGAGCTGTGGTCTATTTTAGACAGAAACTCCATTTACCCACTTAATCTGTGTCCCCGTCTGCAGGAGTTGAGTTTCATGTGCTGCTCAGTGCTGTAATCTGTTCAACCCAACATGTTTAATGAGGGCAAAGACTTTAATATACAACCGGAAGCTGCAGCAACAGGACTGTGCACTTTATAAGTGACTCCAGTAAACTTTCTGCTGGCAAAACTTATATGTATTTTGATGTAATTAATAATAGCTAGGTTTATTTGCAGGTAGTCTATCTGGACCAGTTGCGAGCATATCGAAGTGTGTCTAAGCTAAAGCATCTCTGTTGCTGTATTGAACCCTCACAGTTTGTTAGCTCCCTCCCACCACTGGTGATGCACACACACAGAGGATCAAAGCTGTAATTAGCCTGGCATGGATTAGCAGTGGGGACTATTTTCCACTGTACAGTGCTCCCTCCCACAGAGTCACACAGGCAGACATGAACCCCCCTCCCCCTGCCTTTCCTCTTCGAACGGAAAAAAGACGAATTACAATGTTGTTGCACACCATGAGGCTGAACATGTGAGAAACCTCACAGTTTTCTTTCAGCTTGGAGATACATTTTGTTTTATTTCTTCAGTGAACTCCCTTTGAGCATCCAAGTTGGTTTCTAGATTTCCTCACAAGTCATTAAAGGCCATTTTAGTTTTTGTTGTATTGCAGTCAGCTGGACGTGTAGTTGGCATGCAGGGAGAGCAATGCCACTGCTGACTCACTGCACTCCCAGATATGAAGTGTGTGTTGGCTGTCTCTGATATACATGCTGCTCTGTGAGCCAAACAGCAGTTCACAGGAGGAAGAACAGCAGGATGTGTGTTGTCTCCTGCAGCAAGGACTTCCACTATAAGTTACTGTTTAACCTTCAGGTTCTTTAGTTTGTCTTTGGTGTGCTAGACTGTCCATATGAAAAAGTCAGGTACTCACACAATGTTCAATTTTACTTTGAAGTAAGAAAGAAGGTGGTTTTTGAGGATAGGTCCAGCTATATGATGGAGATGACCACTCAGGGCTGCTTTTAAAGCTTTTTTAACACTTAGGTCCACCTTAGATTGAACACAAAACACTGAAAATGTTATTATTTTTTTTTTTCAAAATTTCAACATGTGTGAACAAAGTTTACTCCACAAGAATCCACCTGTCTAGTCAATCATGCACTGAACCTCCTGGAGTCCAAATGAAAGTTCAACCCCAGTGGCTCTGGTGATTTCTTACATTTTTGCAGAAAAATGTAACATAATGTCCAAGTTGTATCAACAAACAGAAATGTCCAGGATTGCTGACCCCAACACAGAAATGGAAGAAGGTTTGTGAATGCACTTTTTTTTAAATGAAAGAACTGTAAAAGTATGTTTTGATTATATTTAATAAGATACAATCAAAAATGGTTTATAGGAAGAAATTTTTATTAGTGTTGGGGTTGTTTTCTGAATTGAATGCAGTAAAAATGATTGATTAAACAACTTTTAGTTTGGATTTAAAATGTAGTGGACATAAGGCTGTTGGTCAAGGGGAACTTCTACCTTCTTGCCAATACAATTAAATTGCTATAGGAGGACAGATTAGTAAGGTAGAGACAAATGGGGATCCTTAAATAAACAAATATACAAAGTTTAAGTATGTCGGTGCAAAATCTTTTCCCCTGAGGACATACAATGGCAGTAAGGATTGGGTAAGAAGCAGGGTAACAATCTTGATCCCTGGGTCACATTCCATGCTCCTTTGGTATTATAATAATATCTTTGTTATTGTTCTGGTGTGAAGGACGAGTGCTTGATTGTGCTACAGGCTTTTGACCTGCCTTGGTTCCTTTTGGTCAGTGCTGCGTTTGCATCTCTCCATTATTCATGCAGCTCTGTGTTGTTGGATCAAGTGGTTAAACTTTAATCCACTTCTCTGACTGTTCTCAGTGAATAGATGACTCTCAACAGGTATTTCCATCACGTGCTAAGCCCTTCGATAAATTATTGATAATTAATGTAAAATATAAAGATCTTGGTTGACGTATGCTTTAACACTTTGTGAACATGCTGATGGCTAAAGAATTAATCTAAATAATGCCTTTACCAAGCATTTCTTGTGACTGCTTTTGTGTAAAATAATATATATATATATATATTTTTCCCTTTGGTTGGACGTTTTTCAAACTTTGGTCTCATTGACCAATGTGAACATATATGGAGCCCAAAGATTTATGCTCTAATTTGTTGTTGTTTTTTTGTGTTCTCTTATACACAAAGCGCAGATACTTACGGTAAAGAAAGTATTTCTTCTGAAACCAGTCGCTATTCCCCTTTGGTGATAAACTCGGACCAAGCAGAGGAATCTCAGCAGCTCAATCGATGAGTGCACACTAAAAGCAAAGTGGCGTCATGGAATCAGCTCAGGGACAACAGCGTAAATTGTCGGAGAGGCATTTTCCACTATTCATGACCTCCCTCACACACACACACACACACACACACACACACACACAGTTTTAGCTCAATCATTTAAACTACATATGAAATGCTTGCTGTGACAACGGTTTAATATTTAAACAAGTTTTTTTCAGCAAAGTGTTGTGATGTTTCTTGTCCTGAGGTGATACCGTGAGGGTCTCTAGGATGTCTGAATTAACAATAATTTTATTAAGAGAGAGGAAGCTGTGCTCTTGATGTACACTTGTTCAGATATTTTATAGCTTTATATGAAAAAAAAAAAAAAAACATCAAGGAATGTTGTCTAATATTTAAAGGCAACGTATTCCAAAATTCGGGAGGCACAATAGAAAAAGCTCTATCTCCTCATTGGCTATTAGGGTATTTATAAGCCAGCATTTGGATTTGAAAGTCATTCCGTGATGCAGAGGCAACCAATGAAGGGAGGAGAAGATTGGAGAGATGTGTTTATGTCTGCGTACCAGTGAAGATGGGCAGCAGCATTTTGAACAAGCTGAAGACATGAAAGGGATGCTTGACTGTCACAAGCATAAAGTCTAGTCTCATCTAGTCAAAACGAGATGAGATAAAGGTGTTTATTCGCTCCAAGTCAAGCCTCGAATAAAACTGTCTCAGGTTTTTCTGTTTGCCTTATGTGCAAGAAAGGTTTTTAAAAAATGGAGCTGATTTGTTTACGGCTGAGCTTGTAAATTCCAGATTTGTTGCATGCTGATGGATGAATTATTTGAGACAACCAAAATTAATAAGCAGGTTGTGAGAGGTACTATTAGGCCTGAATAAAATGACAGCAGTTTAGCTTTTATATAAGCTCCAAAAATGTATAACTATCCAGGCCTTGATGTCTAGAAGGTAAATTTTATTGGGTCTTTAAACATAATCTTAATCTGTTTGGTTTAGCTTTATGCTCCATTTTGGTATTTCATAGTATTAGTCCCCAATGGATTTAATGAAATTCTAAATATGTTTGAATTAAATTTATATCTTGTAGTGTGTGTACACATAAAATTTAAAAAATATTTTAATGAATTGTCTCTTTATGGGGTCATTTAGTTTCTTAAATTATTTTTATTTGCAACACTCTATACTTCTGAGAGTGTTTGTTTACCTTTAGTTGGATCTCTTTGTCATAATTATGTCCATATTATCATCTCCTCAGGCCTTCAAATAAACTTCACTGCTGTTACCTGCACATTTCTCTTGTCCTTTCCAATTTGTTTTTCATTTCCTTCCATATTTATCTTACATAAAGCCCTTTATGTAATTGCTTTGCCATGTATGAATGATTTGCTAACAGAAACTAAGTGATTATTGTGTAAAATGAGCAAATGATTCACCCCTAAGTCATAGGAAAACTCTCTTTGCTCTTGGCCACGTTTGATAAGCTATTTTTCTGCTTATAGAAAAATAAACTGTTTGTTTTAGCTCTAATTCTACTTCCCATTGAAAAGTTGCAGGTGGAACTTTCACCAAAACATTTCTCAATCTGTGGTCCTTGTGTGAAGGGAAAACTGAACACTTTACTGGTGGCTTTAATGCATGTTAAGTGATAAAACTGGAAGATCATTCCACCATCTCCTCCCCATATCTGACACCGTGTGTATGTGGAGGGGAACATGGGTTCAGTATGTATCTTTAGGACAGAATGCTGAGTCCATTAAGGTTCCTATAGGAACCTTCATCCTCACAGTCTTTGCTTCCTGCTGGGCTTTACCCTCCTGTTGGTCAGCTTTCTGCTTTCCTGCTCCGTTTGCCGGTCACGACTCGCTCTCCTTCTGAAGTTGAGCCGATGCCAAAGCCGGGTTGATTCCAGAGAGCCTTTGAGTTATTGCCAACTATTTTTTGTGTGTGTGATATGATGGCAAAAAAGGGGAAGGAAAGCGGAGTTGTTTAGTGGAGCGATGCATGCAAGAGTTTGCAACCTAGTCTGTCTAATGTACAAGAAAAACCCGGGACGTTAAAGGTAGTTTATATAATTCCATAATTTTTAGATGTCTGGCGGTTCAGTGCCTGCAGTGATTGGGTATTTCATTAGGAAGAAACTGTCTGGCCAAACCTCAGCGGTTAATGCACATTTGCTTGGCTAAGGTTGCTTGGAGAACTCTGTCATTGTCCTGCTAATGTAATTTCTTTGCCTCATTCCAGCACTATGACTGGAGCCAACTGTAGCCCACTCTGTTGCTTGTTTCCATATAACCTTAGTAAAATTTTTCTAATGCATATATTCAGTAAAATGAGCTTAATGTCCTCTGGCTGGATTGGAGACGTCACAGCATCCTTGGTGTCCCAGCTACCCCCCTTCTTGTTGATCCCCTGGCCTGTGTTAAATGTCTCTGCATGCCACAAAACCTCAAGGTGGCCCATTGTTAGACGTGCTGAGCAGCTTATGTAGCTGTTCTTTCCACATTTTGCCCCCTCTTTTTTCTGAAGTATGAGACGTCATGCACGCTTAGTCAGCAGCAGGGCTAAACACTGCGGGATTAGCGGTCATGTGTCTGGTATTACGATTTCTATCAACTCTACCATAAATAAATCCCTGAACTTAAAGACTCAGTTAATTTGCTTAATGGGGAGTTTGGCAGATTATATTTAAAAACATAAAACAGCCACATTTACCTTTCAGTATTTTTGATGGTTAATGTTCTGAATGCAAATGTATTAGGTGCAAAACGCGTTGTTAGTAGCACAACATCCAGATGCAAATCATTTCGGTGTGGACCCTCCCCGAGAGGGAATGGCTTAGTACAGGTGGGGGCTGTGGTCCCTAATGTCTGTGATTACCACTAGGGGCCTACTGTAGTTCAGAAGGACTGAACTCATGAATCCCTTCTTTAGTAGATTTACTTCTTGGTTTGCTTGCATAAATCCTCCCATTCAGCTGTGAAAGCTTCTTTGTGAGTGCTAGTAAAAACAAATATATCCCCACAGCATTATACTACCACCACCATTCAGGATCAGGATGGTGTGTTCATTGTGGTGTGCAGTATTAGTTTTCCATCTCACTATAGTTGTTTTATTTTCATTTATATATATATAAAAAAGAAAATTATGTGATTTTTTCCTTCCACTTCACAATTGCTCACTACTTTGCATTGATTACATAAAATCCCATTAAAATAAGTTCAAGGGTTATGAATACTTTTGCTAGGCCCAGCGTCCGGTAGCCGGGTGCGTATCCACACATCATTTGCATCAGAAGCATTTGTATGCCCCAGTTTGCAGAGCGGTGGAGGCAGGGGAACAGGATGTTGTTAGCAGTCACCTGTGCTGTTTCTGGCCCAGTCTAATTGGTGGAACTGTGTGTATGTGTGTGTGTGTACGTGCGTTTGACTGCACCACAGCCCATCCCAACACTTCTGGCCCTCCAGCTGCAGCGGAGCTAATTTTAGCTCTGCATGTGCGTACGCCTCAGTTCCCAGAGCCTGGCCTATGAGGGAGGAGGACGGGATGAAGGAGGCACAGCAGCCAAGTTCATTCTCTGGATCTACCCACATAATCATCCTTATAAAAGATTATAACCCTGTTACGAGTCTGACATGTATGTTTGCAGAGAAGTAGTTTCCCATGTCTTTGTCACTGTGTCCTTTGGACAGCCGTATTGATTTGCTCAGGGACATATTGACTTCAGTCACAGTGGCCTGTCAGTTGTTGACCTTTACTCTCAAAGTCTTATAACTCAGTTAGAATTTCACAGAGGCGTCTGACTACCTGTCTGCCCTTCTGTCTTTCTAGCCATTTGTCATCTTTATTCCTGTTGGAAGACTTGACTCCTGTATTATTTTCCAGTGCTTTTTTTTCTTTTTTGCTATTAATACACCCTGTGCTATTTCAGTGTAGGAACGCCTACGCTGCAGGTGAGTGGCTGGTTGTTGTTACTATTGAGAGAAGCACAGCCGATTACACCAGACTGAGTCACTGTAGTCAGGTATTAGAGTTAATCCCTCTGCCTTGGAAAGGTGTCTGGCTGATGTGTAGATGTGTGCATGACAGGGAGCACCAAATTCTCCTTTGACTTTAGAGATGCGACAAAGGAAATAAGATGACTCCATGCTTTGTTTTGGTCTAGATTTACCCTCGCTAGTTAGCTCTGGTGCAAATTTATACACAAAGATGGATCTTTTGGATGCAGTGCTGCAAAAATATTAGTGCAAAAATAACCTGACCTGAAAGACACAGTATGTTGGGGCTGAAAATAGGAGTCAAGAACGACAGTTAATCAATGTGCGCTGTGTAGTGGTGTCATTATCCGACAACAGAATCTCAGGAACAAAAACAAACCGACACAAACAAACTGTTCCCAATATATTAATGTGCAATGTTAAGTTGGGGGGAGGGGAGCTGAGCTTACCTCAAGGCATTCATACTGTCCTAACTTGAAATGCTTTTCGAAATAGTTGAACAAAATAACGTTGCAAAATAACGAATACCCCTTTTAACTTAACGACTGCAAACTTTAATTTATTTTGTTGACATTTTAGGCGTTAGACCAACACAAAGAAATGCACGCATCAAAGTAGTTGATCTGCATCAACTACTTTAATGTAGATTTGGAGTTTATGTGAGTTTTTTTTTTAAATGCATGATTAAAACCATTTTATGTAGCTTGGACTGTATGTTCAAGGTCGTCCTGCTGGAATTTGAACAGCCTCATGCATACAGACCAAAAAGTTAAGTAGTGGTGCCATCTAACCATAGCATCCTCTCCAATGTGTTTGCTGGATCCCATGAACAACATGGACATTTTGACCACTAACTTCCAAATTTTTGCTCTATGTCCTCAATTACGTTTAGGTTTTGTGTATTCTTTGGTCTTAATGATGCTGTTTGAGATTAAATTACCATTAATAAGGAGAGGTAAGATTTCATCAAGGGGCATCAGAGTAAAGAGGATAATGTTTTCCTTTTGATTTGCCACTTTACAAAATGGCTTTTACTCTTTGATTTCACATGTATTAGAATAAGATAAAACCGCAGGAACGAAGGATTTTGGCTAAAAAGATGGTGTTAAAGAGTGCAGCTACAGAGCTTGCACGGGTTTAATAATTTATGGTGGACTGAGCTAAGCTGACCTTGAAAAATCCCAGACTCTGTCACTAACCTGGCTGGGCTCACTCGGGGCAAGACAAGAAGATGGTGAGGAATGCTGATTCAAACCCACATGCATAATCCATTCAAAACCTTGTTCTTGGGAAGGCATTCCTCTGCTAACATGTCTGTTCTTTTCTTATGTAACGCTAATTGCATTCTGCAGCAAAATATGTTCTGTCTTACTAGTTTTATTCATCTACTACCCAGGAAAGGAAGCACTTTGCCTTTTAAAATAACTCTACATAGAAATTCCATACTAAATTAACAGCATAAAAATAAAAGAATAAAAAAGACTACAGTGTGAGAGTTACTGATTATTTTGAAGGCAGCATAGACAGGCACATGTTTTTTTCTGTATCAACATTTCACAGTCCTATTTGCCAAGTTTTTATCTAGCAGAAAAGGATGTGAAAACAGTTTTGATTGCAGCTGCTGGTTCACATGAAGTTTTAAAATACATTAGTAGCGAAAACAGTTTTAGCTGTGGTAATGGTGAAAGAAACTGCATGTGTGACCTCAGACTGTTTGGATGGGTTTTTTCATTACATTTTTTGCATTTTTCCGTTGGGAAGTATTGAACCGCAATGACAGACTTCCCTCTAATGGTGCCAGGCTAGCACATTTGCATCTGTCATTGTAATGTTTTATGTTTTTCCTGCACTAATGCACATGTGTTGTAACTCCTATCCTGTTGAACTGCACTCATATTGTGATCTAGTCACACAACTAGATTTGACTTTCAGAAATCCTGATTTGCACAGTCCATGTTTATTGCAAAATCTCAGTTGTTTCTTGCTGCTCTGAAGTGAATCATTTAATGGCAACAACAGAACTGCCAACACAGGCTAGGAAAATATGCAGCCATGGACACGCCATAGACCTGAGAACTGATACAAACCCAGATTGAGTTGATTGGTTTATCTTTGTTTGTGCGGCTCAGATAAAGTATGTTTAGACTGTAGCTCAGGATTACCTCATCGACCCAGCTCTGTGTGCAGCAGAGGTAAAAACTGAAAGTACTTTGCTGGACTCTAACCTTGTGTTTGTTTACTCTGGCTTAATGAGTCCATTAGACACGGATATGATTCATCCCTAATGAATGAAGGCTATTGTGGGGCTTTTGAGGAAAGCCCATGTTCTGCACATACTTGGGATTCTTTCTGTGGATTGCCACTGATATGGCACCTGTTTGAAACACTTTATTTTCAGTGGATTTTTACCTATTTTATGTTTACATCCTAGTTGAGATTTTTTCTGTCCCCACTAACAGTACACCCAAACATAGAGAAGTAGGATGGTTTTTAGTCATTTGGTTTATTTATTAGTTGTATGGAAATTTTGGGGGTTTTGTCGCCGTGCTGCAGCTGTCATGTACAATGTTTGTATTGTGTGTGCAGGTGCTCAGCAGAGGAGAGGAGACTGTGTGGGTGTGTGTGAAAATTTGGCACACCCACAGAAGGGAGCCTGCACACAACATGTTTTGCTTTTCTGTTTTGAATTTGGCCAGCTTTGATTGATTGCATTAGGAATCTATTATCCCCATTCTTTGCCTGGCAAATGCATTACCTGTTGAGTTGCGGAGTTAGTAAGGTTCAAGAGTTTGAAGAGCTTATTGAACTACCTACCAAAATACACCTCTCTTTTTCTTTCTTTCTTTCTCTCCATTTGTGATGTGAGATTTTTTTGTGGAATATGCTAATACGAAGTTCTCTCCACACTACTGGCTCCTCCAGTTAAGATTAACATTAGTAAAATGTTTTTTTTTTTTTTTTTTCTGCAGTCAGTCTCACTCAAACATTGAGATAAATCCAACCTTTAACTTTTTTACATTGGTTTAGCGAGGGGAAAAATATCTTAACGTTTTCACTTATTGTCACCTCTACTATTAATTATTTTTAGTGAAGTATTTTTACATGAAACATAATTTCTAGTTTACTTTTGTAAGATCACCCGAGTGCCAATGAAACTCTATAAAGTAACATGAAAGATAATTCACTGGGATATAAATACAACATGAAACAGACAGGGCTCCACAATCTCCACAACCAGATCGGTTGTGATGGGACTGCTCCGTTACTCGTGTGCTATCGAAACCTCTCTGTGACTTTCAACATCTTGGGCGCTGAAAGTGCCCAAGTGTTTGTATCTACTGCTGTGAGATGCAACCCAACTAGTTAAACATTACACTGGCACACAAAGTGTGAACTCATGTCACAGCCAACAATTACTGCGCTACAAACAGCCTCTTGTGTTGCTGTATATACGATAAATTATGCATCTCTAAACATGGAAGCTCATTTCTGTTAGTTACGGGCCACCAGGTTGGATGAGGACCCAAGCTTATATTTTCTCCATGAACTTTCAGAAGGCTACCAGATTTTCAGAAGACCTTTTAGATTTCTGTGTGCCACAAAAAAGTATTTTCTGAGTCAGTATTAAAAATGTATATATGTAAGGTTTGCTGATGTTAAATGAAAAAAATTGCTCTTTGGTGACATGGGACTGAGCTCAAGCTGAACAAATGCATTCCTGGTGGAACTGGTGCAAAACACAACTGATGCATTAAGAAGTGTTTGAATGAGGCTTTCATTTATAAAAAGTTGAGTACCAATCTGAGTTTTCTATGGCTTGAATGAATCACAATGGGCCACATTCTTAACTGATTTAATCTATTCTCAAACTGAGTACACAAATTGCACTTTCTAGCTTTGCTTTTAACCTTGCGCGCTCAGTCAATGGTGTGTTGAGCCGAGTAATTGTGATCTGGGATTTGAAGCGCCGTAAACAGGATGGGCTGGCACTCTCCTATTCCCTTGTGAAATCCGTCACAGGACAATGAGCAGGTCCTGCGTAGAGGAAGAGCAGCCCTCTGAGGAAAAGTTTGCTTATTGTCATTCACCAAGCCTCATTAGCCGCTGGACATATTTAGCAAACAGTGATGGCTAGCTGCCGGGTTCTGGTAGATACCGAGATGAGACGGTTGCAGAGCAAGGAGGAGTGATCTGTCATTCCCAAGTAAGTTCCAGCTAATTTGGATTGGTTGTATCCAGGTTGGATCTTTCAGCCCAATGTCCACAAATCTGTTCTTTTTAGAAAAAATGTTGTGGATTTCTGAAATGAGACATTTCAGCTATGTTAAAGAATTGTCACATTCTGAGTTGATGTTTATTGGGTTTGTAGCTAAATCTGTTCTGGGGCTGGAGAACAATGGGTATGGACAATTCAGGATTTTCATCTCCATCGAAAGATTTTATTGAAAAAGTCTCTTTTGACTGCCCTTTGCTGTTTTTGTACTTTCTTAATGACTTCTTTGAACACCTTATCAACTCTTTACCTTCTGAAACATTTTTATGGTGCATTAAACTACAAGTGTAGCCAAATATATTATATGCACAGAGGTTCTCAATGCGTAGTGCTTAAATAATTAGTAAGCACTAAATGCAGTAGGCAGTTCTTTACGATTATCATTTTACAAGCAGTGATATTTCAGTAATGATAAATTTGCAAGGAATTGTAGGGCCTTAACTTATTCTTATCTTGTATATGCAGAAAGAACATTGTGGAAAGCTAGGAGCTTTAAGACCTCCTTGTAAGGAAATTGTCACAGCGGTTTGGTTCGCTTTTAAAAGTGGAGTGTGAACTTACACAACTTCATCTGGTTATGTTTAAATTTTCGGCAGTCCCTGCCCGATCAAACAAAATCTCCTGAACTGTGCTGGTGTGAAAGTAACTCAAGTCACTTAATTTGTCGTCAGTCAGCACTTCAGAGGATTTACTGATTGATTGTGTGTCACTGTACAAATACTTAGGCTTTTTTCTTAATGATTTGCTCTGATTTGGCTTTCGTATTCTGACGTAAACTGAGCTTTACTGTTTTCAAATTGATTCCTGTTACCCTTACGAAGCCAAAAGAGGTGTGTTGTTCCTACATTTATGTCTGTAGTGGATTATGGTGAGGTGATTTATGCACTGACATTAAAGGCTCTATTAAATGGATACCGTTTATGTCATTGAGATTCATTACAAAAACTCCCGCACCATTATGTGCTTTCCTTGTATTGAGCTAGAGAGATTAAGACAGTGGAATATTTTTGATTTATGCAGCTTTATGGACCACCTGCCTCCATGTCTTCAGAGCCTCTACATTCATCTATGGTGGCAATTATAGTCTCCTGACAGATGATGTCCTCTTGGTGTCAGCACCAAAGATTCTCGCAGAAGAAAAAAATATATATTTACACCACACCTTATTCCTGGGATTGCCTGAAAAAAATGAACTGGAGATCAAAAGCACATCTTAATGAATTTGGGGCTAAGAAATGTTTAGGGGCATGACTGCTATCCAGTACGTTGGCTTTTTCAGTTCCAGACCCTGTTTGGTCTTGTGTTTAGAGTTTGTCCCTTTTTCCAGTGTTTTTACTCAGCCTGAAGCCACTGTTACTCTCTGCTTTGATGAGTCATACAGCGATAAATGAATCTGACAGAAGAAAATAAACACATACTTGGCAGCCTTCAGAAGGGAGCGAGGATCCGCGCATCATTTCAAACACATTTATCTCCAGCTGGGCGCGTCCTTCATGTTTTGATTGATTGCCGGTGTCAAATTTGGTCAGATAAACTCATATAGCTGTGTTCAAAATGCTGTACTGCTGAAATACTGCTCAACAAAGCAACAGTTTGCACAAGCCTTTTTTTTTCTAAATCATGCATGTCTTATGTCTGGTGTGTCTGCGAAGCCTTGATTTTTATTCTTTCTAGTACTGTACATCATGTGGGTGTGGATCCTAAAGATTCCTTTCCAGCCAGCCAGGACACAAGTTGGTCAGCTGACGGTTGCTATGCAACTATGAAGAAGTTGAAAATTGACTCCCTCTGCTGTGACACAAAATAACCTCCAAAACAGTGTTTCCTGGAGGAAAAACTGAGCTTACTCTGAAGAAGACTGCTGCATAGGAAACAAAACCATTTTATCATCAGTAATTTTGTGCGTAAGAATTGGAAGCCATTTCAGTAACGGTGGGAACCCCATCGTCACTCTGTGGCCACTTAAATCTTTAGAAGGGTCACACTCACTCTGTTAGCCCCTATGGTGCAACAGTTACTAATGAATGAAACCACAGTGATCTGTTTTGAATATTTTGGGTTTTTTTTCAAACGTTTGCAAGTTTCAGTTTATAGATTGCTTTCTCCTTTTTTTTTTAACATGTTCTGACTCAAAAAGTTGGAACTGCTGCTCCTTCATCAGGGGTCTGACTTTTTGCTGTTGATACTGTCCTCAGTTCAGAGAACTATTGCTCACCGCGGCGAGTTGTCCCAAATACAAACCTGAGGGGAAGCCTCCTCTGGCTGGGAAAGTTGTCCAGCAAAAGGGAGTTGATGGTTTTTCTTCACTTTGAAGGTCAACGGTTTCTGATAGGAGGTTGTCCGACACATTAAATGGGTTTACAATCATGTTTTTATTTTTCGCATCATAAAATGGTTCAAACACATGGATACGTTCAGCACGGAGCAGCTCTGCTGCAGCATCTATGTATTCCTTCATAAACTCTTCCTCTGCATAAGGGTTCAACTTAAGAGCCATTAATTAACTCACTAATCATGTTGTCTCCTCTGATCTGAGGTCTTATAAACTCTGATTGTTTAACTTTCAAGCGCCTGTAAAGTATAATAACTTTTATCAGACCACATCAGCTCCTCCAGTTTTACTTGTTACTTCAGTGATGCTTTTAAACTGTTAGATTTACATCTGATCCAGTGCTGCTGTGACTTTGTGACTTCAGGATTTAAGAGATGTACAAGAGACGGATGAAGTATCTAAAATTGGTGCTGCTCCAGATTGGCTGTATTCGTCATTGTCCGCCACTTCCCTCCAACTAAACGCACGTTGAATATTTGTCAGCCCAGTTCTCATGAAAAAATGCAGCATTTAGTATCCTCTTGTCTTTCTCGCAGCTGCCATGATCAACACAAGATCCTTACCCTGGTATATTCATTTTATCATAAAAATGTCCTTCAACGTTTTAATCTTTAATTTAAATTTTTATGGTTGCACATAAGTTTATTCTGAAACCTTTACCTTTTTGTTTACACTACAGTGTATCTTAGCTACGAAAGTTTCATTGGTTTATGTTGAGAAACATTTGTTTCATTACACTAATCTGCAGCATGTGTTAACATTTTAAAAATATACCTTTAACTATGAGGCTGACGAATTTCCATGATGGAAATTTGTCCTCTTTTGTGTCGTCAGCAAATGCTGCCTTTTTGTTTCAAAACTTGATTCAGTACAATGATGTGCTGCTTTTCAGTACAGCTGCATTAGAGTGCCACTGTTTTACTGCTGAAGGCTTTTTGATAATAGGTACGGTTTATTTTAGCACAGTTTCTGTTTTAGTATGGCTGACTGTATGCAGTTGCTCATCCCTTCTCTGAACTGCAGTCTGCTCTTTCTCTAGTAGTCTATTTCTAAAAACAGATTATTATATTAGATCTAGAAACAAAAAAGTAACGTTGCTCAACGTTGTGACTGCAGGATTTAAGAGATACAAAAAAAGATAGCTAAAGCAGTTGGAGTCTAAAATTGGCAGAGCTAGCCCACAATCACAACTTCCTCGTCTGTGCAACTATTTCAGATGCCTGTTTGGTTGCTGTTCTGCATAAATAATTTAAATAATCTTAATTTTCCGGTGTTAAATGAATCTTGTTTTTCGTGTTAGTTTCTTGGTGGTTGCAGGTGACCGTTTTCCTCTAATCTCATTAAGGTTTTGTTTTTTTGTTTTTTTATCCATCTCCCTGTTGCAGGTGACCCTGAGAGAGTGACAGATGTGTGCCACTGTGGAGAACCAGTTACATCTCCCTGCGGAGATTTGATTTGCTGGGCGCTCAGGTAGGCACGCTGAAGTCTTTAACACTTTTATGTTATGTCATTTACATTCCTTTCTAGCACTCGCATCTTTATTTTTCAGCTTTTTCAGCATTCCCAATAAGTTTTAAATTGTATATCAAAAATGTAAACAATTTCAGGTTGCAGTTATTGTGAGGAGGGCATTGCTAAAGAAGTTAACTGTCCACACTGTGCTGTATGCAAACAAAGTAGCAGAAAGTGGAGTGGAAAGAAAAAAATGTGGTAGAAAAAGCCTCACAGCCAACAGACTTGAGAACAAGTGGCAGACTATTGAGAGGATTGTGATACTAAGAATTTGGAGGAGATTCACTGGGTGCACCCTGTAGTTGTATTTGTAGCTTCAGACTGGCTTCTGCAGATTTTTGTTTCACAACTAAGAGATTTGGGCATCACACATATGTAACATATATAACACATAGAACATCTGTTGAGATATGCTAAGGGGATCCCAGACTACAGGATTTGTCCAACCAACTAAAAGACAACTATCCCCAAGTAATGCAGACTTTCCCCTGGGCTAGACCAGAAATCATGCGGTGTGACTCCAGGGAAAGGAGAAGGGGGAATTGACAGTTGGATAAGTAAACACTTGACATATAACTAATAAATCTGTGTAATATTTGAACTTCATTTTAGAATTTAGTTAATGATGTAAAATATCTTTTTGAAGATATTCTCATTTCTTGAAATGCATCTGTTTGCTGAAGGATAATATGAAGTAAAATAGCAGCAGCAAAACTGAAACATCCTATTATCTTCAGTTTGAATCAATAATTGTTTCAATGCAAGTGAAAATGTAGAAGCACAAAATTTTTTTTTTTTTTTTTTTTGCATTAAAGAAAATATGAAATGGAATGTGGCTTCCGGAGAGACTTCAATATGCCTGACTTAATTACTGCGTTCTGCGTCTGAGAGCGATTTAATCTAAATTGTTTGAACAAAATGAACAGTTGCCGCTGCTGTGGAGTCACTTGACTGCTGTTCTCATGGTGACTGATAAGCCTGCGCTGCCGTCGGCAAATTTCATCTCCGTGCGTTTCTGAGGGCTTGACAGACCAGAGGAAATGAATGAGTCAGCCTTTCATGAAGACTTGAACACGCTGACTAAATGGAGCCTTTCAGTTCGCAGACTCCACATTTAGGAGCTGTACTCGCATAAGAAAGATTCCACTCGTTGATACTATTGTCATGTTTATGCTTTTCCAGCTCAGCAGCTCCTCTGAGCTTCTTTTGTATCTTTTCTTTCTTATTTGCACCATGTTGAGTTTTGCATAATGTATGATGTTTGATTTAAGGTTTAATCTCTACTGTTAAATACTAATGGGAAAGACCTACATGTCTAAGAAGTCCTGTAGGGCGTGTTTGATATTTGCTTTTGGATGTGGATTTAAATTTGCATTAGTCCACGCACCGTTTATTTAGGAACAAAGGCCAAAGTCTCCTCTGGCGGATGCTGAACCAGTATGTATAACTAATACACATAGATTGTGTCGGAAAGAAAATTACTCACAAAAATCGAACTATTTAACAGGTAAAAAAAGTTGAAAATAATATTTTTAATGTAATTTATGTAGATTGAACACTGTTTAATTTGTGAGCCTTCTTGGACTACAGAAATAGGAATATCAGCTAAAGGTTAACTTCAGCAAATCAATTATAAAAGTAATATATTTTAGAATTTCTTTACAAATATTGAGCCAGAATTTATTTCTGTTGATTATTATGACTAAGTCTTACAGTTAAAACCCCAAGATTCAGTTTTTCCGAGAACCTTTTGCCTTGCACTATGAGAGGGAAACTGCTGACTTGACGGCCACCGACAAACTCCACAAGGATGCAAAGTCACAAATGGCTGCCCAGAGAAGCTGGTTGTTCAGGCTGTTGTATTGAAGCATAAAGAGAAAGTATTTGAAGGAAAAGGTGTGATGATGATGATTTAGAGAGCTATGTCAGCTGCTGAAGTTTTATCAGATCCAGAGTCAGCTCAGCCATCTACCAGGAGATTTTACAGCCCTCCATTCTTCCCTGTGCAGACAGCTTTATGGAGATGCTGATTTCATTTTGCAGCAGATCCTGGCACCTGCCCACATTGGCAAAGGAACCTATGTATGGTTTAATGACCAGGGTATCGCTATCATTGGCTGGCTGACGAACTTGACCATCTATTGAGCTCATACAATACTTGATAAAGTTAAGTGAAATAAAAGCTTGAAATGTAACATTTTTGGGGTCTGTTATCTAAATAGTCTATGATGTCACTTTTTGAATTGAGTTTCGGAAATAAATGAACACTGACATGATATTCCAACATGTGCTTGTGCATACAGGCTGTCAGTAGTTTTGATTTTACTGTTTCACACGATTTTCTCTTAGTCGTCAGTTTTACCATTAAGTGTTCGGGGATTTACATGTTCTACGCTACTTTCATTTCATGGTGTGGATGGAAAGTGTGAAGCATTTCCTTTCGTTTTAGTCACATCCTCAAAGAAATGTTATATTCTTTCCATCAAATTAATATTAAAAACAGATAGTCAATGTAAAAGTTTTTCAGAGCCATTTTTTTCAGTGGATGGTTGAAAGATCTTTGGAAACAAAAGCAGACTCTGTTCCTGTGAGCTTATTTTTCCTCATAAACTTTGTGTCTACTGGGTGAGCATCAATGGGAAGTCATGTTCTAGTCTTTTAAAGGTAGAAGGCCAAACATTAGCTGAGTCATTTATGCACTTACACAAACTGTTCCCGAAACCACTTGTTTGTTTTCTGGGTGGTATGTGTTCATGTTTAACTGGAAACCTTCACACTTGAGGTCCTGTGCGGCTCCCCGTCATGATTGCTTTGTGTTTTCTGCTACCATCTTTTCCTCTGTCCTGACTTGTCTCACAGCCCACACACACCGATAAAACGGTAGACTTTCCACGCGTTTCTTCACACATTCATATATGATGAAGCTGCTTTGTCGCAGATTACCCAGATTGGCCAGGCAGGCAGATGTGGTGTGCCTGATGGTGTCGGCTCTCTGTACGGTGTGAAACGTTAAGTCCACTGACGCATGTGTACTGCAGAGAGCCCTCAAACTTAGTACATTTCTGCGCTATGGAGACTCAGCTTTAACAAATGAGATTAAACAGGAGGGTATTTAAGTCATAGCTAAAAGTAGGAGTTGGACTGTATTTGCAGTTTTAAAATGTTTGAGGCAGAAATGAGGATCTTAACTGTCTTGGGATTGTCCATTTGCTAGAAATCTAAAAGTGAGCGTCTATTTACAAAAATCTTCTGCATATTGAATACTGTGAGCCCATTTCTTTCCTTCACATTTATTGAATTTAAAGGACAATTTGTTTTACTTTCTAGAAAATGAAAACGGGACCTAGCAGTATTAGAATCTCATTGTATGATGACCCTTTATAAAAACACCACATTTAATTTTTTATACACAGAATTGAGCAAAAATGTATAATTAACAGCCAATTTGTTGTAATTGTTTTAGTATGCGTTACCACATTTTTCTGACGTCAGATGGTTAATTTGTCTGCAGCCAGAAATGTCACTCATCGCTCACCAACTCCAGTTTAGCATCAGGGTTACCTTTTGTAAGCATCATAGATGTAGCCTTATTTTGTCTCTATACCTAAGTGTCTGTATTGTTTCAAACAGCAAGATGTTTTGTTTTTTTTAAATGAGGGAAAACTTTAAACATCTTCTTTCAGCTGGCTTGAAGCAATAGGTTGGGTCCCCTTGCTATTGCATGCTAACTCTGATAAGTCTCTAACTTCTTATTGAATGAATAAGACAGGACCATTCAGAACGGACCGTTCACCCGCAAGAACTACTGAGGACTTTCAGAATGTCCTTTTAATTACTTTTTTTCGATATAGCCACAACTTCTTATGACTATAAATTACATGCTCAGAATATAAGTTTGTCAGAATGTCTGATATGAAAAAATCTTGAAATTTCAATAATCATTTTTAGCTTATCTTAAAAATCAGAAAGTATATTTAAAAAATATTCATGATTTGTCATAATTTTAGGTATTTGTTGATGTGTTGAACCTTTCCGATCCTGACCTTTTATTTAGTAGAATGATTACTTGTTTGAAGAAGCCAGTAGTTTAAGATCAAGGGTTATTAATGCTTTTCAGTCTTGTCTTGATAAGCAAGCTATAAAAAAATGTACAATCACTTCTTCCTATGTCAAGCACATAATGTATTGCTCATTTCCTGTTATCCGTTTCTGTCTGACTAGTCAGTCTTTATTTTGTCGCCTTCCCCAGTAAATGCTGGCAGTCAAGGTGCTCAGTTCAAACACAGAACCAGAGAACCATCCTGATCAGTCTGTTGAAACTCTGTTGTCATAAATGTTTTTGTTTGCATTGTACACTATGCTACGCAAGATGTTTGTCTTTCTTTACCTTCGTATCACCTGATTACAAGTCTGAATTGAGTAACGGCTGTTCTGAAAGGGTAGAGAATCTGCGCTTCTTGCTTTAAGCTTAATACCAATGTTTGAAACAATAAAAGGGTAGAAAGGCTTGAGAGTTTTTGCAATTTCACCTTCAACTTGAATTAACCTAATACTTAATGTAGTCACATCATTAGCCTGTCAGTGATTACAAGCTTCACTGGCCGTCTGCCATTACATAATCAAATTTTGTCTGTTATGCTCAATGGCTCATCACCTTTAGTCTGCATTCTGTCACATTATCCTGTGAAAGATCATTGTCAGTGTTCACTGCCTCAGTCCAGCAGTATACACAAACTCCCAGACTCTAGACATGCATTTTATGGGATTCATGGCATTTTTCTTTAGATTAAAGTAAGAATATATTTTCCATTGGATGAGACCTGAGGTAGAAATGTTTTTGTGCTCTGTGCTGAGACTTATTTTAGCATCTAGATGCTGAGAACAGGAACAGGGATAATGGTGTATTGGAATATGTTTGGAATATTGTGTTGTTATGCATTTCTAGATCATTGAATTGAAAAAGCAGTATTGATTTTTTTTTTATCATTATTATTTACAGGCGTATTGCATGTCCTACTTCCATCCATGTGCTAGCTAGTTGTCTGTTTTCCACCCATCTATCCATAACCAGCTAGCTAGCTTTCTATTGGTCTCTTTATTGTCCAACCATTTGCCATGAGTTTACTTATCTGTTTGTTCACTGTTTCATCTATTTATTTATCCATCCATCCTTACAATCAGCATTTTTATGTCAGGTTGCATATTTAAAGTCTGGTTTCTTTAGAAATAGTGAACATCTAAGCCTGGGCTGGTGTTGCTTTTGGAAAAACCTCAGCTTACAAATCATAAGCTGATTTGTAAGCTTATGAGTTGTGACAAGTTGTGTAAACAACAAAACCAGACCCAAGCTTGGCCAGCCAAAACGTGAACTGTCATGTAAGAAAATGTCTCTGTACTGACTTAAATCACATGCTTAAATGCTACTGGTTGCTGATTGTTTGTTTGGTACTGCTGGCTTTGGTTTTACCTGCACAGAATCAAAGTTCACTGTGTCAGTCTTCATCACATTCAAGTCATTTTAATGCCCTTTACAACATCTGTCTATTTTGCCATTTCTGTTTAGAACAAAGAAATAAGGCATCTCTAGACTAAGCACAGTAGAAATCTGTTTGCCTATTCTCATCACCTGAACTGATTTACACTTGACCATTAAATAACCCCTCACCTGCTTCAGCCATAATCTGTACACAACAGATTATTCAACCCCTAGCGGTGATAAAGATGGAAAAACAAGAAACATGGCTGCCGTGGTCTCTCATAAGTTTGTGTGTTGTAGTGACCTGTTATGTAACAATGTTTTGAGCATCAACAATCTTGGACAGCCAAGCCATAACCATTATGACCACTGATATTGTTTCTAAGTATTGCTCTCTGGATGTGCTTAAAATGACTCACAGTTTAAAACTACTACTCGTTGGCAGTTAACATTTATTTACTTTCATTCATTTTCAGTCGTCTGCCATGGCAGGTTGATTATAATCACGGTGAGAAAGATTTGCTGTAGTGGTGCACTCATACTTTGAAAGGCAGTTGCAGTTAGATTACACACCACTAACGGGTAATTGCAATCCTGGGTATTATTTCTCCTTTGTGAATCTGTCTCCTTGAGAGCCCTTTGACTCTTTCTAAATTAAACTCTGCTTTGTCCTGCATCATAGCTGGATAAATAATTCAAATCAGTCATCTGGGTATTCACTTGGATTGAAAATAATACTGCATCTTCCTCATCAGGGAAATAAGGGACTAAAATCACAACTCCAAATTGGGCATTCTTCTGACAATGGTGTTCTGTCGCCTTCACTTCTTTTTTTTTTTTTTTTTTTTGTGACTGTATTTCCAACCACTGCCTCTCTCTGTCCACCAGGCATCCAGGAGGGGGGTCTCTGAAAAAGATGCTGGGTTCAGAGCGAGGTGTCGTTGAAGAATGGCTCTCCGAATTCAAGGTAAAACCCTCCTCCTCTGTGGCGCGTCTCGTGAGTCATGGTGAAATGTGTCCTTCAGGCCGTTTGTAAGAGAAACAGTAATATGTAAATATAACAACTGTGTATGTGTGTAGAGATAGAATATATGTGGGCATGTTTCAGCTTGAATACTGTAGTGGTTGTAATTCAGTAAACTGTTATTATGTTTACGTAATGTAATAAAGAATCAAGTCCAATTGAACATCTAGTGTTAATTATAGTTTATGCTCTCTTCAAGCTTTGCTCCTTAATTATACAAGATCAGTCCCAAGTCATGTTGGTAAGCATGAATCCAACAGCAATAGTTTAACTTGCTGAAATCACTGGAACAGGCATATACACAAAAAATAATTCAGGTAGATTATTTTCATGCATCTCTGGTAATGTTCAGCATCCTCACAATCACTAGCAGCTGGTGAAGTACTTGAAAATTCAGTAAACGTTCTGTACAGGTACGGCAGTTGAAATGCAAATAACGTCTTTCCTAAGCGGTGGCATTATTCTCTAAGTTGAAGGTGAGCTATGTAAACGAGGGGAGCACAAAACTACACACACCAGAGATGGATTGATGGGACTCCTGGGGAGAGTGGTCATCATGGGGACAGAGCACAACATGACTTGTCTGCACCAAAGCGCCTTGCCGAGAGGCTTTTTATGCATCTGTCATCTGCAGACAACACTCAGTCTTGACTGTTTGAAGTTTGGCACCCCAGGATATTCTCCCCCTGTCAGACGCCGTCACCATGTTGAGTCTGGAACTTTTAGAGTGATTTTTGTCGAAAGCCGTTAGTCCACGTCAAGATCTATTTAGACTCGAACGGCCTTTACTGACTTCTACTACTCAGCCTGTCAGTGACGTTACTACTCAGTTTTTATGCCACCTACAACACTTTTATACTTAACATGTTTAAATGTCTAAATGTGTAGTGTCAGAAGTTAATGTTGCAGCCTTAGCACAAAATAGTATATATTCACTTTCTGATTTTCTCTAGTTCATTGCTACAACTTTATGAATCAAAATATGATGCAGTGCCTTGCAAGTGTGTTTGCATACCTTTTTTTCATTTTAATTACATTGCAACACAAACTTTATTGTATCCTATATGATAGGCCAACGTAAATTATTGTCTGAGTTGGAATGTATTTGGTTTTAGAGCTGCTCAACCTATCAAACTGCACTTGACGTCAATATTAATGTTTGCAGCATTGAAATGGAATTGCTTTTAATGGAAAATTGTATATCAATTGCCAGTCACTCTAACTCTCCATACTTGTAAAATATTTGGTCTGTTGGAGGGAATCATATTTTACCGCAATTAGAGCTACAAAACTATTCGTTTATGTCTCTACAGATGTTGCATATCTAGAGACTGAAGGTTTTCACCCTTCTTTTAAGCAAAAATAATTCAAACTGCATCAGAAAAAAAAATCACTTATCAACTCTCGCCCTAGAGATTTTTTATTTATTTATTTATTTTTTTTTGAGGCTCTAGTGGCCTTCATTCATTAGCAGCTGGACAGGAAGAAGGGCAGAGAGAGAAGGGGAAGACATGCTGTGAATCAAACCAATCAAATCAACTGTGTTGAGGACTGTAGCGTCTGAATGTTGTGCACCTGCTCAACCTCAGAGCCATGTGGCGCCCCATGCCCTAGATTCGTAATTGGATTAAATTATACACCTTGACTGTATCACTGTAAAACACAACTATGATTTGGTGCCATTGTTGCTCTGGCCATATTTGTATGGGTGTTGCCTACAGGAAATTGAACCTTTGCCCCAATCTCAAGCCCTTTGCTGCTTTTGGACTTTTTCCAGAATTCCCCTGAATTTAGCTGAGTCTAGCTGCTCATCCACTTCAACCTGATTCCCTGTTCCTGCTGAAGAAAATCATCCACACAGCATGATGCTGCAAGCTACATGTCTCATGATAGCGGTGATGTGTTAAGGGAAGTTTGTGCAACCATTTTTTTTCCAGGTTGGCCAATAAGTTTCTGTTTGGTCTCACCTGACCGCAGCACCTTCTGCCACTTGTGTGCTGGGACTTCTTATGACTTTCTTTTTGCAATGGCTGAGTTTAGGCCACTCTTCAAGAAAAAGCCAGTTTTGTTTACTGCAGAATGTCAAAAGATTATCCCTCTTGAGTTGTACATCTTTGCAGTTCCTTCAATGGACCTCTTGGCTGCTTCTGTGATTAAAAGAAGCATGGCGTACACCAAACGTACACTGACAGTTTGGTGTATGGCCATGAATTAGTAGATTTGGAGTTGTGCCATATTTTTTTTTCCTTTTTGGAAAGATGGATTCAGTTCTCACACTTCTTTGTAAAATCTTCAAGGCTTGGGATACAACTTAATCCTGGTAGAAACTTCACATCTTCATCCCCAAACTGTCTGGTTGTTTCCTCAGTCCTTTTGAGGATGTCCATTCCTGACTCTTCTCTAACAAACATTTGAGGCCTTCACTGAACTCATGGAGTTCAGTGAAGGCAACTTCTGAAAGGAATGGGCAGTACTGGATTTTACTTAGGGACAGCTGAGTAAAGAGGCCTAAAAATGTTTTCACCTTTTTAGTTGTAAAATTGTTTAACCAATATGTCATTTTCCTTCCACTTCATAATTGTGTACTACTTTTTGTTGGTCAATATAAAATGCATTGATTTTAGTGGTTATAATTTGTCAAAACATGACAATCTCAGTTGTTTCACATGTAAACATTCCATGTTTTCTTCTGTTTGTCTCAGTCCTTACCAGAAACCCACATCCCCAGCTACGCTGGCAGCCTTCATCTAAAGAAGTCTCTGGTACCGGCGCTATACAGAGTCATCCAAGACCCCAACAACGAGGTGAGCCACACACACACACACACATACACACACACACACACACACACACACACACACACACACACACACACACAAACATTTGCGCACACACGCATGCAGTCCTTGTTTTTTTAGCTCTCTATGCTTCTTGTGACTCACTTCTCGATGTCTGGGTTGGTACCGAGAAACAGACTGATACACAGTACTTTCTGCAGGATAAACACTGAAGCACAAGCATGTGCTGTTCTTGTGAGTATGATTAAAGTGTAGGGTGGCGATGGCTGCATCGCCACCCTACAGTGTGGAAACAGTGTTTCCACCTGTGAGATGGAAACACTGTGTACCATCTCACAGGTGAAGACCTATGAGATGGTACACAGTGTTTCCAGTATACTGTACGCACACTCACAGTGACATGGTGGCACACACACACACACACACACACACACACACACACACACACACACACACACACACACACACACACACACACACACACACACAGTGAAAAACCAAACTGGAGCATCTGCTACATGTTTTAGTTCAAAACAACATCCTCGGTAACGCCTCTGTATGTCAGTTTTACAGCATCACACGCCTGCACATTTAAACTAGCTTTTTGCCCAGTTGAAGACGTCACACCATCGTTTTGAAGCAAAGGTCGGAGGTATTCAGTGAGGCTGGACTTGTTTCCTTTCTCAGCTTGCATTCCCCTTCTATTTCACGGTCAAATTTAAGAATCAAGCGTCCAGGGATCTAAATTCCATTAGTGCTGTCAGTCTCGCTGCACAATCCCATTAATGATGAAATGCCTGATCCACGGCAGTCTGTGTGAGTGTTGGTGTGCAGGGAGGGAAAGATTGCGACGTGTTTTCTGCTGATGCCATGGAGAGCCAAACCGTTGCCAAGTTCATTAATGAGTTGCTGCTTATTTCTCGGTCACACACAGTGCAGCTAACACACATAGACACACACACACACCCACAGCTGCTCTGCATGGACACTTATTCCACTGACCCTTGGCCAGTGTAAACACAAAGCCACAGTGGACTCCCCTGAGAGTACATGTGCCCAGTGTTTAGTTGCAGTCATCCTGCTCCACCCCTGATCCCAAAAGCCCCTGAAATTTCCCCTCTGTCCTTACGCCTCTAACATCATGGTCAAGATCTAATTTATTTGCGAGTTCAATGAAAGAGATGATGATGTAATAATGCAGCGTGTATAATTATGTCACGACTTTTTGTCCCCTGTGAATGCTTTTTTTGTACAGTGTACAAAAATTTTATATAATTTCATATGTAATTCACCTTGAAGTAATCAAATAAATACAGTGAATACTCAGGTTTCTTACGTTAAGATCACCGTAGGGTTGTACCAATTGCAACTTTCTGGCCAACTGTTGATTACACAAAATTAAGGAAATCGAGGCTGATTTATCGGTGCACTCCTAATACACATCCATCCATTTTTGTGCTTTTTGCAGATCTCATATTAAAGCCTGTCTACAGTAGAAAAGTGATACATAAATGTATTGTAAACTTCTACTTCAAATAAACTGAGAAATCTGAAAATTTTAGCTTTTATAGGTATTGAATTTTAACAGAACTGACAATACAGATCCATTTTAAAGGACTTAAAGACTGCTTAGTTAAGGTGTGCGTGTTTTTTTTTTCTTTTTTTTTCTTTCAACCACCTGCTTTCTAGCTGCTGGAACCTGTGTGCCACCAGCTGTTTGAGCTGTACCGGAGCTCTGAGGACCGCCTGCGACGTTTCACCCTGCAGTTCCTGCCTGAACTCGTGTGGGTTTATCTGCGCATCACTGCCAGCAGGGATCGCCAGAGCAATGGCTGCATCGAGGCCCTCCTCTTGGGTATCTATAACCTGGTGGGTGTCAGTCCAAATGCATTTGATGTCTTTTTAGCTAACCTTAGCATTTTAGCTGATTTCCATTTATAAACTGTTGATTGCATACTACATGGAGTATGTTGCTAGAGGTCATCATGCTAGAGATAGCCCTAGCTAAATTCAGCATTTTAGCTAGTTTTTATTATTAATGCTTAACTTGGCATACTGAATTTGCTAAGTCAATGTTAGTTAACATTATAGTAATAGCCTACATACTATTGACATCACTTTAGCTAACCTTAGCATTTACTTTATGTTACGAGAGGTCATCATGTAATGGTACTAATATCCCACATGCTACAGACATTTTAGTTTATTCTGGACATTTTCATGACATGCATCAGACACAGAGACAATCCATCTGTTTAGACTTTGATGCTCAAACGTGAGGCCCACAGTGTCTAACTAAACATAAGAAGCTCTAATTTGGGTCCAATCGATACAGACTTTGGCAGGGCACTGTAAAGTTCATCCATCCATATATCTATTTTCTAACACCCTTGTCCCTCAGTGGGGTCAGGACCCTTTAAAAATTTCTATCTGATGTTGAACCTTCTTCACTCTGAACAGTGAAGCCAGAAATTAACTTTTCACCTTTGAGTCGGAGTTATCTAGCACAATTGCACAAAAAGAGACTTTGCAAGGACAAACTTGAAATATATTGTGATTTTGATTTTTTTTTTTCCCATGGAAAACGCCAGATTTATTATAAATGATGAGCTTCACATTCAAGGTGACCTGCAAAGAAAACACTGGTTGACGGATTGGCCTGAAGGGGATTGCATCACCAGGAAACACCCTTGAGGAAATGTGCAAAGAGCAAGAGATACTGAAAGACACAGATCCATGTCAGCCAGCGCTGCTAAGGGCCATATTCATGAATAATTTATTCCTCTGTGTCTGTACCTCTCAATACACACACACACACACACACACACTCAGACATGCAGCACATGCTCACAGATGTGTCTCCATTGACGGGCGAGTCGTGATAAACAGCTTTTGCTCTCAGCAGTTCTGCCAGAGATAAACTGGTAGCCAGAGAAGGACAGAACAAGCAACCCACAGTCCAGTCAAGGACAACTTGAGGACATGTTGAAATAATAATGACTACTTTATTCCACAGCAGTAATGAGGAGGAACATGAACAGAGTAAGCCTCTGTAGTCAAGTGATGGCAAACAGCTGTTACAATAAAACTTAACTAATACTTAGATAATATAGACATTTCAGATTTTCTTTAGCAAGACTTTTGCAGAGGTAGGTAAGCATGCTAACAAGCTAACTCTGTTTCTAAAAGGCTCAGCGATATATTAGTATGAATTAACTTTATTTGTTTTGCTGGGGTTGTCTGTGATTGACATAATGAGGCATAACATTACAAAAATGATGCCATTTTGAGGGAAACATTAAGCCTTGCAACACATTTAACGGTGTGAAATCAGACTCCAGCAGACCGAATGCTGGTCGATATTTGATTTGTTCTACTCTTAACATGGTCACTTTACATGTGGTCATGTAGGAGTTAACTATATTTTAGAGTTGTCACTAATGATTTTTTTTTTCCTTTTAATCGCTGAACTCATTTTTCAATTAGTCTAAACTACTAATTTTTCTTTAAAATATACAATTTGTTTTTATTTTCTTTATTTCTTTACATCCAATGAAAACAAGTTTAGTATTATTTATGAGTCTTTCTGCTTTGAATTGGAATCATTTTTTTGATTATTTCTCTTGCATTCATCTTACATTTAATTTAATTTAAAGAGATTATGCCAACTCAAGCTTTCTGGATTTTTTTTTGTTTAATTTTTTCACAGGAAATTGTTGACAAAGACGGAAACAGCAAACTCCTTTCCTTCACAATCCCATCTCTGTCGAAACCATCTATATATCATGAGGTAGGACTCTGACTAACTCCTGTTCTGTCCATATTAGGAACCAGCTTTCCTATACTGGTGTTATGTTTTCTTTGCAGGGTCTATTACCAACTTTTTTGTCACTTGTTCTTTCTTACCTCCATTTTGCACCCTTGTACTTAAACCATCACATATCAGTGTCTTGTTATTTGTAGTTTTCATAAACTATGGAGATAAATATGCATATTTTAATACATTAAGATAACTGATCTATTGATGGATTAAAGAGTTTTACAACAACATTGCTGATGATTAAAAAAACAACATTCTATGATGAATTGACAGGTGGCTGGAACAAAATGTCTGGTTGCAGAAAGCTTTGTGTAGTAAACTAGCTCAAGCTAGAATCTAGTTACCAAATGGCCAAGGTGTGAAATGAAAAGCACATGTTCCCTTTCACTGCATCTTTTCTTCTCTCTTCCTGTCCTCATTATATCTTGGAGATTTAGCAAGGTGGTGGATTGGATTGGAAACACGGCACTTTTCTGAATGTCCCAATGCTTTTAATAACCTGACCTTGGCAGCTTTACTAGCTGCCTGATTGATTCTGTTTTTAATCTATGTGGGTCTTTCACTCAGTGAGTGTTTCAGCTGACATGTCAGACAAATTCAATAACACAAACTTTAACAGAACATGTAGCCTAGCTTTCTGTCTTTTTTGTCATCTTAAGGACAGTCACTGTTTTCTACACTCTGTGAATCTGTGTGTGTGTATGATTACATGTGCATCTTGTGCACCACAGATAATGTATTGCTGTAATTACAAGCTTCAGAAACTCCTCCCTCCATGCCAAGAGAATGAAGAAACAATCGAGGATTGAGGAAACAGCTCAGGCATCTGTTTGAATCACAACAATCCTCCCTGATTACAATGGTGGTCTGAATGTCATGTGCCCTGATCCCAAGGACGCCATTAGCATGTTACTCATCTGTCCTCTTTTGTTTTTCTCGTACAGAATCACAAGTCACTTAGTGTAACTTCTGCTCTGCAAAGCCGCAATATGAAGTGGTTTACACATTTTTATTTGGACCAACTCTTAGATTCCATACAGTCATCATGTGCATCTCTTTCTCTTTCTGTTTTACTCATGACACAAGTAAGGCTGATGTTTTTTTTTTTCCCCTCGGTACACTGCATAGAACAATATAAGCAGATTGTCTGCAGCAGGTCAGATCTATACATGCATAGCTTGTAACTGAAGACAGTAAGAGGAAATAATCCCACAAGAGATTGCAAGCCATCCAAGCGATGCATCCTGCCTCACCACCTCTGATGACTCCAAAAGCTATCCTAAATATTTAATCGAAAGTGTCTTAGCCTCATTAAAGCAGTGCCCTGCATCAGTGAAGCTGTGTGGAAGCAGGAAGATGAGTTCAATCTTTCATGAAGGAATCTGTAGAGGGAACAAAATTGTAAACAAATGTTTTTGGTGTAAGAGATGCACAGTCAGCACTCTCACCAAAATTAAGACTTGTAGATAGATTGAGACTTAATGATGCAGTAAAAGTGTTTACTTGAGGTATTTTCCCCAGCAGTAAGTCGAGGTCCTCCATTAAACACTGTATACATTTAGATTTATATGGACTTCACCTGGACTCTCCTTCACTTTCATTTTTCAGTTCTTGATTAATTAATACTGTCATAAAGTGCAATATGGAGGGATAATTAGACTATTAAGTAACTGCAGGACCACAATTACCTGCAGCCTCTGATTTAATAGAAATTATGTATTTTTTCTGTTTAGCCTTCTAGCCTGGGGTCCATGGCTCTGACTGAGGGAGCGCTGTGTCAGCATGACCTGATCAGAGTGGTTTACAGCGGCCTCCACCCTCAGAGAGAAACCTTTACTGCACAGAACAGGTGGGAAACCCACTGAAGCAGCTCCTAACACCAGAATGACGACATCTTCTCAATGTTAATTTGGCTGTTTGTTTTGGTTTTCATGATGAATGTATTTATTTTAGTAAACCATGATTTTTGCATTGAGATTTTACAGTTGTTTTTAGATTGAAAAACAAACGGCAGAGAATATGTTACAAATGTTATTTATTTAATATAAGTAACACTTAATAGTATATTATATTAAATTTGCATTTAATATAATATAAATTAGGATTCCCCCCCCCGTAATTTGTCATAAATAGTAACAATATACTTTTTCATTTATACGTGATTAGCTTAGCTTATCTTATTTTATCTTTTGTCTAGGTTATCTTATCTTCGCTCAGCTTAATTTACCTTACATTAGCTTAGGTTAGCTAATAAGAATATGTTTGCTTTGCATATTTTATGTACATGGCTTTAGCTTGTTTTTTAATATTGCTTTTCTTTGCTCAGTTTAGCTTATGTAGTTTAGGTAATCTTGGCTTAGTTTTACTTGTTTTATTTAGGCTTAGCTTAGTTTAGCATTGGCTAACCTATCCTATTATAACTTTTGATTTTTATTCTAGCTCCTTTGGTTTCATTTTGTTTACATTGTTTTCTTTGAACAGCTGACAAAGGTCGACTGTTCAGATGTTCAATGAAACATCTGAGAAATGAGTTTTAGCATTAGAGAGAAACTGACAATAACACGGTAGCTACGGACTCTGAACTGTTGGAGTGTTATTCTCTGGTTGTCTTAAACATCAACAAACTATATCCAGTTTCAGATGTGAATATCAGTAATTTTAAAATCTTTGCATACTTTATTTGATCAAATATTGCTCCATTTAAAAAAAAAAAACAAACAAAAAAAAACACCTTTTAAGGTGATCACATCATAAGTCTGTATGCTCATCCAGCCTCTTTCAGCCGCACTCAGTAAGTCTAAGAGCTTTTTTGGCCGTCACACACTTTCTGCTGCAGTGCATGAATGATGATCTCAATGAAATACACCAGTGATCCTGCCAAACAAAGGGTTCTCTGCTGCCCTCAATAGAGCAAATATGGGTCTGTGTTCACTTATGTTCTGAGTGGCACACATATGCAAAAATGACCATGTGACAGCAGTTCAAATAAGACTGGCTGGCCAGAGCGTTGTGACTGCAGTGACCATAGTGTGACGGACATAATCAATCTATTTCATCTTGGCCTGACCTCTTGGCTAATTTAATTATCCATTTGTTTGAGTGGGTCTGAATTCATGTTTATGAGAAGAAGGTGCAGAGCTCTGTTCCTTCATTTAGCCTTAATGTCTTCCTGCTTAGTTCTTGCTTATTTCTTTCTGTAAAAGACAATAATTAGAAATGTATGGCCTCACTTTGACTTCATGCGTTTCATTATTAGGTCTCAGTACCGTGGTTCTCACCTCATAACCCTTGAAAAGTATTTGCAGCCTCTGCAGATATTAAAGTAAAGTGGCAGCTTTCAAAGGAGCTGTACACACTTCTCAATCCTTTACAAGTGTTGCGCAGATTTACCGTCGAGCTGTTTGATAAAGCAGCATCCTTGTTTGCACACATACTTGACCTTTACAATGCCACAGCACTCCTGCTGAATATTTTCCAATCACTATTACCAAACGTTGCAACAATTGACCTGCAGATGCAGCTTCTGTTTGAATTGTTTTTCTTTCTCATTGTAGTTTTAGGAACCATGTTTCCAGAAATGATACTCTGGCTGATAATTAACAAACTACCAAAGTAGCAGTTTGTTTAGTGTACAATTTAATGGCTCATTAAGTTTATTGCTTCTCACTCCGCATACTAAAATAATTTTTTTATGTCATATTAAAAAAACATGTTTTTTTTAGGCCTCTGTTTTTTTTGTTTGCTTGTTTTTTTTTGCAGGTTTGAGGTCTTGTGTTTCCTTATGCTCTGCTACAACTCTGCTGTGGTCTACATGCCCCTTTCCTCCTATCAGGCCGTCTGCAGGATGAGCTCACGGTGAGAAAACCATCTGGAAATCGTGCTGCGCTTGTTAGTTCTGCACCCAGTTATGAACCATCTTCCTTCCTTTATCATTTTAATTACTTTTTTTACTTGAAGTTAGGATTCACTCTCCTCTTTTCCATTGAAGTAATTCACTTTCCTCTGTTTCTAACTGTGCTCACGGTTGGATAAAGTGCATCTTTATTCAAGCTGAGCTGATCAGCTGACTTTCCTGCCTTAAATAAAAACCAGACTCTTGAGAGTCATGTAGATCAATCTGAGCATATATAATATATGCACTGGATAATGTTTAGTGGTGTCACTGTATTCTTCCACTGCAGCGTCCGAACATTTCAGGCTATGAGTCCCAGCCCTCTGTGACTGAGCTCCGTTTAGACAGATGGCAAACTGTGACTGTGAAGACTTTGGAGAACAATGCTCTCAGTCTTTGACTTCTCACAGAGCAGACTCGGTAGCCAGCTTTCTCCAACCTCCGCACATAAAAACTGGTTAAAATATTAGCCGTTTCCGCACATGTCTCATCTTAGCTTCCTACAGCTGCTGGAGAAATTCAGAGAAATCTGGAAAAAACATCTCTATAGTTTATTCACCATCTGACACCAATTCCCTCCCCAGGGTGTGTGTATGTGGCTTCCCTCGACAACAACAAAAGCTCTGGAGAGAACCTTGCAACCGCGTCCTGCTGGACCCCGAGTTCATGGTGCAGATGCTCACTGCCGTTTACCACGCTATGTACGTATCTTTACAGTTTTATTTTGCACACTTTTCAGTAAAAGTGACGACACATTCGCGCTTTTAGATAGATTTTTACCCAGAATGCAAATGGAAAAAACCGTGAGTGAAACGGTGACTGGGACTGACTAGTATATATTCCATTGAGGGAAAGTTAGTTTCACATCTGCTTAAAAGCCCCCTGGTGGTTGAAGAAAAATCCACATATAAACCGGAAAATACAATATATGAAAAAAAACACTGAATGCTCTCTGGTATGAGGAGGGGGGCCGGATCCGGCATTGTTCAGGGGGCCGGACCAAATGACGTGGCGGGCCGGATCCGGCCCGCGGGCCGTAGTTTGGGGACCCCTGGTTTAAGGGATATAAAACAAACTACTTGTGTTGTTTATTTTAACAGTTCTTTTTGTCTGTGAGACACCCCTCGTCAGTGCAGTCTTGATTTCATTTAGCTGTAAAAATCTCACTAGCTGTCTACGAAGAACAGACGCTTCCTGCTGTGAAACCGATTACAGTGGTCATAAATTCACAGAGCAGGTGAGCTTTTCCCCTCCGGCCTCAGCTGTTCAAAAGCTGATTACAGCTCCTGGATGAGATGACGGGCAGTTCCTGGAAACGCAGCCCTTGCTATGATACGGGCCAGATCTTAGGGGGCGATGGGGGGAACACTGTGAGGCTGCACACCAGGAATCAAAAGATCAAAGCCGTCAGGACCGCTGAAAGTAAAGCGAATAGCATTTTATTCATATATGTGTGAATGAGTGCTTCTCCATGCTGCGGCTCACCTCTCTGTCATCCTGCACGGACGGCAGATAAACCTGAATCCATTGAATCCACACACACAGAGGGACCTTGGCACACAGCGAGGACGCTGTAGGATTTAGGTTAATATGTTTGCTAATGCGCTGCAACAGTAATGCCACATGAGAGGAGAACGAAAGATCTGCAGGGATATCGGATAACAAGCGTTTTAAAATAAAAGGAACAAGCACTTCTTTCATATCAGATTGAATTTGTATTCTGGCTCCTTTTCAGCTGTGACTACATCAGAGGGTCTGTTCCTACCTTCCCATTCATCCCAGTTTGTTTGATCTGCAGTGCAAAGGGAGCTCCTGAAGCATTTATTCCCCGCATTGTGATTTGGATCAAAGAGTTCAGCCGCTGTTGACCGTTTTGATTCCCCCCCCCCATGTGGTTTGCATATGTTTTATAAAATAATTACAAAACATTTTTTAGTTTGTTGTAGCTTTTTATTTGATTTCATTTCTTAATAGTAAAATTATGATTTTCTCCAAAACCACTGACAGCTTTTCAGTCGGGAAACACTCTCTTAAAGATTTTATTTAGCACAGCCGTGTTAACAGGAAAAATGTGACTTCCTGTGTTCTTCTAGTAATTCGGTTGCACCTCAGACTTTAACCGTGCTCACATGCTGAATCAGTAAATGACTAATAGTTCAGGGGATGTGAGACAGACATTAAAGCGAACATGTGAGAGCCTACTGTTTCCTCTAGCAGATTTACAGCAAGATGCAGAACAAGTGTTTGTTGATGTTTGTAATGTGCAGATACAATGGAGAGTGGGAGATGGGGCGAGAAGCTCTGGAGGACATTGTCTACAGGGCCCAGCTGGAGCTTTATTCCCAGCCTCTGCTGGTGAGTCTGTTCAATAAACTTTATTCCCCCAAAAGACTTTAGAACACATTCAGTTCTGTCAAATCCATTCTGGTCCAGATTTAATCAAATCACTCCAATTTATTCCAGTTAATGTTATTGTCAGATTCAGATCCTGTTACAAACAGTCCAGCAACAATAGGTTCATAAAAGACACGGACACAAAAGTGCTTTTTATGGAAGGTCTAAAAAACACAAAGTTAGTAGAGGCAATAGCTAAATCAATTAGTTTGTTTGGGAAAATTATGCAGGTACACATTGTATCGCTGGGTCAGGACTACTTTCTATAAAAAAAATAAAATAAAAAAAAATTACCTACAGATGGCAGCAACAGCTTTATCTTGGAAAGAGAAAGCTGAACATCACATTCTGTGGGGAAAAACATGGCAAAACCCGCCTCTAAGAAAGAGACACAGCAAAAAGAAAATATTAAAGCACTGAGCCAGAGGTACTGTCTATGGAATGAAGTGGTAAGAAAACAGAGCTAAGTATAGCTATAGCTTCGTCAGGAAAAAAAAACCCCGGCTGAACACAGAAGCCCTGGACCAGATGTACTTTTGATTCAAAAAGAAAACAAAGACAGTACAGTTACGAGCAAATCTATAAATTAAAATAAACAGCGAAACACTGGGATATGACAACTTTCTAAGAAAAAAAACAGCTACTACATGAAAAACCACAAATTCAAAGTATTACTTGGACATTTCTTCTCAAAGCAGAATTTAAATTAGGGCCTTTATGTTCCACGTTTTGGTGATGCCAATTTCATCTGTCCACCTCAGCTGGGGAACGCCATGAAAAACTCTCTGCCAGAAAGCGCTCCTGAAGCGCCGCGGGGACGCAAGGTGCTTCAGGTGGAGGTGACCCCCACCATCAGCCGTATATCCATCTCGGCAATCACCACAGCTTCCATACGGCGCCACCGCTGGAAGAGAGAGGGTAAGACTAAAGCCTCGGGAGCTGGAGGGAATCCTAAACGCTGTGAAGCCGCATAGCAGGAGAAACGTCGGCACTCAGCAGAGCAGACCCAGAGTAGCTTTTAAAGGGAGCGCATTCAGTCACGATGAAGATGTGAGCTTACGGTATTTCACTCTTTTCTGATCTACGGAAGGCCGCACGAGGGATCTGTTTGGTGAGAAATGACTTCTCTGGTGTTTGTCCTCATCCAGAGAGAGGAAAATCTGTTTACTTTGTAAACTGGCCACACCATTAGAACAATTGTAATGGTGTTCTGTGTAATTATTGTTGTAGTTGTGTTCATATAGTCTGTGTTGAAGTGCCTGTGCCACTCATTGCTCCCTATTGCTTTTTTCTGTTTTTTCTTTGCTTATTGTGTCTTGTCAGTCAAGAGCATTTTGTTCTTTAGATCACCAGTAAAAAGAAAAAAAAACATTTTGTGGATTTAAGACAAGTCAACAAACTGGTGCCTGTGTATCCAGGCCACTAGTGGGAGGTTAATTAATTGTTTACAAAAACAAACAAACAAAAAAAGAAAACCTTTACTTCATCTGTGCCCAGGATGGGGCCCGCCTGAGCTGAAGGTTGCTGCTAATAAAGACCCACATCTCCTCATCTGTGTTGTTGACTCCCAGATTGTTTTGACTACTCAAGCGATGCAGAGTTGAGCCTCACCATCAGTCCTCCTAGCCTCGTCCAGCTCCACCACCGCCACCTCCACGACCCTCCCAGGGAACCCGCAGCTAAAGAGGATAGAGGAGGGCGGCATCACAGCCACCACAGCAACAGCAGCAGCAGCATCATTCCCCCCATCACACTCGAGGGTAGGGGACGGGGGCGGCCACTCTTAGGATAGAGGGTCTCTGGAAGAGGTGGCCCCTGTGATCTTCATCCTCCTCCTCCACCTCCTTCTCCTCTTCTACTACTATACTACTCCCCCTCCTCAGCTCGAGGCGGTTAACTCTGCCGCTCCTGTCGTTGCTGCCTCCTCACTTCCCCAGAGTAAACTAACTCATCCGACAGTCAGCAAACCTTCTACTACCAGACCATCGCTACGTCCTGCTGCATTTACCTGTGGAAGAGTTGCCTATTCTGGGGTTGAAGGAAGTGTTGCCGCTGGCCGTTCTGCATGGGCCCGTCATCGTGTCGCACTCTTGTCTTTTTCCTCATCATTCCTTCAACTTCAGAGCGCTCCCCTTGTCACTCACTGAGCCTGCAGCTTCCCCAGGGATCTCTGTGTTTGATAATTGGTCCTGTTAGTAAATGCTTTCTGCTGTTTTATGAGAAAACCGGAGGTGTTTTTAAATACTGGCACGCAGGCCTCGACATCTTGTCTGTACCGCAACCTTACTGCGACTGAAAACACCAAATGCATCGACGATTCAGGCCAGCATCAGCCATCTGCTGCCTCTGCTCCTCAGCTCAGTGAGTGGGAAAGAGCTCTGCATGCACACGCCTCAGCAAGCTTCAGTAATTTCAGCTAAAACATTAAACCATTGCATCTCTGACTTAAAAATAAAATGATCTTGTCTAATATTTGAAAAAAACAACAAAGACATACACTGAGAGGACCGTACGGCAACATTTTGTCTCATCGTGTGCGTTTCCGTCTTCCTCCATGATCTTTCTAAAACCTTGAAGTCTGTGACCAAGGTTTAGATCATTTCCTTGCTCATGGTTGGTGTTTGTCTCGGCGCCATCTAGTGTTCTTCCAGTGATCTTTCACCAAACTCAGTGCAGCTGTGAAAAAAATAGTCCTGTAAGGCATCTCACTGTTTGGGAATCTGATCAAACAATCTATATGAATCTGGTCACAGTCAGTGTGTAATCACTGGACATTTGCTTGCAGAAATAAAACACCCACCTAATTATGCACTCTTTACTTTGGGGCTGCAGTGCCTCTATGTGGGAATCGGTTCTCTATTTTGCACGTTTGCATTCACTTTGTTCCACATTTTGTCATTTGTATTTTGATCGTCAGTCCTACTTACAGACAGAAATCTAGTTTCTGTCTGTAACGTATATTTGGTTTCCTTTTTCTGTTGTCGAAACTCCTAAACTCAGATGAAGGTGGACTTTTTTCAATCAGATTTTCATTAAAATTGATACAAAACATTCCTAGTTACAGTTTTCTGCGAAAGTATTTACACCCCTCAACCTTTTTCACATTTTGACTCATTATAAACGCAAACTTAAGTTTAGGATATTTCCATTTAATGTGCTAGACCAACACAAAGTAGGGTATAATTATAAAGCTGGTTGAAAAAGCTGGATTGTTTTCACACGTTTTTACTAAGAAAGTGTCACCCCCCCCTAATAAATACACAGTTCACTAATTGCCTTTAGACTTGACCTAATTAGTAAATATAGTGACAGAGTTTCAGTAAAATGTTTAAGATCACAGCATATGAATTTGTTAGAATGGACCAATTAAAGTCCAGACCCAAAAATCGAGATGAAACTTGACCATCGATGTTCATGGATGCTTGCCATTCAGTCTGAATGAGTGTGACCTGTCCTCGTTAAATATTTTTGTTCGTGAAATAATTAATAATAATTTACTTTAGGATACTCATTTTTTCTTCCTGAGTTGCTCCATCATATCAAATCTCAATAACTTGACCCCGAAAAGAGTCAAGTTTAATTAAATGTGAAAAAGTGCAAGGGGTATGGATTTTTTAGCAGTCTAATGTTGGTAATAAACTAAAAATCATTCGTCAGATATTCCTTGAAAACAACCATGAAGAAATGTGCTCCTTATTTATAGTTAAAAAAAAACAACCTCAGATTGAGAGTTGAACCATGAGGCATAACCATCTTGATGTCTGCAGCAAACTGTTGTAAAAGGGTGAAAATAGTTGCACACTTTTTTTTCCCTTCCAGTCCTGATGTGGTGTAGAACTCCAGAACCTTTTTCTCCGGGTTTTGGCCGGCCTGTGGCGGTTCCTCTGTTAGCGTGGTGGGCCGTCAGCTTTGACCGGAGGCTTTTTGCGTTTGGCTCTTTTCGGCGTTCTCGACTGGCTCAGCTCGGTTGATGCTGCGCTGCGGAAGAAACGAGAGATGGGGCAGGAGAGCATGCGTCTTCTCCTCATGTTATGTGCATGCCGACCCAGACCTTTTTCTTCTCAGCTTTCCGTTTCTTTTTTGGCGCCGTCTGTGGGTCCCCTGTTGTCCAGTTGTGCTTGTCCCAGCGATGCATGACGGAAAGAGAGACAGCCAGTCTTTTCTGTTTGACCGGCTGCATCCTGCATAATGTATTGCTAATAATCTGCTTGGTATTCTAACCCAGTTTATTTGTTTGTTTTGTTTTTTTCCTTTTCAGCTTTCATTGAAGGGTCGTAAATGGATTATTCATGATTTGCTTTTTAAACGTTCTCATGTCGATAATTGCCTATGCACTATCAGTTTATTTGGTTAAAAGTCAAAACAAACTCATGATCTGAGTTCAGACATACTGTTGCAGTAAAGCAGTGTTACGCTAAAGTTTGCAAATTTTATAACTTCGGAGAGATGTAAAATGTGAAGAAAAAGATGCTTTGAAAAACTTTACCGGCTTTCATATTTCAAACTCAGAAGTTTTAACTCATGTAAAGTACTTTATACATTTAAGATGAGTAGTTAAGAGCAGGGGCATGTTTACTGCACTGTGACTTCTTCAAAAGAAAAAAAAATGTCAGTATTTTATAAACTGAGGAGGTCGTCTTATGTTTTGTTTTATTAATGTTTTATCAAGCCTCTAGATATTCTGTGCCTCTTTCGTCCTACTTTAGACCCCCAGCTGTGCACATTGCCAGATTCAGTGTTGTTTTTTGTCAGACAAGACGTTTTTCCTTCTCATTCTGAATAATTATAAGCACTTAAAAGGCCACTGGATTGAAGTAATGTGAATCTGAACATCCAGCTTTCGTCTTTAAAAACCAAAAGCACTTGCACTAGAAAAGTAAAACTAGTTTTACAACAGTTGCCAACTCCACGTTGTTGCAAATTTCACAACAGATTTGGACCTTAGGTGTTGGCTGTTTTGTGCAGAAAAAAAAATTTGCTGAATTTTTCAATATTACAGATGATGAAGTTTGACAATGATTTGTAATTTTTTCCCCCCCCAACTTCTTCAGTACACTTTGTTGTACTCTGTTCTGCCTTCCAGTTATCTGTTGCAAGTATTACTCTCTCCTTCAGGCTGACCCCATATTCAACACCTCATTATTACAGAAGTTATTACTTCAGTCAGTAACTGTGTCCGCATCGAAGAGTGTTTGTTGTCAGCACAAAGGTTAGAAATGAAAACAAAGATTTTAAGATTTTTGAGTTTCAGATGGTAAAACTTGGAATTTCTTGTTGCGCATTCAGTTGTCCATCTTAATTTTACTATTAAGATCACTAAATCTGCCCCTGCTCAAACTTTCAACATTTTTCCAAGATTCACTTTCTATAACATCCTTTGCGGTTCACCAGCCTGGATTAAGATTCTTCAAGCCAGCAAACCTTTCTTGTTTTAGTGTAAAATAAAGTGACGGTAGCAGTAGTTCAATGTTGTTAGTGCTCTGGATATCTTAAAAGTCTTCTACTTGATAAAAATAATGCAAAAAACAAACAAACAAGAAAAGATTCATAGCATTAAAGTTAAAGTTTCTTTGGACTTCTCTCACATTTCTCTTTTCTCTGCCTTGGCTGTCACCTTCAGATGCTGACGGCATGAGCGGCGGGGAGGATTCCTTCAACATCAACGATCCGGATGAAGGTTTCTCCTCTGGGGCTTCCAACAGCAGCCAGCCCAGCGGCACCAAGAGCGGCGGTGTGGGGCCGAGGGGCGGCAGCCTGAACAGCAGCAGTAGCAGCATCAAGAAAGCCATCACAGCGCGCCTGTCCAGGGACAAGGAGAAGGAGAAGGAGCGAGAGAGGGAGAGGGAGAGGGAGGCAGAGAAACAGGCGGAACAGTGTGTGGATCAGCAGGCCACGGCGCCGAGGCCCCGCCAGAGGCAGCAGTCCCCCCCAGGCAGCATCAAGCTGGACGCCATCCACCTGAGCCCCATTAAGAAGCACCTGAGCTTCCCTGCAGGGCACCCGCTGGTGCGGACTGGCAGCACCTCCTCCAGCAAGTCCTTCGACTGCATGAACCTGAACTTGAACGGAGGCGAGAACGAGCGAGAGGAGGCGGCGGGCGGCTCCGACAAGGAAACGGGGCCCTTACTGGGGGGCTCCCACCGTCACTCCACTGTCAGCCTGCAGGAGGAGCACCTGAACCGACCGGAGGAGGCCCAGGCCCTCCTGTCCCCCGGAGCCCCTCTCACTAAGCAGTCGCGCTCTCCCAGCTTCAACATGCAGATCATATCACAGGTCTAATGTCAGCGCAGGGAACCACAGAAACACACACACACACACACACACACACACAAATATTTATTCAGTTTCCAACACGACCACTCTACTATGGCAACCTGGTCAGTTTCTGTGTTTATGAGGTGGAATAAAAAGATCTCCAGATCTCTGGAGCTTTATCTCTACTCCTGCAGCATCTATTAAGGTTTGACCTGCAGTCACAGCTGGTTAGATTCTAAGAAAACACCAAACATGTTGACGACTTCCCCATCACTGTAGCTACAGTCCCTCCAAACAAGCTGAGCATTCCACACACAAACTCTCCCAATAGGGAGGAAATGACAGGAGGAAGGATTTCCGATGTAAAGTCGCATAACATTTCAGATTATTTGATTTTCTGACTGAATCAGTCAAGCCAATCAGCAATAACATGTCGCTCATGTGGAGAAAACTGGGAATTATTCCCGTTTTTCGCCCCCCCCTTTCATTCCCGGGCTCTTGTGCAATCATTCTTGCTGATCTCAGTCATGAAAAGTTTGATGAATCTCGTTCTGTTTTTTGTTTTTTTTCTTCATTTTGTTTTAATTAGTTTAAACAAACTTTTGAGATTGTTCTCAAACCAAACTGGAATGTGGTTTAAAAGTTTTGAATTGTCTCCAGTCTTTAACTGGACAAATCTGACGAAATCATTCCTGTGCAGCTACACAAGCAGAGACTTTAGTCTTGTGGCTTTGAGTTTTTAAATCTGAAGCTGATTCTTGCAGGTTTGTGTGCGACACTAAAGGCAATGACTGTATCTTTGTCGTTGGTTTCATCTGAGTAGCTCCTGTTTCTCCGTGTTTGTTGAAAGTTGTGGCTTCCTGTGCTGGTTGTTTGCTGCCCTCTGGAGGCTCGTAGCAGTCAGTGCGTTTCATTGTCGTCGTCGTCGTCATCGTCTTGTTTTTGTTCTACCTCATTGTGTGCTGAAATACACACCTGCCAGTCAGATTTATTCACTGAAGCTGATCTGACCACAACGGTTTCCCATTTCAACTCTAGATGTAATCATGTGGATTTGTGACTGAATATCTCGTCTTTCTGTTCCAGTTCAGCTGCAGTACAGGCCACAGTTAGACTTCAGGTGTTTCCGTGGATTAAGCAGCTTAGTTTATTTTAATTGCTGTTTTCTTTTATGTAGTTGTTTTAAGTGCAATTGTTTTTTTTTTCTGATCCTTGTGCATGGAGTTCTTCTCTGCTGTGAAATGCCTGCATCTGTGCACAGAGCTTTTCTAGCCTTGTGTAGTGCTTCCTGCCCAGGCGGAGGGATGTGTTGTTGTTTTTTGTTTGTTTGTTTTTACCTGCCGTGCTTGTTTCTGCATGTGTAGTGCCCTGCAAAGCACAGCTGCTTCAGATGCACGAAGCAGCCCAGCGAGCCAAACCCGAATCTTGTCCTCGTCTTAGCCAGATGTGCCATTACGCATCCTCTCCTAAGGGATTTATATTGGTGTCGTTGCTGCCCAGGTGTCTTACTGAAAATGCCTGATTGTTCTTTTCTGTTTACTGCTCTTATTTTAAAGGCGAGGTTCAGAGACTTGGCTCGGTGTGCCCTTAGATGCAGCTTCACCTTTTGCTTGTTAGGTTTTTATTATTGTTATTATTATTATTATTTTAGGAGTTTGAGACGTTTTTTCTGTCTCGGCCAGTAACCTACAGGGCCTTGCAGAGGTATTTTTAGCCCTTGAACCTTTTCATATTTCTTCACAAAGATCAGTGTCTTTTAATAAGATTTTACTCAATGAAATACTAAAGTAGTGTACAACTGTGATCTGGAAGGAAAATGTTGCAGCGTTTTAACAATCACATGCATATCTTTAATGGATTAATGCTCACTGTGTTGATGCATCTAGAGAATGATAAGGAAGAGCATCTGTGAACATCACATTTTACACCTTGCCTCTGATTTTTATTTGATCTGGACTTTGACTAGGTTGCTCATCTTCACCCCAGTCTGTTTGTCTTTTCCAGCCTCTAGCAGTTCTTCTTTTTAGCAGTTTCTCTGTATTGAGCTGCTTTCATCTTATCAACTCTTTCCAGCTCCCCTCAGCATGATTGGAACTGTATTTTGAGGGTGATGTGGGGTGTAAGTTTTATGTACAATTTTTCACTACACATAATGTTTTGCAAATCAGCGGAAAAACAAATCAGTTTTCATGTCATCTGAAAGCTGTTAGAAAGCTGCTAATATCACTTATTTATGACTTTCTAGAGGTTGATTTCTGAAATCCAGGACTGATGATGGCTGACAGATTCTCCCACCTGAGCTGTGGATCTCTGTAGCTTCTCCAAAGTTACAATGGCCCTCTTCACTGCCCTCTTCTCCTAAAATCCCTCTGTTTTCAACCCGAGATTAAACTACTCACGGTTTAACAGCTTTTCACTTGTAACTAAATTAGTTTTATTTTCCTTCCAGATCGCAGTTACGAGCTACTTTGAGTCAGTCTGTCACATAAAATGGTTTAAAATATGAAAAAGCTCAAGGAGTTTGAATGCTTCTGCGTGGAACTGTATTTCTGCTGTTAGCATATTGCGTAGATGGAAGCTGTCGCGCAGCTCGAGGACTGACTGGTTATTGTATATAAATCTCTCGCATCGACGCTCCTGGTGTGCTTGAAGCCCTCACAGCTGCTCGTCCTCGGTGTGCGTTTCCCCCATGGACAGCCTCGGCTCTCCACCTGCGTGAGTAAGCCGAGCCGTCATCCCCGTGACGTGTGACCCGGGTTCCCATTCTCGCTGTATTTTCGCTGTGAGTCCAGTGGCACCTTTTTTTGCTGTGTTTAAACGCCGGTGATGTGTTTGCGTCTTTTAACGAGTGCCGAGGTTACCCGCAGTCATGCTGGGGCTGTGTGTGTTGACTTAGAGTAACCAATATCCCTCAGTGTGTGGTGTTATTTGCATGTGATCAGGGTGGGAAATGAACACCAGCGCGGGACTGTCAATAAGGCCCATAAGCTCCGATGAGGTCCAGGTGCATTTCCAATAAAACCTCTCTTTCTGTGTTGAATAAGTCTCACTAGTTTATTGGTCAGTCGCCGTTGCTGGATGAGAAAGTTCATTTTCCTTCCTGCATGTGGTAACTGTGGGCTTTGTGTTCATACAGTTTAATGCACTTTAACCCATCCACCTCTCTGAAGATAGTTATAGATGTGTAAAGTGTGCATACACTCAGTGCAGGGTCTTAGTCTCTTGAAAGTAGTACTTCTATGGGATTCCTCATCTATCACAAGGCTATTTTTGTTGAAGACTAAAGGGTACAGCTATTTATTATATTTTTTTGTTTCAAAACCAAAAAAAAAAAAAAAAGAATTATCTAAAAAATGACAGTTGTGGGGTTTGGACGGTCTCAGGAGTTTCTAAGGTAAAAAAAAAAAAAAAAAAAAGAGAAAAGCCACAATTATTTGAAAATAAAAATAAAAATAGCAGCACCAAAATTTCTGTTCTTGGCGTCAGAATTGATTCTATGCAACATTTCTCCCGCTTTTCCTTATTTTTTTTTTTAAGTTATATTTTTGTTGTACAGGATCTTGCTGATCTTGTACCTTGTGAGCAAAGAACCTCTCGAGGTCCATCCCAGCAGAGAGAAGGCCGCAGCCGGACGGTTTTGGGTTTGTTTGGCGCCTTCCTGTCAGCCTGCTGCTCTGTGGCTCGGGTCGGTGTGTAAAATGATTAGCGATGATGAATCGTGTCCAAATGCTTCCATGGAAGCTGCTGGATAACACTGTAGTAATTATGATGTACAAATGGAGAGAAAAAAAAAAAAGACTTATTTTAAAAATCTTGTAAATACAAAATGTATAAAGGTAAAAGCAAGATAAATATAAAAAAAAATAAGTCTGAGATGTAGACAGAGATTAATCTGTATATTGTTGAATAAATATTGTGCCGTAAACAAAATGTATGTGTGCTTTTTGTGTGTCAGAAGGAAAACATTGTGTGTGGGTCCCAGGTTTTATCTCATGTAAAGTATATACTTATAAATTTAAGGTGAGTAGTTAAGAGCAGAGGCATGTTTACTGCAGTATCACTAATTCAAAACATGCCCTCAACTAAAATCTCTGGTTTAGTTTCACTCTGTAAAGGAATTTTATTTAAATCAGCTTCTTCTCTGCTTGAAGAAAATACATTGTCCTTTGCATTTATTGGCACCACTGGTGTAGATGTGTTAAAAGCTATAAAATATAGACAATGTCGAGAAATGTAGAGATCATCCCACTTCCCCATGCTGGAGATTTTAGTTTAATAGTGACAATAAATAAAGTTGTCTTTGAAATTAATTACATAGTAATAAAAATAATCGGGTTGTGTGTGTTATTTTGTCTTGCATACTTTGCTTTAATTCTTTTTTCTATCTGATCATAAAAAAATCATAGTCGGAGACAGTTTCATGAAACAGGAAGTAAGCTTCCAGCAGGTTTCCTGAAGAAAGGAATTAAGCTTCCAGCCTGCAAAAGTATAAGAATAGTTTAGACTACTCCTTGTTTCAAAGCATAAAAGGTTTAAAGAATAAAATCTAAACATTTTGAGTAATTGGATAAAACCCAGAGTAAAAAATTAATAATAGCTCATAATTGAACCAATAATTAATATTGGTTTAACCAATGATTGGTATTGGTTTAATTACACTTAAACTTACTCTTGTGGAAATACTTACAGGTGAAACAAGTAACTGTAACTTGGTATCAAATAATTAGAATAATGGATTTCTCTTGGTTTCTTTTCAGAACATCATCTGTAAAAACTCACATTAAGATTATAATGAGAGTAACTAACTCAGAGTGGGTTTAGGTATTATGGTTATCATAATATTATATATGAATGCCGAATCAAAGACATAAATGAATGTTAGATTGAACAGAAACTAAAAGGTTTTAAATCTGATTTTGACATTTGAACTTGAGATGGTGTAAAAGGTGTAACTGTAATTTAAGATCACTGTTGTGTTGGAGGTAGATGGTAGGTGAAAGGTTAGGGGAAAACAGAACAGATAACAAGAGCCTGAGAGGAATGAGTAATCTTGTATTTTTGATTTCTCTTGATGAAAAGAATGATTCATTATAAGAGAAGTGTTAATTAGAAGTGAAAGCAGTCAAATATAGAAGGTCTTAATCATATATGCCGATTTATTTGACATGATCTGATTTCATCTGACATGTATTTCATGTATTCTGATTTTGGTTGACACATGTTATGGGTCTAAGTAATCATCCGGTGTCTATAGTTCAGTGGAATGATTTTTAGTAATCAAATGTTAATTTCTGGGTATTGGAAATATAAATCAGATTATCGTAGGTTAAAACTAGAAAATTCCTGAAGAAATTTAACCATGTCCTGTCACTTTAGATCTGGCTTACTAGGTATTGGCACAGTTGGACATACCCAGGAGCACATCAGAGCAGTACTAACATGGTTCATCAACAAAGTTCAACGACTAAAACTCTTACCAGACTTTACAACTTAGTATTGTGGCTGACCTGGATCACTACAATAGTAGAATTGTTGAACCCCATGTACAATGAATTTCAGTTGGAGACTGACGACTATAAGCTTCGCACATGTGGTTCTTACTCATGGTCCGAAATAAAAATAAAATAAAATAAAATAAAATAAAGACAGTCGGTAATTGTTTATGTCTCGAAATTTTTCAACCTTCATACTAAGGATTTTAATTCACACTCAAAACTATAGATTCACGCAAAGATAAGAAACAAGCAAGGTAAAATGCTGTACAATATTGAGTTATTTATAACTGTAATGTGCAACCGAGTGTCTTCAGAAAATGCGCATGTTGTGTTTGAGCAATAAAAATACATTGGACTTAGTGTTTTAAATGTCTTCCATGACTGTATGTATGCAACCTTAAATGTAGTACAAACCAGACAGATATATCTACAAACTGCTCACCTGGCTGGAGAGCAGCGTCAGCTGCGTCTGCGTCGGTGTTCACCGTGGGGCTCCGTCGGTTCCGAAGCGGCTAACGAGGCTTTACATTCGCTCCACTACTGACAAAAACGACTCATTCCTCACGGCTCCTTCGAGCTGCTGCTGAATATTGAAATCCGAAGCAAAGGAAAAAGCCGGCATCTTTTTTAGTTAACGGCTTGTTTGTATCGTCCATCAATTCCGTGTTGCAGCGAGTTTCAGATGTTGCGCCTTCATTTTTCTTCTCTCTCCGCTGCTCCGTCTTGTCCACGCCCTCAGCCAATCAGTGAACAGCAGCGAAGCTTGCGTCACCTACCAAACCAGGGCCGGCCCGGCTGGCCCTGCTCTGAAGCAGGACCCTAAAAAGCAGGGCCAGCCCTGTTGAAAAGGGCTGGTAGAAACGCATTTAAAGCGAGCCGAGCCGAGTCGAGCCGAGCCGGCCGAGTAGAGCCGGTGGAAAAGGGGCATATGTCAGACAGGATGCTGGAGACAGAGTTTCTATACTTGTGAGACACCCAGCGTCGGTCTCAAGGACCCTGACAAAAAACCATGAGCCCTAGCAAAATTTTGAAAACATTTTAATATTATATCTTCTATTATCTTCTAATCTAATATTATAAGTAACTCGAGGGGAAAAGATAATAAAAGCTACACAGCTTTTATTATCTTTTTATTATCTTTGAGAGGATTATTGAGGCTTTTATTTTGAAATTGTCATTAAGCTTCAATTGAAATTACAACACTAATCCTGGGTGTAACCGTGGTTTTGTTAAACCAGTTATCTAATGGCCAAAAGAGCAATTAGATTATGTAAAAATTGTCAAGGCTTTTATTTTGACATTTTCAGTAAGCTTCATTTGAAATGGCCACACTAATCCCATGTGTAATAGTGATTGGGTTAAATCAGTTATATAATACTCAAAACTCAAGTAGTTCTGAATACCAGCTAAGTCTTCCTCTGTAGTAACTGACAGTGGCGCCATGTTGTAGTTCTGACATACTTCTCTCCCTATGCATTGCTATGGCAGGCCCCAATAAAAGACTCTTTTTGGGTGAGACATTCTAACTGTTAAGAAACAGAGTAAAAACGTTTAAAAGAGGAAGTATAAACAGATGTTCGCGGAGGAGCGGAAAAAGACAGGAGAAGTGAAAGTGGGTAAAGTATTAGGTGTTTTCCAAAGGCTGAGAGGTCACGTAGGAACCACCCATGTGGACAGTTGAGTTGTCACGTGCACCATCCACATACACATACGTGTAAACAAAAGATATATGAAACTCTAAGAAGGGGAAGCAAAGGGTTCTTTGTTCCTGGTGTCGGAGTGGAGCTAACATGACGCAGTAGGACTAACAGCAAAGGACGGCGCCCTGGAATCCACGGACAGGCTAAAGGCTCCGCACCACCTGAAAGGGACAAGACCCGTGTACCCACAGTTCTGGGTTTCCTGAATTCGACCGCTGCCTTGCTCTCTGCCTTAAAGACCCCAACTCTGCTGCAATGGACTTGGTGAATGGACAAAGGTCAATGATTGACTGGGATCTAAGAGTCTGAAGGATATAAAGAACCGGATTTACTTTGTTCCATTTTAAGGGGATTTTCGTCTCATCAGGACAAGATTCTGACCAAGAACGTCAAAATTTATGTTGCCAAGGGACATTACATCTACTGGGTATGGGTCTGACTGCTCCCCAAAGCCTCTTAGAAAATCTAGTGATAGGATAAGGAAGGGATAGATAATATGGTTGTAATCTGATATCTAAAAATTGTTAATTGTAATTGGTAAATCTTTTGAAATAAGCTGCTGTCACTTAACCCTGCTAAAGCTACTAATAAAAAAAAAAAAAATAAATAAATAATATATATATATATATATATATATATATATATATATATATATATATATATATATATATATATATATATATATATATATATATATATAATTTTGTTGACGATTGTGGACATTGAAATTAATTCTGAGTCTGGAATTACTACTGTTGCTTCTGATTATTGTAAAGTCTATGTGCATGGTTCTAGGAAAATGGTGGCTCCATAGGTTTCTTTGGCGATGAGTAAATAATCACCCTGGGGTTCAAGCCGAGCCACTAAAATTTATCTAGTCTGCAACAAGTGCTCGTTATTATAAGGGAGAGAGCTGCCATTAACAAAAGTGATTATTGAGGTTAGGTAACCGCGAGAGAAAATACTTTTTCGATCATTTCTTTTTTTTTAAATAAATATAAATGTTAACCCATATCTACAGCAGGGATCTTCGTTTTTCTGCCTTGGACTCCCAAACTGATTTAGAGACAACGCAATTTGCAATTGTAAATATTTTTAGTCTAAAAAAGCTAGTAGGGTTTTAGGAACATTGGTAGAAAGGTTGTTGATGATGATGTTGCTCTTTTGAACTTTGTAAAAACAATTTGCTCCATGTCAACAAACCTACAGGGGTCCTACTTTTATACTCATAAGAAGTGAGCCATCTTCCAAGAGAAATGACTGAAACACTGTGATGTGATTAATGTGGCTGATATTTAGATGTATTCTCTTACCTAAAATCTTAAATTTAGTGATTTTGACAAATATTTCTACAACTCAACCAAATCAGTATCTGTTGGCATTCTTCCTCTCTCTTTGGTCTGTTGAAATCTTAGACGCACAACAGGTTAAAAAGAAGTATACACCTTGGAATGTAGGCATGTTAGTTATGGCATTTGGGATCCAACGATTAACATTGTCCAATTATACAAACATAGGCAAGTGGGCATCTGACAGAAGAGATGAACTGTGAGAGGCCTGAAGCACTTCCAAGGAAACGATCATAACTCAACACCGCAGAGAAAACTCTCATGAAAAGTGTTCGTTGTAAACTTGCACCCACATGCATAGCTCACCTATTACCGAGTGAGTGAGTAAGTGAACCCAACCAGAGAAAGGTGTTTTGAGTGTATTTTACAGATTCAAAACATGTATGTGGTAGCTGTAACACAGTAATGCAACTTTTTGTGTCTTGAAGATTAAAAAAAATCATTAAACTTCACAGGTTGTGATTTGATTATCATTGATTATCAGTGTCGAAAGATGACCTCTTATTGTTATTTAAGTGCAGAATGTACAGTTTTCAATGTACGTTCTGCAGTGATTTACTATTAATTATTATTAATCATCAATAATTATCACTGTTAATTGTGTATGGTTGTGTAGGCGTGCACCCGTGTGCATGTAAGCAGATAAAATGAATATAACAAGAATGCAGAGTCATATATCCATAACAAAAACATTCTGATTTTTTCTCTTCTGCTTTTCTGTTTTTTCTTACTTGGCCATCAGACAATTTGAAATGTTTTGACATGATGCTTTCTGAAGTCACTTTCCTTACAACACTCACCCAACTTGTTCCCCCAGTCAGAACAACACATACCTGAGAGCAGTGATGGGAGGAGTAAGAGGTGTGTGGGCTGTAGGAATAAACCAAATAGTAGAGAATGATGGGGTAAAGTATCATTATTAGATGGAGCATTTAATATAAATTAGTAAATTAGTGCAGAATCTATCATATTAGGAAATCATATTACTCATAAGACTTCAAAAGAATACTGAAAGTTACTCTTTTTTTTAATTCTTGCCCCTGTATTTGGTACCCCATGGAGTGTTGCATTTGCTTTTGCCCTAAGCCTACCTATGCCACTGGCCAGCCCTGAGCAAAAAAATGGGGCAAAATAATAATAAAAAAAAAGTAATTTCCTGGTATAAAAGATTCTGTATGTATTTAGCTGCATGACAATTAATGCTAAATATCACATCTAATAATAATAATAATAATAATAATAATAATATCTTGCCTTATTCCCCCCTATTTCTCTATTATTTGGTGTATACCTGCATCCCATACATCACTCCATCTCCCTCCCCTCACTGTTCTCAGGTATAACTTACACTCTGGGAGGACAAGTTTTGTCAGGCAAGTGGCTTCAGAAAGCATCACGTCAAAACTTCCCACAATGTCTGATGCCCAAGGAGGAACAAAGAAAATCGGAAGAAAGAAAGAAAAAAACAAAGGTACAGTAAAACTAATCTGACAATGTGATGGAACTGCCTGTTGCCTTAGGTTTTTTTTGTTTTTTTTTTGGAGGGGGAGGGGGAATTAGAGTAGGGATAATTCAGCTCTAGTGGCCTTTATCTGAGAGTAAATTGACAGGATGTAAGAGAGGGGGAACGACATGCATCAAAGGTCAACAGGCTGGGACCCAAACCTATGATGGCCTGTGAAGAAGGGTTGTGCGCTCGTCTCCCACACCATCATGCACAATGCTTTGAAGGTTGTTTTGTTGAATCCATTTATTTATGTATTTATTTTTTCAAACTGAGCTGAAAACTGAAATACATTTACAGTATTTTCTGTACAGCAGAAAATACTGTAAATGTAAACCAAAATAAAATCAATTAGAAAATAATAAATTAAGAAAATAATATCTGTTACACAAAAATGATGCAATATTGACTCTCATTCCCATCGGCCTGGGATCTCCTCCATCCAAGCTGGTAAATAACACAAACATGGCGCCTTTTAAATGGTAATTGAAATTTTGCAGTCAGTCAAGGAGTGTGAAAGAGGTGCTTCAGTGGTTTCATACTTATCTATGTAGTTTCTAATACTTAGGAACAGGTGATTTCTGTTTAGATAGTGAGAAAATTTGACTTTGGACTGGTTTAATGACATTTATTTTGGATAACGGAGGGTAATATGTGTCAAACTAATGAGAAATTGTTCACATATTTGCAAGAGGTTTCTTTTACTCTGCTGAGAAAGTGATGATGAAAACTGAGTAAATCACAGTTTCTTCAAGCAATGAAGAATGACTGTAGGTTTGTAAAAACAAGTCAGTTGTGCAAATTCATTACTGTTGCAATCCCTCTCCAAGAGACCAATAAGGTGAATTCTGGCACTGGGTGTAACACAAAACCAGCAATCTAAACAGTTGATAGTGAGCAGAAAAAATAAAGTTTATTTTACATTGATAGGTAAAATCTCAATCACAGGAGGCAGATGACACAGGAAAAAGCTTCAGTGTCTCCAAGGCCAAAGCAAACAAAAATACCCCTTTTAACAATAACATAAAACAACCACTTTCTAAAAGAGAACTGAAAGAAAATAAAATCCTGAACTCCCTGGCTAACCACAAAACAGGAGAAAACTGTTTACAACAAAAATGGCAGAGAACCCCAACCAGCTTCCCCTGTGAACAGAAACACACTACTTTAGTTAGACACTTAATTATTCACAAAATGCTCACAGCAAGATCATTTAAGTCCCCACAAACAGTCAGCTCACAGACAAGATCACTTCAGATCAAGGCCCAGGGAGAAAAGGGATTTGACATCTCCAGCATGAAGCTCTTTATGGGGTGGCTGATGAGCTCCAACACATTTCAGCTGTGGCAGCCAGGTAGAGATGAAACACAAAGGAAGAGAGCTCTCTCATGAAGAGAGCCCCTAGAGATCAGTGACCGTAACAATTACATAAGTACAGATTAATGTCAACTTAGAATCATGATTATATTCCTATATAAGACTACTCATGACAAAACCAGGCACAAGTCTTCCCTGGGGCACTTTGAGTTTTTAGAGAATCGAAAAGTGTGGATTCTAATGATGTGAAATACCCAGAAATGAAAACTTTTGTGTGCACTCTGCAAGCAAGATCAGCAAGAAAACAGTCCTAAAACTTTCAGAAAGTTGTCCTGAAGCCTGATTATACCTTACTGTGATAAAGGCTGTTCTATTACATCCCTTTCCTGTAGCCCCACCACCAGCATTGTGTGTCGACATGTATGACTGAAAAGTCAATTCAAGTTCATTTGTATATCACATTTTGGCAACAAGGAAGTTCAAAGAGCTTTACATTATAACACATAGTACAGTCACTAATCATGAAACAAGCAATAGATTTTACATTTTGTCAAATTCTATCATCCAAATCGTCGAACAAATGCACATCAAATATGTTGATAAATGTTCCAGGTATTATGAACCAAAGGCAGCGTTAAACAGGTGGGTTTTTAGCCTTGATTTAAAGGAACTATTTCTGCTTTCTTGGTGTTTTCTGAAAATTTGTTTTAGATTTGTGGTGCATAGAAACTGAATGCTGCTTTTCCATGTGTAGTTCTGGGGATGCAGAGTAGCCTAGAACCAGAAGACCAGAGAGGTCTGGAAGGTTTATACATTAACAGATCTTTAGTCTATTTTGCTGCTAAGCCGTTTTATAAACTAAAAACAGTATTTTAAAGTCAATTCTGTGAGCTATAGGGAGCCAGTGTAGGGACCTTAGAACTGGGGTGATGTGCTCTATCTTCCTGGTTTTAGTGAGAACGCAAGCAGCAGCGTTCTGTATCACATTATGCTATATGTGGAGAAACATTGTGGTCCTAGGAACAAGCAACTTGTTTTTTGGAACAAATTCTAAGCGACTTGTTCCTGGTTTGCTTTGGTGTGTCACAGATACTATTAAAGTTTCACTGTGATAATTTCAATCTGATATTAATTGAATTTCAGCAAATCCATTGTGTATTTTACTTGTACAGTACAGTAAACATACTAACGCATCTCATGTTTTTTACTTTATTTCTGGAATCATGCTTCTCTTTTTCTTTTCAGATGTATTAATACCTTTAAATGAAACCCCAGGTCCTTCTGCAACATCACTGAGCTCTCCTTCTGCCTCCAACCTACAGGATCAGAGCAATCAGGTGTGAATATTTTCAATAGTTTCAGTTAATAGGTAATTTGTGGTTTGGTTGACATTTATTTTTCGAAACCAAAAAAAAAAAAAAAATTGTTGAGTTTATCTATATATAATCTGGAGGGTTGATTGGGGGACCTGCAGGAGTTCAGAGCCGCTACATAAAATCTCGTCCAGGTTGATAGGGTCAGCCCTGCAGTAACTACTGAAATTGGGTTGAGAACTATCCAAAACATTATTGAACAGTTCTCAACCCTAGAGAACTGTCTTGGGTTCTCTTGCGTCAATAAGAGATCCTCCTTCTTTGAGGACGAAAGACCTCAAAGGTTAGTCTTTTATCGTCTTTCACGATGAAAGAAAGATCTGATGATATAATGATAATATCTGATAATATCCTTTGAGGATTGGTGATCAAGCTAGTTTTTTTGGCACTTCATGCTTTATATTGTGTCTAGGGCAGTTTACATGTAACTCTGAAGAAACTCATTTTTATTTAGGGAAATGCATATACATGCCAAAGCTTTCAAAAATTCATTTGTGTGAAAACATTAAAAAAAAATGATGCATATGTTTTCTTTCACTTCAAAGTTATTCACTACTTTCTGTTTTCACAAAAAACAAACTATAAATTCATTGAAACTTGTAGTTGTAATATAACTCGGTGAAAAAGGGGACATTGAATGCTTTTCCAACAAAACAGTCTGAAAAAAACCTTTTCATTGTTGTTATTATTCACAGTCTATATTGTATATTCCTTTCAACAGACGAGATGAGATTCATTCATGGTCGTCTCATACTCTGGCAATCAAAACAGCATCTAAACATTTGTCTATTACCTCTTCTTTCCAGCAAATTTCCACGTGGATCAAGAACAACATAACAAAAAAGGAATGCTGCAGGTAGGATGATTTGCCACTAAGCTGTGCTTTTGATTTCTGCACAAATATTTCACAAATATTGAGAGGAAACTTCACTGACTGCTGTTATTTCTCATTTTGAGTCTACTGTGTTTCCAGTTAAAGTCCTCTGAAACACCAGCATCTACAGAACTGTCGTGTTTTGTGTTGTCAAAAAAGCAACTAAAACGTATCTATTTGTTTAAAATATGTAATGAATTCTAACAATGTTCAGTTCTGGCAATCTTTTAAGCTTACAGCCAAACTCCATTAACTTCTTAGATGTTAATTTACCTGCTTGAACTTGTAGTGGTGAGAAAAATGGCTTCATGCATAAGAAGTAAGATCAGTCCAACAGTCTGAAATGCAAAGGCAAATCAGGGTAATAAAGGATTGGTATCCTTTCCCATAAAGGATGGTATGATAACATCCTTCTCGTAGTGCATAACCTACATGTCTAAACTTCTTCTACCAACATAAGCATGTGAAATTATGCAATTTGTATTTTATTTTACAGTAATAAGGAAGGATGTTGTAGTGGATACTCGGAGCTTGACTCCACCGATAAAGCCAGCAAGCCAGAGGACTTCAAAAAGCGTACCTGTAACGAAGACAAACATGTCCACGAGGTGTCAACAGATGCTTTTGGAGTCATCAAATTTGGTGGTCAAAAGAGTAGCAAGGTAAATCATTCTATTTCATATTAAGCACTAAGGTTATATTATTGTTATTATTATGTCACAATACACAGTATGAATGATAACACCTCTGCAACATTTGTCTGACCCATTGCTTATTTGGTCCTGTTGTTTTCATCCAGAAAAGAGCAATTTATCTTCATTCCCAAGTACAATGAAATAGTGTTCCTTTATCTTCTAAGCATTTTGTGTATGTGTCTGGTATATTAATATTATACCAATTTAAATTGGTATAATTTAAATCGGTATAATAATTTTGTTATACCGATTTATAACAAAAATCGGTATAGCAGGTTTGATGGTAGCCATTTGGAGGCCATCGGGTTCTTGATCACCTCCAAGATTTGTGCCTCAAGACAATCCTGTCTCTGAGGTCAACAGACAATTCCTTTGATTTAATGCTTGGTGTTTGACCTCTGACCTGCGCTGTCAAATGTGGGGCTTTTTATAGACGTGTGTGCCTTTCTAAATCAAGTTCAATCAACTGAATTTACCACAGGTGGACTCCGTTTAAGCTGTCGAAACATTTCAAGTACTACCAGTGGGAGCAGCTTAATATTAAGCTTCATGGCAAAGGCCATAAATACTTACACAAAAGTGATGTATTGTTTTTTTTTTATTATATTTACAAGAAACCTAAAAACTTTGTTACATTGTCATAATGGGGTATTTATATGTAGAATATGAAGGAAAAATATTAATTTAATATGATTTGTCATAAGGCCGTAGTATAACAAGATATGGAAAAAGAGAATCCTTTCCAGATGCACTGTATGTAAATACACATTTCTGTTTTTTCTTTGTCAAAGAAATTTATAGAAAAACTATTATTTTCCTGCCACTTCACAATTACAAGCTACTTTGTGTCTGCATACTGCATAAAACTCCAATAAGATTATTATTATTATTATTTTCTTTTTGGAAAACCTCATTGGGTATAAGTACTTTCACAAGACACTGTAAATGTGTACCTGTGCATTCTGATGTCACTTCTTGTTTGCTCATTACCAGTATGTACGAGTATTCACAGACACCAAACCTGAAGTTCTCTATGAGTTACTGACAAAACAGTGGAAACTTCCACGTCCCAATCTGGTCATCTCTGTGACTGGAGGAGCCAAGAACTTCTACTTGAAGTCCCACCTGAAGAAGGCTTTTCACAGAGGACTTATCAAAGTTGCTCAGACTACAGGTGAGTAGAAAAATAAAGATAGGTGTGATTAATATCAGCCAGAAACACACACAGTGATACTTCATCACCTGTAGGTGCGTGGATCATCACCGGCGGTACCAACGCTGGTGTGATGATGCATGTGGGACAGGCTGTGAGGGACTGTGCCCTGAATAACACTATGAAGCGGAAAATAGTGGCTATTGGAGTGGCACCATGGCGAGTAATTCACAACAACGATAAATTAGTAAATGAAGAAGTAAGTTGAACACTTGAGCTTCACATTATTCCTGTGAATAGATTTGTATGTTTCCTTCATACTTTTCATTGTGTTTGGCTGCAGGGTTGCTTCCCGGCTCAATATGTGATTGACACACAAGGTCAGGGTAATATGGCCTGTCTTGATAACAATCATTCCCACTTCCTGCTGGTTGATGATGGGACCAGTGACAAAGACGTCTATGGTGCAGAGATCCCGCTGCGCACGGAATTAGAGCAATACATCTCAGACCAAGCTCTTGGAACTGAAGGTTTAAAGGAGATTAATAATAATAATAATAATAATAATAATAATAATAATAATAATAATAATAATAAAGTATGTACAATTACAGAAAGGCAGGAAAATTGCCATGTTTTGCATTGGTCATCTTGGCTTCCTCAGGCTTTGATCCTTAATTATTAATAACTGTAAATAATTGTTTTCATTGTTTACCCTCCAGCGACTACAATAAAAACCCTAGTGGTTTGTGTGGTGTTGGACGGAGGAGGAGGTACGCTCAAAGTGAGTCAACAGATTCCAAAATCTTCTTTGAATCTTTGAGTTTCTAGTGAACTGAGCTCTCATCTTTGTCTCCTGTCAGACCATCTACAATGCCATTGAAAAAGGCACACCGTGCGTGATCCTGCAGGGCTCTGGGAGGATAGCAGATGTTATCGCTCAAGTGTCTGGACTCCCAATCAATAGTATCACCACCACTCTCATCAAGGAGCTGACTAAGAAGTATTTTGGAGAAGAGTACAAACACATCAAAGACGACCAGATCGAAGCATGGAAAAATATGGTTAGTGAAGTGATGATGTTCCAGTCCGTGGTATGTGGTGGTACACTGTGGTGGTTTTGTTATGGGTCATACTGTTTGGCGTTATTTGGGCTAAAACCATCTCACTATTGGCCTCTTTGGTCAAATGGTTCTTATGCAGTTGAATTTTCCTAATTGGCTGCAGAGGCATGTCTTGGTACATCTTTGTCCCTTCAGGTATAAAATAACTAACTAACTAGCCAAACCTGCCTTTGTGGGGTAACTCACAAATATGTGTCTCTCTATCACCCTGAGGCAAGAGGATGCAGTGGTAAACAGGAAGTTTTTCAGCAATAAGCACGGCAACTTAGGGGAAAAAACAAACTAAGAAAAAAAAAAACTTTATTTTGATGGGCTCTTATTTTGAAAATACACATCAGATCTGGATGGCATTTCCTTTGTGTCCTCCAGATATGTCCCTCTGTCACCCTTGACGTGAGAGAAGTCAATAAGCTGAAAAACTATGTTTTTCAGCAATAAGCACCACAACTTAGGGGGAAAAAAAACAAACAAACATAAATTGTATGTAATCTACCGATTTTGAAGAAAATGTTTGCTTTGGCATTTAGTACAAATAAATTATTTTACATATCCTACTTGAAACTCAATTGGATGTACTGGATTAACTGGTGTAGGTAGTAAATCATGTGATATGAGACATGTCGATATATTTCTTCTTTAAATGTGATCTGAAAGTAACCTTCCTAAAACAGCACTGTGGGTTTATACATTTTGTCTGCTCTGTTTCCAGATTCAGAAGATAGTCGAGAAGTCTGATTTACTGACAATATTCAGAGCAAAGAAAGATGATCAGGGGGTTTTGGATGTGGCAATCCTTGATGCTCTTTTGAAAGGTAACTACTGTGAATTACAAATGTATTTAAAATATTATGCTACAACTGCAGACCACAGTGTATTTTATTGTTATTTGGAATGCAATCGAAACATGATTTTTACATTATATTTTCAAATATAAATCTGAAAAGTGTGGAACATATTCTTATTACCTCAAAAATAAAACTCACTGCTATCAACTGATTTTTTAAGTCATCCAATTTTTAGAACCATATATGTGGTTATAACCTCGGCATAAATCCAGCTGCGAAGGCTTCAAGTGTTAATCAGAGAACAATAGAGATACATGTACCATTTCACTCTTTCATCTTTTTCTGTACTTCTGAGCTCCTGCCCTTTCTAACGAAACAATTTTTTTTTTCACAAGTAAAAGATTTAACTTGGTATCTTTACCCAAATTGGATGTTTTTTTTAATTTGCCTCTGTGTCTCATTTCCTGTCTCATGCATGGCATTGTCTTCAAATTTCTGTAACACAAAGCTCAGACCATAATAGCGGTCTGTGAGACCCCATTGATTTTAACGTGTTCTAGTTTTTTTTTTTTTTTTTTTACATTATCCAACCCGATTGTCCATCAGATCAGTTTCCAAAATGGATCTGCTGTATTTTGGACTTAATGCATATTGCTTAGTAGAAGCTCCATGCACTAAAACAGTGTGAGTCTACATCACTGAACCCTCATATTATGATGATTCCACTGTTTCAAAAGCTTAGTCTCAAGTTTCCATTAATACATTTTCTTCTGTGTTTATATATCGTTAGATAATTGTTCTGCTTACTGAGCTACTTGAGGACATCTACACCAACTTTTGTCTATGGGATTTCAGTTTTTCTCAGCCAAAACAATTTCAGTACTTTGTGTTCTTAAACTTATTTTCCTGAAGTAAAAGCTGATAAGTGTGTGTTCTGTAGATATCCTGAAGACATTTAGCAGTAAGTGTGTATTTTAGCTTTCAAGACTGCTGAATCACAAGAAGATAAGTCCTGGAAGAAGCATCTGGAGCTGGCTATCACCTGGAACAGAGTCGATTCAGCTGAGACTAAGATTTTCACTGAGGAAAGGATGTGGAAGGTCAGTTTGTTTCAGAGCACTGTGGATTATAAAATCTTACTTAATTTTTATTTTTTTAAACGTGTGATTTAAGTAGTAGCACATAGAAACATTCACAGATCGACACTAGGTGGTGCTAGAGCACCTGCTCTCTTTCGACTGGACAAAAAAGTGCCTTTCTGTCATGGTTTTATTTACAGTATTTATATTTTCATTTTATTTCTGAATTTAAAAGCCTCTACTGGCTACCAGTGCCCCATAGTTTTGTAATGTTTTCCCCTCCCCTCCACACACTCACCTAAACCTGTTCTTCTGTGCTGAGGCGTTCCTAGCCTGTTTGGCTCACTGCCTTGGGCAAATCTCCCAGTTATTAAGTTATTAAGTTTTAAAGTGTCATTATGAAATAAATCAGCCATGGGGAAAAACACCATTATGATAAAAACTTGACTTTGTACAAAGGACAATTTAAATAAAAACTGCTGGAATTAATTAAAAATGATTCAACAAATGCTATCACTAAAAAAAAAAAAAAAAAAAAAAATCACAGTTAAATAAGTTATTTTATCAAGCACAGTATTAAAAGAGAATGAAACATATTTCACAACGATAAGCTTGTCAGATTACATATGCATCTGTTCCTGTAGATACTTTTTCCAACTGGTTGGTTTTCCACCAAGCTAACAAGATTCTCTTTTTTCTTTCTTTAGTCCAGTGACCTCCACGATTTCATGCGTTTAGCCCTGGTTTGCAATAAGCCTGATTTTGTCAGTCTGCTCCTGGAGAACGGTTTGTGTCTGGAGGACTTTCTGCAAGACAACACCCTCTGTGATCTCTACAAAACCTTGCCCAACTGTTTTTTTTTGTACAAGCTGGTCAAGAAGATGAAATTTACCAGCAGCAGCAGCACCAGGAGGAAGGCACTGGACATGAATGGTCTTGATCAAGCACGAAAAGACATCTCCCTGAAACACGTCTCTAATGAAGTGCGCCACCTGCTGGGAAAATTCACAAAGCACATCTATCCATCTTCCAAGAGTGGAGAACGTAATACGTGCAGAGAGGACATGCCATATGTGAGTATGTTTTATTATGAACTTTATTAAGTGGGTGGAAACAAAATCCTACAATAAGAAGTAATTGACTTTCATTAAATGACTCAAATATACAGGCATCTCTGTTGTTAATACCTTGTATGACGTTTTTTTCTGCCAGAAAAAAACATCACTTGGTCTCCTGAAACATTTCAGGCAGTAATGTTACTGCCTGAAATGCAGTCATTTCTTATGCTCACAGCTTTTCTACAGATTAAATTAGATGTAACGATCAGGATGAGTTTTTTTCTCATTTGATGCTTAACTCAAAAACTGCAACTATAATCAAATAAAAAAACTAAACTAAACATACAATCAATTCTGATTCTGATTACCCAGAATAGCCCGCCATTAAGAGAAACATGGACGCCGAGAGAGTTGGTTCAGCATGTGGTCCAGGTGCCACACACGGTAACTGTTTTTTTTTGTTGTTTTTTTTGTGTGTAATTTCTTAATATTTCTGAGAAGGCCTTTATGTTGATAAATATATCTAGGCAGTGCAACTTAATATATTTCATACATTTCTGACTCTAGAGATTAGATGTGAATCAGTGCTAGTGAACATTTAAGTAAAATTGTGCTTCTTTGTGTAGTTTTCACAGTGTCTAGGAAATTTATTCATTATTTCATCAACCTGTTGTTTATTTGACTTTCATGAGATCACTGACTCTGCAATGTTTTCCAGAGTATATCTCACCAGTTAACCCAAAAATCCAATCCCTCACTTTTTATAAGGAAAATAAACCTGAAACTCAGAGGGACGATGAAGCCAAGAGGATTGCAGGCAGAGATCTTTTCCTTTGGGCAGTTGTCCAGAACAACAAGGAGCTTTCTAAAATCACCTGGGATCAGGTGATTAAAAACTCCTGCACATGTTTAAAGAAAGTGTCTTCAAAATGGTTAATGCATTTCTGTTTGTGCTCAGTGTGGAGACTGCATATCTGCTGCTCTGGCTGCCAGTAAGATCCTGAAGAAAATGGCTGAGGAGTCAATTGATGCAGACGAGCCTCAGGAAATGCTGGAGCTCGCCAGTCACTTTGAAGATCGTGCGATTGGTATGAGACAGAGGTAAAGAGAACATTTACAGACCTAGCTGGGATTTATTGACCTGCCTGTGTGTCCTTAGGTGTGTTCAGCAAGTGCTACAAGAATGATGAGGAGCGAGCCCAGAAGCTGCTGGTTCGAATCTCAAGCCTTTGGGGCGAGACGACGTGCCTGAGACTGGCACTGGAGGCCAATAATAAAAAATTTGTGGCTGAGTTAGGTGTTCAGGTGAAGCAGATTTTTATTTAGATTTTATAATTCAGGGCATATTAAGCAGACATTTCAAACAAAAGGAAGTTCCTTTTCTTTACATATATAATAATCTGAAAAGCACTTGCATTTGAATGCAACCCACTGTATACTAATGCATTCTAATGACCCTAGATAAAATCCAGTCTAAATAATTTTCTTTAAGAGTCACCTACTTAGTAAACAGAGTCAACCTGTGTGTAATCTGAACACTGGAAACTAATGGCAGAAGGTGTTCTTGTGACACCAATACTTAATCTTCTTGCCTATGTGCAAATTTGCATGTGTTTAAACTAACACTGCAGCTCACCCTGAATTCGTCATTCTGACATAGAAACACAGTGATGAAAATAATGGGGAGATGGATAGAACATAATTCAGGGATATCTCTGAAAAAGTCCTGATACTGGGGTGGAGGTTCTCCTGTACGGAGCCCCTATAGAGACACTGAAGGAAAAGAAAAACGTTTCTGTGTACAGGAAAGTTTATTTTTTTTCCTTCAAATAACGTAAGGCCCCATAAATCTACCAGTAAGACAACTTTGTATCTACATATCTTAAGAAATAGTTTGTGGCTATAATGTGAAACATCATGAACAGTAGCCCACAAAGTGGTGTTCAAAAGTCTTGTTATCCCTCATTTCTGTTTGCTCCAGTCTTTAAGATCATTTTTAGAGAGTCAAAGACAGTGTTGTCATCTTACACTCATATATAACAAACTTTTTGATAAGACTCTTGTGCTTTAGGATCTTCTTACTTTTCTTACTTACCATCTGCCATTAGGACATGCAATTATTGAAAAGAAAGAAATACATTGAGGTTTTTTGACTGTCTTGTTACAAAGTGAGAAAAAGGGCAAAGAGATTGCTTTAACATGGGACTGCATAGTGCATGAACATCATGGATACAGACCCAAACAGTGATGTTGAACAGTCTGCCTTCTTATATCCATGTATTGTTCAAAGTTTTTGATAAGACTTTTGTGCTTTAGGATCTTCTTACTCAGATCTGGTGTGGTGAGCTTTCAGTCAACAATCCTGTGTGGAGGGTGCTGGTCTGCATGGTCTTCTTCCCTCTGATCTACACCAAGTTTCTGGCGTTCAGGTGAATTATTAATGGGAGTGATTGTGTAAGTGAAAACTGTGGAAGTTGTAAAGCATTACATTTCCACATTTTCCACATTCATATCTGTTTTTCCTTTTTAGATGCGATGAAGACCTCCAGAGAGAAATCGAGCAGAAAGAGGAGATAAAAATGACTGTGGAGGAAGAGAAAAACAGCACTTGGAACAATAATTCGGATTGCTCGTGAGAGGACAATCTCTGATTGATTCAATTAAAGACCTATTCAACATTTGCTGTCAATTTTTGTACAACACTCTGAGTTGTATAAGTTGTATATTATGAGTGAATTTTTTCTTTCTTTATAAGCAGCAATTCTTGATCAAATGAGAGTCACGTTGATGTTGATGTTGATGTTTCTGCCCACAGTAAGCAGAGTGTGGAATATCCGAACTGCTGGTCCAGACTGCTTGGACTGTACTGCGCTCCTCAGGTCAAGTTTTATGGAAACATCGTCTCGTACTTCGCCTTCCTGTTCCTGTTTGCTTACGTCCTGATGGTCGACTTCCAGAGAACTCCATCTATAGCAGAGCTGGTGCTCTACTTCTGGTTGTTCACTCTGGTTTGTGAGGAGATCAGACAGGTGAGATGCTGCAAATATAATGGGCACTGTTTGGAGAATTATCCTTTCTCCAGCTAGGTTCTTAATGTATGAAGTTGAAGAAGAGCCAGTGAGTAATGAATTCCATTTATTAATACCAAAATCTCACCCTGAAAATAACTTTGAATACTTTTATTCAGCAAGAATATTTGTAACAATATTCCCCTTTGCTATCATCAATACATTTAAAAAAAAAAAAAGCCTCTGTGCAAAATGGGGTTAAAACATGAACAGCTCCCTGAGAGGTTTTTTTTTCTTTTCTTTTTTTTTTTTTTTTTTTTATCTCATTCATGGTGCAATGGCGCTGCTCCCGCCCCCTAGTGGGCGCGCCCCACAATTTGGGAACCACTGCATTAACTTAACATAAGCATAAAAAAATTACAAAATTATAGTACGCAAATGAACAACAGCTTAAAAAGTACTCAGACCTACCAACATTAACTAGGTGGGTTAATTTACAGAGTGAGCTGTTAGTGACTCAGCGATAAAACTTGAGAACTACTGACATTGGTCAATAACACACATTTTAAAACTGGTTTGAGGCAGCCATACCAGTAGGTGGCGCCTCTTAACCACATATGTAAAACGGAAGATATCCAACTTGGGGAAAAAAATAATACTACATTATCTCAAACAAAACTGCAAATAAACTTGGGGATGCTGATAATGGTCACATTTCTGTTGACGCCTTTGTAAGAATTATGCTGAAACAGACACTTATAAAAACTGCGGGAAACCGGCCTTCAACTGGTGTACTGTAGTGTGCTTCGGGTCTGGCCTTAAAATATGTCCACAGATGTGAATCCAGTTAGCTCAGATGTGTCAGTTAACCTATCAGAAATTTGTGGAGGGAATCCCAAAAGATTTAACTCAAGGCATATATTTTGAAAGACAGTTATTTTTGATACTGACCAAATGTAAACTTTTGAATTCTAGGAAAGTTACAAAAAAAAAAAAAAATGTCTAAAAAATTGTCTTGTTAATTTTCTGGCATTGAGGGAATATCAATAATTTGGGTAATTCTAATTGACCTGAAATAAGAAAAGTTTGGTAAGATTTAACTTCAGACAGTGAGAAAAAAATTTGTTTTTATTCGATGTATGTACATATTTGGTATCTGTTACTTTTAACTAATTTCTAATATTCAATCTCTGGAGGTTAGCGATGAAATTTAACCTTATTCAGAATAAATATCTGATGATAATAAAAGTCTGACATGTCAGTTTGAATCTCTGTTTTCTCTCTCAGCTGTTTTATGATCCTGATCATTTTGGGTTTTGTGAGAAAGCCAAGGTGTACATTCAAGAGCTGTGGAACATTTTGGATGTCATCTCCATCCTGCTGTTCTGTCTAGGACTTGCATTCAGGTACTTTCTCTGTCTCTCAGAGAGACATGGAAAGTCTTTCAAGCCACTCAGTAATCTGTGACTCACCAACTTATTATTATTATTTTTTACTTCAGGCTGACAACCAAGTTGCTCTACCCAGGTAAAATCATCCTGTGCATCGACTTTGTGGTCTTCTGCCTCCGCCTCATGGCGATCTTCACCATCAATCGCACGTTGGGACCTAAAATCATCATAGTTAGGAAGATGGTGAGGAGTTTGCATGAATGAAAATGAACCTGATAAAATGTGGGAACAATTAGAACAATACATAACATGATATTTATGACCCTGTAGTCCTTAGGCTGGTGTTTGGAGAAATTTTTTCAGCAGAGTACTCAGTCTTTAAAAATTTTAGTGTTTTCCAGTGTCTCCTTTTCCAGACTTTATTCCTTATCTGATTTTCCAAGTCTGATTTTCTAAAAACAGAACTTGTGTGAATTATTTATTGTTATTAAGATGGTGATATTTACCTGCAGTTAATTATTTTTCTGTCTTTTTGCCCTCTAATGTAATTTTGTGCTGCAGATGAGGGATTTGTTCTTCTTCATGTTTCTCCTGAGCATCTGGGTCGTGGCGTACGGTGTGGCCAAACAAGGCATCCTCATCGAAAATGACAATCGACTGGACTGGATCATGCGCGGGGCTATTTACGAGCCGTACCTCGTTATATTTGGAAATTTCCCTGAAAATATTGACAGTGAGTGGAGAAGTGCACAGTGCAGTTTTATTACTTGAGGAGAAATCAGAATCTCTCTGTAGGTGACGCCAGTTTTCTTGGTGATGCTGCATGTTCTAGTTTTTGTTTTGTCTCCTGCAGATGCTAAATTTGATATGAATTCATGCAGCATGAATGGTACAGATCCCATGAAGCCCAAGTGCCCTGTGCTGAACAACAAGGAAATGCCGGCGTTCCCTGAGTGGCTCACCATCGTCATGCTCTGTGTTTACTTGCTCTTTGCCAACATATTGCTCATCAACCTCCTCATAGCCATCTTTAAGTGAGTCCATAGTGCCCACATCATCTGTCAGCTTTGGTTTTCAACATAATGAATCTGTTAATCTTCCACCTGTACAGCTACACTTTCGAGGAGGTCCATGACAACACGGATAGGATCTGGAAGTTTCAAAGATATCAGCTGATCAAAGAGTACTATAGCCGCCCAGCCCCACCGCCTCCTTTCATCATCCTCAGTCATCTCTACCTCTTCATCAGAAAATTGGGGCGATGCGACGCTTCAGCCAGAGAGACTGAGTTCAGTAAGGCCTTAGTCCCTGATTTCTAGATGTGTAATATTAACAAGAGGTGATCTCAGATCCACTGCTTCTGATGATTATCTCCATCTTTACTGTGCAAAATGTTTATACCACCTTTTTCTTTTCATATTTACTGCCAGTTCCTCATTTAGCTTATTCAAATTTCTCTGTAGGAATTGAAATTCTTTTTTTCCCAACTTTCCTGACATGAGTACTTAGTAATTATCTAGATAGGAATAGAAACAATGTCACACTCTGTATGAAAGAACAGTTGCTGCAAAACATGGTTTTATAAGTTTAAACCAATAATAAATTTATTGAAAGTTTATCATATTTTTACAAAAAGTAGCAAACTTTGAGTCTTCTTCACACAAAAATAACTAACACATCGAAGAATTTTGTTGTCAGAATTTCAGGTATGAAGTGCTCATTAATAATGAAAAAACATCAGAGTTTCTGACTGGCTGTTTCAATCTGAATGTAAGTCGATTCCAGTAAATGGAGGATTTTTAGATTCCTTATGTTTGTTGAATAACTTTCTAAAATTCTTCAATTTCTGGTTGCTTTTTTTTTTTTTTAACCCGTTTTCCATCCAGATGTAGCACCTGAGACAAAAACTATCGTCTTTCACAATTGTTTTTGTCCTTCTTTAGTCAGGATTAAAGAAATAAAGAAAGGCTAATTAAAAGTATCTGAAAGTCTGAAAAAAAAAATCAGTCACAGACCTGATTTAGAACCACACATTGTCTAATCATACACTAGATAGCTAAGTTTTCAGCTGAAAGCTCTATAAATCACCTTGTGTTTGTTAGAAAACATCCCTAAAGAACTGTTGATCAAGATATTCTGGCTCTTTGGAAGGAAAGAGCCAGACAGAAACAAATGTGAAAATGATGGTGATGCAAATCATGCCCTACTCTTTTTTTTTTCTTCTTTTTTTTCAGAGAAGGATTTTAGAGGAAAAGAGGAAGAGGAGCTGTTGTCCTGGGAAGCCTTGATGAGGGACACATATATGATATCTGAACGGCAGGCGAAGAGCCAGAGCATGGAGGGGCGCATCCAGGATTCATCCCAAAAGTACAATCCTGCAGAAAGTTCTCTCTCTTCTAGCCAAATCCAGGCTATTAGATGGCTAAATACCTCTAAATGTGCTTCTGAATGAAAGCCAAGCAGAATGTTTGTTTAAATTACATGAAGGAAGGGTTTCCTATTGTAAATGCTTGTCTATATTTTTTATTGATTTTTTTTCACAACTTGTGCTGCATTTTATGATTCTGTGGTCCAGACTTTAAAACACTCTATTGTTTGAGTTAAACTTAATTTGATGCTCAAATCCAGTGTTTTTGTATTCATGGTAAATCAAACTGGTAACACTTTATTTGAAGGGGGTTGAATAAGACTGTCATGACACTGTCATAAACATGACATAACACCTGTCATGAACATGAATAAGTCTTCATGAATATTTATGACTGTTGTCATAAAGCGTCATTCAGTAAATTATGACACTTTTAATACAAAGTTGACATTATTCAAAATGTCTTTGTTATGACAACTTGACATTAACCAAGAAATCATTACTGTTTAAACTTTACCTTTAATAACATAAAGTTACCTAATTTTTAAAGTGAAATTAGTAATACTTTTATAACAAATTTATATCAGTAATGATTTCTTTACCGAATGACGCTTTATGACAACAGTCATAAATATTCATGAAGGATTATTCATGTTCATGACAGGTGTTATGTCATGTTTATGAAAGTGTCATGACAGTCTTATTCACCTCCCTTCAAATAAAGTGTTACCGTCAAACTCATCTGCCGTGAAAAATGACTTCAATTTATAATCTTTGCTTATTCTATGTGAATAATGTGTTTTGTTGCATAAACCGAGTAAACAATGTAATTTGTTTAATATAAAATATGAGAAAAGCATGTTATTAGACCAGTTGCAGCTCATCAAAGTCTTACTCACTCATGTTATTTTGTGTGATTTCTTAGGGTTACCACCTTAACTGAACGGCTGGAGAAACTAGAAGAACAGGTTATGAACTGATTTAATGACTCCTTTAATGTTGGATTTATATCACTGTATAAATATTTTTTTCCACCTTTCTTCATCACTGTCTTTGCAGCTGGTTAAATTGCTTGCCTATCATTGCTTTGTGTCACCCAGGTCACCAATGCACTGCAAAGGAGAATGGATACACTAGAGGGACAGGTTAACTGATTTAATCAATCTTTACTGTTGGATCTATATCACTGCATAAATTATGTTTTATTCCCACCTTTCTTCATCACTGTCTTTGCAGCTGGTTAAATTGCTGGTTCCTTTGTGTCTTCAGGTCACCAGTGCACTGCAGAGGATTGAGGACAGTCTGAAATCTCTGGGTGCTCCTGCGAAAGAAACTCAGCCACAGAGTACTGTCGAGTGAGATGGACACAGTCGTTGTTGCCATGTCTACTTTAAATATGGATCATGGCACTAGGCCATAAATGGGTTGGTCTTCTGAATAAGACAGAAATATGCTTTGTGTTTTTTATCTCCTTGCAGCTCTGAAAAAGTACTAAATTACTGTTTCTTGCTGCAGGTTTCTTGATTTTTCTAGCAGAAATATAACTATTAAATCAATTTGTATTTCTTACTTTTTGGACGAAATGTGCTTAGATGCTAAATTAAATGAGTCTTAGTTGAATACGTGGTGACATAAGTTATGGGTAATGTGGGTTTAAAGGCCAGAAGTAGACGTTGACTTATCTGCTTTTCTCTCTTTCAGTGTTGAAGTAATGAGGATGTTGTTTATAATAATTAAATCAAACTGTTAATTTTTTTTTTATTTGTAGGGTCAGACTAGCTTATCAATCGATATTGAGTGAAATGCAATGATTGCTCAACCTGTAATTAAAAACATGAATCTGTGTTGGTTTGAAATGTGTGATGTATGAGTTTACAGTTACACTGTCTTAGTTACACTCTGACCTTGGGAGGGAATGAGGAGCTTCCTCAAGGGGGATAAGAGCAAGCTCAGGCAGGAAAGCCCTATCAGGTGTAATGAGGAGAAGACAGTGTCCACAGAGAGGGACAAAGGTTTCCATAGCAACTAGGCATTGTCACCTTTGGAGGCTAGACAGCAGGGATGGACAGTGCACTAAAATCTTCTCAATCCAGAATTATGCAGCAAAATCTGTTCAGAATGAGATAAAAAAAAAAAGGCTCAGCTGCAGAGGAAAGTTTGTAATACTCCAGGAAGATCTCAGGAAAACATGAAGACAGAATCCTCAGACAGGAGAGGAACGTTTCCCCCACTGGCATCCTTTGGATATGGGATTCCACCACAGTTCTTCTGACTTCTGAAGCTGTTGCTCTGAGTCAAGGAAGATTATTCATGCCCAAGTGAAGGCTACTGAAGCTGTTGCTACATCAAATCAAAAAAAAACTTTTAGCCCTCAGCAACCCGGAGGTAAAGATCATTGAGTTTTAGAGCTCATAGCCCATCGTAAAGGCTCCATCAACTTTAGGAGAAGATCAATAATCCAAAAATCTCTGGTTTTGTCAGTGGGCTTCTAAATCCTTCAAGCTGCTTGCCTTCAGAAGATCTGCTCAGTCTGTAGTATGACAAGCCTATTCCATCTTCCAAAATCTTTTAGTTAGTATCCTTCAGTTGCAGCATTTGGGAAAAACAGGTGAGGTTACATTAGTTATTCTTTTCATTAAGGAATCAAGTTTGATGGGTATATTCTGTGACTTTCTTTTGTTTAGTTTTTTTACTTTGGCATTGTGTTGAATGCTTCACATCGACATAGCACCAGGGCCCCATTTCAGAAAACAGGGTAGAAATCAATCACTCTGAATAGACCTATGCTGCTGTGTGATACTCTGAGTTTTTGGTTTCAGAACAGGAGATATCAACTAGGTAACCTCAATTCTGAGTCAAGTTACCTCTGATTTATTTAAGTGTGAGCGCAGGTGCAGAAGAAACCATCATCAATGGAACCCAAATTACACGATTCACCATGGCAACGGGAGAAAAAAGAAGCCAAAAGTCTACATTTCTCGCTAATGTATTTAGAAATTTGAATGACAGCATAAGAAGAATATCAAAACAAATTTAATAATAAAAAAGCAATACTGATGTTGCAAAACAGGAAGAGTTAGCATAAGAGAGACCAATCAGTGTGAGTGAAATTTAGCAGAGAATTAGTAATATTGATGCTACACGTATTCAATGCCCAATAATGAAGATAATTTTATTTGAACAAAATATCAATATCCACTGCATTTTGAAAACTCAAAAGTTTATTAATATGCTTGAAGTGTCAAAATGTGATACTAATAACACCATTGCTTTCTATAATACCTGTAATTTTGTTGAGTTATTCTTTTATTAGTCTTGTGGGTCTGTGACGATAGGAAACCCTCTACAGCAGGGCTGCCCACTGTTTTCAGATAGCAAGCTACTTGTAAATGATGAGAATTAAGTAGCTCTGGAGAGCCAAGTAAAAAATACCCACAACAAAACAATAACTTGACAGACAAACCTAAGGCATGAGTGGAATAAATGACAAAAAAAATTGGAAAAACTATAAAAATCCAGGACAGAATTGAAGAGCAGCCTGTGACAGAAGAAATATCTGTACATAAAGCTAGCAAACACAAAAAGGATGCAGCTGAGAAATTGCAAGAACACAATAGCATGGAGACGCTGCAAATTGGGCTTGCTACTGTTAGAGGAGAGATTAGAGTCACTACTTACGACATTAGAATAGAAAATGAATGAATTACTCTGAAATGTGCATGACCCCAGGTGGTAACAATTATTTTTTCAAGAAAATGCATTTAACAATGATTATAAAATTGCAGAAGGCTAGGGAGGAGGGTGGCTTTGGTCTCCCAGTCTTTCAGCATTATTATTGGGCCTGCAATGCGAGGGCTTGGACATTCTGGACGTCGGGCACTGGTGTGGCGGGGAGACCTTCTACCTCTTTTCCTGCTTGGCCTCAGATTGAATCCCATAACTTGTTACTACAAACTTCTGCTTCTTTGCCTGCGATGTTATTTTCTAAACCTGATATCCCTCTCAAGAGACTCGCTGCCGACTTCATACTTAGGAACTCATTGAAGATTCTGTCACAAATAAAGAGGGTCTTAAAACTTCCAAATTTGTCTATTTATGCCCCTTTGTGTCATAACCCCTGCTTTAAGCCAGGTCTTTTGGATCCTGCCTTCCAGCGCTGGTTGAGCAGGGGCCTCTCCTCTCTCAATGACCTTTTTATCAATAAACAGTTTTTATCATACCCTCAGCTACAGTCTAAATTGAACCTGTCCTCGAATAATTTTTTTCGTTATTTGCAGGTTAGGAGTTTTGCAAACCAACTTAGTTCGAGTTTAAATCAGCGTTCGGTGCAGCATATTTTTTATGATCTTCTTGTTAAACCTCCTACTTCCAGACATCTTGTCTCACAATTTGTGAATGTTTTTTCTATGTCTACATCATCCATTCATATCAGAGATGCTTGGTCCAAGGATCTGGGAGTCACAATTTCTACTGCACTTTGGGGTCGCGTGCTGATGGGAATTGGAAACTGCTCCATTAATACTAGATTACAACTAATCCAGTTTAAAGTTGTACATCGCCTGCACTATTCTAAAGCGCGGTTGAGTAAAATATTTCCAAATCATTCAAGTGCCTGTGACAGATGTGGACACCCTAAGGCTACCCTTGGACATCAGTTCTGGTACTGCCATTATTTAACAACGTTTTGGTCCGACATATTTTGTCTCTATCAAATTGCTTATAAACAGCAGATACCTTCAGACTGTCTTATTGCCTTGTTTGGGGTATCTGACTCCTGCTCTGCTCTGCCCTTGCCTGTGCAACAGGCTCTCTCTTTTGGGATGGTTGTGGCTAAACGAGTCATTCTCACAGAATGGAAATCTGCCTCGCCTCCCTCTTTTAAATGTTGGCTAAATAACATGGCTTCTTGTTTACATCTTGAAAAAATACGCTATACTCTCAATAATAATGTACCCAAATATGTCAGGGTGTGGGGGCCATTCCTTGAACAACTGAGTGATTTCACGGGTATGGGTCTCAGGTAGTGGCAGTCCTGCTCCAGCTCTGTAGCCCTGTTACCTCCTTGCCTGTCAGAATGGCTGTAGGTTGGCGCTCAAATGACTTAATATACCCTGATACATTCATTCCCAACAGTTTGTGGTGGAGCTGAAATTTTTTTTTTTTTTTATTTTATTTTATTTTTTATATATATATATTATGTATATGTGTGTGTATGATTTTTTTTTCTCCCTCTTTCTTCTGCTTCCCCCCATCATTTTTTGTTTTTTTTTCTCTCAATATTCTGGGGTGGGTTGGGTTGGGGTATCACCTTTTCTTTCTGTTAATCGTCGCTGTTTATTTTCTGGTAATATAAATGACAGTTGGACAGTTGTAATCTGGAACTTGTCTGCAGCAGGGAACTTACTTGGATTCATCAACGGATTAAGACGATATAGAAGATCCCAGTGCTGCCAGCATCATCCCACACTAAACTGGTTATAGCTGACTGTTCGACAATTCGTTTGTCAATGTATGTTAACTGTCCTGCAGTTTTGTTAATTTGTTGAAAACAATAAATATATCAAACCAGAAAAAAAAAAAAAAAAAAAAAAAAAAAAACAATGATTATAAAATTGAAGAAATGGGAATGACAGATTTATGGAGAGGCCTGAATCCAAAAGACTTCTCACATTACTTGCCGTCTCATAAGGAAACATCACCAAGAAATCACGGTAAAACAAAAAATAAATTACCTGTTACTAGATGAGATCAAAACAAAGTTCCTGAGACAAATGACTATGAAGCAGGCTTAAGGGCAGCCAAATTGTTGGCTAAACACAAGCAGACCCCCACACAAGTGAATTAACAGATAAACCAGAGAAAACAGAGGAAATATTTGGAGGACACTATACACAACCTGAATGTGCACATGAAATGAAAATTAAAGTTTTTTTTTATTATTATTCACTGCATTTAACCTACAAAATGAAACACAAACAATTGTACATAAAAAAATAATTAATTGCTGAGTAGTGATGGATATCAGAGAGAATGGTACTAGGAAATATTGCACTTTTAAGTAATATTCTAATTTTTGGAGATTTACTCGTTAGGGATCTGGCAAACCACCTCCTTGTGGTTAATGTTTTCTTCCAGAATTCCACCAGAGGGCGCCATGGGATCGGTACCTGGAGGATGTTGTGTGCCTCTGCAGTTTTTGCAGGTGCAACATGTCATGTGGTGCTAAAGCAGGTAAACTGCACATAAGTGAAACATCTATGAATGGAACATCAAGTATAGCAACAGCAAAAGTAATAGCAATAACGTTGGGAGGGGAGGCACCATTGTCAATTTGTTCTTTGAAGGAGGAGCTAGCTCTTCCACACGTTCAAAACCCTAGATCTTAATATTTATATTGGTGTAATTCATTACTTCTTTCCCAAATTGTTTGAGTTGGACCTTTAATGACTTTGGTGCTTCCTTCGTCTCTCTTGCTTCCATTTTGTCTTTCTCCCTCCTCTTTCTGTGCTTCATCTCTTTCCAGAAAATCAGTTTCTGCAATAATTTGGCATATTTTTAGACGCACTTTTGTTTCTATGGAGGACTGGTCCTGTGCGTCAGGCTGACTGACTGTTATGGCCCAAGGCCTTTTCCTTTGGGTCTCTAACATCCATGTTTTGGACTCCTTAATTGGTGCTGATTGGAAGTGGAGGCAGCTGGCCAGTGTATCCACCTTAAGATGCACCACTTTCTCTGACTAAGCAGCTCATTCTTTCTGTCTCCCTGCCACTCTCTCCGCTTTCTCCCTTTCTTCCCCAACCAGTTATGATTTTTGCTAAAAAAATTTCCTTTTAAGTTATCTCTTGCGTTGCTTCCCTTTCATTTGTTATGGTTTAAGAGCCAGACCATAACATAGCTATAAAAATAGTTATTAACATTGGGTTTTCTTTGGCCTGAAAGAAAACATTGTCTGATATCTTGTCTTTATTATGATATTCTCCTTAGCTGCGATTAGATCATGGGGTACTTGGTTTTATGTTCACAAACAATATGATTCTTTTGAATGACTCTTTACCTTGAAGGATCCGAATAAGTCTGTTAGTGAGAGCCATTCTTTGTTTTTGTGACTTCACTTGCTTATATTGCTCTGCACACAGGTCAACGGCCATTATTAATTTTATTTAATATTCAATCAGTGAATAAATAGGGTACAAGGAATTTATTTACAAAGAAGGGTTTATATTTTATGAAAATACATAACCAGCTCCTCTGGGGTAGTCCCAAGGCGTTCTCTGGCCAGTAGAGAAACATAGTCCCTCCAGAGTGTATTTAGGCATCGATTCTAGTCAAGTTCAGGGTTCACAGACAACTGCATGACAAAAGGCTCACAAGACAGAAGCTCACAGCTGTAAAATGGAACAAATGCTGAAACCTTAAAAAAATATATATTTCCAAATTCCAACTAAATAAGCCAGACAAAAGTTCACTTTTGTCTCCACACTTTTCCAGTCATACCTGTTGACAGTCAATGCTGTTGTAGTTTATAAATCAAGACTGAAAACCCACCTGTTTAAAGTTGCCTTTGATTCATAATAATGGGAACACCGATCAACTTATATCCGTTTGCATAATGATTTTGACAATGACATTTGACAAAATGTAATAGCTATTGCTTGTTTCATAATCGGTGATCCTATTCTGTTCTTACGTTGAAAAGCGATTTGAACTACCTTTTTGGTGAAAGGTGCTATAAAAATAAACTTGACTTTCTAGTCATGCATGTTGACAGTCAATGCTGGTAGTGGGGTTATGGGAAAGGAATGTAATAGAACAGTCTTTAACATGTCAAGGTATGATCAGGTTTCAGGATAGTTTTTTAAAAGTTTGAGGGCTGTTTTTCTTGCTGATCTTGCTTGCAGAGTGCTAACATTCAAGCAGCCATATTTTCTTCATTTTTTTATTTCCATGTGCTTCACATCAGTGGATTTTTAGAAACCACACTTTCTGAATGTGTAAATAATAATAAAAAAAAACTTCCACAACCCCACAACCTTCCAGGAAGACTTGTTCCTGGTTTTGTTGTGGTCTGTCACACATGGGACTGCAGCAGTGATGTCATGTTTACTGCTATGTAATGATCTTGCACAGTTTACTTGTTTTTGCCAGCTCTCTATTTTTCTTAATTGCTTTGACCCCCTTAAAGAATCCAGTCAGTTTTCATCATTGCATTTTCAGCATTTTTAATACATTCACAAGACACCTTGTGAATGTATTAACCATTTCTCATTGATCTGACACAGTTTGCTCTCTCTTTTGCAAAACTATTTTCTGTGATATATGTTTCAAAAAATACCATGGGATCATTAAACTTTGCATTTCAAAAGATTTCTGACTATGGATCCAATTTGCAAAAGGAATAATGGACATAACCTATGTTGACAGATAAAAATGGCATTGAAAGGGATACCCTATAATGACAAGCAATGGTGCACTGGGTACTATATTTTGTTGTCTGTTTGGTAATGCTTGATTGGAACAGCTCAAACTATAGGCTGCATGTTGTTTGAAACCAGTATTTGCTTCTGTTTCATATTTTGAATGTATAACCTTTTGCACTAAATGTGTCACTGATGTGTCACTGCTTAGGGCTGCATGTTAGTGTGGAGTTCACAGCTGCAAGGAAGCAATGAAGAAAAACTGGCTAGACTGGTTAGCTTCATGATTGACTGGCTAGTTAGCCTAGTTACTGCAGCAAGTTAACACTACACAGCTATATAAAAAAAGCAAAAGGAAATTTCATCACATTAGTTTTACTATATGTTTCTGTAACTTTTTTCTCTTTTTTTATTCCTTGGGCATCAGACAAGTTGGGACGTTTTGACATGATGCTTTCTGAAATCACTTACCTTGAAAAACTCACCCAACTTGTCCTCGGGTGTGTCGCATTCAGAACGTACCACATACCTGAAGACAGTGAAGAGGGAGAGATGGTGCTGGGCTGGAACAAACCAAATGGTAGAGAAGGATGGGGGAGCTAATTAAAGTGTCATCATTATGATACTTTGCTTAGTATTTAATTTAGTATATTAAATACTCAATTGAATCATTTACTTTTCAATATTACTAAATTTGTGTGGAAACTTTCATAGTAGGAAATTATATTATTACCTGTAAGTCTTAATAAAAACAGCAAACGTTACTTTTATTTCTGGCCCCTGGACTGATGCTTATGCCGCTAACTCACCCTGAGCAAAAAAAGGGGCAAGAAAGAAAAATAATATCCCAGTATGAAAGACTTTGTACTAATTTAGCTGCATAGCAAAGAATATTAAATACTGCATTTAATGTTAATTATTCCATAGCTCCACCCTCTTTTTACCATTTGGTTTCTTCCTGCATCCCTCACACACTCCTTCCTGTCCCCTCACTGCTCTCAGGTATGAGTTGCATTTTGTAAGGCAGGTGACTTTAGAGAACATCATGTCAAAACATCCCAAACTGCTTAATGCCCAAGGAAGAAAGAAGAAAAAAGAGGAAGAAAGTGACAAAGGTACAGTAAAACTAAAGTGATGAACTTGCCCATTGCCTTAGTTATTATACAAGTGTGTAGTTCCATCTAGGCTGTCTAGCCACAGCTATTTGATGTGTCGCTTAGATAGTATTTCTTGATTCCTTTCATGCATGCAGCTGTTGACCCCACATTCCACCTTTTTAAAGTTAACACGCAGGCCTAAACGGTGTCAAAGTGCCACACTTTGTTTGCAAAAGACTTTAAGCCATACAAAACAGAAACAAAACCAAATATTGGACAACAAATACAGCACTAAGAGTGCACCATTGCTTGTCATTGTAGCTTATTACATCACTTTCATAACATTATTTTTTTTTTTTATCTTTGTACATCGGCTGTGTCGGTTTGTAAATAGATATTACAAAGATATATTCTTTCCCTTCTTGCAAAAGATTTTTATCCAGAATCAGAAATGCTTTGATTCAAATTTTATTGATTCCATGCCATATATTTCAAACGGAGCAGGAAACTGAAATACTGCAACTATTACAGAAAATACTGTTAATGTAAATCAAAATAAAATCGATCAGAGAATAAGAAAATAAAATTATATCAGTTACAGTATATGAGATATCCAGTATTTACTCTCCTTCCATCTGCCTGTGATCTCCTCCATTTATGCTGGTAAATAACAACATAGATCTGTCACCTTTTAAGGCTATGTAACTTTTACAAAAATATGTTTTTTACATATTTGTTAAAACTGTCACAATGTCATGACAGTATGGTATGAGAAAGATGATCTGTGAAAAAAATCTGGCTTCTCCACCTCTTCCTAGTAATACTATTTCCGTCTGCAGAAATGCAGGGCTCTGGGCAGACAGCCAATCAAGTCAGGTATTTTTCTGAGGAAAAAGCTGCTGACGGCTAAAATCGAGTCAATAAGAGAAGTAGTGAACTGTCCAACAGTAGCAGATGTAAGAATGCGGCAATGGTAACCTGCAACCAAAGGTTTCCTGATAAAATATGAAGCTGAAAATTTAAATAAAATAGGGAAATGATCTGAAAGAGACTTCACAGGGTAAGATAGATAGACCATGAGTTGCCTAGATGTATCAAGATGTCCAGGGTATGTCCCAGATGATGTGTTGGTTCAACTTCTGATTGTGTTAAATTAATTAAGTCAATTGAGAAAAAGCCTTTAAAAGCAAGTGGGTCAGTTGGACAACAAACAAGGATATTAGAATCACCAAAAATTAAAAGACTGTCATAATTGGGAATAAAATTAGCAAAATATTCAGAAAATTCTTGAGTCGTTTTCTGTTTGTGGGTGATAGACAACACATAAGAGTGCGCATAAGCTCAATCACAAACAGCTGCAAATCAAAAGATGAGTAATTGTTTGTGGAAAAAGTCAGAATTTTGTAATAGTTTTCCATGGGGTGCTTTGTGTCAACAAAACTGTATTTCCTGAGGATCCTGTGCAAGGGCTGCAAGAAAGACGAAGCAAGATGAGTCCAGAGCTTCAAAGCAGCCCACTTTTAAAATGTTTTTTATCTTTATTTCTTGAATCCTGCTCCTTATTTTATCTTCAGACACATCAAGATGTTTAAACCTCACCCCTGGGCCTTCTGCAACACCACCAAGCACTCCTTCTTTTGCCTCCACCTCACAAGAAATCACTTATCTGTCAGAAACAAAGACTGCAGCAAAGGACCAGGTCAGAATATTTGTAATATCTTCAGTTTATAGACACTTTGTGCTTTGATTAACATTTTTTTTAAACTAAAAACTAATGAGTGATCGCTTATAAATATTTGGTGACATAAAATCAAAGAGAAACAACAGTAGGATTCCAGGCCATGCAAAAATCATTTGCACATACCCAATGTGAAGGGATTTCATGGGATTCGGACTGAACAGGTGTGAAGCCATAGGAAAACCACTAATCAGTGAGGCTAATCAGAGAAATGGGTTACAAATTGAAAAGGGCCATGGAGACTGGATTTTATATTGTTGAAGTTACATGAGCTGAGGAGTCCGGATGCAAAATTTCAGGGGGATTCACCTATTAATGTGGGGAGCTAACTGTGTCTCTCCAGCACAAACCACAGAATAATGTTTTTCTGAAACTGTTTTATCATGGTGTCATCAGACAAAGCAACAGAGAGAAGAGCCTGATGCAGAGCTGAACAGACAAATAGACAAGGAGAAGGAAAAGCAGGTAACTATACGTTTGATGCTGGTGAAGTTATCCAGGAGACAAAACCAAAAAAAGTATAAATAACTTAATTGCAAAGAATTAAGTCCTTGGAAGTAAAGTTAGCGAGAATTTTACTTGCTAAAATTTAAATTCTTTAAGCAAGAAAAACCATAAAAAAAAGAAATCTTTTTTTATGGTTTTATGTCAGTGTGATGAACATATTTCATATACTTAAGAGTGACTGTGCTGTTGTTGTTGTGTTGAACTGTTTGGGTTGTTACAGGTAGTTAATTAAAGTGCTGGACACTGCAGAGGTTCAGTTTGGTGAGCGTTTTGAAAAAGACTGCAAGAGTTTGCCAAAGTTCGAGAGTGCACTCCTGACTGGGGATACAGATGATTCCCAAATTCAGTATCCTGAGCTAAACACAATAAATCAAAAGATTTTAAATTGCCTAAAATTTAAGACTAAAATGGCATGCTTACTTTGTAAAAGTGCAAATAATCTGTATTGTTTGATTGTTGTTACCATAGCTACAGTCAGATGCAATGAGTTTAATCTTTGTATTTGAGCTCGGTTTGTTCACAAATACATCTCAGCAAATGACAAATATCAATAACTGCTATTAAACTCAGCCAGTTAAACTAGGCACCCTCTGACTTTCTGCTTGTTCAAAATACTTTCTTAGACAAGAGGTCTTCAGTTATACTGATGCCAAGTTTAAGCAGCATATAGAAGTTCACTTTTAACTAACTGGTTGACGGTAACTGGTTGCTCAGGATTTTATTTCGGGAAATGCTTATGCACTGATGCAGCGTTGACCGTATGCCAGCACTGAGGCTGCATAGACTGCCCTGCGGCCTGACTTTGATCTGATCACCACTGATCTTTGTGTTGTTGTAGCCTAAAGGGACATGGGATTCAGTCACATTCAGTTCATATTCTGTCACTCAAAGCACCATCTAAACCTCCGTCCTCTCTCCTTCTTTCCAGCGTCATGATATTATCTCACGGATCAAAAAAAAGGAATGCTGCTTCTTTCAGAGGGATCCCAGTAAGGATAATTTGCCACTACGTAAACAGTTGAGTGTAGTTTCTGCACGTTTCACTATTGTAAGAGGAAACTGCTGAGACCGCAGTTAAATCTCATGTATAGTCTCTGCAGTGCTCTGAAATGCTAATATTTATTTACAAACCGTCTTGCTTTGAATTGTTAAAAAAAACTAAACTTAGCTTTTTGTTTAAAATGTTTGATAATTTCTAACAATGTTCAGTTCTGGCAAACTTTTAATATCAAGCTTCATTAACTTTTTAGATCTTAATTTACCTGCTTGGGCATTTATAGAAAAAAAAAGTGATTTTTTTTCAATCTATTTCTCCAGCAGTCTGAAATGCAAAGGCAGGTAAAGGTAATAAAGGATGCCAAGATACAGTGCAATAACATCCTCATCATAGTCATAACCCACATATCTGAATCTTTTCCACCAACATAAACATGTGCAATCATGCAATTTGTGTTTTTTACAGCAAAGACAAAGAAGAAGTGTGTCTTTGTGGAAACTCGAAGACTAAACACACTGATAAAGCCATCAAGGCAGGAGAGTTCACCAGGGAAACCTGGGACAAAGAAAAACATGTCTGCAATGCCCCAACAGATGCTTTTGGAGACATCAATTTTCGTAGTTTTTGGCAAAAGAAAAGCAAGGTAAATTATTCTATCTCAGCTTAAAATGAACAAATTGACATTATTATGTTGCAATTCACTGATTTAAAGATCACATCTCTGCAATAGTTGCTCTAATCATTTTACCATTGCTCATATCATATGGAGAGTAGAAAATGTTTAGGATTTTCTGGAACTGTGTTAAAACAAAAACCCAACAAGAATGAATTGTTGGTTTTGTCAGACCTCCATTCTTGGTCCTCTATTATTTCACATGTAAATTATTCCCAATAATCCACTAGTCACTAAATCAGTGTGTTTTTATTCTAAATGAAATAGTTTCTACAACTTAACATAGATAAGAAAGAAAACACAGCTTTTCATTGTGTAAATGCGAGGACAACCATGTACACTGAATAGGGCTAAAGATTTCAGCACTCAGGAAACTTTGATGTCCTTTTGAACAGAGATGTAAATTTGAACAACCATTTGAAGTCTATTACTAAGTCAGCCTATCATAATCCTTACAACATATTAAAGAGGCTTCTCTCTCAAAACAGGCTATAAAAACTGGTGCATACTTTTAATTTCAGTAGGTTAGATTACTGGTGTCTTTACTATCTCACACAAAAAATAATCTAACTAAAAACTAAAATTAGTAATGGATTTTACTTAGATTGCATGTGATTTTATGCAAACAAAATGCTATCCCATCACATGATGCTGCCACCACTGTACTTCACAGTAGGGAAGGTATTGGCCTGATGGTGACTTGTGCCTGGTTTTTTCCCAATATGATGCCTGGTATTCACACCAAGGAACTGAATCTTTGTCTCCTCGGACTAGAGAATTTTGTTTTTCATGGTCTGAGTTTCCTTTGCCTTTTGCCTAACTCAACACAGGATGTTGTGTGTTTTTCATCTGTGTGTCTTTCATCTGGGCACTCTACCATATAGGCCTAATTGGTGGATGGCTGCAGAGATGGTTGTCCTTCCTGAAGGTCATCCTCTTTAAACAGAGGAAAAGTGGCACGCTGACAGAGTGACCATTGGGGTCTTGATCACCTCACTGTCTAAGGCCCTTCTCCCAGATTTGTGCCTCAAGACAATTCTCTCTCTGAGGTCTACAGGCAATTCCTTTGAATTAATGCTTTGTGTTTGACCTCTGACCTCCACTGTCAACTTCACTGAGACTCCACTGAGACCTTTTGTAGATGTGTGTGCCTTTCCAAATCAAGTCCAATTAACAGAATTTACCACAGGTGGACTCCATTTAAGCCGTCGAAACATTTAAAGGATGATCTGAGGAAGCAATTCAACTTTGAGCTTCATGGCAAAGCTGTGAATATTTGCTTAAAATTGATTTCTTGGTTTTCTGTTTTTAATAAATAAATGAAAAACCTTACATTTTTTCCACATTGTCATAATGGGGTATTTATGTGTAGAAGGAAATATATTAATTTAATATGATTTGCATTAAGGTCATAATATAACAAAATTTGGGAATATGGAAAAAGGAAAATCTTTCCGGATGCACTTTACGTAAATGCACATTCTGATTTTATTTATTGAAGAAATGTATAGAAAATTTATTATTTTCCCCACCACCTCCAGTATGCACGAGTGTCTGCAGACACCAGTCCTAAGTTGCTCTACGAGTTACTGACTAAACAGTGGAAACTCTGTCCTCCCAAACTGGTCATCTCTGTGACTGGAGGAGCCAAGAAATTCTACCTGAAGTCCCACCTGAAGAAGGTTTTCTACAGAGGAATTATCAAAATTGCTCAGACTACAGGTGAGACAAACAGAAAACTAGCGATAGGTGTGATGAATGTCAACCAGAAACACACACAGTGATTCTTTATTATCTGTAGGTGCATGGATCATCACCGGTGGTACCAATGTGGGTGTGATGAGACATGTTGGATTGGCTATGAGGGACTGTGCCCTGAGTAACACCACGCAGCAGAAAATAGTGGCTATTGGAGTGGCACCATGGGGAGTAATTCACAACAGGGCTGCGTTGGTACATGACAAAGTAAGAAGCTTGTGAATAGATTTGTGTGTTTCTTTCATACTGTTAATTGTGTTTATTTGCAGGGTTGCTTCCCAGCTAATTATGTGATTGACACACAAGGTCAGCGTGATCTGACGTATCTTGATAACAATCATACCCACTTCCTGTTGGTTGACGATGGAACCAGTGGACACTATCGTGTGGAGATCCCGCTGCGTGCAAAACTAGAGCAATACATCTCAGACATGGAGATCAAGCTTGAAGAGAAAGGTTAAGTTGAGATAAATTTTCATTATTAAAATTTATTTTTAAAAAAAGCAAGTAGAACTGCAAGCAATTTGCAAATGGGTTCCATACTCTACACCAGTGGTTCTTAACCTGGGGTTCGATCGAACCCCAGGGGTTCGATGAGTCGGTCTCAGAGGTTCGGCGGAGCCTCTGCCGTGGAAGTAAAGACACATTTGTGTAAAGTCGTGATGACGCACCCCGCTTTGCTATCAGTTCCTGCAGAGGATCACGTTACATTGCTTAGCCAATCAGCGCTGCTGCAGACGCCCCCTCCCAGCCCCCCCACGCTCAACAGTTTCCAGCAGCGATATTGTTGTATTTATCAAAAGGGTTCAGTGAATGCACATATGAAACTGGTGGGTTCAGTACCTCAAAAAAGGTTAAGAACCACTGCTCTACACATATATTTCACACTTGATTTCCTGTAACAAAACAAAAAAATTGCAAAAAAAATTTTTTTTTTCATTCTTAAAACTGAAAAGTAAAAATTTTAAATTTAATTAACAGTGATTGATTGTTGGTTCAGTTATCTAAATCCAAAATATAATATTCAGTTGTTTTTACATGTAACTTTGCAGGCTGGAAATTCCCAAAGAAGAAGAGTTTAAAGGAGATTATTGAACTTCATAAAGTTAATTACTTAGTTGAAATAAAATAATTTTGTTCATGTTAAGATCATCAGCTCTCAATGAGATGTGTTGACTGACTCTAAATAAGGCAAACACATTCATGGCGAGGAAGGGTGCCAGAAAACGATTTTCCTAAAACTGTGTACATTCTCATAAAATGTGGAATTTGTATTTTGCCTGGGTAGGACAAAAGAACAAAGAGAAGCGCCTTATTTCACTAATCACACTCATTACCAGTGATAAGCAGATAAATTACCATTTACTTCTCTTTGTGGAAAAAGAGCACCTTGATATTTATTAGTGCTGCAGTTCATTACATAAATTATTTCCATTTTCAAAAAAAAGACTTTTGTTGATAATGCGGTTAAAATTACACACCAACATTAGCATGTGCACCCGACATTCAAGATATGCACTAAAAGAGTGTGCAAGGTGACAAAACACACTCACACAATCCCGCGATCTAAAAACTGTATCTGGTGTGACTGTGAAAATGGTGAAAATGAAAAGCATCACAAGCTTAGGCCACAATTTCAGGGCACTAACAAAGAAGTAAAGTTTGTCTTTGTGTTAATCATTAAAATAATGCGTCCTTTTTCTATTTTCATTTTTCAAGATTAGTTTTAAAACAAAAACAGTATTTTAAAAAAAATGTCTTGTTTTATTTTGTAATGGAAAAACCAAAGAGCTAACCGTTCACCGATTCCTGACCCAGCTCATCTGCACCTGATCCCATCCCTTCCCACATAGTCTCTTCTGTCAGCCTGGTGTTACCTGGTTTGTTCGTAATAAGACATGATTCAAAGAACATTTTGGAAAAGAGAAATTATGTCTACATCAAGTAGTTGTGGAAGAACTACTTGACAATAATTGATAGAAATTTATAAATTTTAAAATTTCTATTCATGATGGTGACACTAGTGGTCAAATTTAACAAAATGTTCTCAATTTGTATGGGATGCAATTTTGTATATAATGTGCTTTCCCTGATATTAACATTTCATTCCACAGACTTCAAAGGTCAAATGTGAGATATCATAAAAGCCACATCCACTTCATAATCATTTTCAAGATAAGACCTCTGGGTGTCGAACATCTGTACTAAATTTTAGAGTAATCCTTCAAGCGATCATGTAGATGTATTTTTTTTTTTTTTTTTTACCCCATAGCATCATAGACTCCATAAAACTCAATACACAGTGACAACAAATCATATAACATATCCTTTGCAACATCGCCTCCTATGTTATTGGGAAAATTATTTTTGCAGTGATTTTTTTTTTCTACTCAGATTTATTTTTCTAGGATTTCCTAAGTATTCAGGCAAACACGTTTCAGAAGAGGAGAATAATAATAATAATAATAATAATAATAATAACAAAATATGTACAATTATAATAGGGTTCTTTGCTCTGCTGGAGGCAGATGAATGGCCATCCCTTGCATTGGTTGTCCGCTCGGTTCTGAGGGCTTTGAACACTAATTACCAGTAACTGTAAATAATTGTTTTAATTATCTACCATTCAGAGAGTGGCATCAAGACCCCAGTGGTTTGTGTGGTTTTGGATGGAGGACGTGGCACACTGAGAGTGAGTTAGCCGTTTCCTGAATCTTCTTTCCATCTTTGAGTTTGAGGTAATCTGACCTTGTATTTGTGCCTCCCCTCAGACAGTCTACCATGCCATCCAAAACAACACACCATGCGTGATCCTGGAGGGCTCTGGGAGAATGGCAGATGTTATTGCCTACGTGTTTGAACAGTGTGAGAGTACGACCATTTCCAACGACCTCATCCAGCAGCAGATGGAGAAGTTTTTCAATAAAGATTTCAAAAATTTCACACGCCAAGAGATTGAAGAATGCGAAAAAATGGTTAGTGAGGTCATGATGTTCCAGTCCATGACAAGTAGTGATACACTATGGAGGTTTTGATATGGGCCATTCTGGCACTTGCTCGGGATGGCCATAAGAGGAAGGGAATTTGGGGGAATATGGGGCTTTTAAGCATCTCTCTGTCATTGTTATATCTATACCACCCTCAGAACTGACATTTTTGTGTGTCAGTGTGACGCAAAAATAGCACCCGCAATTACTTTCAAGTTTGATAAATTGTGTTGTGGCTGTTAAGTCAATACAAATGCATGTCCTCGTCTTAGTATTTTATACTTTCAGATGATAAGTATATGCTTTTTATGTTCATAAAGGCAGACATGCTACATTTATGGTCCCAGCCTTTCTCCTGATTTTGCTGATGCAATCTTGCTTGCATGTTGTTTGTAGGTCAAGTTTGCACGTGCTATCAAGTTTGCACCACCTTTTGTACAAAAACTGGGGGTGCAATTGAATGCATGTTTAAAAGTGGTGCAGACTGGCCTCTTTAAAGGAGGATTCTGCATGTGCTACTGGCTGTAGTGGAAAAAGAACAATTTGCCAAGCACTGTTAAGTGAAAGTCATAGTCAGGTTTATTAATGCCATGTACATGATATGAAAGCCACGAGATCAAAATTCATTGTATTGGTCAAATTAAAGCTTCAAATAAGAGTCATAGCAGTCTTTCAGTTGGCACTATGTGGACTCTGACAACAGGCAGACAACATAGCAGTTTCATACCAACAATAAGAAATCCAAAACAGCTTAGAGACAGTTTGATTTCTGAGCAGCTGCAGAAAAAAAACATCTAAACTTGGGTCTTTATCCTAGAGAGCTTCATTTGGTTCATAATCATTTAGAATGAAAAAAACAAACAAACAAAAAAAAAAAACATAATATAACCGAAGAGGGGAGGGACAGTAAAAGAAACATGAAGTAGAAATTAGGGCTGAAACGATTCCTCGAATGATTCGAGTACCTCGATTACTAAAATTCCTCGAGGAAAATTTACCTGCCTCGAAGCTTCGTTAATTTATGTTTTATTAGTTAGCGCACCGTGTTCCGGCCGGGACTTCATTTGCGTTGCGCGGAGCTCTCACTTCCGCCTCTGAGTTGTTGACAAAAGCTAAGTCTCAGCGGCATAAAGTCCAATCTTCAAGATTAGCCCGTGGGGATTTTATTGATTGATGATAATGCCCGACTTTTTATCGTTTTTGGGGAACCAATAAGCATCCTTAACATGACTGGGGGATGCCTGGAGTACGGCAGCATTTCTCCTCCGGGGCTGCTGGTTGAAAGCGAACAGCGGGAAGAGCGCTGAGGTGAGCGGATAGCCTGAACAGGGCGGGCGGCTGAGTAGCTGATGCTTACCGTGTAAATGTAGCTTTACCGACGAACCGCACAATAAATTTCATATCCCGGTCTGAAGAAACGGGTGGCGGAGCGCATCGTACATGGCTAGTAGATGAGTTTCTGAGTGTGACCAGTGAAGGTGTCGTAAATATCCCGTATTGCTTCCCCCCGTGTTCGTCCCCCGGTCTAACGGTTCGTCAGTCCGCTGGTCTATTTCCTCCCCTCCATCTTACGTTCGTTCATTCGCCCTCTCCTCCCACTCCAGGCGGCATTTCCCGTATTTTCAAACCCAAAGCGTGACAGGTTAGGTGGCAAGGTGAGTTTAATTAATCTATTAAACTCACTGAAGATGAATACATAAACTAAAAGCTGGATTGTAGACATTTTTTATAAGCATATTTGTGAGCCTGCCTCTTTGTTATTAAATTCAATATAATTTCAGATTTTTCTATAACTTTTCTTCTGGTTAACTTAGAAAGTGAGCTATTATTGTTACAGGCTAGTTTTCTAAACTACAAAAAAGCAACTGTTAGGGATGCTCAAATATGAAAAATTGGACTGATATTGATATCTGATAGTAACACTGGTATTATGCCAGATTTACCAATATTTCATTTTAGAATTTTTTTTTATCCGATTACTCGATTAATCGTAAGAATAATCGATAGATTACTCGATTACTAAAATATTCGTTTACAACAGCCCTAGTAGAAATACATCATGCTGGAAGAATGGTAATTTTAATAATACATGTCATTAAAATAAGCATCCATTGTGGTACAACATAACAATGAAAACAATCAAAAAAATCTATCAACATAAAGCTCTTAATAGGCATATTTAACTCTTCATCTCCAAACTTACCTCCAAATTTTCCATGACAAAGAAAAATGGGAGATTACTTGCTGGACCCAACCATTGCAAACCAAGTGATGATTCTAGCTGTTAGTGTTTTGTTAATGTTCAGTTTTTGTAAAGTAACGTGACATAATATTTAAGTTTAGTCATAGTATTTTTCTTTTTAGGTTTATTTGCATGAATATCGTCTGCATACACTTTACATATTCATGAATGCAGAAATGCTAAATTTATTGCACACGCTATTCTCATTATTTTACTGAAGGAATGATGTTTTTAGATCAGATGTTTGCATGCTACCAAGTTTGTAGCCATGTCTTTACATGTAAACCTATTGAAGATCATCCCTTTGGATTATGACAAAAATATTTGTTGTGGTACTAAACAAAAAAATTAAAAAAATACTTCTACTACCTGACATAAAATAGGATGTTATCTGATATTCTAAATTTTCTGATGTCGTAAACCACGTCATATGACACATGTCAACATATTTCCATCACAGCAGGTCTAGACATTTGTCTGCTCTGTCTCCAGATTCAGGAGATCATAAAGAAGCCCGAATTACTGACAATATTCAAAGCAAGCAAGGATGAGCGGGTGAACATGGATGTGGTAATCCTTGATGTTCTTCTCAAAGGTAACTATGGTGCCTTGCAAGACTATTTAAAATGTCATACTACAACTGGAGACCAGAGTATATTATTGTTATTTTATGAGCTAAACCAACACAAAGTAGTTGGACTGTAATTGATATGATTTTTAATTATATTTTCAGATAAAAATTTGGAAAATGTGGAAAGTATTTTTATTAAACTGGTTTAACTTTTCAAAAAATATCTTTAACTGAAAGAGTCAGTTAAAAACTATGATGGAGTTGACAAAATGCCAAACTACCTCAATTTATATGTTATTCTGAAGGAGGCCATATTGTAGCTCATCAGGTCCAGGAAATCTTTACATTGTACCAAAATTAAGCTTTTATTTCACAAAATTTCATCAAAATATTGTAAATGGTCAGTTATGGTGTTGTGATGAAAAACTTAGGTATAAAATGGAAGAAAAAAACTAAAGAATTACATGCTAACCCAGAGGTTCCCAAACTGTGGGGCGCGCCCCCTAGGGGAGGCGCCGTGTCATTGCAGGGGGGGCGCAGGAAGCCGTCTGGATGAAAAAAACAAAAACATGAACACTGTATGCGCTGGGTTTTTACCTTAGAATGGCCAACTCTCTGTTATTCCTATGTCAATTTGATACAGTAGAAGCTTCCACACTTCCCACATTTGTGTCCTCTGTCACTTTTATCAGCAGTTAAAACTGCTTAATCCGTTGTTAACATGTCGTAACCTGTTTTTCCGAGCCGCCTTTAAACGCAACATGAGCGCTACGACGCTCGCGCTGGGTTTACACCTGTGAAGGAGACCTGCTGCTGCTGGGCGGAGCTACGTAGGTTTGTGTTAGAATCACGGCAGCAAACCAGCAAAACGCAAAGAACTTTTCACAATTTTTCCCTCCAAAGTAACCGACTGAGTTGAGTAAAGCTGTTGGATGCAGGTAATGTTAGCTAAAAGATGACTAGCTAGCTAATATCAATACAGCACCTTAAGGTTAACAAGTACCTTGTAGGCTACCGATGTTGGTGTCTATTTTCAGCTACCTACATTCATTTTGCCCCCCAAAAAAATCGATGCCCCCCCCCCCGTCACACGTCGTTTCAACCAGACAGCCATTTGTAATCCATGGGGGGCGGGGGGGTCGCAGAAAATGTTTGGAAACCACTGTGCTAACCAGAGCTGCCTAGACCTCTTAGCAAAGGAAGAGAAAGGAAGTGGTCATGGGGTCCTCAGAAGTTCTGGTGCCCCCCAATAATGCCTGATTATTTTTTTTTTTACATTCTTTTTATGTTTGACAGTGTTGACAAAAACTTAGGATAAATTTCAATTGAGTTGGAAAATATATAAAAATGATTTTTAATTCAATTTATTGATACTTTTATAATTATTTATTTGAATACTTATACTTATTTGTCATAGTATATTATCTTAGTATCCCTTTAATTGTTTTAAACAATTATAATATATTGAGTTCTGCTTCAGGGCAAGGGATTTTACAGACACCATCCACCTACTACAAAGTTTAAATAAAAAAAATATTCAGCAAACACTGGGAAAACTTATTGTTGTGCTGACATGGCCCAGATTAGTTTAGTTAGTTATTTGAAAAAAAAAAAAAAAAAAAACTTATTTTATTTAAATTCTGTGCTTTATCCATAGGACCTGTTTTGTCCATGATCTCAAGAATCACTGAACCCCATTTTCTCCAGTACCCCAAAATAAAACTCATTGTGTTTAGAGATAATTAATTAATAACTGAGCTCCTTCTGGACATCTAATCAGTTCTCATCTAACTCCAACCTTTGTCTATGAGTTCTCTGCTTTTTTTCAGCCAAAACTACTTCACTACTTTGTGTTCTTAAGCTGTGCTTGTTATACTGGTTAACTGCCTTAAATAAAGGTTGATAAGTGTGTTTGCAGTGCATCTTGAAGATATTTAGCTGTCAGTCTATATTCTACCTTCAGCTTTGAGGACTAGTGAATTAAAAGATGAATCCTGGAAGAAGCAGCAGCAGCTGAAGCTGGCTATTGCCTGGAACAGAGCCGACTTAGCTCAGAGTGAGATTTTCACTAAGGAGAGCATGTGGGAGGTGAGTTTATGTCAGAACACTTTGCCTGTTGAAACAAAAGGTTTTGATTTGCTTTGAAACTTTATTTAAAATTATCACAATGAAAGAGTAAAGTAAATAAATATTTTTGAGCAATGTATCTAAATAAGCCAATCATTTGTGAAAAAGAAGGTCAATATGGTGTCACAATAAATAAATCAATGTGAATACCATACCAATACCATAAATTATAAGTTTTTGAAAAGTGTGGGATCCAAGGAGTAGCACACAGGGAGATGCACAGATAGACTCTAGGTGGTGCTGGAGCACCTGCTCTCTGCAGTGATGCTATCCACAAGAGAGGAGTTCCCAGATCTCTCTCCAGTTGTCCTTTTATGGCACTGGTCTCTCGTTCTCAAAGGGATTTCACCCCCTTCAGGAATGGAGCACAACTAAAGCTTTCACTGGGCTTAAGTGATGTAATCTGTGAACAACCAAGGCACTAATCTCCCTTTCAGCCCATGTTGGTACAGGACAGTTTGACTGTGGATAATAACATTGCCTTACCAGCTTCAGCCATTGTCTACACTAGATCTCTGGCTTTTGTTTTGGGGTCAATCTGCACATTTTGGACCAAAATACATTCATTTCTGGGACACAGAACCCGTCTCCTTCCTGAATGATATGATGGACATTTCCATCATGTTTGTACTCGCATGTAATTGTTTGAACAGATGATCATAGCATCTTCACACATCTTTAATTGTTCTCAAGAATTAACCAGACTTCTGTAGCTTCACAATTCTCTTCCTGGCATCTTGGCAGATTTATTTTGAATATCTCATCATGTCAAACAAGAAAGCAGTGTGTGACTGTAAACATCTACAGGTTTGAGTCCAAATTAACGCAAATGTATCAGTTAACCTATGAGAAGTTTGTAGAAGAAAACTCAAAAAGTTTAACTCAAATCATACATTTTAAAAGGCAGTTATGCCTGATACTGACCAAATGTATGTACTTTTGAAATTGAGGATAGTTCTTGTTACGTCTTCTGGAATTTAGCAAATAAAAGTAATTATGGTAATTCTAACTAAGCTAAAACATGAAAAGTTTGGCCTGATTTAACTTTAGACCACGAAAAGTAATGGTTGTCTTTTTATTCGGTGTATGTAAACATCTGGTTTCAACTGTATGTTTGTTTGATTAGATACGACAATGGATGAAGGGTGAAATGAGTGCTGCTTCAATCTCTTTTCAGACACTTTCAAACTGTTACTTCACCCTTTTTTGCAAGACTGAAATAACTGTAAAGAAACCAAATCTGCTGGAAAACTACTGACTTCTTAACCTGTGGTGCTGTGTAAAAACAGTGAATTATCTACTGCTACTTTAGGGTTTGCAAGAAGCAACACTTTCTCACTTTCAGATTTTTTTTTCTGGTTTACTAGTAGTGGGTTTGATTGACATAAAACTGGTTGGTTTTCCACCAACATCAGAAGTCTCTTCTTTTCTTTCTTTAGTCCAGTGACCTACACGACGCCATGCATTTAGCCCTGGTTGACAACAAGCCTGATTTTGTGAGTCTGCTCCTGGAGAACGGTGTGATTCTGAAGGACTTCCTGAAAAAGGACAATAGCACCCTTTGTGAGCTCTACCAAAAGCTGCCCAATTGCTTTTTCTTGAAAAAGCTGGTCAAGAGGATGAAACTTGCCAGCAGTAGCAGGAGGCAGGCAATAAGCGGGGAGGCTATTAAAGAGGCACGAGAAAAAATTTCCTTGGATAAAGTTTCTGATGAAGTGCGCCACCTGCTGGGAAAATTCACAAAGCGCATCTATCATCAACCCCTCAAGGATACAGGACAGTGTGCTGTGGGTGTAGAGTCTAGACAGCATGTGAGTATGTTTTATTCTGAACTTTATTAAGTTGGCAAAAACAAAATCCTACAATTAGAAATTGTTTTTCATAAAATGGTCAGACTCAAATCTACAGGCACCTCTACTGTTAATATCTTATACAACCCATTTCTGCCAGAAAAATATCACTTGGTTTTCTGTAACATTTCAGGCAGTAATTACATACAGAGTGAATCTTAGATTATTAATTTTTACACATGTTTCCTATACTATTTTCTCTCTAGACCAGTTTTTCTACAGATTAAATTAGATGTATGTCAGGATGATCAGTTTTGTTTCTATGTTTAAATGTGATGCTTTCCTAAAAATGCTGCAACTATAATCAAATGAAAAACATTCAGTCATTGTTTTGCTTTTTAAGCATTCTCCTTTTAAGTCCACCATGGTCTTATGTTTTCTCTTATGACAACTTTTATCTGTCATAAATATGGCATTTTAAGCTTGAAAAAAAAAAAAAAAAAAAAAAAACAAAATAGTCTGTAACGTAAAAAAGAGGTAAACTGTTGACTTTCACCTGCCTGCCTCCTCCCTCCTCCCTGCACTTGGATCCTGCAATTCATCATTTTATGACTGTGTCCTGCTACTCCATGTGGCACAGCACAGTGCATATTCAGGTTACTAGGTCTGGAGACTGAGATGGATGTGGAAGAAGAAAATTTAGTCAAAAATTATGAAAAAGTTTAAATAAAAATAACACATTCTTCACTTGCAAATACAGGAATTTTTGGTTGGGAAATATACACTGCTAGAAAAAATAAAGGGAACACTCAAATAACACATCCTAGATCTGAATGAATGAAATATTCTCATTGAATACTTTGTTCTGTACAAAGTTGAATGTGCTGACAACAAAATCACACAAAAATCATCAATGGAAATCAAATTTATTAACCAATGGAGGCCTGGATTTGGAGCCACACACAAAATTAAAGTGAAATGTTCCCTTTATTTTTTTGAGCAGTATATTTATTCAGATAATGTATGAATATCCTCCCTCTGTGAAAGGGGCATGAACTATCCAGTTCTGAAGATTGCCATTCATAAATATTAATTTAGAAACTGTTTTATTTATGGAGCATCATGGGATTAATTCCAGTGTTTCTAGTTCAAAATGTCATTAATAGATGTCTTCATTAGGTATTTCATTAAAATATTATTTTATTTCAAAGACTTTCCTGAGATCATTGACTCCACAATCTGTTTCAGCTTTATAGAGTGTACTTGTTGATATAACCCCAACAAATCCAATCCCTTACTCTTTTTAAGGATTCTCAGGAAACTAAAGTGCTGTCAACGTTCAAGGATCTCAGGGAAGCTCAAAGAGTTGCAGGCAGAGACCTTTTCCTTTGGGCAGTTGTACAGAACAACAAGGAGCTGGCTGAAATCGCCTGGGATCAGGTGATTAAAAACTCCCGCACGTTTAAAGAAACTGTGTTCAAAGTGGTTTATGTGTCTAACTCTGCATTTCTCTCTATGTGCTCAGTGTGGAGACTGCATATCTGCTGCTCTGGCTGCCAGTAAGATCCTGAAGAAAATGGCACAGGAGGTAAACGATGCTGACGACGCTCAGGAAATGCTGGAGCTCGCCAGTCACTATGAAGATCGCGCGATTGGTATGAGACAGAGGTAAAGAGAACCTTTACAGGCAGAGGTTTATTGACTTGCATGTGTGTCTTCAGGTGTGTTCAGCGAGTGCTACAAGAATGATGAGGTGCGTGCCCAGAAGCTGCTGGTTCGAGTTTCATGCTATTGGGGCAGGACGACGTGTCTGAGGCTGGCGCTGGAGGCCGATGATAAAAATTTTGTGGCTCAGTCAGGTGTTCAGGTGAAGCAGATTTTTATTTACATTTTATAAATTAGAACATGTAGCATATCATTCATAAACCATGCAGTGAGATGAGACCAACATTTAACCTTCTTGCCTATATGCAAAATGGTATGCGTTAAACTTAACTCTGAACCTCATCCTGAAATCATCATTTTCACCTAAAAATACAATAATGACAACATTATAGTGTAGGTTTGTCTTCTTTTTGTTTTTTTGTTTTTTTTCTTTTTTTGTGGAGGCACAAGAGGTTAATGATGATATGGATGTACCACAATTCATGAAAATCTTGGAAGAAATCCTGATACCATCTGCCATTAGGACTTGCAGTTGTTGAAACCCAAGAAATACATTGAGGTTTTTTGACTGTATTGTTACAAAGTGAGAAAAAGGGCAAAGCGATTGCTTTAACATGGGACTGCAGACTTACCAGTTGTAAAGTGAAGTTACATGAACATCATGGATACAGACCCACACAGTGATGTTGAACAGTCTGCCTTCTTATATCCATGTATTGTTCAAAGTTTTTGATAAGACTCTTGTGCTTTAGGATCTTCTTACTCAGATCTGGTGTGGTGAGCTTTCAGTCAACAATCCTGTGTGGAGGGTGCTGGTCTGCATGGTCTTCTTCCCTCTGATCTACACCAAGTTTCTGGCGTTCAGGTGAATTATTAATGGGAGAGATTGTGTAATTGAAAACTCTGGAAGTTGTAAAGCCTCAATTTCCACAATTATTTTCCACATTCATTTCTGTTGTTCCTGTGAATCTTTTTAGAAGAGATGAAGTCACCCAGAGTAAAACTGAGAAGGAAAAGGAAAAAAACAAAACTAGAGAGGAAGAGCCAAAGAGCCCTTCGAACGACGAGCCGGAGCACTCGTAAGAGGACAACCTGTCATTGATTGAATTAAAGACCTACTTAACATTTGTTTCTAGTTCTTTCTATGTTATTTTATACATCCCTGTGAATTGTGAAGCTTTATTTTTGTATTTTATTTTTTATTTTTTGGTAGCAACAATCTTTGATCAGAGTTACATTGATGCTGATGTTTCTGCCCACAGAGAGTCGAATGTGGAGCCTCTGAACTGCTGGTCCAGACTGGTTGGACTGTACAAAGCTCCTCAGGTCAAGTTTTATGGAAACATCATCTCGTACTTTGCCTTCCTGTCCCTGTTTGCTGTGGTCCTGATGGTCGACTTCCAAAGAACTCTATCTGTAGGAGAGCAGCTGCTCTACAGCTGGCTGTTCACTCTGGTGTGTGAGGAGATCAGACAGGTGAGACTCTCATTTATAAACATGCTGCAGCTTCCATGTTTAATAGTACTTAACCACATGTATTTCCAATCATCTTTACCAGGCTTGTGCAGTTGAAATCAGATATTTACATCGACTAAATGTAAACACATATAAATTTTTTTTCTCACATTCTGAACGTAGGTCAGACCAAACTTTTCTTGTTTTAGCTTAGATAGAATTACCAAAATTATTTTGATTTGTTAAACACCAGAAAACTTTGCAAGAGTTTGGAGATTTTTTAAACCTCAAATTCAGAAGTTTATGCACATTTGGTCAGTATCAGAGATAACTTTTAAAATGTATAACTAGATTAAACTTCTTGGGTTTTCTTCCACAAAATTCTACCAAAGGTTTGCTGGACTTCTGGCTCATTCCTTATGACAGAACTTTTGCAACTGAGTCCATTTTGTAGACCACCTCACTCGCACATATTTTTTCTGATCTTCCCACAGCTTCTTCATAGGACTGAGATCAGGGCTTTGTGATGGCCACACCAAAACAATGACTTTATTGTTCTTTAGTCTCATTATAACCACTTTGGTTGTATGATTAGGATTATTGTCCATTTGGAAGACCAATTTGAGTCCAAGCTTTTCCCAATTTGACTGTGGATAATAACATTGTCTTATCTGCTTCAGCTAGTGTCTGCACTAGACTTTTGGCTCTTGTTCCGAGGTAAATTTGCACACTTTGGACCAAAATATATTAATCTCTGGGACACAGAACCCGTCTCCTTTCTGAACAATATGATGGTTAAACATTCCCATCATGGCTATACTTGCATATAATTATTTGAACAGATGAATGTGGCACCTTCAAGTGTCTGTAAATTGTTCCCAAGGATGAACCAGACTTGTACAGCTTCGCAATTCTGTTTCTGATATCTTAGCTGATTTCTTTTGACTGTCCCATCAAGACAACAAGAAAGCTGTGTGTTTAAGGAGTAATCTTAAAATACATTCAGAGATGCGTGTCGAAGCCGAAAGGTTTGACCCAAGTCATAAAAACAGTTATTTCTGACACTGACCAAATGTATGTAAACTTTTGAAAGTTACAAAAAAAACCTGGAAATATTATTTATTAACAGAGGGGTTCCAACAATTTTGTTCATGTGTGTAAATGTTGTCCAATAAAGCTTTGGAGCTGACGTCACAGCGTATGACGTTTATGTCGCTCGGCGCCATTTTTGGTGTCCACAGACCAAAACAAACTAGTCAGAACACCGGTGTTTTCATTGTGTTACCGACCGCAGTGAAGTTGTTTTCAAGTTGGATACTGGATATTCGCGCTCCGCGGAGTAAGGGGCGATCACTTAAAGGTTGATCCGATTTATGAACGCTAATTTCGTCCAGTTGTTCTTTACTGGTCCCTCCTCAAGCGCTCGGAGTTTCACACAGGGACCGTCAATTTCCGAACACTCCTGTAAATAAATGCTTTGTCTTGTGACCAACTGATACAAAAAATGGTCATTCATGCTATTAAACGAGGCACACCATCCTCTATTAAAATTTTAAGTCATATTCAATAATTTAAATAATTTTAATATTAAATGTTTTCTTCAGTAGCTTCCAAATCATGTGCCATTAACTCAATCTGTGTGAAATTGTTCTACTAGACTGTATTGATGAGGCACACTCACCTTGATTACATTTTAACACTTTTTATATATTTTTTAACTATTTCTGTAGTCAAAATTTTGTATTTTTCTTAAATAGCTACTAGGTCATGTGACTCAAAATCTGTGTGAAATTATTCTACTAAACTATATAGATTAGGCATATTTTTATTCCATTTTGGCCCCCTTTTTTTATTTTTAACCAAAATTATATTTTAAAAATTATTCATAAAATATATTGCCTCAGATGATTATCACTTGTTACCCGTAATGTTCAATTGCATAAAATTCTAGGAGAGGATCTACTTCATTACATGTTCACTTACCTGGACAAATATTTATCAAAGTATTATCTCTATTTCATAAAATGTGTCACCTTTATTGTTTAATTACACATTAAATGTATAAAGATGGGCTCTTTCATCTGGTTTGTGTCATGATGTGGTGGTGGACACAAACGCAGCAGGCAGTAGACATACTTTATGGGGATATTATTTTAATGAACAAAATAAACGAACTAAATCCAAAATCCAGGGAAAATAAGGAAATCCAAAATACAATGAAACAGGAGACACGAGGGATAACAAAGGTAACAACTGGCAACGTGGTGAGCAGGATAACAAGTTCGACTGGCGAGTTGTGACTGAAAAAGGAGCTTTTTCCTCTTTTCTACGACTGAAAAAGAGGAGCTTTTTCCTCTTTTCTATCTTTCTCTCCTAGTTCATCAGGTTTTCTTTACTCTTAGTGTCTTTTGTATTAGAAGTATTTTTCAGTTCCCTGTTTCCTCCCATTTGTGTTCCCAGCAGATCTCCTTAGTTTCCCTGTGCCACCTTCTCCCCAGCCCTTAGTCAGCTCCTGTGCCAAATTACTCACACCTGCTATCACTCTTCTCATTTAGGCAATTGTCCCACTACTACAACTGAAAAAGCTCCTTGAGTACAGAAATAGCTAAAAATATATATAAAAAGTGTTAAAATGTAATCAAGGTGAGTGTGCCTCATCAATACAGTCTAGTAGAACAATTTCACACAGATTGAGTTAATGGCACATGATTTGGAAGCTACTGAAGAAAACATTTAATGTTAAATTTATTTAAATTATTGAATATGACTTAAAATTTTAATAGAGGATAGTGTGGCTCGTGTAATAGCATGAATGACCACTTTTTTTTGTATCAGTTGGTCACAAGACAAAGCATTTATTTACAGGAGTGTTCGGAAATTGACGGTCCCTCTGTGAAACTCCGAGCGCTTGAGGAGGGACCAGTAAAGAACACCTGGCTGAAATTAGCGTTCATAAATCGGATCAACCTTTAAGTGATCGCCCCTTACTCCGCGGAGCGCGAATATCCAGTATCCAACTTGAAAACAACTTCACTGCGGTCGGTAACACAATAAAAACACCGGTGTTCTGACTAGTTTGATTTGGTCTGTGGACACCAAAAATAGTGATGGGCTATCTGAAGCCAGGCTTCGAGGCTTGTACCGAGTAAAAAGGGGGCGTGTCCGATGAAGTCTCGCTTCGAGGCTTGTGTTGTCTTGCTGAAAACCACGTGACCGGCAACAAACGATGCCTCCCGTTACCTGGATCACGTGACTGCTTCATTTTCGTGTCAGTTTTCAAAATAAAAGCGCGATGAGGCGTGCTGCTTCATGGGTAGTTGTCCATTTGGTCGCTCATCAGAAGAGAATATTTGTCTTCAGTGGCCAAAATTAAATGAACATTGACCAACATATTTGATGTGTATTGATGATGGCACTCATCAAAATTTAATGTTTGTTACTGGTTTTCTCAATTGTAGATTATGTTTTTTTATGACTTTATATTTTTGTGATTTTATGATGTAAATCTCTTTGAACTGCATTGTTACTGAAACCTGCTACACAAATAAACTTGATTGATTGTCTGAAATGGAGCCAGCAAGAGGAAAATCTGACATCTGGTAATTCTTTGAGATTATCGCTCACAATAAAATTCTTCTTAGATAACAATAATTAACCCCTCCACTTCCCAATTTCTCACCTTTTGGATAGTTCCACTATTATTTGTAGTCTGATTAGCAAAGATATATCAGTCTTGCACAACAGAAACAGATTTAATGCCGTTGCAGAACTAAAATTCAACATGTAGCCAAATATAAGGGATCAGAACCAATTAGAAATCCAAGAAAAAGCAAATGCTCCATCAAGCACTGCATTCCCAAGACACTAAAACATCAAATGTCTTTAATGTCAAATCCGCATATGACATAAAAGAAAACCCAACACAACCACTGACGTTCAACATATACCAGGATTAGATTGGCGACAAATCATTTTTAAAAACATATGACAATTAAATATGGTTTCATTGATTCTCTTGTTACTAAACATGAGTTTGATGAAAACTTTGTGACAATATTGCATTCAGTAATTTTTGGAAGTATGATCCAACTGAGTGACAAGGCTGTTACAGTTTCACCAGGAGTGATGAATGAAGCATCAAGTAATGAACCTTTTTGCAAAGCAAAGGGTTGGAAAGCTTCATTGCTTCATGAGGCTTCATTTGCCCATCACCAACCAAAAAGGGCGCCGAGCGTCTTAAACGTCATACGCTGTGACGTCAGCTCCAAAGCTCTATAAGCCCGACCTATACAAGGTTGACCCACTTAAATGAATTCAACAGAAACTGAGCATGAGTACACTCGGACAAAATGATAGCAAAAAATTATGACAACACCAACAAAGCGAATTTAGACACTCACCAGAATGGAAATGTCTGGAGCAAACTCGTAGGTAACTGGGGATGTTGGAGAAGGTAATATCAGGACGTCTCACCGTTGATAGCAGGACATTTGTCTTCTTTTCGTTAGCCTCCTCGCGTTGTTTCCAAGCAGGAAAATAGTGAAACGAAAGTCCGTTTTTCATCTTTTTACCGTTTCAGTCGTGTGATCGGACATTACAGACAATAACACAGCAAGTTCATACCAAGGCTAAATTATTTTAAGTAACTTGGATTTAAAAAAAATATCTGCGAGACTGTTGTTTTTGTCGGTTATGCTTATGGACACCAAAGATGGCGCTGATACCCCTCCGACTAGATCAGTGACGTCACGCTCCGAAGCTCTATAGACAAAAGAGGGTGGTCCTAATTTGTTTCTGCAAGGGTCCCTGTAAGTGAGGTGCTGGTGATTTTGACAAGAACTATTTCTTAACAGCCCCCCTTCTGAATAAATGTTATTCAATTCAGTTATTATTTTTCTAAATTAATACATGTTTATTTCCATGCTTTTCACACATATTTACCAGGCTTGCACATGTAGTTGTTGAGGGTGCTGCATAACTGTTCATTTTAACTGTACCAATATTTAAACTGTGGAGGTTAGTGATCAAATTTAACCTTCCCTATAAATATCTGATGACAGTAAATTTTTGACACGTCAGTTTAAATTCTTTTTTTCTATCTCAGCTGTTGCATGACCCTGATCATTGTGGATTTTATGAGAAAGCCAAGGTGTACGTTAAAGAGCTGTGGAACATTTTGGATGTCATCTCCATCCTGCTGTTCTTTCTAGGATTTGGATTCAGGTACCTTCTGTCTTTCAGAGAGACATGGAAAGTATTTCAAGCCACTCGGTAATCTGTAACTCACCAACTTATTATTATTATTTGTTTTACTTCAGGCTGACAACCAAGTTGTTCTACCCAGGAAAAATCATCCTGTGCATCGACTTTGTGGTCTTCTGCCTCCGCCTCATGGCGATCTTCACCATCAATCAAACATTAGGACCTAAAATCATCATAGTCAAGAAGATGGTGAAGATCTATTTCCATTGTTTGTCACTAACTCATAGAAGATAGAGAGTGTATATGTCTTTATGTATTCTTACGATAATATAAGCATAACCTGATATAATGTTGAAACAACAGTAGAACGATGCACTTTATGACACTTATATGAACCTCTGGTTTTTAAACTTGTTTTTCTCTCAGCAGGGTAGTCAAATATTATGATTTTCTTGTATCTGCCTTTCAAAACTTTATTCTGCATTATGTTTTCAAAGTTAGGTTTTCTTAAAAACTATTTTCATTAAAAGTGGGATATTTATTGGCAATTTTATTTTTCAGTTTTCTGGCCTTTAACTGATATAATTTTGTTCTCCAGATGAAGGATATTTTCTTCTTCATGTTTCTCCTGAGCATCTGGGTTGTGGCGTACGGTGTAGCCAAACAAGGCATCCTCATCCATAATGACCGTCGGATGGACTGGATTGTCCGTGGGGCTATTTACGAGCCGTATCTCATTATATTTGGAAGTTTCCCAGAAAATATTGACAGTGAGTCAGTTTATTATGTGAGAAAAAGCATTATCTGTGTGCATGTAAGGCTACTTTTCTTGGTGATGCTGCATGTTCTAGTTTCAGTGTTTTGTCTCCTGCAGATGCTGGATTTGATATAAATTCATGCAGCATGAATGGTACAGATCCCATGAAGCCCAAGTGTCCTGTGCTGAACGAAAAAGAAATGCCGGCATTCCCTGAGTGGCTCACCATTATCATGCTTTGTGTTTACTTGCTCTTTGCCAACATATTGCTCCTCAACCTTCTCATAGCCATCTTTGAGTGAGTCCTTAGCACCACACCTTTGTCCAGTTTTGGTTTTCACCATAATAAATCTGTTAATCTTTTATCTGCACAGCTACACATTCCACGAAGTCCATGACAACACAGACAAGATCTGGAAGTTTCAAAGATATCAGCTGATTAAGGAGTTCTACAGCCGCCCAGCCCCACCGCCTCCTTTCATCATCATCAGTCATCTCAGCATCCTCTTCAAACCTGTGAACCAGTGGATGAATATTTTTCAGTCTGTCAGAACTCCATCTGACACACAGACTGAGTTCAGTAAGGTCTAATAAGTCTGTGATTTTTTTTTTTATGTGTGATGTTAACAAGAGGTGATCTCAAATCCATTGCTTTTGATAATCATCACCTTCTATTGTATTGTGAAAACTGTTTCTGAGAGAGAATTCATCTGAATTTCTCTCTCACACTGCAAACCAAGTTCCTCTATTGTTATTATTATTATTATTATTATTATTATAGATACAGTTCTGAGTACAGACACTCTCAGTGAGTGCCAGCTTGAGACATCCTTGAAGGATGCGGGCTTGTTTATATATATTTAGTTGCGTCCTTTCTCATCATTTGTTTAGTTATTTATATATTACTAAAATTACACCAATCATAGAATTATGCTATCTACAATTTGTTTGCAGTGCTTTGGCCTGCTGAATCCAATCTTATCTTATTCAAATTTCTCCTTATGAACTAAAATTAACAGTGTTTGATATACTTTTTTTAGTCTTCCTGACAAGTCTAGTTAGTAATTACCTATATTAGGAGTACATATGATATCACACTGTATGTGGGAAAGAGTAGCTGCTGTAAAACAAAGTTTTCTAAGTTTAAATGAACAATAAAATTACCAAAAGCTGGCATTTGGTAATGGTCTTTGGCATCGTATGTTAACAATAAGCAGTTTGTGAATTTAGCATTACTAGAACATCATCCTTAGTAATTCTAGTTTAAGTACCAATGAGAATTTATTGTCTTTATACTGAAATTAGCAAACGTTGAGTCTTCTTCAAACATACTAATAAAAATTATTACCACATGAGAGAGTGGTAATAATTAATTAATAGTATCTGAAAGTCTGATAAACCAAAGACCTGACTCAGAACCACACTTTGTATAATCATACACTAAATAGCAAGGTTTCAGCTAAAAGCTCTATAAATCACAATTTGTCAAAAAAAAATCTCTAAAGAACTGTTTATCAATAAATTCTGGCTCTTTCAAAGGAAAATACTACTTAGCTAGACGTTTTGCATGTCGCTGTATCCATTTATGTAACTTTTCCAGAGTCAGTGCTGTCTATTGTTTTACGGTGGTATTTAAATTGTACCAGTACCAAATGTGACATGATGAAAACACACTGCTTTCTGCCTAATGTCTTTTGTGTGGAGGTCTGTGGAGCCTTATGGCTGAGAAAACTGTAAATGATGTTGAAAAAAATTACCCCACACTGTTTTGTTTTGGGTTGTTTTTTTTGTTTTTTTTTTCTCCAGAGAAAACGATAGAGGATCCAATAGAGGAAGAGAAGCTGTTGTCCTGGCATGCTTTGATGAAGGACCGATATCTGCTGTCTGTCCAAAAGGAGCAGAGCCAGAGCAAGGAGGGGCGCATCCAGGACACTTCCCAAAAGTAAAATCCTCCAGAAAGTTATTCTCCCCTTGCCTAGCCACTGCCTTCATTCGCTATTCCGCTCAGTTAAAATTTTGCTTCACAGCTCAGTCTTTCTGCTTTCTGCCTTTCATTTCAATTCCTCCTGTAGAATTTATCATGGGCCAATCGGTGAACAGAAGAGGTTGTGAATGATGACATCAATTTCCTGCCCTGTTTTGGAATTGGAGTCTGCCTGTAGTTTCAGTAATGGTAGCGGTGGAAATGCAAGAATCCATTCAGACCATGTTGGCCACGCTTCCAAATATTGAATTAACAGTAACAGCCTGTTAATTCAATATTAACAGCTGGGCACTTCTCTTTGCATTGAGGGATGGTTGTTTCACAGTGCAGCAACGCAAAGCATAGAACAAGACACTGGTTTTTACCAGGGTAATTCCTTTTTCTAGTTAAATCCAGCCTATCAGATGGCTAAATACCTCCATATGGGCTTTGTTAAACCATCCAGTAAATCCTTACTGAAATTACATGAAGGGTTTATGTGCTATAAATTTTTAAAAATTTATAGCACATTTTAGAGTTCTGTGGCCCAGACTTTAGAATATCTCATTAAACCACTGAAGACAAGTGTGGACAGTCTAAAATCTCAGGATGATTCTTCAAAAGAAACTCACCCAAAGAGTATTATCGAGTGAGATGGATTCAGTCGTTGTTGCATCTCTATTTTAATAATGCATGAAAAAAATATTTTTGAGTTCAATTGCAGCTTATCTGAATCTCAGTCACTAATGTTACTTTCATTTGTTTGCCAAGGGTTACCACCTTAACTGAGCGACTGGAGAAACTAGAGGAAAAGGTTATGGACTGATTTTTTTCTTCTTTAATGTTGCATCTGTAACACAGTGCAAACTATGTGTCTTATTTCCATATTCCCAATTAGGAAAACAACCTTTTTCATCACTGTCTTTGCAGCTGGTTAAACTACTGGTTGCTTTGTGTCTTCAGGTCACCAGTGCACTGCAGAGGATTGAGGACAGTCTGAAATCTCTGGGTGCTCCTGCAAAAGAAGCTCAGCCACAGAGTACTGTTGAGTGAGATGGACTCGGTCCTTGTTGCCATGTCTACTTTAATCATTGATCGTGGCACTAGGCCATAAAAGTGTTAGTATTTTGAGTAATTAAGGGGCCCAAGACAGAATGCTCTGTGTTTTCTAGTGCTGAAGCGTATATAGTAATTAGATGATTGTTTCTTGCTTCAGGTTTCATGATTTCTCTAGCACAGGCATATAGCTATTAAGTCAATGTGTTTTTTTTTTTACTTTTTGTGTCAGGTATATTAATTAGAAGCTAAATGAAATATGTCTTTGTGATTATTGCTGTTTATTATGTGCAATGTGGGATCTGAAGGCCAGAATAGACTTGTCTGTTTTTTTTTTTCTCTTTCAATGTTGGAGCAACAAAGATGTTGTTCATAATGATTAAATCAAACTGTGATTTCTTATTTGTAGGATCAGACTAATTGGTATCCTTCAGCTGCAGCATTAGGGAAATATAACCTGGGTTACATTATATTAGTTATTATTTTCAGTATTGAATCAAAGTGTACTGACTGCTTCTAATTTTCTATCAAATAAAGAAGCTTATAAAATTTTAAAGAAGTGTGGACATTCAATTCTGTTGTCACTGTAATTTAAAGGTCCACTATTATGCATATCCATGCTATGGTAGCATGTTTCTGTGCTACCATATGGTTATCTCCTGCTTCCGGAAACAGCCAAGAGCAAGAAAAAAAATACTAAACACCTTGTCATTTTTTGGGAATAAGTAAATGCTCTACTGGTGTCTGCAAAACAGCCTGTTTCAAAAACCTCTAAATTTTTGCGTGAAAATATCTTACCTAGCAACCTCAAGCCAAGTCCAGCACCTCAGCTGGCAACCCAAGTGGAGTTCGACCTACTTCATTAAAGACCATAGCACAATGGCTGCTGGAAAGGGAAAATGTTTTGTTGTGGGCTCTAATGCAGAGCATGTGTCCAGGCATTTTCTCATGACAGAGAACAGAGCTGCATGGCTTCATTTTATTTTTGCTTGCGATGTCCCCTGTGATGTTGCCAGAAAGTTGCAGCCTGTGTAGATCAGTTTAGGAAGGAGTCCTCTGTAAATTACCAACATTACACAAGATTTACTAAAATACTTGGACTGAAGGAAGGTTCTGTTTGTCACTAATCTGCAGAAGATTGCGATCAAAGTACATAATGATGTGTTTTGTGTTGTTGTTCGGCACGTACATGATTGGATATTTGGCACAAGCAAAAGCTGTGCTAAATGACCCTCTGCTAGCCCTGTGTCTTACATTACATTATATTACCCACAATAGCTGCGCATTTGCTGTTGGAATTGTGGTAAACTGGAAGTTATGGTCTACAGAGAAAAGATGTGGTGTTTGTGAAAACATGTCAGACACCTGGACATTACCAAAGTCGTCTGATTTTCTTTTTTTTTACATGTTGTGCTTTTCCTCTAACCTCGCAGCTGCTCATTTACATAATTGTGACGTAGCCCTAAAACACAGCATTCCTTAATGAGCTCAGAACGGGCAGAACTGACTGGGTGAAATCTCGATTTTTGAGAATAATTTTGTGTATTTACTGTAATGAACATGCTTTGTGTAGCCCACAGAGCTGTCCTATAGCTTGTTCAAGGCAGCATTTAATCTGCTTCAATGAATTTTAATATTCTAGGCCCTCAAATCATTCCACGACTCATTACAGCCTTAGAAGGGGGCATCATATCCCTTGTATCCCCTCCTGCTCCATCCAGGATTTCTGCGTATGCTTATAACACTTCAAAGTTTGATGGGTGGAGAAAACTGATTCTTTGACTTTTTTTTTTACCTTGGCATTGTATTGACTACCTTTTACCAGTATAACAGTCTCACTTTTATACCATTAATAGACAAATAATTGTCAACTGAAATGGTCGAAATATTGTGCAGTATTTCAAGAAGCTCAATAGCTTGATATTGAGCTTCTTGAATCTAAACAAGAAACTTGAACATACCATGTTTAAATCCGTGTTGTGATTTTCACAAATATTTGTCTAATTTAGCCAAGACACAAACTTTTAGTTCTTATTTCCTCCCTCGCTACCTCATTTATAGGTTGTATGTTGTTGATTTCTTAGAAGCACGAGGCAAGAAACGCCCCGGTGTTCTGGTGCATTAGTTTTCTCATTTTTAGGTTAAATGGGAACAATACATGGACCACGACAAATAACATTTTCCAAGTACACAAGAATAGACAAGTATGCATTAGATAGAAGCGTCATGATGTCTGAGGGCTGAAGCTCTTCTGAGGAAACCATCACTATTCTCATAACTGTAGAAAAACATTAATGATAAAGCAGCTGCAGTGATACCAAAGACCATAACACAACAATCGACATGTTCAGACTGATAATGCATCTTGGCGCGACATTTCAATGCCTGATGAAAAAGTTATTGTGGAAACTCAAAGAAAAGTTCTGGTGGATATCAGAACGCCTTTAAGTGGCTTAATCATCCTGGGTGCCATATGTATTCTCTATGCTTATGTTTGTTTTCATCAGGTTTCCAGTGTTATCTATGTACACAGTACACAGTCATGTGCACAGTTAATAAATTTTTTTAAACTCTGAACTAAACAAGACTGTTTTAACGTAAAAAAATAAAATAAAATAAAAATACTCAATCACAGCAAGTAAGGATTTATTTTAAATAAGTAAGTTAGTCAGAAGAGAGAAATTCTCAATAAAATCATGACACAAAACCTGATTAAACTACTTGTTTATAAATTATTGCATAAAGTTACAGTGAGCTATGTTACAACCACTTATCAACTAAGTGGCAAGACACCTTATGATAGAATCCTGATACTCAATAATGTAATTCAATATCACATTTTTTTTTATATCTTATCCAGGAAAAATGTTGTTTATGTTAAAAAGAGAAACTGAAAGCTTCCTGACATGTTAACTGTTGTAGTATTGAGATCCCAGGCTTACTGATCCAGAGACTCGGCAAAAAGCGAGGCATGACACAACCCTCACAAATTGAGCAACCTGTGTTGGCCACAGTGACTTTCATTTGCCTGTGGTAATTTTCAAAAAAAAAAAAAAAAAAAAAGTTTGTGTGTACTTTTCTTACTTTCCAGTATTCTGAAGTGAATATGTGTAGCAGTAAGTTCTTTCAAGCAAAGCCGACTTTTGGGGGCAGGTGGGCATCCTGAAAACACAGAGTGGAGGAATTAGAGATGAGGTAGATTAAATCATGCTGGAACACGTTAATGATGTTTGTCAGTTTGTGAATGTCTCCATTTGCAGACAGTAGACCCACTGCATCCTCAGACTTTATGAGAAACAGGTTCAGTTTACTTATGCAACTTCGAAGGGATCAACTCATGTTCAGTGGTTTTGTTTTATGTTTTAGCTATTTGTTTCCTCAGACATGTTCAGACGATCGGGACGCAGAGTTCGCTCTCAGAGAATCTTGAAATGTCTTCAAACCTATAAAGAAGAAATCAACTTGCTATTACCTTGCTTAAGTGAGGTAGGTGCACTCTTGTCAGTTGTTTTCTTCTGAATCTAAGATGAGTTTCTTTGTTCTGAATCCAATCAGATCCAGCATAAGAAATGTCTAGAATAACAGAGATAAATTGCAAGCATGTTTGATAAAAGCTGACGAGGCGCACTGGTCTGGCCAAAAAAGAAGTCACCACCTGAATTTCACTGAGCAAATAAGTATGAACTTCATATTTGATTGTACCTGCATGGAGTTATTTAACTTATTTAACCGTAGCTGATGCAGGTACTAGCTTCTCATTTCTTAAACAACCGTGCGAAAAGACACATAAAATGGTCGTGGAGAAGCTGCTGGTCTGCTTAAGAAGGGCCAAATCATTGGCATCGAGCATAGAAAAAATTCTACTGAGATTGCAGATCTGGACTGCCATCATTAAAAGCTGCAAGGATAGTGGGAAACCAGCGTCATTGCAGAAGTGCACTTTTAACTAACCAACTCACTGCTGAAGTTATTTTCTTGCTCTGGATTTTATGTAAGGGAATGTCTAAACCTTTCAGAAAATCCTATGCAAAAAATGTTCCTTTCACTTCATTTGTTCACTGCTTTGTGTTTTTCATAAACAACTCCAATAAAATTCATTGATGCTTGAATTGTGATATGACTAAATTTAAGCATTCATAAATTTAAATTTATGAATGCTTCCAAAAAACTGGGATAAATCTGAAAAAACTCAAATACCTTCATATAATTATTATTATTTTTCACAATTCACACTTTGTGTTCTTTTTAAAATAGATAATTTTTTATGGATTTTGAAGAAATCTGATGCTTTAGTCCTTCCCCATGTTGGTAATGGCAGTAATGCATGCAGTCGGCACTGCACAAAGAGCTCAGGGTCAATTACTCAGCAGTATTTCCGCCCTGCACAGCTCTGATGCAGCGAAGACTGTCTGCCAGCACCGAGGCTGCAGAGAATGCTCTCTCCTGCCATGCTGTCGGCCTGCAGCCTGACTTCAGTCTGATCATCACCGATCCTTGCGTTATTCCACCATGAAGAGAGATGAGATTCAGTCACAGTTAGATCATTTTCTGGCAATCAAAACAGCATGTGAACGTCTGCGCATCTACCCTTCTTTCCAGCGAAGTCCTTTCACCTTGTGGATCAAGGAGAACGTCTCAAAAAAGGAATGCTCCTTTTTTCAGAGGGATCCCAGGTAGGATGAGTCACTACTCTTTAAACTGTGCTTGTAGATTTGATGCTTACTAATAATGAGAGGAAACTGATCTGACTGGAGTTAAATCTCATTTTGAGTCACTGCTGTGTTTCCAATTAAAGTGCTATGAAATACCAACAACTATTTACAGAACTGTTTTGTTTTGTATTGTTAAAAGAAGCAACTAAAACTTTGATTTTTGTTTAAATTGTTTGATGCATTCTAAAAATGTCCAGTTCTGACAATCTTTTAATTTTACAGTCAAACATTTTAGATCTTAATTTACCTGATAGGACGGATGGAGAGAAGTGGCTTGATGAATGAGAAATTAGATTAGTTTGTGCTATTTCCCCCAACATTTCTGAATCGCTGTGAGGATTGTAAAGAATATCAAGGCAGTACAATAACATTACTGTCGTAGTGCATAACCCACATGTCTAAACTTCTTCCACCAACATAGAAATGTGACATCATGCAATTTGTGTTTTTTACATAGATGCAAAGAGCAACTATGTCATTGTGGATACTCAAAGAGTGACCACACTGATGAAGCCATCAAGCCAGAGGACTTCACCGGGGAAACCTGGGACAAAGCAAAACATATCCGCAAAGCTCCAACAGATGCTTTTGGAGACATCAGCTTTGGTGGTTTGGGGCAAAAGACAAGCAAGGTAAAATAATCCTGTCCCCAACTCTAAACAGGGGGCGGGTGTTGTAGGCTTGATTTAAAAGAACTCTGTGTTTCAGCTGTTTTGCAGTTTTCTGGAATATTTTCTTAAGCATTTTTGTTATTTTCTCTTTTGAGTTGGTCTAAACCCTTTGGACCAAACAGTTTGATTGCCTGGTGTGTGAATGTTGCTAAATATTTCTCCCCTTAAACTTTTCCAGATTTTTTTCATGATTGTATTGTAATATTAAAATACTATCGTGTATTGTAATAGATTTTAAATGCCATCCATCCTTCCATACTGACACCAACTCTTACCAGCTTTATCTCTTTCAAATAAAAGCATCTCCACAGGATGATGCTGACATCCCTATGTTTTACAGAGGGGATTGATTGTTCAGAGTAATCTGCAGGTTTTTTTTTTTTGTTTGTTTTTTTTTACATACAAAGTTCAAAACTGGAACCTTTGCATTCACATGTTTCTGTTATTTCTGTAAACCTGATGTATAAGTGATATCTCTATACATGGCTGTAGTTTGACAAAATTTTTTGAAAAACTCCATGTAGGAATATTTTTGTAATGCACTGTAAATGTATTCTACTTCTTCTCATGCCACTTCTTGTATGTTCATTGCCAGTATGTACGAGTGTCGGCAGACACCGAAGCTGAGGTGCTCTACGAGTTACTGACTCAACAATGGAAACTTTCGCCTCCAAATTTGCTCATATCTGTGACTGGAGGAGCCAAGAACTTGAACCTGAAGCATCAACTGCAGAAGACTTTTCGCAGAGGCCTTATCAAAGTTGCCCAGACTACAGGTGAGACAGACAGAAAACTAGAGATAGGTGTGATGAATGTCAGCCAAAAACACACTCAGTGATACTTCATCCTCTGTAGGCGCATGGGTCATCACCGGCGGTACCCACTCTGGTGTGATGATGCATGTGGGACAAGCTGTGAGGGAGTACGCCCTGAGTAACACCATGCAGGGGCAAGTAGTGGCAATTGGAGTGGCAACATGGGGAGTAATTCACAACAGGGATAAATTGGTACATGAAGAAGTAAGATGAACACACTCTTCACATTATGCTTGTGAATAGATTTGTATGTTTCCTTCATACTTTTCATTGTGTTTGGCTGCAGGGCTGCTTCCCAGCTAATTATGTGATTGACACACAAGGTCAGGGTAATATGGCCTGTCTTGATAACAATCATACCCACTTCCTGCTGGTTGATGATGGGACCAACGGACACTATAATGTGGAGAATGAGCTGCGTGGAAAACTAGAGAAATACATCTCAGGCAAAAATCTTGGAAACAAAGGTTAAAAGAAGATTAATTCTTATTATTAAAATAAAATTTAAAAAAATCAAAAATAATTTTCTTTGACTACAAATGATTGTTTTATGTATTTTGCCATCCAGTGAGTTCTATGACCATCCCAGCCACACAAACCACAAAAATCCCAGTGGTTTGTGTGGCAATGGAAGGAGGATCGGGCACACTCGATGTGAGGCAGCATTTTCCTGAATCTTCTTTCCATCTTTGATATTCTAGTAATCTGACCTTTCATTTGCGTCTCCTCCCAGACCATCTACAACGCCATGCGCAACGACACACCATGCGTGATCCTGGAGGGCTCTGGGAGAATAGCAGATGTTATTACTCAGGTGTTTGGAAAACCGGTCAGCCAGATCACCATCACTCTCATCCACAAGCTGATGAAGAAGTTTTTTGGTCAAGAGTACAAAACGTTCACAGAACAAAAGATTATAGAATTTACAAAACAGGTTTGTGTACTGATGATGCTCCAATACATAGTACACCGAGGCGGTTTTGATATTTTGATATGGGTCATATGGGCAAGTTACCTGGGACGGCCAAAGAAGGGCTTTTGTGGTTCAGAAGTCACAAGGGTTTGACTCAGAAGTCAGACCCTTCTGAGGGTTTGTTAGAAAACCCTTCTAGTTTGACTTCTGAGTCAAACTAGAAGGGTTTGACTCAGGTTTGAAAGCTGAGTCAAACCCTTCTAGTTTGACTTCTGAGTCAAACTAGAAGGGTTTGACTCAGGTTTGAAAGCTGAGTCAAACCCTTCTAGGCCTAAAAAATGGCAAAGGCAGCAAAACAATGCCCACAAAAAAATGTAAGAACCATACAGGATCCCAAAGTTGCAGAGCTCTGAATTATTTTTTTTTATATGTACTTCAAAAAACATTTTTTTTTTTTACATTTTCACAGAAAGAGATTATTTAACCTTTTCTCAACCATCAGCAAGAGCGAGAGCACATTTCCCCCTGTTCTAAACCACCCAGCAAGATATACAGCAAGATGCTGCATATCTTCTATAAATTTGTTGTTGAGAGTGTCATCTTGTCTACTGTCACCTGTTGGATCAGCAGCATCAGAACCAGGGTCCTTAAAAGTCTCAACAACTTGATAAAAACAGCTGGTACTGTTCTATGGGTGACTTAGGGAGCAAAGAAGAATTTTATATGAAATCAAGAAAATTATGGACATCCACGGCCATCCTCCTTATGTGACTGTCATTGAAAAACAGTGTGTCTTCAGTAAGAGGCTTCTTCAAATTTGTTGTAACACAGACAGCTACAGGAAATCTTTCCTGCCCACAGGCATCACCATCTACAATCACCATTCAATGAAATGAGTCACAATAACATTAATTAAACTATGAAGTAGTTTGAATTGAATTGAATTGAACTGAAATGTGCCTTTATTTAACTCAAAAAATGTTAATTAACCTCTCAGAAGCTCATGTCACAAGTTTACAAAACTGTTCAAAGGCATGGTAAACTTCATATATTTAAACTTCCAAATTTGAAGAAAATACTAGCAAATAGAAATAATTTTGCTCTTATTACCTGACCTAAAACTGGAGAAATGTAATTTGATGTGCGTCAGTAAATCTTCTCTTAAGTCACGTTTCAATATTTGTTTTTTTTTTTATCTGTCTGAAGTAAACCTCCTCAAACAGCACTCTGGGTCTAGTCATGTGTTTGCTCTGTTTCCAGATTCAGGACATCATCAGAATGTCTCATTTGCTGACAATATTCAAAGCAAGCAAGGACGATCAGGGGGGAGTGGATTTGGATGTGGCCATCCTTCAAGCTCTTCTCAAAGGTAAGGTAGCAACAACTCCTTGCAAAAGACTTATTTTAAAATCCTACAACATTTTTTCTCTTTCTGGCTTTCTACAATTTCAAATTACAGTGTATTTCATTATTTTATGACATTGGACAACACAAAATAGATGGAATGATACATGATTTTTACTTTTATTCTAATACTCCAAGGTAAAATCCACTGCAATCAGTCCCTTTTATATACTTTAGACTCACTATAAACCCAGGTGCTGTGTCAAGGTCTCAAACATTTGTTAGAAAACCTTAGAAAACAAACAGCATCAAAAACACCGAGGTAAAATTGTTCATACTGGAAAGAGCATGGCACAACGGCAAATCTACAAAGATATGGCCAAACTTATAGGCAAGGGGAACATAATTTGAGAAACAGCTCATTGTAACTTTGGAGAAGCTGCAGAGATTCATACCTGAGATAAGAGTATTTGCAGACAGGACAACTTGAAATGTATACACTTGAAAAATCTGGCTTTTATGGAAGAGTTTGTTGAATTGTTTAAATAAAACCATACGACCAACATGGCAAATAACACCAAAATTATTATTTTTTTGGCAGAAATCAAAAGTAACAGTAGAAGAGGTGGAAAATCAATACCATTGATATGTTCACAATGGTGCCAGCATCATGCCATGGACGGGAATGCTTTTCTTCAGCAGGATCAGAGAAGCTGGTCAGATGGAACTAAACACAGATCAGTCCTGAAAGAAAACCTTTTGGAGGTTGCAAAAGACATGAGACTGGGGTAGAGGTTAACCTTCCTGTGGAGCAACCCTAACCCTACAGTCAGAGCTTCAATGGCAGTGTTTAGATCAAAGCATATTCCTGTATTGGAATGGTCCAGTCAAAGTCCACCTAAATCCAATTCGGAATCTGTGACAAGACTCAGAAATGAATGTTCTCTCATGTAAGAATATTTGATAGAAGCAAAAATAAACAGAAAAAATATTTTATCTCCCTTTATAACTTCTGTAACATAAAATCATATTAACCTTATTATACTATTGTTTCTTGTTATAATGTGAATGAAGTGTGTGAACTTTTGGAATACTTTGGAAGATACTGTGTAAATGTCTGAATGGGCTGAGTGCAGTCCAGAACCACAACACAGCAATGAGCTTGAAGGGGAGAAGACTTAATGCAATACACTTCTCACAAAGAGGATTATGTTACTTCTCAGAATACGCTGTCACAAGTCAAAAGTATCAAATGTGAAGTGATTGAAGACCAGGAAGGATCCTTCTGACATTAGTGAACATTGGCTATGTGGAAAGATTTATGCCGATGTCTTTAGAAACATGCAATGCTTCCTCCTGGGCCTCACCAACATTCCTTCAGTGCAAGGTTAATGCATGTTGTGTAAAAGACACTCGGTGCGCTAAAACAGTGTGAGTCCACACCACTGAACACTCCATTAATGCTTGCATTATGATGATTCATCTAATTGTCTGAAATGCTTTCCCTCAAGTTTCCATCAATTAGTTTTCTTCTGTGTTTGCATGTCATCAGGAAACAATCCGTCATACTTAGCTACTTTTGGACATCTGCTGTCTTCTCGTCTAACACAAACTTTAGTCTATGAGTTTTCCTGTCTTTTCAACAAAAGCTACTGCTTCTTAAACGGTTTACCATAGGGGTTATTTGCCTTAAATAAAAGTGAATAAGTGTGTGTGCAGCAGATATCCTGACGACATTTACCTGTCAGTGTGTATTCTACCTTCAGCTTCAAAGACCATTGAATCACAACGAGGTGAGTCCTGGAAGAGGCAGCTGAAGTTGGCTATCGCCTGGAATCGAGTGGACTTAGCTAAGACTGAAATTTTCACTGAGCAACGCACGTGGAAGGTGAGTTTCATTCAGACCACTACGCCGGTTGAAAAACGGATGTAGATTTAAACTTTATTTAAAATTATTCCACCAATAATTATTTAAGGCACTGTTCTAATTTTAGAAAAGCAGGTCAGTATGGAGTCAAAACAAACAGATCAGCAGCAATGCGGCTTTAAACACTATAGATTGTAAAATCTTTATTAAACTTTTTTTTTTTATTATTTAGGATTCAAGTAGCACATACCTGATTAACGCAACTAAATAATGAAAAGTCAGATTTGTTGGAGATCCCACGAAACCATTTGAAACTCTACGGTTAAATTCCTACTTAAAATTAAACTCCAGTCTAAAGTGAGGTGTACATCTGATTTTTCTTAAAAAAAATACAACAGATAATGGATGCAATGGATGCTTCTTCAATTTATATATTTCAGATACGTTGGGTTTTTAAATTGTCTCTTTTTTGATATATGACTCTTTGTTGCCAACATCTTCCTTTCTTTCTTTAGTCCAGCGAACTCCACGAGTTCATGACTTCAGCCCTGGTTGGCAACAAGCCTGAGTTTGTGAATCTTCTCCTGGAGAACGGTGTGTGTCTGAGGGACTATCTGAAGAATGACGACACCCTTTGTGGGCTCTACAAACAGCTGCCCAACTGCTTCTTCTTGTACAAGTTGGCCAAGAGGGTGAAACTTGCCGACAGCAGCAACAGGAGGCAGGCAATGGGCCGAAGGGTTCGTGTTCCGGCAGGAGTAAACATCTCACTGACTCATGTCTCTGATGAAGTGCGCCACCTGCTGGGAAGTTTCACACAGGACATCTATCCTCCATCCGACATTACATACCATCTTGACATGTCCACAGAGGACATCTCATCATCTGTGAGTATATTTTATTTAGAACTTTATTCAGTGTATGATAATAGTTTTTCTGGAGGGTTTTTAATGAGCAGTCTCAAATCTACAAGCACCTCTGCTGACCTCTGCTGTTCATACCTTGTACAACCCTTTTCCGCTTGGTCTTCCCCTTTAACATTTCAAGCAGTGATTGAATACAAGGAAATTTTAGATCATTAATTTTTGTGCACATTCTCTACATCTTCTAAATGTTTTCATCCTTTCTTATGCTCTTTTCTATTTAGCCCACAGTTTATTCACATTTTAGATCGGATTCTTTAGTTATGTTCTAAACCACCTATATTGAATTTCCACACATTCAAGAACCAGGTTTCATAAAAAAAAAAATTAGAGGTCTTCAGAGATGTGTGTGCCAAGGAATTTCAGGCTTTTCACTTTGTACACAGAGCCTTCCTCTTTTGTGGCTAGTCTTATGAGAATAACTTTTTCTGTGAATTTAGAAACAGTGTAGTGACACATAACACAATAATGGGCTTACAGACAGTAGAGGCCTGGGCTTAACTCACATTCTTATAAAGCTCCTCTGCTTAGCATCAGCATGGAATGATGTGGGACCATTCTAATGGACTGTGGCCTTTACACTGGTGCCAGGGATTTTTATTATCCACAAGCAGATATATATTACACAACATTTAGAGACAGACTGCTAATCAAGATGTTATTGAATGCAGAGCTGCAGTCCACAAGCAGCAACCTGCCATAAGTGTTCTTCTACGCCACGAGGCACTTTGTCAGGTGAAGCATTTTTCTTCTGATTTCAACATATGCTTTGGAGAACTATGATGAAAGGCGTAAAGATTTATGGGAAACAGTAAGTCATTTATTTCTCAAAAGATGGAGATTAATAAATGTGAAAAATGTTTGTCATAAATACAATAATTTTTAATTGTAAAAGTACATTTATTTATTTATTTATTTATTTATTTATTTATTTATTTATTTATTTATTTATTTATTTATCCAGAATGAAAATAAAAAGGTTCAGTGTATCTAGAAAAGCACTCTGCCTTGGATTCCAAACCATATTAAATTTACTTTTTACTTCAAAATTTTACTCACAAATAACGCCATTGTGATAATGTGGAAAAAAGTTTTTGATACTTTTGCAAATGTATTAAAAATGGCAAACCAAGAAATCACATGGATTTGTTTAATACTTTGTTGATCCACCTTTGGCAGCAATTACAGCCTGAAGTCTTTTGAGTATGATACCACAAGCAGTTTCACCCATTCTTCAAGAGATCTTGGCCTTTTCCTGCTGTCAAATGGACAATCTGCCAGTTCCTGTTGCTGTAAAGCATTCCCACAGCATGATGGTGTCACCACCATGCTTCACTGTAGGGATGGTACTGACCTGGTCATGAGCGATGCCTCGTTTCCTTCAAACACGACACCTGGCATTTGCCTCTTGTTCATGGGATGTGATTGGATTAATTCCTGTTCAAAATGTAATTAACAGGCATTAATTCACTGACTCCTCCATGACTGGCAGCCTAATTGAGACTGTACCTGACAAGTTAACCCAAAATCCCAATTGCTGACATTTTTTTCCAGGTATCTAAAGATCAGGACCTGTTAAGACAGAACAGAGCTGAAGCCCAGAGGGATCCAGGCAGGGACCTCTTCCTTTGGGCAATTATCCAGAGCAACAAGCATCTGTCTGAAATCGCCTGGGATCAGGTGATTAAAAACTCCTGCACATGTAAAATGAGAGGGTCTTCAAAGTGGTTTATGTGTGTAACTGTATTTCTCTGTGTGCACGCAGTGTAGAGACTGCATATCTGCTGCTCTGGCTGCCAGTAAGATCCTGAAGAAAATGGCTGAGGAGTCAATTGATGCAGACGAGCCTCAGGAAATGCTGGAGCTCGCCAGTCACTTTGAAGATCGTGCGATTGGTATTAGACAGAGGTAAAGAGAACATTTACAGACTGAGGTGGAATTTATTGACCTGCATGTGTGTCCTTAGGTGTGTTCAGCAAGTGCTACAACAGTGATGAGGTGCGTGCCCAGAAGCTGCTGGTTCGAATCTCACGCTTATGGGGCAAGACAACGTGTCTGAGGCTGGCGCTTGAGGCCAATGATAAAAACTTTGTGGCTCAGTCAGGTGTTCAGGTGAAGCAGATTTTTATTTAGATTATATAAATTAATACATTAAACTGTGCGGTCAGATCACAGACCAAATTCTAATCTTCGTCTACATGGTACTGCATATTTAATAACGTAAAGTTAAAAATTCAGCATCTTGAATGCAGACCAAAACAGTGGTGTTCAAAAGTCTTGCTATCCCTAATTTCTGTTTTCTCCAGTCTTAAAGATTACTATAAGTGATTCAAAGACAGTCTGTTTTCTTGTACCAGAGTAATTCATCAAAAATCTTGATAAGACTCTTGTGCTTTAGGCTCTTCTTACTCAGATCTGGTGTGGTGAGCTTTCAGTTGAAAATCCTGTGTGGAGGGTGCTGGTCTGCATGGTCTTCTTCCCTCTGATCTACACAAGATTTGTGGTTTTCAGGTGAGATATTAATGGGAGTAAGTTCATAAAAGACAACCTCATAAGTTGTAAAGCCTCACATTTCCAAAGTTATTTTCCACGATCTTATCTGTTGTTCCTTTTTAGACGTGATGAACTCATCCAGAGAGAAACTGAGAAGAACGAGGAAATAAAGACTGTGGAGAAAGTGACAGGAAGCATTATGATGATAAATGTTCATCGCTCGTAAGAGGACAATCTTTCTTTGATTCATTTAATGACTCATACAACATTTGCTGATAGCTTTAATCAGAGTTCTGTTGATAATCGATTTTTGCACACAAATCTGTTTCTGCCCACAGAAAGCTGAATGTGGAGCCTCTGGGCTGCTGGTCCAGACTGGTTGGACTGTACTGCTCTCCTCTAGTCAAGTTTTATGGTAACATCGTCTCGTACTTCGCCTTCTTGTTCCTGTTTGCTTACGTCCTGATGATCGACTTCCAGAGAACTCCATCTATAGCAGAGCTGGTGCTCTACATCTGGTTGTTCACTCTGGTGTGTGAGGAGATCAGACAGGTGAGATGCTGCAGATATAGTGGCTTCCAGACTTAAATGTACCCCTAAAGATGTGTAAAAACTTTAAAAATGGGTTTCCTCTTGGTGGAAAGTCCCTGGGACACCTCACCATGGAGAAATCCAATAGGCCTCCTAACCAGAGCCCAGGCCACTTCAACTGGCTCCTCTCAATGTGGAAGAGCAGCGGCTCTGATTTCTGAAAAATCAGGAAAAAAAAAAAAAAAAAAGAAAAGATTTTTGCCACATGTACCTGCGATCTTGTTCTTTTGGTCGACCCAAAGCCCATAAAAAAAGGTAAAAATGTAGATTTCAGCACAGCTCTCTCTTCACCATGACTGAGTGCATCACTACAGACACAGCACCAATCTGCCTATCAATCTCCCCTCGCTGTTTTTTCTACGGTCATGAACAAAACCCCGAGATAGTCCTTCTCCTGAGGCAGGACCTCTTTCCCTACCCAAAGAAGGGACTCTCCTCTTTTCTGGTTTATGACCATGGTCTTGGATATGGAGGCAGTGATCCTCATCCCAGCCTCTTCACACCTAGCTGTAGACAATCTCCAGTGAAAGCTGCAGATCACAACTTGACGAAGCTAATACGACCATATCATCTGCAGAAAGCAGAAACCTGATCGTAAGGCCACCAAGTTGGATCCCCTCAGCACTTTGGCTGCATCTCAAAATTCTGTCCATAAAGGTTATGAACAGAATTGGTGACAAAGGGCAACTATGGCCTTTGTCAAACTCTGACAAGCTCTGACACCGGTTGTAACCTAATGGCTACAATGGCTCGTTTTGACTCTCACGTTACCCTCCACAGGATTTGGTCAAATGCCTTCTCCACAAAACACATGTAGACTGGTTTGGTGAACTCCCATGCACCCTCCAGAATCATTGCTGAGAGTGTAGAGCTGGTCCAGTGTTACATGGCTATGACATAAACCATGCTGTTTCTCCTGAATCAATGATATTGTTAGCTATCTGATGGGCTCTCTTCTCTAGAACCCCAAAATAATTCCCAACTCCTTTCCAGAACCTCCACTGCAACAATGCAAATTTGTGGCTTTCTGTATCCTTTATGTAGATATGACATGCTGATCCCTCTTCAAAACATAAAATCTAGGAGAATGAGTAGCTTCATCATATTTTATTTTTAACTGTTTCAACATTTAAAGCTGTCCAGATAAGAGATCAAATATAATAATCTTATTCAGAATAAATATATAATGACAGACAATAAAATCCTGACATCTCAGTTTAAATCTCTGTTTTCTGTTTCAGCTGTTTTATGATCCTGATGGTTTTGGATTTCGTAAGAAAGCCAAGAGGTACATTCATGAGATGTGGAACATTTTGGACGTCATCTCCATCCTGCTGTTCTGTCTAGGAATTGCATTCAGGTACCTTCACATACATAGAAAGTCTTTCAAGCTATTCAGTAATCTGTGACTCACTAACTTTTCATTTTATTTTATTTATTTATTTTTTTTACCTCAGGCTGACAATTCAGTTGTTTTACCCAGGTAAAGTTATCCTGTGCATCGACTTTGTGGTCTTCTGCCTCCGTCTCATGGCAATCTTCACTATCAGTCGCATACTGGGACCTAAGATCATCATAGTCAGGAAGATGGTGAGGAGTTTGCATAAATTTTAAATGATGAACCTGAAAAAAGGTGGAGACAACAGTACAGTACTGATCCTCCTGACACTTACGCACCTCTAGTCCTTAAAATAGTCTTTGAAGACACAATTTTGACAGCAGGGTGCACAGTCCTGAAAGATAGGACTTTTTAAAAATCTTGTTAATAGTGGCCTAAAGCTGTAGATATATATTCTTAGATTATTAAAAATGGCCCAAAAATAAACTGTAATTTAAGCCATTGTGGATTTTAAATGAGGGCTGCACAGCGGCGCAGATGGTAGCACTATGCAGCAAGAAGGTGATGGGTTCAAATCCCGGCCTGGCACCCCTTGCAACTGTGTAAAGATAATAGATGGATGGAATTCAAATGAGAACTGTGTACGCATCCCGTCTCAGTATTAAATACAAAACTATTCTCTCTTTACTACTAAAAACTTATCATCTGGTGTCTACTTTAGTTCGTTTCATCCAAGTCATTCATGATATTGATGCAGAGAGTGTCTGTCAAATTAATTTCAATTAAGTCCTGCATTTTTGTTTCTTTTCCTGAGAATAAATTGGATTATTAACATGTCTGTAATGGCAGCTAATCTTTTTGTCCTCTAACTGATCTAATTTTGTGCTGCAGATGAGGGATATGTTCTTCTTCATGTTTCTCCTGAGCATCTGGGTCGTGGCGTACGGTGTGGCCAAACAAGGCATCCTCATCGAAAATGACAATCGACTGGACTGGATCATGCGCGGGGCTATTTACGAGCCGTACCTCGTTATATTTGGAAATTTCCCTGAAAACATTGACAGTGAGTAGAGAAGTGTTCTGTGCAGTTTTATTATGTTTGGAAAAATACAATATGAGGCAATGTGAGACATGTTTTCTTGTTGATACAGTGTTTTCTAGTTTTTGTTTTGTCTCCTGCAGATGCTAAGTTTGATAAAAATTCATGCAGCATGAATGGTACGGATCCCCTGAAGCCCAAGTGTCCTAAGCTGAATAAAAACCAAATGCCGGTCTTCCCTGAGTGGCTCACCATCGTCATGCTCTGTGTTTACTTGCTGTTTGCCAACATATTGCTCCTCAACCTCCTCATAGCCATCTTTAAGTGAGTCCTTAGCACCACACCTTTGTTCAAATTTGGTTTCCAACATAATGAATCTGTTAATCTTCCCACCTGCACAGCTACACGTTTGAAGAGGTCCATGACAACACGGACAAGATCTGGAAGTTTCAAAGATACGAGCTGATCAAGGAGTACTACAGCCGCCCAGCTGCCCCACCTCCTTTCATCATCTTCAGTCATCTCTACCTCTTCATCAGAAAAATGGTGCTGTGCAAGGCTCCGATCCCATCTACTGAGTTCAGTAAGGCCACAATCCCTTACTGATAGTTTACAAGAGGTGTTCTCAGGGCCACTTCTTTCAATGATCATCTCCCTCTCCTGTGTTGTAGATAATTATCCATATTTAGTTCCAAGAATACATCCTTTCTCATAATCATTTGTAGTTATTTCTATTTTACTAAAAGTAAACTGATCAGAGATTTGCATTGTCAGTTTTTTTGCAAAGGTTTGACTTGCCGATTCCGCATTCAATCAGATTTACAGTATGTGTTCCTGTCAATTGCATTTTCAAACAAACATAAACGTATTATTATTTACAACCAATCATGCGGCACTGTCTATTGTTTGAGTGCGTCACACAGTGCTGTCTGTTTACATCATATATACTCCAATGGTATTTAAATTACACCAATGCAGACAGTGACATGAAGAAGTCCAAGTGTGTTTTGTATGGAGGTCTGTGGAACCTTATGACTGAGATCAAACTGAAGTGATGGTGACGGTGATACAAATCACACCACACTTTTTTTTTTTTCAGAGAAGCAGCTTAATCCGATAGAAGAAGAGGAGCTATTATCCTGGGAAGCCTTGATGAAGGACAGATACCTGCTATCTGCACGGCAGGAGAAGAGCCAGAGCATGGAGAGATGCATTCCGGATACATCTCAAAAGTAAAATCCCGCAGAAAGTTATTCTCTGCTATCTTTTTTTTTTCTACTCAGATCTGGCTATTATATGGCTAATATCTCTACTAAATACCTTTGTGCAAGCTAGAATCTTTACTGAAATAGGGGATTTTATATTGCAAATTGTTACGTATAAGTTTCTCTTTTTTGAATAATTTGTGCCTCATTTTAGGATTTTGTAGCTCAGACTTTTAAAATCATCATTGAGTTAAACTCACATTGAAGCTTAAACCCAATATTATTGAGCATCCGTCCGTCCGTCCTTCCGTCCGTCAGTCAATCAATCATTTCACACCCTTATCCTTAATGGGGTTGCAACCTAGTGAGGTCATGTCCTTCACATTCGTCGCAGGGCACTACAGAGACAACCATGAACATACACACACTTAAGAAGAATTTAGAGAGAGTCATGTTTTTGGACTCTGGGAGGAAGCTGGAGTACCCAGAGAAAACCTACACATGCACAGGGAGAAAATGCAAACTCCATGCAGAAAGACCCCAGGCTCGGATTTGAACCCAGAACCTTCTTGCTGCAAGGCAACCAGTGCTACCAGTGCAGTCCTCAATATTTTTGTATATTTGATCATTCAAACTCATTTGTCAAGAATTTAGCTTTCAATTAGACAATTTTTGTTTTATCTATGTGGATAATGTGTTTTGTTGTATAAATTGTAAGTAAATGACATTTTATATGTCCTTTATTTATAATGACATAAAAAATGTGAACATTGATTTTTTTTATTATTATTATTAATCAGCTAACCTAAATCTCAGTCACTCATGTTACTTTTGCTTGTTTCCTGAGGGTTACCACCTTAACTGAACGGATGGAGAAACTAGAGGAACAGGTTATGAACTGATTTAATGACTCCTTTAATCTAAATCACTGTGTAAATTATGTTTTATTCCACCCCTTCTCCATCACTGCCTGTGCAGCTTGTTAATTTGCTGGTTACTTTGTGTCTTCAGGTCACCCAGTCAAACAAATCACTGCAGAGGATTGAGGACATTCTGAAATCTCTGGTTGCTCCTGCAAAAGAAACTCAGCCACAGAGTACAAACCATTAAACCCTCCTCAGTCACACTGTTACATTCACAGAAACCTTTCTGTTCATACAGAGTTGTATAATTGTTTTACTTGTTTACTGTTTTTCTTGTCGACTCTCTCCTGCAGCCTCAACTATGCCAGATGAATCCTCCAACTCTTTGAGGACAGCAGAAGAAGAAGATGGCTTCCACGTGAAGTCCCATCAGCTTCAATTCCCGGACAGCAAAATCAAACGCTTCCCTGTTCCAGAGGAAAAAGTACCATGGGAGGTACTTCACAAACAGTGCTGTGCAAAAGTTTACCCTCGAATATTTCCACATCTTGTTAAGTTACACAGTGGTACATAATTATCAAGAGGAAGGAAAATTATTCCCAATTTTCAGAATTTTTTACAAAAGAGGATCTGAAAAGTGTGAAACGCATTGGTATTGCATTAAGTTCTGTGTTTGTCATTTTTGTTTGTGGAGAACCAAATTACAGGCAGGAGGGAGTCTCATTACAACACAAGTATTTAAAAAATAAAAGGAGGCGAGAGGAATTGATGAAATGAATATTGCCTAATAAGACTAGTGAATGGTGCCACTGTTTATAGAGAGAAAACTCTGTCCCCAGGGAGGAGTGGACAGAGTCCAGCATGTTGTTCTGTGTGGTGAGGAGGAGGCAGTGGAGCACTGGAGGGTGGACAGGTTGGGTTGGTTAAAAGCTGTGTGGTTCGAGAACATAGATGTATTCTGTGAGGTTATTGTACAAGGAGGCTTTAATAGGCAATCTAGAGAATTATCCATCAAGTAACTAGAGAGGAAACCGCATGGGTTGACACTCAGGTGCAGAATGACCGACAGGCGGCTCCTCTTAACCTCCTGGTGATGAGCAGATTAGGAACAGGCATGCAGGTGAAAGTAAACACACAACACACTTTTATCATTTTATTTGTTAAAAATGTTAGGAACACATAACTTCTTGTAGGTTTACTGAACATATTTGAATGAAGTGCATTGGTTTTTGTTGCAATTAACAAAATGTGGAAAGTTTCAAGGGTTTCCAAGGTGCCACAAATGAAGAGCTATTTGCTTTCAAAATCACACTACAGAAAATGTGTTCAAGAAAAATGGATTTGGATGTTTGTTTGTTCTTTTTGGCAGGTCAGTTTCAGCTCATACATGCCGACCTATTACAGTTCTGAAGATGGAAATGGCCGTGCAGAAGGGTATGCTTTGATAATAAGACAACCCTTTACTGACCCAACCTCTTTGACCTGCTTTGCATAATCCTTTTTATCTGTACTTTTTCCCGTTAATCATAGATCTGGACCAGAAGACTTAGATAATTACAGGTGGGTTGAAACATAAAGAATGACTGATGTTCAGACCTTAGGAGATCATCTTGATGTCTGTTATGGATCCTGTCATCATTAGAAACCCAGGAGGCAGGACGGGCATCGGGGGAAGAGGCACACTCAGCCGTCTAGGTCCAAATTTGAACCTGGATCTTGTGGTTACACGGTAGGTCATCTGATATCCTGGCGTGGGTTTCAAATGTTTGTCTCTCAGATCTAAAGAACTTGAAACTGGATTTTTCAGGTGGCGAGACAGTGCGAGGTCTGAGCTGGAGTTCCTGGCTGTTTTGAACCAGAACCAAAGATCTTTAGCTTTGCCTGGGGTGAGTGGTTATTGGTTCACTTTTTGTTTTGTTTTGGGTTTTAGTGAGATACATTTGTTGTTCTTCTGTACCTTCAGGGTCCTGTTGACTCTCTGGATCACCTGCCAGGAAATCTAAAGGGAATTCTGGGAAAGAAGCTGTTTGAAGCCCTGGATGCAAAAGTGTCAGAGGGAGTAAAGGTCAGTTTGGCTTTTTAGTATTTTAGCTTCAGTTTCATTCAGAAATATTGCTTTTTATGAATGGAATTGTGATGTGCTTTCTACATGTAAATTTAGTGTTTTTGTATAATCTATCATTTCATAAATGGTTATTCATTGGGTAGCAGTATCGTATCTCATATTTTAGCACCAGACATTAAGCAGAAACACATTAAGTTACTATTTCTGTAGCTACCAATGGCAAACACTCTCAAAGTAGTATAGGAACTTACTGACAAAAAGATTGTTTACAGTTTATAGTGCCATGCAAAAAATATTGATACCCTTTAAACTTTTTTCACATTAGTCACAATTACAAACCTCAGTGTTTCTATTTACTCTTTTATGTAATTTAAACAGTATAAAAAGAATAATTGTGAAGTGGATATAAAGTAATACATGTTTGTCAATATAGAATCACAGATTTGTATTTTGCATAATTTCTCTTCAAAAAAAATATTCAAAATTCAAAGAACCATTTTGCCCTCAGTCCCACTAATAAAATTTGCATAAAGCTGCAAAAATTGCATAACCTTTTAAAAAAATGACAGCTTATATTTCTGAGAAATAAATAACATAGGAAATGGTTGTCATTTTTTAAAGAACCATAATTTAATTTCTACGTTCAGTTTTAAAATAAGCATATAACCTTTAATATAAATTATATAAATGATTTTCCAAAAACTTATTATAAGCCAATTAACTTGTTTGCTTGTGATCTCCGTAAAATTATCTGTCGTTTATTTGCTTACATCTTGCTATTTTAGTTTTATTATTTGTGTGTTCATCTATTCTCTTTGTTTGTGCTTTAGTTTGTTTTCTTAGATTCATATTTCATTTCTGTTTGTTGTTTTAGTTTAGTCTCCAATTCAGTTTTTTGATCTGTTTATCTTTCACTTTCCCTTTGGTTTCCAGTTTTTGCGCTCTCTATCTTCTCATCTCACCATTGCCTGCTCTCTCTCAGCTGCTTCCACTTCTCCCTGAGCTCCTCTGGTTCCCCTGTAATTTTGGCTCCTTCTTCAGAATGTATGTTGGCTATTCTCATTGTTTTTCACTAGTTCCTCCCGTTATGCTGCCTGTTTCCTGGTCCTCACTCCATGTTTTGTTGTCCAGAAGTCTATTGTGTCTAAGTTCTCTTTTGTTCACTTCTTCATTAAAAGCCATTTTCGTCAGCAGGTTCTTTGTGTGTGGGTCCTCGATTCTACGCTGAGCATGACAAAACCAGTCGGTTCCCGGCTGTAACAAGACTTTTATGAATCCATGTTCCTTCATCGTTTATTCTGAGTTTTGTTTGTGAATAATGTTTATTTGCTGAGTTGAGTAATGATGAAGTTTTTCTTGATCTACTCTGGATTGTGTTTCAGGTGTCTGAGGGCTATGTGGACGACTGCAGGAACACAGACAATGCCTGGGTGGAAACAACTGTCCTAAACATTCACCTGGACATAGCAAGCCAAGTGATGGTGGACATTAACAACATGGTGGGAAGGATTTTACTTTTCTTTTTCATAAAATACATACAGTTTGATAAGTTTAGGAGATGCTTGACCTGTTGTCATCCATAGGTTATAAGCGGCGACAGCTGCCTCCAGTGGCAGGAGGTGAGCAGCAGAATCAGACTCAGCCCGAACCAAAGACGCTCGCTGCAGCAGGTGGCGGAGCTGCACAACACGAAGTTCTGATCATTCTGGCCCTGTTTATTGTTATATTCATATTGCATTAAGAAAACTTATCTTGAGGCCTGGCACATAGAAGACAATCCGTGAATCACCTTGTGCCTTTCAGTGTCGCCTTTGTTGTGATTCATTTGAAGAAAATATGCAGCAAATCCTTACCTGAACTTCTGTTCTTTCTCTTCACTACAGTTTATATTGCTAACACTTCCTATCATTCCCAAACAAGTTCATGTTGCTATAATACAACTAACAGTTCATTATGGGAATTTAATTTAGTTGTTCCACAATGTTTGTAGAAACAGCACTCTATATATCTAATGTGCTTGATGTGATACACCTTTGACCATAAATGTGAATGAAAACATCAATATTCAATGATTAGGATGGTTGAGAAAATACTGCAGTCTGATAAACAAATATACCACAGTAATAATTTGTCTATGTAGCAAATATCACTACAGTATTTATGGATGACTTTTATAACAACGTGTTGCACTACTATCAATTCATCGACTTGAATAAACTTCAAATCTTCGTCATACCTTTTATTCCTAGAATCCAATAAAATGACCGAAAGGCTCTTTTTTTTCTTGCTGTTTAACTTTTAAACACCTAGTTACTTATTAGTCGTGTGTGATTTTACTGTGTTTAGCATGCAGGAACAACTCCGAGAACTCATTATTTCAGGTCAGTGAATATTCAGCTCCTGCTCTGCTGCAGCTTGGTTTCGGAGCAGCTTCCGCCGCTTCTGATTGGTTGAGGGGGAGGTGGCCAGACACATGCTGTAGTATCGGTTTCACGCCCTCCTCATAATCTGTACGGCTGGTTTCATCAAATACCGGTCCTTGTTGTAACTTATGTGTTCAGTGTAAAAACAGACATGTTAGCATTGTATGAAAGCTGCACACGCAACAGCCAGTGACTTTAATTTACTGAGTTTAAATCACGTTTTTGTGTTATTGTAACGTTAATGTAATGCTATCTATAGTTTGTACATAGACATAATAAAAAAAATACGATTGGTAGACGTTAACTTTGTTCTGATTTTTGTGTCATAAATATTGTTTGTCCTACAAGTACAGACGGCGCAGACAAGCTATTTTTAACCACAGCGGCAGAGATAAGAAAAGAAGAAGACGTCACACTCCACTTTTATTTTGTGACACTACACCAATTATTGCATTCAAAAGACCGCTTTGCTCATAATAATACAGCCACTTCAATCCGTATCGACATCCTGGGATAAAACGGAAAAGAAAAGATAGCTAGATTTGGAACCACAAACAAAACTTTAATTTGAGATCTAAACCCCTGTTGTTGACAATACAAGATACTTAAGAAATGACAGAGCTTAACAGTGTTTTATATAACATTTTTCTTTACAAATAAAACAGGTTGGTATGCATTTGTATTTACCCCCCTTTATTTTATTGTAACATATATTAAACCAAATAAGTAAATTAAATTATTAAATAAATAGTAAATAAAATATTAGTATGAGTATAAATCCAGATGTTCTGTGATGTCTTACAGGGTTGTTTGAGAACATTAATGAACAAAATACATCAAATAGATCAAGGAACACAGCAAATATGTTAGGAATAATATTGTGAAGAAGTCTAAAGCAGGGCTTTGAGCATTTGGTGGACCATGGTTCAATATATCAACTTTTAATCAAAAGAACTGCAAACCTACCAATACATGGCCCCCATAAACTGGCTTAGCAGAAAACATTAAAAAGTAGTCAAGAGGTCCATCTAAACTCTAGAAGATTCAGAGATCCACAGCTTAGATAATGTAAGCTATGCATTTCTACTGTGCACTCCACAATTATTTTCTATTGGAAAGATAGATGAAAACAATCTATGAAAATATAAACAAGCCATTTCAGAACACAGGAAAAGTGTGAAAGGAGGGGGTCTGGTCAAATGGAAGAAAACATATATTTTTTCAACAACATGGAAAATGCAATGTGTGAAGAAAAACAAGCCAGTCATGTCTCTGTGAGCATGGTAGTGACATTATAATACTGTTAAGTTGTTTTTGTCCAGCAGGGTTCCAGGGAAGCTAGTCATAATTAATAGGAAGACAGCAGTAATAAACACAAGGGGAAACTATCAGAGGCTACAAAGGACGTCAGACAGGGGAGGTTCACACTCTAGCAAGACAATGACCCCAAACAACTACAAAGGAATAATTTAGATCATAAAGTTCAGTTCATTTTTAGTTTTAATTTTACGACGTGTATTATTTTCTCTCTATGTCACATTCATTTACTAATTTGTGCTGGTTTAGTAAACATTGCAATGAATCCCATTGGATGTAACTTGACAACAAAACCTAAAGAGGTGTAATGAATAGTTTCGCGAAGCATTGCAATGACAGATTTTCCTCTCTTTGACCGTAAACCCGTTGTCAGTCCAGAATAGACGATCTTTGCCACTGTTTACAGGTGACAGTGTCAGGAAGTGACGCAGCACGCTCGTGAGACCGTACCATTCTAGTAGCTGGATAGATGGACGGTGGGTCAGCGGCGGACCGACGTCTCATTCAGAGGAGAGAAACGGTAACTATCTTATATTAATGTCGCTGTTTATCGAGAGTTTGAGCCTCAGTGAGAAGTTACAGACCTGCGTGGTGTTTCGAGGTGTTGGTGGAAACATCTCGGTTCGGTGCTGGGATGGAGCTGAAGCTGCTGACCGAGGCAGCTGTCAGAGCTGCACTTTAACTGGCTTTAGCACGACGACCAGTACTGATAATAGAACTGTAAATACGTCTTTATCAATGGACTCCGAATCCGAAGGCTTCATGTATTCTAGATATATTGCAGCAGTAACCCACACCTGCATGTTTTCATTTATTTCAGCCCTGACAGGTAGGCAGTGAAGCAGGTCCCGGGTTTGAAAGCAGGAGTTAAAGGTTAAGACTCTTATTCTCTCGTCATTATGTAACCCAGTGAGCAGTGCTGCTCTGTTTTGATCTGCTCACAGACCCTTTAGTTGTTTTAGCTGTTTAAACCAGGAGAAGGAGTAAATTACAGTTCTGCTGTGGGAGAGGAGGGAAAATTATAGTGTCCAGGGGAGAGATGTTTGTTTTGCTGTCCACTGATTGGACTTTTGTTGAGCATTTTTGACTACGTGGCTGGGACAGGTTGGTTTTTACTGTAAACCTCCAGTTTATTTTCATTTTGCACTTCTGGCTGAAGTGAGCTCAAACCAGTACAAATTCAGTACAGATGTAGTGTTTTTATTTGGTAGGAAAACTAGCTTTGACAATTAAATACTTATATCTATTCTATATGAATTAGTTCAATTTTAAGAACAGTTATTTATATATAAAAAAACATTTCTACTGAAATAATTCTAAAAGACTAAGGCAGTGGTGCAGATCCAAATGCTGTGGACAATTTTGGGTATGTTCCCTTTATCTTATCTTTGGGGATTCTCAAAACCCACTTATCCAGTGATTGAACCAATAACTCTTTCCTCAGACTCACTGACAAATTCCGAACAAGTGAAAATTGCAACTTTGTCTTGGATGGAATAAAGACCACCACAGCTGAAGGACCACACATAATACATTCTTATGTGCTTTAATCTACTCGACGAGAAATGAACCAAAATGCAGAAGCTTTGGCTACATTCACACAGCAGGAAAGTGAAATAAATTTTTTTTTTGCCCATATGCAACTCATATCCAACTTTTTCATAGCAGTCTGAAAGACCAAATTTCACATGCGGTACCAAATCATATACATATTCAATAATTTTCAATGCATCTGAAGTCTGATTGGTTATCCAACTATGATGTCATTGACTTGAGACATGCATTATAATTCTTCCCCAGTGAAGTGGTAAATCTGGACGTCAACAGTTGCGAGCGGTGCCAACATTTCAATAGTATGAATGGCCTTGCAAAAAAAAAAAAAAAAAAAAAGAATTTCAGCAAAAATCGTAATTGAGTAACAAGACCTATTTATGAATGTAACTGACGTGTTTATAAAACAAGAGTGCTCCCTTTGAGCTTTCATAGGTCATTTCCACTTAATGATGTTTACAATCTGTCCAGCATACTGTAACACTGGAAAAGCTCACAAAGAGTAGTGTGGATGTTGTGATATAGTATATTTTCCTAGATTTGCGCTTTCCCTTTAAGATCTTTCTTTATTGACTTTATGGGTTATTAAGGGCATATTGACTTTTGTTTGACTCTGTCCGCAGAGTGACCTCTTAAAAGTATAAACCTCTCATCCATATGTGTTTGCATGGTTGCTTTCCCTTTTCCATTGAAGTATGTCAGTTAACTGGGGTCGATAGGATAAATTGAACACAGATGATGCCTTATTTTATGTTTTCTCTACATCCTCTCACCCTGCATGGTTTTTTGCAAGCTGACCAGCTTCAGAGTGCATCTGATACAAATCAAACATAATACTTCATCTGTCCTTCATGAAGACTTCATGTCACAACAGCTTCATGGTGCGACCTCTCCTCATTTCCATCGACATCCTCTGACAGCAGAGAGTGTTAGACGTCTGAGCAGTGGACTCTGTGTGTGTGTGCGTGTGTGTGTGTGTGTGCGCGCGCGTATGTGTGTGTGCTGTCAGCAGCATTGTGTTCCATCCTCATTGTGCTGAGTTTCCAGTAAATGTCCACGTGCTTCACGAATGCGGTGCAGCCACAGTTCACGCTAGACGCCAATCAGCCAAATGCAGCCTCTCTCCCAGCTAACGCGGAGTGGAAAGCAGTTCCTCTCAGGTGTTCTTAGCTAAGGCATGCAAACAGATGACGCCTGAATTACGCAAACGCAATCAGCTACACGGGGAATAATTATGCTTCACCTGAACTCAAGAAAATTGAGGTGATAAGTTTTTTTTAAATTATGTCTGTCAAGACATTAAACTGAAACTTCTGGTATTTACAATAAGACTGGTTGAAATGGCAACTTTTGCATAGAAAAATCTATTTAGGAGTAATGGTGTAATGTTAGTTCAGATTTTTTTTTCTTGCTTGGATAATTATTGCCTCTGGTTTTGGATACAGTGTAGCTGTAAGATTTTTTTTTATCTTTTTGAACATCAACTGGTGCAGTTGCACCTTTAAATGACACTCTTAAACTGCATTCCATTTTATTTTTCAAATATTTTAACATTTGCTGAAGCTTCAACGATGGAAAAAATAGTTAAAACTGCAAAATGAAGCAATGTTTTGAAGACTTGCAAATATTTCCAGTTCTTTGTTGTTGTCATAATAAATCATAGCTATCTTCATACTACCCTATTTTCCTTCATATAACAATATATGATCAATAATATGATCGTTGCCAATATCGCCCCAAAAAAAGATTTCAGCATTGTATCTTGGAAACGTGATTGTACCCCTAGTTACAATCACAAGCAAACAACAGGATAGCATTAAGCATTCCCAAAGCATGATGCTGCCACCACCATATGTTAGTGTGGGGATGACGTATTCAGTGGTTTGTGGAGGATTTTCCAACACACAAACAGGCTAACAATTTCTTTTTTTTTTTTAAATTTGTGATCTCACCTGATCATATCTTCAAATTGCTGTGTCACCTACATGATTTGAGAGATTTCCAGATTAGAATGCTGTTTTAAGACCTAGCCCTGCTTTAAACTTCATCCCTGACCTGTCTGCTGCACTCTTTGGTTTTCATGTTGCTGTTTGTTCACTAATTTTCTCCAACAAACTTCTGGGACCTTCACTGAGCAGCAGCAATTATCCTGGGATTCATTTACATGGACTCTGTTATAATTAGGTGGGTTCTGAGGGTATTTTGTTGCACTGGATTGTATTTAGGGAAGGAGCAAATACCACATGCAACCCACACTATTCATATTTGTAAAACCTTATCTCCTTTTCTATCCACTTTTTTCCCCCCCTTTCTCTATAAAACAAAATCAAACTTTGCATGCGTTCAAGACTGACGGAAACAGGTTGGGATGAAACACTTTGTTCAATCCAACTATGGAGGCGGCAATATTTAATGTGAAATATTTATTATAATCAGGCAAGCTCTCAGCTTACTTTACTTCACTTTTGAAAATAAAATTAGGATAAAACTTGAAATCAGCTTATAATGTGTTTGTGCTACAACTTTAATTTGTCAAGGACATTTTGGTTTGATTCTGCCACAGTTGTTTATTTCTTTTTTTACCCCATTCAATTCAGTTAAAATATCCTTTTTATTTATCCCCAAAGGGAAATTTCAAGGCACATGAGTAACACAAAGCAGACTATGAAATGTAATAGCTCAAACAATGGAGATAAAAAAAAATTCACTTGATAAATGTTTGAATATGTATAAGTGGTAGTGCACGTGTGCAGTGTGAAGTACTTATGTAGCTTAAGTTCAACAGTGCAGCAGGAGTTTATAGTTGGACTGGGAGGATCTGCTGGTCCTGGGAAGAGATTTAACCAGTGACCACAAAATCTGATAATGCTTCCTTGTCAGAGTTGCACTGCTGCACGCAGAGGCACATTCCTTTGCGGTGATAAATAGGGAAACTTCTTTATCTTGGCTCAGTCTCAGACTGGGTACAACTTCTGATGGCTGGAAATACCCAGCTCTGTCCCAAGCGTGATGACCATGCTGAAAATAATCAACAGCATTTTTATTGTTTGCTTCTGCTGGTATGAATATTTATTTTGTCCTATTTCTTTGCATCTTAAATCTGAATCTTAAAACTGCCACAATTGTAAAGTTTTCTATGTGTTCTATAGGGATGTCATGTAACATATAGGATTATGTAAAAACCATAAGAAGTCCCCTAGTAAGTCCAACAAAAGCGGAAGGAGTTCTGTAGGTGTTCATTCATTAATCATTGTGTGACAGGTCTCAGCTCAAACCTAAATTTCGATTTGTGATTTTGTGAAAACATGAAAATTTATGTTTCCATTCCAGACTTCTTCTATCCAATCTTTAGGTGGACTAACTCATACTCAGCCTTTTCAGGGTATTACATCACAATGAGAAAAATAAAGAATGCCCATTGGTTTTATCCTTTATTTAGAGGATAAGAAGAATCCCGTCTTCTTGAATAAGTCGGCCACCTTGGATGGAGATGTTGCTGCAGCAACGTGGCACTGATTTCGAGAACACCTGCACATCTGTGCAGCTGAGTCCTGAGCGTCAGCAGAAGCATCAGTGCGGTGCTGATGCTGGCATCCGGACAGGAAGCTGTATTAATGTAATTGACATGTGTAGCAGCAGGAGCAGTGCAGCCTTGCAGCTGGTCTGATCTCTTTAATCCAAATTCTGGATTGTTGCCTGGCCCGTTTTAGGTCACGTTATGTAGCCGTGCTCCGTCAGGCTGTGTTTTATGTGGCTAAATGTGATTTTTTTATGAGAGTGATTTATTTTGATTGTGTATGGTTAGGGGTCTGAAACTTCTTCATTCCTCCTTTGATGATCTGGATTCTCATACAAGGTTCTATGAAATCTGTGAACCATCAGTTTCACGGTCACATCTCAGCTGCAATAGTTTTGGGCTTTTATGGTAAAGTTTGAAAAGCCAATATCCAAGCAAATAGATGTTTGTTTGTTTTTTTTGCAATGTGTAAAAATTAGGATACACTGAATGCATTTGGATTTGCATGCAACCCGAGCATGCTGAAATCTAATCTGCCAGGTCTGCTTGGACTACAAATAGAAACCAGAGAGCCTCTGTTACCGTAAATCGGTTATTCATTTGCAGATTTGTATTTAAAGAGATTAAAGCAGGATTAACTGAAAACACTGGTGTGCGAGTTTAACTCGAGTTGGTGTAGACTCTGTCGTGTGAGCTGCGGGTGTGACATGTTGATTCATTACGAGATTTTGGTACATTTAAAATGACTGGTAATTAACAAATAAAAGGTTGGATTAAAGATAATCTTTAAGGTTGTATTTTTTTATCTTCTTTTTTGCCAGGTTCGTTCATTGTTGCTTTGATTCTAGAAGGTCATGTGTTTACATAGTGTTATTTTACTTCAAATTCTTTCACATTTTTGGAAAGCATCTAAACTTTGTTGTATTTTATTGGGGTTTTATGTGAACAACACACAGTTGCACATTGAAGGAAAACAGTTTTTTTTTTCTTTACAAATACAATCTGATAAATGGGGTGGGCAGTTGTGTTCAGCCTTCTTGAATTAATGCTTCGTAGAACCACCTTTTACTGCAATTACAACTGGAGATCTAACGGCTTTGCATGTCTGGAGACTGAAATCTGTGCCTGTTCTTCCTTGGAAAGTGTTTTAAGCTCCTTCACATTGGATTGAAAGTGTCTTGTGGGAATATTTCTCAAGCCGTGCCTCCATTTCTTAATTGGATTTTAGCCTAAGGTTTTGACTGGGCCACTCTAAAGCATTGTTAGACTTAGAGAATATACTCTATTCCTTTGTCGCTCTGGCTGTATGCTTCGGGTTAAACCAGATAACAAATTTGGTCTCATTTGGCCAAAGAACCTTTTACACAGGTGCTGTGTCTCCTCCGAAGGTCTTGACAATTTTCAAATGTGTCTTTTTTTCTTTCATCATTGGCGTTCTTCTTGGCATGCACAGCAAAGTACTGTGCTGGTAAGGGTTTTTCCCCCTGAGCACAGTAATCTGTAGTTGCATCTTCTCCAGATTAACTATTGACCTCATGGCTGCTTCTCTAGTTTCCTAACCACAATATTGTCACTGTTCGAAATGAAAGTTAAAAGTGCATCACTGCACTCCAAAGAAACAGTGCTGTTGAAATAATTAAAATTGTCTTTAAAAATCTGGCATTATGTTGGCATATCTGGTAAACTGTGGCCTCACAGCTGTTATAAATAGCCCAGATGTGCTGAGTGTTCATGATGCTCGCAGCCTTTGTAGAATCAGTGAGTGGAAAACAACCAAATGACAAAAGCTGGGCTGAAGAATGGAAGCGAAAGTCTTTCCCCTCCTTTTGTAAGTCCGTTCTCTTCCTCACTTCCTCTGCTTCCCTCAGGCCGTCTCCTCTTTTCCTTCCTGCTGACTGACATTTCGATAATGACTTCGTCTGAGCCGCTCCACAGGCCCTGCCTCCATCCGCATCCTCAGCTCTCCATGCAGGGCCGGCTCCTCTCATCACTCCTCACATCTTTATCAGATCAGTAAATGCCGGTAATGTCATCTCAGAGAGGTCAGGGAATTAAAGATCGTCTATTTTCTGGTCTTCTCTTTTAACTTGGAGAGAAATTGTCCTGGACACAGGCTTGCTGGTCAGCCTGTTTGAGGACTGGGATTTTGTTAAGAACTGGGTTAAGCTCTACATCCTTTTATATTTGGGTAGGGGTATTACAGTTGTGGCTGTGAGGGGCTTAGATGAACTCTGCATATCTAAACGAAGCTTTAAAAGCCTTTACCGTAATACCTTTTTTCTTCGTTGTATTCTTTGTGTTCAGAAATACTGTATTCATGCGCCGCTCAGTTTTAAATATACTCTTCTCTCGTGGTATTTGTGCTAGCCGGCTTCTATAATTACCACAGCCTGGAGCGCCTCATGGGGAGCAAATTAACACACACGAGTGGAGGAGCAAAAACCAGAGTCATACAAGCTGGATTGGAGTAGCCCTGACCTCGGACGTGTGCGCCTTTAGAACGGGGGACATAAACAGCAGGGATGTTGTTATTCATAGATCACAGCCATAACGCATGCTTATGTATGTGTGAGTAATGGTCGCCTGATGTAGCTCAGATAATTAGTCGATTAAGGTGCTGCACCATGTGGCAAGAAAAAAAAGCAGCGGGAGCAGATGAGTATTAATTATTCATAAAATGTTATTAGACACGTTTTGTTTTGATTCCACGGACTGTCCGTATGAAACATGTTTTTGAAGCGATCACCTTCATGTTTTTGACTTTTGGTCTAAGGAATCCTAAAGCCCACATTGAGCTTGATATAGTCTAATTTCTTTAAAAAAAATCTAAAAGTTTTATTTTAAGTGTTTCATATGCTGGTTGATCTCCACATCAGAGAACAAATGTCATTGCTTCTTAAATTACAGATAAGAGCATGGCAAATTTTTGTTATGTATTTTTGTAGCAGCATCCCAGTTCTGACTCTTCTATTGTAAACTTGGCCAGTCGTGTTGCTGTACGTGCACTAAAGCCGTGGTTGTCAGGACTATTTAGGACTAAGCATGGGCAAGTACTGCCCATGCAAAATTGAACTATTATTATAGGGATTATAGGGAATTTGGGTGTTTGAAATTATTTTCTCCGTCAACTAATTAAATCATATTACAATGGACCCCGTGTGGGGCAGCTAGCCACAAATAACTTAAATCTGTGAATTTTTGGGACCCCCTTTAGAAATGCTTAGAACTGCCTATTTTAATATCTTTCTCATCAAATATACCTCATCAGCAAAGTTGAACCCGGCCTTAAACTACTGAAGAATGAAAGTCTTAGTCATCTCTACTGCTTTTGAGGGTACAACCAATCATCATCAACTTTTGTGAACTGCTTTAACTTATTTGTTTTTATCTCATCGTCCTTCATCCTGTCTCTTTGCCAACACTGCACATGTGCAAGTTTCTAGAATCAAACAAAAAAACAAGCAATGAGCCCATGATAGTTGTTGAGGCTGTTTGTCTCGTCTTCCTGTCTTTGTTTAATGGGCTCATTAGTGCTGTTTGTTTATTCGGACTGACAGTGGGAGCCGCTAGCCTCTGCTATGATAAGTTTGTGTGTTGAAAGCTGAGAGGTTTGGAAAACTCTCAGTGGACACTTGCGTCTTTATTTCTTTCCTGTGTAGCTGCTGTAAGGTTACCTTCACAGATGGAGAGTGGTTTTAAGCACAGATAGGCTGGTCCTCGGTATGCCACTTTATTTCTAGTGATCTTAAGGTTTCTGAAGATCACTAACGGATTTTGTCCAGGTTATAAAAGCAGAATAAAATGTTCTTATGCGCAGCACATGACTGAGAAACTGGTGCACATGTCCTGGTGACCTCAGCTCGTACTGTACTTTGCATCTCTGCCCCGGAGTCCTCCCTTGTCTTTGTGCATTTGTGTTTATTGCTTTGTCCATGTGCTTCAGCACCATCCTTCCCCAGTCCCACTAATATAATGTCATGATGACCACGACTCCAAGGTCCAAGGGGTACATATGTTCACATTCCCCACACCTTTCTTCTTCTCTTATTTATTAAAAGGAAGAGGACTGGACAGCTTTGGCTGGCCTCTGTGCTCGGCTTTATGAATCTGCACATAATCTGCTAAATCACGCTCAGGATTAGCAGGCGCACGCGTTTGAGAGGAAGGGTAGTTGAAACACGCTTTGTGCCTGCTGCTCCTCTTCTGTTTGCTCCTGAACATAAAGAGGAAATGAGGATATGGATTGTTGTAGTGCTGCTGGATGAATCCCGCAGGGGCTGTGGAGCGGTTATTATGTAATTTCCCCTCAGTGCAGATTGGTCAGTGGATGAGATGTTGGTGGGCTCAGCACCGTAATCTCTCAAGTATTATCTGTCTCCCAACGTCAGCAGTTGTTGTGGGCAGAACTTGCTTTGTTTATGTAAAACCAAACAATCACCTGGGTTTGCGTGCAAAATAATTCACATTGTAGCCAATGAGGTTTGCTCGTGACGTCAGAACATTACTTGATCTTCTGGGAACATCAGCTGGGAAACTCCTGAAAATGTTGATTTTAACTCAAATTCTAACAGAGAGAGCGGTGATAGTTGCAATAATACACTTTTTTACTAGCCCCTTGAGAAAGGATTTATCTTAATTAAATTGGTTGTACAAACAGAAATATGCAGCCTCTGTCTGTTTACAATGTTTGCTTGTGCTGTTATTAAGTTACAGTGCAGACTGGGAATACAAGAAGCAACAAATCATACTGGTATTTATTACATCATAAATTAGTCCTCTTGCTTTATAAGCACAGATTTTATATTTTTAATCAAAGCAATCAACCTAAAAATATAGTGACACTCAATTAAGTGAAAAGGCGTCTAAATTATATTCCAGTAAAAAAAAAGCTGCCTGCAAAATAAAAACTTAGGAAAGAAAATAAGTTAAGTCACACCGACTTTTACAGTTTACACATTATCATGATATGTGTTTATTGTAAGCTGATCTTTGCTTTCTTTTTTTGTAGAAATAATATTTCATTATGTACTTAAAGATTAGGGTTTTTTGTATTTATTTTTGTTACATTTACTGCTATTTACACAGAAGTATGTTGTTTTTTTTTTACTTTCAATGAGAAGAAAGAGCCTAGAATATCTAAAGCATGACAGGGAAATATTATGTGAGATTTATAGTAGATAGCAGCCCTTCTAAATGTCTTTTCATTTCTTACTTGTTCTGTCACTCGTGACTTTTCATGTTATATTCCAGAAAAGCATAACTTCCTGTTCAAACGTCTGAGTATGTTAATGCCTTTAGTACACTCACTGGAAATACAAAAATAATCATTTGAGGTTTGGAAAGTAGGTTCAGTCGAGATAACGTTGGAGATTTCACATTTTCATGGTCAAATGTGTGTCGGTAAAATAATGTAGCACTGATTAAAACTTAAAATTTTGCTGAAGAATGTAAAAGAAAATCTAGAGACACAGCAACTATTAGTTTTGCAATTTATGGAAGAATGATGAGGAAAAAAGCCATAAGAAGTCTCGTTTATAATTCACCACAAGCCACAGAAGGGAAAACAACAGTTAAATCAGGCAGAAATTAAACATTTTCACCTTCATGAATTGGACTACATGTACAAAACTAAGTGTACTAACAGTGGTAATGATACATGGTGTTGGCAGCCACTTGTTATGGGAAATATGATGATTTGTTCTCCTTTATCACTATGTGCTGTTTTGTGATGATTGATTAAATAATATCCATTAGTTTGTGGTTATAATGTGACAAAACAGATTAGTAATATGTATCCCAGTGATTATTATTAGTAGTAATTAGATTTTAAACTAAAGGGTTCAAGTTTTAACCGTTTTTAGCAATACACTGTTGTTGGGCTCTGTTTTGTTGGACGTCACTGTAATTGTTTTTGTTTTCTCTTTATCTAAAAGCCATAATTGCATTTTCAGGTCCTAAATTACTCACCTTGAAATAATCAGTAAACACCCCGTCATTGTATTGCAGGCTTGTAGCTAACAATCCTTGCAGTACTGTGTATTTGTCAGTAATCATAGACGTGTGTGCATGCCACAGCGTCTGTATCTGGGCCCTTGCCTGCGCCTGTGCTGGCAGATTGGAAAGGTAAGCCGCTGAAAGCTTCTGTGTGCGATGCTGCTTTGTCTCTTATTAATGAAGGGGACACAGGAGCTGTCAATGCTGCTGTTCCGCTGCCGGTGAAATAGTAATGAGTGTGTATAACGGAGCCCGGTCAGTGTGGCTTACAGCTCTGCTGCGATTGGTTGTGAAGCCGGGGCACATGGAGCACCGACCGGCCGCGCTGCACGTCGGGGCCGCGGATGCTGGAGGCAGAGATGGAGACGTTTTGCAATCGGAGAAATGAGGCAGATTGAGAAACAGAGGTCAGATTCTTCTTTTGATTTTTGTTTTGGAGATCTTCATAGAAACCTCGCTGTTTATCTCACGGAGCACAAAAAACAACTTTCCAAACATCGAGGAGCAAAGTATATTATTATGTAATCAGTTGCCCTAGCCCTACTTTCTCATGCTGTGATCTTTTATTATTGCTCATGCTGAGCCAGGCAGCTCTGAATTATTCCTCAAAAGGTACGTTTGAGATCCTTCTTATTTTAGAAATGTTGATTTGTGTTGACTTAATAAAAGCAAACATAGCTGATGTCTGCTATTCATTACTTTAGTTTTGATTTTTCTGTTTTGAATATTTCCTGCAACAATATTTTAGTATTTTGCTTTTGTGCCGTTTTCTTTTTTTCTTTTTTTTTGTAATTTAAACTTTACCAGTAGACTCAAATGCTAGAAATTGTGTATTTAAGTAGTTCAGAATGGGCAGGGTATTTCCAGTAATTAAATTAAAAACCTCATAATTGTTGTGAGAAATAACATAATAAAATTCTGAACATTATAATCCGAAAAAGAATCAAATTAACTTTTTTAATGTCTAGTCTGTAATGTTGCTGTCTTGTTTAGGATTTAGGTTAATTTTTTTTAACCTTTTTTTACTGATATTTTTCCTCATTTTCAACATAAATACGGTTTAAAATTTAATTTTTCTGTAAAATAAAAAGTTATGGATTTTAATAACTTCATTGAGTGCATATGAGGACCTGACTCACCAATAATTTCTCCCTTTCTGAAGTTGAACTGGTCGTATACTCTTAAGCCCAAAATTATTCATATTTAAAGTAACCCTGTGATCTGATAACGTTTCTTTTTATTTAAAGTAGTAATACAATTTTAAGAGTGGCAAGAAGTTCATTCAATGTTTGTTAAAAAAATATAAGGCATAAAGTATACTTTTGATTCTTTATGCTTTACTTTCGTTTAATTTTCGATTGCATTCATTCAGGAGTGGAAATAAATTTGTACCAAAATCACTGATTCCACATTTGTTGATGCCTCTATAAATTCCTAGGAAATAAAAGCCATTGATTTTTTTTTTTTTACTTTTATTTTTATTTTATACTTTGCTATTTTAAATTCATGACAGTATCCAGACACATATTAGTATTTGTTGACATCACATTTCCCTATGGTTGTAATATGACCTGACTCTGATTCCCATTTCTCTTAACCAAACTTAAAAATTGGAAATGCAAGAAAACATGTCATTCAAGTAATCAAGAGGAAATACAATTAATAGGCTTTTTTGTAATAATAAAATCGTCAGGCATGTAAATAGTGCATAACTAAGTAAATATTACATGTAGGTTAGTAGGAATAGTCCTGAGTGTAATTATCTGTGCTGTAATTATTTCAGTATGTTGTACAGAAATTAGCTTTTTTTCTATATTTAAATATTCCTAGGGAACGTCCTGCAATAAGAGCCTGGAAGAGGCTGTGATGAAAGTAAAAGCAAGAAAGCTGCTTATCTCGCTCCAGGAAAAAAAAAAAAGAGAAAAGCTTGTTATTTCTACTAAAACTGGATTAAAACTTTTAATTGTAATCATAATAGATGTACAATTGTCTCAGTTTATTACGTTTCGAGGGATTTCTTCTTTTTTTTTTGTAATAGTTGTGTTTGAATTCAGCTTTCGCTCACCATTTCAAACATGCACGTACACTAAACATCTGCTACATTAAAACTGTGAAAAGCGTTCGCCCCCTCATACAGTCACTCATTCCAGCCTTGAAACAGCAGCGAAGCCAGAGCGGCTCGGCGTTCAGAGGCCAACTCAACGGCTCTTTGTCATCTTCCCCGAGCCGTTCCTAAGCAGTTTGTTTGGCATGTCGACGCGCATTGTCTCATTGTGAAGGATTTTATCATCAGTGAGTGGGGCGGGGGGTTCACGTGGTTTGCTACAATGCTTTGGAGGTGGTTATGTGTCACAATGAGAAAATAAAATACAGTTTCAGCAGAGCTTTGCTTGGTGTCACTCTAACTTAATGGGTTTAAAGTTGTGGCTTTAAACAATTTTTTGTTTTTGTTTTGTTTGCCGCCTAGTCTTTTTGCTTTTTATTGTATTTGTGGAAATGTTTGAGATTTAAGGTGTAGTTTTTTTATGGGAAGGATTCTCTGAAAGCAAAGTCTTGTTTTTATATTTTTGTAGCAAACATATGATCGTATGAGATTCTCACATACGGATAATCTTAAGTAAAAATCTTACAGTATCACAACACTTACACAGAAAATCGAGGCAAAAAATGTGCAATATGTTTTTATTGTTCTTATTTTAGGCAAAAAAGCAACAATTGTTCATACTGCTGCAAAAGATTTTATGAAATATTGATTATTACAGTCAAATATGTACACAACCAGTTGGTTTGAAGGCTTATTTTACAGAATAACACAGGTATAAAAAGCTGATTTTTTTTAGCTGCTTAATTTGTCCTGATTGTTTTTTTTTTTTTTTGTTTTTTGTTTTTTTGTGAATGAGGGAAATATAGTTGGCTTTTTTCAGCCATCTGACCTGCAGTCAGCCCAAAAAGGAGCTGCATACAGAAGACAGATAGCTCTGATCACTTTTTTTCTACAGTTTGCAGGAACAAAACTGGAGAACATTTTTAGGTTATAAACTTTTAGCTTAAAAAACCCCCACAAGAACAATGGGACTTAGTGGAAAATGATTCAGACCTACTTTTTTGTTGTTACATTTTTTATGTAAGTTGTAAAACCAACCTACCAAAGCCTGCCCGTTTGGCTGAGTCACACATTCATCTTTTTTGTCTGAATTAAATGTTTATCATTATGTAAATTTCTTAAGTGAAACACATATTGTGAAAATTCCTTATTTTTTTTAATTATTTTTAGAGTTTTTTGAATTTGTCTTGAGATTTATAGAAGCATCTGGAATTTTTCTAATGTTATCACTTGCTTTAGAACTGTCTTATTTAATCTATGGTGGTGGTTTCTGTATTTTGGTGTAGTTTACTGTTTGTTTGTTTTTGCCCACGTTGACATGCAGCTCTTATGATCAGCTTGGACTTCGGAGCCTCGGCTTCTGAGCTGGGCTCGACGTTCTCGCTGAGCAAACAGATCAGATATTAAAATTCCTCTCCTGCATGCATGTCGAGAACTTCTTCCTCACTTTGTCAATATTTAATCAGAGCTCCTTTTTTTGCGGGGGGAAATACCCTGCTGCACTTTATGTATGCAGGGATCTTCTTCCACTGTCCTTTGTACTTTCTCAAAAATGGCTTTAAATACACATTTAATAAGCGACATTTTAAGATATCTAAAGTGGTGACTCCAAACATTCTACGTCCACGGCCATCTGCACTGTGACTCTTTTGAAGGCCATTTCACGCCTTTTCTTGTCGCTTTGGACGCTTCAGCCAGCACGCCGCCCCGGGATACGCGCCCTCCTCCTCTGGTAGGGTCCCCCTCCCGGTGGGGCGTGGCCCGAGGATCGACCCCGGACAATAGTGCTCCCAGATCCCAACACCCCCATAACGCTCCGTGCATCATTACATTCCTGCTGCCCCACCCCGCCTCTCCCCTCCCATGAGGACTAGGGCCTGAAACAGGAGCTCCAGGGGGAGCATCTGTTCCTCTCACGCTCTCAGTCAGCTAGTTTATAATCTCTACCACTTCCTTTTGTCTTGGGCACTCCCTCTTAGCACTTCTAGCTTAATTTAACCCATCGCCTTATGAGCTCCATTCTTTGTGTTTGCTCACAGGTGAGCAGCCAGAAGGAGTCGACCCCGAGACCGGATCCCACTGTGCAGATCTCTGAGATGCTCATGAACCACCCGACAGGTCAGTACACACTGCACACACCTTCAGACACACAGCGAGATAAGAAGCTGGCAGTGGATGTTAGTAAAGTTCATCTGGAGAGAATGTGTTGAAATTGGAGAAGAAAACCAGAGATGTGACCTTTTGAGAGGAATTCATCTGATTTTGACATTATGACCTTTAGATTTCTTTCTTCTTTCTTTGCAGTCTTTCGAAGTTGAAATAATATTTGCAATAAGCCCTCTTAAACCCTAAAATAAGAACATTTTACTGCCAACTGGACTAACATGTCAGCAACTTTAGATTTCTAAAGTTTTCTTTTTCTTACTAGTAGAAATGCAGAAATGCAAGCAGCAATGTTTTAATGTTTCATAAAATAGCATTTGTATAAAATGCTTACAAGAATAGAGTTATTTTATTTTTACGTTTACCTAAAACTACAGACATTTTGAAATCTTTCAGATAAAATCCATTCTGAAATGCTTCAAATCTTAGCAGCCCTCATCTTGCTTCCATCTACATAAAAATGTTTACATTTTTAACTGAAGATCATTTATCTAATTGTAGTGATCTTGTTTTACAGCTGATATTCTCTCTGTGGTAACATAACATTTATCTTTTGGCTTTATGCATACAAAAAAATTTCTCTCTGCCTCACTGAGAATAAAGACAATGTGTTGCTGCCTTATTCATCTCTCAGAGCTACAGAGGGTATTTTTATGCTTCAGCCACACGTGACTGTGAAACGAAATGTATTGTTTTGACAGACTGCACACTCTGATGTTTCATTTTGCATCGTGCAACCCGCAGCCGTGGGTCAGAGTCGGCTTGGGCAAAAAAAAGTGATTACCGATTTTGGCCCAAACGGATTTTCTTTTGAGAAGAAACGGTTTGTCCTACATACAGAGGCAACACCGCAGCCCAACCTGCTGTTTCCAGCTAGTGCTGCTTTGAAATATGCCCGACCCACCTCCTCCCCGCCGCATCCTCCTCCGCCTCCTCGCCTCTGCTTTCATTTCATCCCTCTTTGCTCCACCCACGAATCCCCGCTTCATCCCTCCTCTCTGAGCCGCGTCCTCTGCTGCGTCAGACACCTCCATTCATGAAAAGCGTGACGTGAGCAGGTCCTCAGCGACACCGAGACGGTTCACACCGCACACCCACTCACAGCCCAGGTGCTGCGCGAGTCACAGGGATGCCTGCCTGTTTTCCCCTCTGTCTCTTTCTGGCCATTTCTCCCTCGCGTCTTTGTCGTCTTCAGCCGTCCTCTCCGGGGGTTTATAACCGTCCTCCGTCCCTGCTTCAGAGCGGAGACGGGACCATGAATCTGAGCAGTGTCTCCGGTGAGTAACCTTCTCATGTGCGTCTCTGTAATGTGGGGCTGCTTCTCCTTTTTTTTTCACTGATTTGGGGTTTATCTTTTGTCAAATATGCGTACAAAAGCAGTGTTTTCTTGTGTGTAGTTGAGAGTTTTTTGCATATGTCTCAGGTTTTTAGTGTGTGTTCAGCAGTAGTGCTGCAGGAGTGTGTTGAGCAGTCGTGCGTCGGTGCGTGCATGATCTATTTTAGGCTCAGCAGTGACGCTGCTGCTGCTTTTTGATGCAGTGTTATTCATGCCCTCTGAAGGACAGGTGATGTAGGTTAAAGCGACACTCACCCCCCCCACCCCCCACCTCACCTTTGTTTTTTCATTAATGGCACCAGATTTTCCCCAGATTTTCTGGTACTAGTATCATCAAGAATGTCTTGTTTAACCCAAATTGACCCACTTTGCCTGCTTTTTTTTTTTTTCATCTTTGACTTGCCTCCCCCTGTTTGCATCTTCACCAATCTCTTAATTTACTTGGCAGCTGGAAAGCTCAGAGTGCCTACCTCTGTCCTCTGCTACTAAGCATGTTTATATAACTGTGGAGGATGAATAGCCAGCGGTTTGGCTTTAGAGGAGAGGAAGAGGAGGGGTGGAGCAGATCCATTCGTCCATTTTTTTTTTTTTTAAATATAGCCAGAATCCTATCTATGCAGTCTGACTTCTCAGCTGCTTTACATTTTAGAATAACATACATGTTTAAGGCTGATCAGGGATCATAGAAAGCTTGGAACCACTAGGAGCACTAATGTATATTGATTTCCAGATTTCCTGCTGGTCCCACTGGACTCACATGACCCATTTTTCTGCTCTTTAGCTTTGTGGCTTTCCATATTGCATCCATTTGAATAAAAAAAATGGTGTCAGTCACAGTGAGTCTCCTGCAATATGCATGTTTGTCTGTCTCTGTCCTTGTTGTTAGCGGGCCAGGCAGACCGTCCCACTAAAAGAGCACAAGGGGAGTTGTTGTGGCAGCAGCTGCTCTGGTGTTGCAGTGTTTTGTGTGTGTGTGTGTGTGTGTGTGTGTGTGTGTGTGTGTGTGTGTGTGTGTGTGTGTGTGTGTGTGTGTGTGTGTGTGTGTGTGTGTGTGTGTGTGTGTGTGTGTGTGTGTGTGTGTGTGTGCGTGTGTGTGCGTGTGTGTGTGTGAGCGTGCTTGTTCTCTCTTGGTCGTGTAGGGCAGACGGGCCTAGTTCACATGGAGCCGGCTCCTCTTGTGCCCTTTGTTGTTGCTCTGGGAGGCTTTCCCATTAGAGCTCAGTCGGTACAGTATCGTGCCGCTGGCGGCCTTAGTAGCTGCAGAAAACTAGTCAGGTTTTCCATTCATATTTTTCTGTTTTTGTCTTCCTCTTGCATTCTGCTTTTCTTCTGACATATTCTTTCCACCATCGCTTTGTTGGCCTTGATTTCTTATTATCTCTTAATGAATTCTGTATGAAAGCATCTGTATGACAGAATCCGATTACAGAGAGCTTATTTTGTCATTAGCTACTGGGAATAAAACTGCTTCTTGACCCAAAAAAAGTTGATTGCAAACTTCTTGTATCGGTGTTTTTCCATTCCGGATAAGTATGAGAAAAATAAATTAGAAGATGATGTTTGTATTTCCACTTCATTCCATATTCCATTTTCTAGTCAAATTAAGTTTATTTGTACTGCACATTTTCAGCAGCAAGGTAATTCAAAATGCTTTACATGATAAAAACATAACACAATAAACAGGAAACTTCATTGCTTTGCAGTGGCAAAATAAAGACAAGTAATGAAAGTTTGCAATCCAAATTTAAACTAATGATTTTCCAGTTATTGTTAATCAATGGCAACTAGAAACAAATGTGTTTATAGCCTGTTTACTGAAAGTCTGTTCCAGATAAGAGGAGCATAAAAACTGAATGTGGGTTTGGTTCTGATCTCTAGCATTTTTGTCAGAATGTAGTTACAGCAATCTGCCAAAGAATGGATGCTCCAGCAAATTTATCCCAATGTCAAACACTAAAAATGCTCTACACAATTTCATAAATGAAGAGCTACAGCTCATTAACTTAGGTAGCAAGTTAATGTTCTTAACAGAACAAGTTTGAAAAAGGCTAAACAAGTTTTGATTGGCTGGATGGCTCACCTGCTAATAGTCACTTTTCTATCAAGATAATATTGCAAAAAGAGTTGGGCTTGAATGAGACTTTCTAGAACACTGTCCTTTAGGACACCAGAGTACTGATGTTTGGAGAAAACTACATGCAGGTTATCAGCACGGACAGCATCAACTGTGATTGTAGAGAAGCAATTTCCACCATTAATAGATCTAGTAACCTTTCTTAGCATTTCATGTTCATCATTCTGCAGTGAGAAAGATTTTTAACAAGTAGAAAGCATTTCTGATGGCTACCAATCCTTCCAAGATTCAATGTCTCAGCAAATTCATCCCAATGTCAGAGCAAGTAGTGATCAGAGAAACTTAAAATAGAAAACCTACTGCACAACAACATCTCAAGGAGAAAGCCTAACAAAGTCCATCAATACAAACACACTATGAAGCACGGTGGAGGTGGAGTGATGATTTGGATTTGTTTTCCAGCCACAGGACCAGCACACCTTGTGCTCATTTAATCGATCATGGACTCATGTCATTGCCAACATGTTGGCAAAGCGTCTTTAGCTAAAACTGGGTCAGCACCAGAACAATGATCCTAAACTCAACAGAGCAGCTGATTATAAAACATTAGCACTGCAACGGTTCATTCAGATTTCTTCTAAATGTGAAAGACTGAGACAGTCAAGAACTTTGTTAAATTAGTCCTAATTTTACAAAGTATACAGGGTATTTTTTGTTGTTGTTTTGCATCCTTTGTGTACTGAATGATGTATACTGCGAAAATCCCTTCTACCTCTTCTGTAGTTGCCCATTTTACCCTGTGGGTATTTGAGTGTTCTGGCTGATGTGTCTCGCTAAGAGCCTGGAGAATGAAGCTGACGTGTGTTTTCTCCAGTTATTTATTTTCTCCAGTTCTGGCTGGTACCAGCTGAGGCTATTTGAGGCACCGATCTTGTGTGTGTTTGGAGTGCGAATGATTCACAGCCTCTCTGTGACAGACATTTGGAGGATTCCTCCAGAACATGACGTAGAATCGATGAGGGTATAGAACGTGGCTCGTTTAACTCCCATCTGATGCATCTGCTCTTCACGTTTGCCCAGAAACGCAAAAATCAAACTTGTACACACTATCACCACCTGGTCTTTTCCCTCGGGCTCAAGCCAAAGCATTGACCATGTTTCTGTTTGATCCCCAGTCTACCCCTTAACCTGCAGCTAAACAGGTGTGAGGGTCATTGTGCCGAGCATCAGAATTTGAGGGAAGAAGGATTATAGGAAAATGTCAGCTGAGAGAGATTGTGAAAAATAATTTGCTGCTCCCACACAAGCAGATTATTCCTCTCACCCTCATACAGTTTGGTGAGGCTAGAGAGGGCAATGCTGATTTATTCACACATAAACTTCTAATTATCTACTAGATTTGTCTGCTTGAACAATGACTTACATCTGTGAGTTTCGTGTTTGTCGTCTGAGTTTTATAACTCTGTTTACTCACATGCTGAACAGAGACCTTGAACAGTCCATAGTGTGGGGAAACAAGTACAGATATCAGAGTTCACCTCTTCAACTATGACCGAGAAAAGCAGACTGTCACATGCTCGGTGGAGACCAGCACAGCTCTCACCATCTGTTTCAGGAGAGGAGCCCAAGCGGGACACAAACTTTGCGGCGCAGGTATTTGTCCCAGAAATAAGCTTCAGATGTTGGGAAAAGGACTCTACATCTCTGTGACTTGTTTATTCTTCTTTGCTAGATAGCTGATGAATTTGTTTGATCTCACTCTGTCCATCTCAGCTCTGGTCTCATGTGACCAGAACATGTGGTCTTCCCCTACATCCCCTGTGTCAAACTTCAAATTGTACTTCTTATGGTTTTCGTTCCACAGTAGCTTACTTCTCGCTACTGCTGCACAAACCCAGACATGTGGAGTTTGCAGCAAACAGTTGTGATGTCGATTAGATTTACCCACCTGAGCTGTGCATCTATCCAGCTCCTCCAGAGTCTGGGTTGTAGCGCTCTGTTTCTTTTCATTATTTTCTGTTGTGATGTGTTGGTGGGCGATTTCTGGGCCTCAACCAGCTGATCTCATCTTTATTTTCTAAGTCTTTGTTTGACCACCAGAGGACCCTCTGCTCTGAAACTCTCGCAACCAATCAGTGCTGTGGCAGTGACAGTTTTTTTTGTTCTTAATAATGGGATAGAAACAGTTTTATTAAATCATATAGTGCCATAGTTAGTACCGAAGAGACACTATGTAGCAGCAAACCACTAAACCTTCTTCCTGTTGTGATTGTGTTGCTTCTCTAATAAATGCTCTCCTTGCTCAGGCTGTCAGTTCAGGTGCAACCTGTTCAGTAATTAGGTGACCTCTGGAGTAGGGATGGGCATATCGTTTATCATGAAAAACCTCTTATCGCGGTAACAATTTTGATTTATCATTGTCTCAATAAATTTCAGTTAGAGGTGTTAAGTAAAAACAAAACCGACAGTAGTTACTACTCCACTTTTTATTCCACGAGAGCATCAAGAAATATTAGTACATTTGAAAATACGATTAAATGCGGTTCTTGTTTGCAGTTTAGTGATATAAGTCACAATTCTTTAAGTAAGTAGTGTCCTGAAGAAGACTATTTCAAATGGGAATGTTTCTCAAAAATGGCATTTGTATTTGTGACACTATGAATGCTGTGCCATGAACTCACACCCATACAGTTATCTTTAAAAGAAGTAATAAGTTGTTTATTATTATTAATAATAATAATAATAATGTTAGAAATGATCAAAATAGTACCACAAAATATTGCAATAAATTTCTAACTCGTTATCACCCACCCATACTCTGACGGCACTGCATTGTAGATGAAGGAAACTGGACTAAACAACCCTGAATGTGAATTCGATCCACGCTTTTTAGATTTTTGTTGAAACTGTATTCTTCCATTCTTTACAGTTACATACTCCTTCATATTGGTCTGTCAAAACCCTAATAAAGCTGTGTTTGTAAAACATTGTAAAATATTCAAAAAAAATTCAGAAGGTGTTAATAGTTGGAGTTGTGACTGCTCAATATCAGAACACACAATGACATTTGTACATTTTGCTTTTGTAATAATAAAGCAGATAAATCCCAAACAAATGCTGCACGTTTCACTCGAGAGGCCACATTGCTGTTTTTCAAGCCAAATTTTTCTCTACTCTGTGTTTTGTCGACTCCATGAATGTGGCCTTCAGCCTCTTCAAACCAGAGTGCTGAATGGGATCGAGCGTGACTGCCAGCATAGGGCCGGGATGGATGCAGTGTCGACATGGTAACGCGTGAATGATGAGGTGGGATGGGAGGCTAAATTGGTTCTTTGTCGGAGGCGCAGCTGTCACCTGAAAGGAGGCTCTCCCCCTGGGTGGCTCCCAGCAGGGCTCCTGTTAATGAGGACCGGGACGCAGATGAGACGGCTGCTGCCTGCTCGGGTACCAGGACAAACGTTACATCTGTTGATGCGAAGAGTCTCCACTCTTGTGTTGATACTTGCCGGCCGTTTCAGCTGCTGTTTGTAAAGATACAACAGACACGCAGGCGTTTGCTGCAAAAACACAAACTGCCTTCCCCGGTGGGTTGCTGGGAGTAGTGGGATTATTGGATCTTGCCAGACACTCCCAGGGCGTGTGTGTGTGTGTGTGTGAACCTGATCCCCTCCCCTGCACCATCACCAAATGCTCTACACACACACATGCTTAATGAGGGATACAATAACTGCTGCTCCCTTGAGTTAAGTGTATCTCTAATTAAAAATATGCCCACCATGAAGGAGGGAGTTCATGGGAGAAAAAATTTATATAAATAATAACTAAAATATATCTGGATGTGTGTTTGTTCAAGCTGCAGCCCTGTGGGGGGATTAAAGGATCAGCTCCTGATAATTTCTCCCCCCTCTGTCCCTCCCCATCCGGCTCATTCTCTATAATATTCATCCTGCTTAGGATGTGCATTGTGTCCTCCTCTGAACCAATATCCATCTTTTTTTAAAACTCTATTTTATTTTAATCATCAGAGGGGCAGTTGATGTGTCCTTGTTCTCAGTCACAAAGTCTTTTGGAAAGTCCTGTAAATAAATGACTACGTAAACGAAACCGTCTGTCTGCTCTCCGTCAGGCTCAGAGGTCTTCCATTAGAGATTGATGAACAGGAGCAAGAGGTTTCTTTCCTCCTCCTGGTGTCAGGAAACAGACATAAAAGGTTGGAAGGCACCTGCGCTCTGTGGTCATTAATCAGCCGGGATAATTGTAGAGTTTCAGGTCAGCTACAGAGGTTGCAGTATGTCTTTATGCCGCTGCCCGGCCGACCACATCCACCCGCTTCAGGGTCAGCGTCAGAAGGCCAGCTCTGAGAATTGTCTGCGAGGTGGAATTACACCTCCGGCCCTCGACTCGCACGGCTCGCTTGTCTCTGCTTTGGAAGGGAGGGATTTATTGGATACCTGAGAGAGCGTTCTCTCCTTCCCCTGCACTCTCAGCAGCGTGCTTAGGCAAACGCCTGCATTATAGATGAGCTGCTGGCAGCTGCCACACTCTCACAGCGCTCAGGTTACCCCCAGTGGATACACAGAGATATAGTACATGGATTTGCACAAACATGCTAACAGCAGCTACAGTGCTGGGCAGAAATCTTTTGTTGTTGTTCATTAGTTAATATCTTGCCTCCAGCAGTCAGTATTTCATGGGTTCCTTTAAAATAGACTTAGTTATTGGTTATTTAGGCTTTCTGAATGTCTTTTCAACTATTTCTTTAGACCTTTGAAAAGTTTTTAATAACTTTGATTAAAACCATTTAAAGTCTGGTTGTTGAAAGCAAAATAGAAAAAATTAGCAGAGGTTTAAAAACCAGCATCATTTAATGGATGAGCTTTACCTCGTCTTTTTTAAGTCCTTTTAAAAATGTATTGATCAGAATTATGTGGTCAGTTGTCGAGCTGCTGTCATTGGTTTGAATCAATTCTTGGATATCTGCTGTATAAGATATCAGAACAGTATTTATGTCATGTTTTTTTCTAGTCTTCCTGACATAAATTGTTAGCACTGTTAGTATTGCACCAACAGTGTCCTCTACAGGACTGGCTACCCGAACTACCTTATTTATCTTACGTCATTTCGCTCTGGGATCAATAAAGTTTTTTTTTTGTTTTTGCTTTTTCTAACAGATGCCAACATTTCCAAAACATAAAATGTTCCAGGAGAGACAGAGGTTGGAAGCTTAAAAGGATTTAAAAAAAGAACTTTGCTGTTCTCTGTTCAGCCTTCCTGTTATCTACTGGATGTCTTACTCTCTCTCGGGCTCATTTCATGGAAAATACAGTTTCACTTTAAAGGGCTTCATATATCTCTGTGCGATAATCAGAAAGGCATCACTCAGCAATATCTTCCATTCCAAAGTGGGTTTCTGTCAGTAGCACTTGGTTATGGTTTGTCCACTGATCAGAAAAAGATAACCATTTTCTATTTTTCAACCGGTTACTAATCGTCAACTTTCAGTCTTTAGCAAATGTCTTTCCTTTGACGACCTTTTTGTTACAAGTTTTTCTTTTTCCTTTTTTTGTGTCACTGTCTTCTTTTTCCAGTCAACCATGTAAAAATGTTGCTGAAGGCTAAGGAGTGAATTCATGGGTTAGAAATTGAAGCTGCTTTCCAAGAAGAGTTTTGATTGGACAATATGTGTCCTGAACGCCACTTTGCAGCTCCGTCTCTTCCCTAAAACCTTTCATCTCCTGTTTCTGTTATCCATTTCGTAAACTCTCCACTGTTTTCTGCTGCACGTTCAAACTTTAATTAGGCTACACATTTTTTTTTTTCCTATTTTATGTAAAGATCCAGCTAAGAACTCAGTATGTGCCACCCACAGTTTGCGGCGAGTTAAAAGCCACAGCGTGAAAATAACATTTGAGCGTTTTCACTTTTGGCAGCTCCTAGAGGCTGTGTTGGGAATAAAAAGACACATAAAATCTTACAAATGAATCTGGCCTGAGGTCACTAAGTTAAAGAGCACAACGAATGCAAACTGTGTCATTTGCTTTTTGTCTCATATTATTGTTAATTCAATGTGGTTTTGGATTTTTTTTCTTCTTTCACAGTGTGACAGTTACTTCTTTTAAACAAATCATGTCATGTCAAGCTAATCTATTTGAAACATTTTATTTGTGCCGGTACAATAGTTGAAATGGACAATGCAGCACGGCACCCAATTACAAAACAAGTGAAATAAGCTAATCTTAGTGTGTCATATTGATGTTCCCCAAGACTTGGAAAAATAGTACGTGTCACATTACCTCTGCTGTTTAGACATGGTGGTGATAGTGTGATGGTCTGGGGCTGCTTGACTTGCTTTGAATTTTGCTCTCAGCCTGAAAATCCTAAAGGAGAATGTCTGGTCAGCAGTTTGTAACCTCAAACACACTTATGGTTAGGTAACAGGACAATAATCCAAAACACAACAGCAACTCCACCTCTGACTACAACCTTCCCCCCCGCCCCCCCCAAAGTAAACGTTCGGGAGTGGCTTAGTCAAAGTTTGGACTTAGATCCATTTGTGATGTTGTGGCATGACTTTAAACAGGCCGTTCCTACTTGAAAACCCTCCAGCAATATAAAAGGCTTGTATCCAGTTATGGCAGCTGTTGGTACAACCAGTTATTAGGTCTAGGGAAATGTTCTTTCCACACGAGGCCATATTGGTTTGGATAGATTTTTCGAATTTATATGCGAAAAATCGCATATAAATGTCCATTTCAACAATAGTTGAAATGGACAACTATTGTTGTCCATTTCAACAATAGTTGAAATGGACAATGCAGCACGGCACCCAATTACAAAACAAGTGAAATAAGCTAATCTTAGTGTGTCATATTGATGTTCCCCAAGACTTGGAAAAATAGTACGTGTCACATTACCTCTGCTGTTTAGACATGGTGGTGATAGTGTGATGGTCTGGGGCTGCTTGACTTGCTTTGAATTTTGCTCTCAGCCTGAAAATCCTAAAGGAGAATGTCTGGTCAGCAGTTTGTAACCTCAAACACACTTATGGTTAGGTAACGAGGCCATATTGGTTTGGATAGATTTTTCGAATTTATATGCGAAAAATCGCATATAAATGTCCATTTCAACAATAGTTGAAATGGACAACTATTGTTGTCCATTTCAACAATAGTTGAAATGGACAATGCAGCACGGCACCCAATTACAAAACAAGTGAAATAAGCTAATCTTAGTGTGTCATATTGATGTTCCCCAAGACTTGGAAAAATAGTACGTGTCACATTACCTCTGCTGTTTAGACATGGTGGTGATAGTGTGATGGTCTGGGGCTGCTTGACTTGCTTTGAATTTTGCTCTCAGCCTGAAAATCCTAAAGGAGAATGTCTGGTCAGCAGTTTGTAACCTCAAACACACTTATGGTTAGGTAACAGGACAATAATCCAAAACACAACAGCAACTCCACCTCTGACTACAACCTTCCCCCCCGCCCCCCCCAAAGTAAACGTTCGGGAGTGGCTTAGTCAAAGTTTGGACTTAGATCCATTTGTGATGTTGTGGCATGACTTTAAACAGGCCGTTCCTACTTGAAAACCCTCCAGCAATATAAAAGGCTTGTATCCAGTTATGGCAGCTGTTGGTACAACCAGTTATTAGGTCTAGGGAAATGTTCTTTCCACACGAGGCCATATTGGTTTGGATAGATTTTTCGAATTTATATGCGTCCATCTGGATGACATTTTGTAGTTACATCCGTCTCTTCTTCTGTTCGCCATTTATTCTAAAGAATGCTTCTTTCATTCTGTCTTTATTATCTTTCATTCTTTCATTAATTCATTCCTTCTCTAGACATGTCCTTAGGAGTCAGATACAAATGTGCCCAAAACAAAAAGGAAATTAAATACATTTGTGTGAAAAACTAACTGAATAAGCCTAACCAGCTGCAATTGGAAAATTAAAAAATTCTAAGAATAGAGCAGATGGACGGTACTTTATTTAAGAAAAATCAATATTAACATGCATTGAAGAAACCTCTGTTGCCAGTTTTATTAGCTCAGTTAATTCCTGTGATTTCTATCTTTAAACATTTACTTTCTGTAAAGATCCAGAAAGGCTGTTTGGTGAAACTCATTGTGTAAAGTTCTGGTTTTGCTTCAGTCCTGCAGTTTTTTGTGTGGTTCTGGTACCTCAGTAGCTCTGGTCAGCACAGCTGGTTCAGCAGACCGAAGGAGGCGTGTGTGCCAGATGTCTTTGGTCTCAACCTTTGATCGTTCCTGTGCCATTACTGGTCAGTCACAGAGATCCCAGAGAAGTCCCAGTGTTATCTGTGTCTGTGTGCAGCTGGTTTGATTGAACTGTTTGCCAAGAGTTTCCCTGGACGGTAAATTTGTATTTTCTCTCCTGTCTGTCAGGTACAGATTTACAGCCTCTCTAAGAGTTTCCCACTCTGTCACGTTTAGACTTTGTCACCTGAAATAATAACAGATCTGTGATAAAAGATGAGAGGATTGAGTTTCAGTTGGTCGAAGTAATTATGTGTAAAAACTCTTTTTGGGTTTTATTAATAAAAAATGTTTTCTTCCTTCCTCTTTATTCTGTAGGTGATTTTCAGCATCCAGAGAGACCAGTGCGTTAGGACGCATCCCTCCCACTGTAACTGGGCCGCCCATCCACATGCACGACACCATGGGCAGCTCCCCAGAGGTGCTTTCCTGGACCTCCTGCCCCAGTCTCTTGGTGGGGAAGCTGAAAGAGGAGCTTAAGCTCTCTGTGGTTGGGGACGCCATGAAGAAATCCAACTCTCCCAATGCCCAATCCCAGCCTCCTCAGGCCCCGCCTGCTGCTTTACCTCCTCAGATTATCACAGACCTCGCCCCGCCGACCAACCTGCCCGTTCCCCTGCACGTGCCCGGCCAGGACGAGGACTCCATGTTGGGGGGCATCAGCCCAGGAAACACGGCCCTCAGCGTGGACTCCACTCGGAGCGAAGGGGGACACTTTGACAACAGCGTACTCCAGCTGCAGGAGCAGGATCAGGAGGAAGCGGGTTCGCCGGCGTCCTGTGAGCACGGCGGGTGTGGGAGCGGCATGGACGAGCAGATGGGAGAGGGAGACTGTCCTGTGGACCACAGCTGCGAGGGGAGACCCAGCCACCCGCGGCACCCTGACGACATCAAGCTGCACTTCCAAAGAGCCGGGCCTGGGTCGGGGGGCTTCCTGGAGGGGCTGTTCGGCTGCCTCCGGCCCGTCTGGAATATCATTGGGAAAACTTACTCCACAGAATACAAGCTGCAGCAGCAAGGTTAGCCCTTGGTTTCATCTCCCTGCACGGTGTCCGGTTGAACAAACTAAACCCTCTCTGTTTAATTAAAAGGCTTCTGTCTCTAACTCTTCTGAGAAACAATCAAACAGTTCTGTCTTGTACTACCAAAAGCGTAACTGAATATCTGTCCCCAGCTTTAGTACGAGGCTGCTGCGTGGCTGTGCTGCTGTCATTTAGAATTAAGGTCACGGGTAAAGGTAGACTCACCTTGCTGCAGGGCTCGCTGTAGAGGCTGGATGCGCTGGCTGAAGGATATGCACAAACGAGCTGAAGCTTTACGTTGTTCAGCTGAAAAGTGAGGCAGCATAACTTCTCCTCATCCTCACTGATGGTAAAGCAGCACGAAACGGGGAGAGAGCGGCATGTGACTCCCTGAATGTCATTTAAAGTTCATTGTGCACAGCTTATGCTGTTTTCATCTGCATGTGTAAGTTACTTATGCTACACAGAAGTGGTCCCAGCTTGTGAAAATGTAATTTATAATGGTCTGGATTTATTTATGTCATTAAACCTGGCATTTTAACAGGGCAGTATAGAAATTTTAGATCCACTATGATTCCAGACCTTTGTGATTTGTCTCTAATGATGCATCCACACCAACCCTGTTTAGTCCACTTTAATCCAGCTCTAGTTTAGCTAGGAAGTACAGTTCGTTTGAGGAGATGTGAATGTAATTATATTCTGATGTGGATCAGAAAAGCTGGTCTGCCTGAGATCTCGGCTCGGTTGAAGTCAACTCTGGCGCAGCTCTAATATGTATGTGAATCCTAAGCAGACCAGAGACCGCTCTAAAAGCAGGAAGCGGACTACAATGCTAGGCATTCTGGCCAAATACAACCAAAACAAATGTGCGAGTCTAGCGCTAGCAGAAGAAATGCCTTGTGGTCTTTTGCTAAAGACGAGAGAAATCTTACAACCGGTAAAATTTGATGCCAGACCATTTTTGCTTACATTTTGTGAGGAAGGATGCTGCACACTTTGGTGTTTTTGTGTCGTTTCCTTTCGAAGTTCTTGGTGCAGCACCACCAAAGGTTAGGGGCTGAACTGGTTGTTCAAAGGGTTTGGTTTGTTTTACACTGTAGTGTGGAAGCGAACCGCACCAGGTGAAAATGTAACAAATGTTGCAATTTAATCATGTCTACCGGAACATCGGGTGCAAAAACCACCTAAAAAAAATGAGATATTTAAACTTAAAAACAAGTTTGAACATGTCTGAAAAGGTCTAAAAAATATCTCTATTTTACCTGGTTAAGTAGATTGCTGATATTTCCTTCTACCAGCTAACCTGACAGAGTTTTTTCTGTGCATCTTATGTAAGATTAATATAAATATGTCGGTCGTCTCACAGGACAGTGTAACAGTGCAGGTGTCAGAAGCTTGAAATGTAATTAACCTCATTGCAGACATGTGGGAGGTCCCGTTTGAGGAGATTTCCGAGCTGCAGTGGCTGGGCAGCGGTGCGCAGGGCGCCGTCTTCCTGGGCAAGTTTCGCTCTGAGGAGGTGGCCATCAAGAAGGTGCGGGAACAGAAAGAGACGGACATTAAGCACCTGCGGAAGCTTAAGCACCCCAACATCATCAGCTTCAAGTAAGTTCAAAACTCAAAACTTCTTGCCGGTTACCTGATCCTGGTTTTAAAACATGTTCCCCGTTTTGTGCATGTCAGAGGGGTGTGCACCCAGGCGCCTTGCTACTGCATCATCATGGAGTACTGCGCCCAGGGCCAGCTGTATGAGGTGCTGAGGGCTGGGAGGAAGGTCACCCCCAGGCTGCTGGTAGACTGGGCCACAGGGATCGCCGGCGGCATGAACTACCTACACCTTCACAAGATCATCCACAGGGACCTCAAGTCTCCCAAGTGAGCTGCTGGTTTACTTCTAATGTCACATGAGAGGCTTGAAAACTTTCCTCAAGCGAAGTACAGGGTTCCCACAAAAAGGAGGACATTTTGTTTTTGTTTTCAAGATCAAGATAAAAAAAAAACATAAATAAAGTATAGAAAATAGTGGTATGTCCATCTGTCTTTCTGTCTCTCTATCCACACATCCGTCTTAAGGTCACTTCAACTTTACATCCACCCAGACATCCATCTTTCTGTCTGTCTGCATTCACATCCATCCATTAATCTGTTTTTCATTTGGTTTGTTTTTACATTCATCCGTCCATAAATGTGTCTTTCCGTCAGTCTAACTTTCCAACTATCCATCCATCCATACCCTCCACATCTAAACCTAAACCGCCGTATAAATTCATAGTTAAGTTTTGCATTTATCCTTAGTGGATTTTATATAAAACATTTTTTTTCAAACCACTTTAGACATTTTGGATAAAAGTAGCAGCAGGAACTCATCCCTCCGGCTCTTTACAGAGTGACATTTGCTCAAATGTTTTGGTTAATAAAAGCACAAGCTCCTCTGCTTCTCCTCCTCCTCCTTATGTCTCATCCTCTGCAGTCGTGTCTGTAGCTCTGTCTGTCTAATCAATATCATCATGCTGCAGCAGCAAACCCTGTATTAGTCAGCAGAATGATAGCTGGCTGAAAGCACTGTAAAAGGTCAGTCTCATTTAGCTAATGGGATGATTCAGAAACACTTTTCTGAAAAACAGTTGAGAAGAAAAAAAAAATCGCTCTTTAAATTTAGTGGAATATCAGCGAAGAAGCTTAATTGACAAAGTGAATAGTTTATACTAAATCAGCTCATTTTGTAGCTCTCTTCTGTCTGTATTTCAGTGTTTTGGTCACACACAACGACACTGTGAAAATTTCTGACTTCGGAACGTCCAAAGAGCTCAGCGATAAAAGTACAAAGATGTCATTTGCGGGTACGGTGGCTTGGATGGCCCCGGAAGTCATAAGAAACGAGCCTGTGTCTGAAAAAGTCGACATCTGGTGAGTAGGAACACACCTGATTCTAAAGATATTGAATAAAAAGCTGTTTTGTCTCTAATTTAGAGATGAAAATCTGATGTTGGAGTTGTGTATGGTGCACCGAGACTGGAGTCTGAGTTAATTTGTGTTTTTCAGGTCTTTTGGAGTTGTGTTATGGGAATTGCTCACAGGAGAAATTCCCTACAAAGATGTGGACTCGTCCGCCATCATTTGGGGTGTTGGCAGCAACAGCCTACACCTTCCTGTCCCCTCCACTTGCCCAGATGGTTTTAAAATCCTCATGAAACAAACATGGTGAGTTTGGACCCGATGCTGTGACATCTGCTCTGCGTTTACTTTGAGATAAATCTTGATTCCTTTGCTGTTTTGCTTCATTCCAGGCAAGGCAAGCCCAGGAATAGGCCTTCATTTCGTCAGATCCTCCTCCATCTCGACATTGCCTCCGCTGATGTTTTAGGAACTCCTCAGGAGACCTACTTCAAGTCTCAGGTTTGGATTTCAGTCAAAATGGCCACATAACTCAAATTTCTCTTCTCGCGGTATAGCGCCTTCCAAAAATGTTTTTATACGCTTTGAACTTTTTCCGTTTTTTTTTCTCTATTCTTTGTCTTTCTTTGAGATTTTATCAGAAAAAACATCACAAAGTAACATGAGATTGTGAAGTGGAAGGACAATATGTAGTTATTTTGAAAACTACACATTCTTGCTTTCACCTCACTTCACAATTCTGCATTATTTTGTGTTTAAACACATAACATTTCAATAAAATACTTTGAATTCACAGCTTCGGTTTTTGCATGCAGGTTTTCTAAACTGTCCATTTATGCTACAGGCAGAGTGGAGGGAGGAGGTCAAGAAGCACTTTGAGAAGATCAAAAGTGAAGGCACTTGCATTCACAGGCTGGATGAGGAGCTGATCCGTCGCAGGAGGGATGAACTCAGGTCTGTTTACCAAATTATTTATGATGGGTTTTGTCAACAGGACAGCAGGTGGAAGACATAATGCTGATTTTATTTAATTTATTTTTTTATTCTCTTTTAGGCATGCTCTGGACATCCGAGAGCACTATGAGAGAAAGCTGGAGAGAGCCAACAACCTCTACATGGAGCTCAGTGCCATCATGCTGCAGCTGGAGGTCCGAGAGAAGGAACTCATGAAGTACGTAGAAATGCAAGGCGTTATTTCACTTTGGTGTCATTTTCTTAAAATAGGCCTTTGCTGGGTGATACCTCAGTGTTTCATCTTTCTCCAGCAATAAATAGTTCAGATTGCTCTGTAGATTCAAGACTTTTGTTCCTGGATGAACTTTTCTGCCTCTAAGGCTGGTTGGTGTTTTTTGTCCTTGCATCGTGTCCGGTGAAACCAAACCAAACATCTGCTGTCTATGTAGGAGGGAGCAGGCAGTGGAGAAGAAATATCCAGGAAGCTACAAACGACACCTGGTCCGGCCCATCGTCAGGTCCAACGCCGTCGAGAAGCTCATCAAGAAAAAAGGAAGCATCTCACACAAACCCGGAATGCCACCCACCAAAAGGTCTCAGATTTTAGTTTTGTTTCATTTAATCTTGCAAAAACTACAAGCATAAACTGGTGGAAAACTTTTTTTCACATGTTTTCTTCCATATCATATATGAAACTAGTGGAAAATACATTCACCTAAAAAATTCTTACATCAGTCATGAGTTTAAATGAAGGCAACATTTTTTTTTTTGCCACCCTTTCCCCGCTGAGATTTTACATCTTTGCACTAAAGGGATATTCAGTGTATTTCCCCTCTGTCATTCCATTGATGTTTGTGAAAACAAGAGGCGTAAACTTTTGAATTTAATACTTTTTGATTTACTTCCGTCAGGGGAAAAAAAGTAAGAAAACATTAATTTGCAAACCTTACACAATCCATTCATCAGTATTTTAGCATTCTCATTAAAATTGTTGACATTTCAAGAACTTTCTTCTGATAGGAAATTATTATAAATATTGAAGCAGCACAATCTATAACCCACATTATGTGCCGTGATAAATACAATATCTATCTAGGTGACTCCTTCCACTGCTGCCTTTCAGCAGCAAATAGATCACCAGACGAGGCCGAGATGATGATCAATTTGCCTTCAGTACTGAAAAAGAAGAACTTCCCTTCACTAACTTTAAGTCTGAGATAATTACTCAGAAGAAAAGAAAATTGAACATTCATAGGATGTTTAGCACTTGGATTAATTTGTATATATCTGGAAATGTTTAAAGTTTAAATTTTAGCTCATTGAAGCACTTTAAACAGCTTTAAAGAACTTTTTTTTACTTGATTGTTAAATAAGGATTTACCAATCAATATTACCTTAATGGGAAGAGACTTAAAATAAGGGGAGCCTGTAAAACTGTTGTGTTAAATTTGGGTGTACCTAACTTTTGTGTTGATGCGCCTAAAAACAAAGTTACTTGCACCAATGCAAAAAGTTATTCTAGAGGCCTGTAAAACACCTCTAGACTGAATGCAGTGTTGCTGAATGCGTCTCTTGTAGGCCGGACCTGCTGCGCTCTGACGGCATCCCCAGCGTCGACCCGCTCCCCTCGCCCTTGCCTCTGTCGGCCAGCCCCAAAGTCTCCACGCCTCCCGGGAAAACCCGCTACCGCAGCAAGCCTCGCCATCGCCGCGCCAACAGCAAAGGCAGCCACAGCGAGTTCCCTGGCGCCTTGAAGCCTGTCGCTGGAGCCGCAGAAGACACCCAGTCTCTGCAGGAGCAGCCTTTCCACCATCACCACCACCATCATCATCATCACCACCACCCACCAGCTGAGGGTCAGTTCCTTCCCCTGAAAGGCCGCGAGGAGGCCGTAGTCAACTGTGCCAACAATCTGCGCTACTTCGGCCCCGCCGCCGCCCTCCGCAGCCCTCAGACCGACCACCTGCAGCGCCGCGTCTCTGACTCCAGTCCTGACCTCATTTCCACAGCTGTGGATGCAGACACGCGGCAGCGGACTTCATCCACCAGCTCCAACCCCGTACCAGGGGCCGGCGCTGTGCTGTTATGTCCCTGCTGCCAGGCTCACCCTCTGCCCGGCTGCTTGCACTGTCAGGAGACTCCGCCCACTCTAAGCCAACCAGAATTACCGCACTACTCGCTGCTTAGCACCCAGGAAAGCAACCAGTCTTCACTGGCGCCACCCAATAAAGAATCGGCTTTAAACGGAGAGGACGGCAGCCTCGCTGCCCCGCAGGCACAGGATCCATCCCAATCCAAACACCTGCTGCCCTCTGCACTGCCCCGCACCCTTAGGCCCCTCAGAAAGGTGAGCAGCCATGAATCACTGCACAAACAGTCACACAACTTGCATTTTTTCCCCACATTTTGTTACATTAAAATTTCAAACTTCATCATATTTTACTGGGATTTTATGTGATAGACCAACAATGGTGCTGAATCGTTGAATAAAAATTGAAGTGTCGCCTCCATCTGTATTAAACATGCTTTAATACAGGCGTTCCTTCTGGACTGTATTAAAAATGTGATGTGTGGTGGAAAATGAGTACTGTGCCTCTCTGTAGTAATACACGGTGGTGGCAGCATCATGCTGTGGGGATGTTTCTTTATGTAAATACAGGGCAATAATAGAAAACTCACATCTGAAGAGATTTAGGAGCAGGTTGGAAGGTCACCTTTCACCAGGGCGTTAATCCTAAATACACAGACAGTCCAATGGTGGAATGATTTAAATCACAGCATATTCATTGTTAAGAATGGTCTAGTCAAAGTCCACTCTTTGTGGATTAAAGTTCACAGATGCTATGCATCCAATCTGACTGTGTTAGAGCTATTTCGCAGAGGAATGGACTTAACATTTTCTGTGTGTAGATGTGTAAATCTGGTAGAGACTTACATATTACAGAAACTCACTATTATGCGATTCTCTGTGTTCATCTTTCTCATAAAGTCCCAATGAAATCCACAAAATCCAGAAAAGTGGTTGTGGGGTAAAAGTATATGAAAACCATTTAAAGGCAATGTAAATAAAAAACGTACTAAACAAAGTTTGAGGTATTAATGTTAAAATACTCTGGAGGTGTGAATATTGGAAGGCACTGTGTGTGTATGGTGAGTGTCTGTATATCAATGGCCATTGTTGCTGCACTTTTCAGGGTGGCGATGAGTCATCTGAAGAGGAGGAGGGAGAGGTGGACAGTGAAGTGGAGTTTCCACGGCGACAGAGGTAAAATACTTTGCAAACTGACTTTTTACATGTCGTAATGCCGCAAAGTTAATCCATTAACAACTGAAACAAATGGCCCTTTTGCACGCCGTAATCAAAATGAAGCCAAAATTAACTAAGACTACAACTCACTCCAGAATATGTTCCTTCCAGACCCCATCGCTGCATGAGCAGCTTCCAGTCCTACTCCACCTTCAGCTCGGAGAACCTGTCGGTGTCGGACGGGGAGGAGGGCAACACGAGCGACCACTCGCACAGCGGACCCCTGAGCGCCAGCCAGGAGGAGCACCTGGATGAGCTGCTGTCGCACACGCCCGACATCCCCATCGACATCTCCACCCAGTCCGACGGCCTCTCCGACAAGGAGTGCGCCGTCCGCAGGGTGAAGACGCAGATCTCGCTGGGGAAGCTGTGCTCGGACGAACACAGCTATGAGGTCAGTGGCGATTTGGCTTTTGATTTAAAGGTGTAGGCGGCGTGCAGCTACTGTACTGTGGGAACACTGGGAAAAAATTACAGATTTATATTTATATACATCTTAAATATCCAAAATAACCAAACAAACTAAAACAATAAATATAATGGATCATGAGGTCTCTGTAAACAAAATTACCCTTCAGAAAACATTATTCATTAGCCTCAGACAGGGAAAACAGGCAAAACTGCCAGTTAGACGGCTCAAGTTTTTTCTCTCATTTTGTCTCCAGAATCCGCTGCAGTTCGGAGACTCGGACTGTGATTCGTCGGAAGCAGAGTGCTCCGATACCACCATCAGAAACAACAAAGTCGGTGCTCCGTCGTCATGGTGAAACTCTCCACAGGGTGTTGGATCTGTTTGTTTATTTTATTTTTTTGCCTGGTGGCCATCATGTCCATATTAGAGGGCTCCACAGAAAACACAGCAATAAGAGGAGATCATAGAGAACAAAACTCTCCCTATAGCAACGTCCTGCGTAATCTCCCCACATCCTCAGCATCACCTCCTCTGCCCCCGCTCCACCTCCACCTCCCAACGTATAGCACTGCATCCAGGCAAACCCATGGAAGGGATTCCCTTTTGATTGATAATGTACAGTAGATACTATAACATTCTTAATTTATTTTTGTCTGAGTTTTGAAGAGAAATTCAGGATTCTCTGAACAGAGGAAATAAAAACTGACATTTTGAGACTGAGACTGATGAAGGTGCGGAGGACAGCAGAGGGAGGAAACGTTGAAGCTCTGATGCGTCTGAGCATCACTACAGGCCTACATCTCACTACAGTTGCTCTGAGCATCGCTGAGTCGTTAAAACCTCAAAAAAAAAACAAAGAAAAAAAAAAGAAAAAAACAATCTCCTTGTTAGTTTACAGCGCAGCGACCCGGTATCTCGCATCCTTTCACTTCCTTCTTGTGACGACTGTGGCCGACACAGGTAAACAATGAGCTCATGGAAACAGTGTCAACACCAGCATGAACAACTCGCCTTGCAAATTGCAAACGGAACCCCCTCCCCCCTCCAAAAAAAAGGAAAAAAAAAAAAACACATCTGGACTTGTCTCATCATCAGGATCACCGCATAGCTATTAGAGCATGCTCTCAAGAGGAAAAAAGCTTTACAAGGACTGCATGAAGCAGACGAGCGGTCAGCAGAGAGGACGACTCATCCGAGAGCTAGAAACAAACAAAATAACGGACGCTCTCATCCTTCTCTCTGAGACACGTCATCAGCAATCAGGCGTCACGACGGGAGCTTTTGAGGGCGGCGTGCGTTGGTTCGCGTAAGGCCCCCCCCCCCTTCCTCAACCATCAGACATTGCAGTTTCAAGTCTCATCTCAGGATCGCTCGAGGACTGTGAAACTGGATCGGACCAACTATCGTGTGAGAGAATGTTCTTCGACTGGCACGTGTTAATACAAAGGACTGGGGAGGCATTTAGCAAATAAAAAAAAGTTCTTACAGAAAAGCCTTGGATGTTGAACCCTTTAGTGTAGGTGTTTCTATAGCTGCAGAGTAAATGCAGTGTCTCTTTTTTTTCCTTGTTTTAGATTTTCCTGGAAAGTGACAGAGCGCCTCATTCATCATTTTCTTGCAGAGATTCTAATTTTTTTATCTGTGACGATACAAGTGCATTTCTATAAATAAGAATATGATGAAAAAGCTTTTTCACTCATAAAGGTCAAATCATATAATTTCAATGCAGGCACAGTCAAAATTTTAATCAGAATTACCTGTTAAGTTTAATACTTGGGATGTAAAACTAGGGCATCAATCAGAAAGTCTCTCTAATTGTCGTCATACCAATTTAAAGAAAAATCGTATTTCTCATAAAGCTGTCATTCCACAAGCGGCGTAAACTTTAGGATTCCACTAAAGAAGCTGGCTGTTCCCAGACTGCTTTACCTCAACAAAACAAAAAGGAAAATTTAGTAGAGGGAAAAAGTATGCTAAAAATATGTGATAACCCCATATGGCACAGCCTTATTAAATGGAAAACAGAACTAAAGGCTTGAGTCTCAGCAGAGTCATTAAAAGGTCCTAAAATAATTTCAATTTTAAGTTTTAAAAACATATGTCCAGTTTTCCAACATGAGTCTTAAATGTTATTTATGTTTTAAATGTCCTCCTATATGCTGCTTCCTCTGATTTTTATTATTTTTTGTTTTTGTTTTATGCTGTGGTAGTGATCATTTGTCCCATGTTTTGACGTTCTTGACATGTACAGTGGTGTTATGCTGTAATATTACCCTTTCCCTATAAACCCATGAAATATTTCTGCTTGTGGAGCTGGATTATAGTTGTTAGTTTAGGGAATGAAAATCACACTCTTTTAACCTTATTTATTTCAGCTAATTCTTTATGGAAATGTGTATATTTGACAAGGTGGCTGGTTTTCAAATATTTGCTAAAACCTCTTGTGAATAAATAGTATGAGACTTACTTTATAAAAAGTGTTAAAATTCATAAAAACATATGGAAAAGGCAAAAATAAATAAATAAATAAATAAATACAGAATATAAGCTAAGTGTAGGTTATTGAACGTATCAGGGATTCGTTTAATATGTTTTTCTTTGTAAGTCATGTTGCTCTTAAACCATATTTGGTCCAAAAGAGGTTCAGTAAAAGAATTTACTGAAACTTGAAGAAACTCTGTCAAATATGAAATGAATCTGTTTGCTATTAATCTATATAATGAGCTTCGCTTTTTGAATTGAATGACTAAAGTAAACTAACTTTTTATGATATTTGAATTTATTGAGATGCACTTGTAAATATTGTCTGTTAGCTGAACAGCAATAACAAACAGCAGGGTAGTTCTCAGGTGATAAATAGGAGAGGGGGTTAATCCAGCAGGCTGGATGTAACCATGGTTACTAGGAGTTAGAGTAGAGCACTGAGTGGATATATTTTGTAATTGATCCCTTTCTCCTATTTTTTTTTCCCCCAACTTGCCTTTTTGAGGTTTGATGCTCAGGATTTGTGTTGAATGACAGCAATATATCAGCTGCCACTAGATGGCGACATTTGATTTTGCCTTTCTCCTTGAACCTCCCACACCAATCTGTCTCATGATCCCAGCAATACAACTTTTTTTCACCCGATCGTCTTAAATACAAAACAACAAAAAAAGAGAGATACTGCATTTATGAAAGCATTATTTTGTTGCTTTTGGGTCCTTGTCTCGCATCCACATCTATAATGATCCCATCAGTCAGGGCGGTACTGAACGCTAATGATGTCAGTTCAGACGTGTGTGAATCTGCGTAAGGAACACAAGCCAGAGACGAGGCCACGGAGCTTTAAGCTGCTCTTGGTTTTCACCAACCATATATCTCAGTGTTAATCCTGTACATAAACAAATGTAAATGCAATGTGATCCGTTTTTCATCCTGTTTCGTTAATGTGTCTGCCGAGCGGCCGGACAGTAGGAGGAGGAGGTCATCCTTATATCAGTATTGAACACTACGACAGGAAGGTGAATCTTGATTCAATGTGCTCGAGAGCTTTGAAAAGGCTCCATCTACCTTCTTCTCTTCTGTTTACGTACATGTGAAGTAACCTCGTGTAATCTGATCGAGCTGATAACACTTGTCTTCTCTGGTGTCCATCCTGTGAAGAATGATTGTTGTGAACTTTTAATTTAATTTTGATCTTTTTATTGTTGTTGTTTTTTTCTTTTTTTTTTCTCTCTCTCTCTCTCTCCTTTTTGTAGCTGGCCTACATAATTATTGAATTAATTTATTTGAAATGAGTCATCAGGAGTAGTATTTCTTTTTAATTTGAGGCAGCTTCAGAAATCTCATGACCAACAGGTTGTCCTTTTGAAGGAAGCACAATGAATGGGCGTGGGGAAGAGGGCAGTATTTGCGTGGTTGAACAAAAGCGTTACCATATCACTGTTTGACCCTGCAGAGGGACCACTCATCGTTTAGATTCATCATCGCAGTTTAAAGTATTGAATAAGTAGTTTGCAGAATCAAGTGCCCCTTCAGCTTTTTCCATCTTTCCCTAGATCGTTAGGAATCACAGCAGGGTAGACGAGCCCGAGGGAACATGTAAGGAGCCAATTATTTCTCTACTTCTGCAGTGATTCCTTCTTCACATTTGTAATCATAAACTAAAATATTTCCATTTGAATTTCTGTGAAATTGTTGCCTGATTCTGTTTAGCGCACATACTTTTCTCTCTCTCTCTCTCTCTCTCTCTCTCTCTCTCTCTCTCTCTCTCTCTCTCATTTGCGACCCTCTTCCCTGTTGAATGGCATTATGATCAACCAATCCTGTCATTTTCCTGTATTATTCAGTGTACAGTCCAATAGGAGAATAAAATCAAAGCAAACAAACTGCATGGAATAAATGCTGATGTACTGTACCAAGAACACAGTTGTTTGTCATGTTTTATTTAAAACAAAGTGGGTAATGCATATAAATTCAGTGCAGTGCAAATTCATTTGTTTTATTGAGGGCTTTATGTGTTAGGTGAGAGGTGCTGAGGTTCAGTCCATCCAGTGTGGTGTGCTAAATGGATGAAATGCCTCCTCAACATGCAAGTTCCACAGAGTTCCACTAATGATCTAATTATTTGATTCAAATGTCTAGAATCTGAGTTTCATCTAAATATTGCAGATGTATGGCCCTCAAAGGACTGAACTTTAATATTTGGTGCATAACTGAAGTGCAAGAAGAAAGGTACAGTTTTCAGGACACCTGTGAGCATTTTTTTTTCTACGTCTTGACACATTTTTAATTATATCTAGATTTTTACTTTGACTAGACCATACTAATAGGAATATCCTTAGCTGTATGCTATCCCATTGTACTTCTGACTATATGCGTTTTTGTTTTTACACTTTGTTTTTTTTTTTTTTTTGTTTCCAGCTGATCAATTCTAACTAACTTCCTTCAAGAAAAGCTTCCCTGCAGTATGATGCAACCACTCTGTTTTACTGTTGGAATGGTGTGTTCAGGAATTTGTGACGTGTTAATTTTTCCCTAAGTTTAATTTTAGTTTCTTCTTCCACATGTTTACCTTGTCTCATACATATTTCTAAAATGTTGTAAATCATGTATCATTTTCTTTCCATTTCAAAACGTACTATGATATTTCAGGTGTTGTTGAGACGAAGTGTGTAAATGTTCAAGGGTTGTGAATGCTTTTGTGAGCCATTTTAGGTGAGTTATTTATTAATGTTCTGTTTGTTGCGTTTCCTGGGCAACATTCCTGCATGTTGGCATGAGCTCCAGTAATGATACAAAAACCCTTCATTTAACATTCAAACACAGCATGACACAGTTTTGCTACAAAGCTTTAAAAAAAGACAAAAATTTTGGATCCCAAGATAATTTGATAAGTACTAATCATCATCATTATCAGATGTTTTCTTTCTAAAAAATGTTCCAAATAATTGTTGATGGTCTAGTTGTTCCTTTTCGGTTCCATTATTTTAATGGTTCAACATCTCCACGTGTCAAAATAATTTACAGTTTGCTGTTATTTTCACTTTTTAGAGAAGTTTTTCTCTTGGCAACAATTCCAGACAATATGAACTGCCATGATCTTTAAACATGAGAAATAAAAAGTTTTCTTATTAATTTTTCTGAATATTGCACAGTCTGACCTCGGCCAACTGACAACTGTGGATCTTTACAGCTGCTTTAAATGAACTGCATCTCATGAAGTGCTGACTGAAGGATCGGAGAGCAAACAACTGACAGACAGACGTCTTCACTGATACTCCTGCCATATCTGAGACCTTCAAGCTGGTCGTCACATGAAACAAATCAATCCAGATCCACTCGGAAGTCAAATCACTTTTATCCACATAAAACAATATTTAAAATTGATAACTCAGAAACTAAGATGGATATAACATTATCCTTTGAGATTTCACATCACAGGCTCCCACTTGGACCATGACAAACAATTGACATTCACTGCAAAACTCTCACCTTATTGAGAAAATTATTAAAAATAAGACTTTTTTTTAAATTGGATTTTTTGAAAAATCACAAATTATGACTCTTATAGTCATGCTGCTTTCAAATTGAAGCTATTTCTTGACAACTTGAAAAAATGTAACAGCAGCTGCTCTGCCACCCCTTCTTCCTGTTTTTGTTCTATATTAAGAGGATCTTAAAGGAAACATTTGTTCAAACTAATGGTGTGACTTTTGTGTGCTTTTGCTATACTTCCTTATTACCCCAAGTTTACATGAAAGAAACAAAGTCTTGTCATCATCTTCTAGGAAAAGATGATGGTCAATTTAAACTGAGCATCGTCCAGTTTAAATTGGACACAAGCTTAGCTACCGCTGCATCTTCTTCAAAATGTTGAGTCCTAATCAACTCTAGAGAAATGGATCATATCTTAAGTCAATGCACTGATTGGACTTTTTTTTTTTTTTAAACGTTGGCCTGTATGAGACTATGTCTGACCTAAAAACATCTGAATGTTGCTTGTCAGGTGAACCAAATACTGTAGATATCTAAGGTCATGATCTGACCTGTCTACTCAGAATTCTCAGGTCCAAAACTAAACAAGATTAGGGATCACTTCATTTGTATTCTCCTCAGTTTCAGAACCAACTCCCTGAAAACCTGAGCGGTACAGAGAACCGTGGCTCCTTCCAGTCTGACAGAAAACAACACATATATTTTGTCTGTTTATTTTCTACTTTTAGTCATGTCTTATTTGCTTGTTTTAAATTAGCCTTTGGCATTCACTCTAAGCAATGCAATTGTTCTTTAAGAGCATCTCTTGTTGCAATATAATTTAATTTGTTTCCCCTTTATTTTTATTGTAAAGCGCTTTGTTACCTTGTTTATGCAAGCTGTCTTGCCTTGCATTCCCGCATCCTTACTAGGGGTGGAACTACTCTCTTCTTTTTGAAGCGTGATTTGCAAACACAAATGTTATGAAGAACCACAAAGAGTGAAACTGTTCTCTCTTGTATGTTCCTGCTGTTGTGAGCGTGATCTCAGTCACGTTTTCACTATGCGGTCTTTTCAAGCTCCACCTTTTTACATCGATCATTCAAGGAAACGCACGAAGACGCACTCAAACGCACCTCATGACAAACTGATTTTAATGTAATCAGGTTAAAGTTGTTTATCTTCTGTAAAGGGTGTGTTGGTTTCTGCACGGTCTAATCGATAGCTACGATTAGCATGACTGATCTGTTTATATTAATCCCCGTTTACGTGCTGCTGGGTCTCCTCTCACAAACATTTCGGTTCAGCGGGAACCCGGGAGAAGCGCAGAGAATAGTAGGAATTCGCAGCTCCGGGCGGTGCCGGGTTGCAAAATAAACGCTCCACCGATACGCTCCCTTGGTGAATGAGGGCGGAGTCAGTCTACGTAGAGGTGTAACTGTTGAGAGGGGCTTCCACGCCACTGAAATACAAGGGTTTGGTTTGAACCCGCTCCCAACAAGGAAGCGAACAGCTGGGACAACACCGAGGAGCGACTGCATCATTTCTTCTATCAGCCCAAACTAACGGGATTATTTTCATTTTTATAGGCGGGTTTCTTTGTTGTAAGGTGAGCAGGTCAACATGTCTTCCATGGACTTGGAGAAGCTGAAGATGACGGGAGCAGGTCGGGCCATAGCGGTGCTGACCAGCGGTGGAGATGCACAAGGTGACCTTAGAAAACTCCTCATCTGCATTGATGTTTAATATTTCAAACCTGTGGAGCTTAAACTGTGTTTCTGTGCAGCTCTGACACCAACTGAGCGGGTTTGTTTACACATGGAGGAGCTCATTTTCGCACTTAGAGATCAATGTGGATTTATTAATGTTCTCACTCATAATGTAGTTCAAATGTCCCAAAATGGCTCACAGTAGGTGTCGTTTATGCCAATTATAACAGCATATTAAAAGGTTAATGGGATTCGGATGTGAAGAGGCCAAAGTCAAGGCCCCCATGAGGCCCTGTGTGGATTCACAACCCATATAACAATCCCTATTACACTATTATCACTTACTGCACCTGATTAATACTATCATATAATACAATATTTATTAGTTTCGAAATCAGGGAGTTCCGGCAGAATGTGTGTATCAAACAATTACAGCTGCAGCAGTACATATGATTCTGCTGTAAAGCAAGACTTATTAATATTTAAATAACACCCCCTTAGTGCACATCCATACATTTAAAGTAGCTGTGGCTTGCAAGATGGAGATATTTCAGGTTCAAGTGCATATATTAGCGATTTGGTCTGACTTTTTTCATAATTTAATCATAAATCTTATACTTGAAATATAAGTATACGTCTAAGTATAAGACTAAGTCATAAATTATGTTTATGCAAGTCTTAAAACTGTACATTTGATCACAAATGTATTTTATTTTTTAGATCATCATGTTAGAACTGTGCTGGTGTTTATCAGCTCTTTGGCATGTAGTTCTAGCTCTGTAAATGCCGATTTTATCGCACTGTGACAAAACTACAAGCCCCATAATGCAGGGATGCAATTATTCCTACTCAAAATATCCCTGCTCCTGAAATTAATTCACTAATTCATTCATCTGCTAATTTAAAAACAATTTCTTCTCGACCCTTTTGATTCACATCAAAAGTAGATGTAAAGCTGGAGATATGATTACAACTCAGAGACTTCTTATTTCATACATTTAGTCTAAATACAATTACACAAGTCCAGCGGTTTTTACAATAATCACAACCAACTGAAGCTGATTTGCACACACGATTACGTAATAATGGTGAAAGGCTTAAATCTGAGCTCTCCTCCCCTTCCCCCACTTGGAACAGGCTCAGCAAGCCTTATGTGTCATGATCTGTTCAAGCAAATCTTGTCGAGGATCGCTGCTGCAGTCCTCACAGAGCAAATGGCACCTTTGCCCACTAACTGATAAACAAGTGAAATGCAGCAGTTGGCACTTTAATTTCCTCATATGATGCAATAGCCTGGGTGCAAATCAACTGAAGTTGAGTTTAATGTAAGGACAATGCTGTTTTTGACCCAGGTATGAACGCCGCTGTCCGAGCCGTGACCAGAATGGGCATTTATGTCGGGGCCAAGGTCTATCTCATCCATGAGGTAAACAAGAGTTTTACGACCAGGAGTGAATATGCAGACCGACCAACGTCACATCCTGTTTTATGGCTTGGCTGGGACTGATTGCAGTGTTCTTGTGACATTTCAGGGATATCAAGGCTTGGTGGATGGAGGAGAGAACATAAAGCTGGCACACTGGCACAGTGTGACCAACATTATCCAGCTGGTGGGTTGAAAGTTATTACTGCCTTCTGGGAAAATGACCATTTCACAAAGTGGAAATTGTTACGTCATACCACTGTGTGCCCTTTTGATGCCATTTCATCCCTTCATTTTTCCATTTTATACCAATTTGCACAGTATACGTATATCTTTTTGCTAGAAGGCAAATAATATTTTTGTAGACTTTACATTATTCTCTATTGCTATATACTGTACTCCAGATCACTCATTAAAACCAGTTTACTTTCATTAATTATGACCTTTTACTCAACCAAAGGTAATTCTCACTGATGGATATTACTTAATATTGTAAGATAATAAAATATAATGTCTGAAAAAACAATATTTTCAAATATCACTCGTCACAGAAACATGCCCCTAAGCCATTGGTTTGTTTTTGGACCCGGTAAAAAGTGGGAAATGGGGAAGGAGTGAAATGACCAGAACGCTACCTGGAGCTTTGGTAAACAAAGGCGACCATGAACCAGTGAAACTAAAGAATTACATTTACTAAGGGCTCTTTCTTTAATCATCTCTGTGAAGCATGACTAAAGCAAAGCAAGATTGTTTTTATTTTTAAATCCTCTTTGCTCAGATTTTTTTTTTTAAAAACGGCTTAAAATATTTTATCTCTTCACCAGACCCTCTGTTTTATGTGCATTTAGTCTAGAAAGCAACGGCTATTACAGCTGGCAATTGCATTTGTCTTTTCCTGCAGTTTTAGTTTAGAAACAATTATAAATTTATGGTACAAGACAAATATTTTCTATGAGCATTTTAAGAAGTTTTAACAATAAATACAATAAATGAATGTAAACTTTTGCAGTATTTCACACAACTATTTTTTGAGACATGATCTGAACTAGAATGATCTCATACAAGACTCTCATAATGTGATAACCTTTAATAAAAATACCATTATTTCACGGCTAAAAAATATAATTTATGATTTTTGGCCATTTTTTTTTACTCTTCATAAAGATGCTTTAGTGTTAAAGCAACATTACCTTAATGAGAGTGATGGGTAATTCTCCTTTTGTTATCACTTGTAATGAGAAGGATTTTGAAACAGTTTAGTTTATTTGTCTTGTAAGTGACTGACAAAGTGTATTAGCCTTCTTTCAGCCTGGTGGGAGCGGAAATGCTGCAATATGTTAAATTTCATCCCACTGGAGAAAACTCTGACATGTTCTTAAAAGGACTTTAAACCATAAGAGGCGTATGATGGAAAAATTAATAATTTTGAGACTGCGACTGTTTAAAACCTCTTTGTGCCTCGAGGCTGATTTGTATTCCAATCACTGAACATTTCTAAGCATAATTTCTTTGCTTTTAGGTCAATCTCTTCATTTCCATCTTAGAACATGTTAAAATTGAGACTTTATTTAATCCATAGGTCACTTCCAAATTCAGCCTAAACATGCAATTAAAGTCAAGTCCAACCACCTGCAGACATCCCTGGACATCTTTTCAAATTTCACTTTTAATTTCATACAATTTGAATGGAAGACAACAAGGTCCTTTCTATCTTTGTTCAAAAATAATTTGGTCAGAATGCTACATTTATCCTGCTCCTTCCTTTATGAGTCATAGTCACACAAAGGGGATCCTCTGCTGGAAAAATAGGTGAGGAAAAAAAACGTGTGATCTAGCTTGTCGTTTCAGCTACAGATCATATGTTTCGGCTTGGTTTTCACTGTCCCCTCTGCTGCAGGGTGGCACGGTGATCGGTAGCGCCCGCTGCAAGGCCTTCCAGACGCGCGAGGGCCGCATTGCCGCCGCCTTCAACCTGGTGAAGAAAGGCATCACCAACCTGTGTGTGTGCGGCGGAGATGGCAGCCTCACCGGAGCCAATATCTTCCGCAGTGAGTGGAGCGGCCTGCTGGATGAGCTCGTACAGAAAGGTCAGCTGCTCTCTGGGGATCAGTCTTGGTTCCGTGCCATCACCAGCGCTGTATAATAAGTTTTAAAGAGGAAATTACATCCGTGGGTCTTCAGGAAGGATCACGGACACGCTGGCGAAGCAGCACAACAATCTGAACATCGTCGGACTTGTGGGATCAATAGACAACGATTTCTGCGGCACTGACATGACCATCGGAGCTGACTCTGCGCTGCATCGCATCATGGAAATAGTCGACGCCATCATGACCACTGCAAACAGGTTAGACACTCGGAGCAGTTGTATTTGTATTTTATTGTGACTCTATGTCATAATCACCATGCAATTACAGCTCCAGATTTTTTTTGAGCTACACAATTGGAGAATAAATATTTTTACCCTTTTTCTTTTTTTTCTTTTATGAAGCAGAAACTCAGTCAAAGCATTTCATTTTCAAGCTTTTTAGCGTTACATTATAGGTCATTTTAATCATTTAATTGCACAAGTATTACTTCCCAATGATTTTCTCAATTCAGATTCCAACATCTGAGCCTCTAAATTTCTCGTTTTAATGTTTACTAAAGTGATTAATATTGTTGAGGTTTGCCTGTTGCCTTAATTTTGTTGTTACATGACAGTGATCATAAGTCACCTTCCTGTAATGTGACTGAGCTTTAGTCTTACTTTTTGCCCTCCAGCTACATGAACTCAGCAGATCTGCCGTATCCTGCGCAGACTTGCTCACAGGTTTTACAAATGCTTCAATGCATCATGCTTCTTTTCTTTTCTCCCCCGCAGCCACCAGCGCACTTTTGTCCTTGAAGTCATGGGCCGCCACTGTGGGTGAGTAACACATAGATTTTAAAAATCTTTTATTTATCCTTTTATATAGTGCTAATTAGATTTGGGTATTAACTAGCTATATTTAAGTAACGTTTTAGAGCAACTTTGCTTTTAGGATTACTTGAGTCAACTTCATTGAGTGAGGAACAAGCTCGTTTTAACCAAAAATTAATCAGAAACAAACACACCTGCAATTTTTGTTAAAGTTTTGTACGCTTTGTACTGAAACAAAAATATTTTAATTTTTTTTTCTTTTGCCTGTTTTTGTTATTTTTTTAACTATGGTATTTCTATGGATTATTTTCAGTTTGGCCTTTTTGAAATACCAACATTTCCACATAACTTTATATTTTGGTTCATCGGAGGATGTAAATTTTAAATACTACATCATTCATGTCATGATCAGTTACTCTTATTTTTTATTTTTATTTTTTTTGACCAAATACTGTTTTTACTGTCACTGGAATAATTTTTTGGACAGCTACTTTTTACTTTTACTTGAATAAAATTATTTAGTACTATGCTTACATGAGTACACTTTTTGGGTACTCTACCCTCTTCTTGTGTTAATTAGCGTGTTTTGCCTGAAGGTATCTGGCCCTCGTGTCGGCTTTAGCATCAGGAGCAGACTGGCTCTTCATTCCAGAGGCTCCTCCGCTGGAGGGCTGGGAAGACCGCATGTGTGCTCGTCTGGAAAAGGTGGAGCATGCACGCACGCAAAAACAGTCCAGATTTCATTTAAGCACCAGCTTCATGCTCCGGTACACCATGTCTGAAGGTTTAACCAGGAAACCTCTGTTTACTTTCAGAGCCGAAACAAGGGGTCAAGACTCAACATTATAATTGTTGCAGAGGGAGCCATTGACTCAAATGGAAAGCCCATCTCCTCAACTTACGTAAAAGATGTGAGCTCTTATTTACAGACTTGATGGCACTTATAATGACTGTCAATATGTGTTGAAGACACGTTACTTAAGATTAAGAGAGTGTATTATTTATAATTCCATCCCTTTGGTTATTGTTTCTGGAGCTTCAACTATAATTTAGTTTTTTTTTGTTTTTTTTTTCATCCTGGAGTGCAACATTAATAAATGAGTACTTGTACATCTGTTTGAAGCTGGTGGTGAAGAGGCTGGGCTATGACACCAGAGTGACGGTGCTCGGCCACGTTCAGCGAGGAGGAACTCCGTCTGCGTTCGACAGGATACTGGTGAGCTGCATGTGATAAAAGAGGATTGTTGAATGTATGTCTCATCAAGATGATGGCATTTAACTGTTAATTCTTAGTCTAGCGTCGAAATTTTTAGACAGTTGTAGTAGGATAAATTGAAGTTATCAGTATGGACAACTAAATTGTAGTTTTCCCTTTATTTAGAATTTTACACCAGTTTTGCATTTTTAAAAGGCGTAGGCCTACTCTCATCAGGCTTTCACTGGCAATATCTTTTAGAAAACCTACTGATTTTGTCTGAGGTTGATACAAAACGTATTTCTCTAAACATTGTTGGAACAATTAAATATTGCTACTCTAATTAAACTGGGAAATGCATCATAGTTCCTTTCATAGATGTAGAAGTTTTAAGTCTAACATTTAAGGATTACAAGATTGTTCCTTTTCAAGCATTAGAGCATAATTCCTTAACCTTTTTTCTAAAACTCAAAATAATTTAGATCAAAGTTGCTTATTAATAATATTACAGATGGGAAATTGAAAGATTAATGAAAGTTAATGTTGCAGACCTTCTTGCGTTATGAAGAGCAGATCTGCATTTCAGTCTACATGGATTTTTATCTATTCATTAATTCTGAAAAATCTGATAAATTATTTCTGGAACATTACTGGGCTAATGGTACCATTCAGGATCAGTACAGTATAAGTTTTAGATATATTTTACTTGTTCAAGTATTATTCTGAGTACTTGATTTGAAATGGTTTATTGTACCATTTAGCAGCACAGAGGTGCAGCCTAATGTAATCGTTGTACTTAATTAAGAAACCTATTTGGTTGGTAAATTTTAGTTTTTGACCATTATTTCTACTTGTGAGGCTCTGACTTTATGCAGTGATACATTTTTGCAGATAAAAAGATTATTTTCCGATTTGAAAAACTTTTATTTTTACTTTTTATTGCTATTGCCAACATTTTCATGTCTTTGTCATGATTAGTAAGAGTAACTGTCTGCTGGAGCTATGTAGTCATAGATTGTAAAAAGGATGATGGATTGCGTGAAGATTAACTTGGTTTTGGAGTATTAGGCCTCCAGTCCCTAGAGACTTTCTATTAAATGCTGGTAGATCAGAGCATTTGTTTGTTCTTCTCTATTTATAGTTGTCTGAACTCATCGCCTGACTGGATTATGTATACAACATTTGTCTGTTTACAGAACCACAGGGGGCAATGCCCTGGGCAATACTTAAAGCTGGTTATCCTCGTCAGGCCTTAGTTTACATATAAATTCAAAGACAGTTTGTGATTTGTTTTTTTGTTATTTGATATAAATTTGACTTTTTCCTGGATTAAACTGGGTCGTATACAGTACAATTTAATTGTTAATTAATTGTGTGGCTAAATATACAATAAATAAACTGAATTGAAATTGGTAAACAGTACATGATGACCAGCAAACAACCACCAAAAAAAATCATGTTGCAGCTTTAAAGTCTGTTACTTTGCTTCTTTTAATGATTAGTGGTTAGCTTCTCTAATTGAAGATTTCCGAGAGCAGCCTGCATGATTTCACCAGAGCCGCATTCACTTTTTTCATCTTAATATGAATGTGTGTTTGCAGAGCACCAAGCTGGGAGTGGAGGCAGTAATTGCCCTAATCGAGGCCTCTCCTAACACTCCAGCCTGTGTCGTCGGTCTCTGTGGCAACCATGCGGTCCGTCTGCCTCTCATGGAGTGTGTGGACATGGTGAGTCTGGCTCCACACTGGGGGAACTGATTTAATGGATGGCAAACATGTGATGTAGCGTGGACTGGTTGCAGCTTAACAAGAAAATGAACAATCTTTTGCAGACCAAGTTGGTGCAGAAAGCCATGAATGAAAGGAGGTTTGATGAAGCTGTTAAACTGCGTGGAGGGTAAGCGCTCATGCTTATCCTGGATTGTGCTGCATAATGATTCTTTAATGAACATTATTGACATTCATTTACACAGCGATCTGTTTCAAGTGCTTACTTTTGTTAATTTTGATGATTATCGTAACAAAAACTTGACAAAAAACTTTGCTAGTTGTTACCCGAGGCCAAATAAAAATTATTTCTAATATACAAACTGATAAGACTGCTGACTTAGCAGTTAGTGACTGTCTAAACAAGGAGGCCAATTAACAACCGTTCATTTTTAATGAAGCTTGCTGCTCAGACCTCTGTACGCAAGTATATTAATGGAAAATTGAGTGGCTGGAAAAGGCAAATTCTGGTAGAAAAAGATACAAATGCAGCAGAGATAACTGCATGATTAAGAGGATTGTGAAGCAACACCCATTAAAGACGTTAATTACTCTTCCTGGGTAACCACAGCCACTTCAAATGACCACAATACCACTGAACGTAATTGATCAGCAAACTGGTCTTGATTAAACCACATAGAGAATTGTTTGGAGTATTGTTAGTACATAGAGGGGAGACAGCAGGGCAACAATATAGATGAGGTTAAGGTTGCTGTGGAAACAACTAGAGGTTTCTGACAGATTCACAGGCTGACCACCTTTACTGGATTGGAGCCCCAGTCAATGCTACACTGTAGCATTGTAGCATTTCAGTAGACTGTCATTTCGGTGTTGCATTTGGTTTTTGGTTTCTTTTAAGTAAGTATTTTGCAACATTCTAATTTTCAAAGAAACTGAATTGTGGCTTTTTATTAGCCGTAAGCCATAATCATTGTTTTTAATAGGAATAAACATTTAATAATGTGTAATGAACTTGCACATTAAATGTGTAAATGTAATGTGTAATGTGTTAATGTGTTTGTCATTGTATCTAACAATGACAAAATACGAGTCATTGTTAAAATATAATAATTGCAGTTAGTGTATTAAGAATTTACAAGTTCATGGAAATGTGCCTGCATACCTAACTATAATGTGTCTTGTTTCTGTAGGAGTTTTGAGAACAACTTGAATATTTACAAGCTTCTGGCCTTCCCAAAGCCTGCTCTTACCGAGGTTAGCTTGTCACACATCAGCTTTATCTCATGTTTTTAAGCGTGAAACACTCACAGAATGTAATTTGTGAGATGAACTTGACTTTGGTTCCCCTTCAGAGCAATCACTCTGTGGCTATTCTGAACGTCGGCGCTCCAGCTGGAGGCATGAACGCAGCAGTCAGGTCAGCCGTGAGAGTTGCACTTGCTCTCGGACACAAGGTCTACGGCGTCCATGACGGCTTTGAAGGCCTCGCCAACGGATTGGTGTGGATGGCTTTCCATGACGCAAAATCTTAGCTATAATTTTGAAAAAAATTATTTAAAAGAAACTGTTCTTCTTTCTGCCTGCGAGCAGATATTTGAAATGGATTGGCACAACGTGGCTGGATGGACGGGACAAGGAGGATCACTCCTGGGGACAAAGCGGTAAAAAAGAAAGCTGTACTGTTTCAAAAAATATGCCTGTCAAGTATTTGTGTACTCATAAGCAAATTCAGGTAGTAAAATAAACTTAATTTTAAAATGCTTAGAGGACAATCACAACACATTTGTGACATGTGAAATTAAATGCCTCAAAGTAATTTTAAAACCTTTTTTTTATGTTGTGCCTTTCTCAGAACCCTTCCTGCTAAATTCATGGAGAAAATTGTTGAGAACATTGGCAAGTTCCGCATCACAGCTCTGCTCGTCATTGGAGGATTTGAGGTATTTGAGTTTTTCATTTTCTTTAAATCACTGAATATTATTAATTAAAGACTTCAGAGTTACGATCCGCGTGTTAATTTCAAAGGGATACGAAGGTGTGCAGCAGCTGTATGAAGCCAGGGGTCACTTCGATGAGCTCTGCATCCCCATGTGTGTCATCCCGGCGACCATCAGCAACAACGTCCCAGGAACAGACTTCAGTCTGGGAGCAGACACGGCTGTTAACGCCGCCATGGAGGTACGTCTGAGCAGAGCGCACATTTATTGGCAGCCTCATTTAAAAAAAAATAGGTTTAAAATAAATGTATCTTTTATTGCAGTAAGACAATCTCACTGAAAAACTGAGAAAAATACAACCTTCAGTATATTTATTTAGTGGGGAAAAGCTCAATCCCTTTAAATGTAACAAAACTAAAGCATTTAAAACCCTTAAGGGCAACTAGGAAGTTTCAGTTTGTAATCCATGACCAGCCAGCAGGCTACATGAGAAAACATTTATCTTGCCAAGAAAAGCCTCCAAAGCTCTGTTGGAGAACTGCAGTAAACAGTGGCACCTAGGGGTCAGCAAGGCCCCACTGCAGGCATACAATGGTATGGAAGAGGATTAGGGTAAAGAGGGGAAAAAAATAATTTTCCCTTTTTTCTCAGAATCTTGGAAAAAGTCAGAATTTTTTTTTTCTGAATTTTGACTTTAATCTCAGCATTTAGCAACTAACTCAACAGAAAAATTTACTATTTTTTTAAGTCAGAATTATATTTTTCATAAGTGGCCCTTGCCAGAAAGAAAGTATTTTGTGCCCTGTCGCCACAGTTGTTAATATGAGAGGTTAGCTAACTGCTAGTAAGACTAACTCTATCTGAGATCTTGTCAAATATTGAACATCTCTTTTCAAAGTTAGTATGTGTGGCTTAAACTCAGGCTCACTGAAAAGGACTCAGGATGATCTAGAGAGATTGTGCAAGGAGGAAGGGTCAAAGATCCTTCTCTTGTTCAAGATGATAACAATTGTGCAACTAGCGGTTTAGCTAAACCAATTATTTCTTAATGTGGAGTTTTTCCTCCCACTGAATAAATAAACTCGGATTTAAGATTTTTCTCATTTTTCAGTGAGAGTTTAGGGTGCAGCATCGCAAGATCAAACTTATTTAAACCTTTTTGTACATTTTCACCAGGGGTTCAAATAAACACAGGTGGCACTGTAGTTGGAAATGGTGTTTTGCTTCTATTTGCAGATGGGGCCAGTCAAACCTTTTTATAGCTCAGAAGGAAATACATCTTACTTTTTAATTATCATCTTTTCTTGGGGGAGCTTCTTATGTTCTGAGAGTAATTGTGTTTGATTTTAACTTGCCTTCAGGGATGTGACAAGATTAAGCAGTCTGCCTCCGGGACAAAGAGACGAGTGTTTGTAGTCGAGACGATGGGAGGATACTGTGGTTATCTGGCCACCTCCACTGCTATCGCTGTCGGTGCTGATGCTGCTTACATATTCGAAGAGCCTTTTAACATCCATGACCTTAAAGTGAGACTTAAAGTAAAACAAAACAGTTTCTGTCTCACTTTTTTTTTTGTTCGCTTAATGCATCTTCCCTCAATGTGCCCTCTGTTGATAGACCAATGTTGAACATTTGGCTGAAAAGATGAAGAAGGACATCCAGCGGGGTCTGGTACTAAGGTTCGCAACTTTACAGAGCAATTTAAAGTCTTGAGTGAAGACATTACGTTTAACATTACTAAAAACATGAAATTCAAAGTACTCGCAGTAAAGGCTCATTTTGTAGCGAAAAGAATGGCTTCCAGTCTTTCAGATTTTTCAACACATTTCTGTTTGACTAGTTTAGAGTAAAGGCTGAGAAGTGCTTAATGACCTTATCAAGTGTTTCAGTTGGCCAAAGTGCAGTTTAGACAGAACTTTGTAACATAAAAATAACTTAATATCTGAAGTAAGATAAATATACGTTGGTCAACTTTTCAGCCTCATTATGTGAGTTCTGCATTTTTGCACCGAGGTTACCATACTTAAAACATTTGCAGTACAGTTAACTTCAACAATTATTGATACCGGTTTTCACCAACTATTGACATTCTTGTTTTTGAAGTTTGCAACTAAATAAAAGTTACGACCAACATTGTCATATCTGGAAATACTGATGACCCTTTAAAACCAAGTTTCTGCTGATTAAATGTAACATTCTGAAAATGTAGACCAACAACAGAATGACATAATTGTGTAATAACTTTGAACTACTGTTGACTATCTTCTTTTTTTAAACAGGAACGAATACTGTCACAAGAACTACACTACAGACTTTATTTATAATCTGTATTCAGAGGAAGGAAAGGGAGTCTTTGACTGTAGAGTGAACGTGTTGGGACACCTCCAGCAGGTATAGTTTTTAAAATAAGACAACACCATGTGCAGTAGCTTTATAGTGAAAGCAAATATTTTGTATTCCTGGAAGATATATAGGATGCATATATATAAACAAATAATATATATATATATATATAGATGGAGTGTTCATGTTTGAGATTCACTGGGTCACTTAGGATGTGCGTTTGTGCTGCAGGGAGGAGCACCTTCCCCCTTCGATAGGAACTTTGGCACCAAGTTGGGTGTGAAGGCAATCCAGTGGCTCTCCGAGAGGTTGACTGAAAGCTTCCGACAAGGTGGGGTTATGCTACATTCCCAGAAAATAAAAGTACTAAACCAAACTGCAGACGTTTGCTGATGATGCCATTGTTTCCCCTCCAGGCCGCGTGTTCGCCAACTCCCCAGAAACGGCGTGTGTGCTTGGCCTGAACAGGAAGGTCGTCTCATTCATTCCTGTAACTGTCCTGAAGGCCAGCACTGACTTTGAGTAAGTATTTTGAAAAACATATAAAACACCTGCTTTTATTTATTTATTTTTGTTAAAAACTTTAAACCAAATCATTTATGGGTATTGTTTGTTTGCTTTTCAGGCACCGGATGCCCAAGGTTCAGTGGTGGTTCAACCTGAGACCGATGCTGAAGATGCTGGCCAGGTATCAAACCAATTTTGTTGAATATGTCCCTGGAGAGATGGAACATGTGACTCGGCGCTCCATCAGCATTGATGCTGGATACTAGGCTTCCTGAGGCAAAACTTCTGTATGCAGTTTTTGGACCCTTATCTATCCATCCTTTGTCCCATTTTCACTCACGAGTGAGGTGTTTTGGTGCTCTCCCTCATAAACCTAGCCAGAGTTCCATAGTGGGAAATAATTCCTATTTGCATATGAAATTGTGCTGGACCAACATCCACTATAGAGTGTAGATATTTTTTTCTCCAGTTGAATTCCTTGTGCCGTAACTTTACCTAAGAAAAAAGAACTCTTATTCTCTAGTCGTACGCTTAGATTTTTGTGCTAAGCTGTCATCATACCTTTTGGCTTGCCTCATGTGGGCTTATTTAAAAATACTTTTTTATGTAGATTAAAGAGTGAAAAGATGAAGCAAGTATGTTTATTGGAAATATGCCCTTGTGATATGTTTAGTACATGTATTTTGGGAATAATTGTGTCAAATGAACAGTGTGCTTCTCTGTCAGAACAGAACATGTTGATTTACGTGGAAGTTAAATGACCAGTTCACCATCCCAGGCTTAAAGATTAATGCTATGAGTAACCCAAGTGGTAAAATAATTATCAGGTGAATTATTTGGAAAATAAAGTCAGGTGCTCTGCCATGGCAGATGCTGAGGTGAGTGAATTTACGCAGACAAAGCAAGCCACTGCTAAGCGTAGTGTGAATTTAAGTAACATTATCACAATGTCGCTGCAATATTTGAGTAGCATTCATGTAAATAATGTTGCAGTAGAGCATATTTACAGTAGATATAATGTCTTTGCGTTAGCGTGACTGAAGTATAAGATGTTTTCTATTGTTTAGTGTATGCCTGTAACTGCAGATGCCCTGAGAATCAGGTTTCTGTTTCTGTAAAGTTCAGGCTGTACCCTCTGAAGTTCAGACACTTTACTCTTGAATGAAAATGGGACTATGTTTCTTAAAAACTTTTTTAGTACCACTAATCAGTGTAATACTAGCTATTTAAGATCAAGTAACATAATTTCCAGTATTCATTTATTAACTGACGTATTCAATACAGAGAAATTTTGTACTTTCTTTGTAAGGATTTTTTCTACTCAAATTGCTGCTATAGAACAGACAACCAGATGTGCCACCAAACCAACGTTTTACAGAACTTTTATTGAATATCATGTATTGCAACAAATGAATGTAGATGCTGCAGAATAAATCTCTTACTATTAAATCCACATATAGGAAATGCTTACATTCTGAGCCATAAGACATATTAGCAAGAGCCTTCAGTGAAAGAAATAATTCTGATCATGTTTAAACATGTCATTTCTAAAAATTAAGAAATTTATAAACTTTTTGTGTTTTTTATCTGAATATTTTGTGTGGCTAATGTGACTGTAACTCAAGGGACCCTTAAGATATTAATTTTCTGTTTTTTATATATACATGTTTATGTATATTGTGTGGTTGTGTGACTGAAGCAAAATATCTAGTATTAATTCAAATTAACAGAATTTTCTGAACCTGTCAGATACTTTATTACAATTTAAAACATGTAAACTTTACAACTACTGTACTTTAAAGAGAGGAATCTATAAAGAAATATAAACTTCTGATGTGTTTTAAGTATATATTAATGACGTACATATATATCCAAGTATGACGCTATTATGTATACATTGCTGTGTGATTAACCCAAATACGCCTTTATATCAAACAGTTGAATTCAGGAACTTAAATCACTGCCAGCTCAACAACATAAGGAAATAAACAGGAACTCGATTCACAAAGTACTGTAGTGTGTTTTTTTTCTTTTCTCAGAAGTTGAATGAAAACGGAAACTCATCTTTGGAGTTTTTCTTGCTTGACTGAGGACTCTTGCTTGTAAAGTCAAACTGGAAGTCTTCACTTTGTTCTGGTTGGTCAAACAGGAACTCAGTAGCTGGAAAATCATATCCCAAACCGAAGAGTTAATTTATGAACAGGACTCACTAGTTGCAATGAATCTGAACATGAGTTTCACTTTTAATTTAATTACTGAAATAAACTTTTTAATGATATTTTAATTTATTGGGATACACCCATAGAGGTAATATAACAAAACAGCTTCTGAATAGATACTTACAGCTTGAAGATTTAGCATCTGTGGCTTTCTGTAAAGAAGATGAACAGCCCTCAGTATCTTTTCTCCAGATGTACGAATGCCTAAAGAATATCTTGTAATGTAAACCTCACCTTGTCGTTGAAAAAAGAGCCAGAAAAAGCAAAAGAGGATTCCTGCAATGACAACTAGAGTTAACTCCGAAGTCAAGAAAGAGCAATTGCTGTCAGGTTTAGTTTTTCCCTTCAGCTAACTTCCTACTTCTTCCTGGGAAGGTCCAACATCAAATCCAAATCCAGGAAATCCTGGTATGCTAACATTGGAGTTCAGATTGAGTGCAAAAGCTGAAGATTTAGAATCGGGAGTGCCTTGACGATGAAAGCTGGTGGGACTGAAGCTAAAACGAGGACAGAACACATCTCTTCAGGTTCTGTTGACAACTCGACTCAAAAGTCTTGAGGAACTCATAAAATCTTACTTGAATGTAAATGTTGGAGTTGAGAACACGGATGTTTCAGTTGAAGAGAGAGCCTGTAGATTGGCTTCTTGAGATGTTTGAAGAAAACTATTGGCTTCCTGATGGTCCTCTCCATCAGGTGCTTTATCCTGCATGTTATCCTTCTGGACCTCCTCTGGATCTGATAAAGTGGGAACCTGCACCTTGTAGCAGGAAAAGCAAAAAAACTTATTTTACAGACAATGTACATCACAATCGAAAGAAACAAAAGTCTGCTTGAGAAATGGAAGCATCAGTCAATATTATTATTATTTTTTGTGGTATAACTCAGTTAGTACAAAGGTTGTACAGAAATGCATCCTGGTAAAAAAAAAGAGTAAAGGAAAGTCATAAACCATGGTTTTCATCAACAAGTTACTTAGTAAAGCGATACTCTGATCTGACCCCATGTTTCAGTAACAAGTAATCTAACGCGTTACTATTTACAATCCAATACTCAGATTAAAATTACGAATCCAAGTCACTGTGTGTTGCTATATCTGTTATTTTATTTTGTAAAAACATACATTGTTGCTTTGCTCTTTTCTGGGAGTTGCATCTCGTGTGTAACATCAGCAACACAAACGTAAACAATGGAGGGAAAAGAGATGTGCATTTCCTAGCTGATGGATCGATTTTTCATTGAGTAATGAAGTCACTTTTTTCTTTTTGACTTCAAGGTGGCAAACCGCCCCAAAAAACATCCTTTTCCATTTCATCTTGAACAAAATGCCTTGAGTCTTTAATTAAGGCAAGCTGTCATTTTCAGCCACAAAAATTTAATTAAAATATCTACTGTTATGTAGTACTGTCTCTTACCTGTTGATCTGTTCCTGTCTCTCCCTCCCTCTGACTCTGTGCATCAAGCTCCTGATGTCCCTGCATGGCATTCATGGCTTTACAACCGACACCACATATACTAACGTACAGTATCAGAATGTGAACTAACTTAAGCTAAAAAAAAAAAAAAAAAAAGTGTTGTACTGCTCCTTATAACCTAATCATAACTTAACCATTACCCTTATAAATTGTATGGAAATAATTATAAAAAATTCTGAAAAGTAAAAAAAAAAAAAAAACAGTCAACCTGACATCAGTCCTCACCTGTTCTCCTTTCTGGTTCTGTTATAATTAATATTATGTTTATATCTTCACACCCTGACTCACTTTTCATGATAAAATTGTTTAGTTTATTTAAAAAGTAAAACCAGTTAATACATATTTCAATAAACTAACAGAAGAACTCATTTGAGCTTCCTCAATCTCTTCAACTTTCTTCATTGTCCTAGCTCTGCCATTCAACTCATGAGATATAATATAATATACACATAATGATAATATAATATCTAATATATGTTGATAAATAGTTGACTATGATCAGATGTTGTGTATACACTGATATTACACTTTAAACAACAACAAAAAGGCTAATTTTGCAGCTGTTTCAGTTTCATTGTGGTGAAATAAAACATTCTGGCTAGAGTAGCTAACTTTTAGACAAAGATTAGCAGTAAAATATTCGACGTGTGATTATTTCAAAATTAAAATTACTCGATTCCTCAAGATTTGGTTCCTATATATGAATGTAAACTGGCAACAAAGTGTTATAAACAAACAATATTCATTGCAACATTCCCGACAGACTGTTTTACCTCATTCAAAAGGAGTTTCTGTCTCCCACCTCTCAAACACTCTGAGCCGTTCGGAGGGGGTAAAGGAGAGGAGGAAGGAGCGCTGTGTTGCGCATTCAAAATAAAAGCACACGAGCGAAAGATTTGAAAATCAAATATTTTTCGCAACTGTGGTGAAATTTGCCTGTCTCCAATACTGGGGAGAAACACAAACCCCCACCCCCGTCCCAGGTTCCTATGCCTATGAGAAGAATAGTACAAATATAGATCTGTTTGAAAGCTGTGCAAATTAAACTTATGTAACCTAAAAGTTGATCTGTGTGAAAGTTTGCTAATGCATAAAAAAATATAGCGACTCAGTCCACTAAAAAACTAAAACCTGTTCCTCCTGTGACATTTCTGCTTCCTCTGCCTCAGAGTGCATATCTTCCTGTGGACCTGACTCTGGGGAAAAAAAACAAAAAAAAAAAAAACAATCTGATGGTGATCTTCAATGATGACATTTATATATGAATAAATAATCAAAAAACTGAATTTATTTTAATTTCTAGGGCAACATATTCACCGTCTGACAGCTGCAGAGACCACAGCTCTTCATTTGATTTGTCAGAGGCAGTGAAGCAGCTGGTTGGATCCTGCGGTTCGTTTTCCTCACTCATCTCCTCAGTGTTTACTTCTGCAGCAGGTTCATGGTCACTCTGTAACATTACGTTCAGGATTGATATAATTTTACAGACCATAATTACTGATGTGTTAGAAATAAGAAAATATCAAACTGATCAATCTGAGTACAGTTGCTTGGTTCATATCAATGTATGACATGTCAATGGAGCAATCCTCCTTCGTCTGTTCGGACTGTTCTTCTGCTGTGTGGTGTTCGCCTAAAACACTGCAAAGAAATTTGCATTTAATTAGTAAATAAAAAGCTTTAGAAGTTAGCATTTTTTTTATTATTTGTAAATTTTGTAACACAAACCCATCTGGTAGTTTTTCCATGGAATAAGAAGTCGCATCTGGATCTGTTCAGAAACAAATTGTTGAATATGTCATTTTTCAGCTTACCCAGAGAAAAGACAAATTACAAAGAAAAGACTGGGCTACCAGTAAGATGTTCCAGTTCTTTCTTTTTCATCATCATGCAGTCATCACAGTGTTTAATTTGACTCTCAATTTCCCCTATCTCAGCCTGCAGCAGGAGGAGCTTCTGAGCGATGGGATTTTGGAAATATGTCTCTTTGTATGACTGCAGTGTCTGTAGGTAGCTAGCAAACCTCTCTTCGTAGACTTCCCTAGTTGGTGCAAAATCAACAACTCAGTTTCGGACATTTAAATGCAACTTGCAACAAATCAAATTATACAATAACCTACTGGTCATGGTCATAGCTGCTTTTCCTATTTTCCAATTCAGTTTTTAGCGTCTGTTCATACTGACGAAGCAGACTGTTGGTCACCTTCATGCTGGAGAGTCATGGATGACAGAAAAAAAACAGTAAATAAAAGCCCCACTACAATGTAACTGGAATAAAAATACATTTGATCATGTTCACCAGTGCACACTGTGGTACTTAATTTCTGTTACCTTTTTGCTTTTTCTTTATTGCTCGTTACAGTGCTCTGCTTCACTTTAATTTCTTCTTCAAGATTCTTGATGTATCCTTGAATTGCTTCAATGCAAGACTTCTTCTCAGTGATGAGAGTTCTGCACTCTGTTTAAAAAAATATAATTTGATAAGGACATGTAGCACAATGCAGTTATAATACTATTGGGATATCAATTAATAAAACTCAGGCCACGATTTGTTTAACTTATCAACAATTGTAGCTAGACATACCTTTGATTTGCTTTTGGATTCCATTCTTCTTCTGAGAAGCCTCTCGAGTTTTAACAGCTAAAAAGGAGTGAAATTATTTGATTGCTTTTTATGTGTAAAAGATATCGACCCCAACAACTGTATACAGTTTCCAACTAGCTTACACTTCATTAGCAAAAGTCCGAAAGTGCTAACAATAAAAACGCAAACAAGTTTAATGAAGATATAGTTGTAAACATAATAAACTTACCAAATTGAAAAACAAGACTATCAATATTGTCGAGTAAATGCTGCTCCTTCATGTTGAGTTGAACTAGCTAACGGCGCTAACAGTTAAGAATTTTAATTATAATGAAAAATTATAGTTTAAAACTAAAAGGGTGATAATGTGGTAACTTAATTAAGCCACCAATTATATAGAAAAATACAAGTTCACGTTAAAATCTATTTTAGATTAGAAATAATTTACGCCAAAGGAAACAAATGTTGGAGGTGTGATCATAGCGACTATCAGATCAGATTTCATGGTTTAGTAACCATGGCAACTGTCAGCTAGTCTTCCTCAACGCAGTAGTTAGTGATGAATTTTACTATGTGTTTTTAATACTGTATGCCATTGGTTTTATATAGAAAAATATTTTATTCCTTTTAATGATAACATGAAGTCTCAACATTAAGACTCAACCTCATGGCGAAATATTTTAACTTAAAATGACATATTTTACTCGTAATTATGGCTTCATTATGCACAACTTATTTCCAAATTTTGGACGTTACAGTAGCCTACTTTTTTGTCATTTTGAACCTCGTGACCAATAATTCAAAGTTGTCAATAAATATCTAAAATTCAAACATTTGGGTTTGAATTTAAGTATGACCTTATTTTATGGACGTGGCCTTCAAACTCATTTGTACTTTATATTATTTGTTACAACTCAAACCCAGTCAAACAAATGATTTTTTTTTCTTGTTATTTTTCTGTCTTGCATAATTTTGACTTTGAAACTCAAAGATATCGGTTAGAAACTTAAAATGATTCATTTAGAATCAAAATTGGGGCACTTTTTAAAAATGTATTTCGTAGTTCTACTTTTTTGTTGCACTGAAAATTATTTTTGCCTTATATCTTAAATCGTGATTTTTTTTTTTTGTCTTAAATTTGTATACATTTTATATGATCCATAAGACCATGTTGTCTTTCATTTGGAGCTACCGGGCTTCCAAAGTGAAAATAGTCTTTTGTATCCAAATTCTGCTCCTGTTTTTTTTTTTTTTTCCCCTCCAGAAGCAGAGGAGACGCTGTGGCAGGAGCAGGGATCAAGCATAGTGTGGATTGGTCGGATTTTGGAAGTTGTTGCGTAGGGGCGGGATTAGTCCTATTCTAGAAGCCCTTTTGCGTAGCGCATCTGTATGCTCAGAAACACAGCACTGGGGTGTGTTTGTGTGTTCTTGCGATGTGTCGGAGAGATCCGCTGGTTTATTCTCACACTGTTTGCTGGTCGCCGCTCGTCTGTTCTTTTAAAGGTAAGCCTGCATTTCAGTGGAAGCATTTTTAGACAGCGGCAGATTTCCACTGGCTGCTGTCTACAGACAAAAGAACGGACATGGGTGGGATTTAAATGGGAGGGGAATCAGCTGTATGAGGGTTGCATTGTCGATTTGACCCTCTCCTATAAGAATGCGTTCTTATTGAACGCTCTGTTTATTTTCGTGTGTTTTTGATACATATGTCTATAAGGAGGATGCAAGATAGTGATGATGTGCTCAGATAATCATGACAGTCATGCAAAGCAAAAAAAAAAAAATCCTTTCTTACCTGAACAAATCCAGGCTCCTGCTTTGTTTTTGCTACATCCGGTGCCGTTTCCCCTATTCATCCATATGGAAATAGCCATTTCCTGGATGTAAACAGTTTACAGCAGGACATAGAGAAAAGATTAGCTGTTTTGTGTAAAATTCAGCAGAGAACGCCTGCACACTGAGGATTAAATAACAAGTAAGCTTCTTCTAACTGGGCTCTCTTCCTCTCTGTTTGTGTGTGTGTTTCTGTGCTTGGATTACCTTCCAGTAATCTACATTTAGTTTTTGTAAATGCAGTAGATGGGACACATATTTCAGCCCACACGTAACACGTCAGAAAAGTAGCCTATCATTCAGAGTTAATTGGTTTCAAGGAAAGGATGGCACAGGTAGAGGAATCTCACACTGAAGGGGAGAGCAGCCCTCAGATGGTCTCCTTAAGATCAGATGTGTCAGTGAGCCAGGGGAATGATGGAGAAGTGGGGCCATCTATGAGGAGGAAGAGGAGGAAGAAGAAAGATCCCCGTCCAGAGTCCATCATCGTGTACCGCTCTGAAATGGAGAGAGCACCAGGAGAGGAGCAGAGCGGCGAGGAGGGAGGGGAAAGAAGCACAGAGGAGGGAGCAAAGTTCCTGGGAACACCAACAGGAGAAGGTGAGAAGGTTGTTGAGTAGTGTTAGAGTCAAAGAGTAGTACACAAGTTACAATGACTATACAGTGCCTTGTAAAAGTTTGTGTTTTCATTATTTAGTCACAACCAAAAATCCTCAATGTATTCTATTGGAATTTTGCCTGACAGACACAAAGTAATCCATCATTTTAAGGAAAATGACATATGGTTTTCTATAGTTTTTTTTTTTTTTAAATACAAATCTTAAACATGTAATGGGCCTTCATTCCCAGCCTTCTTTTGCTTTGCTTTAAACACATCTCATTTAATCTCAGTATAAACATAGCTGTTCAAGATAAATTGAAAAATATGCTGGGGCTTTTTGTACTGTGCATTGTATGGAACCTATCATCTAAAAATTAGCCAAGCCCTAAAGCATGCACAGCTCTGTTCTACTTTTAATTCCAAATCTGGATTACTTGAACCCTGCGATTAAAATAATTACATATCTGATTAATAAATAACTTGGATATTTGACAGTAATTCTATGTTTTTATTTATGGGAAATGCCTGAAACTTTAGCTTTTTGTTACATTTTTTTTATGTAATTTATATATATTTTTATTTGTTTAAAACGGGCTTTTGATTGCATTACTTGATTTACTTGTGTTCTGTGGCAATTTAAAGATCAATCTGTTGTTCATCTCAAACCTAATTTTATCTCTGGACAGAAAGGGACTGGAACCTTCCTCCAGACAGCCGCTACGTGACGCTTACTGGCACCATCACTCGAGGAAAGAAGAAAGGCCAGGTGGTGGACATTCACGTCACTTTGACAGAGAGGGAACTCAGGGATCTGGCCAAGTCAAAGGAGCGTCTTAATGCTGAGTGTGAGGCAGGGGAAGGGTACAAACGCAAGTGTACCTTAGGAGTGTGCCAGGGACCCCATGTGGTGCTGTGGAGCATCTCCTGCGCTCCTGTGGTTTTCCTCCTTTCCTTCATCACCTCCTTCTACTACGGCACGCTCACCTGGTACAACGTCTTCCTGGTGTACAACGAGGAGCGGACGTTCTGGCACAAGATTACCATTTGTCCCTTTCTCATCATCTTCTACCCTGTGCTCATCATGCCATTGGCGTTGTCTCTGGCTCTATACTCAGCCGTGGTGCAGGTGTCCTGGGCCTTCAGTGAGTGGTGGCTGGCAGTGCGAGACCTGGAGAAAGGCTTTTGTGGCTGGGCCTGTGGGAAGCTGGGACTGGAGGACTGCTCCCCCTACAGCATCGTGGAGCTGCTTGACTCCGACACGGTTTCTGGGACTCTGCAGAGCAAGGCACCCAGTGAATTTGCCCAGACGTCATCAGTTTGAGGCGGGGGCATTGCTGATTTGCTGAGCTGTGCAACTGTATTCAAAGGCCTTTTTCACATCTTATCAGGTTACCGCCACAAACTTTAATGGATTTTATTTGAGTTTTATGTGGTTAACCAACATAACGTCCACCTTTTGTTGCACTTAAAGCTACAAGTATTGTATATGTTAACCAGTTTTGCATGTCTAGAGACTTAAATTTTTGTCAATTCTTAAAAAAATAACTCAAGCTTAGTCCGATTAGATGAACAATATCAGTGAATATTTATTTGCAAGTCTTTTCTCAGATTCTTTGTTAATTATACCTTTGGACTTTGACAATGTCACTCTCACATGAACATGCTCTGATCAGAACCATTCCAGTGTGGCTCTGTCTGTATGTTTATGAATATCAACCCTCTCTAAAAGGAACCTCTGCCACACTGTCAAATGTTTTGCAGCTTCTAGCAAGTTTTCTTCTGTATTCAGCTCTTCATCATCTCTGAGCAGGTTCCCTGTTCCTGCTGAAGAAAAGTAACTCCACAGCACAGCGGAGATAGACTACATACGGCTTCAACTCTGGTTTTCTTCTTGTTACTCTGTCAAATTTAAGCCAGATTTGTAATAGTTGCCTGGGCAACAGATTCTCCCTCCTGAGCAGTGGATCTTATTTCTATTTGTTCACTAATGTTCTCTAATTTGAGTTTCCCCAACTCTGGCCCTCAATTTTTAAGTGTTTCTCTGCTTCGACAAGCTTGATTTTGATTTACAACTGATTTACAAGCTTTTGCTGAACTGCATTCATCCAAATCAGGGGTTTTAAAAGCAGGAAAACGTCTAAAGCATGCAGAGATGTGTGCCTTGAGTACCAAGATTAATCTAACAAACATCTCAGACATTTAAGTAATTGTTGCATTTATAATGAGATTAGATTACTTAAAACTGAAACTATTTATCAGTTCTGAATACAGTTTTATTCATGGGCATTACAGTAAGCAGGGATGAATAAAATGTATGCCATACTTTCGGGTTTTTATGTGCAAAAATTTTGAAAACCATATGGAAATACATTGAAGTTTGTAGTTATTTGGTCAAATGTTAAAAGGTTCAGGAGATTATAATTTCTTTTACAGGGTCTCCTACTTATGTTGACATAAACAAAATGCCGATGTCTTTTTACCTTTTCATCTTAGATTCAAAACAAGCATGTGGAAGTTTTAATTCGTCAGAAAATATATTTACAGATTTTGGAAATTGTAATTTGACATAATTCCCCCTTTTAGTTGTAAATATATGACTTGGTTTGAATCTTATATTTCTTTAATTAAACTGAAAAAGAAGAAAGAAGATTTTCCTCATAATTATTATTTTGTTTTAGAAAAAAATGCTTAAAAGCTTTTCAACTACATTTCTTCACTGCGAAGCATAACTCAGTATGCACTGCCCAAACTGTCTTTAGGTGCTGAATTATTCTTGCAAACTCTTATTAAACTATAAGCATAACCGGTTATCAGGGGTTTTTATGGTTCTCAACTTTTGTCATTAAACAGCTACCAGGGATTACTAAACCAATCTCAGAGACTTTTCACTTCACATTGGCCTTGGCTCGGACAGCCATGCTTGAGATCCAGTAACACATAAAACTCAATATTACAACCAAGTTTCACTTGATCTGTAAATATCTGTAACAAACATTTGTGATTGCTGTGCAATGACTTGTGTAACTTCCAAAGCAGCACTCATTTGTTTAAGTCGCTGTAATCACTTGGATGTTATAGAAGAAGCCTCTTACTTAGGAGGCTCTGCATGAACTGTTGCAGTGGGAAAAGACAATATTAACACATTATTGACTGAAACACTATATTGCGTTTTAAAGAGTGTGTTTTCCACCATCGGTTCTCTATTTTGTGATTTTTTTTTTTTTTCTGTATGTTGTCAGTCCAAGTGTGTATGCCTGGTCTAGTAAAAATTATACTTTCCATGTCCGTTTTAGTATCATAGTTTATTTTAAAGTTGTATTATTTATCCACTTTGAACAGTTTTGTTGCAAATGAATGCTCAGTCAACCCTCCTATGCATAGAGACACCTCAATGTTTACCTGTGTAGTTTTGAAATAAGACAAAATTTTGGCTTAATAGTGTAATAATGAGTATTGAGTGATCACTAATGGTCCATGGGAATATGGTGTTATATTTTGAATATTTTTTTTATTCCATTTGCATTCAATTCAGATCAGGAGGATAGCTGGAGTTCCTAAAAATACTTTAAACACAGTGCAGTGTGATCCATTCAAAGTGAATATCCAGAAAGGTTTTGTTCTTGAATACAACTGAAAATAAAAAAGATTACATGATTATTTCCATTTAAAGTATACATTTATCTGCTTTTGTCTACACTCATTTATGCATTATGGGGTTTGGTGATGCGGTAACCGCTGGAAAATAAGGGAGATTTTAGTTACGATGCATTGACTGAAGAGGAAAAAAATGATAATTTTCAGTATTTGACCTGTCAATCACTGGTCAAACCCAATCAAGAAAAAGATTAACAGATTTGATCAGCCACTACTTTTAACTTCATTTTATTGTCATGTTTTTGTACAATCTAAGCACCATCAAATCAACTGTGTGTGATCTGAATCGTACTGTTTTGTTTCATTTGTAGTTTTCTAGTTGAAAAATATTGTCAGATTCCCATGTTATCATATTTTATATGTTGTCTTCATTTCCTGATTTATTTCTGTTATCCTTTGACAAGTTGTTTAAGCTACTGTATGTTTTACACTCCAGCACTTTGACATAGACTAGGTGAGTTTTGGGTTTAGATGAATCAGATTATTTAAATGCTTGGTGAGTCATCTGTTGGGGTGTGTTTGAGAATATGTAACCATGTATGGCCTCTCCTGTCTGGTTATGCTGGTTTTGTTTACAAGGAAAAATAATGGATGTGGTTTGGGACTGAATCTGTTTTCCACATCATTTTTTGTAAATCCACCTAATGGAAAACAAAGAATAAAAAATAAAACAAAGCATTGCATCACTACATTTCAGTGGTGGTATGTTTTCTTACTCTATTCCTCAATTCCTGCTGTAAAACAGCCAATAGTGTCCAGATCTTATTTTCTGTAAATGGATGTACACATTGTTATCTCTGCTGCCTCTCAGCAAGTAGATCCTGGGTTCAAATTCAGGCCACAGCTTCCATTTTCACCGCTGATGTTTGGCTTCCATGTTAGGTTAATTGGTCACTTTAAATTGCCTTCAGGAGGAAGTGCATGTGTACATTTGTGTGTGTGTGTGTGTGCGTGTGCGTGTGTGTGTGTGTGTGTGTGCACATGGTTCTTTGTCCTGCATATTTCTATGTTACCCTTTTATCAGCTGGCAACCTGCCTAGCCTATTGACTGCTGCAGAAAGGCGCCAGCCTGCAAGAATTAATGCATGGATGAATTCATGAAGTGAAATACGGCCGTATTCAGTACGGCTACTGAAATAGCCGTATGTGAAATGGCTATTTCAGCCGTTTCACATACGGCTGAAACGATTAATCAAATTAATTGATCATTGAAATAGCCATCAACTAATTTGGTAATTAATAAATTTTAAACCATTACACAGACTAATTTTCTAAAAAAAAAAAAGAAGAAGAAGAACTCAGAGCAGTAATTAAGCCAAAACTATACAAAACATATACAAATTTTGAATTTAATATGAATAATACCTTTTTCTGTAAATATGTTCTCCCCATAACTCCTCAAGTAGCATAGATCTGTCTTTATCTGGCTCAAATTATGTAAATAAAAACAAGCTACCAAACACATACAGGAAGTATGTGCTCTAATTCTCAATTTTGTAAAATGAAAAAAGATCACAATTGCTGGATAACAAAAGTGTTTATCACAGTTCAATTTTTAAAATAGATGGTTTGAAGCATTCTTAAAAAAGGGATACTTTTGTCTGTTAATCTGTTTCACTGACATGTTTATGAAATGCCTTTCTGAGATCAAGTCTCTTGGCAAGTTGAGATTGTTTGTAGCAGTACAAGCACAGCTCCAACATGTTTCCCAACCCTGGTTCTCAAGGCACACTGCCCAGCAAGTTGCAGTGTTTCCTTGATTCAGACCGCCTAATTAATGGCTGATCATCAGACTTTTGTTGAATTGTCATCATCTGATTATCAAAGCGGGTACACATGAAGCACAATGTGCCTTGAGAGTCAAGGTGTAGAGAGCCACTTGAAACACAAGAGGGCGTTTGACCTACATCTTGAATTCTCATAAAAAAAATTAAAAAAAAGATACTGTACGTAAAAAATACGTTAAATGTTGTTAATAGTTACTGATATTTAAACGTTCCCTCAAGCATATAATATTTTTGGGCCCAAAACTCATAGTTTAATATACGAAGATATAAAACACGAGGGTAGATAGGAACTCTCTGAACCGTTAGTTGTTGCCTTCCGGAATAATAACACAGTAACACCCAGTGACTAAAAGAGGGAAAACGAAGAGGATGGCCGGATCAAAAGTAAGTTTTTTTCTATTTAATGTGTGTTAATTTCTTTAGACCGATGTTAAATGAATGATAACAGGAGGCTCATGTTTAGAAAATACTTTCGGGTATTTTTTTTTGTTTTTGTTTTTGCTGTTTGAAAATATTAGAAGCTGCTTGTGTTCGGTCAGGTTAGTGTGTTCATGTTGAGGCATGTCTGCCAATCTTTGGTCACGCCTCTAGGTTCAATTTGCTACTCATTTTCATCACGGTGATTTTATGACAATATGCGGTTTTAACATATCGAAAAAAAACTTGCACACCAGGTTTAAGCTTGTTTCGTCTTCTGATTAAGAAGAAACAGTGCTGGTTCAGCCTGGTGTAAGTTCACCTGCAATAAAAAACGAGGTTTAAACGCACAGTAATAGTTAAAAAGCAGAAAAAAAGCTGTTTATGACCATTGCGGTGTTTGCTCTGCAGTCAGCCCTGGTTCTCTGCATGGATGTGGGCTTCTCCATGTCCAACTCAGCCCCGGGTGAAGAGCCTCCATTTGCACAGGCGAAAAAAGTCATCCAGAAGTTCGTCCAGCGCCAGGTGCAGTAGCACAGTCATCGAACAAGGTATCATCCTCAAAAATAAAACTCTTATCTTTATCCAGTGTTTTTATGTCAGGTTTTTGCAGAGACCAAGGATGAACTGGCTTTGGTTCTGTTTGGCACGGATTCTACCAAAAACCCTTTGGACCAGGATGGGCAATACCAGAACATCACGGTGCATCGTCATCTTATGGTGCCGGACTTTGAGCTGCTGGAGGAGATTGAACATCAGATCCACCCTGAGAATCAGCAGGCTGACTGTATCCTTTGTTGCACTTATTTATTAATTTTGTATGGCTTATTGTTAATGAAATCCCAAAATGGAGTTTCTGAGAAGGTCAAAACCTAGTAGCTCCCTATAAATTTCCCTGTTTCCCCCATTAAATATTTCAGATCCTTCATTGTCTATACCTGCTTGCTAGTTTGGATAACTTTTTTTTCCTCTCATTAAATAAAGTCCATCATTTTTAAAGACAAAAACAGAAAAAAAACTGCAAGGGATGTAATAGTTTTTCATTGATCAATTCAAAAAATGTTATACAAAAATGTCAACCTGCATTACATGCATGAATAACTGCATCAATGCAAAATTGTATGTAGATGAGCAGCTTCTTTGCTTTTTCTTTCAAAAGTTCTTTAACTAATGTTTAACAGGGCTGGATGCTCTTGTAGTTTCCATGGATCTTCTCCAGAAAGAAACCCAGTAAGAAGCAATGTGTATCTCACAATTAAAAAAAATAATAAATGAAGAATCAAAAACCAACATTTTTGGGTGGATTTCATTCTTCGTCATGTCGAAGAGACTAATAGATTGTGATTTTTTTTTTTTTCTTTTTAAGGGGGAAAAAGTGTGATCGCTTCAACATTGTTCTCCTGACTGACCTGAGCACTGAAGCCAGTTCAGACAAGCTGGATGTTATTATTGAGAACTTGAAACGAGCTGGAATCACCCTGCAGTTTTTGTAATACACAGTTTTCTTTTTTAAAGCATGTCCTTTTTCATATTACTGTAGAGCTTTCTACTTCTCAAGAGAGAAGCTAAATTTCTTCAGATTTGTTTAATTTAGACTATATATACATATATAGTGCATGCTATTATGGCCTTTTATTACTTTGCCTTTACCAACTTGTTCATTTCCAGTTTGCCTTTCCCAGTGGAGGATGAAGAAGAGGGTGGAGGAGATGGGGACGGAACGGGTTCCGGTGACCCTGGTAGGGGAAAAGGTCTCTCCAGGGAACAGCGAAGTGGCCTGGAAATGGTTAAAAACATCATGCTGAGTCTGGACGAGGAAGAGGGCCTGGAAGAAATTTACACATTCAGGTTGAAGAGTTTCAAAGTTTTTCCTCCAGTTAAATGTTCTTTCTCATGTCTCATTGGTTTTTTTGTTCTCTGTTAATACTTTCACCTCTGAGTCTCACCATCTGACTGCATTTAGGAGTAAATGATCCTTGCATTAGATTTCGTCACACGTTTTTATTTCCATTTCCCTCGATCCTGTTGCAGGAATGCTGTGGAGCAGCTGTGTATGTTTAAACGCATTGAAAGGAGACCCATGGCCTGGCCCTGTCAGCTCACCATTGGTAGCTCTCTGCCCATCCGTATCGTTGGCTTCAAAGCGGTAAGTCCACCACAAAGAGAACTTCACTAAAACATGATTTGCCTGCAGTTTGTTAAAAGCCAGGGACGGGACACAACAACCATTTGTTTGCTCCAGCTGGACTATTTAAAGCAGTGCTTTTACATTTCAGATGTTCTTTAGCTATTCTTAAGTGTTATTCCACCTTAGTAATTGTCACATAAACCTCACTGTTAAACGTTGCATTTGTCCACCAGGTGACTGAGGAGAAACTGAAGAAAATGTGGATCACAGTCGATGCTCAAACCAACCAGAGAGATGATGTGAAGAGAGAGACTGTTTACTGTCTGGACGACGACAATGAGACAGAGGTGCAGAAGGACGACATTATTCAGGGTGAGGATAATCTAAAGCCTTGGAGAGTGGAAATCAAAGCATAAAAGAAAAATAAGAGCCATAAGAGATTCTTTTCTTCGTCCTAAAATCTGACAAATTTTATGCTTAAGTTCAAGCCCACCTCTTTTTTTTTTTGTTACCAGGTTTTCGTTACGGTAGTGACATCGTACCTTTCTCCAAAGTGGATCAGGATCAGATGAAATACAAGCATGATGGGAAGTGCTTTGCTGTTCTGGGCTTCACTAACAGGAACTTGGTATTTTTCTCTTATTTTTAATCAAGGCCATGACTCACCTTAACAGCTGAAGCATACTGTTACTCACCTAATCGACATCTGCAGGTTCTTCGCCATCAGTTCATGGGAACACAGGTGGTCAAGATATTTCCTGCACGGGACGATGAGGTAGGGATGGACAGCGCTGGTGTTGAGTTAATGACCACAAGTTGAAGTTGATCTGGTATTTTTGTTTTGTTTTATTTCTTTTCTCTCTGAGCAGCACGCAGGCGTGGCCATGTCGGCTCTGATCCGTGGTCTGGATGAGCTCAACATGGTTGCCATCGTGCGTTACGCCTACGACCGGCGCAGCAATCCTCAAGTGGGCGCTGCATTCCCGTGTATCAAGCCTGAATATGAGGTCAGGTCATAGACTAAAATACTTTTTCTGAGTTTTTTCTTCAGCATCTCTCCTTGTATACTTTTAAAATAATGTCTTTGCAGACGCACCATCTTTTTATCTGATGCTCTGACATTGAATCAGTCTAAACTTTTCTGTATTTGTTGGGATATCCAAATTTATAACTATTAGTAAATAATTTGGAAGACCTATTTGTGCTCAAGTTCTAATGGATGTTTCAAGATGTTGCTTCAGTATTTCCACATAATGTTCTTCCATCATGATGCCATTTGTTTTGTAGTGTTTCATCAGATTATGGGTCGTATCTTGAACAATAAGGTCTTTGTCCCTCGGTGCATTCCCAACCTGTGACCTGCTGTTATTTTTTTATGAGACTTTTTGAGGTAGTAGCTTCTTCATTGCTGAATGGCCTTTCAGGTCATTGCACAAAATGGCACTCTTGATTTCTTTTGTGGCTTTGACTTAAAATACATCACCAGGTGAGCCTCTAATTAGCTCGCTTACAAAGCGATGCTATTATCTTCTTGGCTAAGCTAGTATCTGGAATGATACAAAGTCACAGTGAAGGAGAAAACTGAGTGTGTCTTTTTCTACATTGCATATAAATGCTTGCATTCATTGTCATGTATCTCCCTCTGCAGTGCCTGTTATATGTTCAGCTGCCCTTCATGGAAGATCTTTATGGAAGACAGTTTACGTTTCCTTCTCTTGAGAACAACAAGAAGATCGCTCCATCAGGTGCGGCACACACAGAAAGATATGCTTTTGCACATTTAAATCTTTCCTTCAGATTTTCAAGAGCAGAACATAAAATCTCCTCGCATCCCCTTGTCAACAGATGGCACAGTTGCTTTCGGGTGTATTTGAGCTGCTGCAGCTAAAATAATTGACTTAAGGCATATTTAATGTAACTCCTCAGCTGAACAAGCTGAAGCTCCCAGTCAGCAGATAACTTTTATTAAATTTTTATTTGATTTTGTGTGAGCCTGGAGAAGCTCTTGGCACAGAGTAGATTTTTTTTAAAAACAGATTATTCACAATTACTGGTTTGACACATGTCGTTGTACAGCTCAACAGTTACGTGGGTACAGACTGCAGCCTGTCTTCACATATACAGTAATTCTTTGAGGCATTAAAACACAGAAACATTTTTAATTTATGGTGACTCAAGTGTCTGTGCTCAATTCCAGATTTTTTTATTGTTAGATGAAGACACTATGATACATTATTCCCAAACCTTTTCCGCCCTTAGTGTGACATACATACTGAATAATTTACCTCAGAACACAAGCAAACCTGTTTGAGGAAATTTAAAAAAAAAATAAACATTGAAATAACCTAGTTCTACAATTCCACAAACTCTTAAATGAATACTTTGTGACTGATCCTATTGATTTATTTATACACTCAGTCTTATTGGGTGCGCAGCATAAATTACAGTGAATTAGGTGAAGTTTTAAACTGACAGTATTATGTATTTTCCAGGCAAATTCTGCCAATTTATAACACAATCAAGTAAGTGTTGCCCCAAGCTGTTGTAAAAATGCTGACAGAGCTCCTACACAGTCATGAAGAAAATATGAAAGTTTTTGAATATCCAGGTCTGTATATGGGGGGGGGACTTAAAAGAAGTTTGACTTCAAAGTGGGCAAATATTCTAGATTCCAGCCAAACAGCAATTAATCCTAAAACTCTATTAAAATGTGCTCTAATGAAGTAATCATTTAAGACAGCACACACATGAACCATTTTTTCCCACCCTCCCCCCCAAACAATTGTTTGGTTTTTAGTTATTTGTGTCACATTATACGTGAAAAACATCATCATTTGCTTTGCATGTTATGAAAATCTGCCATTTCAATGGGTGTGATGTGAACACTTCAGATCTGCTGTATTTCCCCTTTATGCACATTCTGAGGTCGACGAGACACTGTTGTTGCTTTCTTTTTAAATCACAAAAAGGAACCAAAAAATTATTCTCACACAACTTACACATAGTTAAGATTAATTGTTTTGTTAGAAAGTGTTTATTTAGGTAGTTTTTTTGTTCTGAAAGAGCAAAGGAAATCTGAATGTTAAGTTGGATATGAAAACCTAAACTCTGTGATTTCTTTTTGTTCCTTGCTTCCTGTAGAAACGCAGCTGTCAGCCATCGACTCTCTCATCGATTCGATGATGCTTGTAACAGAAGACGAAGATTTGCTCAAACCTCACCATCTTCCCAACCCTGCCTTCCAGAGACACTTCCAGGTGCAGTTTGGAAACACTCAGTTTAAAAGACAGAGCTCCTACACAGTCATCAAGAAAATATGGAATTTGCTTCTTTTAATATCTGGGTCTGGATTTGTAGGGAAAGAAAAAAAAATTACTATGAATGTTTGATCATTTTTTTAAAAATAAATTTTCCCGTCTATCATTTTCTAAAGGACAAATGTCAAGAAATGCTAAGAAATGCTGACTATTTAAATCTATATTAGATTTCCGTGCTTTATCTTTGATTTATTGCATCACATCGATTTAACATTTGTCTACCAATATTTGGGTTTTTCATTAATTGACTGAATCCACACACTTTCAGAAATAAACAAAAATACAATTTAACTACCAGTTCATGAATCTGTGGTACCTAAATTCTGCCTGAAATGCCAAGAAGAGCCCTAAAACTGCCATTTCTAAGAATTTGTTCAAACAATTGAGGAAGGTACCGAAGCTTTAAATAATCTGCATTGATGCAGGATAGTCTATGACTTATTTCACAGGTCCAAGAGGTTTTATTTTTGGAGAGATTCTAAAATAGGTTATCTAAGATCGTCCAGACGCCACAAAAGCAGTTCAATTATTTTACTGACAAATCCACAGAGAAAATGACATGACTAATATTGAAGTAAGTTAACTATTACGAATTTTGACTGAAACTCCAGAAATATCTTTTAAAAATTGCTAAAAATATTCAACAAATGAAAAATATATAGAGAGAAAAGTTTTATTGAGCCCAGGAGAGAGCTTTAAGATTTCATATTCTCACTAAATCTTTATCCCATGTGAAGTGTTGTTTGTCGTTCTGTGATGTGTCACTTTTTATGATGAAGCTTCAACCTCTGGGAGTTTTCCCAACACTTTTTCTTCATGGCTAACTCAGAACTTTTTTCTCGCTCTTCGGCTGAGTCAGTATATTATAACACACACAAAAAGTGAGTGTGTTTCAGTAATTCAGTGTAGAAAGTGAAAATCAAATCTAATACGTTAATACGGAGATATATTGCAAGCATTTCTTTAGAGAAACGTTTTATTGAGCCCAGGAGAGAGCTTTAAGATTTCATATTCTCATATGAAATAACCAGCCATAATTATGCTGGTTATGGCTTGCAGCTCGTGAAATGTGGTTTTACAGAACATTTGAATATCGCATAAGAATAATTAAAAGAAATGAAATGATCCTCGGGGAGAGTTTTGATATAAGAGTGATCCAGCAGACACCCTCCAAAAGGAGGGTATGTCACAAAAGGCTAGAGGGTAGATGGAAAGTTAAGTGGAAGAAAAAAAGGTAGTAGACAAAAGAGTGAAGAGGTCAGAGTTCACTGTCATCTTCTGGTTTTGTTTCACCAAGTTTCAATAAGTCTAAAGGCAGGGCAGCCTTCCATTAGGAAATCTTACAGCAGCTCATGCTTCCCTCTGTGGATGAACTTTATAGAGACACTGGTTTCATTTTCCAGAAATACCTAGAGCCTCCCCACACTGTTAGAAGTACCAAAACTTTCTAATTTCTAAAACTTTGCTGTACAACAGACATACTTATCAATATTAATAGGAATAAACTTCAGATTTTAGGCAAAATGCATTGTTTGTGTTTATTGTCAAACTTACCCAGCTAGTATCTGACACTGTTTATCCTGGTTTGGTTCTGCCTCACTGAGTCCTGGTTTCAGCTTTTCAAAATCATTTTGTTATTTCAGTGTCTGCACCACAGGGCTGTACACCCCGACTCTCCTCTTCCTCCCATGGAGCCGTGGCTGGAGGCTGCTCTCGATCGCCCTGAGGTCATCCAGGAACGCTGCCAAGCTCCACTGGAGGAGATAAAGAAGTTGTTTCCACTCACCGAAGTAGAGAAGAAAAAGAAGCTGAAGACAAGCGCTCAGATTTTTGGCAAAGAGTGAGTTTGGATTCAGAGTCCTGTTGCAGTCCTGTGTGCAGATCGGTTGTAAAAAACCTTTGTAGAGTAATGCGTGGTATTTTTCACGTCGCAAGATGCGGTGATGGATTGTAAACATTCTCCTTTGTGATTCATAGCTCTGAGGAGCCAGATGCCAAGAAAGCAAAAGAAGACGAAGCAGAGGATGAGTATAGCCTGGCAAACATTGCTGAAGGATCTGTTACTTCTGTACGTATCAGAGGGAACTGGCTGAGTCCTCACAGGCCACATAGGGGTTACATACAGAAAAGCTTAAAGAAGCTTTCATGTCTGGATAAATATAAAAATAATAAGGTGGAAAAATATTTCTATTTTAGACTCGATTCCTGTCCCATTGTCTAAATGTTGTATTCTTCCTTTCTTCTGTCTTTCCTTTCTTGTGTCCTTTATTCTTTCCTGTGATGTGTCCTTTCTTTCTTTCCACCCTTCCTTCTGTATTTTCTTCCTTGGTTATTTACTTGTGTCCTTCCTTCTTTCCTTCTTGGCATCCTTCTGTCCTTGTGTTCTTCCTTCCTTATTTGCTTCCTTCCTCCCTTCTTTGTTTCTTTCCTCTTTCCTTTCTTCTACTATTATCCCTCTTTCCTTCTTAGTATTTTTGTCCTACTTCCTTCCTTTGTTAGTAGTGTCCTTGCACCTTTTGCACCATATCTTTTAATTCCCTCTTTGTCCTTCAACCTTTTATACTCCCTATCATTCTGTCCCTCCTTCATTTTTAATGTTTTATCTCCTCTATCTTTCCTTCCTTTCATCATTTCTCCTATCTCTCTGTCCCTCCATCTGTCTTGAACTTGAATCATTAAGTCCTACTTACTTCCTTCTCTCCTTCCTTCCTTGTGCCCTTCCATCTTTTCTCCTTTGTATCCTAATTCCCTTCCTTATGTCCTGTCTCTAAGCTTTCCTTCCTTTTACCTTTCTTCATGTCCGGTATCCATCCCTTGTGTCCTACTTTCCCTCTAGTTGAAGGTTTTTCTTCTGGCTTATTTAAAGCCTGCCCACTGTAGAAAATCTACCATAAACCATTGGTGCAGTTTATTATTTTGTGTTTTTAAAAAATGAACAAAACATATTCTGGAACATTGAGTCTGGAAAGTCCAACGCCTGACTTTAACAGATGTGTCTTAAACGAATTTCCACCTCCAACCAGGTGGGAAGCGTCGATCCAGCTCGGGACTTCCGCGCTCTGATCAAACAGAAAACTCTTCCATTCGGAGAAGGTGAGGTCCGGGCTTCCTGTTATTTCTCTGCAGAGCTGATCAGATGAAAATCGGTGTAATATAAACCACCGTGACTCACTCTCAGCCCCTGTAATTATGTTTCTCTCTCTCTCTCTCTCTCTCTCTCTGTCTCTCTCTCTCTCTGTCTCTCTCTCTCTCTCTCTCTCTCTCTCTTCTCTCTCTCTCTCTCTCTCTCTCTCTCTCTCTCTCTCTCTCTCTCTCTCTCTCTCTCTCTCTCTCTCTGGTTGTGGTGACCCCTGTCTTTTCAGTCTGTCAGCAGCTGACTCACAGGATAGAGCAGCTGCTTAGCAACAAGAACACGCACTACTACATGAAAAGCATCACCTGTATCCAGGCTTTCAGAGAGCAGTCTGTTAAGGTAAATACACATTCACTATCCGACACTTAGGAATGCACGACTACGATGTTCTTTCAAAGTTTGATTGTTCTTCTGAGATTATTAGTGTTGAGATTAAAATGAGTCTGTTTCTTTTCTTGTGACTTGAGCTGAGGCCAATTTTCATAAGCATGTCAGCGTTTGCGAGAGCGCTAAATGGAATTTGAATGTTTTATGTCTTCCATAATTCAGCAGGGGAATGCTGATCTGTTCAACAGTTACCTTCAGTCCCTGAAAAGGAGTATTCCCAGCAGAGCCCTCGAGGTCTTCTGGGACCTGCTTGTTCAAGGTACGATAAGCCTTCTTTTTAAGAGGCTGCAAGGTTTCTGCTAAATTATTTTTCCCCTGAGAAGAGATGAAGCCTCTGCATGATTTGAGTGCTGAACGCTGCTTTAGTTACAGTGCAAGTCTACTGAAGAGTTCGGCGTTTGACTTCTTTGTTTGGGCAGACGCTGTGACTTTGATCAGCAAGGACGAGGTCGAAGGAAGCGCCGTGTCGAAAAGTGAAGCCTCTCAGGTGATTTTAATGCGCATTGATGTTCATATTAATAGTGTGGAATACCGTTGAGAAATTAATTTCTTTCAGTAAGTCAATTCAAAAAGTGAAACTTGTATACAAATGCAGACTAATGAAACACAAGCAACATATATAAGAAGTATTTCTTTTATTTTGGGGATTATGGTTAACAGCAAATGAAAAAAACAATAATCAGTTTTGCAGAAAATGTATTTTTAATATCAGCAATGAATAACAAACAAATAAAAAAAAACAAAACTTTGAAAAAAATTTGTTTTTAAATCGTGATTTCAAGAGAAACAACTTGTCCAAATTAACCTGACCCCATGTGGAAAAGCTTGATTACTGCCAGACTTGCAGAATCTAAAAATCACTTGCATAAGACTTTTCTGACAACATGAAGTAGGCTTTCTACCAAAATTACTCCCAGAACACATCAGTGACTCATCCAGGAGGTCTCAAATAAACCAACATCTAAAGGCCTCACTTGCTTTCGTCAATGTTTCAACAACAAAAAACTAGACTTGGCAGAAACGGCTTCCTTTGGAGAGTTCCAAGGGGAAAAGTCTTTTCGGACCAACAGGAACCCAAATGACTGAACCATGAGTAATGTAAACCCTCTGATGTGACTGAATTAAAACTAATTTAAGAAGAGTAGCTGAAGGCTGAAGTCACGCTGGGCTTTCTTCCTGTTAAAACCCAATTTTCCATTTATTCTATAATTTTCCAATTCATGAGAAACTAAATTTCAAGCTTTTTTTATTAGCTCTAACCCATAGTTATGAAACATAGCAGAAATGAACCCTTTTATTACTGTGAGATACATCACTTTGTTCTAAATCTGTAGCATTCAGGTTTTGTGTTGAAATGCTGAAATATTTAGCTTTCCAAGGATATTTTAAGGTCCTGCAAGTTATTTAGATTGTGTAAACAAACTTTATCAGCCCTTAATACCAGCTGAATCCTGCTTTGTCTGCAGTTTCTGTTGGCTGAGGAAAAGAAAGAACAAGCTGCCCCTGAACCGGTGGAAGACACTGGCGATGTTGATGACTTGGTGAGTATGAAAATGTGTCCTCCAACATCAATCTATGTTCTCGCTTTTTATAGAGATGATTTAGGAATTAGGTTAGTGTTAGAACTGTTTCCTCTGCGGTTTTCATGTTGTTCTTTGAGGAGTTGAGCTTTTAGTGCCTCGTTATAAACTCATCAGGCTCATATCTCTTCTCTTTGCTCTCTTCCTGTTCAGCTGGACATGATGTAAGAAAAGAAGCAGGAGGAGTGTTGGCAGAAATCTAAGGAATGTGGTGTTTGAACCCACCCAAAGCAAACTAGTTAAACCGTCCTTTGTCCTGTTCCTTCCACTGGAAGTCCCCGTCACTGGGTGTGTTTTAGTTAGCTGTACTTTATTAAACAATTGGCCAAACAACTTACAGAAAACTGCTTAGACCAAAAACTTTGTGTTCACTTTTAAATGTAAAAATCACTATCATTGTATGAGTCTTTTGTAATTCAATTTCCAATGATCTAGTGTACTAAAAACTAACATTCAGAATACTACTGGTTTATTATGTGAAATCAGTGATTTAGAATATGCTTAACAGTAGAGCTTGTGCTTTTTTGGGTGACAAAATATATTAAAATATGATGCTTTGTGATAATAATTGCAAATTGTAGAATGCACAAGTAATAAACAAGTATTTTCTTAAAATAATGAGTGTATTGCAAAGTTTTTGTTTGACAGACAATGAACACCAACAGACACTTGTATTCTACACAAAAACCCTCTAAGCCACTGTTCTTGAACCAAATTATTGTACTATATGATACTGTGTAACATACTTGTTGAACAGCTCTAAAAAAAGTCTTTAATAAATGTAAGCTTGCTAGCACCTCACCGTCGGACATAAAACACTTAAAAGCTGCATTTGTGTAACATTTCCTTCTTAAAAATTAGGAGAGGACCTTTCAAAACAAAAAGCATAAACACAACGTATTGCCCTGGATTTATTGCAGACAATGAAGATTCAAGCCTGTATCACTGAATTTGACTTATGCAAGTCATTAAAGCCCTAATCTTAATATGACATCACAGCCAACTTTCAAAGGAGTTCATGAATTCCCAGGTGTAGTTCTGTTAAAAAGGTTAGAAACAGTTAAAATCTTGCTTGCATTAGATATTTAATATTGTTTTCAATTGGTGTAAATCCACATTAATTGGTCTTAGAGGGTGAATTTAATGGCTAGACAGAGAAAGAACTAAATCAAAACTGATTTTCACCATCCCAAAACTATGGCGCTCAGTGGGCAAGATGTCGGGAGACCCTTGGACAGGTGACAACACATCACCGCAGGGAAACAGACTGCACAAGCACTAAAAACAGGAAAATTTGAAGTGACCAAATAACCTGACATTAGATATTTAGCTGTTGAAGGAAACATGTAGATGAAATCCATCCAGAAAAACCCAGACGTACAGGAGGTGGTGTACCGCCTCCAACCTTCGCTTCATGTGAAAATAATATTCAGCTTTTTATAAATAACTCTTCTATACATGCATGACAACAATTTACAGGGTCATGAAGCATTAACATTAGTTGTCTTCTTGGTCTAAGGCCTCTCGGATTAGCCTTTAGCTTCAGCCTTTTGAGTAACTGGTTATAACCTTTTAACAGAATCACTTAGTTTCAGTTGCTTGATGAAAACAACAGTGGCATTTGCTAATTGTGCCATTAAGGGTAAATTTAATTAAAGTGGCACATATTTCAGTGTTTTATACGTTCAAACTATTTAGAAACATATTAAGGACACTAAGTGTGACTGAGAAGGTATCGCCAAAAAACAAGGCTTAACATTTATTGTTACATTCGAAGCACAAGGCAGCCATATTGGATTTTGAGTTGGTGAAGTAAATAAGAAAGTCGGATTTCTGAGTATAAATGGACCACGCCAAAGTGCTCTTGGTTTTCCACTGTAACAGATCAGAAAATGTCTGACTCTTAAAGATGGCAGTCAACTATGATATTAGCTCATTTCACCATACAATTAGTGTTCGTTTCTGGAGATGAATTTGCAAGCATTTGGAAAAATAAATTGCTATACTGGCTATCAAATTAACTTGATGGAAATCATTTACCTTTATTTATTTATGCTTGGTTTTGTTTCAAGGTTGAATTTCTTGCAATTGGAAAACTAAATAGACCATTTTACAGATAAATTGATGCTAACCTAATTTAATATTTTGGTACAAGGAAAAAAGGTCAGGAAAAAATGTTCACCCAAAACAATCTGGGCAGACAATATAGAGGTACCTAAAGTCTTTGCCAGTTATCTCTCACCATTGGCTCATTTCTTTTGTTTCATATTTGAACACAAAGAAAATCAGTGCTGGTAAGAACTGAGTTCTTTAGAAATCTCCTAACCAAATATTTCAGGTTTTGCACATTATTGTTCCTGTTAATCTCTGACTGAGGTGAAATTAGAACAAAGCTAACCTTAATCAGCATTTTTGAGAACAATGGAAGGGTGAATTCAACTTGGATCAACTGTTAAAATAGTTAAGTACAGAGCAGTAGCACCAGTACGACACTCACAATGAGGACGGTCTCTAACACACCCACCTGATGAAACGTTCAAAGAAACTAGGCTGTAACAGATCAGAAAATGTCTGACTCTTAAAGATGGCAGTCTGGTCACCCATAACCAACTTTGTTAGGACTTCTTCATCCACATCACTTCCTGTGGCAATCACAGTGGAAAAGATGTGTTCTGAGGCCATTGCAGAAGCTGCCTTGTCCAGGTTGGTGATATTAGTAACACCATCTGTGATGAAAACAAATGAAACCTCGGCACCACGTCTTGTCTTGCGAGTGGGTCCTTTACCCAAAATCTCATCGATGGCTTTGAAGATGGCAGGTCCCACTGCTGACGAAGCATCAAGATAATGCAAACCTGATAGACCAGAAGTGATAGCCTTCTGGTCGTGTGTAAGAAGAAAGGCCACTTGGTTTTCATTCTCATTGCCAAACTCTGTCAGTGCCAGACGAGCCCCGTTTTGGTCATTTCGGTTCCTGGCCATTGTCAATGCATTTGCGACCATTTGAACAAAATGACGCGCATGGCCAAAGTTTTCCATCCCGAGGCGCTCCGAACCGTCGAGAAGAAACACCAGCTCTACGGGTCGTCCAACACATGGAGCTACATCAAGTTCTGTAACGAAAGAGGTCAGCTTACTCATTGACATTCTCTTCATTTTACCTTTAAACCAATAACCTAACCATAAATAAAACCCACCAGTTTTACAGGGAAGATCTGGACACTTAATCACTGGATCTGGAAAAGTAAACAGACATTCAGTGCAGTTTAGGCAAATACCAAAAGGAGGAAGGATGGAGAGACTTACCAGGGCAGAGAACCGTTTCCATCTTCTGAATGAAGTTGTCAGCCACCAAGTCTGAGTATCGCTTCATCTCAGTGATCCGGTTCTTGTTGTCGCAGGCTATTGACACGAGGGTCTCACTGTCATGTTCTTTGTCAAACATGTCACCAACCCCAATGGCATTCACCACCACGTTGGGGTCATTGCAGAGGTACCTGAGTTTACTGTCATCATCACGAGGGTCGAAGCGGCCGTCTGTCACTACCACTACAGATACATTGGCGCGGGCTCTCTTGCTGTCCCTTATTAGGTTGTCATAGGCAAACTTGAGTGCAGATGGGGTAAATGTGCCCCCAGCAATCCACTGCAGATTCTTCACTGCTGTCTTGAATGAAGACATGGAGTCTATGGAAGGGTCATCGAGTCGTATGGCCTCAAACGTTCCTTCGTGACTGAACTGTACCACTCCAACTCTCGTACCTGAAAAACAGTCACTGTAGATTAATTGTGAGTTGCTAGTATAAGTAAATGGTCTTTCTTTCTAATGATGAAACTTCTTTAGCTGTTTTCTGTAGATATGTCAATAAAAGGCTTCATTTTTTTCAATTGAACAACGCTGAAAAGCTACAAAGTTTTCCCATATCTCTGACCCACAACTGTGGTAGGCTGCTGCTGCCTCAGAAGTTGAAAAACAGATCTTGGGATGATGCCACAGCTAAGCTAGAAGGTTGCAAAACTTGTTAAATTTGCTAAGTGTTTTATCACTGACTACAATTAGCGAGGCAAACTACCAACTTGTTAATCTCCATTCTGTGCATTTAGACATCAAGATAATTTTTACAAACAAAAATTGTTTGGCACTACATCAGCAGTGGTTAATAAGATAGAAAAGAGTCAGAAATGCAAATAAACTGATTAATCCTGTAACAACTTTCACTGTGGAAACCATATTGAATCTGAATTTGGAGTTAGCGGGCGACCTCTAATGTTCAAATCCAAGATTCCCCCTTCAGGGTTCACTCTGTTTCATTTTTCAAACATGAAACCTGGAAATTACAACTTGTGAGTAGAACTCTAAGATAGTGTTAAAAGTGAAAAAACCCAAAATGCTACACACATTGTTGTACTTTTGATACAGAATGACGAAAAGCTACGTTTTGCACAAAAATCATGTTTACCTGAAAACTACTCCTAAATTTAGCTGTTGTTGTACATTCAAAATAACCTATAAGTTTTATGTAAACCGTCATTACAACTGTAACAATCAATATGTTATTTTCTTTTAGACATAGTACTCAGGAATCATATGATACTGAGTTGTTGTTGTTTGTTTAAAGATGTTGAAGCCAGTGATAATTTAGATGTAGTTTAACATTTTGTGGAACTAACAGCAAAGTTTTAATGTAACATTAGGTGGGAAAACAATAGGCTCTCACTTTCAAATCACTGAAACATTCCCAACAGTTGGACACATGATCGCCGTGTTGATTTTCCTTTAGAAAAGGATTGAATGTTATTTCTGTGGACTGTACCGGTTGGAGATGTGGGGTCAGAGGCCATCGATCCCATCCTGTTGATGGTGTTGATAACAAAGTTCTTTTCCAGGGTGAAGTTGGTCATCCCGACGCTCTCAGAGCTGTCAATTACAAAGACAATGTCCAGAGCGCCGCAGTGTTTCTCACAGTCTGAGTGAAAAAAAAAGGAAAAAAATAAATAAATACAACAAGTGGCTCAGCATGTTTAAAGATGATAACTGCAAAGCTGTGTTGGAATGAGGATCACGTCTCTCTGCCTACCACAACAACCACAAGTCTCCCTGATGTACGTCATAACATCACAGTCCTGGAGTTACATTAAGACGGGTTAGAGGCATTCAATTTAAGAGAATATATAGAGCCTACTTTTATTCATGGTATTTTTCAGTTTGACTTACAGTGAGCCCAGGATCCCCAGCTGGCCCTGGTCCCCCCTGCACAAGCACATGATAAAGACATAGCGGAGATATTGGATCTGAAATCCTTATGCATGGTCAGGTAATTACTGAAGTGGTTTCGCTGATCCTTCTTACATCTTTTCCAGGGTCTCCTGGGGGTCCTCTCTCTCCTGGCTCTCCTGGCTGGCCTGATTCACCCTGAATGTAGAATATTTTTCTGGTGAAGTGACTCATTCCTCATACCAAGCAAGTTTTAAGTAGTAGTGACTCATTCTTTGCATATGTGTAAAGTGTTCAGCTAAAGTCTTTTTTTACAGAAGGTGGGGAGTTGTGGTCATTGATTTTCCTCCTTATTTGAAGAAGTACTGCACTGTTCATGAACTACACATGAAGATAAATTGCATCTGTTTCATTGCAAAAAATATCACAAAGAAACAGATGGCAGTAATGACGATGATGATGACGACGACGATGATGATGATCTCTGGGGCTCCTTTTTTTTCTTTTCTAAAAAAGAAGCTCCACAGTGTTTTCTGTCTTTTTTTTAATGACTCTTTTATGTTTCTTCTTCCGTGATAATATTTAAATTTTCTTTTTCCACCTGAATAATCCTCACAGTGAGACTCGGTTTCTAAACAGTCTCTTTCCCCAAAACTATGTTTTTTAATTAATTTTTTTTTCTACATAATCTTGTGAAATACTCAGCCAATTGTAAATATGATGTTTTGAAAAATGTATGCGACACACAAATTATGTGAAAAGGTATGTTCCTCTCTAAAGACTTCTTCAGCTTTTTTGGTCACAATAAATGTTTCAGATACTGAAACCAACCTGGATCTATGGGATAAGATAACTCCTCCTCCTTTTAAATCATGAATTAATTGACAAAATGGAATGAAATTGAGAAGTCACTTCAATAGAAACTGCATGACAACATGAAGTAGGCTAAAACATCTCAAATAGCAACACGTCAATCTCTGATCTAAAGAAATTCAATAGCAGAGGACTCTGAAATCTGTCAATCTGGGAATGGCTGCAAAGTCACTTTTTAAGTCTTTGAAACTCCAGTAATGGACAAAGGATTAATTGCACAACATCTTGCCAATAATATTAGTCAATATTAATTGACGTTAGTAACATTTTTTACCTGTAAGATTGTATAAAGGCCAGCCACAAGAGTTAAAATACAAATTTTGTGATCTTATAGTGGTTGTCCAGTAGGTGGCTGCATATGGAGTGGCAAAGTAAAGTCCAGTGAAATAGTTTTTGTGCAAGGCTACATCGGCACCAAACGAAATGACGGCCTTTGATTAACTGGCCACTGTAGTAACTATTCTTTTAGGAAAGATGTATTTAAGTGACCTTTTAAGTTGAAATGAAGGCAGAAGACATTTTATTGTGGTGGACGAATCTTGCAGAAAAATGTAACATCAATACTTTTGAAAAACAGAAAATCAAGTCTGTTTTACAAAATCTCAGTAGCTTCTTCAAGTGCATACATTTTCCTATTTGTTAAATATTTTTTTCTTTTATGTAACTTCTTTGGTGTGAAAGTAGAATTTTCATGAATATATTCAGGTAGACATTCAAAGTTATCTTTAGGGACGGATCAAAAAAAATTATCAGTTTTAAAAACTCCATTAAAGCAAAATCATTTTTTGAGTTAAAATACTTAACATGGCCCTGAAACTTGATTGCTACACTGACGTACATAGTTTCATTCAGTACTTATTCTGCTGTGTGCATTCAGCGGTCCAGGTACTTGAGGCAGAACAGTCTGCACAGCATTCATTTTTGAGATAAGAGTTTTCCCCTGTTTCAGCAGAACCGTATAAACATTAGTTTCAGCTTATCTGCTCAGCATCTCTGTTTAAACCCTAAGTTGCCCTTCCATTAAAAACATTGTGTCTTCATTCTTACAGGCTCTCCTGGTGCTCCTTTGGCTCCCGGCTCCCCTTTTGCACCGCATTCACCTCTGCCCCCTCTGGGTCCTCTCTTGCCCGGATCTCCTCTCTCTCCCTGCAAAGCACAGAATTCACATTTACTCGTGGATCTAGAACCTGGAGGAAATCTTATGACGTGAACAGAAAAAAAAAATCATACTGCTGGTCCTCTTGGTCCAGGGTAGCTGAATCCTGGTCTTCCATTGTCTCCCTTTAAAACAGGACAGTGTTGAATGTTAAATGTTATACAAAGATTAGGTTTTGGTTATTAGTGCTTTAATAGCATCACTTCATTTCTCCAATATAAATAAAAAATTCACAATTAGGGATTTTTTATTTATTTATTTATTTATTTTTTTGGAGTAAATGAGTGCCAAAACAGAATTTTGTCAACAGACAAATCTCTTTAGATTTTTCTATAGAGAACATTCTAAGAGGATATGTTGCTACTTATTGTAGGGAAGCAGTACAGGATGGAGTGAACACTCTTACGTTCCCCAAGGTCTTAACCATGCTGGAAAATTGAGTAAACTTTACGAACATAAGGTGTGGGAACTATCTCTGCCCCACTTTTTGTCACAAGATTATGAATCTTTTGCTGGATAATCATGACTTTTTTTTTTAAAAAAAAGCATCACAAGGGAAAGAGTTTGTATAACCCCTCGGTTCAAGGAGATTGACCTATAAGTCAGCAGTCAGACCCTGGAACAACCATAAGTGATGAGTAAACATCACTTTTTATCTTCAGGTGCTAAAAAAATCATGTTCACATGTGAAATTAGCTGAGTTTTGAAAATATAGATTTTTAAAAACAGACTGACTATTTATGAGCATCCAACACTCAAAACTAGATTTGAAAATCCACCTTAGCAACATGCCCAGTCCAAATTACTGCCTCCAGGCTTTTTCCTCTTCACCGGAAATATAACCACATACATTTTCATTAAACTTAAGCCGAAGACTCTCATTTCTTTCTTCCTGGTGGCCATTGTGATGAGAAAGTTTAAGTTTTCCTTATGCATACTAGTTTTTCAGAGTGGTAATCATCTGAATACAGTTCCCAAAGTCGGTCCTGGAGGGCCGGCATCCTGCATGTTTTAGTTCTCTCCCTGGTTTAACGCACCTGGATCAAATGATGGCTCGTTAGAAGGCCTAAGAGGAACGTTGACCTGCTGAAAAGGTTGTTACTACCACCAGGGAGAGAACTAAAATGTGCAGGATGCCGGCCCTCCAGGACCGACTTTGGGCACTCCTGATTTAAGACCTCCAAATAATGCTGTTAAAATGCCATTAAATTTAAAAAGTGTAAAAACTACACTACTACTAAAATTACATTTAGAGTTAAAACTTGATCTGCTTACCTGCGGTCCAGGTGGTCCAGGGTTTCCTCTCAGTCCGGGGTCTCCAGGAGGCCCCACTATGCCCTACAAAGGTTAAAGGTTAATGGCTCCATCAGCTCATGAACTTTAACTATTAATCTGTGAATAATAATGATGATATTATGAACTGCACACATTTCCTCCAACGCTGCCTGGTTCTCCTGGCCAACCCCTTGGTCCTGGTAGTCCTTGGTCTCCCTGAAAACATTAATGGAAATGCTTTCACTGGACCTAACCTTGACTCTGCCCCCCACACACAGAATTACTCTTGTGGATGGGAATTTGGCAGTGGACAATGCAGGCCAAATTATTTCAAAAGGATTGTGTTTTCTCCAGAGAAGGACCTCTTTTTTTTCCTGATACCAGACTCAGCTGGAGTTGTTTTGTTGATTTTGTTATATGATGTGTAACAAGGCTCTGGGTTGTCTCTCCGGCCAAAGCCCACCCACACTGTGATCCTCTCACCTTCGCACCCTTAACTCCAGCCTCCCCAGGTCGACCTCTGTCCCCCGACGCTCCTCGATCTCCCTTCAAAGAAATATTGCGTGAGAATTTTAAATCATAAGTAATTGCTTAATCTGAATAAAGAAATGGGAGCAAAACAAGATTCTTCCTCAGAATTCAAAGAAATGATCTGATGCATTGCATAACTAAATCATGACAGGAGGGGTTTCTGCTCTCTGGGAGTGTGGAGTGGTGCAGAAAATGTGAAAAACATGATATTTTCTGTACTTCTACAGCTGAAAACTCATGTCAACAGAATTTCATGCTGTTTGTCAGTATTTCAAAAGATTAACAGAGTTTCAGATTACCAGCAGAAACCCTCCTTCCTTCATGATCTTTGCTTTTTTTTTTTTTTTAAACACTCCATAGTTTACCGAGACACTCTGCAGTAGAAGTTCTTTAGTATTTACTTTAGGTTTTGGGTTTCTTAACTTTTCTCAGTTTGAAAAAGGAATAGATCTGCTTTAAAAATACAAAACTTTAAACGTCATCACCTTTGGTCCTGGGGCCCCATCTTGTCCTGGTGCCCCCTTCCTTCCAGGATCTCCTCTCCTGCCCTGTAGACGTATGATAAAATATGAATGTCGACATTTTACAACTCAGAAACAAAACTTTTAAATAGTGCTTAAAATACCAGTTCGCCCTTAAGTCCTGGTTTGCCACTGATCCCCTGAAAGGAATACAAATGTACTATAAGAGTCATCACTCTACCATTAATTTATGTGGTAGGACATTTAAATAAATCTATGATACATACGGGAAACCCTCTTTCTCCAGGTGGTCCTGGATTGCCAGGATGTCCCTTTTCACCCTAGGAAATGGTAAGTCAGGTTAGTGGCTGCATTTTTTCATAATTCTGCTGTGTGTCAAACTAAAACTTACGGTTAGTCCTGGATTTCCCACAGGACCTGGGGGGCCATTCTTCCCAGGCAGACCTATATCACCCTGAATCAACAAAAACAATGACACAGTTAGACTAAAACACTGGACATGGACATAGAGAATACTGAATATGGCTGCTTGGTTAAAGAATTCATTTCACCGTGTTTTGAAGATGTTGATATTTTCAAATGGTAAAATAGTAAATAAATCACATTCCGCCTTTCCTTTGGTTTTCAAAGCACAAAAGTAGTGTTAAAGCACACTTTTATTTTCTGAAAGAAAAAAGCTGCTTGAGTCATGCTCACAAAAACAGGAAGACGTTGCCATATACAGGGGAAAATGTTGTATCCTTTCCAGCTGCAGTAATCGTCTCTGTGCACGTAAACACAAGTGAGAAGGATGGATCCCTCCTTATATGCCCAAACAGTTACTAATAATTAGCCTAGTAAAATTTAGGAACATTGCTTTTTCCCCACATGTCTGAGCCAAAGGAGCCAGATAAGAAAAAAAAAAAAACAGTCGATTGCAGATGTTATTTTTTCTACACTGGGACTTTTTAGTGAAACTATTACAACCTTTGTTTCCAGATTCCTTCAAAAATATGTTTTTTGCTAAGTAGTGTGTTACATGAATAGTCAATGCTGGTTTGTCACTCCAGTGTGAGATCTATTTTGCACCTGAATGACCTAAAAGTCAGAGTTAAGTGGCTTGAAAAATTAACAAAACATTCCTCCCTAAATGATCAGAATCTGGACGAAAAAAAGCAAGCAAGCTCCAAAGAAAAACTCTGTAATACCTTCAAAAAATTATGAGCCACACAAAAGTATTGAAGGATGTCACCAAATGTACAACATCATACTGCACATGTGTATAACTTTTTAGAAAACACATATATACGCTGTGGATAGTTTATTCACAGAGCTGAAATCTGTAATTGAAGAAAGTTTGAAGGTACTGGTTCGCATTAACAAGGTGAACTCCTGCAGGTTTGCAAGAATAATTTTGACAGTTGTTTAATTTGAGACATTTCTTCTGCTTTAACAGATGTCCTTGCATATATTTGCATGCTTTTTTTTTCTTTTTTGCTGCTTGAGTAAACTGTTAACATGCTCCTTTTGCTTCAATACACTGGAGTTTGCTTATGTGACACATGATCTTTCAAAGGTTGTGCTCAAACTGGAAATTTCCTGTCTGCCTATTAAACAAGTGAAGATCCCCATAAAAAGTTGATGGTCCAGGATGCTATTCCAACATCCTGACTGTTTCACTGTGAATCCAACAAATTCTGACTCCACAGGCTTGCTTTATTTTTGAGCTGTTCTTATTTTTTTATTTATTTTTTTTACACTTTTACTTCGTCTTTTTCCGGACTAAAATTGCATAAACTTAGACGTCTTTTTTACACCTTTTCTCCCTCTTTTCCAGATAATCCAGAGTCACCAGGGTCTCCTGGGCGTCCATCTGGTCCCTTTAAAAACAGGCATTGAATGAGACAGACATCTGTGGATGATTAATGATAAAGTAAAACACCATCTGATTGATCTATATGTGCAACATGGTAGAAGTGATTGTGTTCTTTCTTGCGGTAACGAGATCAATACTCAAGAACAGATTTCAGTAAAAGCCACAAGACTCACCTTTTCCCCTGGATCACCTTTGCAGCCAGGAGCTCCAATTCGACCAATTTTACCCTGAAATTTCCACAGGTCAGAGAACATGTCTCTAGCATCCCGTGCCTTGAAAAAGTAACATGCGTCGCCACTTACCTTTTGTCCATCTGCTCCGTTCTTTCCCGGTGTACCCACCGCACCCTGCAAGAAACAACAAATACAGTTAATCTTCAGGGTCTGGAAACGAGTGGTGTAGCCAAGCATTAAAATGTTACTATACCTTTGCTCCAATTAATCCAATTTCACCCTGTTTGAATGAAAAAAAAAAAAATCATTACAGCTGGTATTTTCTATCTCTCACTGGCACATAATCAGAAAGCTTAGGAAAATATCACCTTTTCACCTTTAAAACCGGTTTTTCCCTGAGGGCAAACAAGAAGGGACAAATTATTAAGATAAATAAATGATCAACTTATAAATATTTGGTGAGGTTCACCAAACCTTTAGACCAGGTAGTCCAATTGAACCTTCAATCCCAGGATCACCCTGAATTGGAACATTTTATTTAAAAGTGAGCTGTCATTGAAAATAAAATAATAATAATAAAATAAAATCACAAGTTGTTGTTTTTCTTTTTTTTACTAGGTTTGACGTATTCTCAGGCATACCTGGTTACCTTTATAACCTTTTGGTCCTTTGATGCCTCTGTCACCTTTAATGCCCTAGAAAAATAAGAGCAAAATGAACGTTTTTGCAAAGCAAAACAGGAGAGAAAACATGAAAACTAGTGTAGCACTAATCATACTGACTTTTGGACCCGAGGCCCCTTTTCGTCCCGGGTTCCCAGGGACTGCAAGGCATGTAGGTTTATAACACTGCAAGTAGAAGAAGAGCAAAAATAAATTAATTACTAATAAATAAACAAAATATTATTTCAAAATGTAATTTCAAAATGAAAAGGAATTTGACACAGTAGCAGTTTCTAAAGGTTTTTGTTTTAAGGATGTTCTGCGCTAAGCCTTGGTTTGTGTGCTTATGGGGGATGAATGTTTTGCTTCATAAATAAAAATTGCCTGGTATCTCTACTGTTCAATTATAATGATAGAAACTAAGTAAATGTTTCCACATTAAATGTTCTACATACATTTACGTTTTAATTCCTGATTAGAAACCATGTTCTCTCTTTTTTCAACAAATATGAGCAAATAATCCACAAGCAGGTCTTCTGTTGGTGTAGGTTGGCTTTTGTCAAATGCTCTGTTATTTTCTTCTATAGACTCATTGCATGTTTTCGTTTTGAATCTGAACATCTGCAACACACTGGTTGGCAGAAGGAACCCCTCAGGGCACCATGGGTTCAGTGCCGAGACGTAGTTGGAAAAACAATTATTGCACTGAGGCGCCATTGCTTTTTGAAAGATATTGTACTGAACAAGTTGAGGTGATAGATTGCTGGATTCATGTCAGTTCATGACCACTCAGAGGTTCATCAACAGGTGAACAAAGGGTTTGTGTCAGCATGTTTGATTGCTTTGTGTTATACATCACCAAATGAGAACCATCTTTATTGGCCACATTTGCGCGCAGAAACAAGAAATTTAACTTTGGTTCCACTTTTTAAACAATATACAAACTTTTCAAATATAATTATGAAAAATATGGTATGTATGTACAGTGTTTTTTGAAAAAAGAAAAACACTATACATGCAAATTATAGAACACAAGAGGTCTAAGCATAAGAATATAAAAGAGATTTTGTGAAACATCTTGTTAACTCTTTGAACTATGCTTTCTTGTTGTGAGTGATGTATGTGCATTGGGATCAAGGATGTGGAATTCATTGCATTCTGCTGCATCAGGATGGGGTTTGTTTCTTTTTCCTATGACATCACCCTCTAGTTTTATTTTATTAATACTTTGTCTGGCAATGAAATGTCATTATTTTGAAAGTAGATCAGGTCCTTAGTTTCGGTTTCAAGCATCTGGCACACTGAGGTGATAGAAATCAGTGCAGACAGCACAGTGTGGTGAGGGATTAAACCATGCTGAGTCACAGTTGAGTGGATTCTCTCGAAGTTGCAAACACATTAAATGTACACGGCGTGTGTGACCCGCAGTGCTTGTGTAGAAGAGTTGTTCAACAAATCCAAAAACCTGTGGCAGCCTGGGTTACCTGGTGATCATATTGTGTCTCCTACAGTGTTCAGTGCAGAGTAAGGTGATGCTGATGTGGTGTTTTTCTATGGCATCACGTCTTCCTGTGCCATATGTTTTAAGATTTAGAAGAGCTAGCTCATTTGTGAAAACAGTGGTGATCCCAATTCAACATGTTTGACCAACCTCATTAATCTTTGATGCGCCTTGAACAGAAAAACAAATTTTTCATGAGCATAACGTTGGGTAGGTTAGACTAAGAAACTATTTGTGGATTGAAGCTTTCATTGTTTATACATTTAAAAGCACATTGGATCTTCTGTGATTTTTCAGTTGAGCTATATATTTTTACAAGCTGTAGCTATATTTCCAAGGACAAATTATTATTGCTCAATAAATTAGTAAAAAATAAAAGCAGAAAATGTCATGATGAGATGAGTTCTAACACGCTTTTTGGATGTCATTAAGGTTTTATTAATCTGTGTAAATATGACAGATTCAAATCAAAGCATAATAACTCTAGTGAACTCTAGCAGGTAGTTATTTAAGTTCAATGTTAGAGAAGGGATACAAAATCATTAGGTAAACAGATAAAGGAATGGTTTCTTCAAAACCTTGGGACTAGAACAAATGAAGTGACATTTTAGTGGAACAATCTTTTTTTTTTTTTTTATTGTCTTACCTGTAGATATGCTTGATATTTCTGCAAAACAAAAACAGCAGTCAGTCAGGCAAGTTTCTTCTACCAATAAAATCTTATAAAAGTATTTAGAAAAAATAGGATGTCAGATCACCATGACTTTGATGATGCGATCAATAGTTTCAGTGTTCATCCTCGGTCTTCCATTAACGATCTCCATGACTATGTAATCGTCTCGGTACACCTCTGTGGGTGAGCTGGCTATCTCCATCATCCCTAGTTCATCGATGCTTGCGGAGGCTGCTACTGAAAAAATGTGGATCCCTTGATCCCGAGCCCTGTCGCCTGCCACCTTGATGCCCCCGCATGGACTCCCCGTCACGTGACCGTCTGTGATGACCACTGAGAACAGGACAGCCTGTTTCCCTGAGTACGTCATCTGGCGGGTCATATTTGTGAGAGCGCAGTCGATGTAGGTGCCTTTGCCCAGGTATTTTATCTGACTGAGATTCCTGATGAAGCTCTGTCTGGTCGTGAACTGACTGAACAACACCTGCTTCTGAGAGAAGTGCAATCCCCCAAAGGACCAAGTGATCTGGATCTGGCCTCTGTACTCCTCGTCTTCGAGTTTCTGGGCGAATATCTTCATGAACTCCTTGATGCTCTCCACCAGACTGCCTGGCGGAGATTCCTGCAGGGCGATGGTCTCTGACGTGTCAATGGTGAAAAACAGCTTGATGGGACAGTCGATGATCGTTGCTGGACAGGAGGACGCCAACAAAAATGTAAATAAGTTGCAAATGTTTGTTGTTAACATTAATGAGAGATAAGGTATGAATTAGGCAAGATGCAGTGTAATTTTTGATGCTCTACAAAAATATTTAACTAGGGTTCCTACACACTTTTTATGTCAAAATTGCACACTTTTCCAGATCAAATATTAGAAAATGCAAAGTTCTTATATGCAAATGCAAAAGTTAATAGTAAATCCATGGCAGATATGTTTTCAGTGGTCAGAAATTGAACATGAAACCTGCAAAAAAAGAAAAAAAGACTAGAAGATAGGAAACAATAAACAAAGAATAGCAGATGGTGGACAAACAGATGTAGTGATGGATAGAATAATGAATGGATTGATGATTAGATAGCTGCATGAATGAATGGCAGATGAACACATTATGTATAATTATCAGTACCATGAAGAAACATAGATGAATGAATTGATGGAATGATGGGGAAAAACTAGCAGAATGAGACAGAATGAAGTTTGAAAATCCAATTATTTTTCAAAAACCATAAAATTCCTAAATTTCACTTTTATGCCTTTTCATACTGCTGGGCTGCGAAGGAAACTTCCATTAAAGACTCTGCAACTTTTATGCTATTAGAATGTTTTGCATGAAAATGAAAGTGCATATAATGCATGCAAAGATTTGAAAAGGTCCATTTTCATTGTGAGTCTCGGAACATCAGTCTGTACAAAACAAGCTTTGTGTTCCTGGTTTAAAATGAGCTCAGCCTCAAGGTGACAGAGCATTACAAGCTGCTCTTAGGCATTAATGTGAATCATCTAATAAATTACAGCATAAATAAGGCCTTTTCACATTCACATAACTCAGACTCTTTTGTCTGGTTAAATTACAGTAATTTCACATCCACAGGGTGCAATTACTACTGTTTTGCAAAGTGTTAGAAAAGCAGACGAGCGCCTCCTTCATCCTTCTTTACCGTCTCTATTTCATGTTCAGTCGTGCTCGAACTTTATTGCACTTTTAACCCATCTACATTTTTATTTCCACTGGAAATTAAATATAAATCAAAACGACCTCAAGCCCTTCAAGGCAAATCCAGAAAAGTGGATATTGCAGTTTCCTGACCTAAAATTAAATTAAAATAACTCACTCTCACAACCTTCTGGTCTTGGTGTGGGCTCTGGCGGCAGCGGAGCCGGCGTTGGTTCCGGACTGTCACCTCGTCCAGGTACGGGCCTGGGTCCTCGAGGGGGAGCAGGTTGAGGCGATGCGGCTCGGAACACCATCAGAATGACGACCCACAAAATCATCTGCGCGACTGAATTGATTCCAGTCATTTTTTTTCCTGAAACACAGCAGCTGCTGTGTGTCAGCTTTCTAATCCAAAGTTCTGTTTCAGTGCAGGAAGTTACTGTCAGAGAAGTGAGACTCCACAGAGGACGTCTCAGGGGAGCTTACAAATGTTTATTGCCGTTTCAGACAGTGTTAACAAAATGTCTCTTGATATTTATGTCCACATTTATCTGTTTTGAGAAAACAGGAATTCCTTAACAACGTGGAATTCTGTTTGAAAAAAAAAAAAGTCTCAGCTTGGATGTGCTATCTGATAAGAATTTATAAATAAAATGTGGCGAGGAACATTTTGGCTGGAGTTAAGTACTATGATGTGAGTCAACATCAACAAGCAACAAACAAAGTAACGAGCTGATGGGAGGCTGTTGCATTTTTTCCTAGTGTTCTGTCAGAACAGATGTTCCAAAGTCAGATGATCAAACCGATGGTGGTCAAAGATACAAGCAAAGAACTAACAGATGCAAAAGCCCTTTCTGTGTGTTCACAACTTGAGAATTAAATCACTTTTAACCGCTCGACTGAATCTTCTTCTTTTTTTATTGCTTGAAGCATGACTGAGAAAATAAACACTCACATTCTCCAGCCAATGTTCTGTAACCATTTTAAGCGATGGTCAGTTGTTTCAAATAAACAATATTATTTCTTTTTGAAAATACTTTTCTTTACAGAATAAAAAAAAACCCATGATGATCAGGAAACAGGTTAAGACATACCACAAGAAAATGTAATAAACATCTTAATTTAAAGTTTACACAGTCATTCCATATTTCTTAATGTGGCAGAACAGCAAACCCCTAAACTTTGCTAAATTCTATGAACATCTGAGATCCCATCTAAAACACTTGTATCTGTCTTTTTTAATGGTTCAAACTCTGAATTAACCTTAATATGCATTAATTATGCAATAGCACTACTAACAAAGCTAACATCAGCAGTTTTCCTTTTATCTGCTCTTGAGGGTACAGCCAATCTGCATTAAGGAAAATAAATATCACTCCTGGATTGGTTGTTTTCAAAACACCAGTCAAAAAGATAAGGGATAAGATATGCTCTCTTAAACAAAGTCCATTAGACAGGTTTTCCACAAATTGCTTACAGTCATGTTCCACAGAAAAATCCTCAAATACTGAACAGGTGAAGGCTGGGAGAACTATTTCAACAACACCATCGTTGAAAACTACCAAACAAGCCCACGACAGTGAATTACAGGCAAAAATTTCTCAAACAGGAAAAAAAAAAAGATAAATAAGTCATAAACTATCTCACAACTTTTCATGTAAACAGACTCAGTGAGCTTACTACTTTTCTAACTTCCTATAACACCCGGCTGTGGTGCAGTGTTAATGCTAGCATATAAACAAACAGGAACAATAAACCATACCACCCGTTTCAACAGTCGCCTCTGCCAGCATGTTCATAAAAAACCCCCAAAAAACTAACAAATCAGGTGACAAATTAACAATTTGATCAAATTTGCTTCATTTTTTTACCTGATTTCTGTAAATCTCTATTTTGGTAACATGAATCAAGCAGACTTATCCACCCTGACCACACCCACACTTTGTTGCTCGTACAGAAATGCTTTTAAACAAAACAAAACTGTAAACAGAAACTTAATTATGAAAGAACTGCAAGATTTAGCAGTGCCATCCCTAAAACATGGTCCCTGACTCTACAATTTGGACTCTTGTTCCCATTGTGACCTTATTTTCTGAAATTCAAATGACTTTTGTTTTTCAGTTTGTAGAGTAACATCAAATGTATTCACTCACCTCTCTAAGATAATCTTTATTAATAAAGTTGCCTCTGTGCTTGTATAGCCTCAGTTAAACTAGTCTAAGCAACAACAACAAGAAGAAAAAGTAAAATAGGGTAAAGACTTCTTACCTCGGCAACAGCACACAAAGAATGTAAACTCCAAACTGAGTCAGGAAATTCAAGCAATCTCCACAGACTACAAAGTCCAGATAATCATCTCAATCGGAAAGTTCCCATATCAGCAGATTCATCCGGGGTCAGCCTCCGGTTGGGGAGAGCTGCACTGGAGAGAGACGTTTGGATGAAAGCTTATTGTGTGGGACGACAGCTGGACAGCGGCAGCAGCACAAGCTGCAACACAAAGACTCGGTTCTGCAGACTTGAAGTGGATTTGGGTGAATACAGCATGCTGGAACGAACCATCTATCAACAGAATCTGACAGAACACGTGTCAGATCGCAGACTGATGCTCTGCTTTTACAAACACATCAACTCCCACTGCTGCATATCCTTACATGGAGAGAACAGCTCACACTCACTCCCTGTTTATATCTCTGCGTTAAACAGCATGGGAGATGTCATCCCGGAATCCAGGCACATGGAAAAAAAAAAAAAAAAAAAAAGAAGATAATTTTACAGATTAAGAAACTCTTATTTGATTAGTCAGTCCAGATGTGCACACAACCACGCAAATAGTTTGAATTTCTGAAATTATTTTAGGGCACAAAAGTTTTATGTCTTATGGACAAGATCATATTTTATGTCCTTTTTTTAAATATTGTGAAGATATTTTACATTTTGTTCTGTACAAGTTAGGATGTAATCTTAGGATGTAATCTTCTCATTTGAAATATCCCAACTTGTCAAATAGATCAAAATAAATTTGACAGAATAAAAATCTAAACAAATAATACACATGGCATTGCTTATTTATTAAGAAATTAATACAATCTACATGTGTACCTGTAAGGATCTTTTTTTTTTATTGATTATTACTTTTAGTATTTATCTGTAGCAACCTCTAATTTAAATATGACATTGTGAACAATTGTTTTATTTGTTGATGTGGTCTTAATCTCTCCTGAATGTCTTTTCCACATTCATATTAAGGTTCAAGAAATGTGTGTTAGTTCAAATACGACAGGAATTTAAACTTCTTTTTTATTTTTTCACAATAATGTGTTAGGCTAACCAAAACTGAATTCCTCCAAAACCGCTGCAAAAATATCAAAGGACTCTACTTTAGCTGCAGCAGCACAAGCTTTCTTCTCACCACTATAAGATATGACATCAATTTTTCATTGTCTCTTGAAGGACACTTTTTTTTTTACATTTTTTATTCACAGTCATACTCTGTGGAGAGATTAATACAGATGACCTGCCTGTATTTTCATGCCCCTGTGATTTTATTCATAATTTAATGAATCAAGAATGAATCAAGGGCAGGGACATGTCCTCTCTGCAGAAACTGCGGCCCTCCGTTGTCCTCCGTAGATTGAAACTTTGTGCTTCATTTAACCAAAGTATTTTAAAGCAATTACGGATGTGCTCTGGTGAAAGAAGCTATAAGAAACACTCTCAGACTCTGGAGTGGGTGAGTACGCAGTGGGTTTTCTGAACCCGGACACCTACCATTAGGATGATCATTTCACACTGAGATTCTGGGGTTAACCTGAACAGACAGAGCTTCTTCGTGTAATTCCACACTTATTTTAGTTACAGAGAAAATGTTAGGAAGCTTTCAATCCTAACATTGAAGGAATACCAGTGCTGTAGGAAAAAATAAGCTATTTTCCAGCAGTTCAATGCATCTCAGTTAAACTCATCTCTGTCAGAAAAACTAGTCCCATTCACAATGCATTAATACTTTATTTTCAAACGCTTAGGTGTGACATATATTTCTTTTCCATCAGCAGAATAACCAAGGCTAGAGCCATGGAGCAGGTGATTGTAGTAAAATAAATCAAAGGGGAAGAAGTTTAAAGAAAGGGAGCAGAGGCAAGAGTCCCTGATAATGGATCAGTTGCTCTAAGCCTTATTGAATTATTTTCTTTGCTTTTTTTTCTCTTTTGCTTAATTCTTTCCCAGATTCTCCAAGTTGGGGTGAGGATGACCTTGGATGATACGAGCAAGATTATAGGTGGCTTGCAATAAAAGAGAAGTTGCATGAGCAGCTAGCTGATCAAGATGGGAGGCACATAAAAAACAAAAACTGTTATGCAAGCTAAATAGGAAATAATAGTAAAACAAAAGAAAAATGTAGAAACATCAATGTGGAAATAGATGTAGATACTAACAGCAGGAAGACGCCATTGGTAAATGCCAGACTAAATAAAATTTTTTTTTAAGAGTCCAGTGAAAAGTCAACCTAACAAAACCGTGCAGCAAAGCTTTTTCACAACATGGAGGCTACAACCTGAAAATCTTGATCTCCTTTAGTTATCTGTACTGAGTTATACCACAGATAAGTAAGAAACTTTGAGGAAGAGAAACTATTTAGTTAGACGTTTAGAGAGATGAGCTGGTGCCTGACCAGTCACTGTTGCATTCATGAGGAACTAATGTTTATCTTGATCTTCAGTGTTTGAAAGCTGGTGAAACCATTCTGTATAACTCATAAACCTCTTACAGCAGCTTTGTTCAGTCTAGGCATTACAGTAGTCTCAAAAGTTTACAGTAACATAGTGTATGGAAAGTCAACTGCTTGCCTGAGTGTATTTATTCTGTTTTAGTGGGATTTTAAAAGGATCATTATTAGACAATCCATCTTTAACTTGTGTTGGCAGTTTAGTAAATGAACCGAGGAACAGCTGTGGATTAAAAAAAAATACCTTCACCTAAATGGTATTAGCACTAGAATGATGAAGACATAATACCTGCTTAGGGATGTATATAAAATGAAAATAATAATGGACTTCCCCACATCTCATTTATTGAGCTTTAGGGAACCATATAGGTTAATGAAACTTTCACAGAGGAGTACTTGTTAGCTTTTAAAACAAAATGTATCATGAAGAGAAGGAAAACCAGTCCAGTGAAGACACAGAAACAAGAGCCAAATGTTTAACCCAATAATCGAAACCCTTCTGTCCACAGTGTCAAATGCAGCACTACTGTCAAATAGCACAAAAGTCCATTGATCCCACCATTGATGGCCATCAACAGATGATTAAATACCTTTTATAAACCAAACTGAGAAGCATCATAAATTCACAGTCAGGCACATCAAGATCTAATCTGCCTTTCTTGCCCCTTTTCCAAGCTTCTGTTTATTAATGGCAGCTTTGAAACAGGATGCAACTAAACTGGCATCCCAAAGTTAACTTATTTTTTATTAAAGCAATGATCTCTGTGAGTGTAGCCCTGCGTCAAAGAAGCTTTAACAGTAGTGAGCAACAAAGGGGAAAGCATTGAAAGAAGATTCAGAGATTGAAGCTGGAAAATCAAAGGAAGATGATGAGTGTGTTTCAGGCTATGCTATGACTGACAACAGCTCATTAAGGGTGATTGGAGAAAATGAGGTGAACAGCTCAGTGGACTTTGGGGAGTTCAGGTTATGAGTAAACTGAGGAAGCTTTGACCTCTTTATCTCGTAGTGATTTAAAAAATGTATCAGAGGCCTTATCTGAAGCAGCGGTGTGTGATAAAAGAATGAACAAGACTCTTGGCCACCAGAGGAAGAGTTAAAATGTGAGTTAAAGAAGTATTCAGAGCTTGTTAGACAACCACATGTAACAACCATGCATCCTTTTCTATTCACATCCCAATTATAATTTGTGTTGACCCAGCACATCTTAGTAAAATACATGGAAGTTTGTGATTAGGTGAAAAAATTCATTGGGTAAGAAGACATTTGCAGTATATCTGAGTTAAAAAAACCTTTCTGTTCTTTTTTTATATTCCAGTTTGATCCTAGTTATCAAACAATGCAGTCAAGTTCATATTAGTATTCAAATTACTTGAGGAGTTTCCTATGAAAGGAAGCCTAGCAAGTTGCTTGAAATCACCGACTTTGCAAGATGCGTTGAATTTTTATTTCTTTTTCTCTTTTTACTTTCTGTGTAAATTTGCCCTTAATACAGATGGTAAGAATAAGACTTAACGTAATACCTACTTAAATAGTTTGTCGCTTTTAAATGTGTGAAAACCATAAATGGAACAACTTACCAATAATATAAAAATGAATTTCAGCTTACAACATAATGGGCTAATAATTGTTAGTCATAGAAAAACAATTTCCATCCTGGGTTGTAGCATTTTCCACCGAAGGATTCAGTGGACCTCATCAAGGTCATTCTTTAAGTAATATTTTTTCATATTTAATAATGTAAATTTACATATCCAAGCTAATAAATTTTATTATGAATGAACACATACTTCTTTTATTGGGTCTTTCATCCATAATTAAAGAGACAGTGCTGATTAGTTTGTATCCCTGAATAATTAAGTACGATGGTTTTGCCATACAGCTTTTGATAAGCAAACTCATGAGCAACAAGTACTTATTTCCAAGAAATACCATCATATTTATGTTTCATTGCATTATTATCCTGAATTGTTAAGAAGTTTTCAAGATCTTCCAATAACAAAATCACTTATTGAATTATTGACTCAAAAACTATATCTTACTGTTGGCTACATATGACATTATTTCCTTTTTTTATATTTAAAATGTCCACAATTAGGATCAGGCTTTTTTTGTTGTTGTTGGGGATTCTTCTACACTGAAGATCTTAATCACTGCTTGCAGCTTTGCTATTTTGGTTTACTGTGGATCTCCGTCTTTCAAATCGCAAGCAAAACATAGTTGACATGTTACGAGAGGAGGGAGCTGCGGATATTGCCTTACGAGGCTGGAAATTGAGAAGCATGTGGCCTACTTTAGGAGATGTCTCTAAACAGGGTCACTCCGTAGAGTCTGATGTTTGCTAACTGCAGGAATGCTTCGGTCTGTATCGACGTTCAGAGACAGCGCGCTCAGGAAGTCTCTCATCAGGGGCGCAATTAGAGAAATGCAGCAATACTGACCTGCTGGAGCTCTGCTGCTGTTAATAGAGGATGAAGTATGGGTGTTTGCGTGTATGTGCCTGTGAGGAGGGTGGGGGGTGTATTTCCGATGGGATGCTGAGTGAGCACTGGAGCGATTAAGAAAGAAGCAGACAATCGAAGAGGCTGTTACCTGGACGACATTCTCTTTAAACAGCTGCTGCATCCAGATGAAGATTCACAACAGAACAACTCCACTTCAAAACACAAACAAGATCACTGCAACAGCCTCTAACTAAATGGAATTAACCCTCATGTTATGTTCATTTCTGAGGTACAGCAATAATGTTCGTGGGTTAATTTGACCTGGGGAGTGTTTTATCATGCAGTAGTGTCAAGAAACCAAAAAATTCCTCCAAAACATTTTTGTATCTGATTATTAACTCCAATACTAACCATTTCAATCAATATTTGTGCGATGATGTTTTTTTTTATTTCTCAGAAATTAAGGATTAATGACAACAACTTACTCAATTACTCATTTGGACATAAAAAATTGAACTTACATTTTTTAAGTCCACTGAAAAAAACCTAGACACAAAAAAACAATCATTTCCTTGAAATTGATCTTTGGTAAGTTTTTTTATATTACTTTTTTTTTTTTTCAATGGGTGATCTTTATAATTGAACTTGAGACACACATACTGTTCAAGGTCAAATTGGCCCGCCAAATAAAATCAAGATAAATGAGTTATGCAGAGAGTATTTATGTTTTCCTCCACTTCTACTGTCACTCAGTGTGGGTGGAGTTTGCCCACGGGAACGGAAAAGGTTCCCGTCAAAAGTTATATGAACACCTGCTTTCTCGCAGTTCATAGTGAAGTAAAGAGAATAGGGAGAAAGTGGGCTTGTGTGTGTCTGTGTGTGCTTGTGTGTGTGTGGTGTGTTGTGTTTGTGTGTCTGTGGTGAAATATGCTTCATAGCTGTAAGGAAACATATAGAATTGGACATTTTTAATCTTTTTTTGCACTTTAACTTGACTGCTGGGTCAAATTGACCCGAACAGTATTGATGTAACAAGTAGATGCAGGGGGGGTTACAAATGTGTAAAATGAATAAATTTTCAATTTATATGTAGAGTGCACCTATTAAGACAAGTAGAAAAAGTTTCATGCAAAAAAAATACTTCCAACTATTTTTTTTTTTTTTAAATTAAACTTTAAAACGGGTCAATTTGACCAGCAACATAACAGAAGAGTTAAAAAAAATCTAAAAATAAAAAGAACACAGAAAAAAAAATACTTGTATTTTTTGCATCTGTTAAAACCTTCATCTTCTTTTGCAGGCAAGAGTTATTTCCTGAAGATTGATTGTATATCTTGTGCAAAGCTAAATCACACAGGGAATTGCTTGCATAAAGATTCATTTTCTTAGTAACTTAGAAAATGATTTAAAACAAAGTGATTTAGTTGTTTAACATACACTCAATCAATGCTTTTAAATTTTTTTTTCTGGTCTCAGCATATGTGAACAAGCTGTTGAATTTAGTAAAAAAAGAAAATGAAGGACCAGATTTTTAAAAATCCTCATGTTTGGTTAAAATCCTGCATTGAACATTTGTAATTTCCATATCTTTATTTTTAATAGAAAACTTGAATATGTGTCAGAAAGGAATATATTTATCACAATTTAAATTGTTCATTTCTTTGTCATCCTTTAAAGCTGTCTTTGTGACGACCATTTATAAAATCTAAGTTTTTTTTAAAGTAAAAATACTAAAATATTTGACATGCCTTTGTCTTTAGCCACCTTTACTCTGACACTTCTAAAAAAAAGTCTATTGCCTTTATGTGGTTAAATATCAGAATTTCCAAGAAGTATAAATACTTTTTTAAAGCTCTGTAGATAACACAACAAGTTCATTCAGTGTTCTCATTATAATTATTTCTGAGCATGGGCATTAATTTAACTGTTACATTTTCAACAGCTCATTTGTTGCATTTGTATTAATTCTTCTTTTTCTGACACTGAAAATTCCTTTTCTTTCATTTTTCATGGGAGATTTTAGCCAGAGAAAAGACTGTGCTGCAGTTTTAGAGGAGTTAATTACAGGAAGTACTAATTGGCACGAAAGTCATGGCTAAAACTGGGGAATAGAAGTTCTTCAAATTTAATTTGATTTTAAATATTTCTGACATGTCATTATTGCGATTAACATTTAGTAAAGTATGAAATGTATTTTTTTTTTTAGGTCAGTCATGTTCTCTCAGTCCAGTCAGTTGGGGTATTTTTAACATTGATGAGGTCAATTTAACATGCATGTCTTTGGACTGCAGGACACAACTGGATTACCAGAAGAAAAGTTCTGCATGCACAGCGGAGAACATGAGAACATTCAAAACCCAGTTCCTAACAATTCTTACTATATCAGCCAGGTTTTTTTTCTTTTTTTTTACTGAAATGAAAGGTAATATATTTTCAAATTGTTCCTTCAACTCCAATTATATCATTTTAAATTGAAGATATGTCAACATTCAAAGGAAGGACTTTTGTTTGTTGAGCCAATAGTTTGACTAGACTTACCACACAACCTCTTTTAAAAGCAGTTTTACAGTGACTCCTGAAGCATTTAGTCACCACCAACAAGTTGAAAATGTATTTTTATTTATTTGCTGCTATTTATTTTGATAATTATGAGGAAAATATAACAGTTTAACACACAGCAGTTAATGTTTCAGTTTCAACAGTGTGATTTCCATGATGCTAGAAAATTTATACAAGAGCAGCCCGATGCTAATCAGGATGATCATCGAAACTGTTTTTAACCGCTTCCATGCGTTAGCAGCATGTTTTTGTTTTTTTTTTTGTTTTTTTTTTAAATAACCCTTAAATTTCAAATTTGTGCACTAAAGAATGAAAAGAATAAACGTAAAACCCATCCTGGTACGTCTTTAAAAATGTCAAATTGCTTTCAGTAAAAGTAAAAACATTGCATCCTGACTATAAATGAGTGAAAACAACATCTCCATTTAGAAATAATCTCACAACAATTTGCTCCTCTATTCTCCTGTGCATTCATCATCACCGTTAATGTGTGAAATTAGGCCATAGCTGATGCAAACAGCCTCTCTGTTTTTCTCTCTTCAGCAGTCACCACTCCTCCCGATGCTGACAGCGCCTCAACAAGCAGCACCAGCTACACTTTAACTGTTATTTTTGTCCATGTATTATTTATAGGCAGTTTTTACTAATAGCAATCACGGTGACCTTATCGAGTGCTGGTCATTAGTATGCGCAGAAAAGTTTAAAGGGAGGGAGAGGGTAGTGAGGAAGCAGAGAGCATTACATTGTTTATTTTCTCTAAAAGCATTCCTGCTTGCATGTTGGTGACGTCCTAATTAATGCCAAATGCAAAGTTTTAAAAGGTCATAATTATAAAGAGATCATTGAAAAATCCTTTTCAGCTTCTGCTTCTGGTTCCTCTGAGTTGTCTTTTTAAAAATATATGTGCTTTAGCGCCTCTAAAGGCTGGCTACAGCTCAAGATGAATGTGAATTGTAAAGCACTGAAGCTGCAACTACGTTAATGAGGTTACATAAATGTATTAAGACGTGTTTTAATAAACATAACACAGAAATGCAGAAAAAAAAGATAATTATGCTATGTTATCCGCCCTGCAAGCTGCTTCATTAAATTTTCTGCCTCCATGGATCCAAGTTTATTTTCTTTTCCTTCGGTGTAAAATTCAAAGGGGATTTTTTTTTTTCCTTTCAGATGCTCTGTTTTGCAAGATGTCGTGGGCAGTATATAAATCAGCCACCAGGGGGGGAACAAATGCAGCAAAAACATGTCACAGACAATCACTTCACTGACAGATGAACAGTCCTGACAGGCTAGAACATTTCATCTTTTCTATTTGTTCCTCTCCTGTAAATGTCTATTTGGGAGAAAAATTAAAACCCATGAGGATTTTTCCCCTCCTTTCTCTTGACGACATAAAGGTACCTACATGCATGAAGGATGCAGACTCTGTTGTTTGCTTTGTCATCCTCACAGTCTGTCCTGGGCGTGATTCTCAGCTCCAGATTTCCTGGTTGTGTGTGCGGCGCGTTCCTCAGGGTCCTTCGATTTCCTCCCACAGTCTAACTGTAAACTCTAAATTGCCCACATGTGTTTTTCAGAAAAACATCCAATAAAAACTTGATCAACCTTCAGCTGCCTCTGACCCTGAATGGGAATAAGACGAATAGATAGCACATATCGGCTCCCAGCTTCTGAAATGAATCAATTCATCTCACCTCGATAAAAAAAAAAAGCCTCCTGAAAATGCTCTTTTTCATCTTTGGCGTCAAGAGGTCCTGGGAGTGACTATAATGTAGGCTTTGTGCTTCAGACTTCAGACAACCTGCTGCAAATGCAATTTATTCAGCTTCCAAAACCAGGAAAAAAAAAAAAAAACATTAATAAATAAATAAAAATTCTGATTAATTTTTTGAGAATACCTAAACAATTTTACTACAGTGGATATAAAGAGATTATATTACATTAATAAACTCTCTCTAAGCGATCATTCCGCATGGTTCTGTTATGGTACTTACCTTTCTATGCGACTGAATTTTCTCTGTGTCTGAGCCAAATGAAGGAGAGTGATAGGTAGCAGCAGTCTGTTTGTTCTTAAGCATTTTAGTTCCCCTTCCATTCACCACATGTGTAGTGTTAGCTCGAAGTGACTTTTTAGAGCCAAAAGGATTGATGTTTTAACAACTGCATTACTGCAGTGTAGATAGGAAGACCTGCACAACCACTGCATGTCTTGCAGATGTCAATTAATCTGGTCAAACAGCGCACATCAGATCAAAAATGTAGAAACTGCAATGTACAATCGCCCTGATGCTGCAAGAATTGTAGTGTTTTGATTTACAGTTTCGTGTCAGGAAGTCTTTCCTTGCTGTTTTTAAACTATAGCCAGACTAGATTAATGACGGAGCACTTTTAAATCTCTCTATAGGTTGCTATTTTGCTATTTTGTTAAGTTTGCAAACTGCTGCTCTCAGACAACATTTCTCTACTTTTCCCTGATCACTGGATGAAGCACAATTCAAACCTTCACTTTTTGAAACTGAAATTCAAACTGCAGACTTTGCAATCATAATTTTTTCCTGGTTAGACATTGTGCTGTCTGAGTTTAACATCTTCTCCAACTTTTGGCTTTTTGGAGTTATGAGCTGCATTGTGCTGCTTTTTTTTCCTTTCAAACTTTTGACATGTTCTGTTTCAGCCCTTAGTCTGATTATTGCTTTGCTGAGCTACAAATCATAACACAATTGAGAGGACAAGGAGTAAAAAATAATGATGAAGTTGTAACATTAATAATAATAGCCACCCACAACAGTATTTTTGTGGATGGCTTTTATTCACCAAGAGGTTTATATTTATCATCTTAAGATGAGGAATGGGGGTAAATATTTGCCCTAATAATGGAGTGATGAGATCCTGTACATCCTGCTGCTGTTGTTTTGAGTTGCATCTTTCATCAGAACTGAGCTTGTCTGTGAATTCAGAGATACGAGGTGTGAAGAAAAGCAGAACCAAGCAGATTCATGGTGAACTCTCTGCAACCTGCCAGCTCCTTGCAAGTTTGTTCTGAATGGCAGCTCCCTCCTATTGATATCAGCTTCAGGGCATAAATTATTCAGGAAGAAATAAAGGTGCTACCTGTGTCTTTGCAGATCTTTTACTCATGAAATTTGATTTTATTGGGAACAGGCAGATTTGACAAATAGTAAGGAGCAACCTACATTTTGAAAACTGATTAAATTAACGCCACAGGCTGAACTGGAAGACAACAATACAGCTTGTGAATGTCTTTTCTTCACAGTCCTTTATGTATCTAAATGTTTTTAAGGCTGCTATTTTGATAAGATATATTCTCCTCTTTTGGAACTGACAGCGATGGAAAACTGAGATAAAGCCCCAGCATTGCCTAAATTAATCCTTGTCATCGTTCTTAAGTTAATGATGTGCTTTAATGTGATGCATGTTCTTAAAGCCCCAAAGGCATCGGAGGAAAAGCTCCTGAAAAAGGTTATCGCTGCAATCGGCTTAAAGCTTAGTTGCCTGGATTGCATAGTATCAGGGTGGCTTTGGGGGCATTAAATACGTAATTTTGAGTTATTTGTGTGAACCACATCCAAATGTGTTGTTGTTTTCTTACATCTGACTTCAACAGAAATGTTAATTGTCTTGAATAAACTCAAAGACCAGTCTATAAAAAAGTTATTTAGGATTTAAGTCCACTTAGAAAAGGACAAAGAAAAAAAAAATTTATGTGTTATTTTTTGCTTACATAATTGGATAACGCCAATTATTGTTGTGTTGAACAAGGGATTTATGTGGCTGTGTGGGGAAGGAATTTCATAGCAGTTGCGCAATTGCCAGCACAATTGCCACAAAAAGTGTGGGATAGGTTTTGACCAGTTTATGCCTTTTGCATTTGTAGAGAACAGGAAAAGAAATGAGAAGCCAGACTTTCACTTATTCCTTATTATGTACAAACTAGCATTAGCACTGCAGCACACCTAACTGCTCTAAGAGGCTACAAAGAAAATTAAAAGCTGTGCAATACATATTAATTAGTTCATTTTTTCCACATACATAGAAAAGGAAAGTAATTGGTTTTCCTGTACAAGTTAGCATTAGCAAGCATGCTGCCACACCTAAAAAGAACATTTAAACACTACCAGCTAGAAGATCCAGTTTTCTGGTCAATTTTTATAAGTACATTTATATGAAACATGAAGTTAAAAAAAGAAGCAATTTAAAACTCCAGTGGGCTAGTCCTTCAGTGTATCTTGTTTTCAATATCATTTTTATTTGATCTTGTCTTTTGCTCAATCTAGTGTTAGTTCTGCGGCACAGATATCTGTTAGCTGAAGGAATACCTAGCTGCAAACGTATTTGCATGTTTACTTCAAAAGTTGTGTGATATATTTTGATCAGCTCGTGTGTGTGTGTGAAGGGAGGAAAGTGACAAAAAAAGAATTGGCAAAATATTTAACTTTTTCCTGTTTATGTATAAGTTGGTGTCAGCGCTGTAGCGCAGCTGGCTGTAGCAAAAAGATGGAAAAGTATCTTTTTAAAAGATTATTGCTTCAAAATACCTCACTTACTTTTGAATCCTGGTAGCTACCATGTGGTAGATCATTTTTAGAAGGAAAGTTTAGTACAACCGTACCAGTTTTCCCCACATCCATCTATAAAATTGTCTTCCTATACATTTACCATCTTTCATTTATAATTAATACGAAGAATAACAGAAAATGGATTGCAAAAGTGTTGCACCCAGATCAGAATCTGAACATTTATCTAGAATAAGGACATTGCAAGCATCTTTCTTGCAGTTTGTTGTGAGGCTTAATCTCAGTTTCTTCCCATCCCCATCAATGTATTCTGCTTTGGGGATGTTTTCAGCATCGTTTCTTCCCTCCCGCTACATGCTTCAGAGATCTGGTGCCCCCTGAGATAAAAACCGATCTCTGACATGAAACCAGAGCCGTGAGGAAATATCAAAGAGCATAACTGAATCTCAGAGCCAAGAGAAGGGGGTAAAAAAACACTGGCTTTGTGTGCCAAATGTGAGCCTGACTGTCAGTCTAATGGACTGTAAGTAACACCAGCAGAAATGAGAATCAGGAAACAGGCTGAAGTAATTAAACAAACCAGTTGATTACTTCCTTTACTAAGGTTTCACTTCATTGTCAGATGTTTTAGGATCACTACGAATGCGCTCTTGTTTTGTGCTTTTTTAGACTAGTTGGTACAAAAGGAGGCCTTTCTGCCTGCTTCGTTCATTTACAAAATAAAGAGTGAGCTCTTTAAAAAAAAAAAAAAAGGTCTTGGAAAAAACTCATCTGAAAATGTGGTTGCAAGCAGTTTAGCTCCCACCAGGTCTGCTGTGGTTGCCTCCGATAAGAGACTCTGGATAAAATATTTTTTCAATCTAATAAGATGACATTGTTAGATTCAATGTCATCTTATTATCAATGTCACCAAAAAGACATTTCTGAGTTAAGTTCAGTTATTTCAAAATGACTTGTTTTTTAAAAGTCTGAATTTCTCATTTTCAAAGACATTTATTTTCGAATGGCAAAGCATTTTGTGAAATATAAATAACTACTGCCTCACAATCCTCATCCTGTCTACTGCTACCTTTGCAGAGATCCAACACCATTCAAAGCCAAGGACATGTTTCATGAAAAAAAAAAATAATAACAGAACACCGTTCAGAGGATTGTGCTCCTTTGTCTTTCATATTTTGTTTTTGTTGCCTTACAGACCAGTCAAGGCTAAATGTTTGCTGTATCTGTTTTACATCATTCTGCACTTTGCTTGACATGATGTAATAACTTTAAATACTGAGTAAACTCCTTTTTTGTTCCATTTTATTTTTTGCATGGCCTTTACTTTTTGCCTAAGTGAAATATGTGTTGTTTCTGCTGCAGTCTTGATAAAACACACCGTTTTATCAAAAACGCGCTTCTTCGGGATGAAAATAACTATTCCCCCACCAGTTTGCAAATCAAACCACTTTGACTTTTATTCAATCAATGTCAGGACATTAAAGATGCATTTCAAAATAAACAAGAACATGATATCAATCCAGTGCGGTTAAGACAGCACTTGTTTTGTTTTTGTTGTTATTTTTTGTTTTATGTTTTTTTTTTTTTTTTTTTTTTTGACTGTCAGCTGGTTCAGAAATCTTTCAGCTCTGTGTGGAATTGTGTGGAATAAGGCCTCAACTGACTGCTCAGACTGTGGTGACTCTCATGACCAGCTCTCTTGTGCTATTGCTGGGTTGGCTGCGGGCCTCTGGCTGCCTCAGGTGGCTGAGTAGGTGGAGGATGTTGTAGGGACAGTGTTGGTCTGGCACCGTGGTGCCGCTTTCGGGGTCTACGTGCGCTCCCAGTTCCCCTGTGGCCGTCACCACGGCCGTGGAAGTGGAGCCGTTGGCTGTGGAGGCCACCACCATCAGGGAGGAGTTGGAGGCGGACACTCCTATCCCGTTCTGGTAGCCCTGACCGGGCTGAGACAGAGTCCTGTCCACCACGGCTTCCTTCAGGTCGTCGCTGTCCAGCGATTTGTCATAATTCAGAACCTTCCACTGCTGGTTGACGGCCTGCCAGCGGTGGAAGATGCGAAACACAGAGGGTCCCTCGTGGACAATTAACGCTGTGGAAAGGAGAGTGGCGGTGAGATAAAGTCAGTGTCTGGCTGCAGCCTTAATGACACCATAGAGTGATATCCATGCAGTGTTCTCACAGTGGTAAAGCCAGCAGAAAGTATAAACTGACACAGCTGCAGAACAAAACACACTCATTCTTCAAGCACCTCGCCGTAAAGTCGAGATAAAATCTTTATTTGTGCGATCAAGTAAAGCCACGGAGCAACTTATGACACCGCAACAATCACCGGTTTTGGATTTAGGTCGGTAAAAACGATGCATCTGCTCACTGCAGTTGTTCGATAACGTCTTATCTCGGCCCAAAATTGCTTATTGATTCATGTTCATTGAACTCAGTATCTGGAAAATTGGAGTCAGTCTTGCCCGCAGTTGCCTGGACCCCGAGGATGTGCTGGATCAAGTGGTGAAAAGGTAAACAGAACAAGAGCAGTTTCACTCCTTTAATGAGAGACAATTATTTGTATGCGCTCATCCTTTAGTAGGATGTTATTGAGTGTTTAAATGTTTTAACTACTTCAATCTATTTTTCATGACTTTTTGATGGTATTTTAATTTTTTATGTTGCTCGTTGAGGGCCTCATGCCCCATCCTGCATTTTGTCACATTACAACCACAAATTTAGCAGAATTTTATTGCAGTTTTATGCAACAAACCAACAGAAATTAAATTTTATTTTCACAAGTAAGTCTAAAAAGTGTAGAATGCATTTGTATTCAGGCCGCTTTCCTCTATTATCCCTCATTACAATGCAGTGCAACCGATGATCTTCAGAAGTGCCACAAGCTAATTAGTAAATAGAGTCCACCCATGTGTAATTTATCCTCAAATATCTGAGAAGAGTTGTGTGTCTTGTATTCAGCCTCTGAGTCAATACTTGGTAGGACCAAGTTTCACTGAAATTACAACTGAAAGTCTTTTGGGTTGGGTCCATGTTTGCAGCTCTAGAAATTAGCATCTCTGTCCACTGAGCTCATCTTGAGTCAGTGGACAGTGTTTTTAAGTGTGGTCACAGATTCCCAATTAGATTTGGGCTTAGTGTTTCTCTGGATCATTCATTGAATTAATGGCTGTATTGCGCCTCCCGATTTTATCAGCATTTCTGAGCTAAACCTTTTTAGCTCTGGCTAAATTTTCATTGTTTTTTGTCCTGCTGGAAGGTGAGCCTCTAACAAATCGCATTGCGGTATTTTCCTGTATTTAAAACCACCCGTCTTCCCATCAGCTCATCGCCTCAGCATGCTGTTGTTGCCACCACAAGGTTTTACTGAGGGGCTGGGGTGTTCGGGGTGTTACATTTCTGCCACAGTTAACGCTTCGTAGGCAGAACAAAAAGTTACATTCTGGTCTGATCTGACCAGAGCAACTTCTGCCCTGCCTGCTGTGCTGCTCTCCGTGGCTTGTGGAAAACTAGAGAGAGGACTTCTCGTTGCTCTTCCACAAAATCCAGATCTGTTGAGTAAGCAACTTGTCAACAGATTCACCTGAGCTGAGGACTTCTGACAAATACTCTCCTTGTCTAGTTTGGCAGCTTAGATGGGCGGGAATGATATGTTAGGTTTCCAGTGGCGCTATACTCAATTTCAAACGTTTTAAATTGAATGGTAACTTTGTGAAACATTAAGACTCTGGGATAAACTTCTCTGTGTTCCCATCTTTATATGATGCTGTTTGTTCACAGTGTTCTCTGAGGCCTTCACAAATCTTGACGATGAATTACACACAGATGGACTCTCTTAAGGTTAAGTGACTCCTAAAGGCATTTGATTGCTCTGGATTTTAGGAGTTAGGAGTACTGGGGACTGAAAACAAATGAGTGACACACCTTTCAGATATTTTTGTTTTAAAAAAATAAATAAATAAAACCATTTTCCTTTTCTTTCACAATTATGCATTACTTTGTGTTGGCCTATAAGATCCTAATAAATAATAATTATAAAACAGTCAGAGAACACCTTTGCGACGGACTATAAATGTGATTGATGAGTAATAAAGTGTTACTACTCTGCATAAAAAATAGAGCTTAGTTATGATGTATTATTACTACTTAGGTCCTTAGATCCGAGTAATTTCTTCTGTCCTGCTCTCTCTATGGAGGCTAATCAGGTCTCTCCTCTTTTACGTCTACCAGGTGACAAGTTAATCTCTGTAAAGTGCCACGTTAATGACTGCGCAGTCAATTCTCGCCACCAAACCGGAGACAATCAATCTCCTCCTTCCCCTCCTCCTCTCCCTGCTGTCTGTCTGCTGCAGCAGCACAAGTTGGAGTTTTCTTAAGGTGGAATTCATCCAAAGCACGCGGACCCTCAAGCAGCAAAAGACGGAGAGCCAGCTTACAGTACAGATGGGATATGTTTCATTTTGGACACCCACTCAAAATCTGAAAAAAAAAAGCGGCGAATAGACACCTCGGTGCGCCTTATTACCTCTGATGTTATGACAGTACACAGCAAGCTTCAAAAGTTTCCTGGAGTTTCAGGCTGTAGCTTTTTATTAGAGATTAAAATGGAGTTCAGTAGATTTTTCAATATCTAGTGTTGATGTTTAATTTATTATACAAAGTTTGTTGCAGCAGACTTTCATCTTTAATGTCGAGATTAAATATGTAACCGTGGCCATGCAATGCTTAACTAACCAATGCAAATGGATACGAAGCACCTGAGCGCGCTGTATAGATTAATGCCATCGATTGTCAATAGCTTAAATGGTTTGCCGCATTCACAAATACTGGCTACAGCCTGAACAAGCGTGGTATTTACTTCTGCCTCTTGAGCACACCTGGATTAATGCGAGCAGACTGGAAGCACTCAATATCACTCTAAATCACTGTCTCACACTTCTGCAAGAACAGTAAACATCAGGGCTTCCTGTGAGGCTCCTCACCGATGCAGACGACGTCCATGAAGCCGTACATGCCGTAGCATATCTGGAAAAGCAGGTCTTGGCGCTGCCAGCGAGCCGACGGGCTGAAAGAGGACCAGACCAGCCAGGAGATGCTCGCCATCAAGAATAAGGAACCCAGTATGGCTGCTGCTATCTGCACTTTCTCTATCACAGTCAGGGAGATGGCCTGCCACTGCAAGAGGACACACAGTACACCTCAGAGCTTTGGTTTTTATCTGATCCTCTTACTTCAGAGGAAAACGTTAAAACAGAGCTGAGCAAACCAACAATCACTTTTTAAATGATGACTCATTCAAAAGTGAAATGTCAGATTTATTTGTTACAGGTAAGGTCAGAAATTTACACACATTCATAATAGGAACATTTGTGTATTTTGTTTCATTTTTTTCACAGAAGAAGACAACATATCACCTTCCTAAAATAATGTCCTAAGTATTTTTTTTTTTTTTTTTGCCAAAAGTGGTTTTTTTCTGTCTAAAAAAATAATCACTTAACAAAAGGGGTGATTTTTATTTATTTATTTATTTATTTATTTATTTATTTATTTATTTATTTATTTATTTATTTCCAAAATCTCTTTTGGCTAAAAAAAATGACTTAAGGTGCTATTTCAGGAAGATACTTAATTAAATTCAACTCTGTTTTTTTTTTGTTTTTTTTTATCAAGCCAATTCTCAACAAATGTCCTCTGAAACAACCACGTCCTCTTTACATACAGAAATACATGATACATTCCTTCATAAAGAGAAACTTAGTCAATTAAATTTCAATATTTTCCAATTCAGTCCAAGTTATGAATGCAGTACAGTTCAGTTTATTATGCCAGCTGGTTAAAAAAAAGTCGACCACATCAAGCCACCGACTTAGCAAAAAGTCCGTCCTTCTAAAGGAGTGCAGGGTGGAAATTATGAATCTAGGCTTAAAGCTATAGATGCAACCACTCATGTGCGCCTGAATATTTAATAATATGGGATATCTAAGTTACTTTTTTGCCTCACTTGCTCATTCAACCCAACATTTTTCTAGCCGTCAATAAGCCTCTGGCACAATTCTGCCTGGATATTTGACAACTTTCCTTGCTATAAATGATAGCTCTTATTTGAGCCTGTTTGTTTCTTGGAGCTTCAACAGTGCAAAGGTCAGAGTAATTTCAGAAACCTTGTGTTATGTATTTGAGGTTATTGCTTGAGGTTTGGCAGTTTCTGGATTGTTCCTAAATTTGCTAACCAGTTTGGGTCAGATTGTTGGAACTGGGATCTAATTGGATGCTCTAACAGAACAATGATGCCAAACTACAATCCAAACTGGTTTTTAGGTTGATAAATGATGTTAACATTAAGCTTAAAAATTAGCTTGACATTACAATTTATTTAAAATGTGTGCACTATGGTTAAAAGCCAGAAAACCAATCAGTTTAATTAACCTCAAACAGTTCTGCCAAGAAGAGCGATCAAAAGTCCAATCAGAACAATGCCAGAAGCTTGTTGGTGGGAATAAAAATGATGTAGTTTCTCTGCAGTTTGCAAGGGAGCATTTATCTAAGAATTATTACAAAATTAATATAATGTTTATGCACATAACGAGTGCGTCTAAACTTTCCACCAGAACTGTGTTTCCCCAGTCGAATACTTTCTTTCTGATATCAGTCTTACCACAAACTCCCTCAATAACGTTCTTGTCACACCACTAGAAGCTAAATCCGAGAGGAAAGTGTGTTCTCTCTGTTTTAAGGATCAAAGAGAGAAAGACTTGTTTAATTCAAAAAGCCCATTTTTTTCCCTCCTTGGTTTATGATCAAAGCAAAACTAGAACTGAACCTCTTTCTTTTTTCTTTCTTTTTTTTTTTTTTTTACAATGCAAGCTCTCAAAACGGAGTTTCGAGCTTGACATCCAACAAACAATTTGATATGAAGACAAATATGATGAGACGAGGGGAAACAAATATTTTAATACTTAGTATTTATTATATTTGTCAGGGCGCTGTTTGTAGTTATTCCCAGTAATCCCTGACTGGTAGGCATTTAAGGAGAATGTGATCAAATCTGAAAAGCACTTTCGCAGTAGCACTTTTTGCTTCCAAGCCTTACCTGTAATGGGTTCTTGGTGCTGATGGCAATGACCTGATATTTGTAGTAACAGAGCTCGCAGGCCCAGGAGCCTCTCTCGCTGATCCATTTGATGAGGCATGGCTGGTGGGTGCAGCGTACCGACCCACTGCAGCGACACGGGCTCAGGAGCTCTCCCTGCAGGGACAAACACTCAGTCAAGAAGGGATCCTGTGGATTTTCCTTTTCCAAAGAACCACATTTTTCTGGTTATTTTCTTGCTGTTCCTTCTACATTTTGGACATTAAGGTAAAAAAAAAAAAAACAATACTTGGTTGGGTTTAATTCAATGTAAGTTCCAGAAAAATCTAAACTCTCAATTAAATTATTATTTAATTTAATTTAATAATTTAATTATTTATTATTATTAAATAATGGAAAACAAGTTAAAAATGTACTCCTTTGTCTTTCTTTCTTTTTTTTTTTTTGTATGCATATTTTTCCAGACTTAAAGTCAAATTCCAGACATTTATGAGATCCCAGAATAACCTGGGGGAAAAAAAATCAGCTGTAGATAAATTTAAAACATGATATATTTACTTGTTATGTAAAGCTTGATTGATGCCTGTGATTCAGAGGAAAACACTGCCTACAGTAATCACTGACAGCCAGACAACAACTAGTTCTCTCATCTTATTTACTCCGCCATTGTTACCCGCCTACACACGATATTCTGAATTACACTACATACACAGATATATATCTTTACTCTGGCTTATTGATTTTGCAAGGAGTCTCAATGTGCATTAGATACAGGAACACACACTCCCATACACAAAGCAGGCCGCAGCCCGCAGCACCATTCAGGTGTGAAATGAAAGCTTTGCCTTACACCTACTTGACAGGCAAATACTTGATTACTGCTACTGTTGAAGATGGAGGATTAACCACCGAAGGCTAAATGGAAACTCAAAGCGCAACTAAGCTGCAAAACACTGTGCTAAACGTACATTGATGCAGCAGCTCGTTAAATGATCGAAGTGTTGGACAAAGCATTAGAACTAGTGAAAGAGATTTAGGGATTGTCTCCATAAAGACATTGTACCTCATGATTTCAAATACAACTTGACAGAAACCAGTTTGATCAAGCATCAGCAGGGGGAAATGACATTTGATAGGTCCAAAGAGGCTATTGTAAAGAATGAGACCATGATAAATCATTTTCTAAGTATTTCCCACTATAAATCCTCTACAATTTAACTGAAAAACTAATAAAACTATTAGAATAAAGCTACAGTAACCTGGTTTCATCCATTCGCTTGATTGAAGGCTGGATCACACATCTTGACTTGACAATGTTTTCCAAAAGTAAAAGTTCTCTAAGTGTTTAAGATTATGGAGATCTTTTTGACTATAGATCCCTTTAGGGGGAAACCACTGATCTGTCTCATATTTAATTCTCCTGTCCGACATAAATATAAATTTTTCTCTCATGACCTTTTCTCTCGTGAGAAAAGGTCATGAGACCTTTTCTCATGAGAAAACCTGATATTTGTATCGGATATATGTTCTGATACAAATATCAGGACATATATCCAGAACATATTTCTGGATGTTGAAATATGTTTGGACTCACTCTGATGCTGAAAAACCAAAATCTTCATCCATTTGAACAAAAAAATCTAATAAAAAAACAGTTCCTTCTGAAAAAAAAGCCCCAGATATGATGCAGCCACTACCATGTTTTACCATAGCTATAGGGAGTGTTTTGTTCCTTTGTAGCCCATCTGCACTCTGTGGTTTTGTCAAATAATGGATATGGAAAAGAGTAATGGGAATCCCAGTATGAAAACTGAGCCAAATTTCAAATTATTCACTATAATGGTAATTGATGGTAAGTTTGAATTTAAAAAGACAAAATCCTGAAGTTGAAGTAAAAGGAGTCTTAGTTTAAGGGTTGGCACATATTTAACCAGGTTACTGCATCCTTTTTATATTTCTTTTACATTGCTTAGGACATGTGGACATCTTTTGAAAAATTATTTATGGTGGTCAGGTATTTATTTTTGTTTCTGACTAAAGCAATGGAACGTGTTAAGCACAAAACAATACTGGTAAAAAAAAAAGTTATTACTGGCTGAAGACTGAAAACAATAATATCTATTCTAGAAATTGCTGTTCCACTTTCAGTTTAAGTTTAACCTACTTTGCAAAGAAGAATGGACAAAAATGACAAATTGTACACTGAAAAAAAAGAAAATATTTCTTATTTATGGTTAAATACTGGAATTTTATCATGTAAATACAGCATAATTCTGGCAACCATAGCTGCCAGTGTTTCATCATAAATTAGAGATGTTTTTTACATAGATGTTCAGTGCTAATGGAGGCAAACCAGAGACTTTGTTTGCAGAAAAACCTGCACAGAAAACTAGATTTTCTTTAGAGATCACAGAGTGAAAGGGGCTGGATGCAAGTGCATTATTATACTTTTGAATTTTTTTTTTTTTTTTTTACTTTAAAATTATACACTGCTTTTTGTCGTTTCACTGGCTAAAATCCCAATGAAAGACATTGAGATTTGTAGTTGTAACATTAAAATAATGTAAACTGTTCAAGAGGTATGACTACATTTGCAAGGCACTATGCCAATCTTGACATTCATTATGATCTAAAAAAATTAAATGTACCCATTAAAGTCATACCATACCCTGAGAATACTTTTAAAAAAAGCTAAAAGCTTATACATTAATGCTTCTTTCTGGGGTTTTCATCTTAACAAGGCAAAGAAGGGACATGTAGTGAATAAACATATAAATTAGCCCACCCTGTCTGATGTAACAAATCCCCCTTCCTCTCTCTTCTTTCAGCTGAGGTATTAAATTCTGAGGTTAACGCCGCATTTCCTCTTCCTGTCTATAACGAGCAGAAAGATTGAAACAGAAACACCCACAAAAAAAATAGAAAAAAAATAAATCTGCAAGTTTCCAAAATATTTCCCCATTATTGTGCTGACATCTCCGACAGATGGAGCAGCACCCCGGTTTGAAGGGAAGAGAGGAAAATCGAGTGAGTTGCAGGAGAAAAGGCTCATCCACAGATGGCCAGGGTGGGAGTGTATTGGCAGGAGCACCAGAACACTTCTGTCGAGTCCAGTGGGACTCGGGCCGCTCGCTGCGACTGGCCCGATTGCAGCCAAGAGCTGAAACCCGGATCACTCCTATACAACAGTGGCTGGAGAAGGCAGGGGAGTCCGATAACAAACATGGCATCATAGCCGACACATGCAGAAAGTGGTAACTTACTGTCCTTTTGCTGATCAAATGGAAATGCATCCAGGAAATGCACTTCTTTGGCTGCATTATTCCACCTCCCTGTGCTGCATTATCCCAAAACAACCCAGAACATCTAATTTTCTCCGTATAAAATTAGCTCGTATTGCTATGGATATATAATGGGATGAAAATAAATTAGGTTGGGCTATTCACATAAGAGCCTGGAATCAATACGAGTGAACTCTATTAACTCCAGCTGAGGAAAACTGTAGTATAATATACTAGCTCACACAGAAACTGACCTAAAGTGATTTTTATAATGGCCAATAATATCCAGGCTGCAGGCATTTATTCTATAAAACATTAAAAAAGCGATTCTTCTGTGGATTTTAATAGTCTACAAAACAAAAGAAAAAGTGAGCCCAGAAAAGTATAAATTAAAATGTAGATCATAAAATTTCACCTTTGCTCACACTGACATTTTTATGAGAACGGTGACATTTATAGAAATAAAATAAAGGCCTCTCATCCAGCTCTATACATTAACATCTTCAGTCTGTTTACCTCCCCAAACACAAATAATAAAAAAAAAGAAGTGAAGTGTTTATGTAACTTGTTTATCTCCCATTCCCAACAAATGGCTGAGCATCCTATCCTGCGTACAGCTAGCATACAAAGTGCCTCTATGCTGGAAGGCCATATAAAAATAATGATGCCAACTTGACCCTTAAGGCCTCTCTTTGCGCTCTGGAAAACATGTTTTCCAAGTGCATTATTCCTGATAAGATTTAGGAATGAAAGCCTATTCTTCTTTTCTAGACAAGCAAGAAATCCTATAGTTTCAACATACGCTAGAAATAATAGAAGGACAACATAAGGACCTGTCACACATGTACATATTCCTCAGTGTTTAAATATGCGTGATTCAGTCAAAGATTTTCCAGAACAATTGCTCTGTTTCTGGTTAAAAGCAATAAAAATGATAGTTCTTTCTGTACATGATCCAGGTTAAGGTCAGGTCTGAAAGCGTAGGCTGGGATGAAGCAAATGCTGCAAGAAAGCAACAAAGAACCCCCTGTTAGGCCTCTCACTGACCTTTCCCTAAATAGAACAAATAACAGGTTGAAATGCGCTTCATGTTTTTTAAGGAACACAACCATCCGCTCATATGGAAAGAAGAATGCTACGCCTTTGAATTTTCAATGCATCCAACTGTATGGCTAACAGAGCGATTCCCTTATAAGTATTCCACATTATGTCACATTACAACAAGCTTTGACTGATTTTACTGGAGTTTTATGAAGAAAATACTAAGTCTGGCATGCATTTGTATCTTTCTCTTCAATCCCCTTTACTCTGATGGCCCTAATCAAAACCCAGTGCATCTAAATGTGATGTCTGTTTGTAATTTAATTTTGGGCCTTTGAGGCTTGCTAGAGAACATTAGAGAACAAAGAGCAACAACATGAGCAAAGAATACAGCTGAAGGTGAGAGATGAAGATGTGGAGAACTTTAAAGCAGAGATAGATTAGAAAACAATATCACAATCATTCTGAGCCTTATTCAATCCATCGACTGAAGATGGTACAAGAATAAAACAACTGGAAACATATGCATCATTTAGCAAAGCAGCCAAGAGGCCTAGGCTCACTCTGGAGGAGCTGCAGAGATTCACAGCTCTGTTGGGAAAAATCTACAGATAGCACAACTATTAATCCCAAACACAGGTTGACATGAGTCATGTATGGGACCAAAAATGTTTAGTCTATATGTGTGCAAAGCAGGAGGAGATGTATTTTTAAAAAGATAAAATTTCAACAAAAGTAGTTCTGCAAATAGTATATAGGTTTGATGCAATTTGTAAAATACATAACAAAAAAAAAACCCGGTTAAACCTTGTATCGTTTTCCTTTAATGCACTCATTTGTGTTTGTCTATCACTTAAAACCCTTTTACAGTTTGTGGTTATATGTGAGTTTAAACACTTCTGCAATGCATAGTATTTTTTTTTTTCAGATTAAATCGAATAACTTATATACTACAGCTATATTTGCGTGAAAAATGTTACTACTCAAATTTTCTGCAGAATTGGATCACAGAAGGACATGTCAAATGCCCAGTTATTGAATTGGGTAATTTCCTTTAAACTTGTACATTACTGATCTTAAACCAGGCATTTATTTCAGGTTTGCCTGCCTTTAGAAAGAAAACCATTTGAAACGTACCTGTTCCTCTGTCACCTTGACAGGAAAACTCTTAAAGTCTGCATTTTACAACTTTAATATTCTGACAGATAGAAAATGAAAGTCGAAACTACCCATTATCACAGCAGAATTCAAACTGTAAGGCTTACCTCATGGAAAATAGAGGGGAGCTATTACACAAGCTTATTTCATTCAGTGGTGTCATATTAAATCAGAATGCAATCATCTTTCAGTGGCTTCCTCTGTCAGACATTCAAGGCCCTTTCTTAGTGGGATGTTGGAGGAAAAAACCTGCGTCTTCTCTACTCTGTGTCGACTGTCTCAGCCGTGAAGATGGAAGTGTTTTGGAGGTGGACTGTCAGATCAGATACCACCTGACGTAGTTTGGGTGACATCCTAGAGGCTTAAAAAAAAAGCAGATAAATATTGCCAGTACTGCTTGCAACATACAGGGATACACAGAGAGCGCACTCATCTCTCTTTCCGAGCGGAGTCTCATTCTCCTTTACACCTCAGCAGATCCATATCTGGACTCCACCCAAAGCAACAACTCACGGACGGCAGGAAAAAGGAAGATAAAAACATGCATATTGATGGGATGCAATGAAATCAAGTGCTATCGACTCGCTGCGATGTTTCTGGGAAGCCTTAATGAGACATGTTGGAGGAGGCCATGGGAAATACTGCGATTTTTCGCAAGACGGTACTTTGCATGCAGTGCAGAGTCTTGCCGACTATCTGTGGAGTTTCTAAGAAAACAATGACGACGCCTTGTCTCTAAGTCTCATAATGGACCTCATGCCAGTAATAATTACAAAGGCTGAGCCCAGAGGTGGACTGATATGCAAAATTGGTGTTGTAGTAATTAGGAGATGACACATCAAGAGATTATACACAGTGGAAAGAACATGAAGTGATACAGTGAATCTGTTGCTGAGTCAAAGGAGAAATAACAATGAGGCTCATTCAGATCAGAAGTTCTGCTCTTCACCTCGGTTGTCTTGCTTCTTGATATTTTCTTTGAACAGATGAGGTGGGACATTTTCTTCGGGGTGGTCTCAAAAGCGCTGCCAAAAAGCGTAACCAATTTATCGGAGACTCTTTCTTATTTTACTGTGAGAATGCTGTAAAAGTCCCACACGGTAGAGATCCTTCAGCAGCTGAGACTTTCCCCTGTTCTCAACTACAGTGCTGTGAAAAAGTATTTGCCCCCTTAAAGATTTCTTTTCTTGACAAAGTTAATTGCTTTAGATACTAAGCCAAATGGTGTGATTAGATAAAGGCACATATAAGACATATTTTTTAAATTATGATTTCATTTACTAAGCGAGAAAGCTCTCCAAAGGAACCCAGCCCATTTTGAAAAAGTAATTTACAACTAACCCTGACAAACGGTTTTGCCAACCTTGGTGGCAACAGCTGCAGTCAAGCATCTGTTTGGCCCACTCTTCTTTGTAGAACTGTTTTAATTCCCTCACAGAATAAATTATCGGTGTAAAGTCATGCCACAACATCGCAATTAAATTTAATGGCGGGGGTATTATGTAAAATTGACTTTTTACAGCTGTGTGTCACAATATGTCATTATTCCCTCACCAAAAACATACCTGGAGTATTACTTTGTTTCTTTTATGAGTGCTTGAGGAATTGTTTAATTTCCCATGGCAGCGATTCGAGGGTGCCTGAATGTTTGCTTCTATAAGGAGCTGCAGTCTGAAGTCGAGCTTCCACCTCACAGAGCACCCCTCGCCCGTGCCTTCAGGTTCCTCCAGACTAGCGGCTGCAACAATTAGCAAACACCCAGTGGAGCTGCAAGTCTGCTTAGCTCATCACTCCTGAAACGGCTGTAAACAGCATAATGTAGGAGCATTGTTGTAGGAGCTTCTAAAAGAGGAAGAAGCTCAATTAAATTGAAATTTATTTTAAATCATGTCTGATATTTATCTTTTTTTATATAACAACTGGTAATATAGTTGCTTGATTGTGCTTTAAAATTGCACTATGTGCCTGGAAGACGCATAAAAGGCCATTTTTCATAAATACTGGCCTTAACTCAGGCAAGTTTTCTAAGAGCAATTTAAATGGTCTGCCACTCTTCCATGCTTTCTCTATTTGTGGATATTGGATCTCACTGAGCTTCACCGAATTTCAAAAGCCTTCAAAGAGGCTTTGTAACAGTTTCCAGGCCAAAAGATGTCAATGAATTTGTCATCTGTTCTTGAAATTTGTTAGAAGACATGCTATTTTTTGAGACATTTGTGCTTATTTCATGCTGATTTCTTGATTCTGCAGCTCTTCAGGTTTCCCATAAAAGAAGAAGAAAAAAAAAAGAATTAACTCTGCTGTTTTATGATTTGCTTATTCAGATATGCCGGGTTGGTTTTAACAGTTTGTTTTTCTATCAATAAATAAAATTGTGATTTGAAAACTACATTTTTTATTCACTCTATGTCTGATATTGAAATGATTGTTGATTTAAAATATTTCAGTATAGAGAAAAAGCAAACATGTTTTTCTCATGGCTTTACTTTGACAATCTTTGGGTAATTTCAACTATTCAAATATCAAAACATTCAACTATGTTGAGAATATAATAGCTGTAGTCTACTTTATATCACTTTAATAGGTATTTAAAATATTCCACTTTTTTTAAACAAAGTCTCCATATAAATAACTCATGTAAACCTTTAAATCACTGTAAGATTTTGCTCTTTGAAATGTATTTTTACTCCTCTTACGTTCAGCTATATGCACTAATCAAGCTTTAAACGGATGAAAGCAGTTATTACCACATATTTCAGTTTTTATTGTGTTTTACTGATTTTAGAAAATTGCAGCAACACATATTTCATCACAGGTTTCATGACATTTTGATCAGATGCTGCTTTGCTTCAAACTGAAGGACATTGTCCGCTCTGCTCAAAAGCAAGGCTATGTTTTTTTTACATACATGTTCTTCCCACTGGTATTTCTCTAATAAAGCTATAATAATTTATACACATGTAAATTCATCCTCTTTCACATAGTGTGACTTTCAAATGGGAATGGCAATAGCCTGTCCTTCAAACAGGAAAATCACATAAATTTTTCCATACTGTACATGTGAAAAGCTATGGTTTTCTGAGACGTAAATTATGCATCCTTACTTTTAACCCACTGCTGACACAGTTTTTGACGGGATTTCTTCTGCGTATTCCTTTTACACCATTTGCTATTCTAATATTCCTAATGCTCAGCTCAGCCTCTTAAACAGATCAGCTAACCCATTTCTGCAGGAATTATAATTTCTACTTTTATGTTTTATTTCAGGCACCTACTCTCACTTTTTTTTTCCTGCTCTGTTTGATGATGTGTGACATTATCACCAATACGGCTCCAAATGTGTAGAACTGCAACATGATTAACCCGAATGCTCTTTCCTTCTGCTGTCAAGCATCATGTTATATTTATTATTATTATTAATATTTGTCTGTTGCGGGTGGCGGACATGAGGAGCCGAGGCGGAGGTATTATTTGATTTTGTCATGCAGGTAACGCTTTGATGTGTCTGACTGTAATGAGTTGTTTCTGCATCTCTGCGTATCCTCCACACTTGTCAGCCAGCAGGACAAGGTCTTTCATTATCCCTCCGGCACCAGCAGCAGCAGCACCAGCAGCAGCAGCAGCTATCTTTACAAGCCATGCAGTGGGATAAGAAGAGGCAGAAGTGCAAACCGTGAGCTGTGTGGCTGCTTTAATAAGATATTAAAAGTAAATTTTATTCTTTTTATTTTGGAAACGAAGTTGCAGCTGTAAACCCGAAACCTCGAGAGAGAGAGAGAAAAAAAAAAAAAAAAACCTGAATCCTCTGAACATTCTAACCCGTGTGAAGTTAAAACGATGCGGGGAGGTTTCTAGCCACTGAATATATTTTATTCATTTGATGAACAGCTTCTGTAAAACAAGTTAGTGACAAATCTGAGAACACTGAGTAGCATTGCAATCTTGGAAGTGTGTGCTACTGTTTCTCAGCCAGTGGAGCCAAATGAGGAGACTTCAGTGTCAGACCCATGGCTAGAAAACAAGGCTAGTAAACTCCAGAAGTGAAAAAAAAGACAAGCATTAAGCTGCTTCTGCACAGACCTGTATTTATTGCAACAGCTGTGCTTTGTTGTGCTCTTAATTGAGTCTCTGCAATGTGATTCAGTGATGCAGCTTAATTAGATATGTGGTTTATTCTACAAAAGGTGTCAATGTTGCAAACATTTTCACCCTTCTTTGAACTCTGCTCAACTTGAGATGATAATGTGGATTTTCTGGTCTGCTACAGCAGTGATCTTCACATCGTTTGGCTCCTAACTCCCAAAATAGCAAAGCAAAATGCTTGAAACACAAACTATCAGTGCAAGATGTAAAGAAACATTCATAACCCAGTCAAACTAGAGAACAATGACATTGTTCCATGAAATAATCTGAATTTCAAATAAATCTTGGCTGAATTGGACTGTATAGACATTTGTTGTGAATTGGCACTAAAGTCCTACAATCTACTTTATTATGAACAATTTTCCAACTGCTTGCTCCATAAAAATATGAAAAACCCCAATAATTTTACAGCAGCTCAACATTTAGGGATATGCAAAACTATGAGTTGTTGTTCAAACCAAGAATCAGAATAGGGGAAAAAATGCATCGAAGTCTCCTTGGATATTGGATGGTTGTTGATGTCAGGCGAGTTGATCTGACTGATTCTGAAACTGATCCTGAGGTTTTCGCACACAACTGTCACTCCGGTGTATGGAGAACAGCCTGGAACATGATTAAGTATACAGTGAGCTTCAGTTTTGAGGATTAAAATGTCTTGAAACTGGGCAAGCTAATTCTAGTTGACAGGCAGGTAACATTTGTTCAGATAACCACTCATTACAACCAACGTATGCAGAATACCATCTCTGAAAGAACAATACATCAAATCTTGGACCAGATGGGCTACAGGAGAAAACCGCAAAGGCTCCCCCATCTGTCAAGATCAGGAAGCTGAGGCTAATTCCCACAGGCTCAACAAAATTGGACAGTAACAGATTGGAAAACTATTTACTGGTTCAATGAGTTTTGATTTCACCTGCGCCATGAACAATCTGGAAGCCTGGATACACCCTGCCTCACACTGGTAGAGGAGGTGTGATGATGTGGGAGATATGTTCTTGGCACTTTTAAACACCACAGCCTATTTCTAATTGTTTATATGGGGAGACATTTTATTTTTGCATGTTTTTTTTTTTTTTTTTGCAAAGATTTAGGGCTAGGCATGTCTGTTTGCTTTCCCCAAACACAAAACAAACAACTTGGACATACTGCTCTTTAAAACTGTAGAATTAATGAAGGTTAAAGGTCAAAGTGGTATCTAGACTTTCCGCTCTACTAAACCCTTCCCCTCCTCTCTATCTCCCAGCACTTAATTCAGGTGACAATATTCCACTGAGAAATGGGACACTTCTTCATGAAGCTGAACAGCATCGGTTCTGGCTTCTAATACAAGTGTGACTTAATATTCACATAAATGTTATGCAATCGTTATCAAACCAGGAAGTATGTATTTTTATGCTTTTATGCGGCAGAAATAATTGTGACACTAACTGCTGAGAAACACAGGGCAGAGGGATAACAATTAGTTCTTAGAAAGTATTTATCCCCCTTAAAGATTTATTCTGTTTTAGATCATCAAAGTTAATCTGAGAAAATACAAAAATAACCTTTTGGTGATTTTATTTCATCAATGGGGAAAAAAAGGTAAATGGGAACCAATTGAGTTTAATCACAATGTTTTAGAAAGCTGAGTTCAGTTTCACTATCACACCCAGGATTACTGCCTAGAGCGCTAAGGCAGTGACTTGATCTGCAAAAACGAGAATTCATCAAATTCTCATTTTTGCAAGAATTCATTGCAAAAACAAGAATGTAGTTATTCTATCCACTCAGCAAATGAATAGAATTGGTCTGACAACATGAATAGGACTAAAATTCTCAAAAAATAACAACCTAAACCAATTAACTAATTATGCCTTCAAGCATTTGCAATAGCAAGGAGTCCTTTAATTGTGACCGATTGGTTTTGCAGGTTCTTTAGACACATGGTGTGGTGCCTGCTTCATGTTGTCAGACAGGTCCAAGTTGGAAACTGATTGATTCAAGTCTGACAGTAATCAGAGCTAGGTGGGGCGAGTGAAATCTAATGAACTCACCTTTACAAAAAAGGGAATTTAAAGACAAATCTATATTGTGATTATTTGAAACAAGTGCAAGTAAAGGGGAGAAGTAGGAGAAATCTGCAAGGTGGTAAATATATTTGCTACAGGACCCTATGGAAGACTTCAGATGTATTCATGTAATTAAGCCGGATCCCCGAGTATTATCGCCTGCAGGCGCCCAAAGAGGGTGTTAATCCTGCTTTGATCAAGAGGAGCATATTTCCCAGGACTTACATGCTCTGGTCCCTGGAAGCAGATCCTGCAGACAGGCGTCCTGAAGCCACTCTCCGTGTAGCTGGTAAGAGAGAACCTCTCCTCCAGCTTCCCCTTTGAGCAGTCATCAGAAGAGCTGCTACAGCCGCGAAGAGCCGCGGACAGCTCGGCGGCGTCCACCCAGCCCCCAACCGGCCGCTCTCCGCCCGGGGCCCCGGCGGCTCCGGCCGCAGACGGCACAGTTCGGTCGCCTCCGTTCTGCTGCTGCTGCTGGTGGCTCCGCGTTAGGGTGTTGTTGTTGTCGGGGACGGTGACGGTGACGCTCGCCTCATGGCTTTCCGAAGCTTGGCCGCTCATGGGGGTCAGCGGAGGCAGCGGTGTCGGCGGTGCCCGTGGCCCGAGAAGGAGCACCCTCAGGTCACCAAGCAGGACGCAGCAGCGGCTCTTCAGCATGCCCCGGCTGCGCTGCATCGGGCTGTGTCCGGCCAGAAGATCACAGCACCGAGCCGAGGTGCTGGAAGACGAGTGCTGTTTGTGTCCCCGGCATAAGCAAACACCTTTGCATGCGTGGTTGGATGAAACGCGGGTTGTCGGGGTTTAAATGAGCTCTTTTAGTTTATGTTATTCTGAATCGGATCACTATTCCAAAGGTTGGACTTTTATTGTCTTCCCGCGAAGATGTAAACAGAAAATGGAAATAAATCCCATCGATGCAAACAAGTGTCTGAAGCCATTAGGTCCATGAGAATGAAACATCTAAAAGAGAAAATTTAAATATTAGACATATGGAAACATGAATTTATTTCATAAAGCTACATTTTCACCTCCTTTCATGGCCTCGTAATTAAAACTGTCTGCTACAACATGAACTGTATGGACAGGCTTATCCCTCCTGATTCACAATCTGCCTTTGAAACAGAATCGGAAACAAAACACTAAGCACTTGATCTTTGAATTAAAACATTTCTCACAGAGAAAGCCCCTGCGATTTAATCCAGCAGAGTGATGTCGATGTCTTGCAAGGCTTTCTGACCAAATTAAGTCAACCGATGGTTTGCCATATTTGGGAAGCAGATTCGGTCTTACCTGAGGAAATATACACCGATTTCAAGCAACACGATCCGCAATTTCTCTGTTTCCCTCACAGATTTTCATCCAGACTGCAGGTCTCAGCTGCACGTCTCACCGGGAAGCATTTACATTCCCAAATCATCAAATCTCGCCGCATCCGAGGACTGAACCAGAGGGGGGTTTAAATCCATCCGGTATAAAGGGGTGAAAAAATCCACCCGGGCTGTCGGACCGTCCTGCTCCGGGTGAAAAGCGTCCGCACAGAGCCCCCGGATCCTCCTGTGATCATTGGCTGCTGGATGGGTGCTGCAGCTTCAGCACCATTATTCCTGGGACAGCTCCCAGACGCCGCACGTCACCGCCGCACAGTGATGCAAGCGGCCAACTCATTACTACAACTGTGCAAAAAAATAAAAAAAAACAGGAATATGCATAATTAGCCTGGACTTGTTTTCTGTATGTTGTAGCTTTTTTAAACAAAGGGACTTCTTTACATCCAAGGGCTGGATTACAGACATGGGTGTATGTTTATTGGTGGCTTTTGATCTTTCTTTAAATGTAATATATATGCAATTCCTTGATTGTAGGCAATCTGATTACACTAAAAGGATTAGATGTAATCCATCTACAACCTCTAATATCAAAACAAAATCGACAATTAGCTGGATTAATTACGAAATACAACTGTTTTACTTAGCAATCTCACCAATCTAAAATAATTACATCTCTAGATCTCATTGCCTTCATGGTCTATGTGCCATTAAAAATGGATGTGTAGCCGGTTTCCTCTACTTTGTACATTTGGGATGTTTACAGACACCTGATGGGAGCTGACACCTGAGCTCCAGTCTGATGGGCTCTGGGATGACAGATGAAGAGTGTAACCAGCGGGTGGCAACCAGGCAGGAGAAGAAGAAACAAACAGGGAGATTTCGGCAATAACAGAAAAACACTGCAACACTGCAACAGCCTGACTGACAGAAAGATGCTGGAATTCATTTCTGGCTTTAAGGCCTGGATATATCATGATATGTATTTGGCTTTCCAGTCAGTCTCCGTCCTCAACATGCTCTTTTTGATTTTTGGTGTCTTGCAAAAACATATTCATTCCTCCCGCTTGTCACATTACATCCACAAAATTTCATGAACTTTTTGTTGCAGTTTTGTCTGACAGACAGACCTGAATGGTCAACTTTTGCCCCAGTCTCAACTCTTTTGCAGCTTTTAACAGATTGTCTTCCAGGATTGACCTGTATTTTATGTGTCTTCAACAAAAGATTCCTCAACTGCTGATGAAATGAAATGCAAGGCCATGTCTTGGTAGGTATGTAGTTGTGGTACTATTTCTGCTCTTAGGTGATGAGCATGACAGTGCTCAGTTAAACATCCAAGTGGAGAATTCAAAAGGAGGCAGGAAGCAGGCCAAACCAGGCAGGCAGGCCATGGTAAAGAGTGTTTAATTAAACTTGCAAAATGAATTGGAGGAGTAGGAATAAAACAAAGAACAACCTGCAAGATGAAGGGAAGACAACAAGCATGACAACAGAAAGATCTTGAACTAGTTGAACGGAGTCGCTAAAATGTTAGGAAATTGATTACTTGAATCCATAAACAGTCAGCAGGTGTGAGGAAAAGCAGAGATAGGGGATAACAAACTCCAGTCTTCAAGGGCTGGTGGGCTACAGTGTTTACATATGTTTCCGTGTCAACACACCTTAATCGAATACTCAAGAGATTAGTTGGACTCTGTAGAACGTGATTGGCTTCTGAGAAAGTAATTCAGCAATTTGATTCTGGCTTTGGACCAGAAATGCATTTAAAAGTTGCAGCATGCTGGACCTTAAGACATCTTGACTATAAGATGGACTGAGAAGAACAGCTGGGAAATAACATTAAACTGATTCCCTGCACTTATTTTAGCAACTTTCTACTTGCTTCGAAAGACAATTTGCTGCACTGGATGTTATTTGTAGGTATTGGAGCAAAGGAAGCTAAATACAATAACGTCTCAAAGTTTAGTTTTCAATGAATGGATTCATTTTTTAATTGAATATAGTCTAGACCATACATATCTCAGTCAGTAGTGTTTATGCTGCCATGCCTTTGTTTCTTTCAGCATGCTGTCTTTTTTTCAAAGACTGCATGCTGTAGTCAATAATGTTTCATTTTGTGAAAGGCAGGTTTTTTACAAGTTTTTCTGTCTTAATCTGAGTCACAAATGTCCCAAAGCCACTGAAACTGTGTGTTATACTTAAATATCAAAAAGTTACAAACTAACTTCTATCAGTAAAGTATAACTATTGGATTTTAATACAATCCCTCTCCTTGATGTCAAACTCTTTGGATATTGTAAAATAAACGTTTTGCTGTTGATATTCAGAAAAACACAAAAACAGAAAGTATTCTGAACTACTCTACAGAAAGTGAAAGTCCCTTTCGACCATCTGGTGTGGAAAATCTGAAAATATCACAAACTTGTTCATTTATCTAATACAGGGTCCCTCTTCCAGTACCTCATGCATGTTCACAATGTAGTAACTCTGAAGTCCTGCTAAACATTTAAAGTCAGCAAGGTTCTAAATGTCAGCAGTTACTGAGTCAAATGCTTGGCACGAAATCTACAAAATGGTTCTACAAAATGTCTTAGATGACACATATCCCTGCAGGAGATCTGGTATGCTTGGATATGATAGTGTGAACAAGGATGCGTTTTTTTTTTTATCATGTTAAAGTAAGCAGGTTGCTGTTATGAAAAGAGAGCTGACACAAATTCTGGCCATGTTATCACCGCCTAACAGGACATAAACTCACAAAAGTTTAGAGACATATAACGACCAAACTGTTGAATGAATCAGAACCTGAGACCTTGTTACTGTTATGAGGCCATCCTTAAATAAATTGGTCTAAAATTGGTTACAAGTTTTGGATTTGTGTTTTGTAATTCAGTAAATTTAGTTCAGCTACGTCACTTTAAGAACTGAACCCAAGTGAAGATTGTACATTGTTTTTAGAACAACCTAGAAATTGTCCTCAAAAAAGGCATTTTGGTGTAACTTGCAACCTTCACTTTTCACAAAGAGCGAAAATTGGTTAATTAAAAAAGTTAGCATTGCGAGGAGTGCTGAAGAGGCCAGGAGGACACAGAGGGGGAGCCATTAACACCTGTAGCTGTACTGTACCATTCTGCAAAACTCTGTGGGAGAATTCAAATATAACAGCCATCAGGCTGCGAACATTAATGAAGGACCAACAGTAAACTGCCACACAGAGAGCTTACTCATGCTGGTTTTCTGCTCTGGTGGGAGAGTGCAACTGATTGCTCTTACATAACATCTCGAGTCTAAAGTGGTCCCTGATTAAATACAAGCTGAAAATAACCTCAATTGCTGATTATTTTTAACTTTTAGAAACAAATCAGACAACTCCACAAGTATTCAGTTTTTATGATCACCCATCTATGCAAAAGTTATAGTTTTATTTACTCTGCCTTAATATTTTTAAGTACTGTACATTGTCATCCCTTGGTTCTTCAGATTTCTAGCACAGTGACCTAAAAACGTGACTCAGTTACACCGGTTTTATCCAGAGGAATGGGCCAAAATTACAGCAAACTATTGCAGAAGGTTGAAGAAGGAAACCCAAAACATTTGACCCCAGGCATTCTATTAAAAAAAAAAAACTGGTACCAAATAAGAAAATGTCTGTATGCAATCCTAAATCTGAAGTTTATAAAAATCCTTCAAAAATGTAATTATTCCAGCATATAGCCAATAGAAATTATCTTCGGAATCCTAACTGACCTGAAGTTGAGTCAGATTTAATATAAAGCAGTGAGAAAAAGGTTATGTTACTTAATATGGTGTTTTTATGCACTTTTAATCGCCTCTAGGATTTGGGGTTATTTGAGCTTCTGAGAGGCTAATCAGCTGCTACCAGTTGTAAAAAATATACCTTGTTGCCACTGAAAGTTAAAAAGGAAGAGCAAAAATCATTTCAGGTGCACAGAATGGAAACCCAGAGAAGAAAAAAGTCAAAATATGTAATGTCTAAACCCAACTAAAAAAGATGCTATGCAATATCTTGGCCATTCATAAAGTTTTAGCCAGAAACAGGGCTGTTTTGTGTATTGACTACTAGCTATTTACGAGTAAAGAAATTTTGTATGTTTTCGTACTTTACTGAATGCAGTTGAAACTGACTTCTAATATATTCTAGAAGGTTACTCAGTTGAGTTATTTTAGTTTAATTAGTAATTTCTATCATAATTCATAACAGACAACTGGTCCGTCCAACATACAATCAAAACCACAAAATAGATATAGAAAGTAAAACAAATCTTCAATAAAGAACATATAATAAAATAAAATGTAATGTGCAAATCTGAGCATTTTCACTGTCTTCATCAGACATTAAGCTACTGGACTCTCAAGAGAAATAAACCCAAAGGCAAAAGCTTCAGGGAGGAAACACAAGTTGTTTGTTTTAAACGACACTTTTCTTAAACTGAAAACAATGCTGGAAAACGCCTTTTATGAAATAGTGAATATGAAAATTGCTTATCAAAAACGAAATCCCCAAATTATGCTAAAATAGATGTATCTTAGTGATAAATGCTGAAGTAAGGAACTGGGAACCTTAAAAGCCGTTTCTTTTAAGGGAACCGAGCCAAAAGACTTGAATCTTTCAAAACAATCGTACCTCCCATCACTCCTAGCAACTGCCACTTACACGTGAACCGCTTGTTGTCATTCGTCACTTCCTGCGCGGCAGAGCCTAAACTAGCTAAAAAGTTAGCAGCTGATTCGGCTTGTTTGTATGAGGATATTCAGTAGTTTTGACAATGATGATGGTCATATAAGCTGAACAAACTCAATTTCCAGTTAAACCGGAGTGATAATATCTGGCCGTTGATTACACATTAGCCTAATTAGCTGTTGGCTACTGTCTGTTTACAACCTGTAAGCTAAACGCTTAGCCCTGTGTTTTCTCCATGGATCACCCTTTTACTTGTAGCTGCGTGTTAAGGTGAGCTCTAATTTGTGTTAATTAGGAATCTCCCACCATGTCCAACCAGCTGACTGCAGAGCAGCAGCGGAAGATTGAGGAGAACAGACGGAAAGCTTTGGAGCGAAGAGCCCAAAGACTCGGACAGCAGACTTCAGCGGGATTTAATGGTGCTTCAGTGCAGACAGACTTCCCCAAGCAGAGCGAAAATCACAGAAATCCTCCTTTGTCTGCACCACCACGGTTTGTCCCACCTTTTAAACAAGACTCACAAATAACCAGCAATCAGATCCACAGACCAAACCAACAGCTCCTACCTGGTACTAGCAATCAAGTCAACAAGAATACTCAGAATAACTCGTTCAGACAGGTGAGAAATTTTCTTACAGATCTAACCTGCGAGAAGTTTTCTTTATTCTTTAATCGATAAGTTATATTTTCAGGTCACTGCTCCTCCTCCTCGAACAAATCAGCACTTGCAAAACCTTGGGTCATCTGGTGGAGGAAATGTTGGTGTGAAGCCAGTTCAGGCCATTTCTGTCACATCTGGAAGTGCAGTTGGCTCATTCTACAAGCCACCCAGCATACCTGCAGCGCAGCCTCCTCCAAGATGCAGCACATCGGCTGCTGCAAAGAAGGCTGCCATCTCTGTGAGAGGGAAGTGTGTGCCTCATGCAGAGGATCGTTTCAAGGTAGAAGTGGGCTATCATGCAGAGCTTATTGCCGTTTTTAAGTCCATCCCTTCAAAGAACTATGGTGAGTATCCAACAGTGTAACCACCTTCACACTTATGACATTTAAAAGAGACCATAAAAGTAAACTTTCTGTAAAAATCATGGGTTAGTTCGCAGTCTAATGAATCAGGAGTAAAATTTAAGTATCCGCCAGGTGAGTATAAGTGCGAATAAAAAAAAATGCATGATGAAAAAATACATTTTTAGCTGCAGACATTAGTCCATATCCCATTCTCTCAAAGCTGCATTTATTCATCTGTTTATCAAACCGTCCATTCATTCGTCAACCCATCCATGTGCCTGTTTACTTATCCATCAATATATTTGTTTGTCCATGCATCTGTCTATCCATCGATCTGCAATGACAGATGTTGAGCCATCTGTCATTGATAAAACCTCATCTTTAAATACATACCACAAATTCATGTTGAAATGTTTTTTTTTTTTTTTTGTTTTTTTAATGGCTTGCAAATGAACAAAATAGCGGGAAGTTTGAGTTTTCGTAAATTATAATATAATATGATATAATATTAACTCTGTAATGGAAATTTGTACAAATTCTGGACACCAAATATATATTTAATCCTTCAGCCGATGCTCAGTTTTGATCATTATAGCCAAATCAATGTAAAGTCAGCCACAGGGTTAGGATTGAAAGAGCACTTAAATGAGATAAAAATTAATTATTTAAGAAAACAACAACTCTTTTAATGATGGGAGCATTGTTGTGCTTTTTCCTGATGAAGAGAATAAATCATCCATAGTTGCAATACACTAGATGCCTTGATTGTTGTTGATCTGGATATTTGTCTGACTTTAAGTAAGTATCCCAAGTTTGCACTTTCTTTTGGAGCAATGAAATCTTTTTCTCTGCTGTAGATCCTGCCACAAAAACATGGAACTTCAGTCTGGATGATTACACACAGCTGAGTATGGAAACTAAGAACAAATCAGCTCTTTAAAGTAAGCTTAAAGGTTGAAAGCACAATTTGTGGTGTTTCTGTATTTTGACGTCCTGCTGCAGTGGACCAGGCGGCTGCCATTCCCTCAGTTTCCCTGAGGCCGCTGGAGGGAATCGGCGCTTTGGACTCGGCGCCCAGCCGACCCTGTGACGGTGCAGCACTGGCGGCGCTGCTGAAGCTATGCAATGGCTGGCAGAAACCCGGCGCCAGTGTGCAAGGGCAGTGCATCCTGGTGTCGCGGACGAAGTTTGAGGTTGACATTCCTTACCATGCTGACGTCATCGCAGTGTTTAAGCAGATGCCAACAAAAAACTACGGTACAAAAGCCTCCTTTTTTTATTTTTATTTTTTTATTAATTTCAGGCTTTCCTAATGTTTTTGTGGCGTTCTAAAGGTTTCCTCAAAATTCACCTTTATTGCAGACATGAAGACACGAAAGTGGAGCTTTTCACTGGAGGACTACAAGAGACTGAGTAACACCATTTTATTGCTGCTCTCCTCACTGTCTGTGCTGCCTTCACCATCTTGTCTAACCATGTCGTGTTTCCTGCTCAGTGGATCTGCTCAGTGGGATGGCAGGAGTGGAGGTGGAGCCTCTTCCCAGGGCAGTAATTCAGGCGTTCGCTGCCAGCTTCAACGGGACCGTCGCCAAGTCTTCAGACGTCCCTGAGGCGGACCTCTCAAGCATCGACCCCACCCTCACCTCCAGCCTCATGCCCTTCCAGAAGGAGGGAGTCAAGTAGGTGTATCTGGGCAGCAGCTGCTGCTCTCTCAGCACAACATACCCAATAAGTCAATACCACTTTACATCTCGGGTCGTTCGTAAAAGTCTGGAGATAATGAGTCTTTGTTGACCAGTTCAGTTTTAGGTTGTTTGCTGAGTGTTATCTGTAATTTTGAATTTTGTATTTTTTTTTTACTTGCACGCAGCTTTGCAGTGTCTAAGCAAGGCCGCCTCCTCCTGGCTGATGACATGGGCTTGGGAAAGACTGTGCAGGCCATCTGCATAGCGGCCTACTACAGGAATGAGTGGCCCTTGTTGGTGGTGACGCCTTCATCTGTTCGGTTCACCTGGGCTGAGGTACAAAAATGAAGCTAACTATTTAACTCTTTGTTTGCATTTAATGATGCCCAAAGAAAAGAGGCTAAGCTTTACTTATAATACAAGCTGTACTTATTAAATCATTTAGACCATTTCAATTTTAAAATTCCCTACCTCTCCAGAATACAATATAAAAAAAATTTCCCATTGTTTTGTCGGCATTTTTTTTTTTTATGTCAAATTACAAACATATACATGTTTGTATATGTGCAGGAAATTACTGTAGTCATGGATTTGGACAAGTTAAATCACAGTCAAGTGACATCAATAAAGCTAAAAACACTGAACATCTTCATCCTTTTCATTTTACCCTGTTAGCCATGTGATTCAAGTCTTTTGTTACGGAGACGTGATTATTTTCCTGCTGAACACTTGTCTGGATCAGAACGTAAATTAAGTCTTGTCTGAACTCAGAAAATGCCTTCAGGGTGTAAACTCTGGTGTGCAATAAGTGCGCATTTTTCTAATTAAATAGAAAAGTTTGTATCAGATTTCAGCATTTGGAACAGAATGGGGGAAAAGAATGCAGTTGTATTATGAGTTTTGTGGAAGCACAACTGTTTTTACACATCCTTATTTTCTTTTCTTCCCCCATACTTCTTCTCAACTGGAATACAGAAGTAAAACGTATTTGAGTGTTAACTCTGTTAATTTGGCCTCGCTTCCCTCGACTGAGTTGTTCCTCTCTGAACAAACTCATCCCCCCCTGTGGGAGATCACAAAGTAAACTTCCCTTCTTAAAGGACATTTCCATGGACATTCAGTCAGCTTGAAAGGCGACTGACAAGTAAATGGGAAGTGATTTGGGGGGAAAAAAACGGCGGCGGTGGAGACTTATGGGTTCATTGAGCCTGAATTGCTGGTGATTTCTGACAGCATGTCACCTGTAGGACACAAAGTAGTGAATAATAGCTATAAAAAGCGAACTGTAGCTCACGTGTGTATCCATATCCGCATGCAGCGTCATCTGGTTGGCGGTAGCTATATCTAATGGTCATTGGGTAACAGACATTATCATTGTCTAAAAGATAAAAATCTGAATTGCTTGTCCTTTGGCTATAATTTACCACCTGGGTTAAGTTTTTGTCCATCTGACAAAGAATAATAGCATTTTCTACACCTTCTCACATCAGGGCTTCAAACATGACCTGTGAATCTTAATAGTTGTGGTTTCTTTTGAGGTGGTCCCTTAATGATTCATGCCTGTAGGCCTTCAGACGCTGGCTCCCCTCCCTGAGTCCCGACAGCATCAACGTGGCGGTAAAGGCCAAAGAAAACATCAGGTCTGGTTTGGTCAACATCGTCAGCTACGACCTGCTGAGCAGGATGGACAAGCAGCACGCAGGTCCTCCCTTCAACGTCCTCATCATGGTGAGCTGCTGTTGAATCGGCTCCTCGTCAATGATCCGTTAGCTTCTGTCTTTTGAAAAATGTTTCAAGCAACAAAATATGTGCAGGACGAGTCTCACTTCCTGAAGAACATGAAGACGGCTCGTTGCAAAGCCACCTTACCTCTGCTGAAGGTGAGAAAAGAGAATTTGAACCTTTGGAGGTTACAAAGGGTGGAAGTTCACTTTCCAGCAGCAGAATTGACCCTAAACGTACAGCCCGAGCTTTGATGGTTTCGATTAAAGCATTTTTTGTGTGTTAGAATGGCCTATATAAAGTCCAGACCTAAATTTAATTGAGAATCTGTGGCAAGAAAATTGAGGATTTCTCTTTATCCAGTCTGAATGAGTTTGAGCTACTTTGCAAAGAGTGATGATCTAAACATTAATTGTCTGTATTTTGCAAAACTGATCGATATCCCTGAAGACTTGCAGCCGTAATTAAAGCAAGAGCTGGTTCTCCGAAGAGATTGTCTTTTTTTTTTTTTTTTTTTAAATCCTCAGGCGGCGAAGAGAGTGATCCTTCTGTCGGGTACCCCCGCGATGTCCAGACCCTGTGAGCTCTACACTCAGATTCTGGCCGTCAAACCCTCACTCTTCCCTCGCTTCCATGAGTTCGGGGTGCGCTACTGTGATGCCCGACAGGTAACATGTAAAATCTCATAAGCACTTGAAGGCATTAAGTTTTTACTTTTCTGTAATTTTTAGAAGATTCTCAGACTTTGGTTAATGTTTAATTCATGTGTCTGTGTCAGATTTGATTATTTCTGTTTGCATCCCTGCTAAGCCCTTAAAAGGTAATGTTTAATTTAGTGGACTCAACCAAAAAACACATGATGAAAAGAGATAGTTGGATCAGTACGTAGACTAGATATCGGATCTTTTCTTATCAAGTTTTTATGAGCAAAATCTAGTTTGCCCTTTTTTGTGTCGTCTGCATCTCTTTTCAGTCGGTTCATTTTTCCCATCATCACATTTGCTCTCTGGTCTTTTCTGCCTCCAGCACCAGCAGAAGACCTGGGGCTGGGACTACTCAGGCTCCTCTAATCTGGGAGAGCTAAAGCTGTTGTTGGAGGAGTGTCTGATGCTGCGCCGCCTCAAGTCTGACGTCCTGTCCCAGCTCCCGTCCAAGCAGCGCAAGGTGGTCACGGTAACCATTGAAGGGGTCAGCGGCCGCATGAAAGCTGCCCTCTCGGCTGCAGCCAAGCAGCTGACCAAAAGTCATCGCAGTGTAAGTCAACTGTTATGTTGAGCTTTTTTTTTTTTAAATAAACCCCAATATTACCCTGCCAGGTTAAGAAAAAAAAATAAATAAAATTATTGTATTATTTATTTATAACACTGTGCAATAAATCAATTTTATCATACATTTTTTGGTTACTGAAGATTTCATTTTTGGAAAATCTGGATTTTTTTTTATTTATTTTTTTTCCCATGAATTCCTCGGGCCACCATCTTGTTTGACAAGCACATTGTGTGTCAAAAATCTAAACCTGCACATCACCCTGACCACACCGTTCCCATGATGAAATGCGACGCTGTAGCATGTTGGGGGCGTAGTTTCACCATGCAGTAGGACAGCAACTCCAAACGGGAAGTGGTTAACCACCAAGCATATTCATCTGTTAGTATGGCCTAGTCAAAGTCTAGATGAAAATCTAATTGAAAAGGTGAAGCAAGGGTTGAAATTGGAAGTGTGAAAGGTTCCCTCAGTATTTTTGCTTGAAAAACCTTTTGCTGAAACGTGTATGCATTCATACACATTTTACCGTTTTCAGATTTTTATTTAAAAAAAACAAAACAAAACAAAAAAAGTTTTTCTTCCACAACGGAAACGTAACCTCCTTTGTGTTTGTCTGCTATGTAAAAAAAATCCCATTAAAACTGGTTGTTTGTGATTGTAATGTGATAAGATGTGCACAACAAAGTATCTGAGCTTGTATCATGAATCAATTGATATTTTCTAATCAGTAATTCAAAGTTAGCAATGCAATAAGGAGTTACTGTAAATATAATAGAAGCAGCCATTCGTGGAAAAAAAAACAACTTTTTGTTTAGAGTGATAACCTCAAATCGAATCGAATAGGTCAGACCTTATATCTCTTTATTTTATCCATATAGAACAGTATTAAATGAAAAATCCAAGTTTCACTGTCCTTGAATATTTCCAGCTCTAATCGTCTGATGAATAAAACGCGATGCTGATGTGGCAGTGTTAAAATCAAAGTCTCTGGACTAAAAGAAAGCAGGAAGCTCAGTAGTTTCTTTAGGCAAGGAAAGCGGATGTTTGAGTTTTGCTCTCTGTGCATGAGGGAGTCGCTTCAAGCTTCAAACACAGAAGTGGCTTTAAACGGCGAGGAGTGCTCCAGTCGAGCCGTATTTCACTCTAATGGGGGCCAGTTGCTGAGCATGATTGTGCATAATCACAGGGCTCATCACAGTAATGGCAGTCGTGTCAAATCATCAAACGGAATCCTGTCATTTCTTATCTTCTGCTCTTCCTTATCTATTTTTTTTTTCTTTTCTCAGAAAATGGAGGAGAAGGAGGCTCTGCTCGTCTTCTACAACCACACAGCTGAAGCCAAGCTGCAGGCCATTATGTGAGTACAGTCGCCCTTAATGTTGGAGATCAGGGAGTCAGATCAGAGCTCGTTTGATGGGTGTGGAGATAAAAATGTAAAAATGAAACCGGATCATTTGTCACAACAATGAGATCAAAGTGGATCGCGGACAGGATAAAGACTTTGTACGCAGATATTCCTATAAATCTCTGTTAAACGTCTCTGTGTTACTCCGTCACGGCCAGGGAGTACATCACAGACATGCTGGAGTGCGGCAGGGAGAAGTTTCTCGTGTTTGCCCACCACAAATTAGTCCTGGATCACATCACCACCGAACTGCTTAAAAAGGTAAATTTCCTTCACATAGCAATTCAAAAAAAATTTCTTTTAAATGAAGATTTTATGTTTCGTTTCTAAAAAAGTTTCAAAATGTAAAACTTTTGCATTCATATGAGATTAAATTACTCACACACGTTTTGAAAACCGTGTATAGTTTCACCTTCCACTTAACAATTGTATACTAAGTTGACTATTTTCGGGTTGTAATGTTATAAAAGGTACAGAAGAGTATTCAAAAGAGCTTTTTAACTTCCCAACAGAACGTCAGCTTCATTCGCATCGACGGGGCGACTCCGTCAGCAGAGCGGCAGCAGCTGTGTGAAAAGTTTCAGTTTTCATCCAAGTCCTGCGTGGCCGTGTTGTCCGTCACTGCAGCTAACATGGGTCTCACCCTGCACTCTGCAGATCTGGTGATCTTTGCCGAGCTTTTCTGGAACCCAGGGGTAAGCCGTCGCAGCCAGACGTTTCTAACAGCCGACTCAAAACATACCGCACTGTCTGCTTGTGCTCTACAGTAAGCGCTGCAGTCTCTGCTTTGTATGTATGTGTGTAGCTCTGTTTGTGCCATATTTTCCAAAGCTTTGTTGCCTTGTGGCTATAAAACGTATAAATGCTCCCCTGAAAGATCAATAGATCAATACTCGGCCATTATTATGTAATGAATAAATGAGAAAGTGTGAAACCCAAGCTGCCAGGCAGGAGATTAAGGAAAAGGGGAGATCAGTGATCACTAAAAACATCCTAAAATTGCTCTGGTTAATGGATTAGTTTTATTCAGACAGAATGAAGAGAGACAAACAACCTATTAATAATTGAATAAAAAAAAGAGAAAAGAATCAATATGTCTGAGAAATGTTGAGGCTCTGTTTGTCCAAGAGGCTTGTATCCATCAGCTCTGGAAAAGTTTTCTGACCTGCTGTTATATTCGTTCCCCCGGCAAGTTTTGCACAGCAGATGCTTTTCTGTTGGCGTACAGCTCAAGTCGGTAAAACTCATCCTGTACCTTTTTAGTTTACAAGCTTGAATTGTAGAAAATCCAGCTGCAAGGTTTGTCTGTACCTGCCGATGCTGCTGTAAAAGTTTTGAGATTTTGGAGGCTTCGTTTTAAATCCTATGTCTGGTTCTGGTTTAATTCTGTTGGAACAAGTCCTGGAAGACTCGAAGCTACCGATACTGTACTAAGTTTGTGTATTTTCCCCCGTTTTCTACTAATTTGTTCTCTATTTCAGAATAACAAAATACTGATTATTAGTCATTTTTTTAAGACCTGTCCCTCAGAAGAAATGTCTAAATATGTTGGGGACTAGATCCATAATTTATGAGATGCACTAATTTCTTCCTTTGGCAACAGGATGTCACAAAGTGCACATTTCTTATCCATGGTGTCTCATATTATTATTTTTCACTCTCATCCAATGATGATTTTAGTTCGGTTGTCGTCATTCTGTAGCAGCAGATGAAGCTGGAAAGCCTGCAGATCAGTGGAAATGTTGTCTGTTTCCTGCAGGTTCTCATTCAGGCGGAGGACAGGGTTCATCGTATTGGGCAGACTAGCAACGTCGACATTCACTACCTGGTCGCCAAAGGAACTGCTGATGATCATCTGTGGTACGTCTTAATTAGGTGGAAGTATTATTATGTAAATTCAGAAAATATTCTTTCTTGTTAGTCATTTTTGCACATTTGTCAGCCACTAGACCAAAACTTTAGCAGTGATGTCTGCTGTCATTTAATTATTTATGTTCTGATCCAGGCCAATGATTCAGGCTAAAATGAACGTGTTGAAAGAGGTGGGTCTGTCTGAATCCAACCTTTTGGACAAAGCTGAGAACGAAAGCTTCCACTCAAAGGTAGGTTTTATGTGAACATAAACAACAATTGCATTGTTTTGTTAAGTTACTTAAAATCCCAATAAATCACATCTCGCTTATAAAAACAAACAAAAAAAAAAACATTTGCCATGAGATGATCGTTATATCTTGTATTTGCCCAGGACCCGAACCAGAGGAGCATCATGGAGATGTTCCAGAGATCTTTCTCTGAGGAAGATGATTTCGATGAGGCCATCCTAATGGAGGCTGCAAACGACTGGAAGGACGAGCCACCAGAAGCGGCGCCTGCTCCGTCCTGCACTGGCACCAGTTTTAGCAAAGACACCCACAAAAAGACAATGAAAGACTTCTTCACCAGATGACTCTGGGAAAACTGCTGTAAATTAAGAAACTGTTTATTCCTTCACTGGAGCCAGACCTAGCTCCTGTTCTATCATGATTCAAGTTAAATGCTTCAGCTCTTTTGCAAATATAAAACACACTAGAGTTGATCTTATGTCAAATGTATGTGTTCTACGATTAAAGGAAATGCCTAAATAAAACTCAAAAGGGTCTAAAATTGAATCAGTTCCTCAGTGTTGGTCGTTAATTAATTTCACAAATATCTCAAATGTCCCTTGGTTTAGTCATTTGATATGTTAGGGATCATGATCAATCTCCAGTTGTATCTAAGTTGTCGGTTGCCCATAGAAACACCATAAAACCTTTGTCCAGGAGGCATTTAGGTTATCCATGTTGGCAGCTGCAGCTTTTGTGGTTCCTGGGTTGTTATTGGACATCTGAGTCAATTTCCTTTCGTTGGTGGAGAACATTTGAGTCAAATGGTTAAAACTTGAACCCAGTCGGATGTTCTGGCAATAATGATCCCAAACACCAAAACTGATTTTGGAGCAGATCGATCAGCCTCGATGATTTTAAAAATGTTTGAACAGGAAGCTAAATTAAATGAGTTCTACTATTTCTGACATGAAGATTGGTCGAATATCCATCCAGAATTGTATCTTATAGATGCATTTGGCAAAAGGATATTAATTCAGATTATTTGAGGGTGTGCTGAAGGAAGATGGCTCAAATAAACCTTAAAAGTTATGACAGGCGAGTGTATTTTAAACGTTTAATCAAAACTGTGTTGTCTTTAACATATTGTCAGGATTCTCCAGTGGCGGTCTGGAAAGACTAGAAATTATTGTTAAACCAGGAACACTGCGGTTCCTCAATATAACACAGACACCACCCACTGATGGTGTAAAATGTGATGTTTTTTTGTCTGTTTTTTTTCATCCCTGTTACTGAATTGAAAGGCACTGTGTTCCCATGATGCCACACATTATAATTACAAGAGAAAATGGGCTGATTTCCTTGAATTGAGCTGTTCTTTGTAATGGGAGGCGGCTGGGATTTAAAAGCAAGCAATGAAGGAAGGTCATACTATTCTAAATTGTCACTAATGAGAAAACACATTGACTCTGTAATGTGCAGATTTCCCTGCAACGAATAAATGGACAAGCCAGTCGATTGTTTGACATGTAAGTTTTCCCCTCCCAGGTCTGGATATAGTCAGAGGACCAACATTTTATGTTTTACTTTGTCCACTTAGAGAATCTCTAGATGCTGCTTGTGACATTGTGATAAATATAATCAGTTTCCTCTAAAGCGCTCCTTGTGTTTAGAGGGATGTTGTACAGTTTACGTGAAGGTAATATTTCCTGTTTTTCCATTTCAAAATATAAACTGAAATGCCCTGATGCCAAATGTGGGCACCCTGTGCACTGTGTACTTACTGCAGCAGCAGCCTTTTAATGACTATGACAGCTTGTCTACTTGTGGAGCTATCTGTTGCCAGCTGAAAACCTTTCAGTTATTTTCACTGAGGATTTTTATCCAAGCCTCCTGTGAAAAGGAGAAGTGCTGTCCTGCATGGACTCCTTATCACAGATTTTAGACTATGTGTTTATTGCCGGTAGGTAAAGGACCACAGTCTGTAGCTGATTTTGGAGTTTGATTTTTATTGTATTTAAAGTCATTATGCTGAGGTATTCTTTGTACTATAAGACAGCTGCCCATTGTTTTTTTCCCTCCAATTCATTTTCATCAAATGCATCAAATATCATTTCTCCTTTCTTTTTTTTTCTTTTCTTTAAAGAATTTGTAAATGACCTTGCATATATGACCAGCCTTTTTTTCTAGTCATTCCCTGGACAACCTGGCCTGAAAATGTTCTTAGTAATCAAGACCTTATAGCCCTGGCTGTTCCTGTTAACTCTATTTTCTTAATTATATGACAAACTGAGAGATGGCTATTTTTTTCTTCTCATAAGGCTATTTTCTGCCTTGTGGGCACAATTTTAATATTTTAGAGTAATGGTAGCTGTGAAGTAGGATATGACTGTTGAGAAAAAGTAAAAAAAAATAATGTCATTTCAAAAAGGAAAGAAAAAAAGACTAATGGTTCATATCCATTTCTTTTAGATTCCCATTTTATTCCAACTTTTTACACCATTACACATGCTAAGCCACTTTTGAGACATGATCATTTAATCCCCTAATTAAAGAGACCTCATGGTGACCCTAGATATTAGAGGTGTCTTCAGTTGTAGATCTTGATATTTCTTTGTTTTCATCTCCAGAACCGCCTGGCCATTCAGCTGAAACAAACAGATCTTAACTTTAAATTTAAACTTACAAAAACGTATTTCAACCAATGAAAAACATTACTGACGGAAATATTTCTCGCTATCATAAAAACGAAATGTACGACAAAAGAAGCGTAAATGTTTGCTGGTATGTGACGCTGAAGATAAAAAAAAACAAAACAAAAAAAAACAAGAATGACAAACGATCAGGATACCTGAGGTGGTTCTGCTGGTTTCGCTGTCAGCAGTTGGAGCTGCGTCTGCGCTGATGTCGCCAAAGACAAACCGGATCTTTTCCTCTGCGTGCTGCTCGTTGGAGGAACCATGAACCGAGTTGTGGAGGATGTCAGCAGCGAAGCGGGCCCTCAGAGACCGTGGGGAGATTTCTCTAGCTTTCTCTGGATCGCTGGGGCCCATCATGGCCTGCCACTCCTCCACTGCATTCTCCTTGGTCAAGATGAGCATCATGCAGGGCCCACTGAAACAAACAGAGAAGGTATTTGTGGAAAGGACAAAATATTGGGCAATATGATTTTTGATCCAGCATTCTACACATGTATTACTGTCATGTCTTTATAGATCTGAACAAAACATAAGTTGTAATTTATTTGTTTTTTTTTTAACAACCATTTTTTGTGGTATTGTTTTACTTCTGATAAGCCAGATCTTTTTGTGATCTTCTTAAGTGGTCTTGGTGAAGATTTTCTGATGATCTTTCAAGTATGTTTTGGGGACTACAGCTCCATTTTCACTCGTTTGTGGATTGGCCCTAATCCCTGTAGTTGATAATACAGCAGATTGTGTACTATGGAGAGAATAGGACAAAAGGAGAAGTGTTCAGGAGTACAAGAACTATCTACAGTAGAAGTGGAAAATAAGAGCAAAACCAAAAATTTCCAAGACCTGGCTTAGGACCTTTGAGAACATTCTTCAGGTTCTGCATTTGATGTTCTTTTTTTTTTTTTTTTTGCAAAAAGCTCGCTGTCAGTGATAAAACACTATTTCCTGTCTGTCAAATTGATATCCTTGGTATTTTTTCAAAGATTTACTCATTAAAACAGGAACAAATTGTGTCTTTTCAACAAGTTTGAAGTGATAATGAGTGAATATCATCCTCTGGAAAACTGAAAGTCACCTGAAAAACCATTTAAAGGAACTTTGAAATGAATATGGAGTCTTGACAAAAGTTCAATCTGGAAGGCTCTTTAGCCTCACCTGCCTCATCAATCAGCGCCTCCCTCTCTTCACCCTGGACCTATCAGCGTTGGATCAAGCCTCACTTCGGCCAATCATCGTTCGAGCTCCAGTTGAAAAGAACCTCCTGGTCACGGCCTCCTCCGCTTACCAGCTGCGATCAACCCACCTCCGCCCCATCTCCAGCTTCTGCTCCTGGCACTCAGGCCACATCTTTCTTCGACAGCCGCCACCAGTACAGGCCCCCGGGGGGGATTACATTCCTATGCAGCGTCAGGAATGTTTATCGAGCTTATCAAAGTTCCAGCTCGACATCCCCAGCCGGGGCCTGAACACCAAAGGACTTTGTGTTTATTTTCATGTTCATTTTGTCATTAGACTCTTTTAATCACTTTCTTTCTCCGCCTGAGTCTCTCCAGATTGAAATAATATAGCTGATTTAATTATTTCATACTAAATATAAAAGAATGTGGAGCGACAAAATTAATTTGGATTGTTCTGTAATTGCACGATAACTTTCTCAAGCAGCAGTAGTTTGCAGTTAAATAAGCTTAGAAAGGACCTTGTACAAGTGCAGGTGGAGGCTTTATGTGGCTTTTGGTTCAGATTACGATTCGTTGATTTCAAATTATTACTGCAAACTTTGCTCACAACTAGGCATGAGTCATGCATGGAGGTACACAAAGATTTTGTAAAAGTTACAATCTCAAAACTGCAAATACCAAATTACTAGCGCTTTCCTGGTTGTATGGAGGACAGAAAAGCAAATCACTGCCCACCCTCTACCTGTCACTGTGCTGGCTAAAAATGTACACTTTTCTCTTCCTTAGAAAGAAATGTTTAGTTGTTTGGAAATATTTCACAAAAATATTAACGGGCACGGTGTGGAAACCAATGAACCATCAGCCATCACGCCTATTAAATGTGATGATTTTTTCTTAAACTGCATTTAGTGAGTCATGTGCTGTATGACTGCTGGCCGGCTACTGATAACCGAGCTAATATCAGCTTATCTGTGTTACTTCATGAATGCCAGAGCAGCAGCAATAAGTATGTTTGCTTGTAAACTGACTAAATTCAGCTTTGTTTTACACTTACCGTTTTAAATGAAAGCAATTTGAACATGTTATTCATATTTGCCTAGAATTTTTAGTTTTAACACAATGACATTTTCACTCCAGCTTATCTAATCAGACAAGTTTTATACCAGCCAATTCCTGAAACTCAGCTCCCTGAAATAAGCTGCTAAAGAGCTGCTGAAAAATACGCTCCAGGGAAAAGTCACCCTTTAAAGCACAGCCGCCTCCCTCTAACAATTCAGCTCTTGCTAGGAGTATGTTACTCTCTTTGACTTAATCTCAACAATACAGGAACAAGAACACAATCTAAGCTCATATCAGCTCACAATCTGAGTCTGATGCACACAGTCGCTCCTCTGCCAGCGCCCTAGCGGTTGCGTAACAACCTGGTGAAGGGACTAATCGGAGCGGAAGACAAGTCCAGAGACTGGATGTGATGTTGAACAAAGAATGAAACTGAGATTGACTTCCAAGCCTCTGGCCCCAGGCTGCCTCGACTGAGCTTCCAATATCACAGTATAAATTGAAGATGAGGCTGGCTGTGGAAAAAGGAGCTGGTCTGTTCGCCCTGCTCCTGTGTTCGTGTGTGGGGACAAACCAACCGACACATAAAATCCACCAGCTGCGTGAAGAATGGCTTCTCCCTGTGCTCCTTGTAAAACTCCTCAGCCATCTCTCGTGACAGCACAGTCTCCTTCAGCTGCGCCACGGTGAAGCCTCTCCCCCGAATCTCTTCCAAAATCGTATCTGTCAGCATTGAGAAGATAAAACGATACAATAAATAAAACAAAAAGAAAGTCCGGCTTGCTCAGTTGTACTGGGAGATTAAGGAGAACCTCTGTGTTCCTCCAGAGCATCGGGTTTGATGACTGCCAGCGTCCGTTGTTGAGGAAAGAAAAAGTTCAGCTCTCTTTCCGCCTCTGCAGGATTTGCGCTGCCATGAAGCTGGTTGATGGGCTCATTTTCTACAGCAAATTTGGCCCTCAGACTATATAGGAGGAGACAGAGGATTGTACTGTATGTACTGCACAGTAATAATCTTATTGAGATTGACAAACACAAAGTAGTCCAACTGGGAGGAAAGACATACATGGTTTTCCCAGGTTTTTGCCTGGTGTCCAAACATTTTGCCTCAGGGGCCAAAACTGGCAAATTTTAACTCCTAGCAGGCCACAAAATTCATAAAACAAAACATGCAAAAATCTGTTGTAATGTTTTTTCTTCATTTTTTCTTTTTTTGTATTTACCTGCATAAAATAAAAAATAAAAACTTTTTTTGCAAAATCTGTAGATCTAAAACATAAAATAGGGCTTCAGACTGTCTCCTTATCAATAAAAGAAAAGCAGACCATTTCCAAATTGTTTCTATTTTGTTGTCCAAATTCTTCACCGTTTTTGATTAGTGGTCAGGGTCCAAACAGAATCAATTCAAGGCCCACCAATGGCCCCCTGGCCACACATTGGACACCTCTGATTTAGAAAATCTATGAAAGTCAAACGAGTCTTGTCGCAAATTATTCCTTAATTGGGTATAAGTTTCAACTTTGCGATAAATGTATCTTCATCTGTGTTGATTTGACTTTGACTAGGCCATCCTAACACCTGAATATGCCTGGAACTAAACCATCAGGCCAAATTCTGCCTCGCAAGCCTTTGACATTTTTTTCAAGATTTCCATTTATTTAGCACCATTTATCTTCTCATAAACTCAGATCACTTTCTCTGTCCTTGATAAAGAAAAAACAAATCCCCATAGCATGATGGTGTCTTCACCGTGTTTAACTTACATTTTTACTCAATATGTGACTTTTTAGGGCATTTGGCTGAACATAATCTTACTAAGGTGCATCTGATTTAATAGAGCTGAATACAAATGTATGGTTTATGTTTCTGTAATGTGAGAAAAAAGTTAAAGAGGCATGAATACTACCGTAAGTCAATGCAAGACTGACCAGAAATTTAAGTTTCATCCGTGCAGAATAACAAACACTTGATGGCTTCCAGAATTTTCCAGAGGGAATGCGGTAATTCAAAAGTAATTTCAGCAGTCAGATCTTTCTGGTGAGCAAATTTGAGTCATTTTCTGTGTTTCTGTTCACATCTGACCATCCTGCCATTTTGCCATCTGGTAATTTTCACATTTTAATAAAACATCCTTAGAAAAGCCACAGAAGCCTTCGCAGGCAGGAAAAGACACAATAATAATAATACAAAAAATATTTTGCGGCGTAATGGCGCTGCTGGTCGAAATGAAGTTATTATGCATCTGATTTCTTTTTTTCTTGCGCGATGTTAGAGCAGCGGATACAGGATGCCAGTCTTTCATCTTGTTATCAAAACCTGAAGATTGTGAAACAGGAAGGTGAAAAGAGGAGCTTTATTTAACAAGCTGTCACACAGCTTCACCTTCAAACGTCCACCGCATTTCTGCAGGAAATTACACCGCAGTGACCCTTTGCTCTCTTCTTAGCAGCTGAATGAGGAGAGGCACGCGTGACTCACCACTCAGGATCCTCTTCTTTGGCTTTGTGAAGGTCAGGAGGGCCGAGGATGTTCTTCCAGTGATGGACAGCTCCTTTCCTGGCCAGAGCTAAAGCCAGCACAGGGCCACTGTGGTCACAGAGATGGAGAATTAATGTCTGCATTGTGTGACATTTAGATTCACAGCAGCACAGGTCAAATTTACCTTGTCATGTTTCGCATAAGTGCAGGAAAGTAGTCTTCATCCACATGTTGGAAGTAAAACTGCTTGACCTGCTCTTCGGTCAACATCACCTCTTTTTGGAGGGCGACTGTGAAACCCGACTTGTGAATCTGGGCCAAAATCTCATCTGCAAAATAACAGGAGTCCCTTTAGTGATAGTGACTCAAACCCTCTGCAATGATAATTAATCACAGCCCTATACTATTAAGAAGAACAGTGATTGTGCATGCGCTTGCACTCCCACTCAGGAGCATTTGTGCTTGTGCCTTTGGCTTGAGCCCCACCTCTGTTCTCCCTGGCAACGTCGGGCCGGATGAGAGCCAGCGTCCTCTCTACACGCTCTTCCTCCCCATCCTGCTCTGCGTCGGAGGCCGTCCTAAAGTTGGGGAAGAAGAAGGCGAGCTCCCTGCTGGCCTGGTCGCTGTCCGCACTGCCATGCACTGCGTTGAACAGCGTCTCTGTGCTGTATTGCGCCCGCAAGCTGCAGGAAGTCGGGTGGGGGGAGGAGGAAGAGAGGACCAGATGGATGCTCGGCTGGTGCTCAACCAAAGAGAAGCATAACGTTTGGGTGTGTCTGATCAAGCAGGCGAGAATGTGCTGTTCACTCCCTACTCCAGACCCAGAACTGGGATCCTTTCCAGCTATGCTGATCAACAGTGCAGAAATAAATGCATGCATGATATTTTTCACCAAACCGAAGATTTAGTTGCTTTAGTCCTCTGTTCCTTTTTCTTCAAATGTGCAACATTCGGAATTTCTTTTTTACTAACCTTTCGGGCTTTTCTCTCCTGGCCTCCTCTATGTCTGCTGGGCCAATGAACTCGCGCCATGCTGGTATGATATTGGCCGTGCCCTCTATCTGAGAAAGCACCAGAATATGGGAGGGACCGCTGGACATGAACTGCACCAAGTCCTCAAAGCAAGCCTGAAAGAAAGCAGAATAAACAAGAAGAGACTCGTTAAGGAGTCTTGCAAAACTATTTATTCCCATTGGATCTTGTCACATTTTGTAAATTTACAACTCAAAATAATAATGTATTGTACTGAAATCCAGAGGCTTGTGGAAACTTTGGAGGAGCTGAAGAGATCCACAGTTGGGAGAATCTATGGACAGGAGCTATTCATTGTCCACTCCACAAATCTGACCGCTGTGTAGTTCACCATGGATTATGAAAGGGAAATAGCAAACATTTTGAAGAAAAACTTCTGGCAACCAAAACACAACACTACATCCTAGTACTGAGGCACAGTGGTGGCAGCATTATACTGCAGGCAGGGCTTGCTTTTTCTGCAGCAGGAGACGAAAAGCTGTCAGAGTTGATGGCTGGGGTTCAACCCAGAGCAGTTCTGGAGGAAAACAAGCTAGAGACTGAAAAACATGTTAGACTGGTAGGATTGAGGTTCACCTTTCAGCACGCAAAGAACCTATTTAAATAGAATAAGAGCTAGACTAGAATGTTTTAGATCAAAGCATACATGTGTGTTAGAATGGCCTAGTTAAAGGGCAGACCTACTGAGAATCTGTTGCAAGGCTTGAAAATTAATTTGCAGATGCATTCCATCCAGTGTCACTTTTATTCACTTATTTTGCAAACAACAATCTTTTAGTCTCTAGATGTGCAGAGCTAGAGGAGATTCATGCCAGACGACTTGCAGCTGCAACTGCAGGGAAAGCAAAAGATGGTTCAAGAAAATATTGACTCAGTAGAGGCTGCCATATCCTGCCTTTTTTTATGTGTAAAACCTTTAGAAACTATATATATATATATATATATATATATATATATATATATATATATATATATATATATATATATATATATATATATATATATATATATATATATATACATACAGTATACTGCTCAGATGAATCTCAGTTTGGTCTTGTAACAAACAGCACAATAAGCAATCGAACAATTGCTTACTCAGCAGCTCTATTTTAAGCCCTGTGAGGGAACGCAGATGGGTGTCAAATGTATTTTTTTTTTCACTCTCCCATTCGTATGTTGATTTAGAATATCAATTCCCCCCACCGCACAAACATTCACTGCACCATCATCAATTTTTCTCGGCTTAACGTGATTTTCCTATGAGTGATGCTGTATGTGCTTTCCTTGCCATATGCTGTGCTACCCTCGTAATTTGTGCCATTACTGCGTACCTCCGCTGCTTTATGCTGGTAAAAATCTCGAGCCTCCGTTTCAGTCAGAGTGCGCTCCTCGTGTGCAAGAATCTCAAACCCGGCGTCTTGAATCTATCCAGAAGGAGAAGCATCAACAGAATGGATGAATGCCAGCAGGAGGGCTTGAGAAAATCTTGTCTTCTTGGAGTGTGAACATGGTTAATCTCTCTGTACCTTCATAATGATCTCATTTGCCTTGCCATGAGCAACTGCGTCAGGCTTAATGATGGCAACTGTGTAGGATTTACTGGCAGGAACTATGCGGAAACAGAGAAGAGTTTGAATGGCGGTCATTATTGCTGTTAAGATGCAAAACTGTGCAAAGTTTAAAAAAACAAAATGTCACCAGGAGACTGGAAGCTACAGAAATGAACCGTACAAAACATTGCTTTCACAAAATACCAATTACACTTTCTTCATTTTGTGGCTGCTGAAGCTCTTTCTCCTCTCTCTTCTCTTCATCCAAGAGACCAAAATCTTTCACCTGAGACAGAAACACAACTTTTAAATATGTTTATGTAAATCACAAAATCATTGCTCACCTGATTCTGCCATTGCTCATAAATCACAACAAAAAACATTCATTTTGAAACAGCAGGGGGGGAAAAAAAGCATGATTTATAGTTTTTTTTTTAAAAGCTCTAAAGTAATATTATCTTCAAGCAGCAGGGCAAGTGCATATCATTGTTCCACTGCTCACCACTTTGCGACCACTGCCTTGCTCCATGACCAGCTTTTCCTTGGCCAGCTCCTCCACAATCATCCTCTGGAGCATCGGAGCGTTGGCCCCTCGCAGCACAGCCACCAACTCCCCACCCTGCTCATGCAGCACAAACCCAGCCAGTCAGCACATTTAGTTCAAATATAAAACCTCTGTTTACTGCAGCCTACAGACTTAAGTAAATAAGTATAACTCTGTTGAGTTAAATCAGGACACAAAATAATTAGTGATTCTGACCTGGGAAAAGAGAAAATATAAACTGGGACAGTTGGTGAGCCAATTTGTAGAATGGTAAAAATAGAAAAACACTGTGGATTGGAGTACAAATGGAACTGAATATACCATTTATGTGGAATTTTTAGAAAATACATCATAAAAATGTATAAATATTAAAACAAGTGTAAGCATGCAGAAAAAAGTCGCAGAAACACACACTGACTCCAAAGAAAAGGAAGGTGGGTTCGCATTTTCCTCGATACTTCTCCAGGGCATCGATGCTGTCAGCTTCCGCCTGTGTCACACAAACACATGAAACGATGCTCCTCTGCTAGTGTCGCCTTCAAGTTTGAAAGATATACATTTTGAAACTAAAACGCAGCTCACAGTGGCAAAATGCAGCAGGTCATCACTGAGTTCGTTCTTTATCTTTCGGAGGAGACTAACCACTGCTCGACAGGGGCCGCACCACTGCTGGTAAACATCCACAACTACAAGGAGAACAGTGACAGTACCTGGACAAACTTTCTGATACCAAAAGGATAAAACTAGATTCATGTATTATCACAGTGGGATAATAATTAAAATTTCTCAGGAAATCTGTAGTTTTGTTAAAATAAACAATTTCTTAACATGGGAGCCTTTGCCTCACATTAAAACGTTCTTTTCCCCAAAAATGTCCACGTGAATCAATGACACTGTAATTCATGATACATTTATTTAAGTGAAAACTTTCCACACGTCTTTACCAGGGCTGTCAATTCATTCTGTTCTTCTCTGTATTTGAGATAAAAAACTTAAAAGATTAGTGATGGTGCATCGATTCCGTCTGCAGTTATACCCAAGAACACAAGGGGGCAGCATAATACAACGCATAACTGGGCATCTCTGTCAGCCAAGGTGGAACGAGTAAACAAACTGGTGTAAAATGGGACAAGTACCTCGTTAAAATTGTACATTAAAGATTTTTAAACAACTTTAAAAAGTAGAGGTACAGAAAAACTGTGCTTAATTATAGTAATTTGAGTAAATGTAATTAGTTACTTTCCGCCTATCTGTTATAGATTTAAACAAAAACTTTAAAGACACAAAAAGGAGGGACACACAACCACAAGCAACCTTTTAAAGCTTACCTGTCAAACCTTTGGTAGTAAGCATTTCCTCCCATTGTTCTTGGTTCATAACTGATGCCTGAACAACAAAATTACAAATTAAAGACTAATGAAGGTAGAGATACTAACATAAACTATTTGGTCTCTATCCAACCTGCAGGCTTGCCTCTTTCTTCTTCCCTGCCATTTGTAGATGAAGCTGTATTTACAGGAAACGATATAAAAAAAATTATAAAACTAATGGCAAAGCAAAACAGAAAACTCTCTGAATTTGTTATTTTTACGGTAGCTTAAAGCATTCAGTTCTTTTTCTTGTTCTGTGGGCCACGCAAGTGATTGTTTGACGACTGGTTGCTAAGCAACAGTTTTATTCGACCCTGAGCAAGTTTGTTAGTTTAAGTTTTAGCCATTATTAATGCCTTGCCATTATAAATGTTATTGATTTAAAAATGAAACGTTTTCAGTCAACAGTGCAATTTCGCAACTGTTTGTTGCTCTCTATTTATTTTAACTTCCGGACCCTTGCACTTGCACATATTTCCATGTCCGCCAGGGGTCATTGTTGTCCATCTCTCTCAATTTAGAAGACACCCTTTATTTACTGTTTATTTCTGAAGATCATCGTTATCATGATTTACAGCGAACCTCCCGCTTGATTTTACAGCTTGAAGTCTTTTGTGGTATGTCTCTTCCACTGTTGCACGTTTGACTGAAAATGTTTTCCGTGTAAATAGCAAGCTCAGTCAGGTGCAATAGAAAGGATAAAATGCGGCCATGGTGATGTTTTGCTTATGCCACACTTTTCAGATTTTATTTATAAAATTGACTATTGAAAATCATTTCAATAATCAGTTGAAAATTGTTTCGAATTGACTATCGGGGGCAAAGAAAGGGAATCAGGTGACACATGAATACTTTTTCAGTTCACCTTATTAATATAATTAACCTACACAAACATATCAGTTGAAGTAAAGCTGCAGGTATTCATATTGTTGTCAAGATATTCCATGGAATAAAGTCTATCCTGAAACAGGGGAAGGTTCCTTTAGTTCACTTTGGTTCACACATACCCATTTCTAATGGAAAAAAGGCAACATAGAGTTCAGATTTGACGTTGAACTCAAATCCAAGGTGTAGATGAAAGAGAGTGTAGCTGTGAATAGAAATAAGATATTACCTGCAAAACTATGCCATAACTTGTGTAGCAAAGTCTTCTGACCCTGGAGGTCTTTTTACACCTTCTTCTTCTGGTGCATATTAGTTACGGAATGTGGTGAGAGGTCGAGTTTTATTTTAGAAATTCAAACTATCTTTGCGGTTAGTTGGTTTCCAAACTTTTTCAGCTTTTCTGAACAAAAATGTTTGCAGCTTGAAATAATTGTAGAATCAAAAAGGAAATACAATGACACTAGTTTACCTGAAAAAAAAAAAATATATATATATATATATATATATATATATATAATACATATATATATATATATTATACATACATAATATATACTGGTGTTTTCAGCAGTTTCTTGTGCTCAATTCCCTGTAGTCTTGGTGATAATTGTATTGTTCCTCAACTTTAAAACCACTTCTCTTTCATCTAAAGGTGAAAGTTTGGGTCAGATTGTTGAAACCTTGACACAGTTGGATGTTCCTGCAAGGTAATCTTCCTCATCCTTTGTGGATGATGGCTCTCACTATGGGTTTGTGAGACCTAAAGCACTTTCTAAAATTTCCAGACCGATAGGTGTCACTGATGGGTGTCTTTGCTTTGTGAGATTTGGACTGCTTTCACATACTGTAACAGTCAGTGTTCATTGCACACTTCATCATAGTGTACATGTTGCTCAACGGGAAACATATTGCATGTTGTATATGTGCAAAGATGATTCTGAACAACAAGCTGATTCTGAAAAACAAGCAAAATTCTGCACGCAAACTTTAAAAATGTTCATGGTGAGTGCAGAACTGTAATTACACCAGAGTGCCTCAAATCAAAGAAAAAAAAATCTAAACTAAAGAAAGGCTATTGGTCTGGAGCTTTTGAATACAAGATATAAGACTCATTGTGATCTACAAAAGTTTAGAAAGTATGCATTAAGCAACTTGGAAGTAAAAATTATAGGTTAAAAAAATTACAGAACTGACATTAGAGCTTTTAGTAAACTGATTATGAGACAGATTTTGTAATCTCTGGTGTCAGTGAGTACCAAGAAAAAGTGAATGACAAAAGTTTTGTCAATAACTGATGCTCTAATTCAACATATCTGCTCTGTTAGAGTGGTTTGTTGAGGCTACTTCATGCAGTTATGTAGGTTCTATTTTGATTATTTCTTGATTCTACAGTTCTGGGATTAATCAGTCCAGTGTGTGGCTACTGAACTTGAACTATGCTTCCAAAAAAATAAAATAAAATAAAATAAAATTTAAAAAAGTGGTTAACTACAGTTAATTAAAGGTTTACCAAGGCTGGGGAGAGATATTACTTTTTCTCACTAAGTTAGGTTGGTTTGGAATATCTATTCTTTAAGAAATGAAATAATCATTCTGGGAACAGCTTTTTGTATATACTCAGGTTATGCATTAAAATTTGCACGATGATCTGAAAAAGCAAAAGCAGAAGTTCTAGTTCGATATTCACGATAAACTCAATCTTGTGTAGCCATTTCTTGATTTCATAAAAAAATTTTTGTAGCATTATTATTAGACTCATAAAAAAGAAGAATGGTTCAAAGTGATCATTAAAATCCCAAAAGCATGACCACAGGTGTAGTTTTAACGCCTTTCTGAAGTATTGCTGCACTAAAGCCTGAAAGTCACGTTGACATTTTCTCGTCTTGCATGCCTTTTTTATGATGCAGAGAGGAAACACTTCCAAGAAACCTTTCATGCACACATCTATTTAGAAATATTCACAATGAATGCAGGTGAAAACACGGCCAACTTTAAAACACGACAGTTTAGCTTTTATATTTGCGGCTGATGGTACTACCACATTCACACTCAGAGTGAACCTGAAGTGTTACCTCATGTCTCTCTCAGCTTTTGCTGCTATGCTTCAGTCTCTGCCCAGTCTTGATGTTCCGTGTTTCCGAGAAAAAAAACAGAAGCAGTGGAATCAAAAATAACACCGGAGCTCTCGTACTTTCTCACTCTGCGCTGTTTATTTATATGGTGAAATTGGCCCTCATCCGAACTCTTTTCCAGGCTCTTCCCACATGAATTTCAATGAACTGCTGCACTTAAGCTGTTCGGCTCCACAGCCTCCTCTGTCATGAAGAAGGCACATGGAAACAGCCATTAGAACTGGAGTAATTCTTCAAAAGGACAAATCAGAGTGAACAGTGACAGCAAGTGGGACAGAACATTTTAAAATGGGACACTCTGAAAGAAGAATCCTGTGTTTTTATGTCATGTTTTCCCCGTAAGTCACTGTTTTCTGCTTTCCACGTTTGCAGCGCCTTGAGAAAGTTTCCGTCTCCCTTGAACTCCTCCACATTTTGTCACGTTACCCCAACGAACTGGTACTGAGACACAAAGTAGTGCAAAGGTAAAACTGTGCATTGTTTGCTGTTCCTAAATGGTGTGGTGCATATCCATATTCTGACTCCCTCTAAATAAAATCAATTCTAAGCAATTGTCCTGAATATTAGTGGATATTTGTGACCAGACAAGATGACTGAAAAAGCACCAAACAGGTTAGGGAGAAGTTCAAAGCAAAAAAAAAAAAAAAAAAAAAAGCCCATATCATTAGGTTGTTAAACAATATTCTGAGCTTTCAATATCTCACAGATGACTACTGAATACACTGAAAACAGAAGAAGCTTGTTGTGACTGCACATCTTTGAAGATGTGGCTGTTTAGATCAGTAAAAGCCAAGATTTAAAATATAATTGGGATTCTTAGCAGAGACCTTCCATCCAATCTGACTGAGCTTGGGCTATTTTAAAAAAAAAATGAATATGAAATTATGCACTTTTTGAGTTGGTCACTTAAAACCCCATTCAAATACCCAGAAGTCTGAGGTTGCAATAAGATAAATGTGGGTACCTTTGCCGGGGATTGTAGGTAGTTAATTTGGTTTGTAAGGTTTGTATTTGTAACCCCACGGCTCTCACTCTGAGCCCATTACGCATCCAGATGGGGCCAACAATCATGTCCTTCCATCGTGCCAGCTGTGACAGCGTCCTGATAAAGCCCTTGTTCCAACAAACAAGCATTCGCTCACTGCTCTACATAGGATCCTGCGTTTTCCTGTTTCATTTCATTAGAGAGATGCACGGCGGTGATTGCTTTTGTCTTATCAAGTCAACGACGAACACTGATTTGATGCTTTCGTCTCTGGCGGCCTATTAAACCATCGACCTCTGTGTCATCAGATGTCATCAGTAATGTGTGCTGCCTGCAGATGTGAGGTCCAGATATGCAAACTGTAGATGGACTATTCTGATGTGCATAAAGGCATTGTTTTACTATTTAAAGCAACACATCTGCATGAAGAGTGGACACGCACACTTCCAGTTAACAGGCCTTGTTTTCCCTTGGACAGAGTAATGGTGCACTAAGCTTATCCTTCATATTACACCTTTTTGCATCAAATAATTGGTTTCAAAATAATGTCTGACTCATTTAGGTCCCTTGTGGAGTAACTAGCAAACTTCTGTACATCCGTCTGCTCAAATTAGATCTTAAAAGAAAGACTCATTTCTCTCCTAGCCTAAAAACTTTGCGGCTCATTAACATCAAACACACTACCTTAAATCTAACGGCGCTCCGCCACTGACCCTCGGCTGAATTTAGAGAAGCTCTTTATGCGGGATGTAAGAGTCTCTGCCACAGGCCATTTGTCTGACTGTCTTTGAAGGTCTCTGCTTGAATTTGGTTTCCATACTGATGCTGGAGGCGTCCATGAACCATTTAGCAGCCTCTCGGTAGATCCCCAGCACTGATGTGAACTCTCCCCCTGCGGACTGCTGTTAATCTCTCCGAGGTACGGAGAGACATGGATTTAAAGCATCCATAGTTCTGAGGATTAGTCTCCATTAGTGAATCGGAGGAAGCAGAAGTTATATTTAAGTCTGCTCTATTTATTTTTGCAAAATGCTTCATCATCTCAGCTGTAAACTGAGCCCCAAAGGACCTGAGTCTAATTACTCAAAAAAACAAATGTATGAATATCCCAGTTGGTTTTCACTTCTGTCTTTTTTTTCCCAACCAACACGAATCTTAGCAACTTCTGCTTTTTTCATAGAACAGCTGGGCTGCAAATAACAATTATCCTAATTATTGACTAATCTGCATGTAATTATTTGATTAATATCGGCGCTGAAGGCTTCGAAGCAACAGAAGATTATGTCCTTTAGTATCAACTGCAAAGTCTTCGACAGGATTTCTCCCCCGCCCTAAAAAATGCATTTCTATTTAACTGTGCACGTTTTTAAGGAGAACAGCATTTTCCCAATTGATCGTTTGCACCATTCATGATGCTCACGCTTTCAGCTTTAAGCAAAGATCAGAATCACGACTCCAACCTCCCTTTGTCTTTGATGATGTATAGCAGGTTTTAAGTGAGATTAAGACTCCAAACAGCCCTGAATTAGAGGCACACTAATGAGCTTTAAAAAACTGCAACTCCAGGACACAAAGAGCACTTTGAAAAATTATTCAGACCCTTTCAATTTGTGAGGCATCACAAGTTTGTTAGAGAACATCAGTGAACAAACGTCATCATGAAGATTAAGAGGGGAACAAACCCTGGGTGTTTAAGGCAGGATCTGGTTATAAAACAACATCTCAAGCATTGGAAATCTCACAGAGCAGTATTCAAATGGAAGATGGAAAAAGTAGGCATGTAGCATAAATGGTGTCAGCATCATGCCGTAGGAATGCTTAACTTCAGAAGGGAGGAAAATGGGGGACAATGGTCAGAACCTAGTCAAAGTACAGAACTAAATCTAATCAGATTCTGTGGTGAGATTTGGAATTGCTGTTCACATAAGCACTAGATTCAGTTACACTGAGATTTAGTTCACTGAAAAAAATAACTCTTTGGATTAACATAAAAAAATCATGGAAAGATTTTCCACCTGATTACTTTGCTTTATTTCAGCACTATGTAATTTTGTTACTCCGATTTAAAGGAAATGTGTTGGTTCAACTTAATTTATTAAGGTTATTCCAATTTAAAGCAAATGTGTTGGTTCAACTTAATTTATTAAGGTTATTCCAATTTAAAGCAAATGTGTTGGTTCAACTTAATTTATTAAGGTTATTCCAATTTAAAGCAAATGTGTTGGTTCAACTTAATTTATTAAGGTTATTCCAATTTAAAGCAAATGTGTTGGCTCAACTTAATTTATTAAGGTTATTCCAATCTAAAGGAAATGTGTTGGTTCAACTTAATTTATTAAGGTTATTCCAATTTAAAGCAAATGTGTTGGTTCAACTTAATTTATTAAGGTTATTCCAATTTAAAGCAAATGTGTTGGTTCAACTTAATTTTTGTGGTTGATTCAACTTATTTACTTTAGTTGGACCCAATGTAATTTAATAGAGCCAGCCTAACTAATTTTACACTGATAACTTCACACTACTTAATTAAGTTGATCCAACTCATGAAAATTAAGTTAGCTGAACAAACATGCTTCATGCTGAAAGAAAGCTATATAATCGTGTGGAAAATCTTTCCATGATTGAATTATGTTAAATCAAAGACATTTTCTTAAGTGCTATTAAATTAAGTGTTTTAAGACCACACTGAAAGAAGAAAGAACACTCAACAATGAGAAAAAGTACAACATGAACTGTATTTTCAAAATTGTTATCCATTTTCTTTTTACACAGCACAAAAAACAGCTGAGTTGAAAGTTGAAATAAACAACAAAAGGTCAGTTTTGTTTTTCCAGAAAAAAACTGGGCTGTGTTTAGCATAGATCAAATTCTTAACAACATAAAAAGTGTCAGTAAATTCGCTCAACTTTGCGAACTGTAACAGTTAAAATTTAGTTTTCGACTGCGGTCTTTGGAAAAACATGTAAAGATAGATTGCCCAAGTTGTTCATCACTTCCACCCCGTCCAGGAGAATCCCAACATCCTCAATGGCATCGCCAGGCTCTGCACTCTCCGGTCGAATAACGAAGATTCCACAGACGGTCTCGGCCATTTGTGCACCTTGATGATGGGAACATGGGTGGGGTATTGCGGGGGAGAGATTTCACATCTCATTAAATAAAAAAAATAACTTTACACTTGTTTGGCTGACTCAACAACAGCTAAGGTCCATCAAAGACCTGTCTGTGTTAATTGTGAGTCCAGTGGTAAGATTTCCCATTTAGAAAAGGTACCATATTTTCTACATTTTCACAAAAATCGTCTTATAATCCGGTGCACCTTGTGGTGCGGAAAATACGGTATATTGTCTCATATGGAAAAACATGAAGAGAAGGGATGAATCCCAAATAGGCCCCATATTCCATGGCCTGTTCTCCTCAATTGAAATGACAGTCTGAGGATCCACCACACAGACTGTCATTCTAAACCAGTCCAATTTATGTGCAAGTACAAAGCCCTGACACTGTACACAAACCAAACATCTTATACATGAAGAACCTGTCTTATTTCCTGGATGGAGGAAATGTCATGACTATGTGTGGTAGTTATTTCCAAATAGATCAGTACTAACATCTTAGGTAAAGTTACTTAATATTTTTGTCTGCATATGAAACAATGCTGTTAGAAAAAAAGGTTCCTCTGACTCAAATTTAATACTTTTTATTATTAATAAATTAAGAATCTGTGTTACGATAGAAAGCCACAAAAGTGTGTGTGCATCCAATGTCCACTCTGCATTTACCTACATAATAACAGTACTGAAATTAAATAATAATAATAATAAAAAAACATTTAAATAGACTTATGTTTGGCCCCAGTGTTTAAAATCCACTAAACCTCAGACTTCAGAGTTTGTATGGCACCAGATGCTGAATTTACATCAGTCCAACTTTTTTCCAGGGAGTTTTAACAACCTGAGGAGGAGCAAAACTGTGACATTTATGGGGTCCGTTTTTTGTCTTGACAGCAGCTTTGTGACCCTTACACTGCTTCATGTGATGTTAGCATGATTTGAGTACATCAATTACATAGAAACGTGACCGAACATAGAAAAAAATGTTTTTTTTAAAAAGTCTGATGATATTAATTTGCATCTTTTTATTTCGATTTTTATTTTGATTTAGACGGATGAAAATAGACTGAATCTTACCTTTTTCAAATTAAGCAGATCCAAATCAGGAATCTTCCCGCTTCTCTTGAAAGAACAGTTTGAAGTTTTCCCAGACACAAGATCTCGCGTGATCTCGCTAGCATCTCGCGTGATCTTCCGTAATTTCGCTAGCATCTCGCGTGATCTTCCATAATTTCGCTAGCATCTCGCGTGATCTTCCGTAATCTCGCCAGTGTCTCGCGTGATCTCCGGGTCTCGCTAGACCCTCTTCGGCGGGAGATTAGTCTGACTACATTGAATCACGTTGTCTCAACTTGAATACATTTTATTAACGCTAGGTTGTTGAATTTTATGTTTATTTGACGTGATTTTGTCATATTTGCCTTTGAAATATAAAATAATTCTGTTAAACATGTTATTTTTTATAAATGCAATAACCACTTCAATTCAGTTGTGCTTTGACACAAGCATGGAGCAAGCAGGCAATAAATGTTAGAAAAAACGCTGATTAATTACCAGCTAACCATCACTTCATGTGATGTTAACACATGTTAGCCATTGACATGAGTACATCAATTACATAGTGTGAAGGTATCACTGTTAAATAAGTTGGTTTCAACTAAATTTGCATTCATCTTAATCAAGTAAAGTCAATTATTTGGTCCAAAACATTGCAAATTAGTTGGTCTGGTTCTATTAAATTACATTGGGTCCAACTAAAGTAAATAAGTTGAATCAACCACAAAAGTTAAGTTGAGCCAACACATTTGCTTTAAATTGAAGTAACAGAATTACATAGTGCTGAAATAAAGCAAAGTAATCAGGTGGAAAATCTTTCCATGATTTTTTTTTATGTTAATCCAAAGAGTTATTTCTTTCAGTGTACATAGCAACACTGATATGTGCACAATCCTGCCAGGAAAATTTAGTATTCTCTAAACTGCAGCTGGCGTTTTCCTGGCACGAAAAACAATCATCTCGCAGGGCCTCGTGTGATTTCCCATGATCTCGCGGGATCTGCCGTGATCTCGCTCGTCGCCTCCAGCACAAGATCAGTCTGGCTATAATGAATCGTGTTATCTCAACATGATTCAATTTCATAAACGTTAAGTTGATGAATTTCTTGTTTGTTCAACATGATTTTATCACGTTTTTGTTTAAAACATGAAATTATTGTGTTAAAAGTACATGATATTCTTTTATTAATCTAATAACCCCCTAAGTTCATTTTTTTGAGTGTTTGTAAAGAGGAATGAGCAGAAAATTCAGAGCAAAGTAGTTAGTTGAACTTAATCTTCATTAGGGGCATCAGAGTAAATGAGGGCAGAATAAAAACGACTGTCTGAATTTTCAGTTGACACAAAATTGTAAAAACAAAGTATCATTTTCCTTCTACGTCACAGTTATTCACAACTGTGTGTTTGCATGTCGGGCAAAATGTTTTGAAATTTTTTTAGGCTTATGACTAATGTGAATAAATATGAAAAAGCAGAATAAATACCTTTGCAAGATGTCGCAAATTGTAACATGCTGCATACGATTCTGCAACACACCTGATGAATTATGTAATATTTTTAATGCTAAATTGGAGGAAACACGGACATTTAGTTAATTAAATAAGCAAACTGTGAATATTTTCAGAATTTCACATACTTTCACACCGTAGCCATGGGATATTCCTTTAGAGATGAGATTCGAACAACACGAGCTGCGGTTCTTATGCCCTACTGTGTGATTAAATAGATGAATATCCAGCAGCAAAGACTAAGGCTCTGTGAGTTTTTTTTAATAGCAGAAAACTAATGTGCCTCCAGTTTGCTGGTTGCATTCTTATCAGCTCCTCCAGGACTAAAAACTTTCCTGTAAGCAAAACAGCAGTTGAATACAAAACAGCCTAATTTCCTCTGCCATCCAGTCGTGGTCAACAATATTAAGCAGCGTCGAACTAAAAGAAGTGAAGATATTAACTCAGGAAGCTGCATTTATGAGCTTCAGTGATGCTCCTTAGCAGTGGTGTGTTGAATGTGATAATTCACCGACAACGTTTTAGACTTTTCCACTGGTCCTCTCCATTTTTTCTGGTGCATCTCAAAACTGGTGGCGCAATTTTAACTGAGCGATTGTTTGCTTTCTGTTTTGCTGCATTACAAAAAAGATTTTATGCGAAATGAGAAACTGTGTGAGCCACAGGAAGCAGTGTAGTCTGTCAGTCTCATATACCGACAGGCTGCGTTGGTGATTAACTGTGGGTCTGTTAAAACAGGAGGGCGCTTCCTTCTCTCCTCCCTAACAGGCGCTTGTAGCTGTGACAGAGGAAGCCAGTATGGAGGAAGTCATCTGCATCTAAATAAAGAGCGCCAATGGCTTTGTCAGAGTCCATTAAGCAAATTGCCATATTTGATAAATGCATCCAGCATCACTTTTTGTCCTCCCCACTCAGACAAATTGGCCTCAAGCGAGAAGTGTTTTTTTTTTTTTTCCCCCTTCTTTGTTCCATTTCCCAAAACAGTGTAGACAAAGAAAGAGCTGGGGGGAAAAATTCGGCTGAATTGTTTGAATGTAAATGATGACTGACGCAAGAGATGAGTTGCCTCATCACTTAAGGCTATACACACCTGCTTGGAAAGTCATAATTACCATTGCAAGGCTGCCAAATGAGACAATTACCGTTTTCCTGTTGAACTGTTTATCCTCCTTGTTTGCTTCCAGAAAAAAATAAAAAAATAAAAATCCACGTTATGGCTGATTGGCCGGGGTTCTGGCTTAAACGTAGTTAATTTCCAATCTTTCTGCTCACAAGTAGGCTGCCAGTTGTTGCTGTGACTGTGGTGCATCATTAGTTAGAGGCAGGTCTCTGTTATCTGTCAAAGCTGAAACTGCTCCAGGTTAATAGCTGCAGTCACCCACTCTACTTATTCAGCTCTGCTGCATCCTGAAGCCTTGTTTCCAGGACCTGCAGGCAGCTCACATGCTCTCGTTCTCTGCCATTCTGAGCCTGATTTTAAAGTAAAAACAAGTAACAACATTTCTTAGTCAGCAGGGTTGAACTTTTGACATAACATTAGCATAAAAGGTGAGGAAATCAGTGTCTGGTGGATTATTTTGTTTGGTAATAATGGTTCTTATCAAACCTATTCTGTAGGAAAACCTGTATTCACCTTTAAATGGTGCCACTTTAACTGCAAGAGCAGTTAAATATGTTGGCTGCACACAGGAAAAACATCCCAAATGTTCCTCTGCCAATGTCACACAGTTTAATCTCCTATTGATCATTATATGGTGTTATTATTTGGATTGGGTGATTGAAGTTCACAATTTAGCAAATTAGCTATTTACCAAACAGAGGAATCAGCGGTGCATTAGTAAGCCATAACAGCCTGGAACCTCTTCCTCATGTTGGGCTCCAGCTCGTTGACATCCTAACCTTCAAACCACCAATGGTCACCAGTCAGCCAAATGTGTTTGTCACTCTGGGGTAAACAGCAAGAGACCAAAGCTGATCCCTAAAATGTTTATTGGGATTAAACTCCACAAATCCTCCAAATTCTTGAGGTAGTCTGTAGTAAATCCCGCTCTGTTGAGAATAGAGCTCAGTTCTAGATTGTGGAGTTCTACGATTTCCACTGGGAGCAAACTCCCACCTTGACATGCATTCTCTGATATCAAGTCTTGCTTTTCCATAGTGACAGAGAGCTGCCCATCCATACTATCACGTCGCCTCCACCAAAAACTGTTTGGTGTTGGCCGATAGGATTTGAAAAAGTGTTTATATGGGTGCAGCTCACGATCTCAAATTTCCTACAAATGTGTCACCCTTTTAAGAGAAAGTAATGTTTTCAATGGCATCTGATTCACTGACAACAAAGAAAACATAAGTTAAGTACATATTTTTAACTTATCATGCTTTTAAAAACAAATCAGTGACTATTAGTAATTTAATATAGTGAAAACATGTAGAGGAGTAGATACGACTCAAATACTTGTCAGTACAAACACCAAAGGCATCAGCTGTCCAACTGTTTTTATTTTTATACTTTTTAAAAGTTGAACAGTGGCTTTCATCCAGGAGATCTGATATTTTTTTTTTTTTAAAGAGAGGGAACTCATCTCAGCGGCAAAGGACCATAAAACCGAAAGGATGAATAGAAACTTCTGCTGACAGAATCATCTTGAGTACTTTTTTGATGTTGCAGCTCTATTTTGATCTCACCGTGGATTTACAAGCTCTAAAATGTATTTCCAAACGCTGAGCCTGGCCACTCCACACAGGAAGCTCATTTCAGCTTTTAATACTCTGATTAGCAGGAGATAATAGATGCAAGCTGATTGTGTCTCTTGTAAAATTATGCATGTTATGTTTGGTTTTTGCTGATCATTACATACAAACAAATACAAAGAGAAAGTATCCACAAATTATGAAAATACATTATCTTGCTAAATCTCTTACCCAAATTGTGTGCCGATCCATTCAGACTTCTTCAACAAATATTAGTGAGAGAATAAGTGACAGGTAGACTTTTTTTTTTAACATCAGTGTCTGACCTCGCATATTTGCTTCTGGATAAATGGTCAAGAATTCTCATAAACACGCTGAAACCTTGTGGAAATCCTTCCCTAAAAAGCTGAAGCCGTAAATAACTGCAGAGACTGGAACCCCATGGAATAATAATTGGATGTCACACAAGTTCATAAATGTGTGAAGTCAAATTAGTAATATTTTGGACAAGATAATGTAGTTCTAGTGGACACGTAAGAAAAAAAAACACAAGGCATTAACCGTGAAAAACCCCCAAAAAAGATGATAATTTGTGAAACCAAGTGTTAAAAGATGAAACCACAGGTTGACCTTTGCTCGTCTAGCCTCCAAAACTGCCATCAGCACCTCTTGCTAAGACACACAAATACCAACATGGCCTCCAGGAAACTGGCTGACCTGTTATCTCTGACGCAGTTTCAGAACTGATTATTCAAAGTGATACCTTGTCCTGGTGAGGGAACAAAAAGCCTCAGGGTGGCAGTGATGTAGAGGGAGGAGGATGGAAGAGTTATCAGCAGCACAGCATGTAATTGCTTCTGTGTTATCGTCGGAAAGTCTGATAGGTGCTAATTGAAAAAAGACAGTTTATTAGCAAGCTGACAGTATTTAGAGGATCAGGTTGTGGTTTGAAGGTCTTATTTCGCCCGAAAGATTGCAGATAACAGACTCCTTCTGCAGCTGCTCAAGTCTTCTTTCTCAGGCGTAATTCCTGATTTTTGCTGTTTTTGCTGTTTCCCCCAAGTTATACGAGAACAGAAGCCAGAGTTGTGGGTTTAATGCTCTTCATTCTGAAGTTAAAATTGGATTTCTAGCATCACGTTCTTCAGCATTTTCATTTGTCTGCGGCAGTCTTAAGACAGCAGCATTGACGAGAGCATTATGAGCCAACTGGAGCCGCAGTGAGTTATGAAGCAGAACAAGCAAACAGTGACAGTCCCTGCCACCTAATTTGGTGGGGCTTTCTTTTGTAAAAAAAAAAATAATGAAGCTGTGCAGCAGAAGCTGGGCTTTTATTTTTAGTTTTCTGCCTGCTCTTTCAAAGGTGTATTCATGCAACCACAGAGTTTAAAAAAAAATAAATAAAAGTGCGGACAAAAATAATGAGCAACCTCAGACACAGGCATGTAGCAGCGGTGGTCCTCTGATCTTTGCCATGGCCCAACAGTTTATGTAAGATCATTAGATTAATTTGGCTCGAGCCAAACGACAAAAGATAAAATAACAGAGAAAGCTGCAACCATAAAAACAAACATTTGGCTGCAACAGATTTACAAAGGAGTGTTATCATAAGTTCCTCCCGGTGCCTCTTAGACTGTAACCATCACTCCTCTTATTTATTTCACACTTTGTGTATGGTGTTTTCATTTTCCTATTTCACTTGTACATTTTGATAAAACTGCACCTGGTATTTTTGACTGCATTGTTTGTCTAACCTTGTTTATTTTATGTTCCAGGATAGTACCTATTTTATTTTTTTTAGTATGAACTCATAAATGTACGTAAACACTCTATTTCCTCAGGAGAAAATTCTATTCTACTATATTCTATTTTCACGTAAATTTTGGTTTTAGCCTGTTTATGAAATCCTGCCTGAGGATTTAAAGTGTAATACATTTTATTCAAGCTAATAGTAGATTGAACAAAGTAAGCTTAGAAACGCAAACAGAATTCCTTCCTACATGTTTTTCATGTAAACTTTGAGACGTTTCTGTACAACATCGTATTTTCAGTTTCAAGCACATTTAAAATGTTAAAATTATTGATTATCACCATTAATATATGGCTGTTGTTGATATAAACATAGGAAAGTATTAAGAAGACCGTGGGATTAGGGACTATACCAAATTTGGCTCTAAACTCAAATCCCATAAAATTTCCAAAAATTTTTAGGATAAATCAGAACTGATTTCCAGTCTCGGGTTCTTGTCATCAAATACTTCTAGTTAGAGAAGAGGAGACATCCTATTGCATGAGTAAGAGAAGCTGTTGTAAAAGAAAGGCTGAGTATTATATAACTGAGTGCTAAGTTATGTTAATGTATGTTAGTGAAGAAATTGGCTTAATTTAGCTTCATAATTAAAATTAGGTCAGATAATGAATTCCTTACCCACACTAGGAATGATCCCATCACAATTTCAAGCAAAACTGAAATTTGTTAGTGGCTAAAAATAATAATTCCTGAAGAAACAAATAAGATTAAGTTTAAAAAAAAAAGAAAACTGTCCAGGGAGTTTGGAAACTCCCAGCCAATTCCGTTTTCCAGCACCGGGAAACCACGTTAACAGAAGAAGCAGAATGCCCTGCTGTGGTTCAGATCTTTTTATTTCACCACTCAGTGAACAGAACCGGGTGTGTAAACTTGTCATCCTCACTGCAGCATCTCTGAGCATGGCTGGTGAAGAAAATATCTGGCCAACATAGCAGTCTGAAAGTCGCTTGACAATATGACAAAAAGCATACAGAAATAAAACACAAAAATGTGAAATAAATAAATAAATAAATAAATAAATAAATAAATAAATACATAATACAACAAATATAAGATGTAAAAAGAGAATAAGAAAAGTAGAAAAAACATAAGCTCAATCGAAATACTCTACATATCGTCTATCCGTGTTCTCAGCTGCACAGACGCTACCCTCACATACTGCTTCCAAGATACAAAAAATGAAACAATAACTTAATTTCAAAAATAATAAATTAACAGTGAAAGTGTTAAAAACACTGTTTATCTTTGGCACTCAAAAGAAAAAGAAACTTAGGCGATGAACCACCAGCTTTGACCTCAGGCAGACATCCACTGCTGACAATTTTTTATTTATTTTTTTTCCTATAAACAGAACTGTTCAGCATCGAGGGTATTTTGTTGCAGTTGTGCTGTTGGCTGCTTTCTCACAGTAGATGGGTGCAGATGGGCTGCCTGCAGTTTGACTGTAGGGGAGAAGAAATGCCACGGAGGCAGCTGATGCGTGCGTCTATAGCCCGCATGTATTATTCAAAAGGCTGAGTTTTGAAAAGATGATGTGCCTGACTCACCCTGGTAGACGGACTTGGCGTTCCCAGGTCTCAGAGTCAGCTTTTTACCTCAACACTGCTCAATCAGCAAGAGGGAGGCTTTCATCTAAAGCACCAAGCTAATCTGAACTCAATCTGTTAAAAAAAAAATCCACTCTGATAAAGCACCTATAAAAAAAATTTAAGAAAACATACAAATATGCAGTAAAATATTTGTATTAGTGTTATTTCTTTTTTGCTTTAGGTGGTGCAGCAGTGATACAGCTGTGTTTTTCAGCACAGACTGTACTCACACTGTGAGCAGCTACAGTTCAGGGAGTATATGATAAAAAGGAAAGTTAATTGAATTAGCCTTGTACGTAAAGTAAATTGAAAGTGACTGCCGCATTCGGTTTGATTCAGCTGATTATGGTTTTATCTGTAAACAATGTAAGCGGCAAACCCAAGGCTCTGTCAGCTGTGCTAATCTTCTTTGCGCCAGAGCTGAAATGTGCTCTCCAATACACGGCCTCACACTGAACCTCCTTAAAATCAGTGACATCTCATAAAGTGGAAGCATTAGCTAGGCTGAAGGAACTTACAAGTCCACATTGCAGCATGATTTCCGTTTAAATCTGGAAACAAACCCTAATAGAGTTGGTTTTTCATGAGCTTCTTTTATAAAGAAAATCTAAACAACTCGACTTAAACCGAGGATAAAACATATTAGGTGCTTTACGCCAGCCTGCATCAGTGCGCTGGTTCAGGGCGTTATGGAAAAGACGACTTATCCAGATAAGGACTTAGAGCAAATTGCCACACCGAATGGGGCTGACGGGATAGCTCCTGTGACCCTCTACAGGATTAAATGTGTACACCTGAACTAATGGAGAACAGCACAGCAAAAGCTGGACCCACAATGTTGATCTGCAGAAATATTCCTCTGTAAAACTGCTTGTTGTCACATTTGGAGAGGATCGCAAAAGTATTTAAACCGCCCTTGAGCTTTTTCTCCATTTCATTATATCACAAACACAATCTTAATGTAGTTTCCAAGGAGAAGGATTCATCTGAAAAACCAACACAAAATGTTGCAGGGTAATAAAAGTTGAAGAAAGATGACTTTAATAAGAGTTTACAAATAAGCAACTAAAAACAATGCATTTTTTTAGCCCCATTTACTATGATACATCAAGTGTCAACAAGGTGTATGCATGTAGATCATATTTTGGCAAGTTTGACGAAAACTGTGCATTAGAAAAGTTGTGTCTACCTGGAACAATTTTAGATAATACTCTTTTATTGTGGAAAAACAGAGCTGGCATCTCATTTGGTTCTGGAGCTCTAAAAGGTGAGTTTTTGTTTAAACATGGGGGTGATACACATAAGTCAACCGTGCACAGAGCAATGTGACGGATGGACATAAATTCCTTCATATTTTATTCAGACCTTTATCAGCAGGTGATATTTTCTGAACACCAGAGGTTAAATACAAATAACAACAGATCTAATGTCTTCAGTTGTTTGTTTTTTAACAGGAAGGTCTGCAGGGACAGGAGGATTTTGGATCGGAAATTGAGTCAAATATTTGTTGTGGCATCATGTCTGTAGTAAGAGAAGCTAACATGTGTTGTTTAGAGCAGGTTATGCTCACAAAACAAACAAAAAAAAACAAACAAAAAAAAAAACGATGACTGACAGGAGAATTTGAGGTGATAAGATTTCCACTAGGAGTGACCAAAGTGGAGAAATTTAGAACTGAGTTAATCCAAGACTGATGATTTTTTTTTAGGCAGAGTTAGAAGCAAATCCAAGATGGTTTGGACTTCTGCCGAAGACAAAAGGTGGACATTATTAGCCACTGATGTTGAATACAGAGCTATGTAATCAAGGAGAATGCAGTTAAGCCCAATATTATTTATATTGGTGGCAGATTTTGACTTCAAGTTATTTTCATTCAACCAAGAAGTTTGTTTCTGATAGGGAACGTGGCAGCCATCTCAAAATATAACATCATCATTATAATTGACATCACAGCATTCAAATCCTTCTTATAATTGCTGACCAAGTTTCTCATTTTTCCACCAGTATTTTGACAACTTATCTTTGGCAAAGAGGCTTAAATCTCTTTCAGATTTTAGTCAGATCTCTGGGTGAAGGCATTGCCCGGGTCTTTGTGGAAGCACAAGCTGTTCTTCCACTCTGTCACAGTCAGCTAACAGGGCTCGCATTTCTAATCTGTACACAGATGTCAAACCCAGCTGCAACCAGAAGGTCACAAGACAGATGGAAGACAAAAGTCAGACAAGTCTGATATTGTGCTTGTAGAATGTTACACAAATCCCCAAAAGTCTCAGAAATTAAATCCTGGCAAATGTCATTGTTTCCAAGTCAGTCTGTGAGGTCTAATTCAGCAAGCCAAAAGAAATTTCAGCTTTTATCCACACCTTCTGAAGAGGGCTAAAGGATAGAGTGGATGCAACTGAGGCACACTTTCATTCTACTCCTAAAGCGAGCAGCCAATAATAATAATAAAAAAACAACTAATTGAAGCAGTGTTATCCATAGAAAATATTGATTTGAAAAACTGATTTTCAGTCTTTTCTCTCCACTATTTTTTTCGTCTTGGTTGGGGATAAGAATTTTAGCACCATTGATCTGATTCCTTATAAGTTCTGTATTCGATTATCACTGAGTTGGGAAATAAACTATTTAAACGCTTTCATTTGAAATAAGCACTACAGTGTATTTGAGTCAACATAAATTAAAGGTGGATTAAAAATAACAAATCCTCTGTCAAATGACCATTTTAAGAAGAGATGCAGCTTTTTGCACATCAGCGGTTTTTGTGCAGACAAATTTGCATGTTCGCCGTTTGAAGGGCCTTTCAAGACTTAGGGAGTCTCCACCTTTACGCCTTCCTGCCTCAATAACAGAGGTTACCTCTGAATCAGCCTCACTCTGCTGAGAGAAAAGGTTTAAAATGAAGAAGTGACTTCTGCTTTCTTTCACAAAGCTCACATACTATACATCAGGAAGTTCTGATAAAGCAGTGGTTCTCACTCTGCCCTTTTCTGTGTTACCAAACACATATCTACTCACCCGTTAGAGATGTTCCCTTAAAAAAGGTTCTTCTTTCATAATCAAAAACGATTTTCAGCAGCCGCCCTCTGTTACATACATTATATCATCACCTAAATCTGATGACAGTGTTTTTATTTTAGGGTTGCCTCAAGGATATTCTAAGAAGATACTTTAAGTTCACCTGTTTTTCATTGTAAAAAAGAATATCTAACACTTTCAAGATTCCTTCATTTTCTAGGTCTAAAACACAATGACATTTAGTGTTTAGGAGAGTAGAAATCTGCCTTCAAACTGGCCTCATTTTTACCTTAGCAGATAAATAAATCAAACTACTTAATGTAAGAAAGTGTCAGCTGCCAACCACTACATGGAGCACCTCAACAGCAACAAAAAATCTAAACTTTCTAACCTAAAGTTCGTCATATTCAAAACAGCATAACCTTCCAGAAACTTTTATTAGTAAAAGATTATATGTACTTATTTATAAGTGCATATATTTCTCCTCCTTTTGTTCTGGTTGGGCCATTAAAACACCACAAGTTACTTTGTTCTGACGGTTTGGGCCACAGAGAGAGAGAGTGCATGGAGAGTTTTCTGAGCTTTCTTGGAGTAAACAACGTCCTGAAGCAGACAGCTGCCGTTCAGAGAGCAGTCGACCAAGACGGTGAGCCAGACAGCTAATCAAGCTGACAGCCTTTATCAGGTTTTATAAAAACCCATGGGTGCAGCAGCCATAAGTGATAATTCTCTGCAAAAAGTGACCCATTTAAAGAGCAGCTTTATCAACAGCTGATATTAAGCAGACATGCCACTGTGAAGCTAAACCCTGTCAAATCAGCAAAGTCAGGTCATAAGTGGAGTCAGAAGTGACTGTTTCTCTCCCTGTAGGTTTATAATAAAGTCACTTTTTCTTGCTAAAACTCAGCGTCAGACGTATATTTCTATAACTGCTTTTCTCCAAAAGACGAGCTTTCCACTCCTTGTAAGTGTGTTACTTAACATCCTACTTCAACAAAGCATTTGTCAAATTATGCAGGAAGCTCCAAAAGCACTGAGTCACTGTGAATTTCAGGCGCCTGGAGTGAGAGCTAAAAGCCCCTTTTCTTAGATTACTGAACTTTTTACAATCACGGAGAGAGCCAGTCGAGTGTTTTCAAGCTGATTGTCTGATTATTAATGGACTTCATCCAACAAAAAAAGCTTGTCCTCCTTGAGCCAAACATATTCTCTTGCCTGCCCCTCTACCACCCCTTTCCTCTTCTCCTCCTCTCCAGCCACCGCAGCCGCCCCCGACGCTCTGAACTCGGCACCGCCGCGAGATCAAGGGGGAAAAAAAAGAAAATCAGTGACTATCAATCAGTTATGCAAATGAGAGGAGCAACTTTCTCTTAAGCTGCCTCGGCCTGTTGAACATCAGACAACACAATTAAAACGGCTGAATGCAAATCATCTTCAGAGGGGCACTAAAAGAAAAGAGCCTTTCCTTTCAAGAGCGTGTCCACAGCAGCAGGCCTCGCAGAGCCTCCGGCCCATGAGGGCAGTTTAATGATGAAAGTCAGGCATGAGGCTGTGGCAGTGGGAGACTGCATCCTGCTTGGCAAGGTTGTTACCACGACAATTTGCAAAAACATCAAACTCATGACGATGTTCTAACATTGTATTTTAATTAGTTTCTGGTGCCACGGAGGATTAGGTTGTCATTCCCCGTTGGATGTTCATGCACGACGTCGCTGCTTTGGACTTCCTAACTGAGGCACTGCAGGTAAAACATGACTAATTAGGATAAGTGCCTATTGGGATCTTGGTGTTTTATGTCTGGTAGTTCTGTGTTTGACCTTTCTGCCTTTGCAGTAGTTTGGGAATAAGATAAAATGCTTCTTGTAGGACTCTGGCTGTAACTAAGTAATTAAAAATGGCTTCACTTGGCTTTAACCTTATTATTCCAGCCTTTGAGGAATACCTTCAGAAGTATAAGCACTCCTCAAGGCCTGTGGCAACAGGGTGTTTTTTTTTTTTTTCACAGCGAGGTGTATGAAATAATTCTACAAACCCAGTGACATTTTGAAGCCTAAAAGTCATTCCTATTAGGATCGATGCTCCGTTGCAAACAGCCTTGTTCCGCCTTGAGAACAGCCTGTTTTCTTGCTGACTTGCACTCAGTGAGAGTAACATGACGCACATGACAACGCGTGCAAAACATGTTGGCTTTGCATAGACGAGGTTCCTGTGTTGTATTATTAATACATCAGACAGACAACAGGAAGTATTTCTGGCCCACATTTCTCACGGTGGGAAGTGTTGCTGTCTTAAACAAAGGCAACCGCAAGCTTTTTCATCCACAAAGATGTTTCATTAATCTGCTTCAATGTTAGTCCATTTTTACACAATCTGATTTTATTTTTGACTAAAACCTCAGCTATTTTTATTTATTTTATGAGCTGTTACTTTTACTTTAGCTGTAGTATTTTTGCCTACAGTCTGACTTTCAACCTGAATGATCAATGTTTTTAATTTTTGATGCCAGTGCTCTAATGTAATAATAAGTATTTATCTAAATTTGCCTCCTCTAAACACCTTGAATGGCTCATTTTCTGACTATGTAGCATCGTGCTACATAAGAAGTAGTTTCATTTAGTATCTGGTGTTTCAAAGATGAACTAAATATACAGACAACAATTTAACTATCTAAAATAATTCAGAAAACAAGAGGGGGGAAAAAATAGACTAGAATACAACAGCTGTCTTTTCTCCTCTTCAGGTCAGGGAGGGATCTATGAATTTAGATCTGAGGACTGAGACGTCTATGAAAGAAGATTGATTCTGAGTTTGATAAACCACTGGGTTTTGACCATACGCAATAGATCATTACACTGCAGAAAGTTTTTTGATTAACAATCAAGGTCTCAGAATTTCTATTCAAATTCTGCAAATTTCGCATAACTTAATCAAGCCATGCTCCTTGAGAAGGTTCCCTTTGGGAAACAAAGAGGCCCACATTATCTGAGATCCTCCATCTTTTATAGAGTAACCATGAGGTGTTTTTCATAAATTCACCTTAATTTCATCTGATTAATCCACAGGGTACCAGGTAAAGCTGGTACCCTGTGGAAGACATTCAGCAAACTCTACTTGTTTACATTTTTGATGGTAGGAGCAGAACAGAGAAGCAGAAGCAGAAAGACAAGAGACATGTCCTCTTGTCTTTCCGCATTTTGAAAAGTGGCAGACGGAAACGGAGGAAGAAGAAACATTACTGAACAATGTTTCAGCTTGATCAACTTTAGAAAGGACAACAGAATTCATAACAATGTTTCAGCTGTTTTTAAAATAGTAATTGTTAAAGAATCATCCAATTGCAGAACCATGAATGTACTTAAACTGAAGGTTCTTTTTTTTTTTAATTGTCATTGTGTGACATTTTGCTTTAAGGCGTTTTAAACCTGTTTAGCAGGGGTACCAATAGGTGAGGAAGCCGCTGTAGTAATGAGGCCACCCAGTGAATTATGAATTTTAATGAAGGTGAAGCACAGAGTGTCTGACATGGCTTAGGACAGCTGGAGACTGATCACCTGTAGCTTTAGTCGCTCCTGCAGAGAGGACTCCTGGCTTCTCCTTCCATCAGGAAGTACAATGTTACTAATTGGTGCTTGTTGTTTTTTATTTTTATTTTTTCTTTGGTGTGTGCATGTCATTATTGCTGACATTCATTAAAATTATTTGCTGGCTCTCAGGTAACCAGCATTACGTGTTCAGCAAGCCGTGCGTCATCTTTATGGGTATATTAAAGTCACAGGCATGAAGTGAAAAGGTCACTTTATGCGTGAGAAATGTTCATCTTTTGAAAGCAATATACCATGAAGAAAATCGTTCTTTGTTTTAATCATGGATTTATTTCAACAGTACATGTTTTTTTTTATCAAAACGGGTGAGTTGAATATAAAGATGACTGCTGATTTAGTTCAAGTAGGTGAAAATAGGAGGAAATTTACAGCTTGATTGTGTCACTCTTTCAGCAGGTTTCTGACAGTGTTTACTCATAGAAGTTGAGGAACATTCCTGATGTAGTTTTAAAAGTAAAATAAATTCTTTTTTGGACTCTACATTTCTGGTAAACTATGGTTCATTGACTTCTCCATATTCTCAGTGGGGGTAATTTCAGAACTGCAGTCAGACAAGTTTCTGACTCTCCTACAATGAGGCCTTTTTTTAATGGAAAGGGAAAAAAAGTGCATGCAGTGGTTTGGTTTTCTTTTTTTTTTTTTTTTACTTTTTTAAGTTCATATCATCTGGATGAGTGTGAAATATTTTGTCAAAACTGCAAGTACCATTTTTTTTAGCTTTGAAGTTGTCGCACAGAGCAATGATGTAAAACGCTGTCATCAGAACAGGTTTTTGATTGGTGGTCCCTCCCAGCTGGAAGCACTCAAATTTCCAATGGGAGCCATAAATTTTAAAACAAACTACAGATCGGTTTTATATATTGCATCAGCTACTCTTTGATAAATGTTTGTTCAAAGAAAGCAGACACATTTATTGATGTTTATCTAGGTCATAAATGTTTTTTTTTCTTCTTTTTTTAAGAAATTTGGTGGGTGAAGTAGCAGCTTGTGTCTCTGAACACATGCTGAGGTTATACTCTGTATCTCTTTCTTATTTCTCTTCTTGTGCATTTCCATCCATTTTTTATATCAGCTGAATGCTTGCAGGGTTGTGCTTCTACTAGTTATTGAATGGGAGGCGTGGGGCTCCCTGGACAGGTAGCCAGTCCACTACCGGGTAACCCAGAGCAACACAGGACAAATAACCATGGATCCACACACTCAGGTTTATGCTAACACCTGAGGGCAGTTTAGAGCGGAGGGACAGTCAACGTAATGCATTTTTAAGAAGTGTAGAAAAGGCAGAGTACCCAGAGAAACCCGTACATGTTAGGAGAAAACACATTTGAACGCAGCAAATGAATTGTACCACCATGTAGCGCAAAAATGCTAACTAGATTATTAACCCTGTTAATGTAAATAATTATTAACTTCATTTGTTCTTCTATTTAAAGATTCAGAATGATGGTCTTTGATTTTATATTCAACTCAACTCCTTTTGCAGCCTCTCTGGTACGCTCCTTTAAATCCAGTCATCATCCTGACCTTTTATCAGAAACATTAATTAGTTTTGAGATGCTCAGTAATGCTTTTTGAGTCTTAAATGTTTTTCCCCATGGATGAAGAACCAAATTAAAAGTGAGTCTAATTTTGTTGAAGGGGTGACTCGGCGACTCTGTTTAGGTTTACTGTATCCTTTGCCTCTTCCAGTGTGGAAGTGAACAAATGTAAAGATGTGCCGTCAGAGTGGAGCCCTGCAGAGGAGGTGACCTTCATCTGTTTTGGCCGATGTTTATGAAATTCAAAGTGCAAAGAGAGACAGGACATTGATTATTTGTTGTTCTTTTTAAAGCCTTGAGCCAGCCTTTCTTTCCTATTGTTGCTCTTTCTTTTCGATGTTCTTCTGCTCATGCTCAGCAGTTGACCACTAACTCTGCGTGTCTTATGTTATCCTTGGTACATGAGAAAACTCCAAAATTCAGTGTAAAGATAAAACAAGCAGAAGTGGGAACTGGATATCTGAATGGTCCTTCAAAACCTGCCAAAAAAAATCTTTATAAATCCCATTCTCAGTCTTTGGACACTTCATTCATATAAGACTGAAGAATAATCCACCTGTGTCTGTCATGTTTTCTCTGTATTGTCGGCAGCCTTTGTGTCCTTCTGCTTCTCCATGGATCCCTGAAGCTTTCTGTTTTTCTTCCTGTGGTCTCTTACTTCCATCTAAGGCAACAGTGTTTCTGTTCTTTGTGTGAACTGATGATGGATGAGACACTCAAACTCTACAGGGACGCAACACAATTCAAAGAGGAACAACATTGTGGCTGCTCACCTGTTGATTACCTCTGGGCAAAGGGACAAGCTCACCCTGAAAGCAGGTAGATGTTATATTATGACACTGAGAATTAATCATGAAAATCTGGAGGTTTTCAACACAATTAAAACAAATTTGAGGACTTATCCCATTGCCTTCAACATTGTGGCAGTAAATGTAATCACTGTAGCTCATCCATATTGTCCTTGTCTTTTTGTGCTGACAACAAAATCACACAAAAATTATCAATGGTAATCAAATTTATTAACCAATGGAGGCCTGGATTTGGAGCCACACACAAAATTAAAGTGAAATGTTCCTTTTATTTTTTTGAGCAGTATATATATATATGTGTGTGTGTGTGTGTGCGTGTGTGTGTGTGTGTGTGTGTGTGTGTGCGTGTGTGTGTGTGTGTGTGTGCGTTGGTATATGTGGTTTAGCAGGACATTTCGTCAGAATACACGCAACACTAGCAGGACATTTTGAATTAACGGGACAGGGGCGGTGTCCTGCTAATTTTGACAAAAATCTAAAAGCGTAGAAAGGTTTCTATTGGTCCAATAACCCCAAAAATGCAAAAAAAACGAGATGTCCGTTTAATACACATAAACCAGATTTTGTGTATAATTTGTGTATCGCCACAGTGCCCCCGGTGGCAACTCTGTGTAATAGCAGGACCTTATGAATATTCACACAAGCTCTTGTTCTGATTGGTTGTCTGCCGGAAGGTCCCGCTAATTACTACAGTGTCTTTCTAATTCACGTCGCTGTTTACACACATGAATTGTGTGTAAATTGCCAACTCTTACACTGGGGATGAGTTGGAAATATGATTACTCTGTGCTATAAGACTGAATATTTTATAAAGGTTAGTTGGATGCCTAAACCCAACCTTTTTTCCAACCTTACATTGGACAAAAGGTGTATGTGGCACCTAAAAATATACAGAAATTAATATATATTTTTGATCAAATATTTTTTATTTAAAATATTATGAATAATACGTGTGTGGAATAAGTGTGTGGATTAAAATAAATATAAACCATAAGAGAGCCATTTATTTCACCAAACTACTGCTAACAGTTTGTTGATTCTGGTCTGCTCTGCATCCTCAGAACCAGAACCAAGCATTTTGAAGCAGAACTTAGCTTCAGTGCACCATAAATCTTGAATAAACTTACAGAAAACTGCAACACAGCTGAATTCCTTTAAATCAAGGCAACACCCCCCCACCCCCACCCCCAAAAAAACAACAATTTACAGTTGTTTCTAAATCTTAATCATTGGTACATGTATCAATATAATTAATGTATATGATTTTAATTTTGATTTTACTTTGAATTTAATTTCTATGTTTTTCTTTTTTTACGGTAAATGTATGTTAATTTTATCACTTTTTAGTCCTTTGATGTAAAGCACTTTGAACTGCCTTGCAGCTGAAATGTGCTATACAAATAAAATTGACTTGACAGCAGTTTTCAGATCTTGCCAAAGATTCTCCACTGAGTTTATGTCTAGACTTTGACTTTGCCATTCTAACACAGAAATATGTTTTTATTTATACCATTCCATTGTAGATCTGGCTTTATGTTTAGGGTAATTGTCCTGCTGGAAGGTGAACCTCTGCCCCAGCCTCAAGTCTTTTGCAGACTCCAGGTTCAGGAGTGTTCAGGTTTTCTTCCAAGATTTCCCTGTATTTGGCTCAATCCATCTTACAATCAACTCTAACAATCTTCCCTGTCCCTGAAGAAAAGAAGCACCCTCAGAGCATGATGCTGCCACCACCATTTTTGTCAGTGGGGAAGGTGTGTTCAGAGTTATGTGCAGTGTTTGTTCTCCACTACAAATAGTGCTCTGCATTTTTCCCAGAAAGTTAAATTTTGGTCTTGTCTTATCGTTTTTGCTGTATCCCAATATGGCTTCTGGCAAACTGCAAATGGGACTTCTTATAGTTTTCTTTATACAATGGCTTTTCTATTGCCACTCTTCCATAAAACCACATTTTTGCAGTGCATGACTAATAGTTATACTATACTGCATTTCAGAAATATCTCTGCATTTCATCCAGAGCCACCATGAACCTCTTGGCTGTATCTCTGATCAGTGCTCTTCTTGTTCAGCCTGTAAGTTTAGGTGGATGGCCTTTTCTTGGTAGGTTCACAGCTGTGTGATTTGCTCTTTCCATTTCCAGATGATTCGTGGAACAGTACTCTGTGAGATGGCCTAAGCCTGCTTTAAGCTTCTCCACAACTTTATCCCTGACCTGTCTGGTGTGTTCCGTGGACTTCATGATGCTGTTTGTTCCCCAATATTCTCTTAGCCAACTTTTGAGGCAGTCATAGAGGAGTTGAATTTTTTTACCATTTGCAGTCATCAGGCAACTTCTGAAGGCAATTGGCTGCATTCAGGGAAAGGGGGCTGAACACTTTTGCACACCGCACTTTTTAGCTTTTATTTGTAAAAACTGTTATGAATCATGTTTAGTTTTGTTTCTACTTCACAAGTATATACCACTTTGTGTTTGTCTTTCCCATAAAATTCTGTGAAAATATATTTCCAGTTGTGACAAAACTGGAAATTCAAGTTCAAGGGCTATGGATACTTTAGAAAGCCACTGTACAAATAGTAAGGCAAGTCCAATGACAGAACCACAACCGCCACAACCAAGTACCCAGTATAGTGTGAAGAAACATCTGAAGGGAATATAACCTTGAACACACCTCGTTAAAATGGGAAATGCCACACAAAGTGGTAGAAAACGAACAAGCTAAGATCCTGTGGGCCTTCCATATACAGGAAGACAAAATGGGAAAAGCAAACCAACTGAACATGGTGATCATTGAGCAGCAGAGCAAAGCAGTTGTTATGATGTAGCTATCCTGAATGAACAGAAGGTACAGAAAAAAACTAGAGAAATACCAAAGGCTAAAAAACCCCATCATCCTCCTAGAACTTGAGTGGTTGACTTATTTTGGGCTGTCTAGTCCACAATACTAAATTTTGCTCTAGATGGGGTCTGGTGTCCACATGTTAGGCCATTATTTTATGACTTGGTGGTGGTGGAAGATTATAACACATTACAGGTTAGACTCAAGATGTTCAGTGTTTCTTTTGTTGTGTAAGTTTACAAAAGTTAGCAACTGCATATATTTACCATGGTGCTAAACATGGTGATTTAAAATGAATAAGTATTTTTCTGAGAAAAATGTTGTCCACATATCATGTAAAACAATAATTCTTTGTTTTTGGAATCATTAGGTCCCAATCAGCCCATAGATGAATTAATAATGCACTCCATGTGAGAGTTTGGGTCTTAGGAGATTACAAAAAATGTGGAAGGTGAAAGCAACAGTAGTGCTTGTGGTCACTGAAACCCTTGGGGTAATGACCCCTAAACTGGAAGACTGGCTCAAACAAATACCTGGAGATAGATCAGACCTCTTGATACAGAGAAGCACACCGTTGGGAACTGCTAATATACTGTGAAGACCAAGGATCAATGAAGTATTTTTGAATTTGAAAGAAGGGATAACCAGTCATGGAGTAATACAGAATTAGAAATATAAAAATAAAAATCGTTTATTTAAAAAATATTTAAAGTGCCAAAAATATCATGATTATTTATGTTACTGTTAAGACAAAAATTTAAAGATTGATATTTTGTCGTTATCTCAATGTCTCTACTCTGCATACATGCAGATTGTCTAGGTAGTCTAAATTGTCTATTGGCAGGTACATCAGCCAATCTTTTTCTGCAGGTGTTGTGTCTGCCATTAGACAACAGTTTTTGTTTTTATGATATAAAGTGTTTTGAACTGCCCTGCTGCTGAAATGTGCTATACAAATAAACATGATTAATTGATTGAACAGAAATGATTAAAGGAAGTGACAACATTGCTGGTGGGAGATACCATCTAACTGTTGCCTCTTAATTAAAGAAAAATGTATGATAAACTATTTAACTTTGAAATATTGAATGAAAGTTACAAAATATTACTCAAAATTTTCTTGTTCCTGAAAAAAATCAGACCTTGTGTGCTTCAGAAACAAAATGGAATAATCCTTTTGTTGTACCCCTCCTCCTCTGTCAACGTGGTACAATCTGTCAAGTCCAGGTGCAAGCCATTAGTATTAATTGAACTTGTTTCATTTGTTTTGCGTGGAGAAAGAGGTAAGACTCATACAGAATCTCTTAAGACATTTAAGTACATATAGTTTTGTAATTTTGCTGAATGTTGTAGGTTACTTGATGCTTGGATACACCAAAGCATTTGATTTGCAGCATTTTAGCTAGTAATTACCAACCATGTTAGTCAGTGTACCAGAGTTTAAAGGGAAGGTGGCTCACTCCAGAATTAGATAAAACTGTATTTGGTCATTTTCTGTATATCAGTGAGTGATATTATTTCACAGGCACAAATGATCCTAGGTAATAATCATTAGTATTAAGATAATGTTTTAATATTTGAAGATTTTGAGAATCTGTCAATAGAAAGTCAATTATGTAGTACTGTGTACTTCAGTACATTTTCACATACAATAACATCAAATCATATTGTGTACAGCAGGGGTGTCAAACTCAAGGTCTTAAGGGCTGGTGTCCAGCAACTTTTAGATGTGTTTCTGATGCCACATGGCTGGATAAAATGGGGTGGTCATCAACTTGATTGCACTGAGAAGCTAATTCAGTCATATACTTAAGGTGTTTTAGACCAGACAAACATCTAAAAGTTGCAGTACCCTGGCCCTCGAGGCCTGGAGTTTGACACCCCTGGTGTACAGTATCATGTTGTATTCTCTGATCTTTGCAGGAGATGCCAACAACAAGGTCTCAGAGAGCAAACATGATTCCAGTTATTGCTCCTTAGGTGAAGATGAAGGATTTGATGTAAAATACCTCAATTCATTTAAAGGTGAGTTGTGACTATATTATGCACAGGATTCCAGAGTTTATTAAATGATCATTTTTTTTCTTTTGTTTTACTTTTTCACTTTTAAACTATTTTTATACTGCACATTATTAGCATAGATCATGATCGATGATCATTATAATCAGAACATCTTTCTTATTCCGAAGGAGACAAGCAACTGCTCAAAATACAATAGAAGCGTATGTATATAAAATTTAAAAAAAAAAATTCCCTTCTCACCCTCTCTTTCATCCTCTGAGCTTGGGTCCTCTACCAGAGGCCTGGGAGCTTGAGGGTTCTGCGCAGTATCTTGGCTGTGCCTAGAACTGCACATTTCTGGACTGAGATGTCTGATGTTGTTCCTGGGATCTGTTTTAGCCACTGCTCCAGTTTGGGGGTGACTGCCCCGAGGGCCCCGATGACCACTGGCACCACTGTGGTCTTCACCTTCCAGGTCTTTTCCAGTTCCTCTCTGAGGCCCTGGTATTTCTCCAGTTTCTCATGCTCCTTTTTCCTGATGTTGTAGTCACTTGGTATTGCTACATCCACCACAACGGCTTTCCTCTGTTCTTTATCCACCGCTACAATGTCCGGTTGGTTCGCCATTACCATCTTGTCTGTCTGGATCTGGAAGTCCCACAGGATCTTAGCTCGGTCATTCTCCACCACCTTTGGGGGTGTTCCACACTTCGATCTCGGGGCTTCCAGTCTGAACAGATGTTTCTGTACACTATGCCCGCCACTTGGTTATGTCGTTCCATGTATGCTTTCCCTGCCAGCATCTTGCACCCTGCTGTTATGTGCTGGACTGTCTCAGAGGCCTCCTTGCACAACCTACACCTTGGGTCTTGTCTGGTGTGGTAGATCTGAGCCTCTATTGCCCTGGTGTTTAGGGCCTGTTCCTGGGCAGCCAGGATGAGGGCCTCTGTGCTGTCCTTGAGTCCAGCTTTTTCCAGCCATTGGTAGGATTTCCTGATATCAGCCACTTCAGTTATTTGTCGGTGGTACATCCCATGTAGGGGCCTGTCCTCCCATGATGGTTCCTCCAGCACCTCGTCCTCTGTTCCCCATTGCCTGAGACATTCGCTGAGCACATCGTCCGTTGAGGCTTTTTCCCTGATGTATTTATGGATCTTGGATGTTTCATCCTGGACAGTGGTTCTCACACTCACTAGTCCTCTGCCTCCTTCCTTACGGCTTGTGTACAGTCTCAGGGTGCTGGATTTGGGGTGGAACCCTCCATGCATGGTTAGTAGCTTCCAAGTCTTAACATCTGTGGCCTTCATCTCTTCCATTGGCCAGCTAATTATTCCGGCAGGGTATCTGATTACTGGTAAGGCACATATATCCATATATATATCCATATATCCATGAAAACATGGATATATATATATATATATATATCCTTCTCATCGTCCGTGGGTGGTCTCTTTCATCCTCTGAGCTTGGGTCCTCTACCAGAGACCTGGGAGCTTGAGGGTTCTGCGCAGTATCTTGGCTGTGCCTAGAACTGGACATTTCTGGACTGAGCTGTCTGATGTTGTTCCTGGGATCTGTTTTAGCCACTGCTCCAGTTTGGGGGTGACTGCCCCGAGGGCCCCGATGACCACAGGCACCACTGTGGTCTTCACCTTCCAGGTCTTTTCCAGTTCCTCTCTGAGGCCCTGGTATTTCTCCAGTTTCTCATGCTCCTTTTTCCTGATGTTGTAGTCACTTGGTATTGCTACATCCACCACAACAACTTTCCTCTGTTCTTTATCCACCACCACAATGTCCGGTTGGTTCTCCATTACCATCTTGTCTATCTGGTTCTGGAAGTCCCGCAAGATCTTAGCTCGGTCATTCTCCACCACCTTTGGGGGTGTTCCCCACTTCGATCTTGGGGCTTCCAGTCCATATTCTGCACAGATGTTTCTGTACACTATGCTCGCCACTTGGTTATGTCGTTACATGTATGCTTTCCCTGCCAGCATCTTGCACCCTGCTGTTATGTCCTGGACTGTCTCAGGGGCCTCCTTGCACAACCTACACCTTGGGTCTTGTCTGGTGTGGTAGATCTGAGTCTCTATTGCTCTGGTGTTTAGGGCCTGTTCCTGGGCAGCCAGGATGAGGGCCTCTGTGCTGTCCTTGAGTCCAGCTTTTTCCAGCCATTGGTAGGATTTCCTGATATCAGCCACTTCAGTTATTTGTCGGTGGTACATCCCATGTAGGGGCTTGTCCTCCCATGATGGTACCTCTAGCACCTCGTCCTCTGTTCCCCATTGCCTGAGACATTCGCTGAGCACATCGTCTGTTGAGGCTTTGTCCTTGATGTATTTATGGATCTTGGATGTTTCATCCTGGACAGTGGCTCTCACACTTGCTAGTCCTCTGCCTCCTTCCTTACGGCTTGTGTACAGTCTCAGGGTGCTTGATTTGGGGTGGAACCCTCCATGCATGGTTAGTAGCTTCCAAGTCTTAATATCCGTGGCCTTTATCTCTTCCATTGGCCAGCTAATTATTCCAGCAGGGTATCTGATTACTGGTAAGGCATAGGTGTTTATTGCATGGATCTTGTTCTTGCCATTGAGCTGGCTTCTCAGGACTTGCCTTATTCATTGGAGGTATTTGACTGTGGCTCCTTTCCTTGTGACCTCATCGAGGTTGCCATTTGCTTGTGGTATTCCCAGGTACTTGTAACTGTCCTCAACAAATATATGGAGGACTGAGTTTTGAAATTACAAGTACAAAATAATGAGTTGCATTCAGTTGACAAAAAATGTTTAAGTAACCACAGAAAGACATCCAATTAGATCAATTAACTGATTTTGAAAAATGTTAATTTCAATTGCTGCTATTTGATATATCTGCATTGTTTAAAGTTTATCCTACTTATTATGTGTACCTACAGGTTGGGGTGTGTTCAAAAAGCAGATTTCCTTATTGAGTACAGAGAAGTCATAAGTAGAAAGGAACAAGAAAACCGACTGAAAGTTTACCATGATACACTCGAGGTTCTTATGTTTGATTTCAACTTCAATGGACAAAAGCTTTGGTATGCGACTGTTTCAAGGTTGTTGTGTTTTTATTTTACATCTAAATACAGTGATGTAAACATTTTCAGCTTCATCAGTAAAAGTAGTTTTAGTTGGTAGAGGAATATCCTTCTGACATGCAAACACCAAATATGCAAAATCCTTTCCCTTGCATGGTATAATTATTCTTATTTTCATACTTAATATTTTAGTGTTGATGTTGCCAGAGAGGATGGATGATTGGGGAGGCTGGTAAATGATCAGATGAACCCAAACAGCAAAATGAAAGTTAAAAGAGTGGATGGAAGACCTCATCTGTTTATTTGCACTCAAATATATTGGTCCAGGGGAAGAAATCACTTATAATTATGGTGATTTTGACTGGCCATGGAGAAGAAAGGTGCTTATAAGTGTGAAAATACTATCAAAAATCATTCAAGTAGCACCCAAGACATATTTGAAGGATATGTCAAGTTGTAGTACAGGGTTTCATTATAGTTGAAAACAAGAAGTGGACAAGCACATACAGTAGGTGGACTTCATTTTTCTATTGAGAAGTATGGACTCATTCAGTGTACATCCCTTCATTTCAGATTTCCAAAGATGAACTGTCAGGTTGGTGATGTGGACGCATGCGGATCCTGTTCAACCAACCCTCCAGAGGTAATTTTGGTCTCCAATGACCAACTTACTCTCTAAAATAAAGTAATTGAAATGATATTAAGTATTGTTCAAACACACATGTGTTGTGTAATATTAGATATGTTAGCTGCATAAAAAGGGAGGACTGCGTTTTGAAATTACAAGTACAGCAGAATGAAAGTTACATTGAAAAGCATGCATACACACAGGTCCTGTGTAATACTCAAAATGTAAGGTGCAGGAATAAGGAGGACTGAGTTTTGAAATTACAAGTACAGAAGAATGAAAGTTACATTGAGAAGCACGCATACACACAGGTTCTGTGTAATACTCAAAATGTAAGGTGCAGGAATAGGGAGGACTGTTTTCTATATTGGGAACAAACATTTAGTGAGTGTTCTTTACATTTCAGATTTCCAAAGATGAACTGTGTCAGGCTGGTGACATGGATGCATGTGGATTCTGTTCAACCAACCCTCCTGAGGTAATTTTGGTCTCCAATGACCAACTTATTCTCTAAATTAAAGTAATTGAAATGACATTATGTAGAGTACAAACACATAGGTGTTGTGTAGTACTAGATTTGTTGGTTGCATAAAAAGGGAGGACTGAGTTTTCAAATTACAAGTATAGGAGAATGAAAATTACATTTAGAAGTGCACATTTTGGTCTCCAACGACCAACTTTTTCTCTAAAATAAAGTAATTGAAATGATATGAAGTACTGTTCAAACACACATGTGTTGTATAATCCTACATATGTTGGCTGCATAAAAGTGGAGGACTGGCTTTTGAAATTACAAGTATAGAAGACTGAAAGTTACATTGAGAAGCGCACATACACACAGGTCCAGTGTAATACTCAAAATGTAAGGTGCAGGAATAAGGAGGACTGAGTTTTGAAATTACAAGTACAGAAGAATGAAAGTTACATTGAGAAGCACGCATACACACAGGTTCTGTGTAATACTCAAAATGTAAGGTGCAGGAATAAGGAGGACTGAGTTTTGAAATTACAAGTACAGAAGAATGAAAGTTACATTGAGAAGCACGCATACACACAGGTCCTGTGTAATACTCAAAATGTAAGGTGCAGGAATAGGGAGGACTGAGTTTTGAAATTACAAGTACAGCAGAATGAAAGTTACATTGAAAAGCATGCATACACACAGGTCCTGTGTAATACTCAAAATGTAAGGTGCAGGAATAGGGAGGACTGAGTTTTGAAATTACAAGTACAGCAGAATGAAAGTTACATTGAAAAGCATGCATACACACAGGTCCTGTGTAATACTCAAAATGTAATGTGCAGGAATAGGGAGGACTGAGTTTTGAAATTACAAGTACAGAAGAATGAAAGTTACATTGAGAAGCACGCATACACACAGGTCCTGTGTAATACTCAATATGTAAGCTGCAGGAATAGGGAGGACTGCTTTCTACATTGGGAACAAACTCACATTTAGTGAGTGTTCTTTACCTTTCAGATTTCAACCAACCCTCCAGAGGTAATTTTGGTCTCCAACGACCAACTTATTTTCTAAGATAAAGTCTTTGAAATTATATTGAGTACCAGTGGTCCCCAACCTTTTTATCACCGCGGACCGGTCAAGACTTGGCAATTTTTCTGAGGCTCGGGTTCTTTTTTTACCCTTAATTTCCCCTTACAGCAATCTTAGAACGTTGCTCACGATAATTGTAACTGTTCATCCTGCCATCTGTGGCATGATCGCATCCAGTCGTTGGAACATTGGGACTGCTCTGATCTAAAATCAGGCATATTCTAGCAACTTGTAGGGTTTTTACTTGATTGGGAGCTAGAACTCAACCTGTTGAACTTGACAGGTAGCCAATCAGAAAGCGCGGTGACGTAGCTCATGGAGGGGAATCCCAAAGAGCTGAGCAGACATGCACAAATGAGTCCGGTGGACATCGAAGATATGTGGAAATGGCATGAATGTTTATTCAGCATTTCGTACAAAGAATATCCATAGAAATGATGAGGAGTGGAGTTGGAGCAAAATTGCTACCACAGTTGATAAACCCGGTAACTTTTCAGCTATCCATTAAATTAACGTGACATTATTTTGTACTAAAGCCTGCTCACATGGCAAGATTTGCTCCTGTTATGTGGCTGGACACACGAACCTGTTGTACTTTTATCAGCTCTGTGGTCACAGAAGTTTGGAAAATCGTCTGAATCCTAAAATCATGCCGTGTGAACCAGACTTAAGACTTACAAGCTCTATTTCTCTCGTCTCGATAACTGCCATAATGCTCTCAGACTCTGGTCGCTCTGGCAACGTTCACACATCCCTTCAAAATAAGATTTGAATATGCCACAAAAACGAACATTTATTTTCATGAAAATTTTAACTCACAACTATAAATTAATGGGAGTCCTGAGCTTGTTTCTCTGCAATGAGATGATCCCACCTGGGAAACGATGACACCCAATGCAGAGGGTGCTTGGTGTGTAATGGCAAAGCAGTTTGAAGCTTCATTGCCTCATTAGTAAGCCAGTGCATATTATGCAGAGTGGGCTTGGAACATGGGAGTCACCTACAGGTTCAGGATAAATCCACTCTCCTGTCTGTGGTCTTTCTCCGCTTTTCCAAAGAAACTTTCCAAAGACATCGCTTTCTTACTCATTGTGTAAGTTGTTGCCGCACAAGACGTAACCGAGAGAATCCAGTTAAAGGGTTTTCAAAATAATGGATCCTCCAGACTCAGACAATACGTAACATGTAAATATTTTTCTTGTGCGACCCAGTACCAATTGGTCCACAGACTCGTACTACTCCGCGGTCCTGTGGTTGGGGATGACTGTTAAGTACGGTTCAAACACACAGGTTTTGTGTAATACTTGATATGTAAGCCACATAAAAAGGGAGGACTGAGTTTTGAAATTACATGTACAAAAGAATGAAAGTTACATTTAGAAGCGCTCATACACACAGGTCCTGTGTAATACTCAAAATGTAAGGGGAAGGAATAAGGAGGACTACGTTTTGAAATTACAAGTACAGAAGAATGAAAGTTGCATAAAGAAGCGCTCATACACACAGGTCCTGTGTAATACTCAAAATGTAATGGGCAGGAATAGGGAGGACTGTTTTCTAAATTGGGAACAAACTCATATTCAGTAAGTGTTCTTTACATTTCAGATTTCCAAAGATGAACCGTGTCAGGTTGGTGACGTGAATTCATGCGGATCCTGTTCAACCAACCCTCATGAGGTAATTTTGGTCTCCAACGACCAACTTATTTTCTAAAATAGAGTTTTTGATATGATATTAAGTACTGTTCAAACACACAAGTCTTGTGTAACACTTGATATGTAAGCTGCATAAAAGGGGGGAACTGAGGTTTGAAATTACACATATAAAAGAATGAAAGCTACATTTAGAAGCGCACATACACACAGGTCCTGTGTAATACTCAAAATGTAAGGTGCAGGAATAAGGAGGACTGAGTTTTGAAATTACTAGTACAGAAGAATGAAAGGTACATTGAGAAGCATGCATACAAAAAGGTCTTGTGTAATGCTCATCAGGTATGTTGCAGAAATTTCAAAAACTGAGTTTTGAAATTACAGGTAGAAAAGAATGAAAATTACTTTTAGAAGCGCACATACACACAAGTCCTGTGTAATACTCAAAATGTAAGGTGCAGGAATAAGGAGGACTGAGTTTTGAAATTACTAGTACAGAAGAATGAAAGGTACATTGAGAAGCATGCATACAAAAAGGTCTTGTGTAATGCTCATCAGGTATGTTGCAGAAATTTCAAAAACTGAGTTTTGAAATTACAGGTAGAAAAGAATGAAAATTACTTTTAGAAGCGCACATACACACAAGTCCTGTGTAATACTCAAAATGTAAGGTGCAGGAATAGGGAGGACTGAGTATTGAAATTACAAGTAAAGAAGAATGAAAGTCACATTTAGGAGGGCACATACACACAGGTCTTTTGTAATGCTCATCATGTAAGTTGCAGAAATTTGGAAAACTGAGTTTTGACATTACTAGTAGAAAAGATAGAAAATTACACTTAGAAACGCACATACACACAGGTCCTGTGTAATACTCAAAATGTAAGGTGCAGAAATAGGGAGGACTGTTTTCTACATTTTCAACAAACTCACATTTATTGAGTGTTCTTTACATTTCAAATTTCCAAAGATGAACTGTGTCAGGTTGGTGACATGGATGTATGCGGATCCTGTTCAACCAACCCTCCTGAGGTAATTTTGCTCTCCAACAACCAACTTAGATTCTTATATAAAGTCACTAAAATAATATGAAGTACTCTTCAAACACACAGGTCTTGTATAATACTTATCATGTAAGATGTAGAAATGTGGAAGACTGAGTTTTGAAATTAGAGGTAGAAAAGAATGAAAGTTAAATTTAGATGCACACAGACACATGGATCCTGTGTAATACTCAACTTGACAGGTTCATACATTAGGTAGACATTGTTTATTTTAATTTTTTTTTAGAAACAATCATTCAGTATTCATATACTGATATAAATTTGTTATCAAAGAATTACTGATTACACTTTAAAAATTAGGTATCTTCATGTTATTAAAGGTAAGTTTAAACAGTAATGATTTCTTAGTTAATGTCAAGTTGTCATAACAAAGACATTTTGAATAATGTCAACTTTGTATTAAAAGTGTCAATTTACCGAATGACGCTTTATGACAACAGTCATAAATATTCATGAAGGCTTATTCATGTTCATGACATGTGTTGTCATGTTTATGACAGTGTCATGACAGTCTTATTCACCCCCCTTCAAATAAAGTGTTACCGAAATATTCTTGCTGAAATGCTTTCAATGTATACAAAATATGTTTTTAATCAACAGGTCTGTCCAGAACAAAGTTCAAGTGAGGTGACATCATCAGAAGAGGAGTATGTTCCTGATTCCCTAGATGATTCAGACATCTCATGGGATGACAGATGCACTGCACAGAAATATGGACCAGTTATAGTCCATATTTCCATGTTTGGACTTCTTAATGCACATAAATTGTATGTTTTTTGTATGTGTATGCTGTGGTCCTGATAAATAAAATTGGCCCTGATAATTACTGTTTGTGTCATGGGCGGAGCCAAGCACCTCATTATCTTTTGTCCTTTTAATACAGCATTGCATCAGGTTCTCATATTTTGAGTTCTGATGTGTGTATCTAAATTTTTAAGTGAGATCTATGTTGTGTAGCTCAAACAAGATTTTTGACAACTTACTACGTCTTTCTAGCATAAGTGGAAAGGGGTGTCCGTTTAATGTTGCAAAAAACTGGTTTGAAAAAATTGTCCTGCTAATACATATAAACCCGTATGTGTGTGTGTGTGTGTGTGTGTGTGTGTGTGTGTGTGTGTGTGTGTGTGTGTGTGTGTGGGTGTGTGTAAATATAAACATAACAAATATGTATTAAACAGTATCCTTCACAAAATATCCAAACCTCATAAACTTTATGGTATTTTGTCATGTTATAACCACAAACTACAATGTATTTTAGTAAGACTTCTTGGTATAGATTAACACAAAGTGGTGAATAAATGTAAATTAGAAGTGAAAATTTTATATTTAGTTTTTGATATCCCTTTACAAATTAATGACAGAATAGAGCGTCTATTCAGTCATTCAGTCATTACTGTTTAAAATCTTTTACTCCAGTACCCCTAAATGAAATCCATTGTAATAAAGTAATTACTAAACAGAGCCCACTTATGAGTAAATGTAATAGCTGTTTCAATGCTTTGTGAAGCTCTTGAGTGGTTTGTTAAAGAACATTAGCGAAGAAACGGCATCAGGAAGATAAAGGACAAAAAGGACGGGGATAAAATTGTAGACAAGCTGTGTGTGAAGCAGGGTTAGGCCTTCAAACAACAACCCATCTTAGGTTCTTATGGAGAAAAGTTCAATCCATTTTCCACTGTGTGCCGGGCTCTGAAATGGCTGAGTCAAAGTTCAGACATAGAACCAACTGAGAATATATCCAGTGACTTGAAAAAATGCATCCAATTAGATTGAACTTGAGCTTTTGTGTTAAGAAGATTGGGAAGACCGCAGTCTCTGACTGAGAAAAGCTGAGAAAAGAGGCACCACTGTAACTTAAGCAGAAGTACTGGCTGCCATTTACCTCTTTGTCTTAGTGCATTCAAATACATTGTTATTGTTTGTGGTTGTAACATGACAAAATGTTGAAAGATTCATAAATGCTTTGCAAGGCACTGTATGTGTCTTGAGGAATAAACAGCTTTGAAAAAAGGGTCAGTTTGGGGCCAAAGGAGGGGGAAGGAGATCTTTGCAAGGGGTCTGTTTATGAGATTAGCAGAAGCCTGACGTGAGAAGCAGGATTTGGGATTAGTGACGGACCTTCAGGTTTAACATGAACATTTTACTGTTTTGAAAATGGATTACATTTTGCTGCAACATGGGGAAGCAAATCAAGGTGTGCAAAAGCACTTCCTACTTACTAATCGATTCTCTTGGACAATTACATTCAACGAGCTTGCTGTGCTCCTAAGTGCATCTCAGAGAGTGGAGAGTATGCCTCCATAAGAGATATTTCATCCCAGTGGAAATAACTACTTAGCTAAAACAGAGCCTGATTAAAGCATTAAAGCTTTGTAGCTTGTTGATCTTATGTCATTAGTAAAAAAAGCCTACTTAAAGTTTCAAATTATGCTTGAATAAGATCTATATTTACTAAAAGATTCGCAAAGCAGAAGTTGAAGTCAGAAAAAGTGGTCTAAATTTCTCTTAGGAGTTTAACGGAAACTTTATTATAATTTATCAATACAGAGAAAAAGCGAATGACTTAGTAAAAAATCTATTTTGTCAGTTTTTTCACACAAGCTAGCCTGAAGATCACATCACTTTTGGCTATATGAAGTAATTTCCCATGTTTTTCAAGACATAATGTAAATGTAAGAATTAGATACACATGTTTGAATATCTCTGACATTTATTCTACTAATATTTTTCAGCTTAATGACTCTGTAAATTGTGCATTGGCCACATTGTTTCTTTATCACTGATCTTAACTGGGGAAAATGAGGCCTGCAGAGTTTTTGGCAGGCCATCCACTGTCGGGGACGGTTTCCCACTGCTCCGTGTTTTCTCTATTTGTGGATAACGATTCTCCCTGTGTTTTATTGGAGCCCGAAAGCCTAATGGTGTTGTAACCTTTTCCAGACTGAAGGTTGTCAATGAATATGCATCTGATCTGATCTGATCAGATCTGAAATAACTTAGATGATTGCAACATTGTGTTTTGTTTTTTGAGATTGTTTGGCTTCCATCCATTTGACACAGATTTCACTGAGGGGATTTCTTGGTTCTCATAACTTGACAGAAATTAAAACTGGGTGCAGTCTGAGTGAAGAGACGTGTGTGGTTAGTTCCATCTGACTGATCATTGAACAAGGTTGTTTACAGTGAATACCCACCTATTTGGGGTTCAGGATTTGTAGAGTCTTCTGTGAAACGTGACTCAAAGATATTCAAAATATTTTTTAAATACTGGTTTGGGTTTTCTTTTTCTTCACAAAAAATGTTTTACTGGTTTATCTTTTTCTGCAATCAAAATTTATTTTATATGAATAAATATTTTGTATCGCAGGGATGCTAAAGCAGAAGCAAGCCACTAGAGGGAAAATCCTGTTTGGGATGTCGTCCCACTTTTTACTGTATTTTACGTGTGAGTTTTCATTTCTCCTCTCACACATGTGCAAGGTTTTTATAAATATTGAGGATTCTAAAATTATCTTAATAAATTATCTTTAGAAGCGTTAAGTTAATGATAATATATTAAAATTAAAATTGTATCTTCTACCTACGATTTAGTATTTTGCGGAAATTATTTGCTTGATCTTCTCTGTGTAACATTAATGTTTGCTTCTCCAATTTTAAGGTTTATAAATTTATGTGGAATAAATTAAATTTTCACAGTGCCCTCCTGTGTTTTGCTCCATTAAGAGTAATGGATAAGTTTCCTACTGATTTCCGATTTTATAATGATATGGTAATGATTTTTTAAAACCACCTGGAGTACAGAAGCTTAATGATTCCACTTATTTTTTGAAAAATTTTCATATTTTTTTTTAGTGTGACAAATAACTCTCGGTTGTACCTGTCTAAAATGTAGAATAAAAGTAAACTAGAGCACCAAACCTCAGAGAAAAATCTGGGCCACTAATCAGTTCTCTGCCATTAGGCTCACTTTGTCCCTTCTATGTGTTTTCTTCCCTTTGTCTTGCCTGGTTCTTGCATACATACTCAAGGCTGACGTGCTCATTAAGCCTCCCCTAAAAAAAAGAAAAAAAAGCTGTAAAATGCAGCCGTTTAACAACAACCCAGCCTCTGTGACTGAGCTCAATTTAGACAGCCATGAAGTGAGCAGTGAGCTCACACCGCCTTTAAACATTTAGTTTCTCTTGCAAAGCACAAATATTCACGCTGGAAAAACGAGATTCCCTCCCACCCAAGATATGTTGATCTTCGTGAGGGAAATAAACACACTGGTTACTCCCACGCAGTTAAATTTGCTGCCACCCAGGACATTAAGCTGTCCTCCTCTGATCCCTCTGAAGGATGCTATAGATTGTGTTTCCTTAAACAAATACAAAGACACGGAGAATAGAGCCTTATGTTAGGTATTTTTGCAGCCCTACTGTCCTCGCCTGTGAGCCAGAAAAACACCTACCCTTACAATGCTTGTTACACAACACCATTACAGTGGCAGTGCTTGAAGATAATTTTCTCCCTGCTTGCAAAGATGAAGTGCCGCTCATTGTGCGCAGTAATGGCCCTCATTCAAAAAGATAGAATGGTTCTGTTGTGGCAACGGCAATTGAAACTTTAAAATATTTCATTTTCTACACACATTCTTCTATCACAGGGCCGCCAATAGTTAAAAACAGTGTTTTCAGCTCATTTCTGCATAGGAAAACTGAGCTTTTTCCGCTTTTCCAGCTTTCCGTACAGCAGATGATCACGCTGTGAAGCAGCTGATGAAACGGTGCAGCGTCCATCCTTATCGTCTGAGCACCGCCGCACTGAAATGTTTAGGGTCACATCAGGAGTGATGGCAGAACAGATGGTCCAGATGGGCCTCTACTGTTGTTTTGGCCACATCTGTCATATATTCCTGGTTATTTAGGCCTCTCAAGCAATTGTTCACCAGTGCACAAACAGCAATCACAGGTGTTTTTCACACTTGGTTTGTGCCCCGAGTGCACAGACTTCTAAAAACAACACCAACAATGTTTCCAGCTGGTAAGTGACGAGTGAGGACAAGAGCATGACAGAATGATTGGTGATGCTAAGGGCTTTAGCAGAAGGCAGCATGACTGTTCCAACTTATTCAAGACCTTTTTACATTTTATCTGAAAAAGTTTTTCATGACAGATAGGATGTTTAAAAGAGATTTATCATCATTTATGTTCAGTGTGGTAAAAAATAAAAAAAAATAAAAAAATGCAGAAATAGACACCAAAAGACACAACAGAGGGGAAAAAATAAGTCAAGAAAAATGTGTTGGGGAGGAAATCCTTTTTCAAGCCACTCCGGTGCTGGTATCATTTTGTGTAACAGCTTCCTCGGTTTGATGGCATTACTTGTTGTTTTAATGTCTCTTCAACACTCAGGTATTACAGATTGCATTTCAGAAAGTCTAAGTGCAAATCTGATCAACTGTGTAGGCTACAAAAACAGTGAACAGTGTTTCGCAAAAGTGGTTTAAAATTGAATAAATATATGAAATAAATCATCCTCAGAAATGATTTGCTCAAAATCATAATATAGAAACAAAAAAAAATTCAATTTTGCAAGATTACTTTGGTGCAATGTTCTGACCATAGAGTTCATCAATACTACTAAACCATATGTGCCTTTCCTTTTTTCTCCCCCGTCTAAACTTATTTACTTTCTGAAAGTATTAAACAATATCCGTGACTTCTCATCTGTTGTGACAATTTTATGTGAAGCTCCCAGTCATTTATCTTGTGAGCAGGTGGGAAAAGGTCACATAGGTTGTGCTGGCGGCTCTGTTTGTGTCAGGGTGAGGACTCTGATCTGATAATGTCCTCATTAGCCAGCCCCAGCTTGTCGGGAAACTCAGCCAGGAGCAGGAGGTCCAGTCGGCTGGTGACGGCTGCCGCCTCAGGGCCGTCACAGGCCAGACGAGCCCCGGATGGCAACTCACGCATCCTGCGGGGGCTCCTAAAAACTCAGCTCTAAGAGGGGGCAAAGTCAAGACAGGAGCTGCTGTTTATAAGTTTGTTTTTCCTGCTAATCAGTGTCAATTTGGATGCGTCACATGACACATGATGTGCCGTGCGGTCTTGGATTAGCTGCTTCCTCACGTATAAAAACCTTCCATGAATATCAAAATTCCAAGCCGCTTTGTGCTCTTTTTCTCCTTCCAATTAAGCATTTGAACAGGAAACGACACCAGCACATCTGGTGCTTCATCTTGGAGTAGAAATAGAAAATATGTAAATAGAGGGTAGTGCTGTGGTAATAACCCCTGCTTTTGTATGCTGCAGCTGCATCTGTTCTGTCTGCTTAAGGCTGCTTTGTTCTCACTGCAGCAGAGATCAGTTCACAGCCTCTGTGTCAAACTGTGGAGGAAGAAGGTCCTCTCGTTTCCTGATGGATGGGCATGAGTATGATTCGAATGTGAGGCTTTAAAAAGTGCCCCTTTCAGCGAGAGAACAAAGATATTTGATGCTGCAGAGAAATCTCAGAGAAGGTGGACAACAACACAAAGTGGAAGACTGTGCAGCTCACAGAGGAAATATGATATTTCATTTGTATATAGAGGAATAATGCAAAAAAGATATTTAGGTTTTTATACATCACAGTTTATCACAGGGTAAATTAAATTACCTGCAAATGTATCATTTATTATTATGTCATAAACAAAACCATAAAACGATATTACATCACTTTACTGTTTGTTGTATTAAGCAGCGTGCACAGCAAATTTGAGGCACCCACTATTGATTTGGTTTCATAATTACAGAGGAGTTATCACTTTTTTAAACACATGGTCTCTATTTGCTGGAACATATTTGACCATTCTTATTCAGCATAATATGAACTAAATCAAGTTGACAAAACTATATTTGGAGGAAGGAGGTGATGATCTTCTGTATTACTTATTTCATAGTTTAATTAAATAATTAGGTCAAGTCCAATAAAAGTATTCAAGTCCCTTGAAATGATCCACATTATGTCACATTGCAGCAAAAAAAAAAACAAAACAAAAAAAAACATTTTTATTGGTATATTTTCTGATTAGCAAACAGGAAGTAATGCATAACTGTAAAGTGGAATTAATTATATGACTTTCTTTTCTTTCCCCATTACTCTACTGTAAAATAAAAACGAGTGCAATCAAATACCTTCAGAAGTCACTTAATTAATAAAGGCTGCCTGTTAGTAATCTCAATGTGAATCCAGCTGTTCTGTGGAGGTCTTAGAGGTTTGTTGGAGAACACTGGTGGATGAACAGCATCATGAAGACCAAAGAAAACAACAGGTAGGTTAGGGAGAAAGCTGTGGAGAAGTTAAACTGGGGCTTTCAGTATAGACACTTGAAATGTTATAGTAATTGCTATAAACTTGCTTGGAATAAGCAACCGAGCAGAAAAAGGGAGTTTAGATCCACAGCTCAGATGGGAGAATTTCTCTATGAAATAATCAAGATTGGGGTATCAGCAGAGAAAGAGAAGTGGGTAAATTATTGCAGATATTCAACGGGGAGTCTTAGATGAAAAGGAAAGATTTGACTGCCAGATTTGGATATTGTGGATAGGATCAAATGAGGATCTGCTGATTCGAGTGGTTGAGTGTGGTAATAGCAGCAAGTCTGGAGATGATTTATATAATCTGGAGGTTTTCAGTAGAAGAGGATGGAAGAAAATTGAGTAGAGAGGCAGAGACTGAGGCAGCCAGGAAAATGGAGAACAGTGGAGGCAGGTAGATATCCATGTAGGTGTTCACGAAGGAAGTGAATGGTTTCTTTTTAAAGAATTGACCCTATGGAGCATGGAAAACACAAGTGAGCTTTGTAGCATAAAGGAGGCTTGACTGTATGACAATAGTTGATGAGCAGGCAGAGAATGGTCATCCAGCAGCTCCATTCGTTGGTCATCCATTTGTCTGATGGAAACACTGCAGCCTCTATGGCCACTGGTGGACACCTGCTGCTCAAGAAAAACCTACAGAAGTGCACTCAACACATCCTCACTGCAGAATTGTGACAATATAATTCACCTTCCACTTCAACATCTACAGTGTTTCTCATTTCTGCTCCCTGGGGGACAGCCATTTATCGCCAAGGAAATGAATGGTATCATGGATTGGCTGCTTTGCAAATGCCAGCCAATGGCGTGCCAAGTATCATTGAACCAGGGTACTTCACCTTTCCAAACTTTTTCCAAAGCACATTTTTGCCAATATTTTGGTGTCATTTTTCACAGAAAAATCTGCAAATTGGTGAATTTGCAAATATTGAACCATAAATAGGTGGAGGCCAACAATCTGCATATTTTTTATATCTGTCAAATCCTAAAATTTAAGTCAGAAATGTGTTTTCCATAGACTTTTTGGGAAACAATATGTGAAATAAACAGTTTTAAAAGAAAACATTGAATAACAAGCCATCTGTGTCTATATTACATGCAAGCCTTAAAGGTCATCTGGTCCTTTGACTTACTTATTATAGTAAAATATTATAGTTATAAATTTTGAGTTTTTTTCACATAGGACAATGATTTATCTTCTGTTTTTGCTACATTTAAAAAAGCTAAGTGAGGCTGACTATGGGTGAAGTATTAAAGTTAAGGTTAATGAGACTTTTTTTCCATTTCCAGCAGCACATTTGTCTAGTCTCGAAAAATTCTCTTCTCAAGCTTTGTTTTATTTTAATCAAAGACAATCTCATGATACATCTAAGACCCTGCTGCTAATGAACTTTACATTTGCGTCCTGTCACCATATAATTTCAGCATGATATATGCCACCTACTTACTGTAGGTACATATATTTCTGTCACTTTAAATGCAGGTCTTCGTTTGGAGCTGGCAGTGGAACCTATCTGTCCAGGTTTATCATGGAATTAAATCTATTTTTGGTGTTGAACAACAGTGATTTCATTTTTAATAGTTTCAAATGTTATAGTTTACACACTAGGACTTGGGCCAAACGGTTTGGTCATCCTCCTTCAAGCTTCTCACAACAGTTGAAGAGATTTTTGGCCCTTTTCTCCTGAAAAGGGTAATGTTAATATTGTTATTTAAAGTATTCATTATCTAAGTGAGTCGCTCCCACTCAGCCATTTTTCTGTCTGTGAAAACCCCCTTTTCCTGCTTGGGGTCCAATCAGAAACTGAGATTTTAAGTTAACTTCTGTTAGAATCAAACTCTGTAAGAGATGTTGGTTAGTACATGTGAGGGGGTTTAAAAGTACGTGTAAGAGAGTTTGTAAGTTTTGGCCCATGGGGCCTCTCGTCTACCCCAAGTTTGAGCTTTTATTTTTATCTGTCTTTTTTTTTCTGCGCATGCGTATAGCGAGGTTAATGATCGTTAGCTTAGCTCATTTTCCAACATCAGTTCAAGGAGCAAAGCGACATTTACTGTTGAGCTTTATGTTTATCTTATGCCGTGGAGTGTATGTTAAATCAAACACAGTCCTTTTTACATTTTTACAGCTATAATCACGATGTGGTTCTGTTGGTTGAAGTTGCCATATTTTTCTCCTACACATTGTGTAGACCGTTTTTTGATGTATTCAGTCTATCAATGAGTTACTGTGTTGTAACCTTTTAGCTTCAGTGGTAAAATTCTTTTAACTAAATGCAACTAAACACGGAAAGTTTAGGCACGTACATTTACAGTTTTATGTGAAAAAAAAAACATTGGGAGAGTACTCTCTTCTTCCTATTGGACGAAAGTGTACCACGTGGTATGTAAACCCGGACATTTTCCTTTTGTTGACTGATTTAATTTAATTTCCCGAAATATACAAACATTAAAACTACCGGATCACCATTAACAGAAACGGTCTCTGTTTCTGTTATGTGTTTAAAAATATTGTTAAAGTTTAGACAAACACTTCGTAACTGTCCTCAAACAACTTTGTAATTAATTTGTTGGTATGATTGGGGTCATTATCCATTTGAAGACCCAACTGTGCTTATCTTTTGACTTTCTGGACAGTATCTTGAGACGTTGCTGGAATATTTCTATAACATGCTCATGATCTTGATCATTTGTGATCTGTAATCCCTCTTTAGAAACTGTTTCCTTCTTGAATGGTATGGTGGCTAGACATTCCTACAATGTTTATAATTGTGTTTAACTGGTTGAACCAATGAATGTGGCACTTTTGTGCCTGTTGCATAAAATATGTTCACAGCAGTGTCTCCAATAGACTCAAATGTTGGGAAGTAACAAGAGCTTAGAAAGCCGTGACATCGTCTTCTGCCACACAGCAAATAATGTGAAGGCAAATTATCTAAACGCATTGTAAATTTAGTAAACCTATGGAATATCTGGACTCTAAAGAAAGTGATAGAAAATTTTCCGTACAATTGTATTTAAATGTTCACTTTTGTAGAAAGCAACAATTCCCACTATTCACTAGTTAGTTTTCTCTAAAACAAATTTAATGTCTAAACACAATTAGGAAGATTAAGCAAAAGGCCATGTCTGGTTGTTTCAAATAAGACCTTGCAAACCCCTTGCAAAGGATTAAAATGGTTCCTTTGCTGAGAAAAAAAAATTGGACAAACACACTATCCAAGGAATTTAACACTGCATGCATGTGAATCCAGCAGTTTGCTTAGTGGTACTAAAGAGCTCAAATGTTTCTTTATTTTTCTGCTTGGCACCAAAACCATATGAATTAATTATTAATAATAATACTTTTATTTAATAGAAAACAGTACATTGTTTTCAATTAAATTTATATTTTCTTTACAAACCTTGAGTCCAAATGGAGAGATTTCCATCACTTATTCAGACTGGGTCATTTTTCTGAGGTGATCAATACACAACTGTTATTTTCCACTGGGTGAAACAGTTCAAAGACTATTTTTTGTCCGTAAGAGGTGCAGCGTGTATACAGAAAATTAATCACTGGCTGAAAGGCAGATCTAAGAGGTAACTGCAATTTGATGCAGTTCAAGCTATTCTTTATAGCCCCCAGCTCATGTATTTTGTCAATCCTCTACTGTTTGTCAATTTTTGCGACTATCTGGAGATGCGAACATATGGACTCGATTAGTAACAGCTAGCTTATGCATTTACTGATCGACCATGTAGATCCTTCCCCGATACTCTGACCCTTTGGATTCCTTCCTACAGCAAAGCCAAGCAAGAAGACGGATAGTCAGTTCCTTTTCAGCCATCTGTCATGGCCACTAAAATATCTGAGCGCACTGTAAATATAGAAGCTATGCAAAATTCAGACACTGGCTGTCACAATGTTTTCAGGAAAACTTGCGAAAAGGCCAAACAACTTTTTTCTCTTGTGTTTCCTGTCATCTTTCTTTCTCCCAGGTGTGATTGTCACAAGGAAAGCAGTACTGCTGAGAGGAAAACCGTGTAGTGAGTCATCCAGTAGGTGCTGGAGCTCCCAGAGGAACTGGCTCCCCACATTTTGGAGGCAGGTGTTGCCATAAATCTCTGACTCTTTAGACTTTGCCTTATTTGCTTTTATACATTTTTTTTTGTTTCCAAGCCAACAGCAGGCAAATGGATTGCTAATTTGGTCTCAGCTGACAGATGAAATATTATGTGTCAGTGAGTCAGTATGTCGATCACGCAGCCTTCAACGCATAAGGAGGGCATGGTAATGCTTTCACCTCATGCGCTCATGTATGTTTACACCTTCCATCTTTGGCTATTTCTTTCTAACCTGTAATTGAAAGCGAAAAGAAGATGAAGGTGCTGGACTTCAGCTTGAAGAGCTTCATCTATTTTTAAAACCATGAATGTCAGTGATTTTAAAAGCCATCCTGATTTATTCATTTGAGTTGAATCTGCACCAAGTGCTGTATGTACCAAAATTGCACTACTGATGGAATAGATAATAGGGGCTTCACAAAACTAAGTTTAGAAAATTAGCAGAAAGCCACATTGGCTTGTTTTTAAGTAAAAAATAAGGATGATTTTTGCAAGTAGGTCAGAAAGTTCATTTTTTGGCATCAGCTGGTCAAAAGGAACATCTTTTACATGTTGTGTGAGTCCTCAGTACAGCTTGAGGGTTTCTGCTTGTGACTGTTCCACAAAAGGCCAGATTTGAGTTCCTGCCTCAATTGTTATCCGTGAACAGATTCTCCCACCGGATTTATGGATCTGAAGCTCCTTGGTAGATATCATGGGCCATGTGATTGTTTGTATGATGAATGTTGTAACAGTCATTATACTGCTTGGTTCCTAGAGATGAGTAGGTATCACCACAAGGGGGCGCCTATTCCCTTTTTCCTTTGTTGCGCTATTGTACAGAGTAAGAACTCGTCTTCCACGTTGTTGTAGAGAGGAGAAACATCGGTGATGATGACTTGCAGAGCAGTAAACTATCATTACTTTTCTCATGTATGAGACTATAATGTTTAGTACCGTGGAGATCTGGTTTACGTGGACGAAGTGAAATATAAAGTGAAAGTGTGGAATACTTAAACAGTGCGTCCCGCTGTTTCGGGTTAGAGTGGCTAACCACCGCTGCTAACTCCAACCTCACCGCACCGTCACAATGTCCAGCCTGTTAGTTTGGATGAACAAGCATGCCGTGGTCCGTCTGTAATTATGGCTCTACTGAAGGCAACTAATTGACTTTAAACTTATTTGGAAGTGATACCACAGGCTAAAAAAGTTTTTTGTTTTTTTTATGTTTACATGGTGTTGTTACACCATGTAATAAAATTGCAGACACATAGAATATAAAAGAACTTAGCCATTTTTATTGATATCGCATCCTCATTTTCATGATATATTTTAAACATTTTGCAATTAAATAATCTAATTAGAAAAAAATTAAAATACATTTTTCACATCTGAACAAAAAGATGTTCAGACATTAAGTCTATAGTTCTCACCGTGAGAAATGTATTCTTATTACATATGAAGCTCATTCATGCTGTTTCATGCCACAAAAAGTGGACATTTTTTTGTGCAATTGTTTTGCTCAGGCATTAATCTGCAGTTTGATATGTTGCTGTCTGATTTTACAAAATGTAGCAAGTGCAGGTAATCACTTGGTGTTTTTAACATTTGTGAGACATTTTCAGTGTTTGGTACATATATGGCACAATCGAGGCAGAATGTGCATAGAAGAGCTCATTCTCTTGCTCTTGGCCTAATAATAGCTCTTGTTTTGTACTTTTTTCCCCTACTTGTCTGTGTCTTGATTGCCTCTCATTCATTGCACATGTTGAAATTGATGTGAATATTGACAGAAAAACAAACATTATTTAAGTATTCAGCCTCATTCACCCCTCTAGGTGTGCTGTAAACAAAACACTCCAATTCCTGCAGAGCACATTTTACATCCTGTGTTGCCTCCTGGGCTCTACCCAGGTGTCACTATGGGGAGTTTACAGAGTTAGACTATATTTTATATGAATAATCCTCCATTCTGTATATAGGAAGAGGCTGTTCGGTGATGTTTAAGCCATGATAGCAGACATATTTTAAAAAATTGTTTTTTTGCAGCTGGACATTAACTACGCTTTTTTTCAGACAACGTTCGTGGTATTTATTTTGGTTAAATGTCTGTTGTCTTTTGCAAAACCAGTGTTGGCGTCATCAACCAGGAAGGGAGAACAGTTCAGTTTAAAATGGTTTTGGCTTTGTGCCTTACAATTAATGCATTTAATGCATTAGAAGTTGGAAGACCCGTTTCCCGTCAAAGGTACATACGTAAATCTGATTGAAACAGTGGTCCTTACACGACCTTAAACAAGCCTTTCATGCTCAAAAATGTGGTTCAGTTAAATTAATTAAGTTTATTTATTAGGTCACAGCTGTCCTTTGCAAACAAAGGATGGTTTCCCCAAGTGTCTGTGTTGATCAGATTGTGATATATGCTGTCTGAAATTATGCTCCGTCTGAATTTCTTGTGGCAAAAACAACTGAGAATAAACATCAGTCCTCTAAACAATAAATCTGTAATTATTTTTCATCTTGGTGCGCAAAAGCCTTTTCTCACTTTAATGCCGAGACTGGAAGAGAAAATTGTCCAGCTTCTATTTTTAGATGTTCTCGCCGCCTTGCTGCTCAGTATCCTGTGCGGTTTTCCTTCATATTCTGCTTATTTTCTCTGAGATGAAACCAATAAATGAACATGATATGAAAGAGAAGTGAGAAAAACCTAACTTCGTCGGCCGACAATTGCTCTTCTTATTCAGTAAGTCTGAAGACACTTTTCCCGGCCAGACACTGTGGTATACATGTTTGCTCTTGTCTTTTCATAGTAAACATTCTCATCTGAGTGGAGGGGCTTTGCCAGAGGAGCTGCAGCACTCTGATCCCTTTGGGAAAACCGCCACAGCGCTGACATAGCTCATAGTTATTCCTGCTCACTCATTCATGCAAACTTCCCTCTCCTTGGTCTTCTGCCTCATGCATCTCCCAAATATTTTGCTCCTTTTTCCTGCTCCCCAGCCCTCCTCCTGCAGACGCAGCCATGTGTGGCTGCAACATCGGTGGCAAACCAGCGTCCTGCCCCTGATGCTGATAGGCTGTTTTCAGATCTCTGTCTCACCCCAAAGCAACTGCACAGATTAAATGCTTAACTTTACTGATTTTTTTCCTCCCTCTCTCTCCCTCTCTCTCTCTCTCTCTCTCTCTCTCTCTCTCTCTCTCTCTCTTCTCTCTCTCTCTATTTCTCCATCCTGGCATTAAAAATTCATCCACTCTGTGTTGTTAAAAGCACATTATGCAAGAATCTAAATATACCCCTGGACAGGCAGGTTTTGTTTGTCCCTTCCTGTCTTTACATCTGTGCACTTGTATGCATGCTTTGTTTGCAGAAAAACACAGACCTGAGGGGCTTTCCCTTTGCTCCAAGGCTTCATCTGCTGTGTCTGTTAAATCCCAGTGGGAGGGAAAACCTCTCAGGTAGCAACAGGGTGACAAACATGTTAGATTAGCAACCCCTTAAATCTACAAACGCCTTTAAACTGATCAGGTTTTTTTCTTCTGATGGATCAGAGGTTGAACCTTTACTTGGTATTTAAATCTGTATTCTTACCTCAAACATTTGCCAGAGGTTCTGATTTGAATGAAGTTAAGCTGATCCCCGTGAACGCGTTTTATCATCCAAAGGCGGACATCGGGTAAGGAAGAAGAAAGTAAACATCAGCTTCTCCACACTGCCCGCCCGCCTCCAGCAACAAAGGCTGACAGTCACGCCGTTTGATGCTGCCTCCTGGATGAAAGGCCAAAGTAATTGGTTGCCATTACAAACTGTATACCATCTCCTGCAATGGCAGGGGGCAAAGAGATAAGAAACGGGTTTTCACCATCTTTTGAACTCCAGTGAATGGCAAAGAGCAAAAGAACAAAGTCCTTTGTTGTTTAAATGAGGAGCATGGATGTTTTTTAATGTGTTAATTTTGCACTCTCCATGCACTGTCTAATTACTTTTATCTGTGCTGTACAGCCGTTTTTATTTGCACTCAAGAATTTGTCTGCTGTTGTGCCCAAAAAGCCTTGCCTCCCTTTTCAAGGAGCTGCTTTTATGTCGATGATTTATGTACTTTCAGTTTACTACACAATAACACATTCACCAGTTGATGTGTTAAATAAGCTTAATCCCTTTCATAAAGTACAATGTGTAACTAATAAGAGTGGAGAATCCAGTTTATGCCCTGACATGCTGAATTGCACCTCTCCACTCTGATACACAACTCTCCTCTGGTGCCGCATTTTGCTCTGCTTTTTGGGGATCACCACTCGTCTTGCAGAAGAGTAAGAGTTTGTGTTCCTCCAGTCAAATGTGACACCTCCTGCTCGCCAGAGCGTCTCCACAAAGACAACAGCTGGCAGCTCATCCTGCCCGTCTGCACTGATGTGTGGCGTTCCTAACTCGATCACGGTTGCGAACGCAGCACCTGCGATCTGAAACGTTGCGGAAGCTGCCACGGTCCTGTCGATTCGGGACCTGCTCCTTTCTGCCTCCTCTTCTCTCTCCTCAGCTCCTGTCACCTTCGTGTCCCAGATCTGTGTGTGTGTGTGTGTGTGTGTGTGTGTGTGTGTGTGTGTGTGTGTGTGTGTGTGTGTGTGTGTGTGTGTGTGTGTGTGCAAACGATGAGAGCGGCTTAGCCTGCAGGCATTTGCAAAAGTTTTGCTCTCCTTTGAACTTTTCACATTTCTTAAAGATAAAGATATTAAAGTTTGCTGTTGACATGTGACATGTGAATAAGTTAAAGGAGGATTAATTCATTTGCAAGCCATTTGTACATATCTCACACACTTCCACACATTTTTCTCCGCAATCGGTAGCAATACCTTTGTCTGAAGTTCATTGAGAAGCAAACAAACACAAGTGTGGGTGCTGTGCACCAGCACAGTGCCAAGAGCATTTATTAGCGCAAGAGGCATCACAGCAGAGGAACATCTGTTCCCTCGTGGCCAATTCCTCTGCTGGTGCACCTTGCATACGCGGCGGTGTCCCCTCTGTCTCTTCAGCAGAAGCCGATTTGAGTGACAGTTGTTTGCAGTGCATTGGTCTGTTTTTACTCCCCGTGGGTCTAATTTGTGCAAGCTGCTTTTGAATTGTTGTAAAGAAGATGCAGGAACTTAGCTCCTGGTGGCTGGGGCATCCAGGATGTCCCATTCCTCTGTGACTGCTGTTGGTTTTGCTATCAGTTGTTCTGTAAATCCACATATTTCTACCTATTTCAGCCCAAATTTTAAACATTTGGGCTGATGCAGTTAAGGTCACAGGCTGAAGAGTTTGAAGAAATTCATTCCATGCATGACCCGGTGAGCTGCTAAAATCAGATTGTACACAGAGCAAATTATATTTGCAAAAACATTCACAGTTCCCACATAACACCCCCTATGCCTTTATATTTATAATGTCACTTTTCGTTTATAGTGCGGTGGCATTTGCTACAGCAGCTAATGATCTCCTGCAAAGGCTCACGCTAAGCCACGAGTCAAAGACGCTGCTCTTTGAGGCAGAGCTCTGCTTTGCAAGTACAAGACTCTGACTGGAGCTATTTTCTCTGCAGGGGACAGGATGAATCAGCAACATCTAAACTCTGTGGGGAAAAAGTCAGAGGAAGGAGCCGAGACCTTTAAAGTGTCAGTTCTGGAAGGGGATAAAAAAAATTTAAAAAGACAACCTGCCAGTTTGACAAGTGAAGATTATGCACCTGTAACTTTAAAAGAAGACAGAATACAGAGGTTCTGCATAAAAATGTGTCGTCCTCTGCCCAAGGTGAGCTCACTGAGCCTTTATGTGGAGCCTTTTTTTTTTTTTTTTTTTTTTTTACATAGGAACCCCCACGGCGAAAAAGGAAAACTTCTTTCCATACACCTAAGCCGTAACCACATGCCAATTTACAACTCCCCAAGAGAGGAATTAGAAAAGTTACAGCATGCACACTGTAATCCTTCAACTGGAATTTGGGCTGATCAAATGCATCATCACAGCAAAATCTCCCTGTTTTTAATCCCAGCTGAGTTTTAGTGTCTAGTTTCAGTGCCTGCTGATATTATCACTGTATGTATGTAACATACATACAGTGATGTATGTTTTCTTGATGTTTGTTCACTCTGCTAAATATTGTTCCAAGATTTTTTTTTCCCTAGAAAGGTCTGTTCGGGACTTTAAATTCCTCAGTTTTCAGCCAGACCTCGGTGGATTTACAGGAATGTCTTGGATCACCGTCCTGCTTTTGGGTCGAGTTCTGTTCAAGCATTGAAACATTTACAGATGGGCTCACATTTTCGAGCACCCTCTGATACATCCTACTGTTCATGGTGGATTATATGATGGTGAACTGACCAGGTCCTGCTGCAGCAAAGCTACAGTCAAGACACTTTCTGAACCGGAAAAATCGATCCACATGAAATATTCACAACATAAATCTTTTTTGTCATGAAAGCGGTCAAATGCAGGGCAAAACTGTGGTTAAACAGAGAAATGTGATAAATTAAATGGCTTATACACTGAGCAGGCAGGACATGGACCATGGATTCAGATGTGTATTCTAACAGAACAGGATTTTAATATTGAGATTTATGAAACTTTGTTTGGGTATTTGTGACAAAGGGAAAGGAGAAACCTGGTGAGAGACATTGACAGAAAGATTCATTCAAATTTGTTGTATTCTAAAAATGATTTCTGTTGTTAAGGTACCTAAACCTTTATTGATATAGATACAGCTTAAATAGGTTTATCCTCTGGTGGGACTTAAAGGGCATTTATCAAGAGGTGTGATTTAATGATGTAGTTACTACTGTTTCAGAACTTTAAAAGGTCAAACTGTCAGCAGATACAAATATATCTCTTGGATGAAAGATATTGTACCCATTTTTTATCTTTCTATGCTTCCTATCTTGGTCTTTTGTACAGTTCTTCAGTTGCTATGTTGATACAGCAACGTAATCTGTTACCTTAAATAATTGCTTACTTTCATTTTATTATTACTACAAGATTAATTTAGAAATCAACACTGGACTGAATTGCTTTTTGTTTAACTCTTTGGAACTTTTTAGTGAGTGTTAGGGAAACTAACACTCACTAACACTCATGTTGTTGAATTAACACTGCATTTTTAACATACAACACTTGCACTGGAAATCTGACACTTCCGAATTTGCTGTATACAGAAATGCATAACAGTGACAGCATCATGCTGTGGGAAGGCCTTTCTTCAGAGACTCTGGTCAGAGTTAATGGGAAGAAAGGTGGAACTAAATGCACAGCAATCACATGTACAGAATGGGGAGTTGAAATTGTGCTAGGTATTAAACTAAAATGCTTAAATTCATAATTCTGCAGAGTTAAATCAACACTTTGCCGAGTCTATTTGGTCCTTACCAGAATTGGTGTTAATTTAAATCTTTTCAGAGTTATTTCAACAAGAAATTGAGCAATTTTAACACTTGAAACAGTTATAACTACTCAAACTATTGTTGAAATAAATTTGCACGAGTCAAATTAATGCCAATTCAGAAAGGGACCAAATAGACACGGCATAGTGTTGATTTAACTCTGCAGAATCTTACCTAAACCATGTATTGTTAGGTCCATTAAATGATTATCAGGAAATGTGATATAGACTTCAATTGCTATTCTGATGACACCTTTTTCTGACAAATGGAAAGTCACTTATAGATAATTATACTCATGTCTTCATGGCGATAGTTGGGCGGTAATTTTGCTCTTACTGCCCTCCAGAGCAACGTTTGAGTCTATTTTTAGACAGCATATGTCATTTAACTGCTGCACAGCTGTCAGGAACTTATGCTCTCAATTTATGTTTCTGGATATAAATTAGACTGCTCAGTCAAGTGCCTGCTGCCTCTGGGACCACGTGACTATTTAAATGATGGATTGAGAGAAAAATTCATATTATAACCCCAGTATTTAACATCACAATGTGCAATTTACCCGAACTGTATCTCATTTGGAAAGTTTCTTTTCAGCTTGATTATAGTTTATTGCAGGGTGAAACAATTAACTTTGCTGAGAATTTGCTTCCTGCTCTGTCTAGCGTGATGCTCGTTGCATATCATTTCCACTACAATCTGAATTGCTTGAATGCAGAGCAAAGTCATCATTAAGCTTAGAGACTTAGAAGTGAGGAGCGCATCCAAGCTGTAGCTTTCAAAGTAGCACAGAGGAAAGCTTCGGCTATTGTTCCATAAATCAGCAGTGACATCATCGTACCAGTTTCTGCCATGTCGCATATATACGTTTCCTTTCGGCTTTAGAAAGTAATCGCTGTCAAACAGAGGCTTATAATGTATTTCTGTGATTACGGCTTTGTTTTCCCAATCATTTCTCCATCTCATGATTAATCTCATAATTAATTCTCCAGCCCACTTGATCTCAAGCTGAGCCCGGCCTGTCTCCCACTCACTGACAAAGGTATAAAAGGCTGAGTGCAAATGTTTTACAATTTCTGTGGTACAGGTTTTAATGAGAAGATTTCACCAACTATGATTTAACCTCAGCAGAGTAACAGATTAGGGAAGTCCCAAAGGGGCGGGAGAGCGGGCTGGTACGCTTTTAAACAACGTCCTCGTCATAATCCAGAACTGTTTTACGAGTTGAACTATTTAAACACAGGAGACGAGGGGGCATTACTCAAAAGAGGCTTTTTGAGCTTTATATCATGTTGTAATATTATTTCCCCATCAAAGCCTTCCCTGGAGTGTTGCTTTGACTCTTTCATGCATGTTTAGCTGCTGCTGTGACGACGTGCTGAAGGCAGAGTGTCGGAAAGAGCATGAGCTTCTTAAAGAGACAGAGGCCAATTTCAAGATGTTAAATTACAAAGTCAAATTTCTTTTAACTTCTGTTTAATATATACAGCACTTTTATAACAGCTGAAGGTAACATTGATCGTTCTATGAAATGTTAATACGTGTCTGGAAAATGCATAATACTGCTCCTTGAAATATCACTTCTAAGTAGGAGTGTAACTAGCTAACAAGACGAGACAACATGATGTAAGGATTAAGAAAATGAGACGGTAAAAGAAAATCTGCAACCAATGTACAATAATTCAGTCCATTTGATTTACCCATGTATTATTGTTGTAATGTTTGTCTGATACCAGAGAGGTTGAAAATGTCACCTTTTGCTTTTACAAGAATAAAGCAATCCAAATATCCCAGTTAGCAAACTCTTGGCTAAGTATTGGAGCTCAATGTCACTACGTTTTTATTTAAGCTAGAACTGCATTTGATTCTGTCTAGTTCCAAATCTAAAATATTATGACCAAACCAGGACTGATTTATTAGATAATGAACAGAAAGAAGAGGAACTTTATGCTAAAATTGTGTTGTATTCTTTTTTTATCCTTATTTTGAAGATAGATAGAGGGAATACTTCCAGTTTTGTTGTGTCGTATTAACAAACCACAAAAACACAGAAGCCCCAACACTTAAATTGCGTTCTGGGAGTTCGTGTTGTCTGAAGTTAATACGGTTCTGAATCATCACCTCTGAATCACAGAGTCTCTAGAATGAAACTAAACATAAATACAGTAAAGGACGTCTTTTTGTAACAGTTTGACATTCAGACAGTTTTATTCAGACTTGCAGTGACTCATTTCAAGATGAACTTTTATCATGGAGGTTAATAATCACTCTCCAGCATTAGGTCAGCTTTCTCAACAACTCGAGTGTTGATTACTGCTGAACGACCACATTAATTTCTTCAATTATTTTCGCAAATGCAAAGAGGCAAAAGTCCGTGAGTGGATTCCAAACAGTCGTGCAGTGTTTGAAGTAACAGCCAGAGGAAGTTTTTTACTGATGCTTTTCTAATTTCCAGTAGCAGCTCGCTGTAGTGCTAATGTTTGTATTTGCATAAAAAAAAAAAAGATCGGAAAGCACATTTAGCTTCAAGCTGTGTTATTTTTCTTTCTTGCCTCCTCATTTCCAACAATATTTTGGCAGAAATGAGGAGTGGGTCTGAGCTGCATAGGAGTAAAAAAAAAAACACAAAAAAAGCCTCAGCTATTGTTCCAAAAGTGAGCAGTTTGACATCATCATGGCTTTCAGATGAAAGGCGTGTTTTTGTTTAGGCTTTTTCCAGAAGAGTGTCTCTTCCTGGAACGGCTACATTTTGATGGTGATTGCAGTCGGATGCTACTGTGACAAACTGCAAACAGAAGGCATTCTTTCAACAGCTGTTTGTCTTGCTGCTCCTCTGTAAAGGTCATATTTGTAGAAAGCATGACTAAAATTTCCCCTGTTGACAAATTGTTCAAACTGAGCTGCAGATCTTTGTAGAACCTCCAGAGGTTAATGCTTTTCATCCGAGATGTCCTAAAGATGAAACTTGCCATATTGCTTTACAACCTCATGCTGCTTTAAAAGCTTTCTCAGCATTCTATCACTGATCTGTTGTTTTCCATGATATTCAAACACCTGAGGCCTTCACAGAGCAGCTGGATTTATACCGAGATTAAATTGCTCTCTGCTTATTGATTTCTTTATTTGTTGCACTGGATTTTATTTAAGAGCATCAAAGTAATAGGTAATGAATACAGATCAACAACAACAAAAAAATGTAACCTTTTTAATTTTTCTTTCACTTTACAGTTGTGCACCACTTTGTGTTGATCTGTCACATAAAATACATTTAAATTTGTGTTGGACAAAAGGCAAAATGCGAAAAAAGTTAAAGTCTGAACTTTAACTTTTGGTTAAAAAAAAGTTTACCAGTGGTAAAACCGTATTACCAGTTTTACCACTGGTAATACGGTGTTTTACCAGTGGTAAAACACCGTATTACCACTGGTGTTTTTGTCTGTTTTAATCAGTCCTGTTTTATGATTCATTTTTAGACTAATTTCTTATTGTCTTGTTCCTAAAATAATGGCCTAAGTCATATTTTGCCAAAAGTGTGTTGGTTTTTTTTTTCCCCCAAAATCATTTTTTGGCTAAACAGAGGTGGTGATTTTGCTCTTTTTTTTCTCCTTTTTTGGGGGGGGGGGCGCAAAATCAATTTTGGCAACAAATGACTTAGACCATTATTTTAGGTAGGTGATATTATGCTCTCTGGCAGATTATTTTTTTATTATTATTATTTCTAGGCTCCTAGCAAATATTACTCTCTCACTCATTTGTTTGCCTAGGGTTATTCTAAGAGAAACCATCACACATTTCATTTCCTATCAGTCAAAGTGCAGATATATTACAATAATCAAATAGCTCTCTCTGTATATCTTTTTTTCTGGTGTTACTGCTGGGAGACAGAGACATTCATTCATCCTCTAATTTCGACTGTGCTCAATTTTAACATACTCAGAGGTCATTTAAATACACCCACACACACATCTGTCAGGATTATTTCATTTAAACACACACCAGCAAAGATTCCTCCTTCCTCCCACATTTTCTAAATGTTGGACTTTTCCTCTCCTGAGCGTGAATCTAAAACAGCTGTGGGTGGCCCGAGGAAAGTAAACAGCTGGGGTCTAATCATGTTTCTTAAGTAATCAAGGTTGCCAAAAAGTGTCTGCAGCACATCATAAAAAGCTCACCTATTTTTACATGGCACAGCTGAGAGAGTAAATGAAAGCCAGAGACAAGCTGGGAGGATTATTACAGCACCTATAATGATTGTTGATGGAGCAGAATGTAGCATAAATCAAAGGACACACTCATCTTGAGATGTTTGGAAATTAAATTGGCTAATGGAGTGTGAGAATAAAAGGCTGGAAACTTGCATCGATTGTTTTTAAAACCCAGACAATCTGAGCTACAAAAACAACAGAGAAAATTGTGCTGCCAGGTATGAATGTTTCAGTGTCCTGCCTTGTATGTGGATTCATTTGATTTTTTTTAAAAACAAGGAAGGAAAGTCACTAAAAATGTATTTTAACTATATGCAGTGAAGGTGGAACATGCTGAAAATTATATTTTGCATTAAATATCTTCACTGCTCAAGGAAATTTAATTAAGAACATGGATAAACCCTCCATCTCCAGACGCTAATGAATACCTTTTAGATATAATTTGCAAAATTAAACATTGTAAATTGAATTAGAGACAAACAGCAACATGGTTATTTGACTGCTTTGAAAATATGTCTCGTTATATCTAAGAGCAAAAGGAAAAGTTATGTTTTGGATTTGTAATTTTCCTTTATGAAGGCTGCATATACCCAGAGAAAGTTTGGAGTCAACATCTCCAGCTTCACATCATTGCTTCGCTGCAGCGTTTGCAGCTTGTTCGCCTGCAGCCTGAGGCAGACAGTCATTGTTTTAACAAAATGAAATCAAACCATTGGAAGATTAATGGGTGATGATCAGATCGAGTGACGGAAGTTGAGGAAGGTTGCTGGACTTTTCGTCCTCATGAGTTTTATTTGAAGATGTAGACTTTGGTAGAGCAAGTGCTACCCAGTAGTTTCTGCAGCTAAAGCCTCGTGTTAAACATTTGATTACCTAAATGTTGTTGAAGTTATAATCATCTTGCAAACGTATCCATCAGCACTGCATTCTTAAGGGATGCTCTCTTCAAATCTGACCTTTGTGGAGAGAAGTTGGTTTCACATATAGCAAATCGTGAAGTTTTGTCAGGCATCGGCCCACATCGCTCAGGCAATTCCACCCTGAGTCCCAAACTATTGACTCTGGTTTGTTTCATAAACCTCTCAAAGCTGCAGTCATCCCTGTTACTTTTGCGCCTTTCTCTTCCACATGTCTTCCTTCCACTCAGCTTTCCATTAACACGCTTGGATGCGATGCTCTGCTTCTTTAGCAATGGTGTTTTTTTTACTGTGAAGAATACCAGTGACTGTCTGCTGAACAGTTGTCAAGTCAGCAGACTTCATTGTCACTGTTTAGCCAAAACATGTAATTTATGTTTAAGAAGAAAATAAAGAAATTTCATAAAATTTTCAGAGAAGCCGCATTTTGGGTTTTCGTTATCTATGAGCCATAGTCATCAAAATTAACAAAGAAATGCTCTTTCTCTGTGTACATATTAGTTTCACTTTTTGAATTGAATTGGTAAAATAAATAACATTTTTCCATGATATTCTAATTTACTGGGATGCACCACGCAGTCCTACCACGCTTGAACCTTCTCTGGACCTCTTGACCAGTGTGTGAAGGTTACATTTGCTTAGGTACCGGAAAGTTGTTTTTCCTCCGGCAGCTGCGGGTTTGATTCTGCAAACGTGTTTTTTCAGGTTGACGAGTTGATAACAAAGGAGTGAACTAGTCAGGCGCTGAGTGCAGAAGTGGCAGGAGTCAGTGATCATCCATCACTCCTCTCAGAGTTGGCCGGTCATGCCTACAGAGGGAGAAAGATCGACTGTCACTTTCCTCGCAGCAGAGATGTCTCTGTAGAGCAAAGAGGGGGGAGGTGCTGGCAGAGTGACAGAAGGCAGCGGAGGTTAAAACAGGGACTGATAGTCAGCCGCATCCATCATCAAAATACTCTTTAGACAGAAGCCTTTGTTCCATGTTGCATCAGCACATCTGCTTGCGGACCTTTTACCCTTCTCGGCTGCTAACACATGCTCCATTTGCAGCTGTCTCTGAAGCAGGCACAAGCTCTATATGCTGAAGTCACAACACTCAAACGTCTCTGCTGTTATTTCTAGCAGCGGTGCCCCGACTCCCCGTCTGCCTCTTCCTGGGCTTAGTGCAAAGTCTGCTCAGTTTCCTCTGGGATGACTGCTGTCTTTTGAATAATTTAGTGCCGCCACAGCAAGCTCAGAGCAGTTAAGGACAGAGAGATGCTCTGAGCGAAACCTTTGGCGCTCTGTCATCCAGCCACCTGAATCCACCGACCTCTCGTCTGTCTTCACAGCTCTGGAGGATGAACACTGTTATGAACGTTTGTGTGTGTGTTCTCATCGTTTGACAATTTCTAACACGGAGCTACAGCTCACAACAGAAGCACTTTGCTCCGAGCAAACTGGGGCAATCCATCTTTTAGCTTCAATGATTCTACGATTAAGAGATTCAGCCTAACAAGTGCAGAACAGCTAACTGATGGGAGGGCGCTGTGTGGACGCAGTCGGTGTCCTCCAGCTGTCAGAGAAAACCAGAGGAAGCATGAAAAAAGTTAAAAATAATTTTTAAAAGTCAACATTTTAGTAATCTGTGTGTATCCAATGCTTTGTGTACAGAAGTACGTATTTTAAATCTGCAAGATTTTCCTACATTCCAGAAACAACGTCAAAGCGTTGATGATTCTGTGGAAGAGATCAAGACAAAGCCGGCTTTACAAGTCTACACACAGAAATTGCTGCTTGTTCCTCTTTGCAAAATTGCTGAGTCTTAATCAGATTGGATGGAGGGCATCTGAGGACATCAATTTTCAGATCTTGTCAAAGATTCTGAATTGGATTCATATCTGGAATTTGACTGGATCTTTCTACTACCAAAATGTTCTTTGGTATTTGCTATTTATTGTCACTCAGGCTGTATGTTTAGGGTTACGGTCCTACGTAAAGGGCAACCTCCACTACGATGTAAAGTCTTTTACCCAGACTGAAAGGTTTACTCTGAGAATGGACTTGTATTGAGCTCCTCTTTAAGTAGACGCCTCTGTCCAAACATGTTTAATTTTGGTCTCATTTGAGTTGAGTCAGTTGCCCAGCTGTGGTCATTTTGGATTTCATTAGAGGACACATCAGAGTAAAGACCATTAAAGAACACTTAACACATTAAAATTTGCAGTAACAACTTTCAAAATGTGGAAAGGGGAGTTTCAGGATGGAACATATTTGTATTTTACATTTCTTAGGGGTCACATGTTTAGCACTATCTCTTGAAATTTGGTTAAAAAAATTAGACATAGCTTGCAATTACGTATGTTCATTTGCTCTAATATATCACTCAGAACTCAGTGCACAAAATTTAGGAGTGAACAGGCAGAAACGGGGCCAATAAATGAAGCGGGAAATAATAAGAGGCACTGAGACTAAAATAAATTAGTGGAATGCAGAGCAACCTGCTAATGTTGCAAATTAGAATGTATGACTGCAAACAAAAAACAAAACAATGCATTTGCTGCTTAGGCTTGGAAGTTTGCAAACATCATTTGCAAGAAATAAAAACTGCTTTAGAATTACTTGTACTTGGTTAAAACAAAGAAGTCTATTTTGCATGTGTTAGATAAGAAAGCTCCTCTGACTCTAATGCTGGTAAATCTGGAACTGCAAACAGCAGTTTATTAATTTTGTATGAAGACTAAATTAGAACCAGTCTAAAGACAATCTCGAGGAAATTAAAAGGCCAGTTACAACTGAAACCGCTAAGAAAGATCCACATTTGGGTCAGTTAGATCTTTAAAGGTGCATTTCAGCAACTTTGGACATAACAGAACCTTTTTATTAGTGTACACTTTCTCAAACGTTTGGGTTCTTGTAATTTGTAATCCATCCAGGTTAAAACATGTATTCAAAAAGCTTGAGTTTGTCATAGGAGAATAAATACCTCTGGTTGATAAAGGAGAAATGCTGCTATCTCAGTTGGATCAGTCACTCTTCCTCTGTCACCCATGTGTTTTAAGTTCCTACTCAATGTACGCATAATATCACAATACTGTCAAAGCTGCAGAATAGCAGCAACATCTCTCCATGGCTCAATCCAAGCATGAAAGAATTTAATTAATTCCAATTGTCAAGACGTTTTTCCATATGATTTCTCATGTTTTACAATATTTTATGTCTCTACAACAAAATTCTTATACCATTAAAATGCAAAAACAATATAAAAAGTACGTGCTACTCAGCTCTCTAAATATTGTGATTATGTGTTATATTACTCATATGTGAAAAGTATTTTTGAAATATCTTGTGTTTTTCTTTTGACTCTGTGGCGTCTCTACACTTCTGTTATTGTCGAACTGTAAAGAGATGCGGCACAAGGTTTTACCAAGAATCCAGCCACCACTAAAACCTGACTTTGGAGGGGGAGGAAAAAAAGTAAAACCAGTTGCTGAATCTCATGCGCTTAAGGGATCAGCTCCTCTTCTTTCTTCCTTTCTTTCTTCCTCATTATGAGATAGACGTTGCATTAATTTCTACAACCTTTAACCGTCACACAGGACACCAGCCAGCCTCACCTCTCTGCGACCTGCACCCTCCCTCTCCATAATCCCACAACAATGCAGAAAATCACATCAATGCACCAGAAGGATGGAGGTACAACACAATCTATGACAGCTGAGGCCAAAGGGGCGTAGCTATCATTTCCATACTAAAGCCGCTGAAGATGATGAGGAAGAGGCCAAAGCAGGGGCTTGCACTGTGTTGCTTGTTACAGAGAGGCTTTGTTGTTGGTAGTAGAGGGCAGAAACCCTGCTGCGAGGAAAATCATGTGCTGGTCCTCATCTGGTGCAGCCAGAGTCCATTTAGGCCCTGATCGCTACGGACGCCGGTCCTCTTCCTCCTGCTTTCCTCCGACACACACATACACACGCAGACGACCAAAACTCTTTTCATATTTAAATGTGTCTTCTCGTCTCCTGCACGGCTCGTTTTACGTTGTGATTTTAACCGATATAATTGTGCATTCTAGGTTTACTAGAACATTTGTAGATTTTCTATATTTATTTACATGTGAGCAAAACGATTCACGGCCAAAACATGAGCAACCTTTAGTTCTTTGTCACGCTCTGGCTGTGCGGACAGTGTAGGTGTAATGTCTCCTATTTAGATGCGATTCAAGGCCAGGCGTGGGTGCACTGCAACTTAGCTGCCCGCAGAAAAAAGAAGGAAAAAGCTAAAGTGAAGCCTCGGAGAGCCACAGCTGCAGAAAACCGGTAACACCAATCACCTGTGAGGTAGCCAATTATCACGTGTGGTTGGGAGGAACTCTAAAATCAGTGGCATTTTATTAGCTCAGAGGAAAATGCAAACATGTGGTGGAAAGTACCAAAGCTGCTTTATGGCTTTATTTTGAAGGATTGCGACCCGCTGAAGACCAGTTGTTCCTTCAAGATCTCCGTTTACATTAACAGATCCACCAAGCTCATCCTGGGGCGGTTTAATATAGCATCTCATACAGCACTGGTTCCCACTGAAACCAATGTTTATTTAATAGTACATGAACTCTCTAGTCCTATTTTTCTCCTATCTGGTTTCAGATAGCTTGAGATCTGCTTGAAGCTATCTACTCTATATCTAGTGTTGCGATAGATTTTCCCCACCGTAATATTGTAGGAAATCACTTACAGAACACAACAAAACCATTAAAAAAAATAAATAAATATGAGCTGCAGCTTTATAAAACATTCATGTATGAAAGCCACATCTGTTTAAAGTGCTGCTAAAGAGGCCTGCAGCCACAGTGCTGGACCAGGCGCATAGGAATTAAAGGGCTTTATGTCATTAACGGATCATGTTACAGTCACAGTTCACGCTATATAAATATATAATGTTTACTATGCTATATCTCTATCTGCATAGAGATATAAATATAGCACTTTGAATGAAGGTTGCTCTGTTTAAACCCCTGACATTTTGTTTGGTGTGCTGCTCTTCAATGTCAGATCAAGAGAGATAACTGAGTCCTTCAGCAAAAGAGACATCATCTCGCTGTCTGGAAAAAAAAAAGTCTCCAAGTGGAGGACATTTGAAACAACTCCTGACACATCCACGCAAGTTAAATCGAAAAGCAGACCACAAGCTGCTAAAAGAAGTCTCCAAAAGCCCGAAAATGTCAAGCCAAAGCCACAAAAGGTTTTTGAGGCTGGTTGTTCAATGGTATGCTTGTGCAGTCAAAACGAGGACTGAGCTAACGTAGGACTGCAGACTTGATGCCTTCAGATGAAGTTAACTACATATTCGGTGGCATTTTAGTTTCTCCACAGCTTTTACACTTCTGTATTAATTATATTACTGTACTGAATTTCTCAACACTTAAATAAGGACATAAAATGCATCTTTGACGTCAGTTTGAACTTTTAAAATAAAACATTCAGTGCTCTGCCTTTTTCGAACAAGAAAGAACAACTAAAATCGTATTTTACTGAAATATTTCAAAGCAAAACTATCTCCCTCTTTTCCGATAGCTGTAATGTCCCACTCATCCTGCTTTTACAATCATTGGGGGAAAGATTCAAGGCATCAATTTGGACTCCCCTTGCTTTCATGTGGGAGCTTCTCCAATATCCTGGCTCTTTGATGTGATTAAGATGGATTCAAACTTTCACTCAGCAAACCAGAAAATTCTCTACCACGGGAGAAAAGAATAAAGCAAACCCTTTCTTTGGTGTAAAGGTAAACTAATGAATCCATTTATCACTGTCAGTGAATGGGCTTTTTCAACTAAACCGCACAATGCTAAAACTTTTTAAACCGCTTTGCAAATTTTAAGTAAAACTTCTCGTCCAGCCACACAATGATTGATGAATGCAGGCCAGTTAACAGCAAGAAAGATCACATTAAGCTTCACCACTGTGACTCATTTTGACATCATAAAAAATAACACTCTCCAGCTATCCAACAGAAGTGCTGAGAGAATGAATCACCGAGCAGCTTTCGGCAACAAAAAGGGAATACTTTCAAACGGAGACACTGAAGCTCGAAGCTGCCGTCCTCATTTCGCAGGGAGAGAGTCACGTTCTGCGTGTAAAAAGAAGGGAAAGAAATTCATTTCAAAGACGAGGGGCCGACACTGACTGAAAAGTAATGAATATTTTACAGGTGAAGAGAGCAAAGCTGCGCTCTAGGTGACACTCTGGCGACTTTAGAGCTTATCAGAAAGCCATCACCCACAGAGCATGGCCGAAGCAGACCACGTGTCTGATTGTTTATCGGCAGAGCGCTCCGAGGTCCCCACTGTCCCTCCTGGCACCTGCATGGTGCTTCCATTTTGGTCCAATCACTGTGACAGCATGAAGAAACATAAATGGTCATTTTGAAATGAAAGGAGCGCTGGTGTTGAGGTTCAGCCTCTAAAAATCCAGGCGTATGGAAGAAGTTTTATGCTTTAAATGCGAGTCTGGATCTTTGTGTTTAGCTGATATGAACTTAGCATGAACAGCAAATGAAACAGCTGCTGTACCCTGGTAGAAAAAATATATATAATATTCAACTTTGACCCACCGTCACACATTAAATCTGCGCATTGAGGCTATTTGATGTTTTATTAAAATGAAAAAGTCAACGTTTCTTATGGCTCAAACGAAAGCCCTGCAGCTTTATTGGAAAGCCGCACTGCAAAGCATTGACCACAGGGACACTGACTGAACACACTTTTTCCACCTCCACCTTTATTACTTCTCTGAAAATCTCATCATTTGTCATTCTAAGCCACTGCTACTCTTTGCATCTTACTCTGAAAGTCGCTGCAGAGGTTTTTCTATATGGCTTTAAAATGGAGGGGAAGAACGGGGACCTGAAGAAAAGCAAGGACTGTAACAGTTTTTCAGTTTAGCCAAACAAATAGTTCTCCTAGCCGTTTGCCTCTGTGAGACTGGATCTTGTAATGGTTTTTATGGTCTTTAGGTTGAAGGACTAAATAATTCTTTATTCATCTGGAGAGAGTAAACCATCCTCGATTTGAAACGGTGGAATTTCCAAAGTTACTACTTTTAAAGAAAATAACAAAACAGCAAAAGTTGCATTTCCGTATTTTTAAAATATGTACTGTTAGAAATTAGTTTTGATTTTTAAATTAAAGAACGATTGTACTTTGTTTTGAGGCTGTAAATGAGGAAAATTATCAAACCTTCACATCAAGGGAGTTAGTACATCTCTCTTCTATGGAATATATTATAGAAAATAGCGAAAAAGCAAGGAATTTGCACCCAAAAAAACACACAAAAAGACTTGAACTGGAATATGAATTACATTATTTAGCATCAGCAGTGGATATGCTGCACACACATTACATGAAAACACCAAAGGAGCTATTTTTCAAAATTATTTTTATATTTTAAAACATATTTTGAATTCTTTGGCATTTTTTTGACAGTAATTAGAAACACATTGGAGGGTCTGAGGGTCTGGAGTTACAGACCACTGAGCAGAACTACATTTGGCTTGTATTGTTTCTCACAGTCTGTTAGATGTTGACTGAAATAAAACATCTGTTAGCAGAATATGTTTAATTCTGAAACTTAAACAAGGTCTTTGCTCTTACGTCTACATTTTGACACTAAGAGCTAAGAAATCTGCTGAGAATCCCTTGATATCTTTCAAAAAACCTTCCATTTCTTTGCCAACAAAAAAGCAGCTTCTTACAAGTGTGAATTCTTCCTGTTCAGACAAGGTCTGACATATCAAACGACTTCATATGATCTTTAATTTTGTATTACATTTCTGTTCCTAATGATGTCCCTGAACCATAACTCTGACTAGGCAATGAGGATGTGAGAACCCGGCAAAGAAAATGTGTCCTTGGAAAGGCACTCCTCCCCTTTTCAGATTTAAAATGGCTGGAATTATAAATTATTTTCAAATCTTTCTTCAAAAAAAAAAAAAAATCTTTCAACTTTGCATGCATTTCTAAAATCAAGTCATTGTGTAACTAAACTTTTCATATTTACAAAACAAACTTCTGGGTGCAAAAACACGCTACGCTTTAAATTTTATGCACCTTTAAACCGCGAGACACCTATGAGACTGAAGAATTGCCGTGAGATATTATTTATGCATTTTTAAGAGAAAAATAACCTACCTTGGAGCAAACTTAAATTGTGAAAATTGAGCCCTTCTGAGGTGCTGCCACTTCACTTTTTTTATTTTATTATTTTCTAACTTCTCCTGAGTAATTGGGTTCTTCCTGTGTTTTCCCCTGGAGAGAAACAGAAATTGCATGAAATGAAGAGCAACGTCTTTTTGCAAACACCTTGAAATGAAGAAAAGTGGAACTGACAACACATCCCTATAGCGTGTGTGGCCATCGTGCCAGCAAAGCAGTGCTTGAACAGGGGTATTTCTTGAAATGGCGTGTGTCTTCCATCCTGTGGGTGTTTGTGTGCTCATGGTGCCTGCCAACTGAACGACTTTGCTGGGAGGGATTAGCAGTACAGTGATCTCTTCAAGTGTATCTGAAGCCTCGAAAAAAGAAATATTCAACTTCACACAGATTCGGGTAGAGTGCGTAAGACATCCAGAGCCTTTGCTGAGACTTTGCATGTTCTTGCATCATCGTACTTTTAATTGAGCTTCCTCTTCCTGTCCCATTTCTCTCCTCTCTGCCCAAAAGTGGGGAAAATAGGTACTGAGCACATCAATATTTCTCCCAGCAAATATATTTTTTTTAAAATGAGCCTATTGATGTTAAATTCACATCAGCTGTCAGCAACAACCCCAACGATCCACGCATACAAAGAAATCATTACAAACAAGTCAAGCAGTAATGAGAAATGAGGGGGGAAGTATGGAGCTTGCTTTCTAAAATAAAAGAAAACTGTAATGAGCTCAAACTGAGGTTTATGGATGAGAAGCGCACGCATCTCTCCCAGATGAGCGGCGTCAATGTTTAGATGCTACTTGCAGGCGAAACCAGAAGTTTACATACAGTAAGAGACACAAATACATTTTTTCCTCATTTCCTGAAGTTAAATTAAACCAAATGACTCTTGTTTTTTGATCAATTAGAATTACCAAAGTTATTTATGTTTGTAAATGCCAGAAGGCTTTGCAACAACAACATATTTTTTTTACACTTTCTTTGAATTCTGAAATTTGCAGACTTGATTGGTTAATTGGTTTTTAAAGGTTGTATTTCATGGGTCAAATGTTTGGGTTTCCTTCCACAAATTTGAACAAAATACGTTTTGTACCTTGAAGTTTGCTAACAAATCTAAAATAAATTTAACAACAGATAAGAAACAAAATCATTGATACCAATCACTTTCGAAAAGGTTATAAAGCATTATCCACAAATGGAGAAACATAGAACTTGTGAACTTTACCAGAAGTGGACGACCTATTAACCCAAGAGGGAATCAATCAGTTAGCAAGGAGGTCAGAAAATAATAGAGGACAATGTCCGTAGTAGTGCAGACTCTGACTGCTACAGATGCTGTGTTCATGGTCCAATGATAAGAAAGAGACTGGGCAACTTGGCATCCATAAAATAGTTCAAATACCAAAGCAACAGCTGACCAAAAAGTGCACAAAGGGCAGTTTCATAAACAATATTTAGATGGAAACATTGGGGAAAGTTTTCAGTTCCCTACGAAGATAACAGCGAAACCTTTTGGAAGTTAAGTTTCCTGGTACATTTAGTCTGAGACTAAATGTATTTCACATAAAGGATATCAGACTGGCAGTCGACCATGGTGATGGTAGAGTGATGCTCTGGGGACTCTTTACTGTTTCAGGAAGTACAAGACTTGCCTTATTTCCTGGAGCAGCAAACACTGGAGTAAAACACTCATAAGCAGTTATTTCATACACTTAATGTTGTTGCTGAGTGAGAGAACCAAGTTTTAAGTGGTAATTACTTTATTACATCGGGCCAGGTTAGTATGAATATATTTTCAGCATTTTAAAAATACAATTCCCCATTTACTCATCTTATCTTTAGTGTTAAAAATATGTTGATGATCCGACACATTTAAGAGTGACAAAATAGCAAAAGTAAAAGAAATCACAACACCGTCTTTCTTATGATCCATTTGCGACTCCCTCCTCCTCCTCCTCATTTTGCAGGAAAGCGAATGTACAGTCACATGAACTCATTAGCATTTCATCCATGTCTTTGTTTTCTCTCTGCTCCGGCAAAAAGAATCAATAGGCATAATGCAAGTTGAGAAGAGAAGCATGAAGAAATCAATCTTAGCTCGCAGTGAGGATGAGAAACTCACTCGCATGTGCTCTCATAATATCAGCTCCTACACAGAGAGCGCGAAGGAGACGGTCTACGGGGGAGGCCCAGAGGACATGGCAGGACTCCACCTGCACTGCTGATCAGTAAAGGGGGAGGCTTAGCTGTCGCAGCTGGAGAGACTTCACTCTGATCAATATTTCATGTCTTACATAAAGCTGTTGCACAGGTCATATTTTAACCATCCCCAGGCTCAGCTCCTTTTCTTAGTGAAATATCCCTCATGCACGGTTAGAGAAGAAAAAAGGTTTCAAAAGAGCGAATGAGAAAAATCAAGGACATTCCTCAAGAGGAGACGTCTGCAACTAAACTCGTTTTAAACAGATCCCTCTCTTTCGTTTGTAGCCTCTCTGATATCCTGCAAAGCATTAGTCATCCGTGTTGTCATGTCGATGACATTCCCGTCAAATAAGTGCTGATGCACACCGCACAAAAGAGGGAAAAGAAAAACACTCAGTTTCATAAGATTTATTCATATGAAAATAATATAACAATAATAAGAACGTAACATACATTTTGAACTGCATTAATAAGGATTCTGCTCCACGAGATGTCACCCTGATTTAGGAGTCGTCTTATCTTTTTCACACAGAATCACAAAATTTGTTAAACTATATATAGATATATATTTGCTAGAACAAATGCAGTCATGCAAAATGACTTCTTTCTGTGCTTAAGGAAATTCAGCAACACTTGTGAAGATTTTGGTAATTTTTGCTGATAGCTTTTGACAAATGAACTGTAAAAACAAAAGAACAAAAGGAAAAGGAAGAGAGAAATGGAAAAAAAAAATCCAGCCCGCTTAATTTAACCAACTAATAAAAAGGCTGGCTCACGTCTTGTTATATCAACCACATCACAACACCTATGCAACATCCCATCTCACATTGTAATATCCCTCTAAAGGTGCAATAAGTGATTATTTCTGTCCAATAGTACAAACTAACTGTGACAAACTATTCTAATCTACTTCTTTCCCTGCCTACTCCTTCGATTCATCATAATAGATGCATTAATAGCACCAAAAGCCAATGAATATGCAGTCATGTTATAATATTGATTTAAAAGAATACATTAGACAAATTGAGCCAATATCATGTATCTTAATAGTCTTTAGCATTCTCCTACGTTTGCTGTGCCAGAGATATGTTGAAGCAATTTCAATATCTGGCTCTTTATAAAGATCTGTATATGATTCTATTTTAGTAGGATGGTTCAAATTATTTGAACTGGGGTTCTGTGGAGTTGTTGTGAGCAGTCAGTATTCTGCTTGCAGTAGATAGCTACCTGAGCTAGCTCAGTCTGCAGGAAGAGAAATTAGTTCTCTGCATACACTCTCATGGTACAATATACCCTTGAGCAAAAATGGTATTTAGATTAAATAAAGCAGATAAAAATATATAGACTTACCTAAATAACATTATTTACGTTTATTTAGATCATGACTGCTGGAGAAAGACACCAACCTCCCAAAAAGCCCTAAATGAATAAGTGGGTATAAATGATGGTGGGATGGATGAATGGATAGATTGATTATTTCAGTTAAAATATTGTGATTGTGATTTATCAATCTTAAGCAACAACAAAGAAATGTGTCTTTTTCTAATGAGTTTGCACATTATACCAAAACACAAGAATAGCAGTCTTATATTTCCTGGTTTATTAGGTAATAAACATATTATTGTAAAAGCTTGTGAGAGGGAAAAAAGGCAGCCAGCTGAATAGCAGTGCACAGCAACGTTTGGGAGGGTGGCAATAATCCACTACTCGATACTTATTTTTTTTATTTTTTTTTTTAAACTAGGGTCATTCTGGTACTATTTCTCATATGAAAAAATATATTAAACTGCATAACAGATGGAAAAAAGTACACGTTTTTAAAAACTACATACTTAGATATTGCTAATTGGCTTTCCACACATCAGTTTAGGGCCCAAACCAAAGTGAGTTTCTGACATCTAAAGACAGAAATCTACCTCTGTTAAGCAGTGGTGTAATAAGATCTTCTGGCGCCAGATCTCAAGACAATAAAATGTCACAATATTACTCATCAAATCCAAGCCTGTGTTGTAAACCGCTATCCAGCTGCTGCCAGCTTGTGACTATCTGTCAAAATAAATGTAAGTTATTATTCTGAGCACTGAACAAAATGGTGAGCATTTAATCTTAGTACCCTGTTCCATTTATATACTTAAGACTTATTTTGAAGTATGAGAGGAAGTAGTTATTGAGCTGTTGCACTGTTCTGTTGACAAAGTTAGCTAATGCAGACGCCGTCGGGTTGGTAAACCACAGCACTGAAAAACCTCCACCACTTTTAAATCTCTTAACTATCAGGATTTTAGCTACTCAGCAGAAAAGTTGGAAAAGTGACAGATAAATTATGAATAGTTTGTAAGCATTATGGGAATACACGTATAGCTAACAGTTACTAGCGATGCAAACATTACTGTCCGCTTTGCAGCTTCCTGTTAATGCTAAAGTAAAGGAAAACAATGTTTTTTAAATGACTCTGGACTCTTTCATAATTTCTGTTCCTATATTTTATTATTCTATATGTTATTATATATTATGTATCCTATTCTGTACTGCTGTATGTTAATTCAAAAATGTAAAATGAATAGATTGATCAAGCTTGAAATGGGTGGTTTTTCACTGAAGAGAGATTCTAAAAAGCGCTGTCTGAAACATAGAAAACCTTAACTCTGCTTGTTTGCAATGTATCACATTTTAAATGTTTCTATGTGAATTAGGACCCCCTTAAATTTAGACATGTATGGAAACCATAATATATCAACCAGAATAACCTGGAGTAGAATATCCCATACAGATAAGATTCTTTGTGGTTTGTAAAACCTTTACATTATATGTGAAAACAGAAACATGGGTCATTCTTTGTTTCCCCAAAATCCAGTTAAAATATCTTCTTGTCTTGTCCTCATGAACCTATAACCATATTGTTTTCTTTAGTGAGCTGTATTTATTATTGCCCACCTACCGGTAAGTGTAGCACACCGACTACTCAATCGCTCTCCACAGAACCCCACTTCTAAAAATCTGACCTGTGATCTACAGTTTAGATACGTTTGATCAAACAAAGGTGGTCAGAAGAACATAGTAATGTGTGGTAATTAGTCGTAGAAGTGGTCTTTAGTGGCAGCTACCGTGTAGCAATGTGCTTCTGTGTAATTCTTGATTGTCAGATCCCGACCTTCCTGCCGCCTGTGATGGCGTCGGTAAAGTGCGGATGAATTGTGACCTCTGAAAGCTTTTTTTTTTTTTTTTTTTTTCCGTAATGCGACAGAAGCAGGCAGCGTCTGGGCAGCTCGGAGGCGAGTCTTTAACGAGTTAAAAGGCTGATGTAGTTGAGGCCTATGAGAGGTAGCCGGCCTCGCAATCATTATGCTAAAATGTCAGAATTAGTAGCGTGTGTGTGGGTGGAGTCGCTTACCAGTGAATAAGAGATGACATGGAGGTTGAATGAGACTGAAGACTGACAACTGGAGAACACCAAGAGTTACCTCACTGTTCGTTGTTGTCAGAGAACAAATTTGTTCCTACATAATGTAGCTCCCGTAACTTACCTACACAAGAAAATCACAAAAAAATCCTATCGTTTGTATCTCTTGTCTGTTTTGACGTGTTTCTACTCTACTCTTGAATTTCTGTCCACTGTTCACATCCTTGAGATTTTTGTGCTTCCTCCTTGATTCCAATAAGTCTCAGAAATGAACTCCATGCAGGGGGATTGGGCAGAAAAGAGGCTCTGTGAAATTTGTGGCTGTATAGTCTTCAGCCACATGCAGGAGAAGAAATTCAGCCTGAAGCGACCTTGCAAATACCCTACAGAACCACTAGATTGAGGTTTGCTCCCTGTGAGTCTGTGGAAAATGAAATCCCGGAGTGCTGTTCTCTGTTGGACACCGCTCCGTTGGTCCTCTTCACGAGTGGTTTCTGTATGTCAGTTAGACAGTTGTTTCAATCTTTTCGATGATCTCTATCATTGACTTGGAGGGGGAGAGAAGAGAACAGTCGTCTTGGTCCCAGAGGCTACCAGGGCTCGAGTTTCCATCTGTGCTCAACTCGTCCTCCTCGTCCTCACTTCCCTCCTCGCAGGACTCCAGGTAGTGGAGGCCCAGCGCGTTGATACCAGAGTCCTCAGAGCTGGACGGGGACGAGCAGTGGTCCATTTTAGGGCCTTTTAGTTTCTCGACAGTGGAGAGGTGTTTCTGTTCGCTGTACGGCTGTGGGACCGGCGGAGCAGGAGCCTGCCGCTTCGGGCTCACCGGCTGCTCGGGCGGACTGGGATTAGGAGGCATTTGAGGTGTAGCTGGAGCGGGCGGCTGAGGGGAGGGAGGTCGAGGCGGTTCCGGTAAGGGAGGCAGGGGCCGCTGCACGTAGCACATCTTCCCATTGATCCTTTTGACAATGTAGTCGTCCACAAACAGATCCGCGATGACACAGTACTTGGGAGACTCCAGGTGAGGCGGAGACTGGAAGCTGGGCGCCAGCTTCAGGAAGCGCTCGGCCAGAGAGACGGAGAGGTCCATGGTGTCGCTGCACTCTGAACCGACGGGCGGCACAGCTGTGCTGGGCAGCTGGCACACATTGGTCATGGGCTGGTACACGTATTTACCTAAAAGCAGAGAGAAATAAATTACAACATCACTGCAAAAACTAATAATAATGAAGATACTGTAGTCAATCTAAATTGGGAAGAATGTATTTTAGAATGAGTCACCTTTCAAAATGTGTAACGTACTAAAAATGCAACTGGTGAGGAATACGTTAAAATACTCGCACATTTATTCACTTTTTTTCCCCATTTATTCTCTTTTAACATAATTACTTCACACAGAGCATCACATCATGAAAATCTGTTACTCAACCTTGACGAAGCTTTGCCCTGTTTAACCCTCACACATTTAGTTTAGTGTGACTATTGAAGAGTAAACATCATGGTGAGCCCCTAAGAGCTTCTGATGCCTTCAGAAGGAAGACATTGTACCTTGCTATGCACCTGGTAAGGGACTTAAAAAGGTCTCAAAATAATTTGAATGAGCAATTCAATGAACAGTCAACAAGTGGAACAACTTCCCATGTCTGGTTGTACAAAAACATTTAATAAAACAGTTGGAACCTACTGTGGGTTCTTGCTATTGTTGATTTGAAAATGATATTTATACAAGAACCATCACTGATTCCCATGCCAAAAGAAATGTGACTGAAAGCCAAACAGGGAAGAAAAAAACTTTTAACCAGTAACTTTTAAAAAGGATTTTACACTGTAAAAAACAATATGATGGAGATATTTTAAAATCATTGCTTTATAGAAACTTGTTATAGATTGACACTGTAAATCAGTCTGAGGTGAACTATGACTGACATGTTTGTCAAGCAGCTGACTGTGGGCTCCGTCTGAGCAGACAGCCCAACTAACTAAGAAGATGATATGACCTTGTTGTGCTGTTAGTGTTACTTCTTAAAGCAAAACTGCAACAAACACTTTCAGTTGAAAACCATGCCTAAATTTAGCAATTGTTTACTCATTGTATCAACATTAAGATAATGTAAAATGTTAAAAATAATATTATTATTATATCTGTAATACGTTAGATTGTTTTATCATTTTGGTAATACAGTGAAAGCCTTATATTTCTTCTAAAATATTACTAACATTAGAATATTTCTCCAGCTCATGCTTAGCAAAATGACAATATAAATCTACAATGTCCTAAAATGTGGAGTGAAATGCCCTTAAAAGTATACTTTAAAATTATTCATTGCCTGCCTATAGTGAAGAAATCCTAAATTTCAACATATCATTCAGACACTTCATTTAACCATGAATATCATTTTAGAAAAACATTACGGTTCAAGTGAATAGTTTCCTTACCTTGAAGTTATCAGATATGATTTAACAAAAGGAACTAGATTTACTTTTCAATAAACATTAAAGATGTAGCTTGTAACTTTTACAAAAAATATAGATTTTTTTTTTTTTACATATTTGCTGTCACTATGTCGTGACAGAATAGGAAATTATTCAGTTTAATCGTAATGTTTTTCTAAAGCGGTACATTTCTTCAGATAGCAGCTCAGGGACGATGTGGAGGAGATTGATCTTTTCACAGATTAGCTGTCTCATAACACACGGTCATGACCTGGTGACAGTTTTAACAAATGTAAAAAAAGAAAAACATTATTTTTTTATAAAAGTTACATACTGCAGCTTTAGCAGTGACTTTCTCCTCTTATTTTCAGTTCAGGAAAAAATGAATAATTAACAGCAGAAGTAAAACATTTATATGTCGTTTTTAATATATCGACAAACCATTTCTATAGAGAGGGAAAGTTCTGTGAAGTTTTGAGAAACCCCCCCCTCCGAGGGATTCGAGGCAAATTTCAAACCTTTCTAAAAGCTGCCTCAGGCCTAAATCTATTTGAAACCCACAACACTGCCTACCAGTAAACACAACAACAGAGTCGGTGACTGGAAGAACAGGGCATGTGGCAGCTAATGGGCCCAGCATTTTCCACAGAAGCTGCTGAAAACCAACACAGGGTTAGAGGCAGAGAGCAAATATGAGCATCTCTGTGGCTTCGAGGTTAGCACTGTCACATCACATCAAGAGGACCCTGAAGCAACCAGAGCTTATGCGGACTTCCTCCGGGAGCTCCGGTTTCTCCCAGCATCAAAAACACGCTCAGTTAATTCGCCTGCCTTTGACAAAGTGCCCTTGACCATGACAGCTACTCAGAACTAGAGACTGTCACTGACTGCTATACTGTAGCTGTTTGCTGCTCAAAATACTTTCAATAGAGTGCTACTAACTACAGCAGTATTATAGAGGATGGCAAAAAAATAAAAAATAAATAACAGCTTCAAGTAAGTCACAGCAACAAACTGTCTTTAGCATTACAGTAGAGCTAGTAGCTAAAAGTTAGCTTAGCAAAGAAGCATGCCAACAGTCCCTCTCTTTAAATGTCATGGGGTTTTCCATAATTGTTTCGTTTTTACCAATTAGCATTTAGGCAAATATATTCAGGCAATTATTGTGGCAACTGTGTTTAGCGTTTTTATATACATTACCGAAGATGTTTTTTTTAATATTAGTTATAGCTCCCTGCAATTATTCATAAATGCAAAATGCTAAAGAAATTCAAAATGTTTTATTTCTTGTGTCAAACCTTGGAGGAGAGATTTCAACTGCCACAAACTTAGAAGAGCTGCATTTACAATGTGCTTCATTTGCATTATAATCAATTATGAAACGTTGAACATGTTGCTAGTGCACCTGGCCCCAACACTGCGAGCCACAAAACAGCAACAGCACAAATAAAAACACACAAAAATATCTTGGCCAAAGATGCCCCTTTTGAAACATACATCTGTGATAACAATCTGTTCATCCTTAGGGTCAATATTAATTTTCATATCACAAAGCAGTCTCTGCTGCCGAAGGTAAAACATTTATTTTCTTACTACCAACATCTGAGGCCAAACTAGAGCAGGGCACCCAAGCCATTTATTTGACGTCTGAAAATAAAATGTGTGGCCCACCTCAGGCATGTATAAAAGACAATGTTCACAACTAGTGTAAAGTGAGAAAATGTTTACCTCTTTAATAAAAAAAAGACAATTTTCAAATTATTTTTCTTATTTATTAGAGTAAATAATGTTAATGTTATATAATAAGGTTCAAATCAACCTGGCTTAGTATTAAAAGGCAGTTACCTCCATTATTAAAATATGGATTAAATCTAATTAACCAATTTTCTTTTTTTTTTTTTTTTTTTAAAAGCTCAGTTCAGTTTCACTAGTCACACCAAGGCCTTATTACTGGGAATAAATAATTCGCATAAATAAATCTGTTTGAACAAAAAATTAGGCCAAAATATCCACACAAAAAAACACAACCCTCTCCAGTCTACAAAAATTGAAGAACAAATGGGAAACAATTGACACTGATTAATCTGAAAAGCCTTGAAATGCAATTTCTAAAGCTATAGTACTCCTGCAAATTACAGTGAGACTCATCCCACATGAAGAAAACACAGAGCAGTAGTGAACATTCCCAGGAGTGACCACCCCACCATAAAAGACCGTAGAAACATTCAAAGCACAGCTGACTTCGCCTCATTTGACCTCAGTGTCAATTATTAAAACCCCCAAAACTTCAGAGAAACGTCCTGTGGAATAACAAGACAAAACTGGAATATTTTTAGAAGGCATGTGTCTTGTCATCTGGCATAGAACGAACAAAAAGAGCATCAAATTGACAGTCAAACATGACGGTGGTAGTGTGAAGGTTTGATGTTGATTTGCTGCTTTGGGATGGAACTACGGATTCTGTTATTTTACAGAAAAGGAAGTGAAAAATGGAGAATGTTCAGCCATCAGTTTGTGGCCTTTATCTTAAGCACATTTTAGTTGTGCAGTGAAGCAAAATTGTGAGAACAAGCAATCAAATTGACAAGCTGGGATATTACCTTCAACAGGAAAACCATGTTTTAAAGTTTTCCCACAGAGCCAGACTGATTGAGATAGTTTTTTGGAAACTTGAACTTTTTTTTTTTTTAAACTCGGGTATTCTTTGTCTGAAATGAACATCAGTTTGATGATCTGAAACATGAAACTATGACAACAAACAGCAGCACATATTACAGATTCAAATTACTAACTAGTGTTAGGTTACACCAGATTTTTCACAATGTATTATAAATTAGCCTGGTCATTTACAAGATTTTGCTTGTTGTTTGCAGCTGATTGACTCCAGTGTTGCATGAATACTGTAGCTGTCTGTCTAACAGGCCCTCAGGAGAGCCAGAGAAACTACAGAAGATGACAAGCTTACACATCACTTTCTACCGCTTTGTGTCCTCGTCTTTTGTTTCCACTGGCATGAAGATCCATTGAATCAGAACGATTTTTTTTCTTCTTCCCCAGGTTACAGTGAAAACATAAAGTACGGAAGTGGCTCTGCTTTGTGTTGTCAGTGATTTACAAATCGGCTTCTGTCACAGAATAGTTTTCATTCTTCTAACCAAATCGTTATTTAATGATGCGAGTCTCCATCAGGCACCAGTGTGGGGGGGATTAAAGAGGCTGAAGCTTTACAGTGTAAACGCCGTTAACAGAAAAACACTGGAGCTCATGTCGATGCAGACAAAAGAGGGAAAGCAGCAGCCGGGGTCGGTTAAATGAGGCAAACTCAGTGGTCCATGTTCAGAATGAGATGAGCCCATTCAGCCAGACAAGAGCGCGCCCACAAATGAGGGCTAACGCTGTAAAAAGGCGACGTGTTGACATTTAGTTTTTAGCATATTACATCTAATTGCATTCATCCATCTGGAGTTTCAAATACCAAGAGCCCTAGTGAGGGACGGACAGATGCCTGCTCGGACACACAGCACACACACACACACACGCGCGCACACGCACACACACGCAGACACACACAGACATATGGAGCCAACACTACAGCAACACTAGCCGATTTTGGCAGCTCTGCAGAAAGAAGACAGTGAGTATGTAAATTTCCAAGGTGTCTACAGTCTCAGCTAAATACATCCATGTGTCTGTTCGCCTTGAGGAACATTATGGTAAAGCTGCAGATCATTTTTTACAGTGACTTGGCTGAAACAAAGAGAGGAAAATCCACAAACACAAAGGCAGGCGAAAAACAGGAAGATGGATGAAATAGAAGCTTAACAACGCACGCTGGAAAATATGAGTTTATATTTGGTAAAACTGAACATAATTTGTTATGAATAAAATGAAAATGTACTGTAGCAGTGCATTGAGTAATTGAGACAAATTTTATCAAGTAAAGGGAATTACGAAGTTAGTAAATTAGCAAACATTAACTATTTTGGTGGGAAAATCAGCAGTTTTTAATCAAATATGTTTTATTGTGGCTTATCATTAAAAAAAAAAATCAACTCTTTACCAAATAGAACCCCAATCTTATCCCCACCTACTTTCATGTCATACCAGGAAGTAAATCAATTCACATTCAATCTAAACGACTGAAATTATTTTATTTTTCAGTGAAGTTAAACGTGATCATGGGCTGACGGAAATAAATTGTCATAAAAATATACAAATCTCACATATAATTTAATTTTGTTGTACGTTATTGTCTGAAGACTTTGTATTTTAATATATTTAGGTTCTGGTCAACATTTGGGGCAGTTTTTTCTTATAAAAGAGTTTATAAATCCTGATCAAACTAAATGTAATCTGGGCAGGTTCCTGCAGGTAGGTATTATTTATTAAAGTTAAGTAACTTCTTTCAGCTACAGCAGACCTTTTAACTCAACGGCTGTCGGGGCAGATTATACAATGGGCCCCTGGCTTTGCAGATACTCACAGACAAATGGTCAGTATGAAATATCTTATGGTGTACGGTACAATTTCATAACCATAAAAAGTTTTTGGTTTTAAGCAAACTTAAAAACAAATAACTACAAACTGTTGCTTTATCTAAACCCTAACGTCAGTTACAGGTTGGAAACATCTGTTTTTTTAACAGCCTAAAACAGATGTAGACACTAAAGAAACATCAGGTTTGACTGCAATAATGGCAATTACAAAACATACAGCGTATGCCCATCCAAATGAATAAAGTAGATTTCATTTTCTGATCACATAGCACCTTTCTAAATGTGCTAACAGGATACCAATGCTGCTTGTGTTAAAACATTGATTTATTTCTTGTAAAAATAGGCACAGCTCAACATAATGCGCATTCATTGATGCACCGAAGCCTCAGCAAAGCCAGACAGATGAACAAATGTGTGCCAAGTTTGAATATCATGTAGCTACACGTCTCAGAGTAAGACTGAAGGATAAATCTGGCACAAAACTATAAAAACTACACAGATATATTGATGCAAGTTCTCATCTTTCTTAATCACACAAGACATTGTTTGGTATTAAGTGGCGTCTGGATTTGTGTGTTATTCTCACCTTAACTAAGCCATGTTAGGGTGAGAAGTCAAGCCACTCCATTCAATTCTGTTGTTTCATAACTCAACTTTATTTGTAAATGGACAATGGAAATGCTTTCAGCAGATTTATAAAGCTGTGTGTGGGTGTGATTCTCATTTCTGAATTTTAATAATAAATAAATTGCATACATATGCACAGGCCTGATTTCTATTCATTTTCATCCATGAACGGGTGCAGACACTCCCCTAATTAATCATTTGCATATCGCTCCATTGTCTGCACCATCACCAGACAATAGATGTGACAAAGAAAGCGACAGCGGAAAAAAAATATATATATATATATATATATATATATATATATATGCACATCTTCCCCAGATGTGACACAGAGACACATTTATCAGTGAATAGAAAAGCAAGTCTGTTTTATTATGGATCTGTTCTGATATTAATAACTAAAGCTGCTGAATGGAAAAAGTAAAACAAGTAATCAGCTCTGTAGGTTTGCAGAAACAACTCTGCAAAGGTGAAAGTAGAAAGTGAAGCTCATATGAAGAAAGCGGCAACATGCATGGTGGACACTGTTTCTGCCACTGGTTGACCAAAGTCGTTTATGGGCAAGTTCAGGGCTGTGATGGAAATGGATTTTAATTGGTTGTAAACATAGAAAGGGCTAACAGCTGTTCGTTTTTTTCTTTCTCGCAGCAGGACGTCCACCACAGTGCCACATCATTTTCTCACTTTAAACTTCCAGCATGTTTGAACCTCCTTTTCTTTATAGTCAAGTCTTTATAGTCAACACAGAAAGTTTGCTACAGTATCTCACTGAAGATGAAGCTTGTGGGTTTTTTTTTCCTTCACTGTTATTACATCTGATTCTTATCAAATCCAGAAATAACAGACTTTTATATATGTGCGTCTCAAAAGTTTAGTTACTTGGTTTGGTCTTTATAAACACTCCATCCAACTACCCAGAATAAAACATATTTTTATCATCATTAGTACCAACTTTTGCAAAACTTTATTTTACTGCAGCACTGCTTTTCATGTCACCCAACAACACTAAAACTACTTTGGTAAAAACACAACACCCTAACAATCCCATAAAAATAAACCTACCTTAAATCAAAGCTACACAAAAAATAAAGTACCTGATATTCTTGATATTGTTTTTTATCTGGCCAGGCAGTCACAGATTTCTGCCATTCAAAAATATATATGTATATATCACAATGGGATCAGGATCACAACATAGGCTTGTAATATAAGTGCTAGTGCTTCAAAATTAGTATAACTACAAAATTGTTGCAGCACATGGCGCCACACGCAGAAATTCATCTACGCTGATGAAGATTCACTCACCTCAGCATCCAGAATGCTTGAGGTAGTCAGAGTTGGCCATCCTTTAATAATTAAGCTACTGAACAATAAAGCAATAATTGTCTGACAAGCAGGGAGCGCTCAAAAAGTGTGCCGTTTTCAACCAAGATGGTCAGAAAGTCACAAAGTATGAAAAAAAGACAGATCACCACAAAAGAAACATATTCTGCTCTTATGCAGCAACAGATTGAACCATTCACTTCCTTCACTCCACCAGTTTAATCCCATACAAAACTTTTTTTACAAAGTGCCAGCACATAGAAAGACAAGAAACCATGTGACGACATCCTTGGCTAAATTTGCAGGATGTAATTAAGTTACGTCCCAAACCTTTTAGTAATCCAAAGGGAGGGTGAATCAATCTGACCAATCAATTGTACGGTGTACATTTTAGGACAACATCCTCAGGTCTCAGGAAAACATCCTCACACATTAAAAAGAACGGCCTCGGATGTCAGACCGTAGAGAAAAAGCCATCAGACCTCTGACTAAACGGCCTCAGACGAAAGGTCTCAGAAAAAATGGTATTAGAATAAAAGCCGATGTGGTTTTATCTGAGACCTTTTCATCTGAAGCTGTTTTTTGTGTTTTTTAAGACTTTTCATTCTGATGCCGTTTAGTCAGAGGGGCCGTTTTTTCTCATGTGTGAGGATGTTTTCCTTGGACTGAGGATGTCCTAAAATGTACACCATAGATATTTATTTGTCTATCAGTTTTTTAGGTGCCTTGCATTTATGCTTTGCCTCTTAATAATATTTCCAGTCAAATAATTGGGTGGACTCACCACTGTTGATGCCTACAGCTGCTAAAACTTTTAGTGACCAAGAAGCTGAAACTTAAGGAAAGAGGTGGGAACCTTGTGGTTCTGAAAAAATAATAGAGTAGAGAGATAAATGTCTTGCAGCACCATTGTGCAATGCTTAAATACCAACCTAATTAAAGATAGTCTCCAGAGAGGTCCCTCTATTATGAATTACAGTTTGTACCGGATAAGCCATCCTGGTGCATTGTTGCCTCATAGTTTGTAAATCTAAAGTTTCTTGTAAAAAACTGATGACAAAAATATTTTCCATATATCTGCCTTTCTGTCTATAAACACTGTGGAGAAAAACAGAAGCAAAAAATAAACAACATTGTGTGTGATCATTTCAATGAATGATAATGTCACAGTGGGCAATGTTGTACTTCATTACTAGTTTTTAGACAACACTACAGTAATGCCAAATCCAATAATAGTGTATGACAACTTTAGTTTAAACTGGAAATTGTTTAAACTGGAAATTGTTTCCAGTATTTTTTTAAATAAAGTTTCTGGCAAAAAAAAGTGATGTTTAATGTATAAATTAAAAGTATATCTTGTTTTTTTTTTGTGTGTGTATGTGTGTCTTTTCCTGTGTGAAAACACCAACAAATGTGATGCTGCAGGATATTTCTGGTCCTGTTTTAAAGTAAATACAGATTTTTTTTAATCTGCCATTTGTGGCATTAGCAGTAAATGTCAAACATTTTAGTCAATTCTTTGACTTGCACATTACTGAGCTTTCCACAGCAAACACAGACACAATGTTTTGCTCTGCCAGGGGTCTCATTCGACCAGCTGCCGAACATGCTACACTTTCAGCAAGGACTGAAAGAACCTTTCATCACATCACAATTAAGTGCAGCTAAAAGCATTGATCAAATAAAGACATAAAATGTAGTCACAATGAAAAGCTTGTATGTTTTTCCAGCACATCTGGACATATGGATTTTTAGCAAGAGATCTGACAGAAAAGTCCAATTCAGGACACACTCACATTTATTCATTTTACCAAATAAAATGGGTAAAATTACTCACATGTACACGAATGACATATGTGAGCATTTCCAATTGGAAGGTCAACTTTTAATGGAGCATCTCAATCTTTTCACGACTGCACATGAGACGCATATGACAGGATATCGAAAATGAAATAATTTCCAACTGCACTTACACAGGATAATTATAGTATAAAAATGAGGGTCTTTTTCGTCTTTATGGTCCAGGTGAAAAAAATAAAATCCACAGAAAACATCAAGGACATTTAAAGCTGCCTCCTTACAGCATTGGATCAAGCAGAAAAGCAAAAAGAGGATGTTGTAAATAGCCACAAGTTATTTTTTAGAGATATTTACGACTGAAGAAAGAGTAAGGAGGTTAATGATGAAGTGGGAGGGCTTGCAGTTCATCCCTAGAGGAGGCAGTGGATTATTCTTTTGATAACACACATCTCCAGCTTGCATGTCGCTTCTCCTCCTCTTCCTGCTCGTGGCAGGCTGCAAGCTGCTTTCTCTGCTTTAATGGACAAGGTAGAGTCTCTGGAAAATATTACAGGACACTCATTTGTCTCTCTCACTCTCCATTACGGAGCTCCAACATCACTCTGTCCACTTTTCAGTCCGCCTGACTGCCTGCAGGCTGACGCTGGGACTCTAAACAAGCTCAGTGTGAAAGAAAAAAAACAAACAAAAAGAAAACACAACAAGCAGTTCCACAAGTTTTGATTGTCTGACCAATCTTTATATGCGGACCACAATTACGCATACACTTCATAGTAGTGCTTTATTAAAATCCAACAAGACATGTCTGTGAGTGCAGATTGCTAAATCTCCCCTATTGGCTGGGTTTTTGTGTTCAGAGCTTTCCTGCAAAACAGCTGCAGGAAGAGCAGCAACACAAGCTGCCTGTTTCAGCCAAGATGACGATCTGATTCAGGATTTTGTGAAACTCCCTTCCTCTTTCCTGTTTCAAGATCACTGGGCCAGAAACTGCTCCACATGCAGCCACTGGTCATTTTACTGAGTCCTGTAAACCAAGTTCTCTCTGTGCAAAATATGCTATTCTTAAGTTTTTCTTTCCGTAAACGTTGCTTCTATGTGAAAATGTTTTGTTCTTTTTTAACAATGTCCTTTAGCTGAATAGTTGGATAGTGCTAAAACAATCCTGAGCTCAAAACAAATTCAAAAGTTGCCATTAAATATCATTAAATTTTTTTCATTTAGACTGTTTTCCTGCCAAACTTTCTCACCAAACATGCATGATTTCCAATGGAGTGTAATGTGAATAAATTATGTGGTGGTACTGATGCAACTTGGCATTTCAAAAGGAAATTTGTTATGGTCCAAGCAGAACTTGTTGTGCTGGGCACATAACTCCTTCACTCAAACTGGAGACAATGAAGACTGGCAAAACGGGCGAGAAACAGGAGACAGGAAGAACGAGCTGAATGTCTACTAAAGAAAAACTCAAAAGCTGCATTTACAATTTTTTGTTAATACTCATAATCATGAGTAAGAATTAGGCAAGATGCTTGCTGCATCTTAAAACTGGGATGGGGAATTATCTGGACTAAACATATTGAAAAATGACAAGATTTTACCACATAAAGTCTGAGCCAAACAAAACCAAATATTGCTCTAAAAGTAAAATCCAACATCAAAACATTAAAAAATACTATACAGTTAGATGATTTTCATTTAGTTGGGTATGTGACACTTTTTGAAGCACAAATATGCCAGTTATTGATTATCTTATGAAACCAAAAAAAAAAAAAAAATGTTCCAGCAGTAACATTTCCAAACATACAGTCTGTTTTTGACGCAACAAAAAGCATTACTTTGGTGGATGACACATTTTTCAAACAATGACATTTGGGTCAACAATACATATTTTCCCACTGAATGATATAGTAAGTTTTAAGGTTCTAAAATATTATATAAATGCAAAAAAAAATAAATAAATACATAAATGTATGGCAAGTTTTGCCATTATTTGTCAACTGATGTTTTTAAACTTAAAATGCATTTAATCAGTTTGGGTTTTGCAGATATAAATTAATTAATGAGAACAAGTATTTTATCATACGGTTACACTAGAGACAGTACCGCTGTGTTTATGCTGTCAGACAAAGATTACAACAATGTTTTTATTGCCATTTGTTAAGAGTCATGGCAGACAAAATGTTTCAAAGCACTCCACGCCAAAGTAATGCAAAGATAGCTGATAAAGAGGCTGAACCTCCTCATTAGGTTTGCATCAATACATCAATAGCCAATGAGAGCAAGCAGCATTCTTATAACAATTTCCTGCCCTTTATTATGTAATTTCATATATGATACATTGCTTAGTTCTGTGCTGGCTTTTATTTCATTTTTTTTTTCTTTTCTATTTTTTATACCAGTCAGTTCAAAATTAATGATTTTCTTTTCTTTAAAAAAAAAAAACATTTCTCATTTTAAAATAAAATTACCAATAGACAAACTCTGCTTTGGAGAATATTACCTGCAACTTTAAAACCTCCTCGCTAGCAGGATTGGTTTATTTTTCTGTTCCTGCTTATGTAAAAGTAAAATGAAAGCAAAAACAGTAAACAGATGTGGTGATGTTGCATCATATCTGCTCCAAATCATGGCCTGAAACCGGAGATTTGGGACCCAAATGTACCCTTTCAAGTCCTACTTTTTGGGATTTGATTATATATAATATCCTTGTTTTATTGGAGGCTAGCAGTGTTTGTTTCTTCTCTACCTCAAGCAAGATTGGGTAGCAAAACAGAGGCAGCAGTGGACCCAGAATTAAACTGGCAGGCAAGATCTGAGAGGTTTTAGCCAGAAAAAAAACAAAAAAAAAAAAACTCCTTTATATTCTCAAAGCAGAGTCTTTTTACTGGCAAGCTCTTCTCCTCTATGAGAGGAACTAAGCACTTGATCTTCACACGGCCCTTTTGTCGAAACGTGGGGTGTTTTTAATGTTGTCCCCGTGTGTTCACGATTACTATAAAGGCAGAACACATGCAAGCAAATATGTGTGCAGCTATATATAGAAACTACTACCCAGAAAGCGACGGCGAGTAGCTGAGGAGGCAGTTACAGTAACAGCATAATTTGATGTTGCTGGAAGGATGTGGAGCACACCGATGGGATACCTGTTCTCTCTTACTCTGCAAACATTTTGCAACCATGCAGAGAAAATGAATAACACAAATAATTTCAAGACTTCCTGGATGGATGGCTATCCAGCTTTCCTTGACCATTAACGGTGACAGGTGTACAGTATTACACACTCTTCCCCGACTGTCTGACAATGGGGGTACACATTGAAAACACTGTGGAGCTTTTCTCCTCCCTGCTGCATCGAAACAAGTGGAAAAAGTTTCGTTCGAAATCTTGAAGTCACAGCAGCTTATGAGATGATAAGCAGAGAACAGAAATCCAATTACCTCACCTTTCTTTCTACAGTCACATGTGATGCAACTCGGCTGACACCAGAGCACACAATATACTGCGCCCTTCACACCCCAGTAAAGGTTTTGAAGCGTAATCTCATGGTGAAGAATGTTGAGAAATCCAACATTTAATTTCAATGTATTTATTTAGCGGGAGGGAGGGGGAAAATTCACCTTAGCAAATTATTGTTTTTCTCTAAATTTTAGGAGCCAAACTTATCTGAGTTTCTAATAATTCCTATTGAACAAATGCAAGTGCAGCATTTCTTATTTATGCTTTTCTTTTTTTTGGTTGAATGTTCATGGCTTGCCGTCTCCCTGAGGTTGAAACAAGGCAAAATAGAGGTCTAGCTCTCTTCAAAGAGAGGAGAAGATGCTATTCAAGTAAAGCAAACGTGTGTTAATCTTTATATGAATCACCAAATCGCTTCAAGAAAACACAGCCTCGCCCAAACGGTTTTTTTTTTTGTTTTGTTTTGTTTTTTCTGAAGTCAGAGCAAATTGAAATCAACTAGAACTGTGACAAAAAAGTCTGGATGGTGACTTAAGTTTATCTTGTCACCAAAGTCAGGAAGATGGACACATCATCACACAATGTGCTTAAAGGTTCAAATGTTCAATATCCTACACTGTGAGATTATGATACTGTAATAACAGCATAAATTAAGGCATTTTAAATGCTTATCGGAGGCAGCAATAAGTTGGAGGGTAACCAACTTATCAAATAACCTCGGAGCCATTTTAATTATTTTTCACACGTGTCTCAAAAACTCGTAGAATCGTGTTTCTGGTCAGAAATGCCTCCTAAGTGTCGACAGTGAAAGATTAATTTGTATTTTCTTCTAATTGGGTACAATTTAACCCTCCTACTGACAGAGAAAGAGGTCAGCGAAGTAAATCTTCCTGCCAATACTGGTTAGTATGAGTCTTTCACACAATATATAGTGATCTTCCAGATCATTCTCCGTTCTCCAGCTGTGAGTTATGGACCATCTATTGGCAGACTAAGTGGACCACGATTGTGAGGCAGTTAGCCACTATGAACTACTGACCTGTACACCGAACAGGAAGGCGGCAGGTTGGTGGAAAACCTTTTTATACTTTGTCATGTTTAAAGCACAAACCTGAGTTTATTTTTATTGGGATTTCATGTGATTTTAAGTGATTATCTGCTAGAAAACAGAAATCTGAAAGTGTGGCATGCATTTATATTCAGTCCCCCAGACTTAATATTTTCCAACCCCTGGTCCTCAATCTTGAAAAGCTTTTTTATTTGTGATGCTCACTTTAAAACAGTGAAAGCTTACTGTCACATGTAGCATAGAGGCAAAAAGAAAAAAAATCTTCCTGTTGCAAAGTTTAAACATAAGTTCACATTAATCTCAGCTAAATCCTGAGAGTATAAAACCAAGCTCTTTTTCTTCTTTATTAGCTAAGCTGCAGTGGGAGGATATTAGATCAAAAAGGGAAGGTGGTGTAATATCTGGACAGACTTCTTTTCCTGGTTCTGCTCTGCTTCCATCACCAACAGAGCAGCAATTAAAATGATCGAAGGAGCTGTGGTCTGCAAACACTAACAATCAGTCAAGAACCTCGCCTCAGGCCCCGTTACTGATCCGTTAGCAAAAGGTGAAACGGTTTACAATTCAGCACTGCGCTTAATTCAGAATCAGTCAGCAAATCAATCTGCACAGGACAGGAGCAACCCCAGAAAACCTCCATGTTTCACTTTTGGATAGTTGCAACTTCCAAGCAGCGTAGTTTGACAGATGAGACTGTTGAGATAACCTGACAGAGAGAGAGAGATCCCACTTTCCTGTACTAACACAACAAAACGTATCCCAGAATCAGAAATTGGTGCCGACAGGAAACAAGCAGACTGACAAGACTGTTCAGTGCTCATTATGGCCTTTGATAGACTTTGTTAATGAGTAATTCATCACTCTCTTTGGCAAGTATAATCAGTTAAAGAAGGATTAAGTGAGAGGAAGAAAAAAACAAGAATTCAGGCCAGGTGGTTCTAGTGATGCTTCAAGCAAAGGCAGTCATCAGATGTGACATATTGGCGGTGACACTAAACACCGCTAATTACTGCTAATGAGAGGCTTGGACTGATGTTGTTGTCACCAGCTGGGAACACTGCCTCCACCTACATCCAATTCTGCTTCTTTCCTCTCCGTTTTCTCTGCCAGAAAAGCTACAACAGGAAAAACACTCAAAGCCGCAGCGCCGGGGTGTTGCTCGGTTTTCGGCTGGAAATAAAAGAAGGAATTAAGTCACAGGTAATCATCGCCCCATGCTGTTCCCAGATAATGGAAATCATTTGTGTTTGAGGACATAAACGCTGAGCAAAGTGACCTTTTTTGTTTGTTTTCCTGAAAACCTATTAAAAATGTAATTAAAAAAGGCAGCTCAGCAAGGCTCCCCCGTGGTGGACGAACAATTATCAGCTTCTGAACAAGTTTGTGCTAACAGGCAGCAGCTGCTGGCGCATTCGAAATGAAAACGCGACGAGATACGGGGGCCGCCGCAGAGTTCTGCTCTTTTGCATTCAGCATTACTTCACTTTGCTGGAGAGAAGGAGGAAGTGAGCCAAGCTGAGGCGAGCATAGAAAGCAGCCGCATACAGTTTTCTCAGTGGGCGCCCTGGTTCTGTCTGATTCAGCAGCCAAAGATGGTTTATTTTCACTGCTGGTGCATGACTGTCCTGCACAGGGAAGCTGAGAGTGGAAGCACAGAGTGATGTGAAGGTGAGAAACTTTATCATGATTATTTTTTTTCCTACAGTTGAATGAAGAATGTTTAGGAAAAAAAAAAAAAAAGGAGAAAAATAAAACAATCACAAACCTTGAAAATTTCCACATTCCCTGATGTCTCAGCCACAAACCTCAATATATTTAATTGGGAAGTTATGTGATAGACCAGTACAATATCTGTGCTTTTAATAAATGGGACGTTTTTTTTTACTAACTCCCTTTAAATAAATTTGCATTCAATAGTATTGAATAGTTTAAAGTCGGATACGTTTATAAAACAAAATTCTGAGCTTCGAACATTTTAAAAAGCGCTGTTTGATAAACTGTCTAAAAATGGGAAGGCTATGCCAGAACTGCAAATCTACCAAGGAACCAACAGGCTGACTTTAATTCTGGAGGTCCACAGCTCCACTGGGAGAATTTGTATATCAAATACACATATTTTATGTCAAAAATCTGGCCACTGCTGAAAGAAAGCCAAAAAAAAAAGTTAGTTTAAAAAGTTTATCACAAGCCAGGGACACCAGAAAAGTGCAGGAAAAAGTGCAGGGACAGGAAAGCAGGTCATCAGATAGATCTACTGACAGACAGGGCAATACTGGAAAAACCCCCTGCTAAAATCTGCAAACGGCATGAGCCTCATGGAGGTTCATCTTCCAGCAGGAAAATAACCCCTAAACAATCAGAGTTACAATGAAATGATTGACATCAAAGTATAGTGTGGTACTTCAAATTTGGATCCAATTAAGAATTCATGGAAAAATGTGAAAATTTACAGACATTCCCATTCCAACCTGACACAAAGAATGCTTTACTAAGTGAAAGAAATTTTTACTATGTCAAAGAAAGGGCACACACTTCTGTCCCTAGATATAATTTTGAAATTCACGCACATCATTTATCTTTCACTTCACAATTACAGCAGCCTATGCATTAGTTTGTATTGATCTATGACAAAAAAACAAATACATTGAAGTTTCTATTTTTAGTGTGACAAAATGTGGAAACGTTCAAGAGGTATGAATATCTTTGGAAGGCAGTGTAGTTGGATAAAACAAATCCACTCTCTCCAATTGTTTTACTGCCAGAGGGGAGGAGAAAGTCTAAGTGTTCACAGACAGATAAACACTGGATTGGCTTTGCCAAGCCTCCTGAATGCTTTCTGCAGATTGCAATAAACACTGGAAGGGATTCATCATATTTCTGTCACATCTAATATTTCAAAATCGCGTGGCTCATTCTGAAGAGAAGGTGGGGGCATCTGAAATCCCACGATTACACAGCAAAAAAGATTACAATGTGACTTGTGCGGTTGCATTCTGTAAGCCCCTGCGTGGCTGCAGCAAAGGAGATGGTGATTGTGTTTTACACTGATCTGAGGATTTTCAGGGCAGCTGGAGTGAGATGGGGATAAATTGGGGACAGCACAAAGAGACGGACACGCTGTCAGGGGTCGGGTTTATGCTATGGGGGACTGGCTCAGAAGCTTCAGGCTGAGAGAGGTTCAAACGGAGAGACAGGGTGTTAGCAGTAGAAGAATGCTGCCAAAATTCACCTCTCAAAGTCACATGTTAAATTTTGAGCTGCATGTTCCCAAGATCGATAGTAAAAAAGGAAGTTAATGAGTACAGCAGGTTCTCTGCTTTGTGCCTGAAAGAAACCCTTTGGTACGATTAAAATGTACTTTTTAGTTAGTGATGATTTCCAACATCTAAAGTACCACTATAGCTCTCCATTTCTCTTTTCTGTGAAAAATAAACATGCTTAATAAGGAGCCCAAATGAATAACAGTGTGCAACAATTTATTATAATTGCTCAAGATTATTTTACCACTTGCCGCCTGAATTTATTTTCAAATATAAAAATGTACTGGTTTTATTTTTGCTGTCGTTATAGCACATACGATAAATATAAATTTAACTGTAGGTGTGATGCCAATTAGCAACACTCAGCAAAATGTTGGCATGATAACAGATTTTTCTGTCTGCATTGTACAGTTTTTTGTGCAATACATCCTAGTCCTAACCAGCTTAACCAGCTTACGCCTAGGATGTTGTTTACAGACTGACCGAGAAATGACAGCCAAGTAGTTCCACTACAGTTCCAGGTATGAGTACAATATGCATTAGCAGGCAATTTGAATGCATTAACACATGAAATAGTTTGAGTTGATTCCAGGTAAATAAATGTTATCACTCAATTCTGTTACTTTCACATTTATCAAAGAGGCACAGGACAGCATGAGAGACTTCATTCAGCCAGCTGACCATCCGTGTGCAGAAATAGGTAAGAAAGGCAGAGTACTGAACTACTCTATGCTTTACACAGCCAGCGCAAACTCTGTTCACTCCTGCACTGCCTCTAGCATTCCTTCAAAGGACGTTTAACCAAAAATAACCAGAATACACCCCAGTGCTGAAAAATAAACTAAAAATAAACTAAACCCACCAGAGGAAACACTTTTTTTTTTTTTAAACATTGGTATCACTGTGGGACACTACATGACCCATGCCTTTTATCAGCTTCAATTTCTACATAAGTGCTATTTTTAGCCATGAAATAAACACTGGCTGGTCTGCTGAGTGTTCATAGCATTATGTTGGGTCAAAATACATGCTAAACCGTGTTGCTAGCAGCTGAGATTTAATCAGCTTTTAAATGATTGCATATTACCTAAATCCAATCAGTTATTCGCCATACATCACAGAATCTAAATGAAGGTTTCGAAATACTAGATGTGACACAGGCTTTAAGAGGAAATCAGCAGACGTGGCCTTGAAAAAGCAGAAATGAAAGTGATGATTCAGATGTGTGACAGAGTCATCAGACTGCATCCAGAGAAACAGATGAGACAGAAACAGAAAAACAGAACCAGAATCTGGAACATAAAAATCCCTGTCTGCTAATGAGTCTGAGTTCACACAACAGACTCTGTTTTCAAGTTTTTTTAATTGAAGGATTTGAATCTGTTGAAGCGTAAATTATCATGAATAATACAGGGAGTATTTATAATAGATGTAGAAATGTTGTTAAATATACAATAGAAGTTGCTCTGAGGACATGCTCTTAGTACAATGATAAACTTTCACAAAAAACTTTATTGCAGCATTACTTAATCATGTAATCTGCCTTAGGTACACTACATATCCAGGAATATTTTGCAACCACAGATGCTTAAAATTTGATTATCCTGATTGGTTGCTGATTTAATAATGCATAGTAGTTGTAACAGTAAAAACAACATTGAAACAGTTTTCTTGTACATTTGAGGGTGTTGAAAAATATACTTGTTTATAAGTAACTTAATTGGACTCTATAGGTTTGTTCCATGAACTCCAACCTGGGAAACCAGGTTTCCCAGTTACTGAGATAACTGTTAAAATCTTTATCTATAGATTTTATGCCAGGCAGAAATTGGAAATAATCAACAATTGTCTGTTAAAAAGAACATCATGTATCACTGACAAAATCTAACTCAAATTTTTGACCATTACTGTGTCTTGAAATTACAAGGGTGATGAAGCTTATGCATGTACATCTCAATAAATCTCAATGAATAATAATATTGGAAGGTTAATTTATGTCAGCAAATTAATTCTCTCCAATCACAACTTTAAATAATTAACTATTTAGAGTTGTGAGGACTAAATTAGCTGTATAATTTCCTGCTACATAACTGCACTGACTTTGGACCCAATAAAGAGCAGCAGACCAACACCAGCAGATGAAAGGACTCCCGAGTTCATCACTGACTGTAGAAACTTCACACTTTTTTTTTTAGGACCTTGATTTCCAAATTAAATGCAAAGGTCACTCTAATCTGAAAAGACTTCCAACAGTCTATCACATTTTATTTTTAACCCGGGTTTGACACTTACAACGTTGCTGCTGGTTCAGTTGTGACTTAACTCAACCAAGTTAATAGTTAATTCAATGTTTTTGGAGAAATTTACTCGGTCTAGTGATGTTGCTCTTGAAGCAACATCACTAGACCGAGTAAATCTCTCCAAAAACATAGAATGGGTGTTGCTTTAAGATCCTCTCAAAACCGCAGCTGTCAATGTTGCTTGTAGATGATTTTTGATTACACTTTTTCCTGCCACTCAACTTTCCATTAAAGCCTTGTTTCTTTAGCAATGACCTTTTGTGGCTTATGATTCTTCATGAAGGTGTCAGTAGTCGCTTTCAGCTCATCGTTTTGTTTCGTGACCTGCATGTTCTTTAAACTTCAATATGTAACCACAGATGGTTTGGCGGGGGTGAGGGGGTTGTTTGTTTTTTAACTGAAGAGATAACTACTATGTCTTGAAATATTTCTAAGAACACGACAGTCACAGTAAACGTTGAACTTTACAGGGCAGCCAGTGATGTGCAATGGACAGATAATCAATTCCAATTGTCACCCAATCTAAAATCTAAAATTAAAATTGTTGCTGGTTAATATTACGGTGCAATCAAAAGCAGAACTAGTTCATGTTCATATTCATGCATATTCATTACTTTATCTTGTCTTGACTACTGCAACAGCCTTTTTATTACTCCTGCAGAAAAATCCCATGAATTTCATATATGAAAGATGTTAATCGTCTCCAGTCAGGTCAGAGCGCTGCTGCAAGACTTTTTACCAGCACACAAAAGAGACTTTTAATCTCTCTACATTGGCTGCCGGTACATTTTAGAAATCATTTTATAATTTCAGTATTTGCTTTTAGAGCCCTTGTGGTCAAGTCTCAGCCAATTTCAGACCTGCTAGGACCCTACAGCACTTCTAGTGGTCTGAAATCTTCCAGATAAAGGATTTAATAGTTCCTCGAACACATTTTAAGAGCAGAGGGAGGCTCAAGACTTATGTATTCAGTCTGGTTTTTAACTAGTTTATGCTTGTATTCTGTTTTATTATCTGTTTATGCTTTTGTCTTATGTGGTTTTAATGTTTTTTTTTCTATAGTAAAGCACCTTATGGTTTTCTGACCTGCAAAAGCGCCTAAATAAATAAAATGCATCTGTGTAACATATTAAGTAAATCAATATATGTATTTTTTTCAATGATCTACTTAAATTTATGCAGATTTTCCTATATAATGATCAGTCTTATATATAATTGTAAGCATTGGTGCCTCATAGATTGAATAAAACTGAGAAAGTAATAATATAAAAACGCAATTAAAAAGGAAGATAAAATTGATTTATAATCTATAAACTACGTATTTTTCTCACAGTAATAGTTAAAATCATTTTAACAGACAAAATTTCTGTCCAGCCTAAAATCTATCAGTTGAAATTGTACCTATTAGTTAGCTGTTAAAAGGCACTGAGATTTGAGCCTGACTTTTGATTGATTAAATGTTCTTCATGAATTTACTGAGAAACACTTCTATTGCCACTTTATTTAGTTTTCAAATACATTTTTCTTTGTTATCTTTTTAAAATGTCATCTCTTTAAAGAAAGCGCCCAGCCTCTCTGCCTTTTGAACATTGTAAGCAAACCGAGCATTTCTTTAGTCATCACAGACGTTGAGTTTACATTCTTGTTGGTCATTAAAGCATGCAAACACAAACTTACAGTGACACCAGCCCAAGTGGCAGCACCAGTGCAGCTTGAAGCACTTCCCGTGGCTGTGCGTCGCGCAGATGGAGAGTCCATCACACGGCAGGAAGTCTGGTCTCCCCGCGCAGCTCTTGGCCAGAGCCTGCGCCTCGTCCAACTTCTCACTCTTCGGACACTTATGAGCTCCCGAGGCGGCCATGCCAACATTTCCCGGATCCAATTTTGTTTTCAAAACGCACGCACGGTATGTTGGAGTAAAACTAAAACCGATCCGAGAGGTTTTTCACGGTCCACGCAGCCAAGGAAGCTTTGTAGAAAAGGGGGGGTCGGGGGGTGGATAGATGCTGCTGGGTCTTCTGAATCTAGATCAGCTCGGTCAGTGCTCACACAAAGGGTGGCACAGCGTTCTGTGGAAGTACAAACGACGGGCAATGTCACATTCGAAGCCTCCCGTGATCGTGATCCACGCATCTCCCCATCTCTCGCGCCGTGGCGTGGCGTCGGGGAAGCTCCTCAGCTGTGCGCGCTGCTTTGGTGACGCGCATCCGAACTTCATCACAGAAACGGGAGGAGCCCCGCGAACACAAAGCCAGCTGCTGTGCGCACTTCAAACGCCACAACCAAGGGCTTTCATCAGCTCCTCACACAACTTCAAAGATCAAGGCTTGAATATGAAATCCGTCGTCTCCAACAAGCCTTAAAGAACTGGACTTTAAAAGTGTCGATTTGTTCAGGATGTATTTTAATTAGCCGTAATTAAAAGCCACGGAGCATTCCTTAAAAGAAAACAGGCTACGTGGGTGGAATCGTGCAACCAATCAAATAAAGGATGCAGAAAATGGTTAATAATGATGAAAATAGCGGCATTGTAAAGCAAAAGATTCCAGCTGATCTCCAGCCGCTAGGGGGCAACCCTAACATCTGCTCAGGACCGGACGTCAGATTGAGATTTACCTGGAATGAGCCATTGATTTATGTTAAAGCAGTTTAAAGCTGCGGGTCTCCCTCTCTTCCTGCTGAAGCTGACCCAGCAGAAAGCAGGAGATACAAACCGCAAAAAGGAAACAAGAAATGAGCTTCTTTTAATCAAATAAAAACAGCAAGCAGGATGGAAAGAAGCACCATTATTCTGAAAAGTACATATACATCTATTGTGTGTATGCTTTTATTCAAGACTTTGGTCATAATACACATGTTGGAAATATACATCATTACAAGTCATAATTCAAGAAAAGAGGTACATCAATGAGACTTTTCTCACATTTTGTCAGATTGCAATCACAAACTTCCATGTGTTTCTGGGGGATTTTAATAGAATAAACCAACACAAAGAAGGTGCAATTGAAGTTACACATCAATTTCTTTTTACCAGGAAATTGGTAAGAAGAGGTAATCTTACCAGATGAGACCAATATTAGCTAACTGCACTTCACCCTTAACCCAACATCCATCAATTAAACATGGTAGTGGCAGCATCATGTTGAGGGGAGAAGTCTAGCTCAGCAGGGTCGAGGAACCACCTGGTAATAGTTGATGAGAAGTCAAACATCTTGCAACAGACTTCAAACTGGGAAGGAGGTTCAGTTTCCAGAAGTAAGAGTATCCATGCCAAACTTTTCAGATGTTTAGAAAAATGTCTACTTCTACACATTTTTATGCATGACTTTGTTTTGGTTTATTCCAATTTAATCCCTCCAAAAATGGGGGAGTGAGAGGGAGGAGAAAACAGGCACTTTATATCAAACGTTGCGATTTCTTAGGAATTTCTCTTACTGAACAATGAATTAGTTTTGTACACCTGCAGTCTTTTAGTGTTAAGGTATATTAGTGCATTAGACTTTTTTTCCCCCCACTATCAACATATTTTCCTGTTTGTACTTTCTGCTACTATAGTTTGGTTACCTTTGTGATTAAATATTTCCTTTGGTTTATTCCTGTCATTTCTAAGTGCAAATCGAAACACTTCTAACCAGAATGTGAAATCACAGTCAGCTGATATCACTGCTGTTCTGTATAACGTTTGACAAGACTGCAGGATTTAATGTTGTCAAGTATGTCATTCATGCATCATCCTGTTCAACCCATCCAGTGTAATGAATAGTGCGGTTTCAACATAGTGTTTCATTAGGCCCCTTTTGCAGATGTGCAACAGTCTGTATTTATAGAAACAGCAATATGTTCAATAGATTGTTGAAGAGAATGATAAAAAAAAACTTCTTTTTTTCCCATTACAGCCTCTGATTTAGAGACTCATAACTTAAAGCTCCACCAAACCACAGAGGAGGTTCTTCTCTCCGCCAGCCGTCCACTAAAACGATTTTTCCTTATTTCTGCCGAGGCTGCAGATATAACTTTAACAACCTCAACAATTTACTCCCATTGCTGTCACCTTACATTTAAATGACTGGTGATCCGCATCTAAAAACACACTGCTGGAAAAACCACTGGGAATTTCATAGACTCAATTATGCTTTTATTTCATTTGGCTTTGCACATTTCTTATTCGCTTAATGTTTTGTTGTTGTTTTTAGAAGTGCAATCAGTTCTGCATTCAGAATATGTAATTTTAACTCTACTTTTTCTCCAAACGGTGCTTCAGGTTATTAAATTAAAGCATAGCACCGACAAAGCTCAGATTCTGATACTTCAAGCTGGATGCGCAACTTATGTAGACAAAAATATCTTGCGAGGTGAAAAATTTTATTGCTATGGTTTGTTCATCTTTGAATCTCTTAGAGGGCCCACTATATGCATAATAAAGCAATTTATTTCCACAGTATAAGTGTGGTGACACACACATTTGCAAAGACTATTTGCTCTCCTTTCTCAAAATTATCAGAAAACATCATGAAGACACCAAAGACTTTTTGGAAATTATTCTGCGGACGGACAAGGTAAAAGTGGAAATTGTTTGGCAGGTGTTTGACTCATTACATTTCACATAAAAACAAAATACAGCATTTCAGAAAAAGTTACAACTCTAATTTAACAAAACCTGGAAAGCAAATGTCCCGCCGATTTGTGCTGTTAAAATGAAGCCCATTCGGTAACATGGTCCAAGACAATGTTACCAAGCACGTCTCAAGGTTTTGTAGTGGTCTAGTCAAAGTCTGGATCTAATTCTGATTGAGATGAAATAGTATGGTCTTAAACAGGCAGTTCAACATGAACTCTTTAGCAGGCCATTTCTTTTTCACACAGGGCCAGGTTAACTGGAGATATTTGGTATGGCTGATATTAAAATATGATTTATGTTTTAAAGATTTAAGTATGACAAATCTGTTATATTTAATTTCTGTAGGTTCTTCAGCTTTTATTTTAAACGATTGTTACGTTTGCATTGATAAATACAAAGCAAACAGATGACGAGAGTGATTTAATGCATCGTATTAAAGCTACATGCGAGTGCAAAGTAAATATACATTAATTTGGTTAATTAGCAATGTAATTAGAAAAATCTGCTGTCACACTGGAGGTGAGCTGAAGTTTAAAGCTGGCTGCGGGGTTTCTGGATGACCTCCCTCCATTTGTGGATCGCTGGGTTGCCGCTGGCTGCCAGCTTCCGGAGCAAGCTGCAGGGCTGCAGGCCTGGAACATCAGGGTGGATCTGCTGGTAGTGCTCCAGCCTCTCCACAACCTTGTCTAGACCCACCTGGCCAGCGTAGAACATGGGACCCCCGCGGTGGCGGGGCCAGCCATACCCGAGCACATAGATGACATCGATGTCTTCCGGTCCTGCGGCGATCCCGTCCTGGAGGATCTGGAAGCCCTCGTTGATCAGTGCGTAGAGGCAGCGCTCCAGCACCTCCTGGTGGTCGATGCGACGTGCCACCAGGCCGTGCTGGGCTCGGTACTCCTCCAGAAACCCATGCAGCCAAGGGTCGGGTTTAGCCACACGGCCGCCGGGTTTGTCATACTGATACCACCCTCTGCCTGTTTTCTGACCAAACCTTCTGCGCTCACACAGCAGGTCTCCCAGAGGGCTGTACCTGCTGCCACCTCGGATTCTAGCGGAAGTTCCCGTAGAGGCGGGCGAAACTAAACCGTCCGACTTCCTGACCTTCCAGCCAACGTCCAGCCCAGAGAGGTCGGACACTTTGAACACACCCATGGCAAACCCAAACTCTTCCAGCACCTGGTCCACCTGCTCAGGTGTGGCTCCCTCTTCCAACAGGAAGAACGCTTGTTCCAGGTACGGCTTCAGCATACGGTTTCCCACAAACCCCCGACAGTTTCCAACTGCAACACTCACTTTTCCCATCTTCTTCCCCATCTGCATGGCGGTGGCCACGACTTCGGGGGACGAGCGCGGCCCGTAGACCACCTCCAGCAACTGCATGACGTGAGCTGGCGCGAAGAAGTGCATCCCGACCACCAGTTCTGGACTCTGGGTTTGAGAAGCCAGCTCGTCTATGTCGAGCCCAGAGGTGTTTGTGCACAGGAGCGCGCCTGGTTTGCATATGGCCGACAGCTGCTGGAAGACGGTTTTCTTCAGAGCCATGTCCTCAAACACGGCTTCAATGACTAGGTCAACATCTGCCACAGCCTGGACGCTGCAGCTGTACTTGATTTTATCGTGTGCCAGGGGCACCCCTCGTCTCTTGGCCCCCCTCTCCAACATGCCAGACACCGCCTGCTTTGCCTCCGACAGCTGTTGCTCCTGGGTCTCCACGGCAACCACAGAGAACCCTGCCTGGGCCAGGGACACAGTTATACCTCGACCCATGGTGCCAAGCCCTTAGAGGACAGAAATCATATGTTTAAACACAGTAAATATTTCATCCACAAATCAGTTCTATAAAAATTTAAACAGTTTAATTAAATCAAGCAGTGTGAAGATTTCTTTCTAAACAGGCCGTTGAGTCGAACATCCAAATTGTCTGGAATCCAAGCCTCCATGCAGAGAGCAGCTACTCCACTCACTAAACCGGGACTATCAGCCTAATTTCCCTGGATGGGATGGGATAGATGGAAAAATGAATGGACAAGTCTTAAAATACATGTACATCTGAAAAAAAATTGATTATTGTGAATATGTTTATTTTTTTCTCTCACTCATTTCAGAAAGATGAACTCATTAAATAGATTCAATACACATAGGTTAAATATTTCAATCATTTATTTCATGGAATTTTGATGCCTAAAAGTCAAAATTCTATGTCTTTGGAAATTAGAATATTGTAAAAAAAAAAATAAAAAAAAGTTATAGCATATTAGTGGATGGAAACACTGCGACATAAAAATGTGCACCAGCAGCAGGGATAACCGCAGCCTTCAGAGCGTTATCAAGAAAAATCAATTCGAGAAATTGAGGGAGCTTTCTGAAGTGGACCGTGCCAGGTTATCTGCTGGTGTCGGTCCACTGTGTTTTCTGAAGTTCACAGTTAATTCAGCCGTCTACCAGGAAATTCTAGAGCATTTGACGCTGCCTTCTGCTGACGAGCTGTATGGACGTGGTCATTTTATTTTCCATCAAGAATTGGTACCTGCCCACATTGCCAAAGGTACCAAAGGCTGGTTCAATGACCATAATGTTCCTGTCATTGGTTGGCCAGCAAACGCCCCTGACCTGAACCTCATAGGAAATCTGTTATGTTGTCATGAGGAACCAACAAGGAAGATGACTGAAAGCAGCCATCAAAGCAACCTGGGCATCCATTAGCTGCAGGTCTCCTCCCTCCCCTCCGCTAAATGAGCCCCAACCAAGTATTTAGACATAGTACTTTGACATTTTTGTTTAAAAAAATGTCAAGTATATTTATTGATCATACATAATATATTTATTTTCTGGGATATTAAATTTTGGGTTTGTAAGCCATATTTATCAAATTGCATGAAATAAAAGTCAGAAATGTTCCACTCTGAGTGTAATCAGTCAATAAAGAATATGGAATTTTTGCTTTCTGAAAGGAACGGAATTTTTTTTTAAACAATCTCCAAATTTGATAACATGCGCTTGCACAAAGATTTTTCCATGCTTATCCAGACGTGTTACCTACTTAACTCCAACTTCATATATTTCCAGACTGCTCAGGTACCTTGTTCTCACCCTCTAAATTAAAATGACAGCATAATGCAGGGAGAAACGCACATTCTCTGATATCATCTTTCACATATTAAATGGTTTTCCAGACCTTGCGATTTTCATGCACAAGCTGCCGAGCTGCGCATATCCAAACTGGGGTGCATCCAATCCTCCCTGCAGGGAATAGCGAGTCCATTTACCAAACTCGGATGAACTGTTAATGAGGGCTTAGTTTCCATAGGCAACAGGACTTTGGAGATGCCACACAGATAGCCTGATGAGTCAGTGTGCCTGTGCTAATTGAAAGCTGAGTACAAATTAGAAGCCTAGAGCTCTTACCGATGACAGCTGCTTTACGCACAGGCCTGGGCTTGCTGGTGTCCCAGCGGGCTCCGTTGGCCGTGCTCCACCTGCTGACGGCTCTCTGGGCGAAGAAGTAGTACTGCAGAGCGCGGGCCTGACCTGAGGTGAAGAGTTGGGAAAACAGCTCCCGCTCTCGCTCCATTCCCTTGGCGTAGGGCAGAGTGACGGCAGCGTGAACTGCTTGGACACAGGTGCCCGGTGCTATGGCTCCGCGGGCGCTCCGCCGCACCTGCTGCATCGCCCTTTCAAAGATCGCATCCAAATCGGGGGGACGTGGACACGGATAGGTGCTGATGCGGCGCGCATCCAAAGATTTACCTGGAAGAGAAGCAATGAGGAAGTCTCTTCAAGGAACTTACAGCGAGTGGAAAGCAGGAAGTAGTGGAAACACACTTATAAAATGTAGCTTTTGGTCAGACTATAACGACACAAAGACACACACGTAATAATAATAGTCGTTAATCAATACTCTAACTGTCCTCAAAATAAAATCAAATAAAAATGACCTGTAACTGTCACATAGATTGATAAGGTGAAGGCTGACATTATTCAGCTTAAATCTGCCTGCCATTGCAAATAAACCATTTCCACTCTTCATAGTTTTAGCATAGCAAATATTAGCATAGTACACAAAATCAACAACTAAGTTAAGAAAAGAATAAAAAATCAGAAAAATGAAAAGGTAAGTAAATCAACATCACAAAGGTTTCAATCAGACTTCAAGAATGCAAGTGCCTTCATAGCTTTCAATTACTCAGTTTTAATTCCCTTTTAAACTATTATGTTATTACTATGATTAAAATTTTCTGGCAAACTTTCCACAGCTTAACCCCGGCAAGAGAGATGCATATACCACAGAGTATTTATAGTATACATATAATATATTTAATACTTGATTGTTCAAGTTAAAAACAATTTCTGAATATCTTTAGGGAGCATATGATTATATAAATTATTGCATGAATCTAGTTTATGGTCATATTTCATAGGCATAATTTTAATTTCAAGCTAAAAAGTGCTTCCCCTTTTCAAGCAGTGCTTCTCACTTCTCCACTCTGTTGGAATTTTCAACCAGCACTCAGGAAGCGTGTATATAATTCATTTTTCAGGCACATTCATCCACTCAGTCAGCTTCTGAGAGCAGGCTGATCTGACGGGCCGCTTCCAGATAATCGCAGGGACTCTGGCTGAACGCTGCAGCTCTGAGTGAAACAAAAAAAGTAAAAGGTTCACTTCCAACAAAATTCTGTAATTCTTGGGATTTCGAGCAAAAGGCAAACCCTACAGTGGCTTCCAAAATGTCCAGACACGTTCACCTTGACATTTTTGTCATGGTAAAAAAAAAAAAAAAAAAAAAAAAAAAATCAGCTCAAAGTAGTGGATAATTCTGAACTGGAAGATAAATTATTTAAGATCTTCAATTATTTTGCAAGTAAAAATGTTGAAAGAGTGACATGCACTTTAGTTCACTCCTCATGGTTTTCAATTCATTGTATAACAGACTGTTATAAGATTTAATGTTTAATCCAACAACCCCACAGCACAAGCCTTCCTGCATGCTGAGATTTTAAAGAACGAGAAAGAAAAAGATGGCCGCTCTGCCAAAACCTTGTTAGCGGCATCTTAATTCCCAATCCTGACTCCTCTGATGTGATTACAAGAGACAGCAGTCAGAAACCTTCACAGCTCCACTGAATTACTCTCACATGAGGGTCTGGGTCGGAAACTGGGTCACTGAGGTGAAGCTTAAAGCGACAGTGAGAATATCTGACTTATCTTAACCACTTTCGCCGATAGGAGACACATTTCTCAAAAGAAGGATATTAAAAATAGAGAAATGGGGACGAAGGTTATCCATGATAAAGAATTTATTCTCGGTAAACAATTGCACATCGGTGAGGTGGTATGTGGAAGTGTGATGCTGTTTCAGTGTGATTTACGAGGCATTATTGCAGCAGTTAATCTGTAAATGGTTGAGCTGTGGATTTGCAGCCGATAGGAAGCCTGGCTGCCCCCCCCGCCCCCCTCCGACAGATGTAGTGGGCAGATGTTGCAACCGCTGGGTTAAAAAAAAAGTTAATCTCATCACCAGTGAGAGACTCAGATCTGTTCCTGGCCACGCCTGCATTAAATTAAATGCACAAAGTGATTTTTTTTTTAAGCAAATGTGGACTTGTGTGGCATTTATGTGGAGAGGCGTGACCTTAATGCATTTTGCATCCTGGGCTCAAACTTTTCATGCTTTTTCAAAAAAAAAAAAAAATGCATCCACAAACTAAGGTTACTTTCCTAATACTACATGTCCTTTTACTTGATCTTATTCAGACATTTGTACGGTAACACAAATCCCTTTGTCACAGGGTTCCTGCACAAACATCACTTTTTCAGACTTTAATCTCCAGAGTTCTCAGTCCCTTTCAGATCACAGTTAACCTAAAAACAGAAGTTCATTGAGAATTCATTGCAAATATTTCTACAGACGTCAGGATTTAATTATGGTACTTGGAAAGAAATTGGGTGAGTGAGTGGGTGAGTGAGGAAAAGAGAAAGAAAACAGACAGATGGGCAGATATTTTTCCATACTCATCCAGACCTGTTGAATAGTTTTCCAGACTGGCAGCAACCCTGTTCTCATGGTAACAAGGTGCAAAGAGGAGACAATAACTCTTCCTGACATTATCTTTTATTATATTATGATGTATTAAATGTGTTTTTCAGACCCAAAAGTTGGCATTTTCAACAGACAAAATAGCATAGCTGTAGGCCCAATACCGACACCCAAACAGACTTCCTGCTGATTTGAACGCCTCCAAAAAAAGATGTCAGGATTCAGAAACCTACAAACATCAGCTGCAGATGACATACCCGACACAGAGTGACGTGAAGCCTCCAGTGCAGTCATACAAACATCGATTCATGTTTGCTTCACACAGAAAAACAAAAGCTGCTCCATAAAGCGAGACCCTGCTGGGGCTAAATACACCTCCCTCCTGTGTGTGCTCCCAACACACACAACCAGCAGAGTGGGCGGTGTGTGTGCGTTCAGTTCACTTTACGTGGAAGAACGGGAGCTCAAACAGAAGCAGCAGACACAATACTTTGCTCCTTTCTTACTTCTTCATGTCAAATATGAATCCACAGGTTATTTTCTTTCTTTTTTTTAACTTAACAGAAAGATACGAAGCAGAAACTGTTAGCCGAGACCCCCACAGTTTAAAACAACATTACTTTCTGCAGCAGATGAGGAGCCACAAAGCGTTTTCATTTTTCATTTGAGCCGAGAACACTGGCTTTTCTTCTCACTTTTATCCCCATTCAGCCAAAAGAGAATGACCTATTCTTCAGTCAGACTGGGAGATCGCTCCTCCGGCTCTCCAGGGATGTGGCACACTTCAGGAATCCACTCAGTGTGTAAAATGAGTCAGATTCACGTGCGTGCGGGAATCCTCGTACCACTAATCGACTGGAGAGGGCCTGGATATTAATATTCTAGGGAAGTTTGTCCCTCTTCGCCTTCCTGAATAATACAGCAAAAGCAGTGAAGACATCAGAGCCCATCTGACAGCGCCATGAAACATTTATGGGCCATGTTGGTGGAGGATGTGGCTGCCGTGTCTTCTGCTTGCTTTGCCTTCCAAGGGCTTCGCGTCGACACGTCTTGATGTTCGGCCTGGCCTGAAATAACCGCTCCAATAGAAGTTTCTCCTCCTTCCACTGAGTTAATATTTAATGCAGGGATGAAAGTTTCTATCACTCCATTAAATACCTCCAGAAGCATTTATCTTGCGGCTTACCTGTCACACTTTGAGCAAACTTGACAGCTGCATCCACAGCGTTGAGATCCGTCACCTCATCAACGATTCCAAGCTGCCGAGCCTCGGCTGCAGTCACGTGGCGGCCTGTGGGACACACAGAAAAGTTCTCTATACATTATGTAGAACGTGACATATTAAAGTCGGTGAGCGTCAAATTTATATGTAAAAGGGCACCTTGTTACTGGGTAGCTTGTTATACTGGATACAACAGTCAATACACCACCGCTAAAGTGACTTTTTATGATGTAAAAAATGACAATGAGAAATGATTTCACAACTTTCCTATATTTAAAAGTGATTTATTATCTCAGCAATAGTATTAACACCCTTAAGAGTCTGCCAGCCTCCCACACTTTGGCGATATCTGTCCACTCTGCTTTGCCAAAAGCCTCTAATTCTACTTGATCGTGAAGACGTCTCTTGTCCAAAGCTCTTTTCAGATCTCCAGGCAGACTTTCTGGCACATTTAGTTCTTGACTCTTGTTAGAACAGCTGAAAAACTTCAAATTCATCCATTTTGTTGATTTTAAATGCCTGCTTTGCTGAGAAAAAAATAAATAAATAAATGAAAAAACTTCATCTGAAGCTTTAGAGCCAAACCCTGAAGATTTTGGTGAAAAACTTCACCCAGCAAAAACTGTAGTTCCATCTGAATAGAGGTAACTCCACAGCAGGATACTGCCACCACCATGTGCCACTGGTGTTATATTGCATTGTTTTCATGCCATCCAAAGTAAACACATTCTTCCAGAAGGTTCGATTTGTATTTAAAGGATGCAAATGTCATGAGAATCTTAACTGGAGAGCTAAACTTTATTCCAAATGAATTACATTCACACGTAATGTTGTTTGTGCCCCAAAAGAACAAATTCTGCAACCAGATTAAAAGGTATGTAAAACAAGGTGTTTTTCTATTGGTGTTCACACAGTGCAACCAGGTTACTGCTGCAGCTTCATTTCCCCCATCTCACAGATTTGTTTGATTTCACTTCAAAATCACACTAAAGGTGGGAAAGGTTTTGAAACATATTTATCTTGATCTTTTATGAATCAGAAAAAAACTGACATTTTAGCCAAGTGTCAGACTCATTGAGATAATTCTATACAAGTAGAAAGTAGGAGACAAGCTGTACAACCTACCATATGCTGACACCTGCTGGCCAATGGAGTAAGATGCATTTAGCAACTTAAATGACTTTCTGCATTAATAAAATGCTGTCTGCTAATCTGAAAAATCAAGACACACTAGAGTCTTTACTCTTACTGCAGGAGAAAGTAACCTGCTGGAGCCTGTTGAGCAGCAAAATCTTCCAGAAACTTTGAGTTGCTGCTTAGAGAAAAGCTTTACTTCCAGCACAAATATACATCTGTGACTGATTAACTTAATAGAGCACTTTAGGTTGGGCCAAAGTTGGACTCTTCCGCTTTATTAAGAATTCTGCTCTTTCAAACATTCTGTATTTAATTGGCTTCATCTGATTGTCCACTTAAAGGTTCTGCTCTGATGTGTTGATGTATAAAAGTTAGCCTAGGCCTGAGGTATCCAGTCTGATTTACTGAAGGCTACATCCCTCACAGCGCCTTGGAAAAGTAATCTACTAATCCAGAACTGGAAAATCCTTAAATCAGATTTCATCATTTGCATGAACCCTGGTCATTAAATTTACCAAATTAACAGAGTCCCTGTTTTTTGTTTTTTTTTTCTTTGAGAGAAAACTTTGTTTTCTAATGAACACACCAAACTTTAGAAATCCTTTGTAGCTTTTTACAGCATAGAGACGTGTCAAGGTCATGATGATGGCTACTTCTCCTTGAGGAAAACAGACTTTTGTCCAAACTTTACAACTCAGATTTTTCAAAGAATTTCTTTAGACATTTGGCTGGTTGATATGGTTAGTTATCTTGTTCCAGAATTTCATAGAGACAATCAATTGAGCTGCTGGAAAATAAGACACTAAATCATTTTCATAGCAACAGGAGCATATACAGGTGCTGGTCATAAAATTAGAATATTGTGATAAAGTTCATTATTTTCCATAATGTCATGATAAAAATTAAATTGTCATATATTTTAGATTCATTGCACACCAACTGAAATATTTCAGGTCTTTTATTGTTTTAATTTTGATGATTTTGGCAAACAGCTCATGAAAACCCAAAATCCCTGTCTCAAAAAATTAGAATATTATGAAAAGGTTCTCTGAACGAGCAATAAAAATAATCATCTGAATCAACAAAGTAACTCTAAACACCTGAAAAAGATTCCTGAGGCCTTTAAAAACTCCCAGCCTGGTTCATTACTCAAAACCACAATCATGGGTCAGACTGCTGACCTGACTGCTGTCCAGAAGGCCATCACTGACATCCTCAAGCAAGAGGGTGAGAAACGGAAAGAAATTTCTGAACGAATCGGCTGTTTGCAGAGTTTTATATCAAGGCACCTCAGTGGGAAGTCAGTAGGAAGGAAAAAGTGTGGCAGAAAACGCTGCACAACGAGAAGAGGTGACCGGACCCTGAGGAAGATTGTGGAGAAGGGCCGATTCCAGACCAAATTAAATTTTCATCTCCATAAAACTTTTCAGCAGATGGAAACATGAAGTGCTCCAAAATCTTCTGATAGCTGCTGCATTGATCCTGCCCTTGATAAAACCCAGTGGACCAACACCAGCAGCTGACATGGCACCCAGACCATCACTGACTGTGGGTACTTGACACTGGACTTCTGGCATTTTGGCATTTCCTTCTCCCCAGTCTTCCTCCAGAGTCTGGCACTTTGATTTCTGAATGACATGCAAAGTTTGCTTTCATCCGAAAAAAGTACTTTGGACCACTGAACAACAGTGGTCCAAAGTGCTGCTTCTCTGTAGCCCAGGTCAGGCGCTTCTGCCGCTGTTTCTGGTTCAAAAGTGGCTTGACCTTTGACCTGGGGAATGCGGCACCTGTAGCCCATTTCCTGCACACGCCTGTGCACAGTGGCTCTGGATGTTTCTACTCCAGACTCAGTCCACTGCTTCCCCCAAGGTCTGGAATCGGCCCTTCTCCACAATCTTCCTCAGGGTCCGGTCACCTCTTCTCGTTGTGCAGCGTTTTCTGCCACACTTTTTCCTTCCTACTGACTTCCCACTGAGGTGCCTTGATATAACACTCTGCAAACAGCCGATTCGTTCAGAAATTTCTTTCTGTTTCTCACCCTCTTGCTTGAGGATGTCAGTGATGGCCTTCTGGACAGCAGTCAGGTCAGCAATCTGACCCATGATTGCGGTTTTGAGTAATGAACCAGGCTGGGAGTTTTTAAAGGCCTCAGGAATCTTTTTCAGGTGTTTAGAGTTACTTTGTTGATTCAGATGATTATTTTTATTGCTCGTTCAGAGAACCTTTTCATAATATTCTAATTTTTTGAGACAGGGATTTTGGGTTTTCATGAGCTGTTTGCCAAAATCATCAAAATTAAAACAATAAAAGACCTGAAATATTTCAGTTGGTGTGCAATGAATCTAAAATATATGACAATTTAATTTTTATCATGACATTATGGAAAATAATGAACTTTATCACAATATTCTAATTTTATGACCAGCACCTGTATATGATAAGTTTTTTTAATGAATCTACCTGTGGTGATGAGGTCCAAGGCAGCTGGGACTCCAATGAGCCTTGGTAGACGCTGAGTTCCTCCTGCGCCGGGCAGCAGACCCAAAGCCACCTCTGGAAATCCCAGTGTGGCCTGAATCAAATTATTCATGAAGTACAATGGGTTTGTGAGCCTAGTCTCACAATGCAGATGTTTGACAAAAGCAGGATTCTCTTCCGATTCGTTAAACTGCATCAAACTGAAAAACTTTTTTTCACCCTGCTAGTTGCTTCATCAACAACAAAATGCAAGTCCGTCCATGCATTTTGTGATGAGGTTTGTAAAAAAAGGAGATACAGAAGGATTACAGGGTGCAAAAATGTGGATCATCTGTTTTTTTTTTTTCTTGTTTTTTTTTCAGTTCAATAAATACTGCATTTTAAAGCTAAAATGTAGCACGGTTTTGCTGTTACACTTAATGTTCAACTACAACAAATTACTTTGTGTTAGAGCTTTAAAAGTAAAGCAGAACTCTATCAGCTTTTAAAAGTCTGACTGATGCATCTCAAGGTTTGGAAATGTGTGTTTTTTTTTTAGAAGATTTCAAGTAAAAATAGGGTAAATATTAATGTACGCCACAATTTTGGGATTGTTTTTCTGAAGTGTGAACTAACCTTAGAGTGGGCGATACGATAGTGACAAGAGAGCGCCAACTCGAGGCCTCCGCCTAAAGCGATCCCCTCTATGGCTGCCACCACCGGTTTGGATGCTGCCTCGATCAGATGGACCATTGGCACCAGAGGAGGCCCGGTCATCTTGGCCCCGAACTCTCTGATGTCTGCTCCTGTTGTACAAAACCATGATGACAAACCTGTAACATGAGCTGCACATGATTTTTTAGTCCTAAAAGAAAAATCAACTGGAACAGAACATTTAAAGAACTTTTTTTTTTTACTTTATGAAACAAGGTGGATCCTGAATTATTTAGATGTGCATTATCACTGAAATGGAGCCGAGGACTCTCTGTACCTCCACAAAATTTTCCATTCTGGCCACAGATTACCACAGACTTCACCTCTGGTTCACTGAGCGCTCTGTGCATCATGTCAACAATGCCTTGCCTCACCGCTGCACTGCAGAAACAAACATAAACAGCAGATTTACAACATTGTTGGCTTTAAGCTACTCCCAACTGAGCTTCCAGAACACTGGAGTGTTTTTTTGCTGAACACCTCCAGCCTACTATTGCTACGAATACTGTTCCAGGCGAAAAGTGTTCATGTTACAAACACAACCTACAAGGGTTTTTATTAGACAGACGAGTAGGACATTTTGGAAACCATGCAGTGGAAGGAAAAGGATAAATGGTTTTCACAGTTTTTTTTGACAAATAAAATCTAATACGTTTTGAATCCATATATCTTTAGCCCCCAGTTACTTTGACACCCTTAAGTAAAATATTACACAACCAATTGCCTTCAAAAACTACATAATTAAAAGGCCGCTGCCTCAATTAATACTTTTAATAATCACCTTCAGTGAAGCAAAGAATATCTCCACAGCTGGGAAAAAGAATTACACAGTATGATATTGTCACCCCCGATTTTTAGCATGGGGGTGTTGTACCATGTTACTTTGAATTTTGATCTCATCTGACCAGAGCAATAATTTGCTACGTCTCCTCCAGGAGCTTGTAGGAAACAGCAAATGTGTATTATTACTCATTTCTCCTCTAAACTCCTCCTGAGTTACCAAGGGCTGCTTTTCGTTGCCAGGCCAGTCAGCTGAGGCGGACGGCCATGTTGTGCCACGTTTTTTTTTCTTCCATTTTCACATCATAGATTAAGTTATGTAATCTGAGATGTTAAAGTCTTGAGGTACTGTTACGCTTGGAAACTGGATGCACTGGACTGCACTCAGAGTCATCAGAGTAAAGGGGTGTAAATACAAATGTAGGCAAAGCTTTATATTTTCAAACAAAAACATCCGTCCCATAATGAGTTGACTTCAAAATAACAGGGAAATGAAGGCCATAACATATTCTGGACGAGTCAAACCAGAACGACTTTTAAGATTTAAGATGTTTGTAGAATGCCAACAGGGTGTCACTGCTAGATAAAGTTTTGTTCTCATCCAGTAAATTATTAACAACGGTGATTCATTGTAAGCACTCAGTGTATCCAAGGGAACAATCTGGTGGGCAGAGCACAACATGAGTTAAAGTTGGAGTTTAACCTCTTTAATTCGATAAGGGAGCAAAACAAAAGCTAAATTCGCTGCCTTTGTATTGCAAAGGCAGCACAAGCATATTACTTTTACTTCTGCACACAATAACACAAATCCACATGTGTACACAAGTAATGTGTGTACAAGCACTAAAATGTTTATAGCGACAGAATAATTATAATTAGTGTCTTAACGTTTTGATGTATGAATGAACAATTCAATTAAAGTAGCTCTACTAAATCTAAGGAGATCATAAGATTGTTCAATCATTAAAATCGTAAAACAGTTTAACAAGTTCCTCACTTTTGTTGGCAAAAAAAACATGAAGGTATCTTAAACAAATAAGTTCAAAGCTAGCGATTACTTTCTAAATCTAAAAGTAATCCTGTTAGATTCTGTTTATTTGTATATTTATTAGTGTAGATGCATAATTATCTACATTAATTGGTTCATTTAAAACAAAAATGAACATAAGTTATATGAGGCCAGTACAGTAAGAGCATTGCGCAATCTGACTTTGCTGGATCAGAGATTCCTAGAGAGATCGTATTACTTACTCTTCCTTGTTTGCACTCGCAAAATGTATTTGGACATAATCATATTTTCAAAGCAAATTAGGAACGTGCAACAAGTCATGTATTTACTTTGAAGGGCAGACTGAATTTGTTTGGAAGAAGTAAAGTTCTGCCGTTGATTGTTTCTCACCTCAGTGCATTGACGGGAGGATTCTGCAGAGTTATCATGCCAACAGAGCCTGAAACTCGGCTGTATAAAGCCATGGTGTCCAACAAATATTTCGAGTTGTTGTTGCACTTCTTTTCCTGTTCTCCAAATGAACTTTGAAATCGTTAGCGAGACACATGGAAGCCCTTATCAGCGACGCTGAAGTTGGTGTCGGATTTGAAGTGTCTTATTAAAGGGTTGTTTCACTCATTTTCTGAATTTAAAATACTTGCGCAGCTAAAACATGCACTTAATCAGTGAATTCTTAAGATACATTCAAAATACAAATTGATTTTTTTGCACCTGCACAAATACTACTACTACTACTACTACTACTACTACTACTACTACTACTACTACTAATAATAATAATAATAATAATAATAATAATAATAATAATAATAATAATAATAATAGAAAGAACATAAAAAGAAGGAGGAAGTCTTTCACCTCCTCATTGGATCATAATGGGGAAGGATCATTTCTACAACATATCTCTGTCTGGCATTTTAACCACACATCCAACAGAGATTTAAGGAGGGGCAGCAAAAGCAAATGAGGGGAATAAGCAGTGTTTGGCAACAACTGCATTTAATGGAAATTGAGCTGTTAGCAGACTGACATGAGACTTTCACATGTCTTCACTCAGAGCCAGAAGAAGTCCTCACTCAGAGAACAGAAAATAATTAGAACATCTGTAATAATATTCTTTTGCCAGATTAATCTGTTCTCCAGACACCAGAAAAAAAGACATATTGCATAAGTACACTGTTCCAGAAACACAACCTTGTACTAACTGTGAAGTATGGAGGTGGAAGTGTCATGGTGTTGACTTACTGTAGGATGATCCAGTCATCTCGCCATAATAGAATTCATCATGAATGCCACCATGTATCAGAGGGTGTTTGAAGAAAATGTGTGGCATTCTGTGGAAACAGTTGAGCTGAAGATAAAGAGGAGCAGGGCAAAATTTCCTCAGACCAGTGTCAGAGACCGGTAGATAGCTAAAGAAGGAACTCACTGTAGCGAGAGGACCAAAATATAGCTGGGTCAGAAGAGTTCTTCTCTCAGCTAATCTCAAACATTTTTGTTAATTTACTTTTTCAGTGATTAAAAAATAATTCTTCATTTTTAAGGGAAATTTAATTCATTTCATTTTGAGAGCTATAAAACGAGCTTAGACAATGATATGCACATTTTTCTTCATTTCTTATATTTGTGGGGGTCTAGCTATTTGTGTATGTCTTTCTTACAAACACATATTTCCACAGATCAAAATGTATTTTAATAATATTTATTCAATGCCGCATAATTCAGGTCATATTTGAAAGGTCATATTTAAATTATGAACTAGAGTTTAACAAAGACAGTCCAGAGATGCCTACTGCAGTTTAAACGCTTTAAAACACCGACTCTGATCCTAACTTCAGCGTTGCCCTTTACCTCTGCTTTTGTCCCTCAACGGTTCCAGCTGTACACTGCTGCCCCCATCTGGAGCGGAGCGTAATTAACATCTCCATTTATTTCCACTCTTCAGGTTGATTAAAATTATCTTATTTTGGGGAATCATAAAGTACTGGCTATTAATATAAGTGATAAATAATAATAATAATAATAATAATAATAATAATAATAATAATAATAATAATAATAATAATAATAATAATAATATGCTTTATCTTAACCAGCTATGAATCATTGACGGGAGTCTGAGTACGCCAGGACGTGACGTCATCACGCCGGTTGGACATTGTTCTGCTCCGTGATAATAACATTCAGGAGGTGAAGGGAAGAGAAGCGGTTGACTTTTACTTTATACCGGGGAGAATGCGCTCCCTTATCGGACTAGCCGTTGTTGTGACCGCAGCCACCCTGTACCTTTACTATCTGTCTCTATACCTTCCTGCTGGACCACGAAGACATCCTCAGCGGTGTCCAGAGGGGAGGGAGTCCGAGCAGAGCTGCGACACCTCCGGGGAACTCAGGAGGTAACCCCGGTGTTAGCAGTTAGCTGTTAGCCAGGTTAAAATTTCCCACTGGCTGATGGTGAACTCTTTCTCTCTCTATGTATTATTTAAAAAAAAAAAAAAATCTGGGGTTAAATTATTTATTCGATCCACTACTGCTTTGCTAATACTTACGCTTTATGACTATTACTGTTCAACCTTCTTCCAAGAAATACTAAGGACAAACAGATCAGTAATTTCCTCAAGTCAGTAGCCTTTAAGAAGTTTGGAAGCGACCATAGTTACTTGATGTTTGGGTCGGTACGTGTTTTTTTTTTATTTTTTTATTTTTTAGAAGTTTAACATCCATTCATACCTTTATTGAGCTTATCTGAGCTCAATAAGGTTCCGAGGGGGTTATAACAACACAACTCTGACAGGACTCTCCTGAACATATTCCCCAGTTTGTTCTGGGGATCCCACAGCCCAAAAGGGATATACCTATCAGGCATAACATTATGGCCACCTGCCTGATAGCGTGTTGGTGCCCCTTTTGCTGCCAAAGCAATCCTAACCCGTTAAGACGCGGGCTCCGCTAGACCTAATTAGACATAATGGTCAGCAGTCAGCTACGAGATGGGGTTAGACTTGTTTATCCTGCACATTCCACAAATGTCCATTTGCAATAAGAAACAGGAAATTTGGAGGTTGTAATTGCTGTGCTCCTCACAATATTCCCGAACCATATTGTTTTTGCGGTTGGACACATTAGCTTGTTGAAAGAGACCACAGTCTTCAGGGAATTCAGTTTCCATTAAAGGGTGTACATTGTCTGCATTTCTGCAGACAATGTACAACAACTAGTTGGTTGATACATGCCAAAGTAATGCAAACGTGTGGCAGGGACCAGCAGAGCATTGCACAAAAAGCATCACCCTTTCTCTGCTGGGTCACCTTCTTCCTGTTATACATTTTGGTGCCAGGTGGTCACACTGTTGGTGTGATTGTAAAAATCATAATAGCAGACCATTCTTCTGGACTATGGAGGTTTTTTTTTTTTTTTTTTTAGTTTTAACTTGAGAGGGAATGTTTCCACAGGTTGAAGTTCCCATCCGACCTGGAGGAGCTGCGGGAACTGTCCGAACTCCTGCAGTTTTACAAAACAGAGCACACCGCATATGTCTTGCTCCTGTTCTGCAGCGCGTACCTCTACAAGCAGTCCTTTGCCATCCCGGGATCATCTTTCCTGGTGAGTGGAAGACGATACTTTGAATGTATTCAAAATAACTTTAGTTTCTTTAGTTGTGTTTTAGAAAGAATCTAATAAATCAAAATGTGGCTAAAAAGCGTGCAAGGAAGGAAAAATGTGGACAAAATCTCTTCCGTCATCCATCACCTGACACTTCCAAACACTTTTAGATCTTAAATAATTTCCCTCATCTCCTGCTCTGAGTGAAGTTGAGTGCTAACAGCAGCCCTTTTTTATCTGTGCTTGTCACTGTGCAGAACATTCTTGCAGGAGCTATCTTTGGACCGTATCTAGGACTGCTCCTTGCCTGTGTGCTCACCACGGTGGGCTCCACCATGTGCTACCTCCTTTCCCAAGCCTTTGGAAAACAACACATCATAAATCTTTTCCCAGAGAAAGTTTCCATGCTACAGAAAAAGGTACCCTGTTACTTAACACCTTTTGTTTATTTTGTATTTAGTATATTTTCATTATTTTGACAGAAATGTTATTGTTTTAATTACATTCAAGGGATTAAAATATATTTTTCTTCTAGTAAATTAGGACTGAATATGCAAAAAAAAAAAAAAAGAATCATTTATTTGCCACACCTTTTTTTTTGTCTATCACCTGAAATGTCAGTAAAATACATTGAGGTTTCTGGTCGTTGTGTGATAAAATGTGACCAAATTCAGGTATGTGAAAACTTTTGCGAGGCACTAATGCTTTCTTTCTCACGGTTTGTTCCAGGTGGAAGACAATCGGGACTGTTTGTTCTTCTTTCTGCTCTTCCTGAGATTCTTTCCCATGACTCCCAACTGGTTCCTGAACATGTCTGCCCCCATCGTCAACATCCCCATCGCATACTTCTTTTTCTCAGTATTTATTGGTGGGTGCTGCTTGCAGGGTTTTTTTGATCACTGTGGGTTGTACCTCAGTCTAAACTATTCTGTTTAGGGTTGGCATTAAATTAGCTCTGAAAAGACCATTGTAGTGATAACTTTGTTTCAGGCCTCGTCCAGATCCTTTGATGTAAACATGAGGATTGCATTGAATTAAATTAAGTCGGTGACAAAATAAGACAAAGCCAGGGTTCTCACATAGTCTTAACAGTTTGGTGAGCTTTTAAGACTTTATTTTTTTTATTTAAACTCCTTTCAATTTTTAATTCCTGTTTTCTCCAAAAGACTGATTATTTAAAAAAAAAAAAAGCTTAGACATTACAGAGTCCGAGTCCACAGTTTTTAGCACTTCTGTTAGAGGCGTGTGAAAAAAAATATTGTAGTATAACAAACCTTTAACCTGAATGGATATATTCAGAAATAAGTGTGCTTCACTCGATCACTGCTACCTTATGAAGACCTTTGCTATTCAATTTTTGAACAACTCCCTTTTTTGCCAACAGGTCAGCAGTTTGTCTTCCATGATATTTCATTGGAGAATATAAAAAAGGAATGACTGACCATTGCGTTAGCATCTAGAATACTCGATCTTCTCTGTTTCTCACTTCTTTTCAGCTACATCCACAGATTTTCTTTAAATTTTAAGTCTAGAAACTGATCATGGGAAAGTGTTGATTTTTGCATCTTGTGAGCTATTTCTGTGTTTGATTTAGTCACATATTTTGCACTACTAATTTTCAGAAAAGACTCAATTCTGAACCTTTTTCAGGTTAATGCCAGAGGCCACCAGATTTTCATTAAAAAAAAACAACCTAGTATTTGCTTTCTGACGAGCTTTCCAGGCCTTTGAAAGAGAAAAATGCTAACAGCTGCATAGACCCTCCACCTTACTTTAGAGGACATAAAGAAATGTTCTACATAGCCATCCTTGTATCAGAATTTTCCTTTTATTGTGACATAATTAACCATTTTTACCATTTGATCTTCTGAATAAGAACAGAATGTTTTTACTTTACTTTGCAAATCAAACCCGCAGTCATTCTTGTTTAGAACTGAACTAAAATCTGGTGCTTAGTAAGCAAGTAAAACTTTATTTATACAGCACTCTTCAAGATAGAAATCACAAAGCATGTCAACAACAAACAATAAAAACAGGACAAAACTAAACGAAAGCAGATTTTAAAAATTAAGCACTTCTGTAAGCATTGAACATCCTCGGTATGGTTTGTTTTGACATTTTGTGACTCATTTCCAGGCCTGTTGCCCTACAACTTCATCTGCGTGCAGACGGGCGCCATGCTGTCCGAGGTGTCCTCGCTGGATGACCTGTTCTCCTGGGAGCACCTCTTGCAGCTGCTGGCCATCGCCTGCGTGGCTCTGGTGCCCGGCGCCCTCATCCGGCGCCTCAGCCAGAGGCGTCTCAAGCTGGCCGTCCAGCCCCAGAACGGACTTGACTCGGATAAGAAGGTGCAGTGACCCCCGCTGGAGGGTTTGTACGTTTTTATCCGCTCAGTTTTCAGATGCCTTCTGCTCTCCAGAGCAAACGTGTTCAAAGTGGCAGCTGTTCAGAAAAACTTCAACGCCCGTCTGCGTCATTGTTTTCGGTTATGGATCGGTTTACCCCGACCAGAGTTATGTGGAGATCAACAGGAAGCACTGCTTTTCTAAAAAATTACAAATGCATTTGATGAACTTTAAAAAAAAAAAAAATGTTTTCCAGTTTTGGTGTTTTGTAGCTACAGTATTTGGGAAAGGTATGACTGTACAGGAATCATGAAGAGGAGAGAAGATCTTTTTGCACTCATGTTTGACTCATGAGTTCTGCTTTAGTTTAAACTTTGCGTTCAAAGTGCCTATTTTGTTTTGGCCTTTAAATTCTACCTCCATGGACTCACTGAAATATTAATGTGAAATCCGCGGAAGGCCTGCCCGTATTCCTGCTGATTAGATAATGTCTCATGGGTTTATGCTTGTGCTTTTTCTATTTGCAACTTATAAAATTGGCTAGTCTTAAGAGTCCACATCAGTCAGTCACAGCATAAAAGCGTACCAGGCCTTAAATGTTAACTACAATAAAGGAACAATACTAAGGGGCCAAATTTTTTAATCTAAAGCCATTGTATGTGCCTGGAAAGAGCCCAGATCAACGAAGGCTTCGTTCGCTGAATCCACTGGACCCAAAGCCACTTCAGGAGATCCAGAGTCCCCCTGTTCACAACCTGAAGGGCCACTGTTGTTTTTGTGGAGCAGAAAATTCTTCACAGCCTAATATTTTAAAACGGGTAAGGCTGGGCTTTTATTTAGTGCTTTACCGTTCTTACTGTTGAATCCTTTACAGAATTTGAACTGCAAAGTTATTTCTGACCTGGTGAAGCTTTGAGGTACAAACTCTCTCTTTATTGCCTCTTTTTATGAATTGTGTGTCTGTTATCCGTTTGCTGTGGGTGCACTTTTTTTATGCCTTCCTTTGAAAAAGGTTTTGCATTTGCCTTTTCTATCATTGAGGTGTCAATTATTTTAAATGTAATGTAATGTTCAACAATGTTAGCATTTACAAAAAATCATATTTTAATCCAGCACTTGGCTTATTTATTGGGATATCCAGTGAAGATATGTAAAAAAGCCTTAAAGTAAAGGAATCTTTCATTGTAGCAAAAATGAATGTCAAACACATAGGAAAAAAATAATTTAAGTACATTCATTTAGTGTGGCAGAACATGAAAAAGGTTCTGCCATTTTACATTCTGTGAAAGGTTTTTTTTACAGAATGTAAATTCTGCTGTAATTCTTTTTAAAGTGCATATACCTTCTAATATATTTTTTTTCAAAGTTGAGCTGTTTCAAGGAACTTTTAAACTGCCACAAATGGAAAAGACAAGAAGTCAGACTGATCTGTGTTGATCTTCAAAAGCTACTCGCTTAAACTTTCTCCTATTTACAGCCAGAGCAATAAGAAAATGAATCTTTAAAACAACTAACTGTGACAGCCAAGACTGGGCAAGAAAGACAAGTCAGAACAGGATGGTGAAAGGTTAAAAATGCCACCAAGTCCCCCACTACATACTCTGCACACACTAGTGAGGAACTTTTATACCTTAACAAGCATAAAATCACTGAGTTTGAACTAACTGGAAATGTCTGCTTTCCTCAGATCAGACTAATTAGATCGAGCTTTTGGGTAAAACTGCAGGTGGGTGTTGAGTGTAGAAAAAAAAAAAAAAAAGGACAAATCTGTGGAAAAGCCCTCATGTCTAGTGTGATCCTGTGGCCTGTTTCTCATATAAAGGTTAGTGGATGGGATCATGAGCTCTTTCAGGTTGGTTGATAGAAGACTGAATAACCTTCTATGGGCTTCTCAATCCTGTATGAAACTGACTCTGAATGCTCCAACCTTGTTAAATGTTACAGGAGAAGATAAAGTGCTTCATGATTGGCAGTAGAGGGTTATAAAAAGGCATTTAGGAAAAGTGTACTTGTAAGCGCGACGTAATTGAATGTACTCAAATTTTTCTAAAATGCTTTTTAGTGTTGCATTGTTTCTCCAATAAAAGATTAATTTATTTCAAGGCTTTTTACAAGGGTGCTAATAAACTCAAATCAGTTCTGCAATAGGACTTGGTTTGAAGCTGGAAATATACATTGTGGACCATCTTTATTTATTTCTATTTAAATGTGATTTGCAGTATTGTTTTCTGGAAGTCCCTCCTGTTGGTGGAGTTGTAATACAAGGACTTCTTTGTGCAATGATGGGCTTTGCAGGTGTAAGTGTTTCAAGTAATAAAAACAAAACAAGCTTCTTTTTTTTTTTTTCTTTCAGATATTCTTTATTGCTCAGATCCAGGTTGCTCAGCAATACAGTTCACTCACAACTCAAAACAACAGCTTGGCTGCTACCAGAAAGGCATGGATCCATGTAGTAAAAAAAACAAACAAAAAAAAAAAACGGACCAGATGTCTCTCTGGCGCAGCCACTGATTATTATTACCTTGAGGTGTTTGGAGCCTTGTTGGCTTGTGGGTAACATTGAGGGTTTGAAGCTACCAAGAAACAAAAGAAATCTCCCAGATGGAGAAAATGCGGATAAGAACTGGATCCATGTAAAAAGGAAAAAAAAAAAAACACAACTCCAAGTCTAGTGCGATGTGAGGTGTAGTACATACTGGATTACCTGCATCAATCTCATGCAATGCTTTCCACTCAACAACATGACAGGGCAACAAAAAAACACTGCTGCGGTTCTGCACACCTTTGACCTGCTCCTGAGAGGTTCAGCTGGCGCTTGGCGACCTCTCGTCTGTTTTTCTCCTAAACGCAGAATAAGTTTTCTATCAGCGCCTTTAAATCAGGCCTGGGTACTTTCTTTCAGCACTTCAAATTTTCCGTAAACGTTCAGTATCTGTTCAAAAAAAAAAAAAAATCCTAGCTAGGATAATTTTTTTTTAATATATATATTTTTTTTGTCCCACCACAATTTCATAACTAGTAATATTGGTAGTGATCTAACAGGAATGAAGAGTTAGAAATTCCCAGCTACAGCTCCAGACTATATCATTTAATCAGTGTGAAATACAAGAAACCAGATCAGAACAAACAACAAAAGAAAACCTCAGCTATTTAACCACTGTGTGATATGACTAACAACACCGTACACCCTTAGTGATGTGTGTAATTAATGTGTAATCTTTCCTTTATGGTACTGAAAATTAATGCCTAACACCTCACGATACCTAGAAATACCAATCCTTAAAAATGATAAAAAATAAAAAGGTTACTACAGTCCTTGCAGGTTTCACCTCGTACTGTATGAACATCCAGGATGATGTTCTTGAAGTCAAAGGGATCCAGCTCGAGGGAAACCTGCGCCTATAAAGAGCCAAAAACACAAGAGAGACAGAGGCCTGCAGGGCCGTCTGCAATGCAGGAAAAAGAGCCGCAACGTCAGCGCACTCTATAAAATGTATCCAAAGAATATTAAATAAACTACAGTGCCTTGCTAAAGTATTCACACCCTTTTTTTTTCATGTCGCATTACAACCAAGAGCTTCAGTGTGTTTTACTGGGATTTTAAGAGATGGGCGTAACACTAAGCGACGCGTCAATGAAGTAGGAGGTTTTATCATGGATTCAGATTATAAACAAGGCATTTATCTGCTTTATTTTGCAGAATAGCTTCTTTCAGTGAACAAATACATAAACCTTTTCTTTTGATTCAAGAGCTGGAGAGAAAAAGACATAATTTGCCACGCTGCATTTTACTCTGGGGTCAGTTTAGCCTCCCATTTGTGCTTCCAGCTCGTTCAAAACGCTGTTGTCTGTTTTTTTTTTTTACCTGGATCACATCTCATCTACTCTGTCCTCTCTCCACTGACTGCTGATTTTAAATTCCTTTTCCTAGCTCATAAATACCTCATTGATTTTGCTCCAGCGTATCTATCTAACCAGCCTCATCGTCCTTCACTGAACATTAAATCAGCTGCTTTGGGTTTATTTCCCAGAACTAACCCGAACCCTAGAGGAAATCAGGCTTTTTCAGTTGAACAGTGGAACACATGGACTTCAGATATTAGACATATTCATGTTTTTCAGTCTCTTTTAAAAGCACATCAATTCCCAATAGCTTTTAGCACAGCTTGAGATGGTACATTTGTGTTTCATGTCTTGGTTGCATATATTTTTAATGTTGAGGATAAAGAGACATTAAAGTTACTTAATTGGTTTAAATTAGGCTTCCTGACTGGTTTCCACCAGAACAACACCCCTAAACACACAACTACTCGTTCAAATTAGAATGTCCTAGTCCAAGTACAGACCTAAGCTCCATGAGGAACTGTCAAAGTTGATGTTAATTAGGGCTGTTGTAAACGAATATTTTAGTAATCGAGTAATCTATCGATTATTCTTACGATTAATCGAGTAATCGGATAAAAAAAATTTCTAAAATGAAATATTGGTAAATCTGGCATAATACCGGTGTTACTATCAGATATCAATGTCAGTCCAATTTTTCATATTTGAGCATCCCTAACAGTTGCTTTTTGTAGTTTAGAAAACTAACCTGTAACAATAATAGCTCACTTTCTAAGTTAACCAGAAGAAAAGTTATAGAAAAATCTGAAATTCTATTGAATTTAATAACAAAGAGGCAGGCTCATAAATATGCTTATAAAAAATGTCTACAATCCAGCTTTTAGTTTATGTATTCATCTTCAGTGAGTTTAATAGATTAATTAAACTCACCTTGCCACCTAACCTGTCACGCTTTGGGTTTGAAAATACGGGAAATGCCGCCTGGAGTGGGAGGAGAGGGCGAATGAACGAACGTAAGATGGGGTGGAGGGGAGGAAATAGACCAGCGGACTGACGAACCGTTAGAGCGGGGGACGAACACGGGGGGAAGCAATACGGGATATTTACGACACCTTCACTGGTCACACTCAGAAACTCATCTACCAGCCATGTACGATGCGCTCCGCCACCCGTTTCTTCAGACCGGGATATGAAATGTATTGTGCGGTTCGTCGGTAAAGCTACATTTACACGGTAAGCATCAGCTACTCAGCCGCCCGCCCTGCTCAGTCTATCCGCTCACCTCAGCGCTCTTCCCGCCGTTCGCTTTCAACCAGCAGCCCCGGAGGAGAAATGCTGCCGTACTCCAGGCATTCCCCAGTCATTTTAAGGATGCTTATTGGTTCCCCAAAAACGATAAAAAGTCGGGCATTATCATCAATCAATAAAATCCCCACGGGCCAATCTTGAAGATTGGACTTTATGCCGCTGAGACTTAGCTTTTGTCAACAACTCAGAGGCGGAAGTGAGAGCTCCGCGCAACGCAAATGAAGTCCCGGCCGGAACACGGTGCGCTAACTAATAAAACATAAATTAACGAAGCTTCGAGGCAGGTAAATTTTCCTCGAGGAATTTTAGTAATCGAGGTACTCGAATCATTCGAGGAATCGTTTCAGCCCTAATGTTAATACAACTTAATTAATCTGATCTGACAAGTTAATTCATCTGATCTGACTGAACTTGATCTATTTTTACAAAGACAAATAGGCAAAAACTTCTCTCGATGTAAAAAAGAGATCTACCCCAAAGGACCGCATACAAATGAAAGCCAAACCATTCAGGACGTTTTTCAATAAAAGTTGTTGAAAGCCACGTCTTTTCCCTTTCCCAATAAAACACACTGAAATGTCTTGTTTCAACGTGACAAACTGTTTTAAAGGGGTCGCTCGTAGATTTGCAAGGATCGGTAAAAGTCTCAGTGCTACAATGAAAAGCTGTTTTCTCCGACAAACACTCTACTAAAGGTGAAGCAGACCATATAAGGAGTCGAAGCACCGTACTGCATTTTAGTTAGGTCAGGATACTTTGAATCAGGTCTGGTGAGCTCTAGTCATCAGTATGAGGTACTGTACCGGCTGTGGGGAGGCTGGCGGCAACGGCAGCCTCAGGCATTGTGTGAGTTTGTTAGACCTTTTAATATAGTACTGCAAGTTTGTGTTCACTGGGACAAAAATGATCCACCTCATCTGAAGACTAAAAGTCTGCCATCCTACAAGCACAAATAAAGAAGAAAAAAAAACAGCTCTAATCAAAGACTTTCACTATGTTATTTGTTTACCTCCTTTTTTTTTTTTTTTTTTTTTTTTTTTTGCCCCAGGTCTGTTTTTAGTATCTAAAGTCAGCCATGGATTCAGAGAGGTGATTCTGAAATGTACAGCACAAAAAAAAAAAAAAAAAAAATCAAGTTTAGAGGTCAGTTTGAGGAAAGCTGCGACGCTCTAAACTCTCCCGCCACGCTCTGTTTTAAAACGTCAGAGAACGATGTATACGTGACTCTATTGTACATGTTTACAGATATACAGTTCTTCCTGTTGTACACGGCGACATTGCAAACGACTAGACTTGTTTTGACATTCTGCACAGAAGACTTGGGTTTTACGCCGCGTTCCGAGGGTCCTGTCAGTGTATTTTTGCAGCTTTGTTGTTTTCTTTAAAATCAGCCCCGGTTTGCTGTGTGTTTTTATCAAACAGAGCTGGTAAGATTAGGTGGGTTGGTATAAAACACTATTTCACATCTCACAAGTCAATAAACATCATTTGTTTTTCATTTACAGTTTTTTTTTTCTTTTAAAAAAAAACAAAAACCTGAAGGTAAAGTTGGGAAAAACAGGAGGTATAGTTGGTTAGTTACTTTCTGATTTGTATCTCTCTATCTTTCTTTTTTTTTTACCCACGATGTCTCGGGTATCTATCCTTTAAAATCTCACACTTCATTCCTTTCGAACAAATTGGACTTTAGAGATTGCATGGCGTCCAGGCAAACACAGTCCAACGGAGTATTGTTTTGCAAAGTTTCACTAGTCGGCTGGACCTGAAGGTGTACAGATTTTTTTTTTCATTAAAAAGAAAAAGAAAAAAAATTAAACGCTCAAAATGATCAGTTAACAAGGCATACAAAATGTGGAAAAAAAAACAAAAAACGGGGAAATGAAAGATTGGACTGAGGTACCCTGAAGCCTGAGGTAGATCACAATACTGACATGCGCACTGTTCACATCCCAACCAAAGTTAACGCCGTGGTTCACTTGACTTATCTCCTATTTTTTCAGGTTTTTATCATTTATTATTATATTATTTTTCATAGTCTTAGTTTTCAAGAAAATAAACACTTCCCTTCAAAATAATATGGCAGTATCCCACTGAGGGAGGGAAAGAAAAACAGAAGAGGACTTTTCTTTTTTTTTTGTTTCTTATCAATAGATCTCATCACAAAATAGGAAAAAATAGATTCATAAATATTACTCTGTTTTTATATATATATACATACACACACATACGTACGTGCGCGCGCACACACACACACAGACACACACGGAGGAAGCTGTGCGTATTGGCAATAACCTTGCGTCTGGAAGATGAAGCTGATGGGTGATGTTTGAGAGGTGACAAAATAAGGCAACAAGCTTCCACAGTCTCTCCAAAGTAAAGCACGAAAGGACACCATGACCTGCGAGTCCAGAGGGTTTATAGAGGCGGCCGGCCACCAGCGATTACTTTTTAAAAAAAACCCTCCAATATAGGGGAGAAAAAAGAATGAACAAGAGGGTGACAATCTGTGTGGCTGGGCCGGCCTCCTGGACACGACAGGAGTGATGTGTTCTAAAAAAAAAAAGGCTGCATATTGTACATTCACAGCTGTCATGCTGTTTGTTTAGAAAGCTCCCTGACAAAGAGAGGGTTAAAGCCAAACGTGGATGCGGTCACGTTTGTGGTTGTGTGTGTACCACAGGTCATACGGTGCCAAACCCCACCCCCTAGACTCCCAACCTCCAATAGGCATGAGCCGGTGCTCTGCATGAACGTATAGCGAGATTGTAAAAATTGATAAAACCGTCCGTCCTTTCGTTCCTACAAATTTTGAGGCTGATGTTCGTAAAGCTTTGACCTGCTGATACCGATTTTAGCCATTGCTGATTCCTCCTTAAGATTTAAAAATAACTTTTTCTAATGCTTTTGCCGTGAATCGTCATTAAGTACTTATACTAGAGAAGAGACATGACGTGATTTAAATATGGCTATCTAAATTAATTCATTTAATAGTCTCAAATGATTGCTTTTTATCAATTATCAGATAAATTAAGGACATTTTTGATTGATGACTGACTCCATTGAATGCACAAATGCAACCTAAACAGCCAGGTCTGACATAGACTGAATTAATGTGGCTCTGAGCCCCTTTGTTTCCTCTGTTATGGACTGGTGTAGATATTGTTAGCTCTGGTCTTAATCCCAATAGCAACATGTTTTGCGCAGAGTCGATGCTGCAGGCTTGAAGTCGTGCAGCACTCAATACATTCTTTTGCATCGTCTTTGCTGGTGTAGTCTGTGCATCTGTCGTTAGGGGGTCTGCCAGAAATTGGGGTCCTGAGAAAAGTGCGATTAAATACATTACTATTTCTTAATAATTTCTATAAATAACATGTTAAAATACCGGTACTAATTGGCTTGACATTTTGGTGGCATCACAGAAGCAGCAGTCGCCATGTGACTATGGATCTTTTATCTCCACTCAGAGACTTTTAAAAGGCTCTCAGCATTTACAAAACCAGCATTTTCTGTGACAGAGGTTAAAGCTCAAAGAGGATAAAATATTGCAAACGGTGTTGTGCTCTATTAAGCCACCCTGTTATCTGGTAGAAGTCTTGCTTTCTCTCGCAGCCAAAATGAACATCTTGACAAAAAGTTTCTTTTTAAATCGCTTCTTACAACTTTAGTTCTTCACAACTGATTTAGTTTTTGAGCACTTCACTGATTCCGACATTTACTAACTTTAAGTGTTCTTCACTCAGTTAGAACCTCCACCCACAGAGTCTTCTTTAAAGTCTTTTTAATAACATGCCAGAGAAAATAATAATTTTACCTGAGGTTTCTCTGGCTGTTCAGAGGATTAAGTAGCCGTGCATCCTCCCCTCCCCCACTTGTTTACTTGAAAACTACAACTAAATTTAGTGGCTATTTATTGTAGTCGTTTTGCATAATTCCATTTACCAACATAGTATTAAATGTATGGTGTAGATAACATTTCATAAAGCTGTAATAATAACTATACTTTACAGTATTTTAGTAGCTGCTTTGTGGATTTTAATGAATAACAATAGCAAGATTATGTCATACATTTTTATATAAAATTTCTGTCTAAATACTACGATACCGCAGCATTTTTATTTTACTTACCGGCCCATGCCTATTCTCTAAAACTAAACATGTTTTCGCCCTCCCACCCTAACCCTGTCCCCTCTGTCCGGGCCCTCTGCCACCTTCTGTTGGCCCTTGTGACGTCCCCTTAAGGCCAAGCGTGTGACAGTGCACATTCAAAACAAATGATTACCTGCTCATTAGCTAAGGTGCGCCGCTTCTTTAAGACGTAAATTTTCTTTTTCTTTGATCGTCAATGCCTTTTTTAATATATATATATATATATATATATTTAAATATATATATTAACGGACTGTTTTAGACATCGCTGCACAGAATGCGAGGGTGATACGGTTAAATCTCATTTCACCTGTCTTTAGCAAAAAAAAAAAAAAAAAAAAAAAGTGGCAGTCAATTCAATGTTTCAAAAAAGGCTACAAAAGAAAAAAAAATGTTCCTTTGCAACAAAAACAAGGAACCTATTAAGAACGCAATGCCAGATGAGAGCAATGAAACACAGAAATTAGCGGAAAAGAAAGAATTGAATAAAGAAAAAAAATAAAAAGAGAGCAAAGCATGAGAAATGACAGTGAGGGATGCCAGGAAGGGGACGTTATCTTTTGCGTTGGCACACACACAGGCTCGTTACAAAGACTCAGAACCATTCATCAGATTTACTTTCAGGGGTTTTAAATTCAGCAAACAAAACGGGATGAAGTCGATCGCTCTCCATGGCCAACTCAGCTCAATCTCCTGAACCAGCTAACACATTTAAAACTGCACCAGGTTGTTCTGTCATTCTGATAGAAGAAGAAAAACAAAACAAAAAACAGTGCATATTCTCAGTGTGTATCAATGTATGTCTCTACTCTGCATTAATACTGCTAAGGATATTCTCACAAAGAGGAGCCGCTCTCTCCGCCACTCGCTCTTCCGCTAACTCACACCGTCAATCCAAAATGCCTTGTGTGCACTCGTGTTAATAGGTTTATTTGTTCGATCTGTTTAGGCCTATGTTAGTCCAACTAAAGAGATAACGTTATGCAGGGCAACATATCATTTCCTGTGTGTGTGTTTTTTTGTTTTTTTTTACTCATAAGACATTATTTACCAAATTTTATGCTGTTTAAACCTCTCTTCTCTTTTCCTTTTTCTTTTTTTTGGTCTTTTTTTTTTTTATTGTATCAGTCCATTTTCTCCCACTCTGTCTGCTCTCACAGGGCTGGCAGTGCACACAATGCCCTCAGCCTTTGGCTCTCACTTGTTTCCCCCCGTAGCGAAGTTCTTTGGTTTTGATCCCGGTGCCGCCGCCGTCGCCGCTGCTGCTGGTCTGCCCCGCGCGTCGCCCCTTGGCCTCGGCCTCAGTCTGGGTCAGTCTCTGTCCGTTTGGGAGGGCTACATTCATTGGCTGGTGCCCACTGGAGCCGCCTGGCTGGGTCACTTGGAGTGGTGCGGTGACACGGCAGTGCCCTGCTGGTGCTTCTGTTCCTGCTGTTTGACCTGCTGAATGATCTCCCGGATCTTCCTCTGTGCAGTCTGCCGGAGGAAAAGGGAACAGGTGAGAGTGACGTGTGTGCAAAACGCGAAACAAGGTGCAGAATTCCCGTCGGAAGCTGGAAACGGATCCTTGTCTCGTAGCAGTGTGAGAGCAGTGAACGTTTTTTTTTTTTTAGTCTCTTTTAAAAACACGAACCAAGCAATGGGAATTATATTTTAGTTTAGACACAGTTAGAAGAATATGAGCTTTGTTGGAGCCTTCAGAAAATATGAGCCCAAGAAACAGAATCACCTCTTAGACTACATTCATCCATTGTGTCCTCAAATAAAAATTAAATAAAACTTAAAGCCAATCCATAAAAACCACCATAAAACAACAACAACAATAATAATAATAATAATAATAATAAAAATAATAATAATAATAATAATAAAGTCTAAAAATCTCTGACATTTAATTTTAGAGTTTTACAACGTAAGGTGGCATCAGGATTGATATTCATAAAAAGGAAGCTCAATCTTTGTGCCTGGAGACAAGCTAAAGGCTTTATAGACACACAAAGATTGACTCCAAATGTAACTATTTCATTTCACTCATAGAAACTTGATACATTGGAGCACATTGTGTCAACAAAGACCTATTCTAGCATCTTTTGTACAAGCCCTTGAAGCCTCTTCAGGCACTGCTGCATCAAAGAACATTACCGCTAACTCTTCAGTGGCTCTTTATTCCAGTTCCTTTTCTTTGTTGCACAATCACATATAATCCTGATAAAATATGTTAAGGTTTGTGGTTGTAACACCATAAAATATACATATAGAAAAATATTGCTGACCCTTTAAACTCAACTTAAAAGTAGTTTATATATATATATATATATATATATATATATATATATATATATATATTGATTTATTTGACTCCTTGTTGCCGTACATTAAAGCTCAAGCTCTGATTGATTGAATTACTTTCTTTTTTTCTCCTCTCAACTTTAAGAGAAACAAATCTGGCTCCAGAGAAAAATGAAATCACCTGGAAGAAAACCCAGAGATGCCCCGAAAACAACAATCTTTCATTCTGTGCTGGATTGGTTTCTGTGTACCTGGCTGGCGAAGAAATGCCCACTGATTTTCACAAAGACCTCGTCGTTCTCGTCAGGAGTTTGGTCCCGCGGTACAATGACCTCTGCGCTCGTCAGGTTCTGCAGCTCGTTAACCTGAAACACATCATGCATCGGCACAGATTAAGATCCTGGATTGGATTTTTCACCTGCAGGCTCACGTACTAAACACAGACATCGTCTTGGTCATAAACATTTACAGGTCTCATCATGCGCTGGACATGTCATGCTAGCTTTAGGCTTTAGACATATTTTTGGAACCATTCTTTGGTTCCAGGATGTTTGTTGGGTCCTTATTACCCCATAAACTTGTGACTGAAACACACAAAATGTGATATGTAAAGTTAAAATGTTTGTCATAGTGTAAATATAATTTCTTTTGAATAACTAAGAGTGTGCTCACCGTCTTGCCACCTTTGCCAATGACTCTGCCAGCCGCGGTCGAGGGAACCTTGATGTGCGTCTCCAGTTTGACCTCCTCCTTTCCTGAGAAGAAGTTCTCCTCTTTCAGCTTCCCAAATATCCGACCTTGGGCCTGGAATACAAAGGAGGGTATGAGGCAAGGAGAGACTGGGGAAAGTGGGGACAACAACGGTTCACTGCTGTTTACTATAGCACAGGTCACGGATGTCAATCATGCAAAAATGGTCCAAATTTCCTTGATGATTGAATCACACCGAGTTGGTGTTTTTACCTTAAACTGAGCCTCAGGGGTTCCAGTAATAATAACCATCCTCTCAGCGACATCTGGGCTCTCGGCTGGGGCAATCTGTCGAGAAACATTCATACGTCTTCACAGGAAGAGCTTAAATACCTAATCATCTGACAAATATTCAAAAATAAATTAAACATAAATTCACAGAATGCAATATAAAAATTCAAATAAATGAATTGCCTCTGGTTATATTATCTGAAGTGTCCAATTTTCAAGTCATCTGCCGTTTAATCACAAAAGCCGCCCAGGCTGCGGTCGGCCAAGTGCTGCTGACTCACATGGCAATCATTTACGACTTAATAACATCCGCTTAATGATTGGCTTTTTAAAAATGCATGGCACGTTTAGCTTGTGTTTGAGGACTCCAACGTGAACCGATGATTAAAGCCACTCTGAATGTTTTTTTGTCGCTCAGGGTCAAAGAATGAGTGATGCGAAAAGACCCACCTTGATGGAAGCTCCTGCAAAATGGGCGAGTTGTTTGATGTGCTGGCCCTTCTTGCCTATCAGGGCCCCGACTGCCTGAGTGGGAATAAAGAGGTAGACGACCTCCTGTTCTGGAGCCTGTTGCTGAACCAAAGAAAGAAGAACCACAACGCAGGGAACAATTACAAAAATTTTGTCGCAACTCATCAGGAAATGGAAAAAAATAAAATAAAAATTGGAAATCTCTGAATGAAACATTTCCTATTAACTGTGATTAACTTATGATTATCCTTGCCTAGCGTGGTAATTGCTCACGCATTGAGGTTTTTAAAGTGAATTTTGACAAACCACAGGATAAATCCAGGATGAAAAGTCCCCCACCAGAAATATTTGTGGTGTTTTAGTGACTATGCGATGGAAAACAGCAGATCCAACATCTCTCCTTTACACAAAATGCTTACTGAGAAGCTGCAATGGCCTGTTATTTACATTACTTGCTGTCAATATGCAGAACTCTCTTCAATGGAAGCAAATAAGGATGTTGACTAAAAGGTCCTCAAGACTGTCAGAAAATTTTTTTCTTTGGCTGCGTTTCACTACTAACTTTCTGTTTAGATTCCTACGGAGAGTGAAGAGTGCCAAATTACAATAAATAAGTTTAAGTTTTATACAATTTTATATAATAATTCAAATAATTATTTATTAAATAACTGTAATTATTTAATAATTATTTAATTATTTCTGTGGAAATAAACAGAAATAATTTATTAAATATAGAATTAATTAATGTGCCTGGATTATATGTACTGATTTCATTTTAAAATGAAATCAGTACATATATTACATGATAAATTACATGATAAAATGTAATTATTTTATCATTTTATGTTCCTGTGCTGAAGCCCATCATGAAACTGTGTCAAGCTGAGTGGGCGGGCTTAGGGCAGCTTCAAGATGGACCCTGACATCTGATTGGCTTGTTCAAACAGTAAGTCAAGACAACTTCTTCCAAGTTTGCTAAGACTCTGAGGTCAATACTTTTACTGGAAAGTACAGAAATAACATCAATATCATTCATTTGTTGTTATTTGTGTGAGAAACACCAACCTTTATAATTCTAGTTTGGTCTGAAATATCTTTAATAAGTTCACGAAAGCGTGTTAGCCAAAGCTAGCACTCTCTCAATGTTAGCTGGGCTAACGTTGATCCTGTCTGAAGTAGGCCAGAGTATGATATTTTATTATTTTTTATTATTACAGATCATTCAGACCAAACTAGAGATATAGAAGCTAGAGTTGCTCACCCAGAGCTTGTAGTACAGAAATTACAACAATTTATTGAACTTTTCTTCACATTTCCAGTGAAAATAAGCATAAAAGCCCTAATTCGTCCCACTGAGAGAAGTTGACTCATCACTTAAATTATTTCATAATGTGCTTTAGCACAGAAACATGATGTAGTTTGTTAAATCATAATTATATCTAGTTTTTAAAATGAAATCAATACATTTAATTGAGGTAAATATAATTATTTTTGTATGTAATAATTTTATTTTTACATATTGTTATTTGGCACTCTTTACTCTTCATGGATTCTGTATCTAATTATCAAAAAGGAGAGAAGAGGAGGGCAGGATAAGACATTTCTGAAAGCAGCATATGAAAGTTACATATCCATAAAAAAAGGGAAAAATATTTAGGAAATCCATTTTACCAGACTCGTAGGAATTATCCTTCAGTTCACTTGCGTTGATACGCTGGAGTTTCAGCTAATAGCTGCTTGGGAATCATCTACTTGGTCCCTCATAATATTTTTTCCACTGACGTTTAATGGGATTAAATTGAATGTTTATGTAACAGTTATGGGAACAAAATACTTAAAGATTGTTATGGCTGTTTCTACTACTTTCTTCTTTTTTTTTTAACCAGCTGCTAAGGACTAAGAAAATATTTAACCTTTGGAAAGGTCATTTAATTCCCCCCTTTACCGTCTGTATTTCTGTCACATGTGTTTTGTAATCTGACACACAGCAGTGAGTAAACTTCAGAGATAGTCTGAGATGACTGAGGTGGCAGTGAATGGCGTGCGGAGCAGAGGGAACGTACTGAGTGCTGGTGGGGCATGGCACTTGCTGAAGGAACCCCGTACAGGCCACTGAGATGTGAAGAGTGACTCTGGAAGTGACAAACAGCCCCATCAGATGGCATGTTAAACACCCACATAAACACAAACTGGGCTAATTATTGGGGGGAAGACTTCAGGGCGCCCACTCACAGTGAATCACACACTCATCATTTTGACCGTGAAGCACGCTTGTGCATTCTCGCGCACTGTCTCACAGCACTTACACTGGGAAATGAGTGGAGACTTTTGTTTCGCACACATACTGACTCATATCCAAATAAGATGGGGGAATTCTGCTCGTTTCAAACTACATCAAGCAGGAAGACCTGAGTCAACACTGTACTGTTGTCTCTAAAAGCACTTCAAGGAGAACATGGTTTACCCCATGTCCTGCAACCACAGACAGAACTAATCCAAAAAGGCAATTAAGGCATAAATGGCAGTTTAGAGAGAATAAAAAAGAAGAGGACTCACTAAGAATGGGTTGTATCCTGCTGGTGCAACAGGGGGCACTGCACCACGTGGTCCAGCAGCAGCAGCAGCAGGGGGCAGCACCGGCAGACCAGAGGAGAAGATGCCCAGGGCGTTCAGGTTTAAGCCTGGGATCAAGTTAGCTTGTTGCTGCAAATGCAGAATGATTTGGATTTAATTAATCGAACTCTTCTTTTCCCCTTATTTAAGACAAAGCTTAGTGAAGGTCTTAGGTGTTAACAAGGACGTTACATCTCTGAAATGCCTAATTGATCATTGCCTTGGGAGGACATCACCAACATACAGTAGCTAGCAACTCCAAAAATCTCAGTTTCAATGGCCATTATAAGCGATCTACTGATATCTACCAAGCTGGGGTGAAAATGAGAATTTTATTTGTAAGAACATGTAATGGTGGAATAATGGGCATAGCCACAGAAACAAAGTTAAATTATCGCGTATCTTATACCACTGCTGAGTGTTCTGGAGATAAAACTGTTGATGATGCAAGAAATAAAAAAGACCGAGATTAAAATTTCCAAAACATAAGCAGATGTAAAAATCAAATCTATCTTGGCTGGTGCTTATCTCCAGCAGTCAATGTGCAAGAGACAGGGTACACTCTGCACAGGTTACCAGTGAATCACAGAAACAAACAACCACACATGCACACACTCATTCGTAGGCCAATTAACCTAACAAGCATGTTTAAGGCTGGCATGAGGAAGCCAGAGTCCCCGAAGGGAAACAAGCACACACAGGGGAACATGTAAAATCCCCAGCAGGGATTTGAACCCACTATCCACCAAAGACTGATTCTTAAACAGTTGCTGTTGTTTTTAAAGTTGTTGCACAGAAGCGTGTCATAAGGATTTGATTATATAAACTGTAAGAAATGCACAATTTTTTTTTTCCTCACTGTCTGACATTAAATCAGACTAAACCTTCACTGTGTTAAGTCAGACTTACCTAAATGATTTTGATCTGCCAAATATCACAGATTAGTAAATAAATAAATAAAGAGATTATTTTAATTACTTCCTTTACATTCAAATGTTTACTGACATTACAATATATTTAGAAAATTTTGGAAAACATAACATGGCTACAGCTTTTTAAGCTTCTGAAACAACTGAACTTTACTAGAGGGATTTATTTGTGCCTACAATTGTTTGAACCAGTCATAAGCACCCGAGCTCTTCCAAACCGATTCCCCAAAAAATCCTGAAAATGGCTCTGCTCTCAAAGCCAAGTCAGCCGCTCGTGTTTCCGGGGTCATGACACAACCTCCAGTTTCCTCTGTCGCCCTTCGTTCCTGAATGTTCTTTGTAATATCGAAAGATTCCCTCTAGATGGCCCACTCCGCTCACAGCTCACCGCGACAGAAACGAAACCGAGCCCGAGGGATGTAGTCTCTGAGTGATACTTCCTGGTGATAATATAATACTAAAGCAATAACAACAGTGGAGAACCAGCTGAACTGACACACTTAATAAAAGTAGCTTATAACAGATCTCATGTGTGCATCTCCAGGAGCTTCAGCTGTTGCTCCTGATGAGCGCCATGTCCATCCACTCCCTTCATGCTCATCAGCGGTGCAGCAGAGAGCACGCAGTGCATGACATTCCCGCTGTTCCTCTTCGTCCGAGGCTTGACCCCAGCGGCTGATGATGTCACAGGGCCGGTGTGAAAGAGGAGCCGGGCGAAAGAGCGACCCGCAGATATCAGATGGATGCTGGGAAACGCGGTGTGTTGCAGCAGGGACGCAGACACACACACAGCGGGGAAGGGAGTGTGAGTCAGAGGCACGGAGACAGGCTGCACTCAAACACTCAGCTCACTTAATGAGCTATTCAGCGATCGTTTACTGTTATCTGTTTACAGAGCGGGCCTTACTAATGCTGGCGGTAACACACTACGGGGGAAGCTAATATGGTCCTGCGGTCAACCCCCCCCCCCCCCCAACCCCCGAGTCCTCTCCGCCGCTCACCTGTCAGTCTGTGTGAGTCACCTGACGGTCATAATCATCACATGAACGGCACAGAAACAGCGCAGAGGGCTTACATTTATAGCAGCGATATCGTTCTCGTAGGCTTCCCTCAGCTTCTTCATGATCTCCTCCTCGGCTTTACAACAAGCCTCCAAGCTTCCCTTCACCGTGATGGTCCTCTCAGGGTTGTAAATGGTTAAGTCTTGTAACCTGAAACACGGAGCGCACACACAAATCACAAGAGGAAATGTAGGGTCATTCAAATTCAGTTTCTTTCTGCATATTTTTATTTTTTATTTTTTTACTAAAACTCAGATATTTAAACATGTTTATTTTTAAAATTCAATTTAAATGCATCCAAACAACAGTTTAGCTGCGATATGTATTTGGGTGTTGGTGTTTTTACATCGGCTTGCATAATATTGACACCCCGGCAGAAAAGCAGAGATTTGCAAAAGTATTGTGCCTTTCGCTTTTTATAGCAAGAAAACCACAAACCTCAGTGTATTTTATTGGGATTTTCTGAGACGGACCAACACAAAGTTGTACGTGATTGTGAAGTGGGATAAAAGGGATAAAAGGCTTCAATGTTTTTCACAGATACAGATCTGAAAAGTGTGGTGTGCATTTGTATACAGGTGCATTTACTCTGATGCACGAGTGCACTCAATTGCCTGCAGAAGTTTACTAATTAGTAAGTAGAGTCAGCTAGTGTGTCATTTAATCTCATTACAAATGAATTTAAATTACACTTCAAGGAATAATGGGCAAAAAAATGTTCCACTGTATACTTTTCAGATTTTTATTTTCTTAAATGTTTACTTTCAGTTCACAATTAGCCGCTGTTTTTGGGTTGAGATAAAACCAAAATTATCAACAAAATACATTGAGGTTCGTGGTTGAATGCTATCAAAGCAAGACAAAGTTAAATCCTTTGCCAGGATTCTTCCCAGACCTGTTTGCATCTGGATGTTGGCACAATTTCTGTTTACAAGTTTAAGATCACACATACGCAATTTGCAGTCCACTAGCCATAACTAAGATAGCCCTGCTGACATAACGGAGGGTTTTTTTTTTCCCCCTTTTTGTTTTCAAAGCCTCTCGGGAGACAAGTCGGGAAGACATTTTCCAGCTCTCTTCTCAGGCCGAGGCCTCTGCAGGATGAGTAAAACAAGCTTTCTGTGAAACATTGTGTGAAATGAGTCTTAAAACAACGAGTGAGGCAAGGTCAGCCTGGGAACGGCAGTGCGGCGACGCGCACAAGAAGGAGAAACAAAGATCATCCATCCGACCAAAAGCTGCAGCGCTTGGAAAGTAGCAAACGGTTTCTGCTTTTTACAGCTAATAAAGACAAAATGCTCATAATAAAAAAAACTTAGAGTGAAGAAAACCATTGCACATCCAACAAAATCAATCCTCCCTTTCTCACTCTTACCTTTCCAGCGACTGCACGCTTAATAGAATATCACTTTTTAGACAGTTTCTTGGAAAATCAAAGTACTCATCAAAGTTACAGCTCCATAAAACGATTCGCCTGAGTTTTATACAGCAGTTTACACTTTTCAGTCCATTTTCCTTTAGAAAAACAGAGGATGCTTCACAGAATCACCAGTTTGCCCAAAAGGATCTCCATCTGTTTCTCAGAGCAGGTTGAGCGCACTCAGTCAAATGGAGTGTAATCACCTCCTCACTCATATCCTGGGGAAAGGGAGCCGTAATCAACTCTACACATTTTCACTTTTAACTGCTCAGTTAGGTGGAACAACATAAAAAAAGGAAAAAAAAAAAAAAAGAAACATTCAGGAAGGAGGGTGTGGCTCCATGAAACAGAAAATCCTGTTTCCCAGTTGGTTAAAGCAGCATCAAGTCTATCTATACGCAATGTGGTTGTGGCTAAGCTCAGCAGGACGCAATTCCTGCTCCTACAGAGGGAGCCTCATGTCAGGCTGGACTGGACGCTCAAAATGTTCTGTATTTTACCACCAACTTTACTGAAGAAAATATTCAGTGCGATGCCACTGACACAAAGAATGAGTAAGCTGATCTTCGTGCGCCTGGATGTGTTTGCATGTCCCCCGGGAGCAGAAATGTACATGGGTCAGTGCTGCAGATTGCTGAGGTTTAAAGGTCTTGTGCGGCTTTAAAACTGCGAGAACACGGAAATGATTTGGCACTTTCCACCTGAACGGCGTCAACTCGGGCAAAGCGTTTCAACTGTGTTTGCAGATGCGGCAGCGATATACGACTTTAGGATGCTCATTCGGTTCCTTTATTGCTCCTGGGTGAGTCTGAATGAAGAGACGTTTATCTCCCCAGCAGACTGTGGCACACGGGATGAGTCGGACAGAACCGGACACAAGTGAAATTAGGGTGGAGAAGAATTTAAACGTTACTTCTAACTTTCCATATATATTTTCTTTTTCATTTGTTTGTTTGGAGAAAGTAGAGAGTGGGTCAGAGAAAGTGATCACAATGCTGCAGTGCAGTCTGGAAAAGTTAGGGAATTTCATTGATGTAGTTTCCACAAAGATTTCTACAATGTATTCCTTTCATTTGCATCCTCCATATTACTGAGCATCGTAGCATTAAATATGCCTGACCCGTCCTGCCATCCACAGCTGAAAGAGATTCTGCATTTAAAGTCGGTCTTCTTTAAATTTCTGCCTTACATTCATAAGATTTTTTTTTTCTTCTTGAGTCATAAACTTTTTCAATCAATCCGAGAGGCGTCGTTTAAATTACTCATCAGCCTGTGGCGACATGTAAATGACTGAGCGCCCGACTTACGAGGAGATGGTTATCTTGGTCCCTGTCTCCTCCTCGATCTTCTTCAGGTTGCGGCCCTCCTTCCCAATCAGTCGGCCCACCAGGCTGTTGTGGGCAAGGATTTTCAGAGGGATCTCCTCTGTCCTGCCGACGCACAAACACACAAAAGGTTAGTTGCGATGACTGGCTCCACTGAGTGTCGCTGACACCTCAGCGAGGGTGTGAGGAATGTTGTGGAATGTGGGCAGCTGCCTCGGAGCAAACGCTGCTGTAAGCACAGGACTTCTTCTGATAGATCAGCTAAATGATTGATCTCTTTATGTTTCCAGAGACATTCATAAGAAGCAGATCAGATGTAGCCCATATAGATTCCTGTAGTTGTCCAGTGATTTAGTTGGTGCAGCATTTACAGGACGGCAACCTCTGTTGGAAGGTTGAAATCTGGTTAAAAATATTTTTGAGCTGCTATCCAGCTTCCTTTGCCTGAATTTTTTAAGTGTTTAAATGACAGGTTTTGAGGCCACATGAGCATGCTTTAGATGCAATTAAGAGTTTCTACAGAGCAAGAAGCAAACTGTACTACAATTTATTTACTTCTACTCTTGCGTAGGGATCTTGTTTTCTAAATAATATTAAAGGAAATAAGGAATAAAGACAAAAAAAAAATTTCAGTGTGTTTAAGCAGTTTTTGAAATTAAAAAGCTGAATATGTCAAGTTTACATTTTACTTTAAAAAGATAATTGTTTTTTTTTTAATTACGAGTGCATTTTTTGGTTTCATTTTAGCTGCTCAACAATAAAATAAATGCACAATATTTGAATTAAATATTTAGATTTTTCTCGCTTATAGAACTGTAATTCAATGTCTATCTGAAAAAAAAAAAGCCTCGGATGTTTGTGAAACCATTTAATGCCAAAAACAAATTCTTGCTGTATTTATCCAACATTACAAGTAATTTGGAGTAACGTCTGTTGTCCAATTTACTATAGTTGATCAGCCAATCAGGGCTGCATGAAACCATCCTGAGGTACAATAAATTACCCCTAGGCTTCCCTTTGGACACCTGGTCTGTAGGCAGGAGGAGTAAAGAGTCTTACCTTATCAAAAAAACAAACACAGCCTATTTAGTAAATATTGTCCATTAAATGTCTTCACATTACATCGGGTGTGCTGTGGAAAGGAAGCTGAAAGATTTCCTGGAATTGGTTTTTGATTCTATTTGATTTCAATAAGAATTCCTTTGTGCTCAAAAGTTCAAAATAAACAAGAAAGTGCAACTGAGAAAATCCCTCCGACAACAAGAAGTCGTTTCGTCTGAAAAGGCTTGTTGTTTTAGGGGATTAAAAACAACAAAGCAATTTGATTTGATATGAAGAACCACAGTTCTTGCATTCTTTCCTATAAAACATTCCCTACTTTTGTTTTTTTTACCACAACAGCAGAAAACTCAGTTAGTTTATGTACTTCTTCGTAATAAGTTTCCAGCATGAGTCCACAGAAACAAACCTAACATTGGAGGTAATTTGGGGTAACCCAAACCAAATTGCAGACCAGAAAAAAATCATTAGGATAGAAAATAGATAGAAAAATAATACTTTGAATCAGATGATTCATGTTTTTCTGGAGGATTTTTTTTTTTTCGTGTAATTTGAAAGCAATGGAAGGTGAGTCACTTTTTCTGTTGTGTTTAGTACAGATAATTATTATTTTTGAAATAACATTCAGCTATTGTGGAGTAAAGATGCAGGATGAGAAAAATGCACAATTTTGCTTGGACAATTTTATATATAAAGCCAAACAAATATTTTCTTCTGCAAATATGCAGATAATATATCTACAATTATACAATAAAAAACTTCCTGTGCTCTGTTAGTGCTGACAAAATATTTTCTTCTGCAAACATGCAGATAATATATCTACAATTAGACAATAAAAAGCTTCCTGTGCTCTGTTTGTGCTGACAAAATATTAACTGCAAAAAAAAAAAAAAGCCATTGCTTTTAAAGTTTCAAACGAAGTATGAGTTCACCACATCTGCCTCTGACGGGAGCAGATGGCATGTATGATCATTTACAGGAAAAGGAGGAGTGCAACTTCTGCATTATATGCATTTCTGCTTTGTGTGTCAATTACAGGGTGTAAATGTGAATCAGGGGTGTGGTGGAGGGTGGCCAGATGCTGGGGGTTTCATCGGGGCCTGACTCTCAGACGTGGCGTGTCTTCAGAGCCAGGAGGGCGAGGGGGGGGGCTGCGATCTGCAAATACAGATCTACGCTGCAGGGTGACGTTAGTTAGGGGTGAAGTGAGAGGGAATGGCAGATGTGTGGGTTTTGTGGTTTGAGTTTCAGTGTGGTAAGGCTGAGTGAAATCACAGGGCGGAGAGAGGCAGGGGCGACCGGTTTTATTCCTGCAGGTGTGGCACCCAGGCAAGGCACTCGCTGTCCCTTTGTTGACTTATCTCAGAGGTGTGGGCGTCATTGTAACTTTTGAAGGCAGGATTAGAGCTTGACTGATTGAGGTAGATTACACCAACTGAAGCAGTGAAACTCCTTTGCTTTCACTTTGAGTATAGTAATAATAAACAACAGAAAGAAAAACTTACAGCAACAATACCCAGACTTAATGAACACTGTTTTTTCTTTTCTATTACAACATTCAGAAATGTATGCAGATTGTAAAATCCTTTTTTTTCTGCATGTCAAATACAACCTGCATATTTTAAGAAATTGTGACATCACTGCTATGTCTTTAAATTAGAGGACAGCTGCAGTTAGATAAATGTTAACAATAATGAAACACAATGCATAAATTAATAAAAAATGTATAAATAAATTAAATAAAATACAACTCTTTTGGGCAAGGGTCACCATTTTGTACCACTACATTTTTACACAGTAATATGACTCTCCAAAGTGTTACTTTCCAAAGTTTGTAAATTTATTCATATTTGGATTTTTTTGTAACTTGATCCTTTCCACGTGTCATATCGATGTTTGGCTGTTGTCATGGGAACCAGGTTGCAGATTAAACAACTATTTAAATTAGAAGACTGAGAAAATAAACGTGGCTGAGTCGGCTTATTAAGGGCATTCTACAAAACTATACAATGAAGGAATTTTTAGTGGTCTAACAAGTTTAATTTAAAAGAAACTAAGAAGGTTATTAGAGCTAAAAATATAATATGATTTAATACAGAAATGAGCGTAAAGTTTTAAAGTTAAAATAAATAAATGTAATAGGTAATAATTATTTTAATAATTTATATTAAAATAAAAAATAAATATAAGATACATAAAATTCGGCCTTTGGATGGGCTGATGCTAGTTTTGAATGTGTTTTCCTCTACTGTCATTGTGTATTTAAACTTTATGTATCTCTCATCTCTCATAAAATTCTTCTTTACATCTCTCCAACTGTGTAATATTTCAGTAATTTTCAAAGGAGGCGTATGGTCAGAACTGCAGGGCAGGTTATTTTCCCACCCTGAAACAATTTAATTACCATTTAGTCGTTGCCATGGAGACCAGATGATAGGTGTGTTAAATCACAAAATGAAGAAAATTAAATTTTGTCCATTTGTGTTATTGATTGGATGATAAATAAGCACCGTAAACGAATTTGCAATGTAAATTTGATTAGCTTCAAAAATTTGGGGACATGAAAAAAAAAAAAGAAAAAAAAAAAAAAAGATGCCCAATTATGCTTAGAGCCGCAGAGTGGGCCATTTTTACCCCTCATTAAACAACGTCAAATTCTTTCCATTTGGCTGTTTCTATGGAAACGGGGTTGCAGCACAAGCACTTTGTGGTGACTTTGGCTAACAACATAAACAGAATGAATCTTTGTACATCTGGTTTATGGATTATGTTCAACTCATAATTTAGATGTTATTAATCAGAATTAATAATAATTACCTATTGGGTAGCATAGAATCTCTGAACTATAGTTTGATGCTTTTCAGGTGCTGAAATCATGAATAAAATAAAGTCAGTTTGGGAACACTTGGACTTCTGAACATTAAGGAATATTACGACATTTAGACCGGTGATCAAAATCAGTCCACAGAATGATTAAGATAAATATGTGTATTTTCTGCAGATTCTGCCTCTCTGGTCGTTTTAGCAAATATCACAGTATTACTTCAACTCCCTGATCTAAATTTGCCTTTTCCTTATGTCTTCGTCCACCAGGACAAGCTCTACACATCAAACAACTAGTAATAGTTTCTATTTCAGTGAGAAGCATGTGAATTCTCTCACCGAACCAGAAACAAGGCTTGATCAAAAACCAGCACAAGAAAGCTCTTGATACATAAAAAAAAAATTAAATAAATGTAAACGCAATTCCCTGTGTTAAAAAAAATGGCTTTGTGACTGTTCTGCATTCACACGCACACTCACAAATCAAAACAAATGAACAACAGAATAAAGGTTGCTGTTTACGCCACGAAGAAGCTCAAAGAGCCATAAAAAAGGTGCGGAGTCTCGTTAAAAGTGTCAAACCCAATTAGATCTCCCGGCCTGGACTCTTAGACGCTAAGCTGCGATCACGTGCCTGCCTGGGTAAGCATCCGTGTTTACTGTGTTAGTGGTCCAGGCTGAAAGGAGTGCACAGTGAGATTTAAAAGTGTGCATGCAGGGTTAAAGGATGAGATTATAGCCCTGAAGACATGACAGTTAATCTCCACGTGGGGTTGTATATTTACGGCCAGCGGTACGCGTGTTTGTTTGTGGGAGCTGCATGCGGGCTTACGTCTTGGTCTCGTTGGCCTCCTTCTGCATGATGTCCAGGATCATCCGGCAGGCGGACGAGCATCCCTCGGGTGTTGAATGGATGGTGATGGGTTTTTCTGCTGCGCCTGCATTTTCCTTCCGGTGGATGTCCACCCTGAAGGACGGATGCGGAAATCAGATGCCTCACAAATCTATGATAATTTGACTTGGATAAATTGATTATGCTATCTATTTTGGGGGGATAATGGACAATAAAACCAACTTGACAGTAGAAACTTTTTAACTGAGTTAAAAGGCGTACTTGGACTGTGTCTGTTTGGTGACGTTCTTGATGGTCAGGCCTTCTTTCCCGATGATTGCTCCCACAAACTGAGTCGGCACAAGCATCCGCAGCGGGAAGTCCGGCTGTCTGAGACGGGGTGAACCGAAGCCTCCTGACGGACCGGGCTGGGGGGTGCCCTGGTCCCGGGAGGACCGGCCCCCACGCCGCGCTCGGGGAGCCTGGACGGGCGAAGCGCCATCCATGTCCATGATGTACGACACGTTTAGGGAGTAGTCGTCAAACTGGTGTCCTGTCAGCTTCTCGATTGCTCTGAGGGGGGGAAGAGAGGGAGGCAGAAACAGAGAGGAAATGTTGAACTTTGAATGGTCCTATCTATCACTAAAAGAACTTTTACATTCTCATTTACCCAAGCACATACACTTTAATACACAAGTCGAATTTGAAGGCAACTTGGACTGCAGTGCCTTACCCAAGGACACAGTGGCAGGGGGAAGCTGTAATTAAGTCCATAGTTTTTACTATGCCTGCCACGCCCACCCCACGCACTGATTCTATCCAAATTTTACGCCTTGGGTATCACTTGTACACTTTTTTCTTTCACTAAACTTTCCATCAACGTCCTGGAAAGCCTCTTAACATTCAGCTTCGTTACAATAACTTTGTGTGGCTTACACTCCTTAAGGTGTTTGTCAGCGTCTGTCTGGCAGATAACTGTGAAGTCAGAAATCTTTCTTATGAGTGTGTGAACCACACCATAGAGGTTATGTAATATTTCTATTTTTAAAATGTGTTTTTGAAGAGAAATTGTACTCATCAAAATAAAAATAAAAAAATCACATTAAATATTCCCAAGATATTCTTTCTTTCAAATTTTTTGGATTACCTAAAGATTATGAATTTCTATAGAACATAAATTGTTCTCAAGATTTCATGACAAGATGGAAAAAAAGAATTTCGCCAATTTAAATTAATTTTACCTCCAAATCTGACCAAGCTTTGAAATCAGAGTGACATTTGCCAGAATCTACGCAGCAAAGGTGGAGAAAAACATAAAAGTCACACACGTCCGGTCTCTAATTTCTCACAACACTTATAGCGATAGATCACCAAACAAAAAAAAAAAACTTCCAAAGTTGTCCTCTGGAATATATTGCTCTACCAACAAAAAATGTGTTCAGTCTGGCGCCTGATTTCAAAAAGTTAGGTTTCTGAAAAATATGAGCTACAATGATATGGATGACTGAGAGAAAATTGTGTGTTTTAAAAGCCATGACTCCATTGCTATGGGTATTTTTAAAGCACAAATTCTTCCCATTACATGGAAAAAAAACATTATGTGTTTCTGTGCAGATTCTGGATGATGATACATTAATTTAAAACAAAACAAACAGCAATTACATCTAAACACAGTGTGTTCTTCAGATTCAATGAATTTTGATTGATATTGGACAAAGAAACAGCTTAAAAAATCTTGTTCTCAGTATGTAATGGACCCAAAGATTCAACATTAGGATTTCCATTACTTCAGATTTGATCGTGAGTCCGAGGTACAACCTACTGGTAAAACATGACAGCAGCTTAAACCCTCATAGATTTAAATATATGTGGGTACATTTTTAAAGCGACGCTGCAAAATATTGTAAGGTCAATCAAGCATTGCAATTACATCACTCTGTATAAAAGAAGACAAAAATAACGTAGCCACATTGAATGGATGACAGATATGAATAATTTTACAGACTTCAGAGGAACATTTAGCTCCGTCGTTATCTGGTTATCTGCGTAGCTCGAGTGTAAAGAAGACTAAATAGTGAATGAATAAAGCTTTTTGCCCAATTGGCATGAAAAACTGCTAGTGTGATATGAGGTGAACCCTGGAGTCTGCAGGTGTGCGAGGGAATCGACCCAGTTTGACCGTACAGTCAACAAGCATGTTTGAATTTCTTGAGGCAGATCTGCATGGAGTCGTGTTGGGTGAGCTGACTACTGACCCGTCTGCAAATGTATGTTCCCCACAGCCAACGAAAAAGAGAAGCTGCATGGCAGCTATGAGCTGACTTTTTCTTTCTTTCTTGTTTTTTTTTTTTACTTTATTTGTTACTATACATTATGAAAATGAATGCAAAACAGCACTGAGCATGTAACTAATGAATGTTTCTGAATAGGTAAAAAACCACAAAAAAAACAAATAGGGTCTACACCATCCAAATCATAAACATTTTAATTGTATTTCTTTATATTTAGTCCAAATTCAGCAATAATCTTCTGTTCTGGACCAACATTATTGCAATGTTTGTTCCTTCAAACTTTCACCCTTGCAAGTCGGTTGTTTTTTTTTAGTTGGTATAAAAAGTCCTGTAACCTGTGATCCTTCACCATGTCCTCAGTTAAAACAAAAACCAGTACATAAGACAGTTAAATGTACTAAAAACATATTCTGCATGATGTTGCAACTTCCCGTTTAAATGTGTTTACATTTGTATGCATGTTCCTCTAAATATGCTGGCCTTGCTCTTACAATGTACAGTTTGTCAAGCAAAGAATCAATGAACTGCAGTGCTCAAATTTGCAGTTTGTCATCTGTACGTGAGTGTTACTCATAAGTAACATTATTTGTGCTGCTTACACTTTAGCTTCTTCCTTGGTTGCGTATGTAACATTCACCACTGCTGTTTCTGTGTCAGTGTTCACTGTGGGACAAGACAAGAAGAGAGAGAGAGACAGAGAAAAACATGAGATACAGCAAACAATGGAGCACACATGCACATATCAGGTCTTTGTTGTTTTCTGTAGGTGAGTCGGACACGCGTCCATGTTCCCGTGGCGACCCAGAAAGCTGCTTGTCTGTGTGAATCCATTACAGCCATCAGCACGCTGGCTTCTCTCCAAACCCTGCTGCTTCCTCTACAAAACGGAGCTGCTTAACACAAAGGCCTCGCTGTCACTTTCACAAAAACGGATCTGAGTCCGACATAACCGCCCGAACACGGCAGATAATCGCCAATTAACGAAGATGAAGCACACAACAGAGACACACCTTGACTAGATAGGTGGTCAAGGGTTGTTCTGCGAAGACGGAGCAGAGCGGAGTGTGTGAATCCGCAGAGATCACACAAGGTCTGATTCAGAGAAAGATGTTAATTACAGAATCCATTACAAACAGCGACAAACACAATCAGCTTAATCAGGTGATCAGTTTGGATGATGAGCTGATTATTTAACTCAGTTTTAAAGGAAGAAAAGCTGAACCTAAAGCTAAAGCACAGTGTGCGCAGGAGAAAAATCTGATTGTCTCAGTTATTTTGAACGTCCAACAATGTAAAGCACAGCTCTGCCCAAAGGCTTTGTTCAAATACGTTTCTGTTCCTGTTTCCAAACAGACAAGGCTGTAAAGAGGTTTCGGTGCTACACTCCAGATTTACTGAAGTTTTTTGTTTTTAATCTTTGGACTTTTGTTGCATTTTCATTTTTGTGGCGTTCTTGCAGCTGATAAAGCAAACATACGTATAGTGCAGCTTTCACTTACAAATTAGGAAAATGGAGGAACAATAAAACAGTTTAGAGGAAAAAACTATTTTCACTAAATGAGCACTACAACCTCGCTTGACAAAAATGTGCTTTAAGTCACTAATGTCATAGATTCATATCTAAGAGTTTCCATAACATAAGTGTGACTAAAACCATTTTTCAATTTACACAAAAGTTTTACAATGATTAGAGTCTAGGATCTTTTAAATACTAATCATGGTCTTACTATTTTGTTAGAGTATAAATATGTCCCATATTTAATTACCACTCATCAAAAAGAGAAAGACAAGAAAACACAGGAACTTCAAACCTACTTGTTAGCTTCCATGGATCAAGTCAGAAATGTTTCCAGTAAACCATGAAATCATTACTCTGCATTGTGCATCTATGAGTTATGTTAATGAATCACGGTGAGCAATGCCGTCCAGCATTTCTTTGGCAAATCTGCAAAGACGAAGTTGAGCAACACAATAGTTGAATAAACCTAATGATGCAGGATTTCGCAAGTCCTTCATGGCGTGAACTTATTTTAATCTAATCGATTAATTCCAGCTTGTGACATAAAGCACCTGAGGCTTCTCACAAACTCAAATCCAGTTTAGTTTGTTCCACTTAACTCTAAAGGATGTGATTAAGGGAAGAAAAACAAAATCTATAGGATTTACCAGAAATGTCAAAAACTGTGGCGGCTGATACATCTGAAAGTTGTGTGTTTGAAACAAAATTCAGCAAAAACATGGCGCAGTATGTGCAAAACACGTCATCAATTGGTAGATATTGTACAGTTTGCCATGTTTTCAGCTTGAACTCTCCTGATTTATGATCCAAGAATGTAATTTGACTATGTGGGAAATTGTGTTATCTTTGGTATTTTTCAGAATTGACTAAACGAGTCACAACTTACTGTATGGTGTCTCTTTCGATGGCTGCTGGTAAAAGAATGCCAAACATACTGCTTAAACTCGGTTCTTGAAACGTTGTCAGCTGTGTGTCAATACGACATTTATCACCTGAATTTAGGAGGCTTTTTATCCTTGACCCAGATGTAACGATGTCAATAAAATAAATTGCAATACTCGACTAAAGCTGCCAAGTACCAAATAAAAAGTTTAAACCTTCGAAAAGTCTAAAGAATTATTGATCTGGATCCGATTAAAAGATTAAAAGAGAGTCCAGATGTTTGTACTCCAAAAGCAATCACATTTTTTTTTTTCTTTGAGATTTATGTTTGGTATTCTTTTATGTCGTGCACTTATCATTCAGTCTTTTGTAACATTTGACAGCTGGTGATAAATCCTGGCCCATATCCAGCCCAGTGACAACCCAGTCGGAAACTCAAATAACCAACGTTACTCTGATTAGCAAACACAACACACAAGAGCTACCAGGTCACGCTGACAAATCCCCTCAATGTTAAAATGATCTCTTCAAATCTCCGTAATTGTAAGGCCAAATTCTAAAGCTTACATAAAACGCTGAGAGTAGAGAGCTCACATCATTTAACGGCCAAAAACATTGCGAGTCAGTCAAAGTTGAGCCGGGAAGGGTTAAATCCAGTGATGGTGCCTGGCTGGCAGAGAGAGGATACATGGACAGAGTCTGGCACTGTGCTCGTCCCCACAGCCAGCTCCGTCCCGCCACTACACACATATATGGGACTGCTCTAAAAAAAAAAAAACAAATGGTAACCAGAGTGCAGGAAGTGAAGCAGGGAGCAGTGACATAAGGCGGGAAAGCCGGAACAATGAGACGACGAGGTGGCTCCGTTGGTAATTCAGAGTAACCGGTGATGTTTGAAGAGACAACTGGAGGAGGAAATTCCCTGGTGGTTGTTTGGTAGAGAATGAAGCAAACTGTTTTAAAAACTTTAGGCGTAAAATAATTTCTCTGCTGGGTTCTCGTTCAGCACCTGTCATCACAACAGTGGGAGGTAGCTCATCCTGGCTGTTTTAGCACACAGAGAATCCGTCAGTGAGTAAGTGTGTGCCAAGAATTTTTCTTTTTCTCAAGCTTGGATTTTTAGGTGTCTATTTGCCCCCCCCCGCCCCCCCTGCATGCCTGTTCATGTACAAGACAGCAAAATCATCCACACACACGCACACACTCACACACACACACACACACACACACACACACACACACACACACACACACACACACACACACACATGAGCGAGTTCAGAAGCTTCACCACAGGCGCCTGCTGTGCCTTCCCCCCCCCCCCGTTACCACAATGCTGGATCCCAAAAGAGATGCAAAACTCAAACACACAGGCGCATTATTCCTGGATCTCCTCCATGTCTGCCCACTTCAATCCATACGCTAACAGGCCCAGGGGTGGCAGACTTTTCTTATTTAGAGCCTCATCCTGTCTGTGGCCCAAACATTAACGCACAGAGACAGACAAGATGATAAAGACTGAATCATATACAGAAATAGGTTATGTTTAGATAATGGATGTGTGCGGTGATGATAATGAGGAAGCAGAGTCACGCAGGGGGGGGTCGTGACTCACTGGGGGGTCTGGGTGTTCTTGCGTGTGTCACTAAAAAGACACACATGTATCAAACAGTTGGAGAAGGATGAAGGATGAATACAAAACGCGTGATGATCAAGGAGTTGGGTTCTGTACCTTGCTCCACGTTCTCTACAGTACCATGCTGAGCAAGAAGGCCATCCAAAACCTGAGGGGAGAGAGCAGAGTTCATGTCAGAGGCATAAATACACAGAGCAGGACAAGAACAGAGTTTTTCGGGGGCAATTTTTAAACGACAACGTCCAAAAGAAAATGATAGAGTAAATTCTTAAAGATAGTATAATGGTTCCCTTCCCACTAATTAGAGCACAGCGTCCTGGATTAGAGTAAAGTTTTGTTGATGAATTAGACATCAGATACATCAGCTTTACATCTTAAATTGTATTAGGAGTCTGCAAAACAGTTGATAATTAAACAATAAAAAAGCAAAGTTACTTTTTAAAAAATGTCTGAACAAATAAGAAAAAAAGTAAAGAAAGAAGCTAATATTTTTGCAGAAAGTACATGAGCTTTTATTTTTGTCATCATTGGGTTAATTCTAGAAGATAGTTGTGCATTAAGGTATGCTTCTAAACAGTAAGTAATAATCCAGATTGAATTTTTCAGGTTGGTTGCCAGAGTGATTCCTGCCTCTCTTGGGGGCGACGCGTGCCAGACATCACCTCACATTTTATCATAGACAAAAGCACATTTTTACAAGACACAAAAAAAAAAAAACCATCAGTATAATGATGATCAATATTTTGATCCATAAAGAGAACAATTTCTAACATTTTATGAAGCAAATTCTAACCAAATCCAGACCTTTGACAACTTTTAACCTAAAAAGTTATTGTTAACTAAATCACGTCTCATCTATGAAGGATGACTGTACTGCTTCTACTTGTGTAAAAAACAACTGAAATAAATTCTGTGTGAGCTTTTATGTAATTAACTGTAAGGACTCTTATATTTAAATTGGAAACAAACTTGCGTGTTGACAAAAATGTTTTACAATTTATTGTAAGACATGTTTAAAACCGCAGCTCTAAGTTAACACTGCCAGAGGTCGTTGAGGTCCATCACAGATGCTGCCATGATATTGTTTCAACAGCAATACAACCTGAAGTGAAATCATTCATAGAATAATGCATCATTCTGGCATTTTTATACCTCGGCATGTTTGTTCACCTTGACTTGAGTTGCCCGAACTCTTTACTAAATAATGAATGGAGATCATTTCTTCAAGCAAGTAAAAGCGGGAACGGATAGTGCATAGTTCATTTTTAATTAACAAAATTTCATTGAATGCGGGAAAAAATTAAAGTTTCCCTCCACTGGAAGGACAAATACATTATTGATGTAGAGAAACTTTAGCGAGTACGTTGTAAGGCCCTTACAAGCACTCTTCCTGATTTTCCCTCATTAGTTTCCCTCGATATTGGAGTTGTGAACCCTCTGGAAAGTTGTTTTCATGTAATTTACATATGAATGCTTTTCTACACTAATGTATTTTTGTGTTGTGACTGATTTTTTTATAATTAACGCAATCATTTAATCAGTACTAACACCGTGTTGATTTACTCTGCTGTTCAAAGTTAAACATGCACCCATTTTCTAATCAAAAAACGGGGGGGGGGGGGGGGGGGGAACACACCAGTGTGTGAAACAATTTTTGACCAATTTTGCAAACATCGTTTGGGGAAATTAGTTTATAACTTTTTATAAAATACTAATTGGCTTTAAAAACTTGCATGGTTTCCACAGGAACTATACCTTTCACCATAAAGACATGCAGTGCAGTCTTGTTCTAATGAGGAAGGTCGTTACAGTCATGCTCTCATGTGTGTATCCCCAAATACCATTTAGACATATTTCTATTTGGTGGTCGACTTTTGCAGAAGATTGCTGTCCTTTGCTTTAAAAGGACTGGATTGGGTCAAGCGTCTTTTGTCAAATAAGGATGCACCGAACGTTCAGCAGGTTAATGAAACTTGTGGATTCTTAGATTGATAGGCTGATTTGGTGAGTGGCACTTTAGAGTTTCAAAACTGTGTACTTGTTAATAGAATGACTTATCGATGGTAGTTTTCATTTATTTCTTTGTCACGCTATTTCAAATATTTAAAATGAAACCAGAGAAAGTGAAAGAGTAAAAGTCTACATAAAGGAAACATGACCCCTGTTGTGTATTTTGCATAAATATTGAGCTGGAATGTGCATAATTTACAATGAGTTACAGTGAGTCCATTACTTTTTGTACTTTTTGTAATAATCATTTATTTTTCCACCAATTATGACTATTATATATTTAAATAAGTAAAGTACATAAGTATGGGATGCAAGCATAATGTAGACAATTCAAAAAAATAATTTTTAAAATTATTTTAGAAAATTCTCAAACATGCTGAACCCTCTTAAAGTGTGTTTTAAATTAAGTGCTTGCAGAAAAAGAAACAAAGGTTCATGTTTGTTTGTTTTTTTTGTTAGTTTAGTTGTTTTTTTTTTAGGTGTTCGGAGTTTGTATTTTTTATTTTTCAGATGAATACCTTTGTCTAAATATCTGAAGCATTTTAATTTAAAACTCTGCATACCAGAGAAGTTTTGGAGAATATCAATGCTTTTAATTGTCTGTTTTACAATGAATACAAACTCAAAATTCAACCAGAAAATAGAAATATATTGGTCAAAGTTAGAATAAACGGGTCAGAAATTAATTAAGGCGATTGACATAATTGTCGGGAAAGACAAAACAACAACCAGGTTAGCTGCAGCTTAACTCTTTAAACAGTGTTGAGGCGTTGTACACAGAAATATACCAGGAAAGGTCTCAGGTCTCAAAATATGGCAAGGGAAAAAACTCTTAAAATAGTCCATCAAATTCAATATAATGCCAGATGAGATGCTAGAAAGGGTCCAAAATGACTGCAGTTCCCTCCAGATAAATGGAGAACAATGCAGTGATGCAACAGATCCTGTGCGCTGCTGACAAGCAAACGGAAAGAAATCTAATATTCTCTTTCCTGGCTTAATAAAAGCATAGCTAATAAATAATCAGCTAATACCAAGTTGAAATAGCCGCAGTGTCTCTGAGCAACTGAGTTGCAGATGCCGCGGCTAAGTGAGAGAGTGTACATCTGGTCGGAAATTAGGATTTCTGCTTTGCAACTGACAGTTTTATGTTTATGAAAACAAAATGAAACCTTTGTCTCTGTTGATGCCGAAAAAAGCGGCTCTTTGGCAAAACTAAATGGGCTTTGGTTCCAATACTGAGAACCGTTCAAACAGATGTAAATAAGTCATTATGTTTGCCTCTATTTTCACAATTTTCAGCTCTCATAAAGCAAACCATACAATCCTTTCGGTGAAAATTTCTGCAGTAATTAAAAAGGTAAATGAAATCTATTCATCCTGGATTAAATGAAGATCTGAGTTTTTGCATAAGTCACAGACTTTTATGCCTTTTTTAAATGAATTTATAAGCTTAGATTACTTTTAGGCCAAATAGTTTAAATTTTGTTCTTACACAGGTCTAAATGAGGCCTGCATGTAGACTTAACACTGATTTATGTTGAAATGTATTTAACAATCAGGCATTGCTTTGAAGGATTGTAAGAGTCAAGATGTTATATTATATTAGCAGCAGCGGGATTATGATCTATTAAACACAAAACATTTTTCTCTTAAATTCTTAAAAGTACTTTTTAAATTCATTTAAATGTTTTGAGTTTCTCTGTAGATAACGCAGAGACATGAACACAGAGAACTTGGACACAGATGTTGACACAACGACGCAGTGTCATCGCCACGGTAACAAACACTGACCGAAACGCGTGCTCACAAACACTTCGGCCCAAACTACAAAGGCCGGTGACTCATTGTCAGGAAACTGGTTTATGTGCCGCCTGTTGCTGTTCAACGGGGCATCACCGTCTCTCACACACTGACACACACACACACACACACACCTACACACACACACACACACACACAAACAGAGATAGAAAACAACTGACCTCCCACTGCAGATGAGGGGGAATGTTCCGGATCTGGATCTTCCGACTCCTGCAGAGATGAGAGACACAGACGGAGTGGATTTAAAGGACCTGAACCACAAACTCACACACTTTTACAGTCATCGGTTTACAGTAAAACCAGCTGCCACTTTATTTATAGTATATTTATAAACAGGTTTATCGTAACAGCGACTGAGGAGGAAATCTATTAATTCACAATCAGACCTTATTTCTAGATGTACACATCAGTCACCAATGGGAAGAAGACCCAATGTTCAATATCACCAGTCAAGACCTGATCCAGACGTGCTGAGGGAAAGTGTGGCTACGGTTAGTCATTTCTGATAATATCATCCGAAGAACACGAGGAAACCTAATTATTAGACATCTTCATTCATTAATTAATGAATGAAATTTTAATAAAGAGCAAGAGTCTCTCCAGAAAGTTTTGTAGAGTGTGGTAAGAAGGGGACAACAAAACCAAAACCCAGAACAAAATTTCAGGAGTTTAATCAGTTGTGTTTATTCCCCATAAGATTGGTTTAAGCAAGATAAACATAAAATGATAATAGTAAACTAATAATAAAATATTTTTTTCAAGTGAAATCAGTTTGTTATAACATGCTTTTCTTTAGTCCCTGTAAAATTGTGTCCATGGTTTTAAAATATCTCCAACTTATTCAGGTAGATATGAAATCCTTTATGTATTAGAGGGCTTACAGTGAATGAAAGAAGCACTATTATTGACTTTTCTTTAGCATTATTATTATTATTATTATTATTATTATTATTATTATTATTATTATTAGTATTATTATTATTATTATTATTATTATTATAGCATACTTAATTATATTAAAAGTAACATTAATTTAAGCAAGTAAATTATATCACATTATTTATTGTATTATATATTTAGATAAATAATTACTATTCTGATAAATTGTGAAGGAAATAAAAAAGCAATAAATATTATTATATTAATGATGAATATTCATATTAATGATAAATAATAACATCACCCTTATTATTATTGTTATTATTATTATTGTTATTATTATTATTATTATTATTATTATTATTATTATTATTATTATTATCTAGTCATAAAAATATTTATATAAATCCATCTGACAGGTGTACTAGTCAAAATATTGGGGGTGGTTATAATTATTGCTTTAAAAAGTAAATTAAATGATCATGATTACCTTCAGACAAAATTTGAATAAATTTTAGATTTAAACCTCTATTGATATTTTGATACAACATTTCAAGCCAAAACTTCAAGCTTAGATAATTTTTTCACGACTACAACCATTAAATATTAATAATATATATAAAAACAAATCCATTTGTTTTGGCCAATGTAGATACATGAGTTTAATAATTGTCTATGTTCTCATCACACTCAGAATGATTAGAAAAGACACAAGGGGGAAAAAATCAGTCCCTGTTTAGAGTAAAATGAAGGGTTGTCTGCATCCTCGGTGACCTAATCAGAGCCGTTTTTGGCTTTGAATTAATCATCAAGAATAAGAGACACAAAATCCAACCTCAGACATAAACAAGTCAACAGGAATTTGATTTATTTCCTTCAGTTTAGTTGATTTAAACGGCGAAGATGCTTAAACCTGAGTTTCAGATCTGATGAGCTCTAAATCTTTAACAACTTAATCAGAATATTTAGGAGCCAGGTCCCACTCTGCTCATTTTAGGATCCAGGGTTTCCACGCTGTCTCTCTGCCTTCAGCGAGTCTTTCAGCTCAAAAAAGCAAAGCCACACAAACCACCCGTGCCCACAAGCTGTTAACAACAGCATTAACGTGAGAGAGTGCGGTGCAGCACTGCCCTGACCGCGCAGCTAACTTACTCTGAAAAGACATTTTTAAAAAGCATATCAAGCATTTAACTCAAGAGTATAACTGGAGGAGAGACAGAAATGAATGAAATGCAGGAATTTTCAGACGCAAATTTCGTATTTTCTCAAAAAGCAAAAGAGCAAAAAAAAAAAAAAACAAAAACAAAAAAAAACACCCTTGGCTCTGGATTTGTCTTCTTGCAGCGAGTGAACAGAATCCCGTTGGCAGCTGGACAGAAAGACACGTCTCTAACTGTGTTGCTCAAGGGCAGAAACAGAAGGAGCAGACTCTTTAGACAGCCATCCAAGCTTTCAGTAAAACAACAGAGCATATTGTATAAAAGTCAAACTTTATAAAATGCAACAAACATAATCTTAAACAAGCTTACATGACATAAAGTATAACACTACAGACGAATACAGTCGTAGATCAACCTTATAAATCTCATGACTATCACTGTCCTCTAATTTTGGGGCTTTTAATAATTTCTTTGAACTGTATTTCCTGTGGAATACAGGAATTGGACACATACATTTTAATCTCTTTTAAATTTTCCCTAATCCACATAAAAGCTTAATTACACATACAAGTTCAAAGCAATGCATACGCAGCCACTAATATTTGGTTAAAAACCCCTGAGCAAAAGACACCTGGACCACCCGCTACGTTTCCTTCCAGGTTTCTGTCAGATTTATTCATACAGACTTAAATATATTTAAGTTTTATGTCTTTTAATTTAGCAAGGAGTTCAAGGAAAAGTCTCCTGAAGTCATTTTTAAATAACTACAGGTATGATAATTACTACTTCAATAAGTTATATGTATGTACATGTCATTCAAAGATCACAATGAGAAAAGGATGGCTTGAAGAGTCGCATCTGTGAACACTGTACCAACTGTCAAGCATGGTGGTGGTAGCATCATCCTATGGGACTGTTTCACTGCCAGTGCAGGTGCTTTCAACAAAAAGTATGCAAAAGTTAGAAGGTAGAGTAACTTCAGATTTATTAGCTAGACAGAAACTATTAGCCAGTTTTCTCGAGCACAAATCATAAACAATTTTAAAATGGTTAAAAAAAAAAGGTGAAAATTAAGCTTTTAATGGTTTTGCTAAACCTCAGACCTCAACACTTCTTGAAAATTTGGGGAATCTGTTTTAAAAGTCGAGTTCACGTACGATACACTTTTAAAAAGTTTAATCTTTTTCTGATCAGGGCACATCAAACATAACCGTTACCGAGTCACAACTCTTTCAGTACGCTGTTAACTGAGAAAGTAAAACTCAAAGTTTTCAGAATCAGTGATGTTTAAAAATGTACACAAATATACAAAAAACTATTTCAAAATAAAATGTATTTTCTATTGTTTGTGGATGATGCCTGATTTGGAAATGTTGGCTTCCTTTTGGAGAGAGATCTACCTTTACTTGAAGACATGGCCACAATAATGTTGACCATGCTAACTGCACTAATCAGAACACTAAAAAAAAGAAAAAGTAAGTTTAAAATGTCAGTTTCGACTGCTCTGAATGATCAAAACCCAATTTTAAATCAATTATTCTCTCACATAGTGGCTTGACGTTGGATCAGATTGATATCAGAAGATCAAATTTAACAAAAAAACTGATCGGAAATTGTCCACAAACGTCCGAGTAGGTTTAAGTATCTTGAATTAGAATACATTCAAATTTGTGCTCCTAATTCTTGGTTTTGAAAATGGCTGATGCTATAAATTACATCATCTTGAAAATAAAACTCTCCATCAAATCATTAAAACCTAAAAAAGTATTGCCTTCGTGCCTTGGTAAGCTTGGTAAGTCTGAGCAAACTTTTCTCTGGAACAGGAAGTTAACCTGGCTGTGCACAGAATATCGCAAACCCAAAAATTGCAACAGTGATGTCGGTCAAGTGTGTGTTTTATTCAGCGATAAACAGCAACAAAGAAAAAAAAAAAAAATCAAGAAAATCAAAACAAACAAGCCAACATTTCCCAGAGGATCGCACCACACTGCAGCCTGAAGGCTTTCTGTCACTGATGGAGGTTTAAAGCAAGAGGCTTGATGAAAGAGCTCTTTTGGCAGCCGATGTCCAAACACGGGCAAAACACATCACCTATTCCGACGTAGTAAACAACCACATGGCAAGCAAAAAGCTGCCAATTGCTAAAAAGTGTTTATGGCCAAGTTGAAACCTCTGAACAGCCCAAAGGCTGGCGTCCCTGAGCTGCCTCCGATGGAAACTAAAAGCTCCTTTCATTCAGTGTTGTCTGTATGAATATCCTGCGATATCCAAGGCCCAGTCCTCTATTGTGTTTCTGCCAAATAATTATGCCGCCTGTAATCTTGATGCAGAACAAGATGCCACACCACACACTGCAGCATCCTTTGCAACTTTTTCTATCCTCTTTTGTGGGATTTAAAATGAAGTTTTTCTCCATAAAACCAAATTACTCTGGAATCTTTAGCTGTGCTTACTTCAAAATAGTGACCTTGCTTTTTTGTTGTTTTTTAAGATTGACTTGCTTGCCTGTCACTCTCACATGAAGGCGAAAGCTCTCTGAAGAGGCATGTTGCGGAAAATATTACAGCACCTCCTAACAATCCTTTAATGTCTCATTTTCAGCATATTTGTGGCCACCGGCTGACCAGAGGTCCACCGCTCTCTGTCTTTCCATGTGTCTCCGGAGTAGGGAGCGGCTCACACTACATGCCATCCTGCCACATCTGCTGTTCCCTCCCTGCAGCCTTCAGGGTCCTCTGCAGACATCAGCTGTTTGTGCAGAACTCATATGAGCTGCTTCATAACCAGGGAGGAGTCAGGTGTCTGCTATAACATCCCGTTTGTTTGGATTCAAGCGAGAACTCGGCGCATTCTCTTAGCTTCTTTAGAAAAATCCTGAAATTTAGCTGTGGCAGAAGACACGGGCTCAGGTTGATGTTATTTAAGGTTTGTTGAAGCTGCCTGCAGCTGGTTTGAAACAGTCTGCCAAGAAAAAAAAAGGAGGAAAAAATGTCTTGATTTGTGGCTTTAAATATCTGAGGGTGGTCGTTTTTATTTGAAAAGCTAATATTTACTGCATCCACACCTGAAAATAGTCAGAAATTGGGCTGTCAAAGGAATTTTAAAAGGACAGTTTTTGATTTTTAGATATGTGATGTCGACGACAAGAAGTCTAACTGTTGTTGTTTTTTAACAATTATATTTATATTCAAATATAAAGAGAGGGCTCTTGAGCCTGATGCTACGTTTGAGACTTATATTCTTGAAAAACAAAATGAGATTTTCTGTGAGTTATAGACCTACTGTGTCGAAGGACTTGGCTAATAAAGAAATCCATCGAACTTGCCAACTTACAAAAGCTTTGAAGAAGCATTCAACGTTTTAAAATAATATATTAAGGACCTTGTTGAAAATGTATGGACGTTTTATTTGAATTAACCTGACATTTGAAAATAAAGTAGGAAGAAAATGCATATTTGAACTTGTCAAAACCAAGGACATTTCATACAAATACACCAGTATTGCTATGATATTCCTTAATAACATGCATACAGCATATCACTCACTCCAGAGGAACTGAAGCACCAACCCCTACACGCGCTGTGCATTCATCCATCACCTGATCAGATGATTTATAGCAGCCTGGTCTGCTGGAACCACATTTTGTGTCCCAGAGCACAACTATGTTGTAGCAACACAACTGAGCAAAGGGACATAAGATGTGGTTAGTTTCTATATTGTGTAAATACATTAGATGTGGTACTGGAAGTAGCTCCTTGCTGTCTGCCTATGAAAATACAGAATGTTTATTTTTATGTGTCACAATGGTGAACATGATTCCAGTTTGTTCCAGTAAATTCTCATTCATACTCATCAAACCCAAAAGTTTCCCATTTGGACTATTTCTAAATTTCCACATCCTAACTTTCCATTAAATGATTTCTATAAAGTTGAACCTTCGTTGTGAATTTTCCCGTCCTTTGTGTGCAAGTCTAAGGCGGCGTATTCACGGACTAGATTCAAACAGTTTGTCATGTCTATGAGACGACGCAATGGGATAACGTTTAGTTAATGACAATAATGTCTGTAGCTAATGACGCTAATATCTGCTCCACAGTTTCTTATCAGCATGAATTTAAAGTGAGTATTACAATCCGGTGTACATTTGATTGTCGAGTTGAAAATCTGATAAACTTAGACTACTCCAACCTAAGCTGGATACATCTGCTGTACACTGAACTAGAATTTCTTAAATCCACAGTTTAGGTTTGATGAAAGCTTTATTCAAAGTATGAAAATACTAGAAAAGGCATATTTGGGAGAACAAGCACAAATACTGCAATATATGGCCTGATTAAGCACAGACACCAGTTGTTTAAACTGATTAAAATCTTTAAAACACTGTTTGTGGCTTGTGAAAAGTTTTACTCAATTTGTGAAAACAAAATCTGTGTTATTTGGTTTTTCAAAAAATGCCAATAAAAATATTTCTGGACCCAACCAATATAGAGTTAGATTTAATAATTTAATAAAGATGGTAAAAGGTTGTTTTGTTTTGTTTTTTTACAGCAGGTAAGATATTCTATCGTTCTAATATTTTATTAGAACTTTTAAAAAAATAATAATGAACTATCCTTTTAATCCCTTAGCAGGTAGACAAAGATATTTGGCTTTTATCAGTACAACCTGCAGATGGTTCTCACAAAATTACCCATCCTTTCATTTTCTCCTGCTGCAAAGACAGGAAACCCAGACCTCACACTTCAGTTCCTTCTAGAGGATTCAAAGTTTGTCCCAGGCCAGGTGGGACATATGGTCCGTCAATGAGTTCAGGATTGTTGGGTCTCCTCTCGGTAGGACTTGTCCAGAAAACGTACAAAGAGACGCGATCTACCCAAACCACCTTAGGTGACTCCGTCACACGTAGAGGAGCACCGTCTCTTCTCCGGTGTCTCTCAGGCTGACCCCAGCCGTCCTACAGGGATACCACATTTTAGTCGCTTGCATGAAGGATGCTGTCCTTTCTGTCATGATTCAGACTTCATCACTCCAGCTAAGAGTAAAAACATTGACAAACTAGTAAAGCGAGTTTTTGCCAGGAGTCTTGATTACAAAGTTATCTGACAATAACTTCATTTCAAGAGTATTTTTCACTCTTATGTTGACATTAGATGGGCTAGACTCTACATGCCTGCCTCCTAAACATGTATTGTCTCAAAAGTGTAAGGAACCCTGTCTTGATTACGTCTTCTTAGTTTAGTTGTGTGAATCATCATCAAGTCGGCCTTTGTGTGGGAAGCCTCGTCTTTCCCTCTGCTTTTGTCAGGTCTTCTATTCACATTGTCCATCTTGTTCCTTTAGCTCCTCTCCTGTTTCACCAGCCTTGTTATTCCCATGGATTTGTGTTCAGATTTCATCTGAATTAAGTTTCTGGGTAAGTTTTTATTCTGTTTGACACACCCACTCCCTCCCTCTCTCTCTCTCTTTCTACAATGTCTTAAAGAAAGTCTGACTTCTGTTTAACCTGTGACGACCTTAACAAGAAAAAACAGGATTAAGCCCAATTGATTGATCAATGGGCATCACTAAAGTAAACTTTTGTTCTCGCTTGTACTAAAATGATGCATTTCCACCAATCATGAGACACACTAGCATCTTGACAGTACTCATTAATTCACAATCAAAGCATTTGAAATGTTATTTGCTCTAAAGAAGGTAAAGTAAATTTAGCCAATGTACTTAAGGCACCGAATCCTACAATGCGAATGGAAGTAAAGCCTAAAAGAACCGCTGATTATATTAGTGTCCCAGCAAAAGATGTGATAGTTTACATTATGATTATTGTTTAAGAATACATTTTACATTTGGACGGCACATTAAGGCCACTGAAAGCAAAACATTATACCAATAATAAAAAGGCTTGTGTATAAAGGCAAATGAAAACGGACTGAAGAAGGAAAATGGGTTTTTCTTTTCTTCTTTTCTTTTTTTATAAAAAAGAGCCTCTTTTCCCTGTAAAGAAAATTATATTTTGCAACCAAATTTAAGAATAAGAAAATACTCTGAATTTTAGACGTAAATCATAACAAAAATAAATAAATAAAAAAAAAGAGATTATAGCAAATTGCTACTCTGGGAGACCATTTGATTTCCACAAGAATTACAGGACCATTTTCACCAAAAGGACTTATTTTTATCAGGCTCCAACATACCAAAGTCAGGCCTGATCCAGCCTCCTGTTCTAGCAGCTTTTAGAAACTTCTGTTTGCTGACCTTTGACCTACCCCTGCTTCTGTGCTTCTCCTGTTTGGTTTTGGCTAAACTTTACACATAGTGGTGTGATGTTTGGTCTTTCCCAGTGCGACTTACCAAACAATTAATACTGATGTTCAGATTTCTACTGCCTGTAAAGGTTTTCTTTATCCTTCCAAGGAGATGCAGTATTGTGGATTTTTACTTTAAGGGCCTTTCTGCATCAGTTTCGTTCTGTCTTAAGGCATACTTCCCGGTCTGTTTGCTTCTCCCACTGACTGTGTCATTAATTTCATCATCTATTGCTGCCCAAAAAGCCAGTCCTTCTGCAGATAATTGTTTGGTGCCCAGATATTTTTATTTTTTTAATTTCTTTTAATTGTTCAAGCTAATAAAGCCTGCCATAAAACTGTCTCTGTGCAGGTAACAACAAGTACATAACAGCTAAAGGAGCTCACAAGTTAAACCATAAACAGAGAAGTTCCAAGACAACAACAACAACAACAACAACAAAATAAAAAATAATAACCCTGGTTTAAATGAAAATTCCTGGTCAGGAGGACCAGCAAAACCTCCAAAAATTAAAAATATGACCAGCTGCACAACCAGGCGCAGACAGACTTATGAAGAAAAGTTTTGCATTGCAGTGTTGCACACAAAATATATTGCAATGGATGAAGAATCTTGGTCTTTAAAAACAATCAATGGCAAATAGAGAGCCGATGCAAAAGTGTTGCTATGTAAAAAAAAAAAAAAAAAAGATAAACATAATTCAAATAAACTGTTGTAGCTTCACATTTTATCAAATGCAACACAGGTGACTCTGCTGCTTATTTGACTTGCTGATAATTCTCAAAGGTTCTCCAGACTCAAATTAGCTTCACTGATGCCTACAAGCTGCAGGTTGAAACAGGCATAAACTGGAATAACTGTTCAAAAATGATGAATTATTTTACACGTGTTTATTTCAAATGTTTGTTTTGATGTTCTAATGCAGTGAAACCATGTTTTTTTCTGTGTTTATTTTTATTTTTTTACACACTGCCTCCTTACTGTGCGAATGTCATACCTGACATGCTTCTAACAAGACTTCTGTCATTAAAAACTCCCTGTTGCATAACAATACAGCGTCAGAGGTTGCTGCGGAAGAAAGCAATCAAAGTTTCTCCGATGCGCTCGTCATTAAGCCTAACGAGGCCTTCAGCAGCACTGTTTGCCCCTGCTCTTGTGTCTGGACGTCAGAGACGCCTCGTAAAGCATGCCAGCCTGCACGCAGCAGGGGAGCCTCTCTGTGGCTGACTGAAAGGCCTTCCCAAATGGCCTTTCAGTCAAGCTCTTACAGAGTAAAAACTCCACAAACATTTCATCCCCGCAGCCGGAAAGCTCCCGCCTAATTCACTTGAGTGATAAAGCCTGTTTTCCTCCATTTACCTGTCATTTCTTCTCTCCTGCCTCCATTTGGCTGTCAACATTCGGATGTGTTGTTTTTCGCTGCGATCAACTTCAATTACAAAAAGACCAACCATTGTTTCACACACATATAAGAGCAAATTTGCTGCTTAACGCTTAAGAAGATTAAATTTGAATAAAATAAGATTTTTTTTTTTTTTTCATCTGAAATGTGATGGACTGGCCGTTGACTTAACTTTACTGCAACTTCTCGCCAGTCCCAGAAAAAAAGAAACTGAACTGAGTGGAATGTGATCTGTCCACCATAAGTGATATTATACAGATAAATTATAACTGAACACAACTGCGCTCATAAATCATCGCGGTGGGGGGAGGATGTGATTATGCACCTATTTCATGATCGTATTACCAATGCCGTCTGCACACACAGTAAGCAACACTAATTTCTCTGCTCCTTTTATAACTGCAGTGCAGCCCTAAGTGCAGCATAATGTGATCATCTTAATGACCAGCTGCATTTACACCTACTACTGCATGTATGTGAGCTAGTATCTCTCATATGTCTTTTGTGTGGCTCAATCTATCAAAGCAAGCCTCCGAGTGTAACGTAGCACACGATACGACTCAGGTAGGTCCAGGAAAATAAGGGGGTGGTCCTTTTTACACCAACAACAGAATCGTCTAATCTCAATTAACCCAATTTCTGGTTTGGCCCTTAAGCTCTTAAGCGTCTAAACGCTCTGAAATCCCAAAGAGGCAGCAACAAGTCAACAATATTTAGGAGGAGACCCCTTCATTGCAGAGGATATCCTGCATATATCCTGGTCTCAGTCTCTGGTGGCTCTCCCACCGTGTCCTCTCCGGATTAAGACTGAGGACAGTCCATTTCCGGGCAGCACTCTTAAGTGCTTCTCCGAGACCTGGGTAGTTGTTGTGGAGCAGAGATAAAAGGATTTGTATGAGGGAAGTGCTTAAATGTCGTCCTTCAGCTCCTGAGATGTCCTGCAGCACAACGAGAAACCAAATTCTGATGCAGCGAGTAACAAATAAGAAACACAGTGTGGGGATTTCTTTCGATTCTGCGCATGTCTGTCAACATTTTTATCTTGGCATGTAGAAACTGAGCTTTTTTTCTGGAAACAGAAAAAAAAATAACACTGCACTGTTTTTGCAGTTGAATTGCGTAGATTGTTGCTGATTTATTCTCACTTAATTTCCAAAAGTAATTTCCATAAGAACTTTGGAAAATGAGGCGTTTTGCTTTCTCTAAAAAAGAAAGAAACAAGACCTAGGTCAAACATGAGGCTTTTTTTTTAGCATCCAAACACCTTCGTTCCTATGAATTAATTTATTTTCTCTATTTCAAGTAATCAGATATTTTGAATCCAAATAATCCACAAAGCTCTGTGCTTACCTTTCAGAGAGACAGGGGCATTTCATTAAAGTTAAATCTTCAAATAGCTAGTAATACGTTCATTCTCAACTTACTTAATGACTTTGCTTCACACTGCTAAGGTATTATAAAGCCTTGTAATATTGAAATTACTATATATTTCAATATAATCATTCTGTTTACAAATTAATTATCATTCTTGTGATTCTGAGAATAAGAATGACTAATTGCTACAGTACATGACCCAAAGTTTTAATGTATTATTATCTCTACATTGTTTAGGGCAGGGGTGGGCTTCAGGCCTCGAGGGCCGAGGTCCTGCAACTTTTAGATGTTTAACACACCTGAATCAAATAATGAGGTCATTAGCAGGACAGGACTCTGGAGAAGCTGACTCCACTTAGGAGGTGATTCGGCTATTCCATTGGAATATGTTGGACCAGGGAGACGAGCTGCAGGACCAGGATTGTCCACCCCTGGTCTGGGGCCTAGGAGATTAGTTGTATTAGGCTGGTTTGAGCTGGTATTTAATTCAAACTGAATGAAAACATTGTTCAAAAATATTATGCTATCACAGCAAATCAAAACAGCAAAAATCGTTTACAGAATCCTACAACGGCCCTCAAAAGTGTCCACGACCTTGTTAAATTGCCAGATTGCTTTGAATAAAATACAGTATAATTTTATATAAATCCTGTACAGCTGCACTGAAAAACAAACAAATCTATTTGCATAAAGGTGTGCGAGCTTTGACAAATACTTTGCTGTTTCATTCCAGCAGTCAGTCTTCTTTTGATCACATCTCCCATCGGTTCAGCTATCCTGATTGAATCTTTCTGACCTGTGCTCGTTTAAATCTTTTGGCAAAAGCCATTATTTGCTAAGCACCGTATTTCTAAAGGAACGCCGAGATCTCATCGTATAAATGTAAACGTCAAAGGTGTAAAACTTTCCGCGGGTCTATTTACATATCAAAGCTCAATGAAGACAGTCATACTTGGACAAAGTACGGGACAAAAGTGATGGTAAAAATGGGAAAAGACAAGATGATGTGTTGTTCAGTGATAGTGAAATGACCTACTGAGTGCTACCAAGACATGGACATCCCCGTCTCTCTTCAAGACATTTTCGAAGCCCCAGCATCTCCTACCCTAGCACCAACGCTTTGTGTCCCTCCTCCCTCTGCTGCGCTGTCATCCTGTCAACTCTGACAGAACCCAATAGTGGTCTTCCTTCAAAGCTGATTATTGTTAGCCTTCACATTACTGCATTATTAAATCCTCATTTGTGATCCCAAATGGATAAACGTAAACAAGGCAGAAATTGGTCTTGCAGAGAGGCAGATAGCAACACCGAAGAAGCTGCAGGAATTTCCATCAAGGGCTGGTCGAATCCAACATGAGACAGACTTCAGTTTAGCAGAACCAGCGCATCCAAGAATAACATGCAACCTGTTCACTTAAGATTATCAGTGGATGGAGAGCTGGGGTCCGTTTCAGAAAGCACGTTTTGTGCCTGAACTCTGCTTTTGGTGAGACTTGGGTTTTTCTGTTTATTTATTTGTCTGCTTTAGGCTTTGTCAAAATGAAATTACCAATAAATGTTATAGATAGCATTAACATAACTGTAATAATCCACATTCAGACAATTCTGGTAACAGCAGTGAGGAATTTTGCTATTCTATTTCAGAAAATAATACATTTAGTTTAAAATAAATATTTAATATTGTGACAAAAAGACTTTAAATTCAAGCAACATTGTTATACAAAGTTGCATGTTGGTTAGGAAATTAAGAATTAATTTTTGATGGCAAAAATTTACTTTTGTCAATATATAATAACATCTATTTACATCGAAGCCTTTAGTTTTTCCATTAAAAAAATATTAGTGATACTTTCCCCTTTAAGTTGAATAAATATTAACACACAGTGAATCTGCTCTCCTTCCCTAACCACATCTTACACATTTCACACTCTGCGTCGCAGAGTGAACAAAGCTGCTGCTCCGTGGCGTTGCTAAACGTTTTATCTCAGCGTGTAGCGCTGAGGTGCCTGTTTCTGTTTCACTCCCAGACCTCAGTGGTCGAGGGCTCATCAGGATTCAGCAGGTTCACCTGCCCGTCTCTTACTTCACTCGATAGTGTGCGGTGTGGCTGCTCAGCAGGGAAACGCATGCTTCTCTAATGTGAGCCGCAGCCTTCCTGTTGACATATGTCTCCTCTTGCTATCCTCACTTGCTCAGCTGGCTAATAAAAAAAATGTAAATACAGAAACCCGAAGCAGTGTTTTTTGGGGGGGTTTTTTCATGTTACGTGACCTAGAGCGATGATTTAAGTCTAATATAGTGCATTGGAGTATAGAGAACAATATTTTATATTTTCTGAATAGATTTAAGCAGGTAATGCTCCAGTTAAACATGTTACAGAACCGCAGATATTAGGTATTTTATTTTACATGGCAAAAACTTGGATGTTTATACTACACAATGATGATTCTTTTTACCCCCCAAAAAAATTAAAGCCGTTTAGATTTAATTTATATTTCAGTTTTATGAGAATCTCACCAAATAACTTTGAATAAAAGTACCACAGCCTTATAGTAAAATGGCATTTACACAAAAATGCATAGCAAAAATAGCCTAAAAGCTTTTATTTACAAGGAAAATTCAAAGATAATTACCAGCACTGCTAAAATAAGGTGAAATACAATGAGAGAAACTCCAGTCACTCCAGAAGTTTCTCCAGTATCTTATAAAAATTACTTTAAACCACAGGAATGGTGTGGGCCTAGGCCTTCTTTTTAACTAGATTTGCAGTGAGAGTGGCATGATGGTCTGGTAACACAAAACTTATTTTATCTCTCAGTGTTGCGTCTTAATTTAGCTTAAAACATTTTTTTCTGCAGCCTGTTGCTGTAACATGCATCCATTCAACCCATATTTCACATTATCGCTGAACCTTCAGCGTTACATGTCAGCAAAAATCCTTCAAAAAATATTTCATTTTTATATATATTCTAACTTCCTTATAAAATTGCTCGGTTATAAGAAAAGGTCATGTCACCAATTATCTTGAAAGAAAGGTCCAAAGTCAATATTCTCTTGTTAATTATTGCCTCAAAATAATTACTCAAATGCAGGCTACTATAAAAAGTAGAAATCACATAATTAGAATTAGTAACATTGTGTATTTTAACTATTTTGGGGAATTAAAATATTACAATTTAAAAGTAATTACAAATATATGTGAGTGTAGAAACTAAATAAATAATTTATATGTATCGTTTATAGATTATGATATAATTTTATTTCATTTTAAATTTTTAATTATATCTAAATGTCTTTAGTAATAATACAAAAAATATCTTGACAAGTCAAATGTGCTCGTATTTAGTCCCTCTTATAAGTTCATTTACATCTTTTCCAGTCATTCTGTCAGTGTTAGACACACACACATCTCTTAATGAATATATCCGTTGTGTTGCTGAAAGGTTTCATCCACAAGATGCAATTCTAACACATCACGTGTCTCTGATCCATGTTTGATGTCTTCAAATCCAAACCTTCTGCCATCTTTACTTGCTCGGACTTTTTAGAACAGCACAACTCCAGTTCAGTCTTCAAAGTGTGCATCAGCCAGCAGGAGACTTAAAATAAGGCACAAATATGTTGCTCTGGGCTCATTTAGAGCTACTTACACTAACTCCCAATAATAAAAAAAAAAAAAAAAAAAAAAGACACACTTAAAATTCCAACACAGCAAATCTGAAATACTAGATCATTCTCATTTCTAAATCGTGTTCCATCTCGCTCACAAGTTTTGCACCGAGTAAAAAAGACATGCAGGCCTATTCATGAGTGAGGTATGAAGAGTTCCTCCGTTGCTACTGGAATCACCCAGCAGTGTTTCCCGGAGTCAAAGCAACACCGTCCTGCATGTTTAAGAAGATTCCCCGCTTTTACTCATCTGACGCCCTTTGATGAGTAACTAACTGACTTTTGCTGAGCTTGACGATGAGCCGTTGAGGTGTTTCACACCTTTGAATCGAGCATGCTTGAGCAACAGGCGTGCAAAACGTGCAGGACGGCGTGTCCCGGGAACCACGGCTGGGCAACGGTGTCCTGCGACACAAAGCCAAAGAAAACACACATGGAGAAGTGATTCAAATGGACATGCGGTGTCACGTCATGTCCCATTCTGTGGACGTCAAATGCCCGTCGGATCCTCCGCTCCACTCTGAGTCCCCTCCACAAAGCACGCAGTCAGCAAAGCCACTGACAGAACCACAGAGCCACAGCGCCAGCCTAGAGGGACGCAGCCCAAAACACACACCCTAAACCTATAGCCAGCCGCCTGCTCCCTTCTCAGACCCACTGGCTGTCTCACACACCTCAGTGCTCGGAGTTACTGACAGGTGGACACCATGTCATGCTGCTGCGGCGCGGTGCGGACCCGCTGCTGGCTGCTCCTCATGGCTGCTTCAGCTGCTTTATGCCGAGCCGTGCGGCTTGCTCCTCAGGTCTCATCCTTTAATCTGCCAGCCATGAGGTATTACACCGGAGCTGGAGGGCTGAGCCCATAGGTGCACGTCCCAGTGGGGTCAACTTACAGCATGCACACACACACACCAATCAACAAGCCCTCGAACTGTTTGCCCGCCCGCTCTGCTGTACTCTGCTCTGCCTGTGTGTCATCTCTCATCGTCCCTCTCTCTGCCCGCCTCACTTCTTCCTCCTGCTCCCCCTGGAGTCAGCCGGCTTTACTTGTTCACACATGCACACACACACACAGGCACACACACACACCAACTCACACACCACATCTCCTCTGATTTCTCCCCTCCCCCTGTCTTGCAGGGCAGCTACTCTTACAGAGTGAAAATTTGCTCTGTAACCAGCTGGAGGCGGGTGTATATTCATCCGCTGAGAAACTGAAGCGAAATTTTAGAAAAAGAAAAAAGAAAAAACTCGTCTGTGAGTTGGAGCCGCTGTGACAGAGAAGTCCTGACTGTCCAAACACCGGCATGTAGTTTTGTTCTAAAGAAAGACCGTTACGCAATCCGGTTTCACTTTCGTTTTGAATAATTTTGGAAAAATATGTTTGCTTCTTTTTGTTTTTTTAACAGGATCACATCTTCAATCATATGAAAGATAAAGAGGTACGTGCAAGTAACGTATAAATACCTTTATTTAAACACAAAATCTAAATACTCTTTAAAGGTTTGGAATTAAGTTGAAATGATTTCAGCACAGTGTATTTATAAAAGGTTAAAAGTCCTCTCTGGACACTTTGCGCAAAAGCGCAGAGGCACAGTTTAAATCCAGTTACACACAATCTAATTCAGGTAATTCCAGTAATCTCAGACCAGTATAGGATGGTTCAAATATAAATTACATCTATTATTGAAATCTAATTAGCAAATCAACTAAGAATAAAAACAGCTGCAGTCATTAAATATTTGTGCTAAAGTCCCACGCTATCAATTTGTACTAATACCCAGGATTGATATGTTTATAAATGTCTTATATTGTAGAACTACAGCAAATATCTAGAAAAATTTAACATTTAGTATTTAAAAAAAAAATCATGGAATAAAATATGAGTTTTTACAAAATTACAACTGCAACCCTTCTAATAACTTAAATTAATTTTGATACAATTAATTTAATAGAAAATTTTTCAAGTAGATTTTTTTTTTTCAAAATTAAAAAAATAATAGGAGTTATAGATTCAAAATATTTTTACTTTCTAAAAGTTGGCCAGACTGCTGATTAACTATTAATAAACTCACAACTTGCTGTATTATAGAAACCATTTTTTTTTTTTTTTTTTTTTTTTGCCATCCGTTAAAATAGGAAGGACAAGAAAAATCCCTTCAGGCAAATGTCTGTTGATTTGAATATCAGGAAACGGTTTGAGGAAAATCGCTGCCAATGTAAACTTGCTTCTATTTTTTTGATATGTAACAGTTCAAACTGAAAATGTTCAGGATGAACCTTTCAGTTTGGCAGGCATGTGGACCTAACCAATAAAACATTACTTAAAATGTGTGCAGAGAGGTGGTTTGTGCACAACACGTTTTGATTTCTTTTTGCAACTTTGTGGTTTTTGAGACAAATACAGTCGGCAGAGAAACAGTGATGGTTTGGCTAAGTTCAATTTGTCATAAATATATATATTTTTTTAATATAAGTTGCAAAGTTTCTTTTCTTTTTTTTTGCCTTGTGCAGGCCTACATGAAAGCTGCATATCTGGGTAAAAAACATTTATAGTCAGGTAAAGTACATTTTCTAACTATGAACTTTGATGATTGTTTGTATACGCTTAGTTTTTACTAAGTCAAGAAAGATTCAAGATCATACTTTGTTGTTGAATAACTAATACCATATGATTTTTTTATGCACAGCTGCGCCTCTAATATCTACAGTCAGAGCAATAAGAAGTAGAAAGAAACATCAACATTGCAGCTATGACAAACAAGGCTGGATTGATGTTTATCTTGCCACTAAGCACAGTGAAGAAGCTTGTAAGGGAGTTTAAAAAGGCTCTCTAAAGTTCACAGTTCAAGAGCTAAGCATTTTCTGTCAATACATCACACTTCAGCTATAAAACATCAGTTCATTTTAAAGCATTTGCACATCTTTACCATGGTGATAATCACAGTGAAGGGCGCCATATGGGAACAACAGATAACTTCACACTTATATCAAGCAAAACCTTTAAATGTAATTGGATTTATAGGAAATCAAAATAATAATAATAATAATAATAATAAAAAAGCCAACAACAACCTTTTGTTTTTTTCAGGATGAAAACGCCTGAGAATGAAAGGAGATCCAGCAAGAATAAGGAGCCCAGACAAAAAAGCCTTTTCACACAAGTGAGTGGAAGTCCAGTAAAGTAAATTAAGTCTGATAAGACCTCCAGAGATTAAGAAGGGATTGGATTATGCATAGAGGGAGGATTTATGCAGGTAGGGTGGTGAGAAATTAAAGGTTTAAACTCTGAAGTACAGCAACAGGCAGTTCTGGTTCTGCTCCTAAGTGTGGTGCTGCTTCTATAAGCCTCTATAAATGCAGAAAAAAGTGTCCACTGCATTAATTACACTGTAGGGCTTCTGTTCAGAAAACCTTCGATCTTCTTGTGCCATGTGACTCACAAGTGGCTGAAGTGGTATTTTCCCTGTCATATTGTAATCCTGTATCTTCAAATCTGGAAATCTCAAATCTTGCAAAAATATTCATTCATCTAAATATTTCTTAAATTCTGTCACTTTGTAGCCACATGTTCCATTATACTTTATTGGGGGATCCAGATGTTCTATGCAGGTTTGTTGGAGAACATTAGAGAAAAACATCATCGTGACAATCAAAGGACACATGGAGTTAAATCAGGTTAAGTGAATAAAAAAGCCTCCCAAGCTTGGAACATCTCACATACAGCTATTTAATCTATCATTGGAAACTGAAAAGCTGAGAAATTAGAGCATCAGTTGGAGAAGCAGTCAAGAGAGCCATAGTAACTCTGGAAGAGCTGCAGAGATCCTCAGCTCAGATTTTCTGACAATCTAAACTAAACGACTTGAAACCTGGGCAGAGCTTCACCATCCACCAGACGAAGCCTATTTGCAGCTGGAGCTACGATAACAGAGTTTAAATTTAAACATAGCAATGTGTCTAAAAAGCTGAGTTACAGTCCAGACCTACATCAAATCGAGAATCTAACCATGTGTCATTTTCTTTCCATTTTAACTGTCCTACACTACTTTGTGTTGGTTTTTGACATAAAATCCACATGCAATAAATTGGCATTTGTGACCTGAACACGACTAAATGTGAAGGAGTTAAAGGCAGGTGTGAAGGTAAGGTTCGGCAGGTAAAATAATGAAAAGTCGGCAAACTGCCCATAGTTTTGTGATGAAAAAAACTCTCAAAGAAATCTCAGCTTCGTGTTTCAAGCACAACAAAACCTCAAGGAAACCTACAGCGTTATTTAGCTGAAGGACAAACAGAAGTTAAAAATAACCTTCTATCGCAACGTGAACATTGAAAAGTGCCACCTGAATTGCAATCAAAGCATTAATCACACTGAAAAAGGGGGTCGGCTGGGTGGTTTCTGGTTCATAAGAAAGAACCTTCGAGGGTTCATTCGGCTAATTGCACAAATATTTGTAGCCCTGCTTGATCTTACGACACTCCTCCTCCACACAGGAACACCAAAACAAATCTGCAAGCATTTAAAGGCCGGCTGCTTTCATCTTTCCTGGCAGAATACACGTGAGGCTGGTTTGCCTCGTGAAGTTAAAGACGGGGGTCATTAGGAGAGAGGGCAGCGCTGACAAACCAGGAAGTTCGTCCTCAAACGAGAACTAAAACCGGAGCGTGACAGAAACACACAATGCATTCAGATCATTGTCTTTTGTGATTGTCCAGAGTGTAATATGTAAAATGTATGCCAGATATCTACATTCATTGTTTAAAAAGAAACAATTGTTTATTTTTGTCTAGCATTGAATCACACTAAACCTTTTTTTTTCTATTTTATTACTGCAGTTATTTCTGTTTGTAATTACAGAATGACAAAAGATGCATGATAAAAACTTTTTTTTTTTTTTTTTTTTTTACAAAACCCAAGGCATGACATCATGTCAGACAGGTTAACTCACAACTGCTGAATGAAATAAAGGAGCGTCTATGGATATATTTTAAAATATCCGGGAGAGAATCGCGTACGTTAACAATATTAGTTTATCCTTAGGCGCTATTTGTCCAGGAGGTGCAACGTTCATCTGTTCAAACATTTATACATGAGTATAAACAGCATGGGGGATTTCCTGCTATCACACCGTTCGAGAAAGGAGTCGGCTTCTGTGTGCCAGAGATGAACATGTTTGGCTGTGAAACGTGCAAATCAAACCCCAGAACAAACGCAGACGACCTTATGAAGACGTGGGTCATCGTGATGCGTAATCTGTAAGACCACTCAGCTTGAAAGAAGCCATTACTCAAAGTCACTGTAAAATGCCAAATCACAGGGGGCTGAATGAGATTTAAAAATCTCGTGATGTTGTTGTGAAATATTATCATCTGCCACAAATCCACATCTTCCTCACTCTGTTTGCTCTCTTCTGTCATAATGACACTCCGACATGCTGCGTGACCTTTATTATCTTAGGCGTCATCATCAGGCGTGGACAGTTCCTGTCCCACAAGGTGAATGACTCATTGACTCCTGACACGTAAGTCAAATAATGCAACAATACTGCATTCAAATCAGCGCAATATTAACATGGCACATGCTGATCCTGTAATATGTTGAGTAATCGTCAAACAAAACAGAAACTCAAGTGTTACATTGGGAGGAGAAAGGCCAGAGAAAGCAATTTTGATGCATGGAGGAGGATGCGTTACGTTATGTAGGAGCTTTGCTCCAGGAGGGACCGGCGCACTTCACAAAATAGATTACATCATATGGAAATTGTAGCAATGTTTAAAAACGTCAGCCAGGAAGGTAAAGATTAAGAACAAATGGGTCTTCCACATGGACGATGACCCAAAGTATGCCCTCAAATTAGTTACAAATTGGCTTCAGGACAACAAAGTTAATGTTTTAGAGTGGAATCACAAAGTCCGGATCTCAGTGCTGTGAGCAGATTTGAAAAGGCATGTGTGAGAAAGGCGGCCTACAAATCTAAGTTACACCAGTTCTGTCAGAAGGGATGGGCTGAAATTCCTGCAAACTATTGTCAGAAGCTTGTGGAAAGAAAACATCTGACCCAAGTTTAAAAGGCAGTTATATCTGATTAGGAGGAAATGTGATTAAACATCTGAATTTGAGAAGTTTAATTAAAATCTCTCTCTCTCTCTCTTTTTCTCTCCCTCTCTCTCTTGTTTTTAGCCAGCAGAAATATTTTTTGTGTAACTAACTGACCTTAAACTGGGATAGGTTAGTCAGGTTTAACAATCTCTTTTTTTCTCTCTCTCTCTCATACCTTGAATGAAAATAATCATTCAATGTATGTAAATACTACCTGGTTTCAACTGTTCAAGCAAAAATCTAAAGTCAGAGTGAAAATAAAAGCAAACTGGAGCTGGTGGGTATGGTCCTTTGGAGTGCTGATATTTGTTAACAAAAAAAAAAAAGCCCATCTGTGTTTGGGAGTTTGAGTGAGAACCTGCGAGATCACATCTTTTGCAACGTGCTGTAAGCGCTCAACAAATGAACAAATGCCTGAGGTGGGCGTACATCCATCCAAAGGGCGCACCAATTACGTCTGAAAAAACACTGGAAAAACAATCCTGAGTCCAGCTAGATTAGACTCCTTTGTTTTCCTAAAGTGCAGCACATCTGATGCATGATCTTCGGCGGCTCCACATCTCCACCGCTGCCTATCGGACATCAAACCCGCCTTTGAAGCTTGTCATTTTACATCTCTGTAATTTATCGCCCCGCGACGTCAAACTAGCGGAAACCAAGCCGCCTGGAGTCAGTCCCCACACCACTTGAAACAAAATCGTCTCAGAAACGGACTGCCTTCTTCCCACTTCGGTAGGATACCAGTGGCGCACACACACACACACACACACACATACACACACAGGCATCTACTGTACTGTTGAGGAATCTGAATAGCAGTAACCACAACTCCACTAAGAATAACCTGCCTGTCTCGGTTACACTATCTGATAGGGCGGCTCACATTCAGCTTATAGTACATAGCATAGAGTTGTACGATGGTTACACCCCCTTATGCATGCGCTGCCGTTCCGCTGTGTGTGTGCCGGAGGAGTGGTGACGTTGACAGCTGGAGGGAGGAAGCGAGAGACAATATTACACGCCATCTATCTAGGTGGTATGCTGACACAACACATGCACATGCGAGGAGGAGGAAGAGGGAGGGAGGAACGGAGCGCAGCAGAAGAACGGTAGTGGAGCCTAGGTACATTTCTTTTGTTCAGACTGAATAAGGACAAGAATGATTTAAGCACACACAGAATTTCATTTCATTTCATTTGTTGATTCACTTAAGCCATATAAATAGAAGAAAATACATGTTGCACCCTGCATGGGGTAAAGGGAACCAAAAAGAATGCATCTACATACATACAATATGTACAGTAATTTGCATACAATATAAAAAAATAAGTTCATCCTGATAATGTTATTTGATCTGATAAATATTTATACATGAGCAACAATAAGCTTAGCACCAAAGGGAATGGAAGGAAGGCAAACTTCATAGCTACATTATGTGGTTGCTATTGTGTGAGATTTGTTCAGATATGCAAGATTTTATAAGTTATAATGTAATAAATATACAATCCTGACAGAAATTACAATCATTTTGATTCCTGTACATATACAGTACAATGTGCTTATATTACATACCTAATCATGTACATATGCGTATTCAGAGTAAATATTCTAAACTTACATTTTGCCTTTAGTGAATGATACATTTCATTGTCAGTGCGCTAGATTACTATTATTCACCATTTTTTATACTTAAATTTATGAATTATGTTAAATGGTGTAGAGATATATTTTCCAATTATACATAAAGTTACACATGGTAATATCATGACAATATAGGTGTTGATGGTAATCATAATTAGACGTCCCGAGGGGGGAAAAACATTATTCGTACAGCAGCAACCTCAACAACTTCCCCAACCTGCCTTCTCGGCAAGAAAGTATGCATGGCTGCCCTGGCATCAAATATTTACCGACCTGGTGAGCTGAGGATGCCCACTGTTTTACTTTGTTTTAACACCCACTGTTTTATCTTGAAGACTGAACTATGCACACAGCCTTCAGCTTCAACTGGATAAGTGTCAGAGCGCGCTTGATTTAACCCGGCACGGACAGGACGCCCATCAGGTCACATCACAACGCTGTTGAAATGCAGCACAGCTAGAAGACGGAGCGGGACGGATCGCGGCCGCTCGGCATCAATCAGCAGAACTTGATGATGGAAGCATTCATGTATGTACAGAAAGGTTTGCATGTGTTGTTTCAGTCACTGACAACGTCTGTGTGTGGACTGGTAAAAGGGCAGTTTCAAAAATGTGTCACTGGTTGACTGGTAGCAAAGACTTAAAAAAGGCACAACGCAAAAGTCAATAATATTTAGCTTTAAACTATTTAAAGCACATGTGTCAAACTCAAGGCCTGCAGGCAACATCTGACCCGCGGTAGCTATAATGTTTTAATAGTTTGTTGATAAGTAACTTTATTTAAGTATTAAAAAACGTTAACAAGTATTTGTATCTATATATTTTGAGGACGTTCATTAAAGTCCGTTTGACACCAATGGTTTTAACTTTAAAGCCTTTTCAATCAGATACAAGAGATTTTTCTATACATGTTTTTCTCCCAGTTTTTTTTTTTTTTTTTTTTTCCAATGCAGAGAAAGTATTCCTCCCCCTCCCTCACCTGGTGCTGCGAGCTGACAGCCAATTGTGTATCACATCCAAACCACAAAACACAAGTGTGATCATTTGAAAAATTTCCAGTAGCTAAAACGACAGACGATCAGGCTACAGGCTGCTTAGAGTGGTGCTACCCCCCCCCTCCCTCACCTGTTGCTGCAAGCTGTCAGTCAGTTGCTTATAGTGTCCAAAAGACAAAGGTGGTCTTTTGAACGTTTTCCAGTAGTAAATACCACATAAGATTCGACCACTGAAAAGCTTACGAGTAGCTCATTTGGGTTTTAAATTTGATCTCAAACACTACGAAACTGTGGTATTTATACTCAAGGTTATCATACAGTAAGAATTTTTTGCCTGCATGAGATATGTCAATAATAGTTTTATATCTGTTATTTCCACAGATTGGTGGTATTCTTGTTTAAGGTTATCAAACACATAGAAGCATAAACAGGCAGGTGCCAGATCAGAGCTGTTGGTTTTCCTGAAACCTCCCCTATTCAGGGAAATATTCCGGGTGTATTCTGGGAAATAGTAGCGAGTTCAGTAGCAAACAACACCGCGAGACTACAATGTTCTCATTTTATGATGCACTTCTTCACCTCTATCATAACAGGAATAATCCAACACTCCTCCAGCAAACAGATTATGTTGTAAAAAAATAAAATAAAATAAGAGGACCTTCAAAGTCACCCTTTCACCCTGCAACTTCCTGTTCTTGTTCCCCGTCCACCCGCGTCTTCCTCGCCGTGCCTCTCGCTCGCACAGAGCATGCTCTGTCCTTCCTCTCCCAAAGTGACGGACTGGGCCACTTGGCAGGAAGACAGATGGAGTCGTCCTACTCTGCAGCACCTGCCTGGCCCACATTACCCAGCTCATCTCTGGCCTCAGCAAATCAGAGGCGGGATCAGGCACAGCTGCGTAAAACAACCGGCTTCACGGCGTATCGCAGCAGCCAAATACAAAACAGCACTTCTGCTGAGACTACAGGAGAGCCCCGCGAGCGCTGCGCTCCGCCGCAGAGGCCCGAGCGGCACTGGGACACGCAGGAATGTTGCAAATACGGTGGCCCTGAGCTGAGCTACAGACCAAATATGTGACAAAATACGGCAACATTAGAGAAAACACAGCGAAAATAAAAGATATTACTGGCACAACAAGCCCTGGTGTAACACATGTTATTGCAAATATTGACCAGCTTTGTTACTTGTCTGGTTGACACCTCCGTAGTTTTGTTGTTGTTGTTGTTTATTTGTATTGTTTTGGGAATTTGTTCTAGGTATAAACATTCAAACAATGCAGTTTTGGAAATGAAAATAACAGCATCTCGTAAAACACAAGGTGAGGACATTTCACAAAAATCCACTCAATTAAATGGATTATAAGAAAAAACTTTATGCACAATCGCGTTGCAGAGTAAACAAATTAAAAAGCTGCAAATATTTTTTTGAACATCTAAAATATATGCCATAACCCAATCATGAAACACACATTTGTCGAATCAAAAAAGTTGCCCTTGCATTTATAAAATTATTATTAAAAACTATATAAATATGTGAAGAAAAAAAAGTTTATAAATGCAGCATTTTTTTTAATTCAATTTTGTGTGTGTTTTTCAGGGCTGTGGGCGTTGTGTATGTGTGTATTTTCTGTTTTGTTTGTTCCTATTCTATTTTTTGTTTGCTTTGTTTCTAAAATGATTGATAGAGATGCACCAATCAAATGACCACATCTTGTTTTTCCTTCTTTATTTGCTCTTTTCTGAAAAAATCTATTTTAACATCATTAATGCAAAAATACACAGAACACTGACTACTTTTAGTCAATATGTGCATCAACCAACAGCATTTGGTATGATTCACTTTTCTAAGTTTAATAAAAATCTGATAAAGGTAATAGGGATGTGCTTAAGTGTATAAAAGGATATTATCCTGTTACTCATTCATTTTCTATTGGAATTACAATTACTAGCTCCATAAAAAAAACATCCAGCACATTTTTTCTCTCTCTTTTTTGAGTGTTTTGGTCCTTAGATAAAAATTCAGAAAATCAGAAATCTGTATTAGTCAGAAGACCCCGGATCTCTACTGATTCCACAAACACTGCAAACATCCAGACTACAGAGCAGCTCCCATAATCTGGGAGCTGAACGGCATCTGAAATCTAAAGCGTTTCCCTCAAACAAAAAGGACAACTAAATCTGGAGAACAAAGAGCTTCTGATCGAGGATGGAGTTTCAAATCCAACTTCCTGTTCAAGGGGGGAAGAGAGATGCAGCGTTCTTAAAATACACAATCTGCTCAGTGTAAAGCTGCTGTATTCTCATATGCGTCAATCTGAACGCTGAAGGTCAGATGCGTTTGAGCTGGTAGCTGACAAGGATGCCAACGGCTTGATATGGGATTGCGCATGACTTACAAATCCATCCCAAAGCAGAATTTAAAAACGTCCACACGTCCTGCAGAGGCAGGACAGCCTGAGGAGTGGGAGAAGAAATGCTGCCCTCTATCAGCGGCACTCATTCCTCCCCACGCAGGAGCAGAAACACACAATCCAACCCGAGGTGGGGGTGGGGGAGAGCAGCACGCGCATGTGTTGATCTTGTCCTCGGAAGTCCTTTTCCCCCGTCTTCCTTTTCCGTCAGAGACAGAGGAAGCACAATGGTCAGACTGTGCTGAAAGGTTGTGCCGGCAGCCCGGCTGTGTGTGGAGGTTCTGTTGGGGCCAGCGGCGGCTCCGTCGCATACATATGGAAAAGGATGGACGTTAAGACAGAAGGGTCGCAGAGGGGTTGTGAGTGTGACCACAGAGGTCTGCACAGGCACCTTCCTAACTCATACATTCACTGACATGTGAAATCAGAGCTCTGATCCGTTCATCTGGGGATGGGAGGAAATCACAATCCTAATACAACCGAAGCAGTGTTTTCAAAGCTTAACTAACCTCCTTGGGCTCTGATGCAACCTGGGTCTATTTTCCTAAAAAAAAGAAAAAAGAAAAGAAAAAAAAAAGCATCCATCCTTCAACCTTTCTTTCTTTAACTCAGAAAACCACTCAAAACCGGTTCCCATGGCAAAGCGGAGAACCTAACCTGCAACAGTTGGAAGTGAATACACACAAGGAAGCAGACACACATGCAGGAGCTCAATGGTTGCAGCCTTTTGCTCACACATCATGCTGTAAATGTCAGAAGACTGCCGCCTCACTATCCTTCAACATTTTACTGCTTCACAGAGAGTCAGCATCAGAAAACACCTTGATATCAGGAGAATCTGCTCCAGCTGCATGGAAAGGTTGCACAAAAAAAAAAAAAAAACTGTGCACAATGCCGATCTTTAACAGCTCATCTGGACGAGACCAACTGGATGGTTAGAAATTTTCGAATAATGCAGCAGAACTAGTTCTCAGACATTGGCTAATTACTGGTATGACAATGTATCAAAGGCTTCAAAAGACTTCTGTCACGCCCTTCTTGAGATTTTAAATCTTCTGGCTGAATAGAGAATAGCTGCTCCTACTGTGCACAGCCAGTCTGCTAGCTAAAGGAAAGTTTTTGCACGTTTTGTTGATATTTTAACATCCTATACAAGCAGCTGGTGCAGTTAGCGCAGCTAGCATCACTAATTCAGTGTATATGCAGGTCTGTACTTTGACTCTGAGATTCCGAAAAGCCTGCCAAGATTTCAAAACACAGCATATTTAATGACAGACAGAAGTTGAAAGCTCAAACTGCTGCTATAGTTTCAGCTTTGTTGTTATTTATTTAAAGTTGTCCACAAAGACGTTCAGAGTTTCCTATGAAACAGATTCATACAACTCTTTTACTTCATTTACAAGCACGTCGCCATTACTGAAAATAAGTCATATTTAGGTCTGCGTCAGTCAGTAACAACTTCCGCGCTGAGGAGGGGTGTTGTTGTTGTTGGTGGTGGCACTTCGGTGTGTCAGAATAAGACAGGATTTTTGAGTTCCTCACCTGCCGCTCAACAGTCAAGGTCGGTGAAACTGAGAATCTGCAGATTCCAGCCACTGGCCACTTGTTCTGTGCATCTTTGCAATCGTTCATAATGAGATACAAGAGAAATGGCCAAAGTCACCAAAGTTTTCTCCAGCTGAGTTTTTCGCACCCAATTTTTGCTGTGCACTACACATCAGCTAGCTGAAAGAAGAGGACTACGCTTTCACTTGCTTACAAGTATGAAAAATTTGTCTGTTTCAAAAAACAAGGATGATCATGGCCTGGATACTAAAAGAATCTCACCCGTCACTTTTATTAAGTTAACACTGTTTGCACATATTGTTCCCTTATCTTTATTTCCTTTCATCTAAAGTTTATAAATTTACATTTTATGTATGTACAATGTGAGAAATGAAGTCAAATTCCTTGTCTCTGCTCACAATCACAGCCAACAAAACAGATTCTGATTACTTCCAAAAATAATCACATTGTGCTGTTAGAAGAAGTTTGAGTAGTTGCTGTTTTTTATGTTCTAGATAAAAGCAATTTAATCCTGCAAATCATTTTTTTGCAGTTACCATAAGAATCTAGTAATTGTCCAAGCCAACTTACAATGTATCCTGCTTGATGTTGAAGTGACTGTCTGGTTCTGAAAATGTCTTAATCACAAAATAATATCCATAAAAGCATCTTTTATAGTTTCACCTTTGTGGCGTATAAGAACTCAGATTGTAATCTTTTTATTTTTGTCACATCATAAATGCGCACTGAAATCTTACACACATAGAAAACATTGTCCGTTTTTTTTCACGATTTAAAGCCCTAACAACACTTTCTGCGGATGTCATTTTCCTCTAAGGAAGAAAGCTTGATTTGAATAGTGTAGGTGGCATCTTCACTTCAGCGAGCGCCGTGATATTGTGTGATGGGTTTGGCATGTAGATTTGATTTTTCACTTGCCAGGAAACTGGTCTTCGAGAGCTCTCTGGAAGAGGAGCTGCTTCTGCCTGTATACCCTGAGCTGCGTGCTGATGCTCATTTAAAGGTCGTTTTTTTTCTTTCTTTCTTACTGAGTCTGATGCAAACTTTGCTTTACAAGCATGGACAAGTCTAGATTCTGCACAATTTACAGAGTGCATCAATGATCTTCTTTTTCACTGTTGCCTAGCCGGCTCTGTCTTACTTGTCACTTGTAGCTGCTCCATCTTTCCAATAGCACTTTGTTGCCGATCAGCTGAGAATGCAGCATTACTTTTTATCATCATGTAATACCAAGTGTTACAAGTCGCAATATGACGTGCAAAAAGAGTTTGCAAATAGTTGTCTTTCCTTGTAGCACCCAAAAGCCATCATTTCTCAATCTTTTAAGTGCAGCTTTGGGCTCTGCTATTAAGTTTGTTTACTTCTGCTGGAAACAAAATGCAGGGGTTCTCGAATCCTGAATAAAATTCCACGTAAATTGTAAATTCAGTCGCCGTCTAAAGGTCTGAGAGGCTCAGAGAAAAATGAGTGACAAAATCCAAGTAGCAATAAGAAAATCAAGCCTCAGACATATGTTTGTTTACGATTGAAAATATTTGTTTTCATGCCTTTTTTTTGTCTTTAAATGGCATGTTAGAAAATATTTAGCAGCTACTGTGGAACTTTTGTGTTTTTCAGGGTTACTTGTGGACTTGCACAATATATTGCATCACAATATCAATATGCATGCTCTCAATCGCAATGGAATGCTTGGATAGAATAATGGCAACGTTGTTGTATTTCAAGGTAGATGCCTTAATGTGTTCCATGAAAAATAATTAATCCGACCAGTAGAATGCATGCTTGTACAACTACACCTCAATTATTTAATTTCCTTAGATCATGCAGCATGAGTTACTGTATTTTGTTCTAATTTTCAAAACTGTGCAACACGCAACATTACACCTCCAGCATGTGTTGTGCACTGCCAGTCAGCTGGCTGAAAGGAAGGCTTCTACACCCTTTCCTTACTTACATGAAAGACAAATGTGGCTGTTTGTAAATATTTGTGGTCACAAAAAACATGGATAGTCACCCTCCTACTAAATTTAATACCTATCCTGTATTTCAGACTCTGGTCTATCCCATTGCACTACTATGCAATCAATCTGTGATGCAAATTAGCCTTTAATAAGCTTTCACATGAGGAATTTCTTGAGGAATCTGTTCCATCTTTGGAGCCAATGTCAATTCATTCTGAAAAGACAGGAGAAACTTTTAAAGACTCAAAAATCCCAAATCAAGCCGTCTATATGACCAGCTGTGGGTCGACAGCGTTCCCTCGGAGAATTTAAGTCTCAGCTCCGTCTCAAACCTGATTGGCTCCTTTAGATGCTTCACCTGTTCAAAAACCATCAGGGGTCTTAAGTTGTACCAGCGAAGCAGTTTTATATGGTGATGATACGGCACAGGCACGGGGGAGGGGGTGTTCTGCCAGTGTGAGAAATGCCACCTGCTGCGCGCCTCAGCTGCCCACCCTCTCAGAACGCCACGCCCTCGTCGGCCCGCTGTGACAACCAGCTTCACTGAAAGCCTGGAAGTGCTCAGCTTTATATCCAAAATGAAGCAGTTCACATTTCTGTCTCTGCTCTGTCATTTCTGCGTGTCTTCTCTGTTCCTATGCTGAACACGGACAAAAAAACCCAGCGACCAAGGGGGTAGGGGGAGGTCGCTGAAGACGAAGGAGAGACCTTGCATCTTTGAATTTTATTTTGTCTCCAGTAAAAGAACTTGAGCACAGACTCGTAATCCTGATTTATATCTCATTAAATCACATCCACCAAATCTAAGGACGCCAACAATTCATAAAAGCCTGATTAGCGGCTATCCCTCGAACATCTGCTCACATCAGTGTCTAAATGGGATGAGAGCAGCCCCACGTTTCCCTTTCTGTATCTTGATAGACAACTATGGATGGGCCAGCATGAGATTTTCAAAGTGTGGAAATCTTCAGAAAAACACAACAACTTCACAGTTTTCACAGACCTTTGGAACAAAACTGCATTACATGATCGAGCTGCACTTACTTAAAACAGAAAAGCAACTGTTTCTTGCGCAGAAAGCTGACTTTGTACACCCACATGCATACACCTATCACACTCTGACCAAGAAAAAGACTTTCATCGTGCCATTACATGGAGCTAATATAATCTTTTATTCCACAGACTCTGCCCCGGACTGCTTTTTACAACGACCTGCTATGAAACATGTTTAAATTAATGATAACTTGTGTGACATTTGTGTGTTACTTTTATCAAACTATCCCATTGTTTCTTTGTATCCTATGTGCTGCACTTTAGGATACTACGGAGTTGTTGTAAAGTTTCTTGAAACCAGAATTTTCATATACAGTACAAAAACCTGCATCACTTTTGTCTTCCCACATGGTCTGAAAATAAACCAGGCTAAACTTTTAGAGCAGTTAGAATTACCAAACATAACTCTAGTAGCTGAATTCAACAATAAGAAGAGATCTATTAAAACTTTCCTTACATTCAGAAGTTTGCAGACAATATCCTTGTATTTGGAAGAAGTTTGTCGAGATTTTTGCCAATTCCTCCTGATAGAACTGGGGTAACTGAGTCAGGTTTGTAGGTCGCCTTGCTCACACTCACCTTTTTAGCTCTTCTCATGAATTTTCTATGTGATTAAGACTGGACTTTGTAATGGCCACTAAAAAAAACTGACTTTGTTGTCCTGAGGCCATTTTGTAACTAATTAGGTGGTTAAAAAAAAAGACCTTTTTTCTAGTTAAGCTTTAACTTCCTGGCTGATGTCTTTATATGTTGCTTCAATACTTCATCATAACGTTACTTCCTCATGATGCCATCCATTTTGTAAAGTGTACAAGTCCCACTTACACCAGAAAACACTCAGATGGCATTATACTGTCACTCACATGCTTCACCATTCAAAAAATGCTCTCAGTCTGGCAACCTTCACCGTTTTTCTCCAAATCAATGTGGCAAAATTCACCCTATGTCTCCAAAAATGAACACCTTCATCTCTCTATCTGGCTTTTATGTTCCTTTTGGAATAATGACTTCTTCGTTCCTGAGTAGTCTTTCAGCCCGACCACTTGTCTCACTGTGGATAATTTTTTTTTTTTCTTAGCTTCAGTCAGTTAAAACTGATAAAAACTTTTTTTTCTTTTCACATGTAATTTTCACAACTTTCTTTTGCTTTTCACATATTTCACAGGAAAACACACTCGTCTCTGAGACACAGAATCTGTCCCGTTTCCTGAAAGCGTAATGGCTGGACCCATAGAGGAAACACACTTCGTTCATCCACGCTTCTCTTCCTCGGGATGATATCTTGATTTTTACATCATGTCACACAAGGAAGCTGTGTGTTTGAGGTGTTGCCTCCATTTAACTTAAATGTTAGGAAATAATCTAACAGAATAAAGTCATGATATCATTGTCAGAGCTTTTCCCAAATTCTTTGAAGGCTTAATAGACTTAGTTTACATAAATTTGTCAATGTGAGGATAGTGGCAAAATGTTTTTAATAAATTATCTCTCTTATGAATTTATTGTTTAGCAAATGGAAATTCTTCTGATGATTCTAACAGACCTAAAATGAAGAACATTTTTTATTTTATTTAATGCCAGACAGGGAGAAACTAAAGTCGACGCGTTTTCGTACCGTGAGATACCTGGTTTCAACTACAGATCTTCTTTCAGTAAGCAGACGAGCAGTGTGCGGGAACAGGTGGGGGAGGGGCAGCACTGGATTACTTAATGCACCACGCAGCCAAAGGAGACTCTGGCCACTCCGGCATCTTCTTTTACATCTCAATAAAAGAACATTAAATGGTAGGAAGAGGGAAACAGAACCTTTTTTTTTTTTTTTTTTTTTTTTTTTTTTTAGTTTTTTAGCCCATAGCAAACCTTGACACAAGTAACCGGCCCATGTGTAGCCAAAATTAACATTTCTCTTTTCTTCTCCTCAAACAGCTGGCCTCCACAAGCCAATAAGAGTAAATCATCAAGGACAGATTTTCTCGCAGGCTGTTTGAGGGAAAATGGCTGAAGTAGCTCTGCTCCAGGAGGCTTTATGACTCCCATCCCTAATCAATGAGGGGTTTACTTTGTGTCCATGACAGGCTCTATCCACATTAATATAACCACTCAGAGATTAAATAAGAAGACCCACGGCTCGTATGGCTGAAGCTGTCAGTCATCGCGTGATTTCCCCTCAGGTGGAAACTTTCCGCTTTCATTTGTTGTATATTTCTTTAGCTTAGTCACAGGCTAAGTCATCATCTCAGAGGGATCCTCCTCATCCCAGCCACACCATCCACAACCTCCTCACCACCACATTATGCTGTCCACAGTTGCTTTGCTGATTATTAAATCCTGCTTTTAATTTTAATTTTAATTTAGTGCCGTAGTAACGAATTAGTCATGCAACAGGTTGTACAGCGAGAAGAAGAAGAAAAAGAAGGAGAAAAAAAAAGCTTCCTGAGAAGTGGATCTCTACAGATACTGCAGTGAAACACGTGGAAGGGTCGGATAAAAATATTAGAGAGCTTCCAACTCTCAGGAAGCTTAGACAACAATCTCACAGATCTGATAGGCACACAATGAATTTACAATTCTTTCACATCTGATCCTCGCTGCTCCCTTAAGCTATATGTGCTCTGACACACTAGAAAGCCGGTTTCCACTTCAGGAGAGTGGAGGATAAAAACAAAAAAAAAAATTTAAAAACGTTCAGGAAAAAGTAAATAATTGCTGTACAAATTGTGTAGCACTTGAAAGAGGCAGATTTTAAATGCAGCACTAAAACTAAATGCTTGGAGCTCATTCGTGACTAATTTATTTTTGGGTGTACACTGACGAAGCGCTACCCTGTTTCCTATGACTTCAATGTTAAGCATATTGAATTGAAGAGCTCTTTAAGCCTGGCATCTCCAAGCATCTTCAAGCATCCCAGATCTTCCTCCTGCAGCCAGGTGAGCGCTAAGTGTGGCTCAGGATGTCAAAACCGGAGCCCAGACCAGGAGCGCCTCTCCCCCTCCCCCCCCCTTCCTCCCACCCGGATCAACCGGGGCGTATCATTGGATTCAAAGTGGATCAACTGATGGCTATCGTGTTTCGCTGTTTAGACTCAGAGTGCAGTCTTTGACAGCCCAAACACACAGATGTGGACGAGGGGCCAGCGCCGTGGTGCAATGCAGATGTTTACACCCAGAAAATAATGGGGGGGGGAAATATATATATATAAAAAAATGAGCACATAAAAGAAATCATTATTCTCATTCCGCCTCAACTCAAGAGTCAGCAATCAATCTGAAGTTTATCACTTGCCATATGTAAGCTTATAAAAGGATGCATCAGACAGGTAATCACAAACATTTCAGCTCATTCAGGCCAGCAGCCATTCTGATCACTCAACAACTGCATCTAGCTGAATATTGATAACTGACTATTGATCAAGCTCACAGCTGGAGCCTTTTATCCATAAGCCTCATATCATTCAGGTCACACCCGGATCAATTTAAGGCTATTAAAAAAAAAAACAGTTTCTTCTTCCTCTGATTCGCTCCTTGAGAAAGCTGCAATTAAGTAAACAAGAAGAAAATGCAAAAAAAAAAAAAGAAAAACAAGGATTTGTTAATATTGCAGCAAACAAACTTTACTTTCCTTTTTTCTAATAATAAAGGCATTCCGTAAATAATTTTAAAATGTTTTGCACCTCTAAAAATATCACAACAATCTCGTATATTTGTCCTGTTACTTACTGAGTTCTGCTGGAACATTTATTTACACAAATGGTGTATTTTAAAACTACAGTTTTAGATCAACGCAATTTGGCAATAATATGCAACATGTTTTAATTGTGCTTTTTATATGCAGTAATTTCTCTGTTATTAGAATTTTACATTAATAAAGCAATGCCTAAGTAATCAAAATGCTCAAGGAATTTAAAGCTAAAAGGTTTTTTTTCTAATATTGCAACTGTTTTGTATCAAATTATTCTATTTTCTCTTAAATGTAAGTCTGAGAAGTTATTGTTTAAATTTATGATTCAGTAACACTTTACTGGTTTCTCTGAATTGATTTGAAAGCACAAAAGCACAAAACAGCGCAAACAGAAGTTACGTTTTATTGATAAATCAGATGTGAAAACCTCCTGATCTCACACCTCAAAACCACATTTTTTTAAAAAAGGCCCAGTTCCTCACATGATCAGTAAATGTTACCACAAACACATCATCTCCTCAACCAGTCTCATTTGGGGTTGTCTTTTTTTTAACTACAGTTTTTTTTAATAATATAATTTGTTTAGTAATGTAAATACACAATTTTTCCAGGTGGTAAATATTACATGTCAAAAGCAAACAACCCAACAATAAAAACTGCAAACAGCAGCTCAAACTACAGCAGGCCTGAATAAAAAATTAAAAAAAAACTCAGGTAGCAAATAGGATTTAAGATTCCTCATCCCTCCACGCTCATTTAATGATACATTCACGACATGTGAAGTAGGTTTAAAGTTACAATTCTTTTACACTTATTTAAGTACAGGATTTACCAAAATCCTGTACTTAAATACAGGATTTTACATAAAATTACAATTCCAAAAAAGTATAACTTTAAAAGAAAACCTGCATAAATTACATTAATCAAGTCCTCACCAGCAATGTGTAAATATAGATTTCAGTCTCCAAATAGTGCAATTAAATATCATTTATAAAGTATATTTTATTGTTTACACATAAGTACACACATATATGTAACTAATGTGTAAAGTAAAATAAATAACTTCTATTAATTACTGAAGAGCAAATGTATTTTAGTTGGAATGGTTTGAAGGTCAAAAAGATCATATGTTTTCCATATAAAATATGGACTTACAACTTATTGTTGTAAGTTGTATATAGAAACAGACGGGATTGTGCCACTAAATCCATATTAGCCTGGATTTGTTGTATTGTGTATTTCTGTTTAACTGGGCATGAACTGGACCTGTTTTTTTTTTCTTCTACAAACTAAGTGATGACCTTGAGACGACAACAATTTAAATATTTTAAATTGAATTGAACAAATAAAAACATGCCTTAAGCATATTGCTTAAAAAATAAAACATGCACTTACACTGCATTTTAAATGTATTTAGAGAACGAAGCTGATTTGCATCGTACTGCTGATGTATTCAAAATAACAATAAACTGTACATTTATACACAGTTTAGTACAGGTGACTACATAAAGTTATTTTAAATGCACCTCAACCTTTGTTTTTCTGCAATTTAAGTTAAACTAAAACATTCTTAGTGGTTCCAAGAGAGTACCTTTTAAGTACACTAATGAGCAAAAATACTTAAAGTAAACTGATAATTATTTTTAAGTTCTACTTTAGCTAAAAAAAAGGTTAAATCACTCCAAGATATGATTTTGTGTCATTTAAGCTCAGTTAAAATGCGATTACTTGTTCCAAAGTTACACACTGCACACAAACTAATCTGAAAATATTCTTGAAGAAAAGTAATGATCAGTCTGGTTTCCACTTTCGCAAACGCAAACTAAATACACGTTACGCTGTGCTTTTTTACAATTTAACCTAAAGGTAATCACGTTACAAAATTAGACAATTTAAATATAATGATGTGCAAATATCCTTAACGTTTGTTGATCACACTTAACGCAACTGCATTAAAATAAATCAAAATGTAACATTAATTACGTTTTTTTTCAGAGCTCTGTTGTTAAAAGTAAATCCACAAATTCAGAGGTTAATTTAGAATCTTTCGCATTATTATTATTATTTTTTTACGTGATAAAGCATTGTATTTGATTTAATTAAAAGTTGTGAACGCTCCAGTTCATCCAGTTGACTGTGTTTTCAAAATGAACACCTGTACGCATCACCCGCTGCCCCGCTCATGGACCTCGCAGACATGGCGAAGATTTCGCTTTAAGGCCCCCTTTTTTCCCTTCTTACAGGGAAACACGCTCTGCGGGTCCAGCAGCTGCACATACACACCGCCGATTGGACACATGCGGCCAGTCACATGCACTGTATGGACATTTTGCTGCGTGCTGGTGTCCGCCTATAGCCGTGCAGGCAGCAGCAGAGCGCAGGGCCATCATCATGGCAGCCATTATAGGAGGGCTCCTCCAGCTTTTCCACGGCCTACGTGCACATTAACTCAGGGGAGTGGCGCAGGCTTTGACACCATGTTTGCGCCTCGCAGATCGAGCCGTAAAGCGGGGAAACTGCACGTTTTCCTCGACTGTAGTGCAATCTAAACGTAAATAACGCTCTATGAAGGGGCTGCAGGGCGAAGAAAATGGGCTCTAATACAGGAAAGTGTGGCTTTGCACTAAAAAAGGGGGAGGACTCACATGAAGTAGGGGTCACGTGTTCTTGCACAAAGGGGGTTGAATATTTACCTTTTTTGTCACGCAATGTACTTTTTCCCCTTAAAGATAAGCAATTATAATTACATGTATTTAATTTGGCTATGTAAAAACGGCGTCACACACCTAAAGAAGGTGTTTTCTAAACATTAAAAAAAAAAAACTTTAAGGCTTTATATGCTTTTGAGCCCACAAAAGCAGCAAGTCCATAGATTATATAGTATCCAGAGAGGAAGGTCGAGTGACTGCAACTCGCTCTGCGATAGAGTTCCAGCACATAATGAAACTTAACCTTATCGTCTACATACACAGAAATGCATATTCACATCACATACGAACAGAATAAACCCAATCAGGACCCAAACGTGCCATGTCTGCATGTGTGTGTGAGTGTTTGCGTGTGGGATATGGCCCTCGCTTGCAGATCACGCAACATGGCAGCAGCCACGGCTGTGTTCTGCGGATGTTGGGACTAAACTGTGTCTTTTTTGTCGCTTTTCTTTCTTTTGTTTGTTTGGCCACACGCACAATTAGGAGCTTTCATCGCCAAGCAACAACAACAGCAGCAGCAGCAACTACAACAACAAGGCTGGCAGAAATCTCACGAGAAAAACAGGGAAATGTGGCTTACTATATTTCACAGCGGAAGCCTACAGGTCACACACGCAGGCACACACACACGTTCACTTACTCACCCACTCACTCAGACATGGGGTAACAGCACAGTATAGGTGTGTGGGTGTGAGTGTAAGCGCCTACCTTAGCTTTTTGGGAACAGAGTAGTCTACCTCTATCAGCTTTCCGTGCAATTCAACTTTACCTGCAGGGGCGAGAATGGACAGTTTAAGTCATGTGTCTGCAACAATGCACGCCAACACTTCATGAAGTAGGTGCGTCCCCATTCACATTTTTAAAGAAAGTACTCGGGTCGCATCGTGGCGCACACAGTGCACACATTTGCATTATTCCAACCACTTTGGAAGGGCATTTCGTGCGCCATAACGAAGCTTAATGAGCTTATATAGTAGTAGTGTATGAGTGGGGGTGGTGGGGAGGTGAGGGGAATGGGCAGCCATGCTTTCCACTCCCACAAGCATTGCAATGAGGGGGGATATATGTGTCTGCTGTAAAGAATACAACGCCAAGCAGATGTTAGGTAGGTGCTTCCACGGTGTTGTTGTTTTTTTTATTTTTTTTTTGGTTACTATCACGTACAAATAGAAGGAGCGAGTGGCCTGGCGCAGCACGGAATTAGCGTCTCACCTCGTCCTCCTCCTCCTCCTCCCCCCCTCTCTCCACCTCCTCTTCCAACACTCAGCTACCTGTTTATGAGCCCTTTTCCTCCGGACCCCCGTGACCCACCTCCAAGACACCTCGTAAAAACATAGCCGGACACCGGGGGAACAGGGATCCGACAAGTTTTCCGCGCTGGCGCCGCGCTGCGCTCGTCAATAAAATCAGGACGAAAAATAAGTGAAAAATAATTATGCCTACCCGAACCCAGTCAGTCAGTCAGAGACCATCCCATATACATTCCAGCGGCTGATCGCGAAATAAAAAAAAGGAAAAAAAGAAAGTAGCGCCATGCACTATCGGAATCTCCTTAAAATAAAAGGAGAAATTAAAAGGTGATTCTTGCGCGTGGAAATTTGCGTTAAGACCGCGGGTGTTTTCCTCTAAAAAAAATATATGTATCTTTCGAGTGTGTCCTGCGTGGGATCGATCATGTATCCAATATCTCCAACTCTAATCACAAACACCGTCCCGTGCTAAACACAGATTTGTTGTTGATTTTATTTATTTATATATATATTTTTGTAAAGAAACCAAAATAATAAATATTACACATTTTTTTTACTTTGACCTACTGTAGTGTGATTTCCCCTGTCAGCAGCGAGCAAGCATCACTCAGCGCAAATATCAAAAATCCACACACTTACCAGAGAGAGTCTCTATAGCCTTTATGGCCGAGTTCTGGTCGGGGAAGTCCACAAAAGCATAGCCGGATTTTAGCAGGACCTGCTCGGGCGCTGGCAGCTCCCTCTCCCCGAAGAGCTGCTCCAAGTCCTCGACTGTGACCGAAGGACTTAAATTCCCAACATATAGTTTGTTCATGATCTGAAGAGCAGAAGAAGGGGGGAAAATCTCGAAAGGCTTGCCAGATCTCAGGAGTGAGACGATATTGAGAGCAGCAGAAACCAGTTTTTGAAAAATAAAATAAAAAAAATAAAATAAAATGTATTTTGAGGGAAAGAAAAATCGTCCTCCAGGATAATAGGGAGCTAAATGAGCGACCCCCCAGTTACCGACCAACTCTGGCCCTGGTCAAACTCTTTCAACAGGGACTGAGGGGGGGGGGAGTGGTGGTGAGGTGAGGCAAAAAAAAAAAAAAAAAAAGTGTCGTTACGACGCTATTACTCCGGAGCCAACAAGCGCCGCCTCTAAACAAAATCTCCCTTAAAAATCACAAGAAAAAATGTTTGGAGGTGCATGTGCCGCTCGTCCGGCGTACAGAGGGGCATGGTGATGACTGTGCTGTGTTCTGCGAAAGGGATGGGCTTAAAGGAGGCAGAGGGGGGTTATTTCATCAAATCATAATAAGGGCCTCCAGGTTGCATGGGAGTAAGGGGCTTGGCTTGGTTTGGAGTGAGAAGAGAAGGGAAGTGCAGGGCCGTTTCCAGAAAGTCTTGAAAGGGCGGCTCTATGGGGGGCCACTAATAATTTTAAGGTTTTACAACAAAATCGGACAAGTTTAACCTGACGTGAACTTTATAGGGTTTACGGTGGCAACAGACTCCCCGTCGCCCCATTTTTATTTTTTTTTATGTTTAAATTGTTATTTTTTTTTTTTCTTTACATTTTATAATGTAAGTGAATGTTTTCAAGTGTGTATGTTCAAATAATTAGCTTCTTTTAGTTATTAATTTAGAAAAAAAAATTGTACAAGCTGTTTAAAGTCCATACAACATTTACAGACTGTGACTTTAAAATACTGAAACTGTGTTCATTTCTTTTCAACAAATATGTGATCCTGATCCCATTTGAAGGCCCAAAAAGGGGGACAATGGACAATAAGTCAATAAATGTTGCACCTCACCCAAGTTCATGGCTATAGTATAGATTTTAATGCCAATATATTAGCACATGTTCATGTCCTTGAAAACATATGCAAGTGTAGACTATGGGTGGATTGGACGGTGGACGCTATTATGAGCAACGTTTGTCATTCTAAGAGTAACCCACTCCACATAGGTCATACTTCCTCAGGAACTTTAACCAGTCCTATGTTCATACAAAGAGTTATGAATATGAACTCATTCCAAGGAACTTTTATTACACTACATTCAATGAGTTTAAATTCTACATAGTGTTCAACTCTGAAGTCTTTAAGGTCGTCAGACCAGGGATCTTTGACAGTCCCTCCCCTTGTGCCAGCGGAGAAGGAGGAAGTAAATAGGAGCTGCTGTGTGGAAAATTCAAATCGTTGTCGACTTAAACCAGTAAACCAATGATCCCTCCCTCAGTTGAGGCTTTTAATTATTTATGAGGGAGCCAGAAATATGGATTTCTGGGATCCTTTCACTGCATTCAGCACCTGTTTGAGAAATATTTGATTTTTGTAGTATTTACATTGAAATACAGACAAAAGTATTCCTTCAACAAACACACGGACCCAAAAAAAAGCAATAAAGAAAGTGAAACCACACTGCTGTCCTTGTACATATTGCTCTTGGAGAAATAATTAAAAGAAAACTAGATTTATAGCTGAGAGTCTCTAAATCCCTTTTTGAGCACAGCCTAAATGGTGGAAAAGCCAAATGCTGATAAGAACAGAAGGGGATTCTTGAAGGAGCCACTCGATGCTGTACACATGAATCCTTTTATTTGCTGTGGCGGTTGTGTAAGTGTTTGCAAATGGGTGTGTTTGGGAGGGAAGCATGTTTTAAGGCGGACTGCAAACAAAAGCTTTGCAAAGCTGTGGCAGCTGTGCTCATGCATGGTTGTGTAGTCTTGTACCTAGTTACCCAAGGGGAGGAGCCTAATTCTTTTCTCTTTACATGTGACTTCTTTCCCTGAGCTTTGGGAGCATTACTGCCACCCCACTGTAGTGCAGAAAGTGCCAGCAGCAGGAGTGACCAGCTCCTTCTCTCTTGCCTTGTTTCCGTCAGTGTATGAACAGAGGAATGTCCAAACTGTGGCATATTTACAAAACAGCTCTTTACTTTCCCGATGGCATGCACACACGCTCAGTTATTGTGGGGTCTTTGTTTTTTTTTTTTGCTGCTAGTCAAAAAAATCAACAGTTAAAAATGGAAAGAGCAAGCTCCAAACCCCCAATAAAACTCAAAAATACAAATTTCTGCTTTTAGGCAGTTTTCTGAAAATTGGGTCACTGAGCTTTCAGATTGTGCAAATTATTTCCACCCAGAATGGAAATGCATGTGACATTTGGAGGAACGTGGAGACACACATACATGTGGACTTGTGGTGGAACATGGAAATTAATTTCCAAGGTGTGGCCAGCAGTGCAACGGGTGGTTTCTGTCTCCTGACTGCTGCAATGCCTGCGTATATTACACACTTTCCGAACACTGAATATTATAGTAAAAGGTTTAAAACTTGCAGCAGCTTTTGTTAGCACATAATTCTTTTCTTTTTTTTAACATCTTTCATTCCCCATCATGTTTCTTTACCTCCAGCTTTGGTTTAATCAGCCAAAATTGGAAAAAACTGAACTTTCCACAAATATGCAAATAATTACAATGTACATTTCTGAACATATAAAACAACTATTTGGATATTGAGAAAGGACTTGAAGGAAATCACACTTTCTCAACACTACTTCCTCCTGGTGCGTCAGTTTAAATATGGTGTCTGTCCACTTTCCTGTAAAATGAAACCAAACTACTCTTCCTTAGAATTTGCTTATTGGTTTCATTTAAAAGGTACAAATTTACAGCAAAATAAGGACAATTCACCTAATCTGCAACAAAAAAAAAAAAATGCATCTTAGAGCTGAACTACAACAGCCAGAAAGAACAAAACTGATAATTTGTACCTTATCTTGGTCAAATTAATCTTTGGGTAATCCATTATAACACCCTTCTGAGGACTTTTCAGAGGTTCACAGTGACCAGCAGGGGTAGTTGTTGAACTTCAGTTTCCTCTTGTTTGATGAAGCTTGTTTCTCTTCATGTGAGCAGCAGCAAACATCAATTTGAACTGGGTAAGGAAAATAACCTGATCTCATGGCTGTGAAGGTGAATTTACCTGTGACTTGATTATGAGAAGTCATCCAGTGAGCAAATGCATCATGTCTCACATGGACATTTTTTTCTTTCCCAGTTTCAGAAGATTAAATTCAAAATCCTCACAAAAACTCTTAAAAGTTGCTGTTTATCCAACTATTGAAATGCCAACTTCCCAGCCAAATCATAGAAAATATCACTACTTTCATGAATCAGGAGGGAATGAACATAGAAACTCAATCCAAACCAGTGTGGAAGCCTAAATGTCAAATTGTTTCATGAGTTTTACAAACTTTGCATAAATTCTGATCAAAACTCATCTGCATAGTTTACAAGTTAATTTTCTGTGCAAAAATCCAAACGTCAAAAACAAAAGAGAAAAAAGCTCAAATTTGTCACCATTTAAAAATATTTCTAAGCTAAACGCAGACTTTGCTGTATGTAAATTATATATCTAAAGCATATTCATAAAAAAAGATTTTTAGGATAGAGAGAAAGAATGCCAGAGTCTTCAAAAACGACACGAGTCTTGGTGGAAAAGAAAACTATTCCCTTTTAATTTGTTTAAATTTTGCTGAATTCTCACTCAGTTTGTACACAAGAAAACCCCATAAATTAACACGCCAGTTGGAACAACAACACTGGCCTGTACATTTAAAATTTAAAACAAGGACACACTGCTTCAAATGTGTTTTTCCATTTTCACTGATTAATGATAGGCAAGAGGAAGAGTGGTGATCATCATCGTCATCATCATCTGTTTGGTTTCTTTAATGTGGAGTTGAATGAGAAATTTGTCTGTTAAATAGGAGTATGTTGTCATGACCAGACACTGAATGTTCTCTGAAGTAAAAAAAAAAAGAAAGTGTCTCTGGAGAACAATAGTGCCTAATGAATCACAAAGATCCAACCAAGGTTGAAATTTTTAAGCTCCAAATTACACAATAAACTAACCAGCTGAGAATAAGCAGACGAGCATCTTCCAAGTTTCACATTGTGCAGAGGGATAACTACCACAGGGGCAGAAACAGGTGAAAAGGTTTTCTGCCAACACTTTTCACATCAGTACATTGCTAAGCTTACACTGCTGGTATTCTGCTCTCTCAGGACTGCACAAATTTTTTCCAAGAAACTCCACATTAAAGAAAGCAATATATCACCTTAAGAATATGATATCTACAAGAAAGTCAAATCTTTAGGAGAAACGCCTCGTCTGTCCATGGAAAAAAAGGGATTTATGTCTTCCTGATCTGCTCAATAGCGACCTGTGAAAAGAAAGCAGCCGTTAGTTAAAAACCCTACAAGTTACAAACAAACAAGCGGACGTTTTAAGACGACTGCGGGTAATATTTGGACTTACGAGGAGAATAAGACCGGGATCTTGATCGAGATCTGTATGCTCCTCTGTAGTATGGTGATGGAGATCTTCGTCTAAAATTGAAACAAATTTTCTTACCAGTAACATTTAGAATTAAAACAAAAAGCAGGACAAAGAGAACAGAGTTTTGATTCTTCAATGATAATCAGCAAAATACCAACTGACAAACTGGGAGTGTTACCTGTATGATCTGTAGTAGTCCCTGTCGTCATAGCGATCATAGCCGCCTCTATCGTATCCACGGTCATATCCACGGTCGTAGTCGCGTGAATAGCGCCGAGGACCACCGGGACCTCCGCCACCACCGCCGCCACTGATGAGAAAGAAACAGTCAGATGTAAAACCATAATGCACACAACATATTCCTGTTTAATTTTAAAACACAAGGTTTTTATGCTCAGCATCTCATCAGGAGCTCCATTACAGGCAGCCATGCTTATCGGAGTTTAAATTTCAAAACACCTACAAAGCTTCATGAAGCAATTTATAACTTTGTCACATCACGACTAACAACTTAAATGTATTTTTCTGGGAGGGGATTTTATGCGACAGGTTCAAAAACAAAATCACTATGCTTAATTTGGAAGTGGAATTATTTGTTTCTTAAACTCTACTTGCAAACATGAAACTGGTCACACACACATTCAGCCCCCAGAGGAGTGTGGCTCTGCTAGCTATACAAATTTAAAGTATGAAATTTCACTCGATGAATCTCTGTAAAACAGTTCCAGCTCCACCAGACAGGACGTAGTGCACTGAACAGCAATCTTTAGAGTCTTGGCAGAAATTCTCAAGTTAGTGGAAAACAAAAGATTTCTCCTTACTGTATTTCATAAAAACAAACTGATTTTAATCCTTTCCTTTGCAACTGATCTGAACCAACTTTATATCCGTTTTGTGCTTGGCTCCACTGTTTGACTAGGAGTATCATTGTCCCTGTTCGCAAGCACAACCAACAAAACCACTTCACAGTCAGGCACCAGTTAGTTTTAATCTATCACATAAATTCTCAAAGAAATGTTTTGAAATTAGTGGTTTTAAATTGGAAAAAAAAAACAAAAAACTGTATAAAAAGGAGGTAATAACCAGTTTTTTAAGGCACAGGAGTTATTCCACCCCCCCTGCCCCCACCCCCACACACACACTCTATTCGCTGTAGCTGACGTACTATGTGGGCCGTCCCATGTAGATTCCCGGGGTCGGGGTGTGAGGTCTTTTTGTGATTGAGAAATCCACCCGGATTCTACGACCGTCCAGCTCCATGCCATTCGCTCGGTCCTTTGCCTGATAGCAAACAAAGTGTGTTTTTATACAAAATCCCAAGCAGTGTTTCTATTTTGATTTTTTTTAATGTTTTTTAATAATAATTGTTTGGATAAAATGCGCTACCTCTTTAGCATCAGCTGTGTTCTCAAAGTAAACAAAAGCAAAGCCCCTGGAGCGCCTGGACTGCTGGTCGTACACGATGGAAACATCCGCCAGGGGCCCGTACTTAGAGAAGACGTCCCTCAGATCCCTCTCTGTGGTGTACAGACTCAGGCCAAACACTCCCAGGCAAGCATTTGGATCTGGATTAGCCTGAAGTTTCAGGAAAATTAAAAGTTTACATTTTACAGAAATTACACAAAAATATACATATTTATTTCCAGACTGGTAATGTGAGATCAAAACATGGGAAAAAAAACATGGGTTACTCACAATGGATACCATCATAATAATTGCCATTAGTTTTTTTCTGATACTGTGCTACTCCACAAACATATTGAATGAATACACTTTATTTTTCAAAAACAACACACCCGATTGCCGATGTGCCTGCGGCGATTAGACATGGGGGAATGACTGAGGCTCCTGCGGCGGCGCTCTCCACTGTAGGAGCGGCTGCGGGACCGGCGCCTGCCGGACCTGGAGCGCGACCGAGAGTGGCTGTAGTGCTTATGAGAGCCGTGGTTAGAATGGGAGCTGAAACGGCAGAGACAAACTTTTAACGTTTATCCAAAACACCGCTTGAAGGATCTGATTTCTGTGCCACTATTTGCTCTTTAAAATAAATAAATAAATAAATAAAACTCACCCTGATCTGGACCTGGAGCGGGACCAGGACTTAGAACGGGAATGGTGGGATCCATCTTTTGAACGAGCTGGAGAGCGGCTCGCCGACTTCCCAGGGGCATGGGGACTCGCGCTCCTGGAAGCGGAGCGAGACTCCTGAACGAACCACACACACACACAGAAGGACGTCATCATCACAGAAGAAGTGATAAATATGAAGAAATGTGCTACAACAACTCTGTAGTTGAGATTTAAAACCATCCTGGAAAATTTGAAGGAAAAAAAAAATAAATACACAAAACGTAGAAATTGGCAATTATGAATGCAGGGTTAAAGCTATTTTATCTAACCAGTGGAAGGATGTTATCACTAGGATTACATCAGCAAGTATAATTAGGTAATTAAGATTACAAAAATAAAAGACAAAATAAAATAGCAATAACATAAATTAAAGTGTGATGTATTCAATAACAATGACATGCACGCATTGGATAAATAGACCAGAAAATTACTTAGCGCAGCGACCTTATCCAGATTACTTCCTTAACTTCATTTCTGTAACTTCATTACTTCACATTATTCTTCTTTCTTCAATTTTCTTACATCTTCTGACTTCCCCTTCTCACACACTGCTCAAAGTTCTTCCCTCCTCATGTTTAGCATGCATTCAACAATTCAGCTTCACACATCTGAGCTTCATATTACTGAAAATAAAGTGGACATGAGACTTCTTCTGCATTTTCTTCGTCGAACCTTAACCTTAATGGAAAAGAAAAGGATGAAGAATTTATGACTACAATTAAAACGGCACGCTCATTCAAATTTTCATCAGGATTTTGTGACAAATGTTAAAAGTTTGCAAATGCTCAGTGTTAGTTGGATTCATTTCACTTTCAGTGGTTCCACATTCACTACAGTGTCTTTCAAGTAATTTTATAAAAAATAAGATTGCAATAAAAGGGAAGATGCAATAGTTCTGTAAATTGTTGCTCAATGAGCATTGCAGCCAATTGGTCAACCCTGTGTCTGATGGAAACCCAGGGATTTTGAACACAAAAAAATACACACAGCGCATCCATTTGTTCCTAATTTTAAACACACCTTATCCTTTTTTACTTACAAAAAATAAAAGTAGTCTTGTTTAAAACAGTTCCCGTTAAATTGCATTCCTTTCATAGTGAAGATAAAACCACTGTAAATGAAAAGGTCATAATCAGAATTAAACCCACCCTATTACCTCCCATTTTACCCAAAAATACAGTAAATCTAGGTTAACCAAAACAACCTCAAGTCAAAGTTACAAATCATTTGTATTCACCTCCATCAAAAAGCAGCGAGTACGCATATCCCGTAAATGCCAATGTGCAATTATCTTCACTGAAAAACCAGATCTGCCCTACCCTTCAGCATACTGCTAACTGGTTAAGCAGGCGTTCAACAATTCACAAGATGATTGAAGATAAATATCTGAGGTGTTCACAAGTGAGGACGTTACTTGCTAAATCAAAGCCAGGTTCATACTTCAGCAGAAGGGTTTGTACACCCAACAATGGAAAGATGAAGAAGCTACACTGCTGTTCCTGATGTTCGCGTCTAATTGGAAACTCAGCTTTGTTCTATGAATAAAAGGGCTTTTTCATTATATTTACAAACGTGATCATTTTGACCTAAACTAGATACCCAGCAATGATCTGTGTTAATGTATGCTCTTTACATTAATAACAAAACACAGTTTGTGAAATAAGCACTCAATTTATGAAAAAAAAATTAAAGCTTTTGTAGAATTAAAACCAACTGATAATGGGATCACCTCAAACACTACAAATCCCAGATAAACTTAAAGACATATTTCTAGGTTAATGACAGATTTAACAACATGTTTGTGGTTTGTACCACTGACCATTTAAATTAAAAAAGGAGCACTGCTTTACATTTTCCACTAATAACATATCACAAACTGCATTTCTGAATATGCAATGTGTATAAAATTATCCAGCTTCAAATTTTAAACATACTTGTATTTTAGATTTCAAACCAAAGCGGAATAAAAACTGCATTCGTCGAATTTTGTGAAATAGCCCTTTAAAGAATCTGCAGCTGTGACTCGGACACCAACTTCAGCATCGTTCTTCATTGTCTACTCAGACGAGCAATTCATTGAAGCGCCTGTTTAAACAGCGAATATTACAACCTGCATGACCGAGGTGAAACAAATGAAGAATCTTGAGGCTGTTTGATTTAAAACAGCAAATTATTTTTACTCTTCCGTGTCGATTTAATGGCGCGGGCTAGGCGCGCCAAAAACCGATAAGGAAACCCCAGACTGCTGTTCAGTCAACATTACTAAACGAAGAATATATTTTAAATAAGTATAAAACCTACCCTAAAAATGAGCCAAACGAAACGCATATTGCATAACGTAAGATGTAATTTCATGTGGAACAAAACGGCGTCACCTCGACGTTCTAGAATATTCTATCAAAGGACATCGAAAATGAAATTTCTATGCTTACGACAAGACTTTGGTTTGCCTAACTTGCAGTGTCTCTGTCTTTTTGCTGTTTAAAGCTCTCACTTAATGAAAAGGTTGCTAAATCGAAAGGAGATATTAACACCTTAAATTAACAATAAAGATAGGAACCTACGAATCGAAACCTATTTATGAATTGACAAAACAGCTGTCTTCATGTAAAAGACAATCTCTGTACATGCTTAAATATACATAAGGTTTATATTTGTCATATGTCGTATAAATATTTTTAAATCAATTTGAGTTGCTAAAACATAAACCGATAATTTTTTACTCTACAACCTTCTGTAGCCCAGGAATTTAATGCATGATAAATAATCCTAAACTGCATGAGTGAGACTTTTATCGTTTTAGCGCCAGATCTAATTTAACGTGTTGCTAAAAATATATTTTGTAACAGCTGGTGGCGAATCACTTGGATACGAATCGGAAGCCAGCTTCTTCATCGTTAGCCTAAGGCCTAGTTAACATTGAAATGCTAGCATTAGCCAGGTAGCTAAAGTTAGCAACATACGTTTTTGCAGGAAATTATTATACACAGTTTATGTTATAAGAATCACGTCAACGTGTTTAATGCGTTAGAGAAATTCACATATGAGGCTACAACTGGAATTTCAAGCTACGAAGGTGAGCATTTGGTCAGTGGTGTCAGTTGATAAATAACAAAAACCGTTAATATGAGTTTTCTCGTCAAAATGGCTTTTTTCGTTCCTGTTCATGCACCATAGGAAGTAAAAAATAAAATAAAAATAAAAAACTACATCAGAGTTCATACATACCCGGCCTTTTTCATTGTCGCTCATTTTTAGTGCTATAGAATAAGCTACACGGAGAAATAGTCTACCTGATACTAATATGCGAGGCGAGGCTAACGACTATGGTCGCGTGTGTGTGCAGTAATGTAAAACTGTAGCTCCTCCCTTCCTCAACTGTTCTCACAACCACGTGACTTAATAACGTAAAAACGTACGTCATTTCATAAAGTTGAAATATATTTATTGGAGATTTTTTGTTGTTGTTTTGTTTTTTAAACATATTACACATCTCAAACAGGAGTGCAACAAATTTGACAATTACTTGTGAATTCTATTTAATTTACTTTTATTTGATAATAATATCTTTTATTTTTTATCTCCAGTTCAGGTAGTCACCATTTTGCGGGAGCACGTGTGAGGCTCTTGATGTTTTCAGTGCTGTCAGACAAGGTCATGTTATTACTGCTGTGCTGTCGTTTTGTTTATAAGAGGATCAGATTTAATAACCAATCTCTGATAAGTACACAAATTGTGAAACTGGCCACAAGACTTTCTGTTGCATTTTCTTTATTTAAGCGGACATAATAGTGGGAGTGACAGAGAGGATGGTACAGAATTATTTTTTAAGACACTTGAAACAATTATCTAGAGCTTCAGCACTGAGTATGTTTATTGATGTATATATTTGAGTGATTCATAGCTTAACTGATGCTTTTAGCAATTCAGTGGCCTTGCACTAAAAAACAATAAACACAATTTGAAAAAAACTTAGACCTCGTAATAATAAAAGCACATCTACTGCAAAAATAATTTATCTTGAGTTCTGCATCATTTACTCGAGAATATGTACTTCACACATCTGGCAGGACCGTACAGCTGAGATGTTCAAATTCATTACTAATTAACACCTGTAAGTGAGAACAAAACAATCAAGCAGATTAAAAATTATTTTAAATTCCTTTTTTTTTTTTTTTTTTTTTTGGAGATGTTTGTGTGTCATTTTACATACCACAGCTATAAAGAACATTTATTTTATGCAGGTCAAGTGCACTAGGTCCATCTCGCTGACCAATAGGAATGTAAGGGTCTGGTTTGGGAATGATTGTTGGTCCACCGTCCTCAGAGAAGGCATATCTGAAGCAGAGATTTAGAAAATGTAAGGTTACCCCAGCATTCATTAAGGCAAAGAGTTTATTTTTGAATTGATTCTAAAAAGTATTAATCCTTAATCAAATTTCTTCTGTTTTTGTGGGTTTTTTAAAATCACAGTTAAATGTTTCAGCTCATCAAATATTTTACTCATAAGATTACTTAAGTAAATAAAATGTTTAGTTATTATATGATGATTTAGTTCATAAGGGACACATGCTATGGAAACAAACGGCCCCACTTAAAAAAAAATTCTCTAAACATTAACACTTTTGCTAGTAACAATTGCCATCAAGAATTTTGTTGGTGGCAATGAGTGTTTTACATCTCTCCTTAGGAATTTTGACCCACTCTTCTTTACAGAATAGTTTTAATTCTGCCACCTTATAGGGATTTTTAGCATGAACTGGAAAGCTATGGTAACTCAACTGGATCCCAGTCTGGACTTTGATGAGGCACTTCAAAACCGTGATTGTGTTTTGGTCTTTAGCCATTCACATTTGGACTTATTTGCATACTTTGGATTGATATCCTGCTGCAACATCATAAACCTGATGCCTGGACTGCATGGCTTAATTAGTTCCAATAACTCATCCATATACTGAAGTAGAATAGCAGCCCCTGATCACCTTGTATAATGATTTTATTACAAATGTAACTGGACACATCCTCATCTGAAAAGTTCAACTTTGTTCTCATCAGTCCACAGGATGTTCTTCCAAAAAAAGAGTTAATGCATGAATTAACAATTACTTTTTCACACAGGGCCAGGCTGGTTTGTATTGTTGTTTTCCTCTTAATAGCTAACTAATTTTTCGAAGATTGCCTTTTGTACATACTTAACTCATATTTATTTTATATAAAATTTGTTTTAAAAATTTAAGTGACAGAAAAAGCAAACACAGAAGACACACACTATATGTTGCCTTAGGCAGCATCTCACCGTCCATAATGCATGACAGAACTGTAGTCGTATGGGCTGTTCAGATTGTTCGTCGCCTGTTTCCTGAAGTTGTGTATTTGTTCTGTCACACAGAAAAAGGGACATTAGACTTATTTAGTTCAAATGTATTGGAAATCCCTGGTCACGGCCATTCATCCAAACCTGGCAAGATGTTCTTCCACACAATGGTGACATAGTGGTCTCGGTCCGAGCGGGATTGCTCGTGCACAAAGCCGAGGGCGTGCATGAATTCATGAGCAGCAATCCCCGACCACATGCATCCAGGAGTCTGCAGTGACAAGGTCTGGCTTCCCCCGGTCTGCCCCAGAAACGACCAGCAACTGGGGGAGCACAGAGTAAACCTTACAGTGCTTCCTCACACAAAGCAGAGTTACATGAAGTAAGGAGTCCGTCTCACCCGTATCTAGGCTGGATGTCAAGGAAGCTGGCCTCATGAGTGCGAGGAATAAATTTGATGCAGGTTCCAGAGGAAATTTCTTGCATTCCTGTTTCTATTGTGATTCTGTCCATATCATCTACAGATAAAAAAAAAAAACAACAACAAGACTATTTAATTAAAATAGACCGAAGTGTGTCGATCTGTAAACCTCTTTAAAATGGATTCCTACCGTATACAGGAGAGAGGAGGTAGGGAACGTAAACAAATCCATCAATTGATTTGGGCCACAGACAGGCATTCCCAGGGCAGTTTATGGCACTGCGCACGTATGAATAGGCAATATCTCCTTCTCTGAATGACAATCCTCTGGGTGCCCGCAGCCCTGAAGTGCAACATTTAACAAAGCTTACAAAGAGTGAATCAACACAGTTTATTTCAATTTACATTGCACTTACTGCTGTTGACTTCTAGGATCTGATCCATTGCGGTCATTTCATCTCGGTCCATGAGCTCATCTTAACACAAAAACATAGTGATCCTTGTCGGTTTTGTAAATGTTATAGTTTCAAATGTACAATATCACTGCATGTAAATGTGCATCTCAGTAAATTAGAATATCATTAAAAGGTAAGTCAATTCAAAAAGTGAAACTAGTTTGAAAGATTTTAAGTTTTTTTTTTTTCATTAATTTTTACAATTATAGTTTACGAATCACAGATGGATATTAAGGAACCCAGAATTTTGTTACTCAAAAAATTGGAATATTACATTAGACCAGGCAAATGATTTTTAATATAAAAAGGTTATCTTGTGTCATATTGGAGACCAGAGCTGGGAAAAACTGCCGACTTGACAGTTTCCCAGAATACAGTTACTAACACCGTGCAGAAGGAGTGTAAGCCTCGAAAGGCCTTTGCTGAAGAAGCTGGTTGTTCACAGAGTGCTGCATGACAACATATTAATGGAAAGTTTAGTTAAAGGAAAAAGCTTCATAAAAAACCTATACTGATTTAATTTTCCAACAAGACTTAGAAGCCGCAGGCCACCATTAAAGAAATTAACAGAACCACAATCGAGTGCCTTCAAAAAAAAGCTGCACTAATGCTGTAAATCATGGCAAAAGGAGTCGCAACCGAGTAGGACATATTTTTTATTAGTAGGGCACTATACTGATCTAATATGATGTTTCAACAAACAGAAATAAACACTTTAAATATGCCACTCTGCATGTAATAATTCTATACGAGTTTCACTTCTTGAATTGATCATATTCATACTGAGATGCAGCTGTATGTAAATACCTTCTTCAAAGAGCTCACCAGAGTATTTCCTCTTCAGTCTCAGTTTGCCCTCATGTACGTCAGTGGAATTCTGTCAGTAATGTTGTAAATAGATACATAGTATTATCAATAAATCATTTAACTCTAGAGTACAATAAATCTACCTCTCTCTATAAAAGCATTTTCTCTTGGCACTGACCTTAACGGGGACCATATCCACCGGGATGAGCACGCCAAACAAGACGCCTAGAAGCACAACTCTAGAAGCCATATTTGCTTTTTCAGGTCGTTTCCCCAGTTTCAGATCACTGCTCAGCAAAGTTCACACCTTCACTGGATCTATATACCCACTTCTCCTCCACTGCCCTGTACTGATTGGGCCCCACTCCTGTGATGAGAGCGTGGGCTGAGACCTCTCATCATCCAGCGGGTGTAATTTACTCAAGTCCACTACTGATCCGCAACAGGTGGTCCCGCTGCTGGCCTTCATTATTCAGCACTTTCTGAAATGAGACACTTAGAGGTGTTTTGCTATCAAAGCAGTTGCTTTCAGAGGAATAACTCTCCACCCAGTCCTGCAAGACCAGCAATTTGAGTCTGACTGTAGTGGTAACCAGTGATTTAGTGATATACTATCAGATGATAACGACAGCTCAGGTAAACATATATAAACATAATAAATCCCTCCCCAAACATCGTTCCTATTTTTATTAAGGGGCAATTTTGAGAGGTAAACACTTAAAGGATGAGTGGTGTGTGGTAACAGTGAAATATGCCGCTTATGGTTATCATATCACTAAAATGATTGGAAAATATGGCCAGGAGGAATTATTTCAGTATAAACTGGACTGGCTTTCTATTAGCCAGTATTTCTATTTGATTTCTAGAATCAAATGAACTGCAATTTTTTTTCTTTATTTAATGCCATCACCCAAAATCTTCAGCTACCTCAACATATTGTAATAATAACAATGCAATTAGTTTTTTTTTTTAGTATTCTTTAACATCTTTATTGCAGGAAGTGAACATGGATATTAAGTGACTAGTTAAAACAAGGCAATAACTTTCATTTCATCTTTCACTGTACAACAGCAAAGACATATGCCAATTCTGTCTACTAAAATGTTAAATATAAAGTTACATGTCTCACGCAAACAAATACAAGTTCAGCTACACAAAACAAGGCCTAAAATATTATGAGATTGTATGAAGACGTTTCAGCAGCAGTTTATCACGTCCACTTTCAGAGGAGTCCTGCTTCTCCTCGTCTTGGTTCAGGTTCTAATCGTCATTCACGGCTGTAGAAAGAGACAAAATGAAGCACTAGTTAGCTCATTTACCAATTTATATAGAAGAAATTTATGCTGTTAGACATTTTTTTCTGTACGAACCGCATTGATAAAGCCTGTTGATTTTCAGCTTGTCAAGGTGACTGAGAGACGATGCCTGGCCCAGCTTAACGTTCCTGCCGTTCTTTGGGACGATGGTTGGATCTCCGGCCATTGAATAGGCGTACCTTAACATAGAAATATATAAATGCTGATGACATGCTGATAACAGAGAACACCACCAGGTAAGACACTTCTTACACGGGCTCTGCTTCAGGTGTGACAGGTGTTCAAAGTGACAGCAGAAGCCGTTGTCTTGAATTTGTTTGTGTGTTGCGGCTTTGGAAGCACTGTCTCTACCTGCAGTCCAACGTTTGTGCATCTACCCCAAATTCTGGAACGTGCTTTGCTTCTTTTCCACATTTATTCCACCCACTAAACCTTCCGTTAACATCTTCAAAATGTTTGCTGTAAGCTGTCATAGACTAGAACATTTTAGTGATAAGAAGCATTGTTTTTGGTCTTATGTTGAATTTTTCTGAGAACTTGAATGTGTAATTATTCTATTTATTGCATGAGTTTCACATTTAGAATTTACCAAATTTAATAAATTACTCAAATAAAATATATTTTTAAGTTTTCTTATTTACAGATATTCACCTCAAGATTAGAATTAAATGCAGTTTTACACATAAAAAATACGACTTACATCCCAAAGTGCATAATTGAGCCAAAGTCATACGGCAGGTCCAGATTTTCTGTCTTAAACTTCTCAAAGTTTCTTAGCCGATCTGTCGGAGAAAAAAACGCATTACATTTTTTGATTTATTGTATTTGTTTGATGTGTGTATGTGTGTGTTAAAAGTGACCAGTATGTTTTGATGTTACCTCTCCAAATGTTCGGCCACATGATGGTGACATAGTTGTCCCGGTCAATGCGGGACTGCTCATGCACAAAGCCTAGGGAATGCATGAACTCATGGGAAATCACTCCCATATCCATGCAGCCTGGATTCTGGAGTGACAGGGTCTGTTTTCCTCCACGAGAGCCAAGGTAGGACCAACATCTTCATTTACAAATAAAATCGTAGAGAAACAACACTCTTATATGTTTTGCAAAAAACATAAAATATTTTATTAAAATAATAGTATGTTGTAATATATGTATTTTTTTTGGTCATAACTCACCCTGACTTTGGCTGGATGTCGATGTAGTCTTTTTGGTGAGTTCGAGGAACAAAACGGATGCAGGTACTGTCCTCTATGTTGTCCATTCCCTCCTTTATCAGCTTTGTCTCAATGTCAGCTGTTTATTTATTTAAAGGATGCACACAGGAGTAAGAAATATTACTAAAGAAGATTCTGTAAAAACATCCTACAGTGTTAGTAGGTTTACCAAACCCTTAACTTACTGTAATCAGGTGAGAGTGTGTAGGCAACGTAGACGTGTCCATCCACAGATTTGGACCAGAGGCAGCTCCGGGCAAAGCAGATCTTTGAGCGCCTTCCAGTGGACACAGCGATATCTCCCTCTCTGAGGGTGGTGGAACCATCAATGACATGGGAACCTGAAGTAGAAATGATTCAGGGCCAAATCAAAAGTAGTCAAAATTTCAAAATATGTTGCAAAATCTCTCAATTATTATAAAATACTCACCATGAAGCTCATTGGCTTTGATTATTTTATCCATTGCAGTGTCTTCTTTTTTTCCTTCAGGCTCTTGAAAGGAAGAGTTAGTCAGTATAGGTTCTGCCATTATTTCAGCTACATTCACAATAATCTTCTTTTGTTTTTTATATTATTATTAAAAGAAATTACCCCTGAAACCAACAGGTACCCATTTGGGACTGAGTAAAAATTTCTGCAAGAAAAAAACAAAATACAAGAACTGAGCAGTAAGCAGATTTCTACATGCAAAACTCCCACTTTTACTTCCATTTCTCTGCATGTTTACCTGAGCGGTCGCAGCCGAGAGACAAGCTGAGAGCGCACACAGCAGGATAATCTGCTCCATCTTTTCCTGGCAGATCCTTCTTCAGTGTTGCCATTTGACCTGCACTAACACCCAGTTTTATAGGCCAGTGTCCGGAGATAATACCCATGATTATCCCAGGTAAATTACTGGGCTGCTGTTATTTGTTTGTCAGTGAGTTTAATCCCCTAATTAGTTTGACTTTTTTTTCAAAAACAACATCTTCAACGGGAGCATAATGTGAGGTTCTACACTGTTTAATAACAGCTCGACTGCAATTTAAATTAAACGGTCTAATGTTTGGCACTGGATCGGTACAATTTTGGGATTTAGATGGTGTGTATGTTCACCAGGACTACTGTTTTCCATTTTACTGAAACTAAGCTTACTCATGGTTCACATGCTATGTTATGCTGCTGATTTCACATTCTAACATATTCTTATCCACACGCTCTAATGCCTCTGAAACCAAATCTTTCTGCAGTAATAAGTATGCTTTCATACAACCAGGGTTACTGTATATCCAGACTCCAATGCATACAAAATACAATTCCTGACTATAGTTTGGGTTCATGTGTATATTTGGAGATTAGGACAATGTTGTTGTATTTTGCTACTTTCACAAAATCACTTCATTTGTTGTAAAACCATTTAAAATTGTTCAGCATTTAATAAACTGTTGCTTTTTAATTCAGTGTCGCATTACTAAGCTTAAGTATATTTTATTAGGATTGTGTGCAACAAATCAACACAAGTGGAGCGTAATTGCGAGATGTAATAATCAAAGAACGGTTTTCAATTTTTTTTGACAAATAAGACTTTGTAAAACCACCTACTGCTGCCTTTAGAGCTGCAAATTATTTTCTCCCTTTCTTTGTTAATTCTTCTTTGTAAAATAACTTAATCTTGCTCATTAAAATATGTGAAAAGATACCATGCTTATTTTAATAAAATTCTGTTTAGGTTATTTACCCCATGCTCTCCTTGCCACAAACCTTTAATGTGACTTTTTTTTTTTGCCAATTACAGAGCGGACTTTTTATGTAGGTTTGTTGAATGACAAATAGTGAAAATTAGCATAATCTAAAGGATGGGGATCGCAAAGGCAACAAGAATTAGAACTCAAATTGCCACTTGAATTAGGTATTTAATTAGAAAATATTTGAGAATTACTTCAAATCAATCATTAAAATGTATTTTAGACAGTGGCTTAAATTTGATATGTGTTTAATAAATAAAGAAAATACTCTATTTAAGAGAAAATTGGTTAATTTTTCTTCTAGCTGACTTGCTGATGCATTTCTAAGTTTGAACCTAACTGCATTTCAGTAATTTCACTTTTGTTTTAGAAACTGATTAAATTTCTTTTTTGCTGTTTGTATGAGATGTTAAGTAATTTCTACATATTTATTTTTATGCTTGTTTTATGCAGTTTTGCAAATTCACATTTGCATTCTTATTTAGGCTGTACTGCCTGTGTGTCATTTACTTGCATTTTATTGCTTGGTGTATGCTGCTGTGAAGTCTGGATTTCCTCACTGTTGGATCAATAAAGTCTCAAGTCAAGTACTTTTTCTATTTCTATTTTTAAATGACTATTTTTGTTCAGCATTTATAGTTGTGGAACACCTTGCTGTCTCAATAATTTGAATAATAAGAGAGACCATTAAATTATGTCTAAATTGTCATAATAATGCAGTCACAACGAGGAAAGACGGTGATTTCAACAGCAGTTTAAAGCAAAAATAATAGACAGATTGGAGAATTGGACACAGCTGTAACTAATTTTGGAAACAAAGAAAAATTTCCGCCCGAACAGGGACTTGAACCCTGGACCCTCAGATTAAAAGTCTGATGCTCTACCGACTGAGCTATCCGGGCTCTACAGTCCGGAGGCGGAAGCACCCTTTATAACGCAGAACCATACGTCACATGTTGACACGTTTTATTGTTGTACGGCGAAACACAACCTCGACAACAATGACAGCATTTCCTGACCGTACATTTTTCCAAGAGAAAAATACATCTGTAAGTTGACTTGCTGTAAAATTTAACGTTGATTAAGACGTTCAACACGAAAATTGTTTGAGAAAAAAAATACATACGCTTTTCTCTTGTAACAAATTAAGGACCTGGCGCGTGCTATCAGTGAAACCACTCAGAAACTGGAGGAGGCGCGACAGGAAAGACTGCGTGTCGAGGAGGAAACCGCTCGCTGGTATTGACTTTGTGCACCGCATCATTCGCGTTTAAATGAATTTACTTAAAAGTATGCATACAGACAAGTACCTTGATGATGTCATTGCTAAAGGTTGCATGCCATAGGTCCATAAACGATACGTCAGCTTATCAGCCATATTGTTGGTGGCAAGTTAATATTAGAAAGTGATAAAACTATGGTTTGAATCGGCATCTTTCGTTTATATCCAACTAATTGTGGTTGTTTTTAAAATAGAAATATTTTTTATTGCATGGGACATAAGACAGAAAAAAATTATCTGAAACACAATGTACTTCAAATTCACAAATGCTTTACTGAAATTAAATGTTGTCGTAACTCGTGTTAATTAAAATTTCTCCAAAGTTATTGTGGTGATGGCTATGGACAAGAAACGTCAGTTCTGACTAAAGACACTTTTTTTCCTCCCCTAAGACAGTCTCATGAAGAGTATAGTTAGGGTCACAAAAAGACTGAACTCTCGCAGGGTGTCTAGGGATCTGGATGTAATCCGTAGACACAAAAATGAACTGGCATTTCTATGGTATCAGTATATTTTACTAGGGTTGTAATTTTTCTTTTTTTTATAAATAGAAAAATTCAGTTTTTCCTGTGCTTCCCTCCTCCCCCACACATACTATCTTTTGCTTGCTCTTTGGCTGGCTGACTCTGTCACTGTCCTTATTACCTTATTAGAAGTAACAAAATCTGCCTACTAAAGTGATCGCTGCATTACGAGGTGACCTTAAAATCTACATAAGTGGCAGAAGATCAGTAAAACACTGTTTTTTTTATTTTTATTTTCAAAGAGTCTGCTGAACAGGCAAAGTAATGAAACACAGAAGGGTCCTGGTTTCATGGCTTCAAACATTTTAAGTCTTTGTGTGATTACACAGCTCTCACCTGGGTTTTGATCTCTTCTCATCTGCAGCAAAAAAGAAACTGAGCAGAGAATGAAGTTTATGATGGAAAATGGTGCAATAGGTAATGCATTGCACCAACTAGGCAAGCTCCTGTCAGAGGAAAAACATCTCTCAGAACATCTGGATCAACGGGCTGCCTCACACAGGTAACTAGACATGCTGTTTGCTGTAAGAAAAAACCCATAAGTAACAAACGGACACCGTGTTTACTATATTTTCAGAAATAAAATTAGTATTTTGGAGGAGCAGCTCAAGAGTGCCTCAAGTAAGGTACAAAGTCTTACTGCTGAAATCCTGGAGGTGGAAGAGCGCTTGGCAGAGCTCAAAGCTTGTGACAGTGCAGGTATTAGAAGGTTTCAGGCTGTTTATTTTCTGCATGTGGATATATCTAATAGAAAGTGTTGTCCTTTTCTTGTTTACAGGACAAGCTTCAAGTCCTGTGGCAACCAGAAAGTCAAAAAGAAAAACAAGAAAAAAGTAAATTGTTTCCAAGGAGAGTTATTTTCTTTTAATTGTACTCAGTAATTAGCTGTCTCTCTTTAAAAAAAAAAAAAATAAAACCAATAAAGTCTTTATTTCCACCAAAGCTACTTCTTTATTCCACCTTTACATGATGTTAGTTGTTTGAACAGTGGGCTTTTCTGGAAATTGTTTTCTGAAATAAAACTCCAAATCCAGATTTAAAGTGTGACAAGGCCACAGAGTTCATGAAAGCATAGGGGATATATGGAGGTGTTGCACATTAAAAAAAAAAACCTGACATTTAGAAATTGATATGTGTCCACTTATTGGTTCTAACAAGTTAATTCTAAAACTGATGTGCATGAAATTGTCTAGTTTTCCCCTCATGAAAAGCACATGACAAGGTGGAAAGTGTTTTCACAATTTGTGAATGTTAAATACACACCTACCAGAGTTTTCACACATTTTCCATGACACATAAACTGAGTTGGGTGCACTTTATTTCCACTAATAATCCTTGTGATTTACAACTTGATAATTTTATTAAACCTGTGTAAAGTTTCACAGTTGACAGAGCAGAAACCAAAACTGAAGTCAAAGAAATTGTAGGCCACAGACCTCCAATAAGGGCTTTATGGTTGAGTGGCCAGGTGGGAGCCAGTCATTACCAAATGGCAGATGGTAGCGAAATACCACATAGTCATAGTGCCAGGAAAAACCTGGCACCACATCATTATGAAGTACTATTTTAGAATAAGTCTAATGTGACAAAAATGTATATGGGGATTATTTTTGTACATATCATAGCTAAATTAAATGCTAAAAAATTCTAACTGGAAAGCTGAAATATCAAAGTGCAATGCTACTTCAAAGGCAACCAAAGAGGTTGGTGCTTGCAAAGCAGCCAATCCAGGTCTGCCATTAATTTTCCTTGGCGCTGATTGGCTGTATCCCTAAAAGCTGTGATAAGGAAGTCATTATACATTGGCTATTAATGCTTGCTTAGACAATAGCATTACATTATTTCCAAGTCTCTTTCATAAGTGTTATTCTTATTATTCTTAGCTGTAAGAGGGCCCTGAAGCGTACTTCTGTTAAGACCTCATAAAATTTTGTACTGGTCCTGTTTGGACCTATATTCAGGAGGAAAACCGGTAGGTTTTGTTCCCTTCTGTCTAATTTTAAGTTCAGTCAGGTTTAAGTGTTTGGAGTAATAAATACCAAAGCACGTACTGGAAATCGCTTATATATGTAAAAATTAATTGAAATTTAAATATTAACTTTTTTGGAAATATGATTATATGCTTAAAAATTCAATTGCTATTGATTTTCTGTGCCTTTGTACAGTGTTCTCTTCTGTTTGTCAGCAACCTTTGCTCCGCAGATACCAGCACAACTGCCGGCGCACCGCATAATTGACACTCCTGAGCTTCCGTAGTCGGTTGGAGGAAGCACAACATTTTCTGACTGCCTTCCTTTTATGGTGAGTTACTATTTATTTTTAGGTCATTTTTATTAATTACTTCTACAGGCGCTAAAGCTTTGTTTGAAGAGCTAAAACTAGTAAGAAGTCGTGTTTCATTTTGAAGAGAAAATAAACCAGCTGTCATTTCTACACGTGTCGTTAGCAGGACACATTGTCAAATAATTGTAACGGCAGCTTAAAAAAAACACAATTAAAGATTAGTTTACACTTTGTTTTCGGATCGTAGAGTGTATGTTCTCATTACTCCATATATCAAGAATCGAATGGTTAACAGTAAGCTACCACTGTATCTGTGTACTGTATTTTTAAAAGACTAACCTGGTTTATATTGTTTTGTGTGCTTTTTCTTTATCAGAACAGAAAAAAATATATATAAACAATGACAACTTGTACCGACCTCCGCTCCATCTTCGACTTGTGCTCAAACGAAGAAGCTTTTAAGCTGAGGGAGGTAAACTCTGCCCTGAAGGAGACTGGATCATCCACAGACTGTAAGTATGAGCTGTACAAGTGAAGCTCTCCAAGTTAGAATACCAGCAAGGAGCTGATTTACAGTGTTATAATTCAAACAGTAAAACTAACATCAAATATTCATTCATTATTTCACAGAGTAATATATTTCAAGGGCAGACCTGTTAATTTTGATGACTATAGCTCAAAGTTAATGAAAAACCAAAAATAAGTTGGTCAGAAAATTAGACCATTATGCTGGAGTTGCAAAAATACCGTTTAATTAAGAAATGTTATAGTCCTGACATCACAAGCAAAAAGAAAACTGCTGACTTGACTGTTGCCTAGCAGACAGTAATTAACACCCTTCACAAGGAGGGTAAGTCACAATAGGTCAGCGCCAAAGAAGATGGTTGTAGTAAACACATTAAATAGAAAGTTGAGTAGAAGGAAAATGTTTACTTTTTGAGAGAATTGAGAGTAACAAGCCCTGGATTGTAACTTGCCAGAAGCTTCTTTTGTGGGCTAAGGAGGAAAATGATTGGACTGTTGCTTTGTGGTCCAAAGTCCTCTTTTCAGATTTACAAAATTTTACATTTTGTTTAGAAATCAAGGTCCCAAAGTCTGGAGGAAACGTGGAGAGGCTCATAATCCAGCTTGCTTGAGAACCAGTGTAAAGTTTTCACAGTCAGTGATAATGTGGTGGTTCCAACTCACATGGCACTTTGTGCTCAAACACTTCATAACGTTTTAATGAAAAAGGAGAACTGCTCGTCTTTAGTTGCAGCGGATCATAAATCTGCAGATCTGGGATATTTTTTTTATTATCACTTCTTCAGAATTTCAGAATTTTTTAAAATAATAGAATTCCAATGATATTCTATTTTATTGCTATACTCTGCATCTTGTGCATTACGACAGTGAGAATTTTCTTGCTTATTTAATTCCTAGTTCATGTCACTTTGCAGGTGTGAAAATTAGAGGTCCAGATGACGACTGGAAGAGAGACGTGTCAGACAAACTGGCCTGCTCAGCCTGCAAATGTTCCTTTGATAACAGAGAGGAACAGGTGACTCCATCTGGTTAAACACTCTATGAAACCAATGTGTGTGTGTTTGAGGAACACCAGTTTATAGTGGGTTGTGTTTGTTTTGCAGAGGGAGCACTACAAGCTTGACTGGCATCGGTTTAATTTGAGACAAAAGATGGCAGGATCGCCTCCCATCACAGCAGAGGAGTTTGAGAAAAAAACCAGAGCCGGTGTGGAAACAATGGTGCTCTGATGGAAAGCTATTGATGTAAATATTAGAAATCCTTTATGTCAAATGTCATTTTCGCCCACTAGCTCTCAACAAGTTGCACTAGTTTACTAGTATCGCTGAAAAAGCTTCAAGTACCGTAGTCAACACTGCTAGTGGACTAGTTAACAGTGACATGAAACGTTTTTGCAACCTTACAGATTTGTTCTGTTATTTCTTTTGATAATGAAATTAAATCCAAAAATGCTTAAAATTATGAATTTATTCACAAAGAAAAAAAGCAGTCCAATCAAATCTGGTTTTATACGCAAGAGCAACTGTCTAGCTAGAGCAGAAAAAAACATGGCTAGTATAAAGGATGTCTAATATTTGCACAGTCAGCTTCCCAAAATGTGAAGATTTTTAGAAGGAAAAAGGAAATACAATTGTTTCTTTGACTTCCCAGGAGACCTGTCGAGTATCTCAGGGTCTGAGTCCGACTCTGATGAGGAGGACACGGACAGTGACGGCAGAGGAACAGACAACGAGAGTTCGGCTGAGCCTAGTGCAACAACTGGCCGGCTCCACAGTAAGGTGGTGTTTCAGAACTCCGCAGGAGAATATCTGTCCATCTATCGCTGTGCGCTTATGGGAAAGGTGAGGCTCAGCAGGTACGCCTCATGTTGGGATTCCTCTTCACTACTTCTGCTTATTTATTCCAGTTGCATATTTCAGGCAGATTCTGATGAGCACGACATAGTTTCCTCTCTGAAGACTGTGAATCAGAAAACTGTCTGGGTCATATTAATGACGGGCGGCGGACATTTTGCTGGAGCCGTCTTCGAAGGGTTTGTTCATCTTTCAGATCACTGTAATTAAAATAGACGGCTAAACTGTCCACTGTCGTCAAATTATCGCGACGTATTTGTGTTTTAGAAAACAAGTTCTCCATCACAAGACTTTCCATCGATACACGGTTCGAGCAAAGAGAGGCACTGCCCAAGGACTGCGAGATTCCCAGAACCGCAGCCACACGGCGAAATCTGCAGGAGCGACTCTGAGGAGATACAACGAGGCAGCGCTTGTTAAGGCAAGATTACAGAGCATTCTTCTGCCTCATTTTTTTGCCTTTAGAGTAACAAAGTAAAGTTATTAATCTAATGGCTCTTAACCATCACAATAACAAGCCATGTGCAGTTTTTTATTTTACCTTTTAGCTCAAATTTAGATAATTCTCTATCATTGAGTTTGTATTAAAATCTTCCCCATTCAAATATCACCAAATCTTAGGTATTTACTGTTTTTGTTCAGATATGTTTGTTTTGCAGGGGGAACATATCCTGACATTTTTAATCTAGAGCTAATTTATTTTTTGTTAAACGGTGTTAAAATAACTCAAAACTTGAATCTGGACATTATCCAGGCTACAACTTTTGAAGCAGCTGTTGTCCATGTTGCTTTTGCATGTTTTTCTACCTCGCTTTTTCCCCTCCACCTAACTTTGCTTTAAAATACTTTGATGCAACACTCTGTACACAGCCTGCTTCTTTGGCAATGACATTATGTGGCTTTTTCTTCTTGTTGAAACTGTTGGTGACTGTCTGCTGAATGTTCTGTTCAATCAGCAGCCTTCCCTATAATTCTGAAGGCATTTCTTTGTTTAAAAATCCTTTTTTTATTGGCCATATATGATATTTAGATTTTCAGAAACTTATAAGATATAGTCCATAATAATCAAAGTAACCTTTGAACTGTATTGCCCTGTTTGTAATGGATCTAAGTGAGTTTCAGTTTTTAACAGAGATTATCCAGAGCTTCCCTAACTCCCTGCAGGACATTCAGGATCTTCTGCTAACCTGGACTGAGCACTTGAACAGCGCCTCTGCCGTGTTTGTTCGAGCTCCCAGCTACAACAAGACCATCTTCTTTGGAGGCCGCGGGGGTCCCCTCCAAAAAAATGACCCCCGGATCCGCTCACTTCCCATCGCCACGCGTAGGGCGACGTTTCGGGAAGTGCAGCGGGTGCACGAGGTCCTCTCTACTGTCCAGGTGTATGGTGTGTTTAAATACATACTTAGAGCAGTAGCATGTTGTCTATTTCTGTAAATCCAGGGGGTAATTATTGAATAATCCTAACTATGACTGTGCAGGGAAAGACGCGGACATGTCTGCTGTTTTTAGCCCGTCTAAGACTGCATGGAAGAAGAAGCCCAAAGCTGCAGCACAGAAAATCACGGGTGAAGAGAAAGGTACGTTTTACTCCTGAACGCGTCTGTGGGGGAACTGTGTTGGTATGCTGAGCAATAATATTTAATTTGTTTAACACAGATGTATTGCTGGCACCAGGGGAAGAAAATAATGAAAGCTCAGATGAAGAGGGAGAGGAAATCCAGCTGGAGATGGTGGAGCTCACGATAGGAACTCTGGATCTCAGAGAGCATGAAATGCATCCCTCCAGGCGGAGGAAGAGGAGGAGGAAAAAGAAGGAGCAAGGCAAACTTCATAATCAAGGTTGGTCTAGTTCAGTCTAAATACCAGACAAACATTCATAACATGGCCGACATAAACCCCCATATTCAAATGAAACAGGAAGCACGAATGCTGGAGCAAGTGAGCTAGAAGACGTGGTGCCTGAGGCTACACCTGAAGAAGAAGAGGAGGAGGAGGAGGAGGAAACGCCAACGCCTCACCAGGAACAATCTGTAAAAACAAGGAAGAAGAAACCACAGGGGCAAAAACAACTAGATGGTGAGCACAGATGCCTAAATTTGTCTGTTATAGCATAATTTCTTCAGCACTGCAGTGCTCTGAAGTGGTCGTTAAATCTGTTATTTTATTTCTCTAGAAGCCGTTGATGAGTCAGTTGATTACGGCCTCAGGGATGCTCTGTTTACTGCATGCAAAGTTGGAGATGTAGGCGCTCTCTGCAGTCTCCTTCAGCTACCTCAGGAAACGATGGACCATCCTGAAGAGATGGAGGAAAATATCTCTACAGCCCCTTCAAGCCTCCTGAATAAACCCATCGACTCATCAGGGTTTTCTCTGCTGCATGTCGCTGCAGCAGCTGCACAGAAGGCCGTCGTCAGGCTGCTCCTACATGCAGGAGCAGATCCTGCATGCAGGTATCAGCCACTCTGTAGTCCCATGCAGTACTCTAAGAAGAGAAAATCACTTATTTTTATTTCCACAATGAAGGAAAAACAAATTATCAATGAGTTAGACAAACCTAAAGTCTTGACAAAAATTAAAAATGAGCAATTAAGTAGAAATCAGAGCAAAAAGCCGTCAACTTTTTCTAGAAATTCAGATTTTTGTCTTTTAAATAATGGAATAAAATTGAAAGTTTGAAAACTCAAACTCTTTTCCTGGTGTATTAATCCAAAATCTCCAAATTCAAAGCAACATTTCAGGCTTTTCAAGTCTCCATGGGAAGTCTGATAAAATATATTGAAGTTTGTGGTTGTAGCCCATTCACTAACTTTGCAATATCTCTTCACAGGGATAACAAAGGCCAGACGCCGTATACCGTCGCCCCCGACAAAGACACCAGGAACGTCTTTCGTAAATACATGGGTGAGAACCCTGATAAGTATGACTACAGCAAGGCACAGGTGAGAAACTGCCTGACTGTGAATTTCATCAAATTGAAGCGGTGAAGCTTATGACTTTCCCGCTGTGCAACTCCAGGTCCCTGGACCTCTAACGGCAGAGATTGAATCCAAAAAGGTGGAGAAGAAAAAGGCCCAAAGAGCTCAGCGAAGGCAGCGGGAGAAAGAGCAGAAGGAGGAAAAGAGGAAACAAGAGTTGGAGGCAGAGGAGAAGAAAAGGTTTGCATCTCTGACAGATCGGGAAAAGGTGAGAAAACACGCCGTTAAGCTGGGATCTCAGAAAAGGCACTGTGGATGTGTCATTGTTTTGCTCTTTGATCATAGAGAGCGCTGGCAGCAGAGAAAAGGTTGGCAGAACAAGCGGTTGCATCAGGGGTCAGCCTCTCTAATGTCCAGTGAGTCCCCCAAAGATGAAGATTTCCAAGTTTTGATGGGCGTATACTCAGAGTTCTCTGATATTTTGTGACATTTCCTTCTCTTCAACAGGAGGTGCTGGTCATGTGGAGAATCTTTGCTCGGGAAAATCCCTTTTAACTACCTGGAGTATTCATTCTGCACCCCACGATGCGTTCAAGCTCATCGGAAAGCAAATGCTCCTCCAAACAAGTCCATTGTGGAAAAATGAATCTAGGCGTTTGGAAGTTAAAAGTAAAAGGCGTCTCAAGTTTCTTTTTCTCCTTTTTATTTTTGGTAAAAACGCAAATTTTGATTTTTGTAAAATTATTCAAGATAATTTAATAAACACACTTAAAAAAATCTAATTATTATACAAGGTATTTACATAATGTGCTGCTAAGATACTCTGGAGGATGAAAATAAGCTAATTGACTAAATATTATGACCAAAGTTAAAGAACCAGACAGGGGAGCGAATGAAGAATTGGCAGCAGTAAAGCAAGAATTATTTGCTCATGTTATTAGTCAGGATTTCCCAGCAGTGGCGTTGAGCTGAGGCCGGTCCATAAAAACAATCCGCAGGTGTGCTGGGGCTCCCTCCAGCTCCAGTAACGTGATGTTGTTGGGCAGACTGGTGCTGAGCAGGGGCCCGGGGACGTACAGAGTCTGCTGGGGGCCCCTGCCTGGCCAGTATCGTCCCAAATTCACCCCATTAATCCAAACCTGGCCCTGATTAGAAACAAACACTTCGCTTATTATTCTCACAAAAACAGCCTATAAAAACACTTATTACTCCCTCCACGGTTATTGGAAGCCCTGGTAGAGATGCGTAAAAAGCTTTAAAATAAATGTATTTTTTTATTGCAGTAGCATTACCTCAAACTGAAAAAAAATAAAATCCAACCAATGATCTGACTGTATTTATTAGAGAAATAATCTTATGTTAAGAAATACTTTATTTTTCCAAAAATCCCTGTGCCCCAGTTTTTTTGTTTGTATATTTGATGTTTTGTTCAGCTGTGTTTTGTGAAAAGGATGGCTATGGATGAAGGTTTGTGTTTGGTAAATCCCATTCTGGTGGCCACAGGTTTTAGGTGGTTATTGCACTAAATGGCCCAAAGATGACCCATGTTCAGTTTTCCTTTATTTAAAATGTTGTGGTATACAAGCATTTTTATTGAGTGAGCTAAAAAGTAGTGCAGTGGCAACATAATCGGCACCAAAGGGAAATCTCAAAATTTTCAGCGACGAGGCTATTTTAAGGCTTTATACACATCTGTACCAGGTGTGTAGGAATAAAATGATGAATTACCTTTGTCCATTCAATGAGCTTAAGAAAAGTGTCCCATGCTAGCCCGTTAGGTTGCAAGGTCCCCGTGTAAAAGGTGGGTCCAGCTGAAGGTTCTCTTCGTGGAGACGTGACGGACTTCCCACTGTTTGAATGAGGCCATCCTCTTGAAATGGCTCCATCAATGTCCAACGGGTAGATCTTCCAGTCTGTCAGTACATCTTTACCTAAGATCAAGTTGCTCACCAGGCCCTAAAACATAGAAATACTGTCGGCAAGAGATCCATAGTTTCTGTGTGTACAGTTTGACTGACGTTGGTCATATTTAATGTTGCCTTGCCTTATAATCGTTGATCTTGCTGCCAAAGTTAACTCTGCCCATGTTTTCAACTAGAATATCCAACGTGTCCCCCTGTTTTCCTGTAACGTTCATCACGAGTACGGTATCTCTCTGCAACAATCCCTGGAAAACCTGTTTGAACACATTCACATTAGCTTCCAAAAGGACAACACTATACTTAGATTTATAATGTTAATCTGCATTTTCCCCACTGACCTGGAAACCTGGAGGGTTAGACAAACAAAAGTTCACAGAAAGCTCTTACCCCATTGACTGACACATAAGCGCGGTCATGAACTCCATTCAGCGGCGATATAAGTGGCGTGGGCTCTGTGAGGTCGTGGGGCAGCGTGGTCCGGTACAGCATGTACCCATAGTACTGGACACAATGGACATGACAGGTTGCAGACACAACAGTCTAGAAGTTTTCTCTATTTCAAGAGGTCTACTGTCTCTATGCTGCTAGCCTTTTCTCTGTTGTTGACTTCAGGGCAGCACCGTACCTGTTTCATCTCTTCAAATGTCAGAGGATACTTGGATTGGACCGGCCCAAGAGGAGAAATTGTATCTAGCAAACTGCTAATGTTTCCAATCTGTAAAAATAAATCATAATGAGTCACTCAAACAGTTTAAAATGTGCTTTGGCCAAAATCTTGATTAAATTTTACTACCTTTTCCAGCGTGACAAAGCCATAGGCAAACTTAGGAGTTGCTGGCGGCATGGGACCGGCAGGGATGTCTCTAAACTAATGACAATGGTTTGTTACTTTCTCCGAAACAATCGGGACATCTCAACAAATCAGAATATCACTCAAAAGCTGGTTTATTCAAGTAATTCAGTTCAAAAACTAATACTCGCAGAGTGCTAAACAGTAAGAGTTTATTCCTACTCATTTCGATGATGATGGCTTAAAGCGAAAATTCAGCTTTTATTAGAAAATTACACAAATTATGTAATCATGGAAAAGCTGCTAACTTTACATTTTTACAGCACACAGTTATTGACAACCTCTACTAGGAGGGTGAGTCTCAAAAGATCGTTGCTAAAGACACGTTCTATACACACAGCAATATAATTATGGAAAAGTTGAATCATCAATGGAAAAGTTGTGTGGAAGGAAAAAAAAAACAAATGATGAGAAAGAGGCTTGTGAAGCACAGCCCATTAAATAGTGATGCAGTATTTCATGCAAAAGGACTCTATGCTCATGTACTCAGGAGTACATGAGCGTACTTTACCAAGACGCTGTATTAAAAATAATTTTTTATTGGCATAATGTAACATTCAAAATGCTGACAGTGAATGTTGGGTTTTTATTAACTGTAAGTTACCATCAGGGTCAGTTAACGACTGAAATGTATTAGTTAGTGTGCAACTAACTAAATAAGAGTTTCACATTTTGAGAAAAAAATAAATAAACTCTTCTGATTATCTAATTTATTGAGAATTACTTCCAACTTGTTTGGTTATTCCATCACTGTTACCTGCTTTATGACATCTCTGATGGCCAACAGCTTCTCTGTGGGGTCTCCTGCCTCTGTCAGCGGGGCGTCGTAATCATAGCTCGTCACCACAGAGCGGAACCTGCTGTCATGATCAGCACCTTTACAAGAGGAGTGAGCCTTTGTAGGAGATAGCCACACTAATGTTAAAAACTATGAAAATAAAGGCATTTACCATTCCAGTAGCCAAAGTTAGTCCCGCCTTCAAACATGTACCTGAAAAGAAAGAGGGGTAGAGAACATGAGTTCTGAGAAAGATATTAGTAAAAGCTGTGAGGTTCTGTCGCCATCTTCGTACCAATCTTGACTCAGGTTGACTCAAGATGAGCAGCATTCAAACATTAAAAACTTCCTCATGGGACATAAAAAATTGTTCAAGGAATCAATTTTACTCAGCTTCTTTGCATTTCAGTAGACTTTAAAAAAATGCTCAGGAGTATTTTAGTATCCAATTTTAGTATTGAATAGTAAATGATCAATTTGGGGTTTAACACTCCTGTTATGTTCGTTTCTGAGGTACAGCAATAATGTTCGTGGGTCAATTTGACCCGGGGAGTGTTTAGTCATGCTATATTGTCAGAAACCAAAAAAATCCTCCAAATCTTTTTTGTGTCTGATTATTAACTCCAATACTAACCATTTCAATCAATATTTGTGCAATTATGTTTTTTTATTCCTCACAAATGAAGGATCAATGACAACAATTTACTCATTTGGACATAAAAAATGTGATTTACATTTTTTATGCCCACTGAAAAACCTAAACACAAAATAACACTAATTATCTTTGAAAGTGATGTTTTTTGTAAATTTTTTTATATTACATTTAGATTTTTTTTTTGAAGGGGCCATTTTTATAATTGAACTTGAGACACTATTCTGCCCTGGGTCAAATTGACCCGGTGACTAAAATCAAGATAAATGAGTCCTGAAGATGATCCTCCAGGTGGATTTCCAGTTTAAACCTGCATGTTCAAAACATAACTGGGTTTTTCATCACATGCTGCCCAGATTTTCATGTCATATTTAGCTGGTGAGGAAGGCATATATTGCGTAAATGAGCAACGACCTCTGAATGCCAGGGGTGATCTTTATGAATGCCATTAATCTTCCATCTACTGTGACATTGGGGCCTGTTTTATAGGACAAGAGAAGTTACAACTCCAGGCCTCGAGGGCCGGTCTGCAACTTTTAGATGTGTTTCTACTTCAACACACCTGAGTCAAATAATGAGGTTGTTAGCAGGACTCTGGAGAACTTGACTGAACTGAGGAGGTGATTCAGCTATTGGATCCAGGTGTGTTCTACCAGGGAGACATCTAAGAGCTACAGGACACTGGCCCTCGAGGACCAGAATTGCCCACCCCTGCTCTAGCTGAAAATGAACTTTTCTCATTATTTTCTAAAACTCTATGCCCTGAAGTATGTAAATTAAATACCTAAAAGTACATAATTGGCCTGGGCTCTCTACTAGAAGACACATATAATCACTTTCAATGCCTTGGTCTGCTGACTAATCAAATATGTGTAGAGAGAAGGAAAGCTGGAAGCCTGGGAGTTCAAGGAGACATACATGTTGACGCTGGCCCCCATGGTTAGCATTTCTTCAAGCACTCTGCTGACCTTCTGAGCTCCAACCATGGCATGCTGATCTCCCCAGTGGTCCAACCAGCCTGTGTAGAACTCTGAGTTCACCTGCAAGACATCTAAACAGGTTACAGCCATAAAAAATCACCAGGTCCGAAGATGATGATGGACGGACTGGTGTGCAACAAACCAGGGGTCCTTGGGGCTCGAATCTTCTCTGGCGCTTGAAGGCAACAGTTATGTTGGTGTCTGAGGGAAATCAGGTAAACAACGAATGATCTGCATGAAGCTGCGACTTCCGTTACACAGTCACATACCACCAACCTGTGCCAAAGTCCACCGTGGCATACAAGCCATCCAATGACCCACATGTCATCTCCTTGTCTGTGTTTCCATCAGTGGTGAAGAGAACGACGTCCTCGCCCAGAAAGAAGCGGAACAGCGTCCGCAGGTGACGCATGTAGTTGTAGTCACAGGCGAAGTAGCTTCCATATTCGTTCTCAACCTGCCATTGAAGTTGAGTCATTATTACCTGCAATCACGTGCTAGAGATTGCCGGTATTTACCCGAGTCATTTTACCTGGACAGTGATGATGTTGCCGCCGTTGATGTAGAGCCAAGGTTTAATTTTGGGGAGGAGGACAGCAAGCCAACTGCTGACTGCCTCCAAGTAATCTAGTACAGAAGAAAGCATATTAATTGTGCATAAATATATTCGTGAAAACACAATATTGGTATATTGGTGTCTGATTACCTGTGTCTGCTGAGCGAAGTATGATGTTTGGTTTCTGAAGAAGCCATGCTGGTAATCCACCCTGCAACACAGGTTTAGTAAAGACATTTAGTTCTTGGAAAATTATTTGTGGATCTCAGATCAGATCACAGTCGGGGATCTGTTGTAAACCCTTTTCTCCTTATTCTCTATATCCTGAATGTGGTCTCGTTTTTAAGAAACACGGTACACATTTTCATATATGTACTGATAACATGTAGATCTACAAAATCTAATTCCATTCTCCCATCTTGCTCACACATGTGGTGTCTATGTGAAAATAAATCAAGGTGATCTGGTAACACATTTGTTTTGGATGAGCCTGTTAACTATTCTCTAACCCGTCTTCCCAAGAACTTAGATGTCTGTTTTTGATAGCATATTATAATTTGAAAAGCAGGTCAGTCCACATTGCATACTTCTATGTTGCAGTTATCAATGCTTCTATTCTTATAAATGCTCTGACTGCTTTTCTGATTGGCTGCTGCTAAACTTTCCTCTTTGGTTTTCAACTTCTGCATAGATTTCACCTGATACAACTCTTTTGATCTCTTATTTTTTTTATATTATGTTGACTTTCCACCCTTACTTACTGTTATTACCAATTTTAAATGTAATATTTTTTTTCAGTCTCTAATCCTGAGTGCAATAGAGAATCTGTGATATTATGGACAATTTTTACTGAGTTTTTTTTTTCTTTTTGTGAAAAAATAAATACTCCCAAATTAAAGATTGGATTTCTCAAAAGTTAATGCAAATTTTCTCTGAATGTAATGGAATGATAACACCAGGACATAGATTTATGGCTATTTGTCTGGTAAACATCTTTGAGATTACAGTTGTTATAAATTGGTACATCTTAAATGTATTTAAATTGACTGGATGTACAAAATAGATTAAAATAGCAGTCTGTCACTGTCATAAAGTTTAAAACTTTGTACATTGTTGTTTTGTTGGGTTTTTTTTTACATTAATGACATCTTCTATTATCCAGGCACATGTCACACTGTACTGTGACACATGTTGCAGGTTATTTTTGTTGTCCCTTTTGTGTTCTTTTTCCCTTTTTCTTAACAGGCTCTTGGAGTGAAAGACATACATTTACAGTTTTGATATGGTTTGTTGGTTGAAACAATAACTTGACAGAAGGATTGTCTTGTTTTTCTTTGACATTGTCACTTTCACAATGCTGCTTTAAATGTTTGTTACACTGTATTATTTGTATAATTTAGGTCTTGTTGTGCAATTGAGTTGCTCCCTTTTTAGCCTGTGATGTCAAAAACTAAATATAGTACATTACCAAAGTTACTTATATTACCATTTCCCATTCTGCACAGATGTACGGTCCTGGACGCAGGATGACCAGGAGGCCTGTCTGGTTGGCCAGATTCAGAAAATGCTCCAAATCTCTGTCTCCTGTGAAGTTGTGGACTCCCTGAACTGGTTCATGGAAGTTCCAGGGAACATATCTGAGAACACAAGGTGGGAATAAACAGTTTATATATATATATCTTTTTCCTCTTACAATCAAAAATATGTAAAGTGTAGTCTTGGATGCCTTTCTTTACTCTGATACATCTAATTAAAGTTTAAATAATAAATAATTGCCTTATTTGTGCCATGTGCAAATCTCACCTTTAAGGACACATGGCGGCAAAAGAAGTAATAAAAAGAATTGTTTGCAGTTTTGTAAGGAACTGAATACATCACAATGTAGTTCACTGTAGAACCATCCCTACAGTGAAGCACGGTGATGGCATTATGATGCTGTGGAGAGGATTTTCTTTATTTTAATACAAAAACGAAAACACCATGTATCCTTTTCATTTCATCATAATTATGCCCCGTTTATGTTGGTCTGTCAATATTCCAATAAGATATATTGACGTTAGTGGCTGGAACTGGACAAAATATGGAAAAGATCAACGAGTATGCAAAGCAATCTGTGTTTATAGCATTAAGTTGGATGTGTTCTGCTCACACTTGGACGGTATTGAGTCCAGTCATGTACATCTTCACCAGGCGGTCCTTCCAGTAATACTGTGGGATTCTGGAGTAGTGGATGCTACCTGAGATGTACTGAAAAGGCTTTCCATCTTTCAGGAAGCAGTGGTTCTTGTAGTCTATAGAAAAGGATCTCGTTCCAGTGACCTGCGAGAAGAACCAATGGCATGCAAAGTGATGGGAACTTCTGCATACAGACACATCTGGTTGTCATTTTCATAATTTAAACAAGGAAGCAGAAAGACGTTGATCACTGCTGTTCAATCTCTACTAGTAGGCAAAAACACGATTGCAGTCAAAGAGCATAACACGAAGTTTATCTGAACTGTTCTAGAAAAAAAACACCCAGAGGAATGTAAGAAGGTATGTTAGTTTCCTTCCTTCTTACCAAACTTCCTGAAAGAGTTGAAAGCGCCATGCACACTGCAAAGAGGAAAGAAGCAGCAGCCATGTCCGCTGCCTCCTTGGATCAGCTTTACCTAAAACACAGACATCACTCCATTTATCGCTCTCTTTTCACAAAATCGATGTTCTGCGTTTCTCCTGCACGAATGCTTAATGAGAAAGCAACATTTCAGTCAATATTCAGCCCAACCAGTCCGCTTCACAACCAGTGTCATGTGATGTTTATCTTCTCTCGCAGCAAGGTCCTAGAGCCCGTTGTTTAGCCCCAATTAAACCACGTAATTGTGAAGTGGGTGGATCGAAATGCACGGCTTTTTTTTTTTTTACACTTTTCTATCCAGTCAATATTTTGTGGGGTAATTTTTCACTGTATTTTAGGTTTTGTCTCTATCAGCTTTGCACATGTCATTAGCAACTGGCTGCGTCTCTGATGTGCTGTAATTCATTCAAAATTGGGTAGTCAGACCGACAAAAACATATAGTGAATTTGGGTATTTTAAATGATAAACTAAGAATAAGTAACATTTCCCAATCTATTCAAAAATAAATAGGATGATACAGTAAATCTACTCCCACACCTCTATTTTTTTATTATAAAAAATTAATTACTCAAGTAAATGTTACAGAGTAAATGTAGTTAACCCAGCTCTGCCCCTTTGATAACCATATTTTGGTAGGTCTGACTTTGTGACATGCTCTTTCCATCTTTAGAAGATTGATTTAACCATGAAATGTTAAACACTCGCTCAAGTTATTGTTTTTAATTCTATTAGAATAACCCTATTATAAATTAGTATTAATCCTGTTGTCCACGACCTGTCCGGTGCATTTATTGGTCTAATGTTGTTTGCCTACAAACCTTAGGGGCCTTCACAGAACAGCTGCATTTATTAAATTAAATCAAACATAAGAATATTCGTACTAATTAGGTGACTTCTGTAGAATTGGTTCTATTTTCTATATTTTATTTAGGGGTATCAGAGTGAAGGATACTGACATAAAAAAAGGTCACCAGATATTTGAGACTTTTATTAGTAAAAAAATTATTAAACTGTCTTTTCCTTCTCCTTCAACTAAAACCCTAAAAATATAAGGGAATGTGTTGTTCTATATTAAACAGACTTTTAAAGCTAAATAAGTTAGATGTGTGGATGAACAGAACCCTCAGTCGGTGTATGACTGCTCTCCCACCCTGCTGTCATGCTATGCAGTATGTAGGTTGTGGACAATTGCCTTTATGTTCAGCATGGCAACATGACAAAGCAGCCAGTTCAGGAACAGCTTGCTTTATTTTAGCTTCAGGGGCTGTTTTTGTTTCTTCCTGAACGTCCTTTTAAGGGTTTTTGAATGACTGTCACTTAGCAAAAGATTTATTTTTTTCAGCTTTTGTGTTCATTAATATATGTAAATGTGCATAAGACAGCATACAATGCTGTGGTGATATTTAATGAAGTGCCACCAACCAAATTTATTAGGAGCCATCTTGACGCTCTTTGGATAACACTAGATGGCGCCTTAATACCTTAAGATGGCAATCTGGATGCTCCAAAGTGCCTTATTTTAATCACCATTGGTTGTGTTTGAACTTTTCTCTTTTTATCCATATTTATTTATTTTTTCATTCAAATATGGTGTTTGATCTGAATAAAATAAATCCAACTTGCTTCTCGGACCCATGATCTCACCATTGTGGTTACAAAGAGTGGCAGTAAATTGGCCACTGTGCTAATGTGCAACAAGAACACTTGTTTATCTCAGTGTGACCTGTAATAACAAGGCAGTAATGGCTGCATCACACAAATTCATTGTATTTATACAGATAATAATAGAGGCTTTTACTCTTTCTGTGGCAGTTTCATCATCATCATCGTCACCATTTTTCTCAGTAACATTTTTAAAGTCAACTCATTTCCTGTCTCTTCATTCATTACTTTCAGTACTGAAAGAATTCAATTGGTGTGCCCTCTAATGGCTAACGACGAGATCTAGAGTGCAGATAGGACAAATGTTCTGGCTTTGTGGCTCATTAGCCCTCTGTTAGAAGCAGCTTATTGTCCTGTGAATGAGAGGGCCAAAGCATGACGCTCTGTAATCTAGTTATTAGCGAGATGGTGCTTGCTGAGAGCTTATGTCTGCATTTGAAGAAGCCCTGATGGATGCTCAAACCACAAAAACACTGAAGATCCTAATGCACTGAGAGTGTTTATCACTTACTGAACCACTGGGGAAGAAGTAGAAGTGGAATGGCTAATAGAGTTGATTAAAAACAAAAAATATATATATTTTCCCAATGTAAACATTGCAGTCCAGTTTTTTACTACTACTGCTAGGAGAAGCATAAAAACACTGACCCGAGGGCTGGGCGTCACCTCCATGAAGTCATTTCCCCAGAGTCTATAATTAGATTGTGCCACCACCCCCAAAGTGAGGCCCTCTTTGTTGTCTCTGCTGGAAGCAGGTGTATTCACAAACGTTCAGCCCCCACCTCCCATATGTACAGTCCAACTCATTGGGGACAGCTGGTGTTAGAGGAGACCACCACTTTTGTATGGAAATACCTCTTTACATGTCATAATAACAACCAGTGAGCTCTCCTCATATATATAAAAAAAAGGAATATTGTTGTAGTCTAAATTTTCTTAGATTGAAATATTGATTCAAGTTTAATTTATAATCAGCTAAATTACTGACAGCATATTTATTTCATTGCTTTTTTTTACCTTGAAAAATAGGTTAAAAAAAAGCTATATATATATATATATATATATATGTATATATATATATATATATATATACATATATTTCTCATTTCTCCTATTTGGTCTCAAATAGGGCAAATGTAAATAAACCAAAACCAGGTTCTCCGTTCTTTTTAGAGAACTCCTTTGCAGGACTCCTTGCTTACAACTGCAGTACATTTTTATAAAAAATAATATGTTTTTAAATATTTGTTAAAAACTATTATTATGTCATGACAGTATAATATAAGTCAAATAATCTGTGAATTTTTTTTAGCTCGTCTGAACAAAACATTGTTCTGTTAGAAACAATCAATCAGACTCTGGAGGAGGGCATTGTCTATCATCCTTGTGTATGCGCTGCTCACACTATCTGCCTTGCTCCTTGCCACGCTTCAGCTGTTTCACCATACCAGGATGTGCCATAAATGCTCAATCTAATTAGCATGGCCACCAATGACAGCGGATTTCTGGAACAATAAGTTTTTTCTCCATTATTGAGCAGGATGTGCATGAGCATGATTGACAGCGTTAACATACTCCTCCTGGTCCTCATTGGTTGTTTTTGACTGAGAGGCACTGAGATGAGGTGGAAGATCTTGCTCTTTTCACAGATTATCTGTGACAGTATTAACAAATGTGTAAAACAAACATATTTTTGTAAACGTTATATGCTGCAGCATTTAGTCTTTATCTCAATCATAGCCAAATTTGTGGCTATCATTGAGATAAAATTGATCATCTTGATATATCAAAATAATCTGATATCATATCAAAATGATATCAAAGTCCTGAAATTTCGAAGCTTTTTTTGAGGTGCCAATAACCATTGGGACCTCAATGGTTATCTTGGAAATGGATAAGAGTAATTATCTATTTCCATTGGATGTCATATTTGCAACCCAAAACACATATACTCAAATTAAAGTTTCACACACTTTTTTTTCTTGAGATGATCAGATTGAAACAAAAGATTACTTTGTATTTTTTATTTATTTTAATCATGGCAAATTATGTTTATCTTAGTATTTATTGCTTACCCAGGATGAGACCTGTTCCTACCAATACTAATTTAACAGAACAACAGATGATTGTTTTAAAGCATTTAAACATAAACGGTAAAATTCATTGATAAGTGATTATCAGGAAGTTGAGTCACATGCTGAGCGATAGAGCTGGGGAATTCCTTAAAAGTCTAGTGCTGAGCTCAGGATACAGCCAGGAATGTACCTTCTCTGTGTTCTCAGGCCCCGAAAGGCCCCTGAGTCACTGCCGGGCTAATACTCTGGAATCTGAGAGGAATCTGCTCCGAGAAACCGAACAATAAACAAAAAAAATAAAAAATAAAAAATACCAGACCAATAACAAAACCTCCTGCTATGTGTGCGGTTCATATGACGTTTACAGATCAGCCATTATTTTCTGAGTTTCTTGGAGTAATTAGGCCATAAATACGAACAGATTAGGAATAGAAAGCAATCTCAGTGTGGGAGTTTTAAAAACACAAGACTTTACAAATAAACAGGAAGCTGAGCTTGTAGGGGAGCATGGGAAGAGTGTGAGTTGGCTCTCATTCCTCAGTCTTAAGGAAGGTATGGCATTCCCTCAGGGCGCATGCTTTTCTAAAGAGAACTGTGGTTGTATGGAGGATATTATGGAGAAGTTTTTGGCAGAATAATTCCTCCATATTATGGGATATAGTTGGAGATTAATCATACCACATAAAAATCCCTTCTACTGCCTAAATGAATCATATGATGTCTATTTAAAAATTTCCTCTTTTATTGCCCAACCAGTGAGAAATATGTATTTTTTTAATTCTGGTGAACCAAATCAGGTAAACAACAGGTACTGAAAATTTGATCACGTTCACTGTAATTTTGACGTATTTTCTGATTACATCGGCTAATAATTATCTGACAATTTTAAGAAGCACACATTATGTGTAAAAGCTCTAAACCTTCAGCCCAAAATGGTCAGTTGATGATTAAACATGAAAAAAGTTGAATAGATTTAAAAAAAAAAAAAAAAAAAAAAAAAAAATAGACAGCAATGTTCAGGCCAGAAATAAGATACTGTGGCTTTGTGCAGAAACACAATGAACATTTTGCACCTTTCTTCTCAGTTGTTAGATATGACTTGGTGGTTCCTGTTTGGAACCCACTTTGGGTTCAGAGTTGCCTTCATTCTTCATGGCGCATATTTAAGAAGGTGCTGAAAATATTTATCTGGGATTGTGGTCCCCATTGACATTTTGTCAGCTGCTCCTCCATGATGCAAATCTGCTATTCCACTGCACTACCATGCAGAGATCTGGAGGCCATTGGAGGGCACTGTGTTAATAAAGGGCTGGATATGGCCAGCAACATTACTCAGAAAGACAGTGGTGTTCAAGCCATTCTTCACACTATTACTAACCAGAGGTTAATTGAACTACTGTCTCCTTTGACCTCTGACATCAAAAAGCCATTGCTGTTCACACAACTGCTGCTCAGCAAATTTCTCTCTCTCCCTTTCTCAGACCACTTTCGAGAAACCCAAGAGAGGATGGAGTGCGAAAACCCCAGCAGATCAGCAATTTCAGCATTACTTAGACCAGCTCATCTGGCACCATCAACAATTCATGTTCAAATTCAATTAAATAATTTTTCGTCTCCATCTTTGCCTCAAGTAGATGCCTGAATGCTTTATGTCATTAGTAATTGGACTGACTGAATGGCTTTTTGCGATAAAATCAACTCAATAGGCGTACTAAAAGATTAACTCATACGTTCTCATAAGTTATTCATGAGAACTTATGAGTAAAACCGAAACAAAAACCAAACCACCTTAAGGAGGAAAATAAAATAAAAAAAAAAGTTGTCTTAAATTTGTGTGGCTATGGATCCCAAGACTTGATCAATTTGATTTAAAATGTGTCAAATCATCTAAATGCCTAAAGGTAGAGGGTAGCATTTAGGAAATGTTGCAACAAGACATCAGCCTGCGGTACGCAGTAAACAACCTACAAGATTCTGATTATCAAAGGTCTTATTGCTAATATGTGCATCTTAATGGCAGCAAAAAAGAATGCAGCAAAAGTTTTCACTCACACAATATTTATGTACCTTCATTAACGATTTGCTATCTCATAACACCAAGAAAGATTCTTGATATAGCTTTGAGTCATGCTTTCTATTGGAGACCAGCTGGCTCTGTCATGTTCCATGTAATTTAATAAACACTGCAGACAGATTTATCATCGACCGTATTCACACCTTAATGTGTTACTGCCTGCTGGAGTGATCCAATAAATATTGAATCACTTCTGTTAGGGATTGTGTTTATATTTCAGGGTGTCTGCGCTTTTTTCCCCCCTCGTCTATCTATGTCGAATTATATGAGATTCAATCAGTTTTAACCTTCTTGCCACCTTTCCCCTGTTTGTTTTGCTCCATGAGTGTCCAAGAGTTTAATCCACTGCTCCCCTGACTCCAGGGGGGCCCATCATGTGAGAAATGAACAAGCAAATGGAACATCACTTTCATTAGTGAAATTAGTCAGCAAAAATCATTACATATGTACTTTTACTTCTGTGCAAATTATTCACTCATCAGTCACTTCAACATCATCATCCTCGTAATACTATGCATGCAAAATCCACAAATATTTTTATTTGTTCACTATAGTATTTAAGCTCACTCTTTGTTGAGGACCTTCAGAGTCTGCAGTCCACACATCAGTGATGCTCTTATGTAATATTTCATTCAGAACTTATCGATACTTGTTTTTTCTGTACGTAAAATGAAAATACTCAAATTTGAGTGTTTTGCTTGACCGGAGCCATAAATTATAACAAGTGGAAACTGCTGTGATGACGTAACTCAGTTTGGATCAATAGCATCTACTGTTTAGGCAGCAAATATGGATGGGCCGGGGAGGAGGGAGGCTTTATGTAACCAAACAATCTCCAGCAGACCAATATTATGGTTTGGCTGTGACTGAGGATTTAGGGATACTAAACCACTGACTCTCAGTGAATCTCATGTCAAAAGGTCAGACTTAACAATTATGCATCATGAGCTATCAAAGGGGGCCGACTTGAATGACTTTGCCACGGGCTCACTATTATGTGGGTAGGGGGGATTGCAGGCTGTTGACCCAATGACCTTGGAAGCTGCCTTTAATGAATATTGTATAATGGTGTACAGTCCTCTGAAAACGTACTTTGTCCCTGAAAGATTTCTTTTGTTTCAGATTATCAAACAAATGCACATATGAGACAAATATAAATTGAAAAAATATATGAAAAAGTTTTCAATTTATGATTTCTTTACTGACTGAGAAAAGGCTGTTCAAACTGATCTGGCCTCGTGTGAAAATCAAAATCGTTTTTCATGTTTAATCATAAACTGACTGTGATTTACCAATTTGTTCGGAAAGCTGAATTCATTAGTCTTTCACAGTGAGACAGGCTTCAGACATTTCTCAGACATTCAAACTATTTGTGCAAACAATCAAGGGTTTCTTAGTTTTCGTCTTTAAACCTTGATGACCAAGCTGATTCTTGACTCTCTTTGTCTTCTCAGGCTGGAAGATTTCTTTCTCTGTCAACTTCTCACACTTCATATTCATTGATTGTTTTTTATTAAATGTATTTTGGCCAACAATAAAGGATAACTGCAGCAAAATCAAACATTTTTTCTGATAAGTCTAAAGAAAGTCTACAGAAAGACTCATTATCAGTCTTTGCACTTAGCTTACTCTGCACCATGTTTCTCTTAACACATGGGTGACATATTGATACTCAGTTAACTTAAAACCCAAGTCTTTCAAAAGACATAAGAGGATATCAATGTCCTTCGCAGGCAAGTGTGTAACTTTGTGTTGAAAGTTGGTGGGGACGAAGAGGAGCGGGGGGGGGATGGGGTTAGGGTGCTGATGCACCCATAGTTTACTGGGAGACCTTTTCTTTTCTAGTGCTAAGAATAATGCCAAAACCTAAATGTGAATGCCAGACAATCTTATTCAATAAATTAAGACATACGTCCTGATCAAGCTTGTCAGATTAATAGTATCTTTCAAAAATAATCTTTTAGGAGGTATTAAACATAATACGAAATATAAATATGTTAAAACATACTTAATCTAATTAATCTATATAATGTCTTTCACTTGGTGATGGAACTGCTGACAAAGGAAAATTTCAGTCAAATTCTAATTCATGGAATCAGCTGTATTTGCTGAATGCTTACCTACAGATGACAACGGTTTCATAATTCAGCAATAATTTTTGTGAAGAATTATCACATAGTTGCCTTTTATTGTCTGATTTTATCAAGTGCTAAAAACATCAACAACGTGAGATTCTGTAACAATCAAAATGTTATTAAACATTTCAAAAGCAGAATAAGTAACTTCTGTGTAACCAAATTAATCCTTGTCAGCGCAAACTTTGTATTTTTCAATTATGTGATTCTGACTCCACAGTTGTCCCTCAGTTGGTTGGCAAAACCTTTGTCCTGCTGACTTACACATAGCAGATGAGATATGATGTGTCTTTCATGAAGCAAATATTAAAGACCCAAAACCTTTTTTGGGTCTGGTTGGGGCAGTTGGTGAGTAGAGTGGCCATCAAGATTACTGGATTCTATAACATGCGGCTTAAAGCTGAGATGCTGATGTTTGGATATGTAAAATTCTCTCTTCTAATAAATCTATTGTTGGGTTTCTGTCGGTTCTAGAAACAAGAGATAACAATGCAAATTTCTCCTTGTAATGGCACATAATTTAATTTTACTTAACAGGAGCCATGATTTAAAATTTAACAGACTTTGGCTCTTTTTGCTTTATGAAATATTTCATCCTATTTGATTATTGCTCTGAATATTGTCATGTTCTACGAGCAAATGATGCAATTTGTCCTGTCAGCTTAACGTCACACGCAGACTCGTTACCATGACAACCAATAAACAACAGCCCCTGGAGATTAGTTCAAGTTCATCAGTAAAAAAAAGCAAAAAAAAAGACACATTTCCCCACACAAAGAAATTCGTGAAAACACCAAACAGAACATTCTGTCCGTTGCAGAATTATGTTTTTGAATTTTCATTTTGCGATCATTAATCATTGATCGCCTGAACACTAGCAGTGGTTGATTAGCCATCTTAAACAGCTGCTCCCCTGATTATCTGTCACAAAATGTATGTGGGTCGCCTTATTTTAAATTATTATAAAAGTTAAGTTAGCATAACTAACCTATTCTCCACTTTCTTATATATTTTTTTAATTTAAACTTTTTACTTATCTGTGAAATGTGATCCCTTTGGACCTTGTTATCTTGCTCTCGTAGTGTTGTCAATTAATGTCAAAACTCTGCGTCCCTTTTTCAGATTCTTTGTTTGATTGTGTCATTTCCCGGACCACCGGTATTCCTGACTCAAAGCTGGGTTTCAGTCACGTGACCCGGATGACGCGCGAAATTCAGATGGAGGGGCATCCACCATCAATCCTCCTTTAATCGCCTGTGTAAGAGACCTGTGTGCGTTTTTATTATGTAAGTATACATTTTTCTGCCCGATATTTGGGTTTATGTCAGTTATTAGCCCAGGAGCTGAAATTGGCCTCGTGTTTTTATGGCCACGGATAATGCAAGCTATTACTTGTAATAACTCAAGTTCTATGCTATTCTTTGCCAGATACATTACCATTGTAGTAGCATATGAACTCGGCACTCAGCTAGGTGCTAACAACATTAGCACTCTGAGGACAACCATGCTAGGGCATAAAAATGGTATATCTTACCTTACATATGAACACTTGTCTTACTAAGTAACTGTCCAATAAAATATCTGAAAATACAATTTAATCAATTTGATTGTTTCCTGTTAGAAAGTGATGCTGCTGGCATTGTTAGTTTCCGCACCCCCTGCTCTTAGCTGTAGATTATTGATCCACTTTTCTCCTTTTTTTCAGTAAGTTTTTTAAAATTAACTCCCTTGTGACCAACTCCCTTCGAGACACAAAAATAATGTGTTTCGAAGGGACACTACCAATCAAGGTGGACAGCTATGTCTTGGTAGGTTTTTAGTCGTGTTATTATTTTTCATTTTTAGATAATTGACAGAACAGTTGTCTGTGTAATTTTCAATGATTAGCCTAACACTGCTTTAAAATCACCTACAACATGATCTCTGATCTAAGAGATGTGTTCATGATGAATTGTCTAATGATTCCCAACAAACCGCTGTGACTTTATAATAATGAAGCATCTGTACTAATCAATTTGGCGTCTCCTAATTATAATTTCTTAAGTGACAACAATAAGCATAAGAGGGGCTTAGGACTTCCTAATATTTCATGATTCTCTAAACTGTAAAATGATTTTCTTGAGCATATTTGATTCTCTTGAATGTTTGGAAATCAGTGTAAAATGTCAGACACTAATGTTATGTAAAAGCCCCAAATATGTGGAAAATGTTTTCAATGAATTTAGCCAGATCTTATCGATCAAGTTGAATACATCTGAAATCTGTGGAGTCGGGAAAAAAGAAAACAAAGTTGTGGCCATGACTTGTTAAAATTGAGTCTTTCCCACGAAATAAATGAGTAATTGCCATTCTCATTATTCTCGTTCCCATTATTAAGTCGCAGCCACAATTTTTTTTCTCCCACGTCACCAGACCCACTTCATGGAGATCAAATAAAAAACAACAAATTATTTTCCGTTTTTGTTGCTTTTTGTTTGTTTTTTAGCTTTCTTTTACATAAAGGGAGGACATAATAAAAACGCAACATTGACATAGAACCTGCAACACTTAAAAGAAAGACAAACACATCAACAGCTATTTACATTACATTAAAGTTTGAATACATTGAATGCTGAGGTAACACTTTATTTGAAGGGGTGTGCATAAGACTGACATGACACTGTCAAACATGACATAACACCTGTCATGAACATAAAGAAGTCTTTATGAATGTTTATCACAGTTGTCATGAAGTGTCATTCGGTAAATAATGACACTTTTAATGCAAAGTTGCTCTAAAAGTCCATTAAAAGTGCCAACTTTGCATGATTTTGTAAATTATGATAATTTAATGCAAAGTTGGCATTAAAAATAACCTTGTTTTACTCATTAAACAGCCAAGGTGTTGAGTCTCTCTTCAACAGTAACAAATGCACTAAAAATAAATAAGACTCAAACAGGACAGAGCTGTCTGAAAATGATGATGCAAGTGATGATGTTTCAGTTTTCAGATGATGTTGCACTTTTTGTCATACGGTTGTGTGATTTTAGCCATCTTAAATAGATTAAATGTGAGGGTATCACAATGTATTCACCACCAGAAATTATATTTGTTGTGACATTTGGAAAAAGGTTTAGAAGGTATTAATTTTCCAGTGTTTATTGTCCCCATTATGGCACAAGAAATATAAGGCAAAGAATCAGGCAGAAGTTTCCGTTCTGCAGAGAATCAGGTTATTTGTCATCACTTGCCAGTCAGCAGCCCCCTCAGCAGAGACTACTTTTGGCACTGTAAGAATTGATCCAGCATTAATCCTTACAGGAACACAAAACAGTGGCTGGACTGTTCACTCAAAAGCTGATTTACTGTAACCTTAAAAGCAGCAATTAGAAATGTACCACAAGAAGCTTTTCCATTCCTATGCCTAAAAAAGATATTGATTATAATTTAGCAGTGAGACATTTACCTAAGAGACAAAACTACTGTATTTTATAATCACTGAGAAAATGAGCAGTTTGTTTGTAAAGGGTCAACGTTCCTTAAGCCTTATAAGAATCTTTAATTAATTAGTGTATTGTTCTCCACCAGTGGGGTAATAATGTGATGTGAGGAGGCTTCCTGATTTGATTCATGTGTGGGGTGTCAAAGTCAACACGTGTTAATTCCTTTTGGTTATTAAAGACAACATAGAAAGATCAGACGACTGGCTGCCGAATAAGCATGACTAACTAAAGTACGCATTTGTGGTTGAACTGAAAACAATAATAATAATAATTTATGCAAGAAAACACTTGCAAAAAATGAAGAAAACAAGCCTAATCAAATGTTCAAGTACAGTCATATTCAGTAAATTAGAATATGCATTCGAGGCTCATTTGTCGGATCAAAAGTGCCTTTTGAAAATAACAAGCTGAAATCAGTTTTTAAAGATATTTTTCCATTAAACCCACATTTCTAATTATCTCTGTGTAAACGTGCTTCATTGAGTGAATTGAGTTACTGAAATAAATGGAAAAAGCAACATTTGATTGTGATCCCCCCCCCCCCTCCTTCTCTGTAAATCTTGAGAAGAATCAAGATTGATAATTTTTCATACAGTAATCTGGACGTGAACATTTCCTATGAATAAATGCGGTCCTGCCTCATATGCGTTGAATGCGTTCATCTTTTACAATAACAGAACTCCACGTCGAGCAGAAACAAAGAGGGCGTATGCTGAAGGGGAGGCGCGCTCTTCCTGGAGACTCCTCCTCTCTGCATAATGTGCCGGCTGCCTCATTGAAATGACTAGACAGCAGAAAAACAGACTCTCAGCGGCAAGTCGGGACACTGGCGAACCGGCTCGGGAAACAGCCTAAAGTGACCGAGAGCGGGGCTGGAAAATGGGCTGCATTTAACCAACAGAGAGTCCTTTGAGCAAGCAGCATCAGTATAACAAAGAATAAGTTTTATTCGCCTCAAGGAAGCGGATGGGAATTATTCGGGATTTGGGGTTTTTCTCCTCCTCCTCAGCTGTGGTACCCTAAGGTCAGATTACAAAGAGAAGAGAGGTCGGGCTCTGTTGGAGATGGATTTCTTCTTTGCAGCGGTAAGTCGGATCAGTTTTCTTTGCATTAAGCGCAGTTTTAGGAGCTGCTTACTTTTAATGTAACCCGGAGTGACTGTGGGACCCCCCACGCTCTTTGTTTGGTTCTATCGTGGGTCCGTTCGTGTTTTTCGGACGCATTTACTTTTTACCTGTAAGTTTTTTTTTGTTTTTTTTTTTTTTTTGTAACTTTAGTTTCTTGTTTGTTTAGTTTTTTCTGTTCTTGTGATGCTTTTTCATTTATTTTTAGATTTTATAACAATGTTGCTTCCTCTGAGCTGGACTCGAATGGAAACTTAAAAGCCTCTGTTAAAAAAAATCCGCAACTATTCACTATCATCTAACTGGAGAATAAACAATAACAGGACAAACTGATTCAGTTCCATTATCAGAGCCTCATTTAGAGGATTTTAAAAAAATATATCGTTGTGGCAGTATCTACCTGTAAAAGCTGACCATGCTCCATGCTGGCTGGATGTGTCATGAGCCATTCAGCCCAAACGCCTCAAGGTTGAAGGGAAATTATGGATGCAGGTCTGATTTGTCATCCCCCTGTGACTCAGAGGAGGACACAGACTCTGACAGGGAGACAGTGTGTTGGTGCTGGTAGGATTTTCCTCCCAGTGTTCACCTCTTGTACCTCCTGTTGGCGGCACCAGCCTCGCCCTTCGTTGATGTGCTGAGTTCTGACTCAACGTAAGACTCATAGATCATGCTTCTTGCACAAAAAAAAGATAATTCCATATTTTGGCCTAAAACTCACTAAAGGTTCTTCTTGCAGTCTTACTAACTTGGGAAGTTTTCGGTGGTTTTTTGTCATATTTTCAGTTTAAATTTACAATTTATGTTTGAATACTGTTTTTTTTTTTCATCCACAGTGCCAACTAAAACTAAAACGATTCCCGATCCTTGTAGTTTTCCTCATTTTGTCACTTTACAACCACAAACTTCATAGTATTTTATTGAGATTTGTACTGTTGGAACAACAAAAAGTAGGGTGTATAGAGGAAGATAAAGAATACAAATAAAAATCCAAAAAGTGTGGCATGCATTTGTATTCAATCTCAACTTGAACACAAACAGGGCCAACTGACTCAGTGAGTATTTGGAGTTGCAAAAGCTCAGGTCCACATGCTTGGCGCGCTACATGACTTGTGATAATAGATGCAAGACTTCTTGTGGCTTTATTTCAGCATAGCTTTCTACTTGCCATTCTTCTACAAAGACATAATTTGTGGAACAGTTGTTCTTTTAGCAAATGTTCCCACCTGAGCTGTGGATCTCTGCTGCACCTCCAGATTTAGTGCTGGGCTCTTCTTTGGTTGATTATCCAACCTGTCAGCTAAGGTGGAAAGCCATTCCAAGTTAGGTTTGTAGTTGTATCGTACACTGAATTTTCAAGAAATAGATTGAACTGTGCTCTGTAAGATGCTAAAGCTAAGGCTGTTGTTTAATAAGCTAACCTTTTGACTCATCTGCTGTGTTTGTTGGTCTTCGTACAGCTGCTCTCCCATAAATGTTCTTTATCAAACCTCTGAGGCCTTCACAGAACATCTGGATTTATACTGAGATTAAATTACACAAACTCTTAATTAAATACACTCAAGTCCACGGTTGTTACTGGATAAAACGCAAAAAGTCATCAACTGATCTTTTATGTAAGGTGAAGTGACTTTCAAACACCGTTTTCTTTTTACTTGCTAATATGTTCAGATGAAAACATTTTGGATTCAGCTGTCTCAGATAACGCTGAGCTGGATTATGCTGCATAATCTGTCTTTATTAGAGAGATATCCTATGCAGGAGAAGATTAATATTTAGGATCATCTGTAATTTATCTATCTTGCGGATTTTTTCAAATTTCATTTCAACTAAACTGCTTGTCTGTTTCTATTTATTTATTTATATTTACATCTCTGCATTTCTAAGTTTCTAAAATCTGTATTTACATGATGCCATGTCTGATATATGATAAATGTAGATCCACAATGTTCCATGCTAGTCATCTTTTGCAAAGATGCTGCAACAATATTTACCTTAAAGCAATAATCCAACTACAGACTAACAAACTGATTTTATTTGGTATGATTATTTTATAAAAATAATGTAAAATGTAAAATTATGATTTATTTTAACCATTTATTTTGTTATGATTATAACCCGTGAAAAAATACAAAAACTGTGTCAGATATAAATTGACTGAACTGCCCTGGTTCTTTAAGTGACTTTTGGTGTCATGGAAGAAAGCCAGTTTCTTAAATTCTGCAGACTAACAGTTTGGATTTAATTAAGCAGCAGTTCTGGATGCAAAAGGAGAGATTAAGTTCAACCTTGTGAAACTGTGCAACAGGGTTGTAATAAACATATTACAACCCCAAAGTTGTAATATGTTTATTTCACTATTTTATTTTGTTTTAACTCATTTGAAAAATCTGTTGTAGTTTGGCGTCAGGATTTCTTCAGAGGTCTGTTTTACTTAGATTTGCATAAATAGCTTGTAGAACGTCTTTCCGTCGCATTCAGGACTGCGAGGTTTTTGAGCTTTGTCTCCAACAGCGTTTCACTGACTGAATTTATACCTGCTTTTTTTTTTTTTTTTTTTTTTTTTTTTTTTTTTTTTGTAAAACTCTCCAAACTCAGTCAGATTGGACGGAGAAAGCATTTGAACATTTCCTTTTTCCAATTACTGCCTCAGATTATGAATAGGATTTGATCTGGACTTTGACTTGATCGTTCTGGCGTGAACACACTTCAGTCTGAACCACTTCACTGATGCTGTGGCGGAATGCTCAGGGTTAGCGAGCTGCCATAGTCTTTCATATCGTCTAACACGTTCTCTTTCAGGACACCCTTGGATTTAGCTCAGTTCATCTTTCTTATCAGCTCTGAACAGATTCCCTGCTGAAGAAAAACAGCCACACAGTATGATTCTCCCACCACCATGTGTCACTGTGGGGAGGGCATGTTCAGGGTGACGTCTAGTGTTGCTTTTTTGCCATGCATAAAACTCTGTATGCAGGACAAAAAGTTCAGATTAGAGCACCTTCTTTCACATATTTCTTTCGTCTTCTGCAGCTCCTCCAGAGTTACCATGGAGCCTGACTAATTTTCCCTGGCTACTTTTTACTTTTACTTGAGTAAAAATATGTTTAAGTACTGCTACTCTTACTTCAGTACAATTGTTGGGTACTCTGCCCACCTCTGCTTAATATAATCAAATTGTCCAATATGAACTGTGAATGATTTTACACAAAAAGTGGCCCGAGGACACGTCACATGGCTGAGTTGTGCCTTGTGTGATGATGTTTGTGCCTGGGAAGATAGTTACAGGGCAGCAGTCATGGCAGCCTGTCAAGAGGAGGGGCGACTACGAGGGCGTGTACGCCAAGATCTCATCCTGAACGCCCATCCTGTCCATCAGCGAAGGCTCTCAGGAGCTGACACGCCACCATAAAAACCTCAGCGCCGTGACTCCACGCCCAATCCGTCCGCTGAGTGAGTGTGACTCCATTTTAAAGCCCACCAGCTGCTGGACTTGGTAGCAGCATATATATCTGACTTCATTAGATTTCACTAGAGCTTCTTTGCTGTCACTTTTAACCCTTTTACAGATGAGATGTCCCCTCAGATATTAAAATCCTCGGTGAAACATCCAGCTGATGAAGTAGAATTTCAGCTATTTTGTAAACGTGGTCGACGATTCCTCCATAGCAGCGGCAGCAGCTGCGCTCTGTAGAGCCACACGAGGAGTTCACCACACCTGTTAACTCCTTCCTTACATTACATTGCAAATTCTTTCCTCTTATATATACTCTGACAGAGAGAATCCCAAATTCCCAACCCTGACCCTGCAAATTCCAGGTCAAGGCTTCCTGTCATCCCATCGTCGTATTGCTGTAGTGGCAAAGCTTTAGGTTTCACACCTTCACCCTTCTACACACGGATATAGGCCCACACACTTGAAGCATCCCTAGGAACGCGGTGAGCTGTTTATGTCTGGCTCCATTTAGTCGGGAGCAATGGATCTACCAGCTTGGTAAAAAAAAGAAGTTCTGTCATCATGACATGGGCATTGTGAGAAACATGTTTGGAGTCTCTAGGCTATTTTCCTCCTGCAACGTCGATGGCCTTTCTGTTCGGTCGTCACATCATTCATTTCCTACTTTAAAGAGCTGAGAGTCAGAGGTTGCTGCTCCCAACTTTTGAGCATTTTTAGCACAAAAACTGTTACAAAGGAAGGTAATCGACAAACGTATTACTTCTTGATTAACAAAAACACTCTCTTCGGTTCTTTCCAGATACGTTTTCAACCACATTACAGCACTGAGGCTGCAGGGGTGACGGTTTTAAATGAAAATAATCTTATTTTGGATGTTACATTGTACTGGCTCCCTGTTTTCATAAGGATGTTACCATCATTTAACCAATCGTTTTTGCAAAATTTAAATCAGTTTCTTTCTAATCATGTGGACTTTAAATTGTTCTTTTATTCTCTTGTTTTTTTTTAAGTGATTTGCTATAAAGCACTTTGGATTACCTTTTGTATGAATTATACTATACAAACAATCTTGACTAGACTTCCATCCAGATGGCCCTTGAAGTGAGGAAAACTGTCAGGAAGTAAAGCTCGGATGTGGTGAAGGAAGGAAAGAGGTAAAAAAAAATGAGGCCTGCATTCCTATAAATCTTCTTTAAGCAGCTCTCCTAATTCTCAATTACTCATGAATTGGTTATTGTGAGCATTATCGGGCCTAATTAGCGGATTGTCAAACTGTGCTGTTGAAACTGTGGTTAATTTACAGCACTGATTGTTTAGGATTAAAGAGTGGAGGGCATTATTACGAAGGCGGTGGTTTGTGTGTGCGTCAGTAGGAATCCTGCAGCTTTGCTTCAGTCCAGTGTTTGGATAATCTGTCACAGCAGCGCAGAGGCTAATTAGCAACAGATATTTGTCTAACCGTGAACCAGAAAACATGGATTACCCTCCCTCAGTCAGGTGAGCTGGTGTAGCTCATGAGAGTTTGCTTAACTCTGCTTTCAAACTATAGCGGGCCGTTGAGTATTAGTGATAGAATTCAGCAGAGCAGCTTGTATTTGATATAACTGTATCAGTAACCTGACCTCCCCCCCCATCTATCAGTGAGCTCAGCTTCATGTCGGGAGATCAGTGCTATGATAACCTCCTGCTGACACCAAGCTGTTGACTTTAGCTCCATCAGCTACGTCTCTCAGCTCTTCATACAAAGCCGTCTGCGCTTGTGCTCATCAGAGGAAAACGTATGAGCCTGTCTTTCAACAGGTTTTCAGAAGTAACAAATAGCGGAGTGCAGACGCGTGGCTTCCTGTCTGCTGGGGTCATGATGACGGGCAATGTGTAGAGTCTTAGTTACATCTTCTGATCCACCTGGAAAAAATGTTAGAGGGATCAGAGGTTTTTGATAAAAGTTAAGCTTTTATAGGCACATTTTAGCTTTAAGGCAGGTTTTGCTTTAAATGTTTATGAGTCAGCATTGATGCAATGACTTCTGATGTTTGGTTATTTCTAGAGACTTGGTCAAAAAATATAGAAAATATAGAAATAAACATTTATTCACAGTTGTGATAGTTTTATGATAGTCGATTGATTACTCAGGATTAGGTTACCAGCTACACTGATTATTATGTTAATTAGAGAAATAGGTGGTGTTCCTTTAGTTCAGAGGTTTGCAACTCCAGTGCCACTACCTTGCACTTTCGGATGTAAGACTCTAAAATCAAATGAATGGTTAATGATCAGACCTTTGCCAAACTCACTAACATGCAAAGGTGGTAATTCAAGCTTCTGAGCGGGGATGTCTCCATTGACAAATAGAGCTACAGCTTTCTCACTGTAACGCTATTTTTCATACAAGTTTTCATACAAAACTTGATTTTCCTCCGTTTTTTTTTTTTTTTAAAGAAAGGAACAAGAGTAGCAGTCGACTTTTAGCCACCTAACTGGCAGAGAATATGGACCAGTACTGATGGTTTACATTAGTAGTGCCCAGAGCTACTTTCCTGCAACTTTTAGATGCGTCACTTCCCTAACACGGCTCAATCAAATCACTGAATATCCTCATCAGCATGTCATTCAGCATAGCGAGCCATTCATTTCACTCAGGGGTGTTGGAACAGGGATGAATCTAAAAGTTGCAGAAGTGTAGAAATTCTTGTGTGTTTTTTTTAACAAATAAATTCCAATAACTCAGATGTATATATATATATATATATATATATATATATATATATATATATATATATATATATATATATATATATTTTTTTTTTTTTTTTTTTTTTTTTTGACTTTATACGAGATTGGAATAAACTCTTAAGTTCATCTTAGTAACATAACACATATTTCCAAAACATTATCTCTGATCTGAGCTAGGGAGACTGTTTGCCTAACAGCTACTTTTTCCTCAGATTCACATCTGAAAATAATTTTTAATAGTCCCTTCATACTTAACCATGAAATGTCTTAAATTTATTTTTCATGCATGGGTTGTGTTATTTCTGTGATTCATGTTTGGAAACTTAAGTCCTGCATCTTTGCCTACCAGAAAAAAAAAAAAAACGAAAAAAAAAAAAAAAAACAAGTTGCTGGCCGTCCTATTGGCTGTCCGGTACGCACAGACACGCAGAAGCTGTGTGACGGTAACCAGTCTTTTAAATCCTCTGGTTCAGAAGTCCCGTCAGGCAGCTTAATAACAGCCGACCTGTGATTACTGCTTCCTGCCCAGATGTTAACTTTCCTTATTTAACCTCCTATGATTACTGTCAGCGGATAGGCAGCTTATTATAGGATGGGACATGTGTGTCTTCAACTTACACTAGCCCATGAGTGCAGGTTAACTCCATGGAAATACAGCCTCGGTTGGAAAAAAAAACATTTGTAAGCATTGCGTTCTATGATGAGATTACTTCCAAAGCTGCAGTTTCAGATCTAAGCGGTGAAGCAAACATTCATTAGGACTGAAGTAAGCATCTCTCACTGAGGGATCCTGGGCTGCAGAGTTTAATCTGCAGTCGGGTTTTTTTTTTTAACATTCAGAATGATGTGTATCAATTCTCCAGATGACAATAACATATTTTCACCATTTGGATGGCATTTCGTGGTCCCTGATTTCTTGACCTGGTAAAGATTTATTATGAGTGAGATGCTGCAGCAGATAGATGGAGACATCATAATGGTGAAAAAAAAGAAAAGAGAAGAGTGCAGAGAACAAGAGTAAATGTAGTTATTGCATGAAGTGCAATATTTAGCAATAATATTGTTGTAGTTTTACTACTTCACATTTCATTACTTCTGCTTTCGCTTAATCATGAAAAATTAACAAAGAGACGCATCTATAGCCGGGTACTTGGACTAATGCATGAACTGGCAGCTTGTTTGTGTTTCCTTTCAGCTTCTTAAATTATTAAAGTCTACATTGTAATTTAAAGTGAACCACTAACACAGTGCTGAGTGAATATCTCGTCTGTCTGTGCACTCCAAGTTTCCCTTTTCATTTCACTGCAACATCATCCGTTAAGAACGAATCGTTCCCTGCTTAGGAAAACATTACAGGTGATAATTGCATGTTTCACACTCACATGCTGAAAGGCACATTTTATCCGTACACATTGAGCAATTGAAGTGTCTCCTTCATGTTTTTTGATCCTCCAGCTTCTCTGCATTTGAAACAAAATGATCAATATTATAGTTAATATATACCCATTAGATGAAATGTCTTTAATTGTGGTGGCAGCTTCATGCTGCGGGAGTGCATTTCTTCATCAGAGCTGATGGATGATGAGTGGAGGTAAAAACATGGCAAACCTGGAACGAAACATCTGTAAATGTCTTGAGACTAGAATGATGTTCACCGTCCAGATAGAATAGAACTGTTTGGATTAAGGAATGCTCATTGTGTCACAACGGTCCAGTTAAAGTCCAGAAGTAGAACCAATTGAGAATGTGAGACAAATGATTGCTCTCCTTCCAAAGTGAGAAAACTTGGGATTTTTTTTTTTCCAGGAATGAAAGTCTGGATTTTTATTCTGGTTAATGTCCAGGCCTTTGAAAACTCACTGACATACCTGGTTAAAGTTGCCGCTGTAATCACAGTGAATGAGATTCTTCAAAATGATTTTATTGTAATGGAATTTGAAAAATGTCCACCAACTTCACAAATATGGTGAACTCTGTGTTGGTCTTTGAGATAAAATCCCTTAGAAATACGTTGAAGGTGGTTGTTGTAATATGACCAAATGTAAAAATTGTTGCAAGGCAATTTATATGTATTCAATAAGCTAACTGATAATAGATAAGTTTAATCAGTCAATTTGGAAAGCACATTATCCTTAAAAATAAACAACAGCACCACTTTAGTCATAGACATGCCATAGATAGAATAACATCCCAATATGGAGTCGCTGATACCTCCCACTGTCCCACTGATCGTGCCCCAAATGTCTCCTACAGTCAAGCTAACACACCCGAAGTCCCTGGCAGTTCTGACTGAGCGGCATTCCTGGGATACCCCCAGGATCCCTGCTGTGTGACCCCTCTATAAAAGTCAGGTGGTTCGAGGAGAGGTCAGACATGCAGAAGACGGACAGGAAGGGGGGTCAGCCAGGTGGCTCTGTAGATATGGTGAACTCACGAAGCTTAGCTGAATATCCACGCAGATGAATAATAATTGCATAATTTCTGGCCGTGTTACCCATCCCTGGCGACCTCTCTGTTGTACATAAATACAGTTTTAACGTTCTGATCCGTGTAGGATGAATATATGTTCACAAACGATAACAGAACCTCGAGTCGGGAGCCTGGCAGGGAGTCAAGTGCTCCACTTATTTCTGTCATGCTCCCAAAGACGTGGTTTGTCATGCAAATGATCTTCAATAGACTTATTAACAACACAGTAGATTAGCTCCATCGGATGATGATGGGGGTGGAGCATTTTAACGCCTTTCGCCCTCTGCAGACGGGGTGGGTCTGCTCACTGACTGTCTCACACATGCACACACACACACACACGCATGCAGAGACAGACATCTAATGTAATCTAAATACAGATGAAAAAAAAAATCCTGCTGAATCTGTTTGATTGTCTTCCAGCATGTGACGCTTTTGTTAATAGGTTTCTGCCCTTCTGTCGAAACAAAAACATTTTGCGCCCATCAGTTTGTGTCAGCGTTAAATAAGAACGGCAGCTGCCTCCAGGCAGTCCTCCTCTGAACATGTTTACAGCCTCCTCAGCGTGGGGCCTTGAGCTGAGCCGCAGTATGAGAGACAATTGAGGATTTTTCTCCCAGAGGCAAACTGGGGGAAGCCCTGTTCCCCATGGGGACTCCTCCTATTCCATTAGCAAATTTTCTGATCAGCTGCTCACTCTATTATTAATTCATACGTCCTCCCTGCACAGATGTTAGAGGTTGCCTTTAATCATCTGATGTTCCGCCTCTGTCACCGACATCCCCCACCCCCTCCACTTTGACGTTCTGGTTCAGAAGCGCTGGCTGTGCCGCGTTCAAGGAGGCAGACGGGACGGAAACAACGAAGTGAGAAATTCTAAAGGATAATCAGCACGTTTGAGAATGATGCCTAATTATTTAAAGTTAGCGGAAGAGCTCGTATTTTTGTGATGTCGGTGAAACCCACTGAGGTTTTGCTTTTTGTAGAACACATAGCTCTCAACCTACTGGAGATCCTAAATCCAGTGGGACCTTTGCCCAGATTCCCCTCTTAGCCTAATTCAGCCTGTTTAATTAATCTCACCAGCTACTTGGCACATTTCTGCTCGTTCCACTCCCGCATCATTCAGGAGATGCCCTTACTGCTCTTGTTTCCAATTTAAAGCATACATGCACATAAAGCAAAAAAAAAAAAAAAAAAAAAAAATTTCTGTATGCCTCTCCAACTCAGAAAATAATTGTGAGTGTGCTTTTTTAGAAAAAATGGAGAATTGGGAGCAAAACAAATTGCAAATTTGCAAACCATTTAAAGAACTGTCCTGTAAATCTTCTTCCTTGTGGTTCTCAGCCTCATTTTGCGAGAACCTCCCTTCTCTTTAACAGAGATGGTGTGTGGCTCCACACCACCACAGCACACACATACACACACACACACACACACACACACACACACACACACACACTGATGACTTCACACGCTAATGTGCAGCCATCAGGGTAATGAAGTTTGGTTTATGCTTTTGTAAAAGGATCAGATTTCTGTCTCAAACTTACTCCTATTGAGACAGTGAGCTGAATTTCTTTCTCCAGTTCTTCCTGAAAGCTCTCAATGATTTGTATGCGTTTTCGCCCAATTCGTGTTTCAAACTTGCCCTGAAGGATGGGTGCATAATGTGTTTTCCAACTTATTTTATTTAGTTTGTCTATAATGTTTAATTCAAAATATAGCAGATGTTTATTCATCTGACTATAGCACGTAAATAGGAGCAATATGAAATGCAGCCATAGTATATATATGTATACATATATATATAAGTCCAACATATTACTAGTAGTTTTTAAAATAATTTTTAACTAAGTAAACCCACTCAAAATATGCTGATGTTTTTAAAATCAGTATATGATGCAGTTAAAATTGAATGAATATTTTCAATCATTTAAATTTCTTAATTAAAGTGATTAATTAAGAAATTAATATTGATTCATTCTTAATTAACTAAAATTAATTAAGAATTTTAATTCATTTCCACATCTGGAAATTACTGTGCAAATAACTATTCTTCATAAGATCAAGAAAACAATCACGAGATTGTAATACAACTACAGTATCTTCAGTCAGAGGCTTTTTCAGAACCACTGTAAAACAGACTGCTACTGGAGTTCCTTCCTGCCTGCAGCCATCAACTTCTACTCTTCTGAGAAAATAGCTTCATCTGAGTTTCATGCGTGAACAAGTGAGTGTAGACCACATATGTCAGAGTCAAGGCCCGCGGGCCACATCCGGCCCGCGAGAAGGTTTTTTACGGCCCCTGGGATGATCTTGATTTATTATTAGAACCGGCCCGCAGACCGCAGCAAGCCGGCACCCCGTCTGAAAAAAAAATATCTTCCTTATTTGAACTGTAAGTAGTTCTTTAAATGTTCTGTGAGATGATGTACTTACCCATGTATCCATAACAACCGGAACTTTCAATATCCACCAAGTTATTGCCGAAATATACCGTCTATTAAACGAGTGCCCCCCGGATTAATTACACTCTCTGCAGCTGCAGCTGCGAAGTTACCGTATTAACCCGATACTTGCTGGAAAGTGCAACGTCTCCTCTTTCAGAAACCGTTGGAATTTTTCCACTTAGCGCTACGTGTGGCGGAATTACGGTACTGCAAATTTAGATGTGTCGCCGGCGACACATCTAAATTTGCAGTACCGTAATTCGCCGGCGACACATCTAAATGCCTTAACTCTGACATATGTGGATTAATAGATTTTTGCACTTTATTTTATTGTATTTCAATCCAATTATATTTTAAAAATATTTCAGTTGTGTCTGTTGAAAATTAAAGGTTACTGACAGAGCCATAAGAAAATATTGCTTTATTTATCTGATCATATTGGAATATATTTGTTAGGTTTTCAGTAGGTTCAATTAGATTCACTAGACTATATGCGTCATTTAAAAAAATTTCAATGAACATTCGATCAGTCCGGCCCTCGGCTTGTAGCTAAATTTTTTATTTGGCCCTCCGTCCATTTGACTTTGACACCCCTGGTGTAGACGATATGTGAATGAATTGTGAGACCAGCTAAAGTAGGCCATCTCTAATAGCAGCACCACTGAGTTCAGGTTACCAGTTGTGCAGTTTATCTTTATCCTTTTAGGAGTTGCTTAAACCAGGTCACCATGGTAGAAAGTGACCCACAAAAACACATAATCTCTGTATGTTTGGACTTTAAATGAACTTTTATGAAGCAGAGAGTGTGTAAGGTAAAGGTGAATGCAAGTGAGCTGTTTAAATGTGCTGGTAGTTTGTTGGTATCTGTGCGTTGATGTTAATCTGTTTAAAGTATGATTTTTTTTAAATTTAATTTTTCTTGCTCTCTTGAGTGAAACAGTTCAACTTCTAAAGAGTTTGTAGCTTAAATAACTCAAAAATTAAGTGACTCAGATAAATTTGAACGGTTCTCTGAACTGATTGTGTGTATGTGATGCAACAGAAACATTAGTTGACCCGATGATTTGTTGCTCTGCTGGCAGCCCACTCTGTGACGTGGCAGCATCGTTAAAGATGTGAAGTGGGCAACTGTGGTCTAATCTCTCTGGACAGGTTTTAATGCCAGGTGTGAATGGTCACTGTAAGGCTCGTCTGCTTACATCCTGATCAGCCATGCTAATGGAGGGTCTGTAAAGGGACATGGACTTTAAATGTTTCTCTTTGTAATGAAGTAATCAGAATGTTTTGTCTGGGACTTACAGTGTGAGTATCCTCTCCGGAACACAGCTAGCTGCTGTTAAAAGGAAGATAGTCACACATTAGACTGAATCTCTTTGATTGGCTTTTGAAAGTTAAAAATGAGGCTGTATCCCTATCTACATATTGTTTTTACCTTCTTATTTTTGGGTTGCTTTTGGTAACCAGTCCTAAAAATATTCTACTCCACCATAAAATGTCGACACTGACTCTGTCAGAAGGTGACGGGAGAAATAAAATCAATGAATTTCAAATAAATCATCTTAGAAATAGTTAGATTGAATTGCCAAAGTTTCATGTATGTTTGTTAGAATTATTTAAGAGATGTTGAGACGAACAATCAAAAAGGTTTTGGTTGGTTTGAGAAATCGGTTTGCATCCCCCATCACATCGCATGTGTTATATATTTTAAGTGTATGATACAATAAATTGTAATTCGATTTAGAAATGATAGGATGTTAAAAATACTATGACACAGTGTCCAAGTAGTTCCAATACATGCACACTGCACATAGAGTTTAAAGCTATTTTTAGCTCTTGTCTTGGGCTTTTAAATGACCAAGTAGCTAAGGCTGCTTTTAAATGTGTAATAAATTGTAATTTAGGATCGGAAGGCTATGGATCTAGACCTCAAAAAGGCGTGTCCAGAACTGCTGTGAATTAGACCCATTCAGTAGAAAGGAGTGCTGCATGACTGTAACATTTTTTCTCTCTTCAGTATCAGAAAAAAAAAAAAGCACACAAATATCCCTGAAAGATACATTTGAAGCAGATCCTCCGCATCTAAGCACTACAATTAAAATACTTTTCAGGAAACCAGCTGTGTGCACTCAGGCTTCACCCTGCAGCACCCACAGCTGCTGAATGGTGTTCACTAAACAGGGGACTCATTCATCACTTCCCTGAATCCACACTGTGATCCAAGAAATTAGCCTGTCATAACTAATTGTTCAAGCATGTCCAACTCAGGTTGAGTTAATTAGCTTTCCTTTGTTGCGGCTCATCTGATCACCTGATACTGTCTGAACTCATGCCATTGCAGGCAGAGAGAGAGAGAGAGAGAAGAGAGAGACAAGGAGAGACAAGAATAGAGAGCGAAAGAGCAGTAGCACCTTGTGCTGTGTATGTCCTTAAATATTTAAGTGGCATTCATTAGAAAATCTCTGAGCTGAATGTCATCATACAAGCCGTGGAAACTCAAGCCATGAGCTGCGGCATCACGTCTTTCAGGCAGAGCGGTTTCTGTGTCAGAAAGCACGATGGGACGTTTCTGTGAGGCCTGTTGGCGGCGGACCGAGTTACTGTTGTCACTGGGTCAGCCTCAGCGCTGCTGCTGCTGCTGCTGCACGTGGTCGGTGACACACACAGCATCAGAAATCTGTGACGAGGTTCAGCTGTAAGTGAAGTGGCAGCAGTTCATCTTAGTTTTCTTCAATACAGCCATTAAAAACATCTGGTTAGAAGAAACACAGAAGTGGAGTCAAATGACGCCCTGTAATTAAACCCAGAGGCAATTGGTTCATTATCAAATGTGCGCTGTACTTTCCAGGGATCATCACGCAAGAGGCTGCCGAGTCACTGTTTTATAGAGTGGTTGGCCATGCAGCATCAGCAGCAGGTAATTCAAGTCTTGGGGACTTTAAAACACGAGCTGATACCCGTGCCCCCTTTGTGTCCCAGCTGGCCTTTGTTTGAGATATTTCCGCCTGGGTAACTTCCGAACGCGGGGTTAGGCGAAGCAGCCTTTGTCCCAACTTAGTGACGGAGCCCCTGAGGATGGAGAGACGAGTGCTGGGGGAAGTTTTGTTTGGACCATCTGTTGCTGTTGCTGAGGCAATTTGTCTTGACTTTATACCCTCCTTTCTCAGACTCCTTACACACACATACACACATTCAGAGATACAAAGACAGATAGATGGACAAAAACCCCAAAAAGTGCTACTTAAGTTGAAAATATTTAAATCTATCTTAAATTATTCTGATTAAATATCTTGTTAGAAGCTGCAACAGACTTAAGACTCAACCGAGATGTAAGATAATTTTTTTTTAGTTTTGATCAATGTTATGTGACTTGAACATTTTGAAGTGAAAATCTCTGTTGAAATGCAGCAAAAAAGATTCAAGTTTTCAATAACGTTTAGTGAAAATCTAACACTGCACATCATCCTGAACACACACTCATACTGAAGCTTTTCATGTTGATAGTACAACAATACAGCCAAAGTACACTGGTGTGTTAGAATGGTCCAATCCACGTCCAGTCAATCAACTGAAAATCTGTGGCAAGGTTTAAATTGTTCAGACGCTCTGAACAAGTTTTGCAAAAAAAAAAGTTTGCTACATTTTCAGTCTCTTGCTGTGCAAATCTGGTGGCAAAATAACCTAAAAGACTTGAAACTGTACGTGTAATAAAATGTGGTTCTACGTCACTTTGCGCACCTGACTTTTCAGATCTTTTCACCTTTATTCATTTCTGTGTGACACAAAAATAAAGGTTGTAGCGTAAAAACAATGGATATCGATTCTTTGGAAGGCACTGAATGTAAAATAACTTGCACCTGTGTCCTAATTATTTTCTCAAGAAGACGTACCGCTTGCAGACTTGACAACTGTTCCTGTCATGAATGAATTTTGAAAGTATTTATGAGATGCAGCAGGCAAAACAAACTCCAGATGAACGGAGAACATCTGGGTCTGTCTCAGCAACTGAGCCGCCTAAACCCACACTTTTTTTTTTTTTTTTTTCCCCCCCAAATGTCTGCATGATTGAAATTTTCTACTGATGCAACACTGGATTTGCTGAGCGGGGAAAGCACAAATCCATGAGCCATCCCAAAGCTTTCCAAGTTACCACTTGCCCACGGTTGTTGCCTGCTTGTCTTGTGATATTCAGTGTTACAACATATTTTCATCTTTTGTAACCAGAATAACTGAGACAAAGAACCTGAGCAGGATGGAAAGTTAAACAATTTAAGGCTTGCTTTAAACTCCTCCTCTCCACAGTTATATAACAGCAAAAGATTTACTTCAAATCCTCGCAGGGAGCTCGATTAATCCCCTCGCTTGTCTCACGTGAAGCAGCTTTTAAAGGTTCCAGCCTTGCACAGTGAGATGGTACCAGGCCGACACTGTCACCCCCCCCCCCAATGTGGAGCTCACTAATCATGTAATGAAGAAACTGAACTTGTGTGTCACTGTGAGGCCACGTGTTGCGGAGCACCTCCATTACACATGTGTTTGTCTCCTTTTCAACACAATAGGAGGCGGGACATTATCAGCTGCCCACACCCTTCCTTCCAGCCCCCCCCCCCCACCTCACCCGCCTCTTAATTTATAGGACCCTCTTCATCCCATTGGCTGCCGTCCCCTGAGGCCTGATGGCCACTTTTAGCTCTGCTTCATTAGCCTGATGTAAGCAAAAAAAAAAACCAAACAAACAAAGAAGGCTTGATGGAAGAGGGCGGCATGAAGACATCAGTGCTTTGTCTAAAGAGCAGGACTAAATTTGAAGTGTCAAACAAAGATGCAAGACCAAACTTCTCTTTGAACTGTTAAGGAAATGCATTTATTGGATTTTGTAACAGAATAACTCCACAAGCAGCAATTGTTCCTAAAGCATCAAATCATATCACGGAGGACCGTCCTGATAGTTCCTCTCATACGCTCCATGGATGAGACTGTACGCTGCCATGGCAGCCTGTTGTTAATTGTTAATGAGGATTGATGTCTGGAAGTGGTGACCTCGTCTAAGGTTTCCTAGTGGAATCCATGCATATTGATCTTTTCAGTTTTTATGCTCTGTCGGACACACAATTCATTTACGCTCCACGCTCCCCCGACCGCCTCATCGGCAGCACTTCTGATGAGTGATGGTTGGTAGGAGACGAGCTTTTTGTGAGGGGGGTCTGACTCTGACATAGGTGTTCAGCTAAAACCATACTCATAAAATGATACTGCACTCTGCACTCTAACTCCAAGGAGTCTTACTTTTAGGTGATCTTCTAAATCTGACTTGAGCAACATATTTTCAGGATTTATGGAAGTTTTGGTTTTTTAGACTTTAAATGCTGACTTTTCTCTGACATTTTGTCAATTCCTTGACCATTTGGGGGAAAAAATGAATATGGATTATTTTGGCTCTTGTTTCCAGAATGATGTTCTCTTATTTTTTAATAAAGGCATTTATAGGGCCATATTTAAAAAAAAAAAAAAAAGAGTTTTACGGTGTGTCTGAACCAACTTTCCACATCTAAACACAACACATTCAATTTCTTCCCTGTAAAATGGCACAAGCTAAGTCCAAACTGACATTGTCCATAGACATTAACTCTTAAGTTTGTTTCACGTCTATATTACAGAGGAAAGTTTCATGTGGGAAATATAGGTAGGAAAAGGTTGAGCAGGTAAAAGCCTGACAAATGAGATAGAGTGCAGAAAAAAGTTTAAAAGCAGGATTTCATTTCTGTCTGTTTCTAAGACGATTCACAAATCAAGATGGATTCAGATTAAACTAATTTGATTTGTTCATTTTTGTCAGTTAATTCATTTATTCACTATAAAGTAAATCATAGCTAGGATTACTTTAATACAGTAGCAAAAATGTGTAGTTTAATGTTCAAAGTGTTCTTAAAGGAACACTTTTAACATTACTGGTTATTATTAATATAGCTGTTTTGGGGCTTGTAATCTTATATTTTCCTCATAAACCAACCGTAAGTGAAAGGTTTTATCTTTAAAGCTTCTTTGACGATAGTTTGGATGAATCAAAGCCGTAGCTTAGCAGTTGCAGTAAAATGTCTGACGTGACCTAAAGTTGAAGACCTTTTCCAAGTAAATCTTTCATCCTTCGATGTGTCAGATTTGTCCTGTGTAAGTGTGGGAATAGAAAAAGTACAATCAGAAGGTATTATTCTTAACATAATTTTATGCAAAAATCCCTAAAACTTTAAGGCCAGACGCTGTGTGTATATGTCAAGTATATTATGTAGATTTTTTTGTGTTTCAGGGAGCCCGCGTCTGGCTGAGACATAAGGAGCAGCTCCTTCCCTCCACTGTCAGCTCTTCTGATGACTTGTCCCTGGTTCTCACATCTGACTACGGGAAGGTGAAATGATTTTTTTCCCTCTTCATATCTTGCTGCTTAATGACCTGGTCCACTTGCAATATGACTTGCAAAAAGTTACGGTAACACTTTATTTGAAGGGGGTTGAATAAGACTGTCATGACACTGTCATAAACATGACATAACACCTGTCATGAACATGAATAAGCCTTCATGAATATTTATGACTGTTGTCATAAAGCGTCATTCGGTAAATTATGACACTTTTAATACAAAGTTGACATTATTCAAAATGTCTTTGTTATGACAACTTGGCATTAACCAGGAAATCATTACTGTTTAAACTTTACCTTTAATAACATAAAGTTATCTAATTTTTAAAGTGCAATCAGTAATACTTTTATAACAAATTTATATCAGTAATGATTTCCTGGTTAATGTCAAGTTGTCATAACAAAGACATTTTGAATAATGTCAACTTTGTATTAAAAGTGTCATAATTTACCGAATGACGCTTTATGACAACAGTCATAAATATTCATGAAGGCTTATTCATGTTCATGACAGGTGTTATGTCATGTTTATGACAGTGTCATGACAGTCTTATTCAACCCCCTTCAAATAAAGTGTTACCAAAGTTACTTCAAGTCCACCACAAAGCAAAAATGCATCTTAACATCCAAGCTGCAGCTTCAACGCATTGTGTGAATGAAGCATTTCCGCTCAGTTTTGTTATAATGTGAGGAGGAAATTACCCATTGTGCATGTGTGCTTACTGAGCTGATTGTTTTACTGTATGTGTTTCATTTGATGGCTCTGCAGTGCGATCAACACCTTTTGTAAGTAAGTATGTAAGAATGACAGGAATGAAGTCCCACTGACAAGTCATTGAGCTGAGCTTATCTGCCTGGCAGTGTGCAGCAGTCTTTGTGTCTGGAGGAAATCCTGTTTGAGACGAAGGCTCACAGATAGAAGTCTGTATGTCAGATGCTGCTAATCAGAAGAAGTCAATAACAAGTTTGCGGAGTTTTTTGTGTGTGCAAAGTGTCATTAAATGCATAATAGTCTATGAGTTTTCATACTCAGGTTAAAATGACTTCTGTTCACAGGATTTAGACTTACAGGAGTACCATATGGCCATCATGCTAACAATTGTCCTACGCCAACTATTATTCCTTCTTTCACTATTTCTAAAGTGATAGAGAAAGTAATATGAAAGATGGTGGGAAAGTCTGAAGTATCAAGAAACAATATGTGAGGATACAACTATGGCCATAGATATTCTTGCAGTAATAGGTTCAGTTTAGTCCAGTTAATGTTACTTATATAGCACTGGTTCACAAGAGATGCACCCCCCTCCACCCACTATCTAAAAAAAATAATTCAGATCAGTGAAATTTGTTCATGCCGTGACAAAATCATGGAAAATTCTCATCACTTTTATCCATTTTCAGTGGAGCTTCAGATAAAAAGAAATACTTAGAAGATAGGCTGGATAAATTGGCAAACTCACCAGAACAGCACAAGGCAATCATTCAGAGTCGGTTGAATACAGCTGAGAAAAGAAATAAATAAGTAAAATAGAAAGACTTGTCTATGTCATAATGTATTATATTTAATAGCTATATTCATTTTCATGCCCTATGATGACTAATACTTGATCACAGAGCCTTTTTTTAGAGAGCTGTGGCTCCAAAGGCTGCTTTTATATGCTATACAAGTATACAAGAAGTACTAGAAACTGAGTTAAATGGGAGTATTATGACCACATAACACTTTTAACAGCTGACATTAGTATATTTTGCTGATTTGAGCCCCAAAGTGGGGTCTTACTCCTAACTTTGGGAAATACATTCCTGATTTTTTGGGAGGGATATTTAGCAAAGACATTCACAGACTACATGCACCACACAATACTTTTCCTCTATCACATTAATATGCAGCCTGTCACTGACCCAGACTGTTGCCTCAACATGCTATTAAACATTAACCTTCATGCCATGCCAGGGGATTGTGGTGTGTTGAGCTTCAACAACTTCCTCTCCATTGTCATCCAATACTGACACAATGTCTGATTATCTTCCACTTTTTGACCCATCTCTGTTTGTTCAGTGTGTAAATATTACTTCAAAGAAAACAACCCCAACATTTTGCTTTAATAACCATGTGGGAGTTTTGTTTATTCAGTCCAAGATGTTTGCCTTCTGGACGCTGGCAAAAGTTGGACACTGAACTTCCTGAATAACACATTCCAGTCTGTTTAGTGAGACGCAAACAAAGTTGTTGATGACTTTTAGACCGCCATCGAGCCTGTGGGTGACATCCCAGCGTTGGGGCTAATCCTGGACAACAATAGATCAGTACTATAAAGAGGAAGGTTCGGTATCTGGCCCGGAAACAGGAACAGGAATTTCACTCTGAATACACAGATCACAGACGAGTGGATCTCAGGAAACATCAGTTCTGACTATAAACTCCCAACTATATATTTGGTTATATCGTAGCTCCGAGACAACTTAGACCTGGCACATACTGCACCGGCTCATTGCTTTCTGGCTACTGAGAGCATCGGTACCCAAAAAACAGGGCTTTGGTATCACCATTTGCCAGAACACATAACATCTTTTGTCCAAGACTGGAGTAGAAGTTTTCATGAACTTGACGATTAACTGTTTCTGGAATAACCTCAGTGGAGGTGTGAAGTACTCTACTGCAGAACACGTGGCTGCAGACTTTCTTCTACACATGCATTGACAGAGTAATAAAAATGTGGATAGCACTGTGAGCTACTTACCCTGTTCACTGCAATCATTTTTGACAGCATGACAAAATCACAGCTCCATATGACGGCTACAGAGGATTCAAGGGTTCTAGGTGGGCTCATCTAAACACTTGATGCAATCAACATCTGAAAAAAAAAAAACTGCTACATAACCTGTAGCTTACAATGCCTGATTATCTAAAACAGCTGCTCTCATTCACATATGGTAAAGTTTTTTTTACGCAGAAGACAAAAGTGGTTCATTTGGAACACATGTTTAATTGCAGTCACTTGTAAAACACTCTAACTTTGTATTTCCTGTGGTTTTGTTCAGGCAAATGAGTTGATGTAAATAAGAGACACCATCTGTGCCTTTTTTTCTGGCCATAATAAGAGATACTTAACATGATGTATTGTAAACAAAAAACATATTACCAAGCACATCTTTTTCTCCCAACATACTCGTGCTCTCTCTCTCTCTATCTTTCTGTTGTGCACTTTAAATTCAATACTGAAATCTCTTGCTGTGAGATGCTTTGAGTGAACATTAGTTGCGGAGAATATCTGAACAAGACGCCCTTATTTTATTCTTACGAGGCGAACCCATTGATCTCAAGTGGCTCAAATTCTCACTCGTCTGCACACAAACAAATTATCTGTGTTCGTCACTCTGATGGTAAAAAAAACTGAAGCATGCATGCTTGGAAGCTCGTTAGTCATCTACTGTAAATACGTTATTGCACGGTAGTTGTGGTAATGTGCTGCATTCTCGGCCTTGGGTGTCCAGGAAGGTTTGAATATAAAATGATTAGTGAACCAGAGCAAACTTATTCATCCATGCGGTATTCTGGGATGCTTTATGATGTGGTGAGTGGTGAAAATATCTGGAGTGTGAATGGGCACAGTAGAAAAGAATCTCAACACCCTGAGTTAGGACCCTAAACTCTAACGGTGGGTTAATGTTGATGTTTCTGTGACAGGAAGTGGGGGTTGGGGAGGGACTTTTGAATCTGACCTGGTGCTGGAATGTCTCGTGTGATTGCAACATCTGAGCAGAGCATTTTGGTTATCAGGCCAAACATATGGACTCCTCTGCTGCTTCCAAGTAAAAAGATTCTGTAGTGAGAATGAGAGGAATGTAAGACTGAACAACAGCTCGTCTCCATCTTCAGGATCCTCCACTGACCTCATGTGATCCTCTGTTCCTGATCTGGCATTTTTCAGACATTTATCAGCACTTTGGGAACCAAACAGAGTTCTATAGAACCAATGTTCTCAGTAAAGTCCTGACATTGTGTACGGCAGACCTAACCCCTTTCAGTTACCATGCATGTCTTGTGAGGCCATATGGCACTATGACTCTTACCCAGCTGGATTAACAGTGTGTGTATTATTCTCAAAGTAGTTTGCGTTAAGAAAAGAAAAAGCAAATGAGTCACCTAAACTAAAGAGGTATTGTAGATGATGTGTTTTTTATCCCCTTTAAAGGCTTTTTCATAAAAGTTACATCATTTGATTACACCTAAATAATAATAATAACAATTGCTTTTTCATGTGCAAAAACAGTATATAATTTTATTTACATCAAAATTGGTCTCAATTAAAGATGTTTGGATGCTTTCATTGTTTATTTAAATTTTTTTTGTCGTAGTTCTCTAGAACACAGGTTGTGGTTAAAATGGGTCATCGAAGGCCCCCTGCTTTTAATCACTCTGAGTCTTTATGTCCACTCATGACTAAAGCGACAAACTTATTTCTTGCGTCTGTCTTTCTGAACGTATTGGTAAAAATTTTAACAAAATGTTTTCTGTGGCAGCTTTAATTGTATTTTTTTTTTACCGTCATTATGCCTTTCTTACACACTCCCTCCATCTTTTCATTTTCCTCCTGGGTCTGGGTGGGATCCCCTTTGCAGCAGATAGATTTACTGTAAGACAGAGGGCAGTCAGAGAAACACTTTTAAAAATCAAAACGGAAGACAAAGAAAGAGAGACTGTGTTTGTTAGTGTTTGTGTCTGTCCACGTGTCCCTCCTAAAGGGCTGAATTTATAGGAAGCATGTCTGAGAAGAAGAGCCTGACTCCACCTACAGTATGTGTGAATATTAAGTGGGGCTGGGTGAACAAAGCAGCAGCAGCAGCAGGGTGGGGCTTCAGAGAAGAGCGAACAAAAGGACAAAAACATCACCGTCTCCAAAAAAAGTTTAAGTGCACTGGAAGCTCCTACTATAAGAATTTTGTTTTTATTGAGGCGCAGCTGTAGATTTTTGCACAGTTTATTGCGTTTTAACTTGTTCTGGAAGTGCATGTTGTAAAAAAAAAAAAAACAACATGCATGCATACGTTTTCTAATTACCTGTAGTTACCTGTAGTACTACAGCTTAAAATGTTTTACTTATTTATTGTTTATCAAAAACAAACAAAAATAAAAAAGATGACTAAACTGCTAAATGCTGTTAATGCACATCAGATATTGACTTATAGGGCACAAGATGCTGAAGGTAATAGAAAATAGAGGAAATGAATAAAAAATAAATGTGCTAATTTATTTATAAATAAATTTATTTACCATATATTTAGAAATAAATATATACACAGTTCATAAATGATTAGATGCTGAATTTTTCTCCATTTTTACTGAATTGTCCTTTGTTTTTGAATATTTAAATCATAATTTTGATCAACACAAACTACCCCACCATCCCCAACTTTACAAACATGTAATTTTCTGTCACGTGTGCAGCCACGTGCTCTGCAGCCGAGGTTACCAGCTTTCCAGTGTCAACACAGTTTGGAAAGAATCGAACAGTGCAGTAAACAACTTCACCACTCAATCCTAAATCACATGTAGTTGTAAATGGCCTGAAGCAGTCTCTGGCTGCGACTACACCAACTCTGATTTCAAACGCTCGTCTAACTTGTGACACGTGGGTAGTTCTCGAACAGCTAATTAAATTTGTATTTTATTTTTTATTTTTTTACAGTTGGATTTGGGTTGCTCATGTATTTGTTTGTAAATTGCTGGTAGAACTAGTTGTTATGGTTCTAATGAAACCATTTTCGCTTGTTGAAAATTACAATTTAAAAGGTCCCATCCTGTTCAATAAATGTGATATTTTCAGTGAACTGTATTAAGATGAAGAAGAACTATTAACAATCTACAGTGACTGAGTTCAGCAACCCATCTCACTGGGCTGTAACCCACAGTGAAACTAAGACCCCCTCTAAGGCAAAACGGAGAAAAATGAAACCCTTTTGATGTTGGAAATTCCAGTTCGACTTTCCACGAATGTTATCCCTGATGTTTTGGACATGTAACAGTCCCTGAGGGGTCACACTGTGAAATCTGAACAGTGGCTTTTTTTAGGGGTTTACACTGTGGTCTAGAGGCATTTTCACACACAATGTGCTCTGTCTCTTATAAAAGCTGGTTATAAAGTATTCTACTTTAACTACAAACATTAGCCTGACTTCTTTCTTCTAAAGAAAGAAGTCGTTCAAATGACTTCTAAAGAAAGAAGTCATTTGAACGTCTTGAACTTTGTTTTACATTTTATCACATGTCCACTGCTGCTGTCAATGTATTTTATTGGGATTTATGGGATAGACTAACACAAAGCAACACATAAACTTGGAAGCAAACAGATATTTTTAAAAATTATTACAGATGAAAATCTGCATTCAGTCCCCAGGAGTCAATGATTTTGTCTTTTGATGTTTGTCTCTACCAGCTTTGCACATCTTTCTGTTCATTCTTGTTTTTGACATTACTCAGACTCAGTCAGATTAGACCAGCAGCTTCTGAGAATATCAGTCCACAAGTCGTACCACTGACTCTCAGTGGGATTGAGGGGTGGACTTTGACTGGACCATTCTTACACATGAAAAGGCTTTGATCTAAAACTTTACATGGCTCATGCTGTAGATTAAGGGTCATTGCTCATTTCAGTGGTTAATTGCTTTCCCAGTCTTTAATTTTTCAATTTCTAATTTTCTACCAGTAGATGGAAACATACCTAATTCACATTTTCTTTTTTTTGTGACATTTTAAAAGTCTGCTCAAAATGTTCATTACAGTTTAATGGAAATATAGTTTAACCCACACACAAGTGGATCCTTTTTACGAAATATGTAACTTCTGAAGGCAATTGGATGCCCTGGAATTTATCTAAAGGCATCATAGTAAAGGGGACTGACATATGTGTGCCACACTTTTCAGATTTTCATTTAAAAAGAATTTAAAGCAGTCATTTTCCTTCTACTCCACAATTAAGCTCCTCTTTGTCTTGCAATATTGCATACAATTCTATTAAAATGTCTGTGTTGTTTTGTTTTAATGGAGAGTATACTTTAACAAGCTGTTGTTCCTCCCTTATGAGTGTTGTGAAAGAGTAGACAACATCGCAGGGCTTCATGGTTGTTTCCTGTTCATTTGTTTTCCTGTCAGCTAGTTTTATGAGGCAATAAGCTTAATATATAAGCAAAGTTGTTGTGCGTGCAGAGAAATATTCAGGAGTCATCTGAGTTTCTACTACTTATTCCTGAAACTTGAGCTGAAACTAAGAGCAAACTCTTGCCTGTTAGCGTTTTCTATCCTCATCTTTGCTGCTGGTGAACCTAATGACACTTTATGCTTGAGAACTGTAAGGAATGCTGACAGACAGTGGAAGTATCATCAAGTCTATGCGGTTTCTTTGATACTGTGTTGGGTAAAGAAGAAGCAAATTAAAATCTTAATTCTGTTGCCATTTCTTCCCACATAAATGGATAAAAACAATGTAACTATGCTCCCTTTTTAGACAACCCAGGATAATGATGATTAAATCCAATGAATGACATAATTCCAAAGAAAAGCAGACAGTTTTATGTGCAAATAATTTTCATTCTCAAGTACAGAATCAAGAGATTTTGGTGAATGGTTACATTTACGAGCAACAGAAGGATTGATGCATTAAAAGAAACTCACATGAGTTTCTGCTGCTGAACCATTCCCAGTTAATATCTGAATCCAGTTAATGTTAACAGAAAATACATCACTGTCTTTATTTACCAGGTTCTATGTTCATGTTACTTTTCACTCCAAGTCTTTTTGACTCTTTCCAAATTGTTTCACAACATTTCCTTTGCTTTAATGAGTTATAATAACTTATGACTCCAGATCAAACCAAAACATCTCTGAGCACCTGTACTGACTAATAGTTGTTTATTGGAGTCACATAATTCCTTACTCCTTCAGTCTATGCTTAGATTTCTAGTAGATTATAGAAAATATTTTTAACGATCCAAGTAAGTGTAAAATGACCCAGTAGTAGTACAATTTGACAAAATATTAAAACGACCAGAGCATGCTGTTATACAGTAAATGCTACTTTTAGCCGCAACAATTGTTCTGTTCAATTTTTGTTGAACACAGTGTTGATCACAGACTTCAACACTGTGATCCTAATATTTCATCAATGCCAACTCATGTAAGAACGTAGGTTTTTATAGCAGCACTTAAGATTTATTTGTCTCATGAGGCTTTTTTTTTGCAAAAAAATACAATTAAATCAAAACATGTTTTTGTTTTACAACTATTCTTCCAGGCATCTGTTTTTATTAGTCACTTGGGTGCTGCTGTGATTCTGGGCCATTTTTGAGGGTGTGGAGTTGGATCAGATTGTGGATGGACATGTTTGCTGGAGATCTCCCAGTTTATGCTGGATAAATGAGATCACTCCCACAGGCCACATTTTTTTCACCATTTTCTGAACTGTGTTAATAACAAAAACATCGAGCAACTCACGATATTGATGTTGTTGTGATTATTTTTCTTCAGCTCATGTCCATTCTCCAATTGATGTATATTTTTTATTACTTTGAATAACTTTTTAAAAATTCATTAAACAGATCTATATCTTATCATGTAACTATTAATCTGCTCCATGGTAGAGGATTTGACACATTTACAAAAATATTTAAATCCCAAACATATAAACTGACCTCATTGCTCTAATTCAAAGCATAAAACTAAGAACATTTGCTGATGATAATGTAATATTCAAATCATTGCAGTTTTAGAGCTGTCTCCTTACAGCAGTTGTATATTATTTTGCCTTGAAAACTGACTTAGATTTGTCAGTGTGCAAGTGCTTACTACACAGAAACCCTTTGTCATTTTGTTTTTATTGAGTAATAAATAAAATAATCAGTTCCAGATGAATAATTGGATGGACTATCTGCTTAAGTAGCCAACTTACAGTCAGCTGCCTTACAGGAGACATGCTGACTGGAAATGGAGTGTCTTTTGCAACTCAGAACATTTACAAAGAGACAAATTTATCTGCTTTGCAAGTGAGAAAAAAGTGAAAAAGTCTTCTTTTTGCCAGTTTGCTATCAGTGGACAGCAACATGCTGGGGAAAAGATGTTGCTGTCTTACAATACTCTTACATTTTTGACCAGCTACTACCAATTAATCTGAATTTGTCAATAAGAAATGCAAAAGAATATATAACAATAGCATAAAAATGATTTTTTTTCTTAATATTTGCACCATTTTGATGATTTTATCTGATGCCTTTGTTGTTTTATTTGTCTTTTTAAATTCAGTCTTATGTTTCCTACTCCTTAATAAGATTTTAGCACCACTAAGTGGTGGTAAAACCACTATGTGTTTTTTTTAGTAAATTTAATGTCTGCACTTATTCAAGCAGCAAACTGCAGCTGGACTGTTTTTTTATGCCTATTCTGGTCGTGAATGCCAATTAAAAGCATAAACAGAAGTCAATACCAGGCATTTATTGGCTGTCTGGAAATGAGCTGCTCCATGTCTAGTGAATGATATTGATTTTACAAGCCTTGAATTTATTATGTGTGCACTGCCACTTTTCCTTCTTCCCTCTTGTGGTTAAAAATGTTTTGATACACGCTTGTGCTAACTTGTGGTCTTCCTGAATCAAATTCAAACATAATTCATCCATTACAGAATAATCGCTAAAGCCCAGACCTATTCATTTTGTCTTGAGCAAATCAACTGATTGAAACCGTCGTCAGCTCTTCAGCAGCCTATTCTTGCTGGCTGACTCAGCAGTTCCCTGAAATGCCTCCCCCCCAAATTGGGAGACACTTGGATATGCAGTAATGCTCTGGGACGCCACAATCCCAGCCTCAAGTCCATCAGTATCGATCTGGACCCGTCTTCCCATCAAGTGGCCAACACAGCAGTGGTCTGTCTGTCCTTTTATCTTATCTCTGGGACATTAGTGCTGTTAGCCACTAAGTCCACAAGACTCTTTGTGGATGGCTGTTGGTTGATGTGGATGTTTCTCTAAATTTGTGGAGAATTCAGTGGCGACAATAAGAAATCCCTCAGTTCTTCGTCCATCGCACATTAAAAAGTTCATTTCACTGCTCCACCTACGTTGCGATGTTACATCAGTCACATGGCGTGAGATTTGCTTAACAGAGACTCAATGGAGAATCTAAAAGGTGAATGAAAGGTGAACTGTGTCAGCAGGTACAGACAGGCTATACATGCATTGTCTTTATTTCACCTCGGTCATTCCTGTTTGAGCTTGTGCATCGGCGTGTCATTGATACGGGCGGAAGAATGTGGAGGTGAAACCAGAAAAATGATCAACCATCGCAACTGTTCTACCACCACCAATCTCACTGATGGTGTAATTTCTTCAACTCTGGCATAATTTCTCAAAGATATCCATTGCTTAACAGGGTGTGCAATTTCATATTAGTTTGTAGCCGAACAATGGTGTCTTCTTAAAGCGAAAAGGTTGAATCTCAGTTCACCGGGCCCTTTCTGTGTGGAGCCTGCATGTTCTTGCCTGGGTCTGTTTTGTTGGATTTTCATTTTTTCAATCAAAAACCCTCTATTCCATTGAAGACCTTTAATATCAGGGTGCATAGTTTTGAATTTGTGTTGGAGACTCTTCCACAGCAGACGTTCATGTTCTGCCATGCAGCATATTATTTATGCATAAAGCCCGTCAGTGATGAGCAGACGTTATGTATCTTTCAGTACCTTCATCTTTTGAATCAGCTACTACTGGCTTATATGATGAATGTACCAGAGAGGTCTAAATTCAACCACACGGGGGCGCTGAAATCACCTACTCAGAGGTCAACCGAGGAAAACAACAAATCCAGAGATGGGGATTAGCTTTTTGCTTTCTCTTTTTTTCTGAATACACATGGGTAAACTTGCATAGTAGTTTGAAAGAGATGGATGAATAAAAAATTCCTAGTGTTTACTTTGGTTTATATTATACGTTGTCTATCTTTATATTTGTTTGAATTTGTTTTGGAGAATTGAAACTAGATAAAAGAAAATGCCTGTGTGTAACATGTTCTTAATGGGATTTTACAGTACAGTTTGCTACATTTCAGATGTAATTTATGGTCATCTTTTCAGACTACTGAGCATAACCGTTTGTTTTTGTTGTTTTTTTTTTGTCAGAAGTAGTAAGGTTTTTTTTTCAATATGTATTTGATTATATTTCTCTGTATTTTGGGGCAAAATATGTTAATAATTGAGGTTAATGTAAAAAGAATTTGGATCACACAGTGCTGTGTCTTCTTAGGTCTAAAATTAAGATAAATATAGATTAACAGCCGAGATGACAAATATAAAGTGCCAGCTTTTGTTGCTGCAATGGCTTGAACAATAAACATTGTCAATATGCAGTAGTTTCTTGTTTTCTCTAAAGCTAAATGCATTTTTGCGCATGTGCCGACGCAGGTGATCTGTCTACCGAGAGAGGAGCTGAACAGAGACACGGTGTACCCGATGCACCCCAGCAGCATCAATGGAGTCGAGGACATGTCCACACTGGCAGAGCTGCATGAAGCTGCCATCATGCACAACCTCTTTCTGCGCTACCAGAAAGACAACATCTATGTGAGTTTCAACGAGTGAGCCCACTTGTGTTTTTACATTAGGAGGGAAGGCATATATGTGGATTTGAGCCGGGATAAAGTGCGCTGGTGGAAGAAGGAGGCTGTCTAACTCTGCATATCGATTCAACATGAAAAACTGAATTACACCGATGGAAAGTTACTGCACAAACTCACTTAAAGGACATAAATCCCTTTTTTTTCAGATATTTACTCTTCAGGCTTGTAGCTCATATGTCATTGGGGTATTTATAACTGAATTCCTTGTTTGTTTGTCTTATCTGCTCTAAATGTCAGGACTGATTTTACAGCCAAACTCTGAGGTTCTGCAGAAACCCTGCAGAGTTTATAAAAAAAATAATCACATGGGGCATTTGAATTTTTTTGTTGTTTGGAAATCCTATCTTGTAATCTCATCTCAGAGCGTCGTCCCAGTATGTCCTGCAGAATGTCAGCATTGTGGCATGATGACCCAGAAACACACTTTGAAGAGGCACTTTCCCCAAAGCGCATTAGAAGAGCAGGACCAGTGGATCCTAAAATATTAGCAGCCTAACAAACTAGGCCACAATGGGTAGCCGAAAAGTGTCACCGACTTTGGAAGTCGTATCAGAGGAAGTGTTATCTGCAGAGCTAGTGGAGCAAGTTAATGATACTAAAGCACAAGAGTTGACCAAGTATTAAGAGATGCAAAATTTCCAAATGCCGAGCATTTTCTCTTGCATTCTGTTGTATTTCAGTAATTCATGTCTTTCTGCTTTCTCCTTTCACCTTCCTGTAGACCAACATAGGTTCAATTTTGGCAGCAGTAAATCCTTACCAACAGATAGCAGGCTTGTACGACTCCACCGCGGTCGATTTGTACAGCAAACACCAGATGGGGGAGCTGCCTCCTCACATCTTTGCTGTGGCCAACGAGTGCTACCGCTGCCTGTGGAAGAGACACGACAGTCAGTGTGTTCTCATCAGGTCAGTGAGGGCTACCCTGTGAAATAAGCAGCTCATCTGGAGGGCTTTCCATCAAAGCAATGTGTGTGATGAGCAACATTATGAGTCAAAAACACGTTCTGTCTGCTTATCTTCAGCGGAGAGAGCGGCGCTGGGAAAACCGAGAGCACCAAGCTGCTGCTGAAGTTCCTCTCAGTGATGAGTCAGAACTCGTCTGGTACTCCTCTGTCGGAGCGGACCACCCGGGTGGAGCAGGCACTCGTCCAGAGCAGGTACTGAAGAAACAAATCGCCCCCCGCACTCCCTCCCAACCCGAAATCTTTGAACTGATATGCACAGATTCATCCTTTAGACCAGGACACAAGAGTTTTCAAAGCAGTTAGTGATTAGAATGAACTTTGTAGCAATGCATTTCAAGGTGCTTGCATTTTTGTGACTGTAACTTTATAGCAAAAAGTTACAAATAGTTACTTTTGTAACCCTATTTAAAAATAATAATAATAATTCTATCTACTTTTGTTGTATTTAATTCAGCCTTAACAGGTTTGTAAATATGATGCCACTATGAGGATGTTTTGATTCTTCATCCTTGTAAAGGGATGTCATCACATTTATTAAGCAATTACTCCTAAATTAGATGATTGATGGGTTTTAAAATACTGTGGCTCAGTCCAGTTCTTTATAATGTTAGAATCCTGACTCCAATTTGAATCATTAAATACTAAACATGAGTCAAGACAAAACGTTTAAGAACCCCTTTGAATAAGAAAATGACAGTTTTTTTAGTAAAAGATCTTTACACTAGTTCCACATTCAAACTCACACCTTTACACACAGATTAGGAGGCAACTTGGGGTTTAAATGTTTTTCTCAGGTTCACATTGACAGGTCACACTTAGATAAAATACGTGTTCTTGACGTCAACGATAAACAGATTGAATGACTTCATCATAAAACTACGTCCAAACAAGATTCAGATGCATATAGGCAACTACGTCTAGTCAAAGTCTTCGTTCCTGAGGAGTCCGTCCTGTTAGTGAAAATGCACAGCAACGTTTGATCTGCATTATTTTGTGTTTTTTCCGTCCGCAGCCCCATCATGGAAGCCTTTGGGAACGCAAAGACCGTTTACAACAACAACTCCAGTCGCTTCGGGAAGTTCATACAGCTCCACTTTTCACAGAACGGGAACATTCAGGGAGGCTGCATCATTGATTGTATCCTTGATAACACTACTAGTACATTCTGGAAAGTTTTCTCTATTTATCCAAATCTTGATAGATTCATTTGATTTTATTCCCCTTGACTTCCAATCACCAGATTTACTTGAGAAGGTGAGGTTTCAGGGGGTAAAAGTATTTAGGCACAAACCGTTTGTTTTTTTTTTACTTCTGTATTATCACAAGCGTTAATTAGAATAACTGAAACAAATGAACCTGCATTCTTGTCATGCTTTCTTTATTAGAACCGCGTGGTCCGGCAAAATCCAGGCGAGAGAAATTACCACATCTTCTACGCCCTGCTGGCAGGAGCAGACAGAGACCACAGAGGTACGTTCCTCCTGAATTTAAATCACATCTACTCAACAACATTTGAGCAACTCTAATTGTACTTTACATTTTTTTTTTAAGTCTTGGAAAGGTTTTAAAGCTAATGTTTTATTTTATATACATGTTGTGTTTGCACACTTGTGTTGCAGACATGTATCTTTTGTCTGAAGGTCCAGAGTCGTATCACTACCTGAGCCAAGCAGGCTGTGTTCAGGACAGCAGTCTGGATGACAAGCAGCTCTTTAACAGTGTGATGGTGAGTTGTTCACTGCAGTTCTGCATTCCACCCCCAGGGGACGCCATATACCTTGCTGTTAAATAGAAACGCTAACATGCAAGAAAACCTTCCAGTTCCAGTTCCAGTTCCAGTGAGCGTTCGGGTGATTATTCATCAGTATTTCAAAATACAGCCAAAATTAAGAGCTACAATTCTTCTGAGGAAATGACAAGTTTAGCAGATGTTTTGACAGAGCTACTGCGCCGGAAGAATCTGAACTGTAACATGATGTATTATTTTACAGGAGGCTCTTAAGGTGATGGAATTCAGTGAGGAGGAGATCAGAGACGTGTTCAAGTTGCTGTCTGCTGTCCTCCAGATGGGAAACATTGAATTCATGACTGCCGGCGGAGCTCAGATCACTTCAAACGGAGGTGGAGAAAACCACAGTGGCAGCAATATATAAACACATTTACTACACCGTTACAGGCATTATAATATTTATATATCATTATAAAAAAAATTAAAAGGTGTCGGATATTGAACCTACAGAAGTATAACTCTGAGTTAACAGATATGTCTACGCTTTCCTTTTAAGTAGCTTCTTACATCTCTGTGTATCCTCCTTTGACTTATTTTTAAGCATGTCACAGACACTAAAACTAACGTTGAACCTTCTTCCTGCAGTAACAACATCCACACTGAAAGGTGTTGTGGTCAGAATGACTTAATATCTTTTAGACATGGTGAGGCTCCAGATCTGGTTACTGCTCCAGATCAGATTGAAAATAATCTTATTTTGATCACCAGCTTATTTTTACGTGATTTTTTAAAAATTATTATTATAAAAAAGAAACAATAGGCTTTGTTATAAAACTTAAGCATCTAGCCCTTTGATAGCCCTTCTGTGAAGCTGTTATGTTCTGATAGTTACTCCAAACCACAATACTAGTACTGGTCCTTCTTTTTGTCTGATACTGATCAGAGTCATTTAAGATAGGAGGTTGTTGATACAAATGACTAAGTTGAAACTATTTGCAGTAAATTTAATATAGACTTTGGTGTGTCTGTGTTTGAAAACTCGGTAGCTTTAATTCACTAGGTTGTCATTGTCATTGTTTTGACAATGACAGATATTTTGTCATTGTCATTGTGAAAACTGCTAAGATACTTTCTGGGCATTACAGGGCTGCCTCAGAATTAGACAAGCATAGGAACTTCAGCATATTGGCTAGAAAAACACTGTATTGCACACTTTCTAGATTATTTTTTAAAAGGCTACGATTCTTAGTTATACCGCAAATATTGCGGAAAATCTCATGTTATTTAGTTGAACTGAACCCAGTACAGTGAACTGTCTTGTCTCATAAGCTGAGTGTCAGGTTTTGCAAGCTGCACACAAAAACATGTGTTGTGACTGCCTTATAAAAGATCATATATCTGGAGCTAGCGCTGATAAAGGAGGTAACGTAAACTGCAGGTACCGGGAGTTGACTTTAGACAGATACTCAATTAAAAAGTCTTGACAGGAACACCGGTACTACATTGAGACATCCCAAAATGATAAATTGTACATTTTTCAAAATTTAAGTCTAAAATACAAGTCTGTGGAAATACAGACAAGAAATTTCATACTTTTCCTAAATACAGGAGTGTGTTTAGGGAACCTATAGTAATGTTGAACCACTGAATCAGTCTTCCCCTGAGTTTGATTGACTTTGCACAGGCAGACAAAGCCCTGAACAGGTTGCAACACGATCTCAGGGCTGCTTTGTTCGCTGCGTCTGACCTCTTTTCCGAGGAACCTGTAAACTGCAGCGGTGCCCCGGCTGCAGAGTAGAGTTTCCCCCTGAACTGTGTGGGATCGTGGTGCATATCTGTTGTTTAACATCAATGTGCGTGAACCGCCTGTGTTCTCCATCACTTATACATTCAACGCACTGTACATCTGCGTGTGTTTCAGTGGTCAGTAATGTCAGCGAGCTGCTCGGTCTGGACTCCTTCCAGCTGTCAGAGGTGTTGACCCAGCGCTCCATGATCCTGAGAGGAGAGGAGATCTGCTCCCCCCTGACCGTGGAGCAGGTAACGACACGGCTAACGCGCCATCCGTTAGATGCCCCTTTGAGGTTGACTTCATCATTGTCCTGTTGGGCGTCTGCTTTCAGGATGGGATGATAGTTAATCTGCGTATTTGTGGTCCCTCCTCTCACTCCCGACACTCAAACAGTAGCACGCCGAGTCTTAGTCTGCTGCCCTCTGCACCACATGCCTCTCCAGATCCCTTGCGTGACTCTCAGCCATTTCCTGCTTTTTGTCTCTGCCAGATTCCCGGCACAATAAAGCCATCGTGATAGCGATCTCAGTCAAAAGCACAATAGACCCAAAAGCTGAGGAGGGGTGAAGTGAGAGCCCTCTCCTCTGGAGGCACTGCAACCAGGCACCGAAAAGCTGGCACCGTAATTCACCCACGTCTTTCTGACGCTTTGAATTTTCCACGCTGTCGCCTGTAATTAATGCAAACGTATCTCAAGCCATCAACTGCGAGTGATATCCCTTTCACCATATGCCAAAAGAACATTTTGGCCCATGACACTGCCCACGTTTTTTTTTTTATATTTTGGTCAGAGCCGAGCGTCCTCGGCCTACTCACATTCATAAATGTCAGTAAATATGCAGCACAGACCTTTGCTATTATCACAGGGACACGAAAGCCACAAGACAGCTTTTCATGGGCAGACAAAGAGCTGGTAGTGTCGCCCTGCCGCTGGCCGTTGTGCTCGTTGTGCCTGGCCTTTGAAGCTACTTGTCTCCTAAAAGACCTCATTATTCTAGCCCTGGAGTCTTACAAGAAGGACTTCTTCTCATAACGGCCAGAGGTCATCTCCTCCCCCCCTCGTCTTCAGTCCCCACCATCGTGCACAAACAGCCATTCTTCTCACCCCTGTGACGGAGATCCTGGAGCCACCAGGGCCCTCTTTATACCCATAAGCAGCAAGAAGCTTGATGGATTACTCAGAAGTCCTGGGGCATTGTCGTTCCATGTACAGTACACACCACCACTGTTTTGTTTTTATTTTCAGTTCCAGCACAATACCTGTGCAGGAAGTGTAAGCGGGAAGGTCAAGCTTTTTGTTTATGCATGGATGGAGTTTGGCTGGAAGGTTCAATGAACCTGGAGGATAATCAGATTTTGGACTGTTAGGTTTAATCTAATTTGGGGGTTGTTTTGTTTTTGTCTGCTTTTTTGTGTTTCTTTCATTTGACAATGTTCTCATACAGTTCATATTGTGGTTGGGAAAAAGAAAACAGGAATGGTAGAGGCCTGGTATGGAAAATATGAAAACTTTTTGGGAGAATTGCTTGGAAGTACGCTACCAAGTTCCTGCGTTGCTTTAGAGTGCAGAGAGCTCTTCTACCCCTATCGCCTTTTCATATTTTGCAACATCACGACTCTAATGTATTTTATTTGGGTGAAAGTTTAATGTGAAGTAGTGTATGAATGTGATATGGAAGGAAAACTGTATGTGGCTTTCACATTCCGCTGCAACAACAAACCTGAAAAATGTTGCTTGCATTTTGTATTCAGCCCTCATTAATCTGCTTCTCCTAGATAAAACTCAGCTAAGCCATTTATCTCCGGATGATTCATGATTAGGAAAGGCCTGCTTTGTGTAATTTAATCTCAGTTCAAAGCCAGCTACAAAGTTCAGTGCTAAAGGGTTAAAGTTGTGAAGGAGTTTAACTTTTGTTAGCGAAGCGGTTAAGAAGAACGGAAGGAAATCATGAAAGCTTACTAATGAATTTCTCTGAATGTCTTAGTCATTTTTTGAATAGTAGAACATACCTGCTGCGTGTCACTTCTTAGATATGTAGGCAATAAACAGTTTCTGTTGTGACAACAGACATCAGACGAACGCCGCCACAATTCTCCTTTGTCTCCAAACATCTGTTTGCTCTACGGCCGCAGCACAGAGGCCCCACACATCATCAGTTTAGCAAATCACTGTTTTAATCTACTCCACCACCATCTGACAGAACTAATTGAACGTCTTCTCCGTGCCGATTCTCATCTTGTTTTGCGACGCCGTCTACAAAGTCTTCTCTTTTCCTGTGAAAAATGCATTGTGTGGCGCTCATTGTGTCCGTTATCGCTGTGTGTTATCACCTACAGGCGGTGGACTCGCGGGACTCTGTCGCCATGGCTCTTTATTCCCAGTGTTTCTCCTGGATCATAATGAGGATCAACCAGAAGATCAAAGGGAAAGACAACTTCAAATCCATCGGCATCCTAGACATCTTTGGCTTTGAGAACTTTGAGGTGAGGTGATTTGTGAAGTTCCCCGGAGGTTTGTTAGAGAGAACACTGACGAACAAACAGCTGAACGAAGACCAGACGGGTCAGGGAGAAGGTCTGATGCAGGGTTAGATTCAACAACAAGATAACTACTAACCCCAAACTCCTGAAATCTGACCTTAATGGAAGAGTAACATTAGGAAAACCATTTTTGAAAGAACATCACAAGAAATTCTGCTTCCAATTTCCAAGAAGTCAAACATGTGAAAGTGGTCAGATGTCTGTAAAATTGCCAGTAAAATTAACATTGTTCTTTTTTTTTTTCATTCTATGAACTACTGACAACATTTTTCTGAAATTCCAAGCAAAAATTTAGTATTTTGCAGAAAATGACAAGTGGTCAAAATAACGAAAAAGATGCAGTGCTTTCAGACCTCAAACAAGTTCATATTCATTTATAAACAACAATACTAATGTTTTAACTCAGGAAGAGTTCAGAAATCAATATTTGGCCCAGTCAAAGTCCACGTTAGGGTGAACTATCAGATGTTTGACGAGAGTGTATTTGTGGCAAGACTTGAAAAGTAATGTTAAGAAACAATGAAGTGCTTTTGTAGATAACAAAGGACACAGATTTTAATCTTTTAATGTCAGAGGATTGAATACAAATACACCTTTGAAAATTTTTGTTGTTAAAAAAAAAAAGAGAAATGTAATAATTCGTCTCCCTTTCATACCTGCAGTTGGCCTGTCAACATAAAATCACAATAAAATACATAAAGGCTTTTAGTTGTAATGTTTAGGTTTAATTTAAGTCTGTACTGATTTGCTGTAAATGAGATTCTTCTGACCGGCAGGTGAACCGATTCGAGCAGTTTAACATCAACTACGCCAACGAGAAACTCCAGGAGTATTTCAACAAGCACATCTTCTCGCTGGAGCAGCTGGAGTACAACAGGTCAAAACATAGTGCGCAGATACACATCATTTGAACATAAAACAAGAGCGAGACAGAGCCGTTAGCTAAACTGAAGGTGGGTGTCGTCAGGGTGAACGACCAGGCTTTTGGAACAGACTCAGTTTCTTCCTCAGCCAGTTGTATTCTAGTATAAAAGACCAGCAGCCTGGACATGGCTCATTTCACCACATGTGATACTGGATAACACAGCCTTTATGTCCTTTTGTTTTTTGTGTATATATACATGGTGTGTGTGTGTGTTTTCTGACAGGGAGGGGATCCAGTGGGAAGCCATAGACTGGATGGATAACGCCGAGTGTCTGGATCTCATAGAGAAGGTAAAGCAAAGGGAACGTGAGAGAGCACAGTCACCGTGGGGACCGACCGCTAACCGCCCGCCATGGCGGTGCGGGCCGACCCAGACGCCACTCTGTGCTTACATACACTGACTCCCTTCTCCCAGTCTATCATTACGGAGTCTCAGTTTGCATGTTGTTTTTACAGTAATGCACACCAGTCGGTGGTTGGAGGTAGGGTTGATGTAAAACACGACAACAATTGTTATTTTACCACCAGAGATAGAAATTATGCTGAAACTGAGTGTTTGCAAAGGCTGGGAAACAATGTAGCCATTTTATTTCTGCGCATTCCTCATATTCGTGTTGCTTCATTTATATTATTCCTGTGGCATTAGTGCCATTTTGAGCATATAAAAATATAAATCAAACCACTGAAAAAGAAAAAAAGAACAGTTTCCTTCTGGTATCGCTATAACGTAAGTTGCCAGACGCTAGGATTAGAACTAGTTTGATCATGACTGTCTTTCTTGTGTCTGCGTCTGCTTTAGAAACTGGGCATGTTGGCTCTTATCAACGAGGAGAGCCGCTTCCCCAAAGGCACGGACTACACCCTTCTGGAGAAACTGCACAGCCGACATGCGGTAAGTCCACGCAGCTCAGAGTTCAGAGTTTATCTCTCAACTCAAACAGCTGAAGAGCAAAACGATCACCGCGTGGTTCTGTCCATTTGGCGTCCTGTAAGGGTTAAACCTCCGTGCTGGCCGGTGATTCGCCTGCTGAGCTGAAAAGTCTTTGTTGCACCTTGTGCAGACCCCTCCCTACACGCTTTTACACACAACAATGCTGAAATCTGATCAGCCATTCTCCAGCTCTGATGAGCTTTGTGTGCAGGGAGAGAAAAGGCCTTTCTCAGAACATTTTTGTGACTAAATGGAAAGAACCCTGAGGACCAGCTGAGCTCTCCCTGAGGTCTCGGCCCTGTGTCGTGTTTTAATTTTGTTAATTTTATTTTATTTTTTTAATTTCCTCTCATTCAAGGAGAAACATTTTTGTACTATTGTATGATATAATCCTGGTCAGAGGTTTAGACGTATGCACATATAACAGGGATTAACTTAATTTATTCAGAGGCTTTAATGATTAATTTTAAAATGTCTTTTTCAGGGTGGGGTAATTACACAACATACAGCTTCAGCCATTTTTTAAAATCAAGAATTTTGTGAACAACTTTGAATTTATTATATATGTTCATATGACCAGCACTTTAAAACAGCCCATATTTAACCACTGCAAACTTAAAGAAATTCAAAACCTAAAAATATGAACAAACTTTGTATATGACAACAAAACTGACATTTGAGAAATCAAGCTATGATGGAAAGGATTTCACTGTAAAACATTATTTAAAAAAAATAGTTAATAGAAAACACAGTGGCACAGTTGTGTTGGCTGCATCCCTCTGGGTCATTAAAAATGTCTGCTGAACTCTTGGAGAACCCAGAGTTCTGTCTCTCCTAATCAGCTCGTTAGACAGACACGGACTTAATGCCTAAGACGAAATCTGAGGTCTTCCTGTCTTTTCTTCCCAGACAAACCCGTACTATGTGAAGCCCAGAGTGACTGACCACCAGTTTGGCATCAAGCACTATGCAGGAGAGGTGATTAACGACTCTTGCACCAAGACACAAAGACGCACGTCACTGTCTTTTTCTTTGTGGACTCAACATTTAGTGGAAGTGAGGTAATTGCTGGATGAACAGAGCGGGTTTCTTTGCCAAAATCTTCTCCAGGATGTCAGTGTCTCACTCCTCCTCCGCTGTCTTTATTTTTTTCTTCTCTTTTCCCTGATTCAGGATAAAAACTTTCACCGTCATCATCTTCTTCCTCGGCTGGCATTAAAACAGGCAATGCGCCTGGTGAAAGTGAAGAAAGGAGGAGTAGGAGGAGAATGATCAGGAACAAAAGGGAGCAAATTCAGAGATTAGAAAGGATTGTGCTTTTTTAAAGACTGGTTTTATGATGGTTTTACAGACAGCATCTCTTCAGTGCAAAACGATCAGAAGCCAGGCATGGGATAGGCTTAGTTGTGACCCGGTTCAAATACAAAAGGCCAGGCCAGGCTGTTGTTTCCTGTGTTTTTTTATCAAGACACAGGCAAAAATGTAAACATATTTTATTGGGATGTTATATGATATCCCCCACCATTAATTTGGATTATCGTAAGAAAAATTACACATGGAGTGTTTGGTGTACATCTGAATTCAAGCAACTTAATTCTGATGGCCTTAAATACCATCCATATAAACCAATTAGCTGTAAAAATGACCTTATTTCTAAAAAGTCATGTCAATGGAGGAGCATTTCCACATTTTATGCACCAAATTTATCAAATGGTGACTATTTACTATAACTCCACATATCTGACTTTTATGGCAAAAAATAAAGAAGAAAAGCATTAAAAGAAAACAATAAGATGCCTTGTTTTCAGTTGACCTCTACTGCAGCGGCTCAACAAACATATGTATGAAGGTGCTCTGGCCAGATAAGATCAGAGCACCTTCATTGGCCAACATGCAAAACGTTTTGTTTGCCAGATCACTAACACCTGCACATCACCCAGAACAGATCATCCACAACACAAAACTGTAAGTTTGCTTTTGCTCAGCAGCGTCAGATGATTAGAATTGATGCAGAGATGAATAGAAAAAGGCAAATAGGCAAACCTGGAAGGAAACATATTAGATATTTCAAGAGACTAATGTTTAGGTTGACCTTTCACCAGGACAGCAATGCTTTAAACATGCAGCCAAAGCAACACAGTAGGATGGTTAGATGAAAACATTAAATGTGGTAAGATGGTCCAGTCAAAGTCCAACCATGAACTTCTTTCAAGGGATGCTCTCCTTGCAATTCTGCTGATCTTTTTTTGCAGAATGAGTAAAAGTTGCAGTTTCTCTATATGCAAAACTGGTGGAGACATACACCAGTTGACACTCAAGTATAATTTTTATCATTCTTGTTGAGTAAAAAAAAAAAAAAAATCCTATAAAATATTTTAAAGTTTGTGGTTGCATTGTGGCAGAATTTGAAAAAGTACAAGCCGTGTTAATGCTTTAGTAAAACACCAAAACTGCATCTTTGAAAATACATTTCTGCAAATAAGTATGTAGATGCATTTTTGGAAAGGATCCGGTAGTGACTGCAGCCATTGTTGTTTCCACTAAATTGTGCTTTACTTTCAGTGAACTGGTTTTATAGTAAAATTCTGACTTTGTGCCAAAGAACATATTGGAACCGACACAAAACATAAATCTATTAGTGTTTTCCTTTTAAACAGCAGTGTATATGAAATAAATTAGTGCTTCTGTGATTTATGTGTACACGTTTCATCATGCTTGACTCTGCTAGACCCTCCAGGCTTGCAAATGCGCTTCCCTCCCCCCGCCCCAAAGAAAACTAACATGAAGAGAAATGAGGCATGTATTATATGCAAATAACCCACATTTTTTGCATATAATATGAGACTTGCACCTTTATTTTTAGCAAACAAACAGAGTATCTAGAGAGCGCGTACCAAGTGTGTTGGTGTGGAGAAAGGCGTGTGTAGGAATGTCTTGATGAAAGCTAAAATGACTCAAACCTCAACGAGTTGCACAGCACTCCATTAGGCCTTGAGGTGATTCACTGTAAAATACTCAAACCATTTGTTTTGCATGCTAGACTGAGGTCACATGTGAGTCCTCTTCTAAGAAAACAGATGTATTTTATGCATGTTTATGACGACAGTAGAAAAACTCTAACCTCTCAGTGTTTTTAGTTATTGGTCAGAAAAGGTGATTCTGCATGAAAGCAGTTATCATCACAAGCTGTGTGAGAGTTGCCCCGAACATTATGCAAACTCTGCATAAGCTCCCCTCCACATTGTGATGCCAAGTAGTTTTATTATCATAAGTTTAAAAGCTTTATGGGTTTTTTTTTTTTTTTTTGGGGGGGGGGGGTTGTATATTACTGACTTTATAATTCTCTGTTGCAAAATTTGTCTGATCCCAGACAAATCTGGTGTTTCTCCATTGCAAATTTATTATCATTATTATATTTTTAAGCTGCTTCTGTCAGTATTCCTACCATCTGTTTTTTTGTTGTTTCATTGTGTAGGTGCTGTATGATGTGCGGGGAATCTTGGAGAAGAATAGAGACACCTTCAGAGATGACATTTTGTTCATCCTCAAAGACAGCCGGTGAGCACATGTCCTCTTTTGTATCCTGTACACTGGCACACCAATACAGTCAGCTGGCAAGAACGAGTTTCTTCTTCTGCTGCGTCTTCAGGCTTGACTTCATCTACGACCTCTTTGAACGCGTCGGCAGCAGAAGTGGAGATGAGACTCTGAAGATGGGGACAGCCCGTCGGAAACCCACCGTCAGCTCTCAGTTCAGGGTGAGACGGCTAGACAAGGCGGTATTATCTCAGCACATTGACAAGAAACATGTTGTAATGACGCACCGAGGATTTGGGTGGTTCCTGGGACTAATTCATGTTCATTTTTGACTGGACCCAATCAGAGATCTGCTGAACAGAAACAAAACTTAAATTATCATTTTGGACCCAGAGAGGAAGGATCCAGAATCAGCACACAGCTTCGGTAATTACAGCTAAAAACTAGTGATCAGGTCCGAAATCCACGTGCAGTGATGGACTCAGACCCGAAGCTTCAGAATCACACAAAAACGGTTACAAAGTCAGTCTTCTATATCCTACTTGAAGAACATTTTTGATATTAAAGGACTATTGTCGCAGCAAGATCTAGAGAACTGTTGTTATTGAATCAACTTTCCAAACCACTATGGTCTTCTGGTTTTGTTCTGGTCTGCTCTGAAGCAAAAATGGAAAAACTGCATTCAGCTTCTATGCACCACAAATCTGGAACAAACTTCCAGAAAACTGCAAAACAGCCGAATTCAAGGCTTAAAATCCACATGTTTAGAGTGGCCTTTGGTTTGCAGTCACTGGAAAACTGATCAACATATATTTGATGTGTATTTGCTTGATTATTTTGATGATGGCATTTGACGAAATGCCATAATCAAAAATGACAAAATGCAATGTTTATTGCTTGTTTCATCACTGATGACTGCATGATGTTTTTATGAGGCAAAGCACTTTGAACTGCCTTGTCGCTGAAATGTGCAATACAAATAAACTCAACTTGACTTGACCAGAATACCCTAACCACAACAATCTTTGTTGTGGAAGTTGTTGCTGAGTTAAAAAAGACTCAAAGTTACTTCCACTGGGGTGTTTAAACACAAAGTCATAGCATGCCCACATAAGAAATTAAAAACAAAGTTGTAAATACTATGTGAGCATTTCAGTTTATTCTGGCTGCTGCATTTCACTCAACAACCATTCCATACTTCTGTAGATTTTTTATTTTTTTTTTACTTTTGAATGATTCATTTTTCAAGAATATGTTCCCATTTTGGCAATGTTTCTTTGAAATGACTTTTTCAGATATTGCCGTGCATAGTTCATTCGGCAAAAGGAGAAGATTATCCTTTCAAAAAAGCTTTTTGTAAAACTTAGTTGATGGATATAAAAAAGGAGGCAAATGCTGTTTCACAATATAGGCTAGAACACATGTTTTTAATCCTGTAATGTAGGACTTTTACAGAAAAATTTAACTTAGTTCAAATTTTTCCTGGCATGTCAAGACATGAAATGGGCCAGAAATCTCTGAGGGTCACATCTCTTCTTTAGTATTGTACAATAAGGAGAAGTAAAACACACAGAGGGGGGAGGAGAAGGGTATCTGTTTAGTATCAACCGAGGATGATGGATGATGAATTGGAGGGAAAACTGGAGCTGCGAGCTGTTGATGCGTGGAGGAGGGGATGCTGCAGAGGGCTCCGTTTGAACACGTCCTAACTACAGCGAGCAAGCGAGGATTTGGCAGGTCGCCCTGACATACAGGTCCAAAAATCCAAGGGATTAGGGTTGACGGCTGGGCAGAGAGGGGCCAACCAGTGGCCAGTCACACTCAGCTGCTGGAGACCCAGTGTCTGCCGTGCTGAGAAAAGTCTGGGTGGTTCGAGGCTCCTCGGAGTGTGTATTTGTCCATGTGTCTCACATAAAAAAGTAAATTTAGGTATACATAAGTGAAATAAAAATGCTTTTATCTTTTTTATTTGTTGCATATACGATGTCCTTCATATTAAAATAGCAGGAACAAGGAAACAGGTTGGAGGAAACAGAGATGCAAAAGACTGAGACTTCGAGGGACACATATTTACTGGTTTTCAAGAAGCTGTCAGTGCTTCTTTTAAAACTGACTTGCATGAAGGCAGTACAGTCAAGGTTTTACTGTACTTTTAATTTGAATTAATTGGTAAAAGAGTTTAATAACTCCCAGGTGATTTGTAACTAAAATTGTGTGTAGAATGTAGAAAAAGAAGAAAAATGTCAACTTTACCCTGAGTTTTTTTTTTTTTTTTTTTTTGACCTCAAAGTACAAGTTATATTAGAAAAAATGTTTTGTTCTTTATTGTCTTTGCGCTGATGTCTTTCAGGACTCTCTCCATTCCCTGATGGCCACCTTGAGTGCCTCTAATCCTTTTTTTGTACGCTGCATCAAACCAAACATGGACAAGGTAAGTCATGCAAATTTCATTGGACAGGAAAAAAAAAAACGTTTGAATCTCTGCCAGGTCTCGTCAAGGTCGCATGTGAAGTTAAACCTCCTTGGTGCTATTCATAGCTCCCCCTGCACCCAGAGCTCATATTTGTGCTTCAGCCTCTGTGCTCTGACGGCTCCAACCACAAATAAGATTTTCTTACTCAAAAGTTACTGTTTAGCTGTAGCTATTCGCTACTAACATACGACTTCTTCTTTGGTGCAAAAACACACTTCTCCCACTGTATCTTTTTATCCAGAAGTCAGAGGTGACATCTGTAGTTGATGTTCTGCTGATTGGCCTGCATATCTTTCTTCTCTTCCTGTTTCGTCTCGTCCTTTTTTTCAGTGCCCACCTCTCTGCTCTCTGACACACACCTCCTTCTCATTGTCCCTGCCTCGTGTTGCCTTATCTTGCTCTGGGTGGTCAAGATGAAGCAGGCAGTTAATTTGTTAATCCTGCCCTGTGACAGAATGACAAGCATGCAAATTTATGTAGACCCACAAATGGAAAGTGCGCGTTTGTGTGATTTACATGCCAGGAAGAAAGAAAAAAAAGCCGTCGCATCGGCTCGTTTTTCATGCTTTCAAATCAACGTGACGTTCTTCTTTCAGCTCCCTCAATCCTCTGCAGAGAAGTTGAGAAATCAAAGGGCCACAACGAGGAACTAATGATGCAAATTTCCACGCTGACAAGCGTCAGTCTGTAATTAAACTGACATGTAGAAGAATTGCTGTGATCCTGTGTGGGCCCTCTGTGTGACAAATGGCCTTCATGTGGACCCAAGTGATCTGCCGGCCTCCAAAGAGAGGCGGCAGATATGGCAGATCCTCGGCGATAAGCATGCCTGAGGATTATTGGTAACAACGCTGTTGAGGATTCCAGGAAGAAAAAAAAAAGGCCCCCCAGGCTGCCAAGGTCTTGCCTAACAGAGCTCAGATTTCCCATCTGACGGTGTTTGTGTTTCCTTTCAGTAACCCGACTGTTAATGTTAAATGATAGAGCTCTCTGTGGTCATTTACTTTCTAGTTCAAGTTAAGCTTGACTCGCCAGAGAGGTTGTTTGAGTGGGTGTTGCCTGCAGTGTTTGGCTGTGTCATAACTTTCTTTAGCTGCACTCAGAGATGAAGGTTATATTTAAAAGATGACATGTCTGGATGCTTAAACACCAGCTGTGCATTTGCTTTGCACCACGTTTTCTATTAAAATGACATCCTAAAACAGAGTTACTGCTGCTTCCATCACTGGACATGAATTAGAAAAAGAAAAAAAAAAAAGTCGTTCTTCTTGCTTGTTTGTCTCTGGCAGAAGGCTAATCGGTTCGACCCGGATGTTGTGTTGAACCAGCTGCGATATTCTGGAATGCTGGAAACTGTAAAGATTCGAAAGGCTGGATTCCCCGTCCGCAGAACATTTAAAGACTTTTTCAGCAGGTAGGAAAACCAGAAGTAAGCCCTACTCAGACTGTGCAGCTGTATTTACTTTGTTATAGAAATGAAACAAATAACACAAATGTAAATGTATAAGATTTGCTAAAAACTTTGGCTGCTTTAACCGCAACCCCCATTTTTTTTTGTTGTTAAAAAAACTTGTCAGGTGGGTTTGAGATAAAACAGTATTTGTACTTTATGCCAGCTGAAGAATCTGTGATGATGTTGGCCTGTCGCTGACAGAAAGTCCTTTTACTGAGACTAAATTATATTTGTGCTTTCAAATACAATTTAGACACCATAGTATAAAAATGTATCTAGCTATCAAAGTCAGAATAATTATTTTTGCTTTATCCTTAGGATAAGGCTGTAATTTAATTGGGATCTTAAATGTAAGGCATCTTTTTTTATTAGAAAGAATTACTTCTGTTTAACCCTAGAAAGTTTCCATCAAATTTTGTTTAAAATGTATCTAATTTTTTACTACACTGGGTCACTTTGTCATTATTTTTACTTGCTTTGACCTCATTGCGTAGTCATACCAGTCAAAAAGGAGATAGATTTTATTTTACAATACAGGCAGACAGAAATATTTTCTTCATGTTTTTGTGTTTTCACAGGTACAAAATGATCCACAAAAACAAAACCGTCTCGGCGGAAGAGAAGTCTTGCTGTTTGGAAGTACTCACCCTTCATGATAACACCAAGAAAGAGTGGCAGCTGGGGAAGACAAAGGTGCAGCTCACATACACACACTTATAAAAACATGCCTGGACTTGTTGGTTTTTTCCTCATGTTTTTTTGTCAGTTTGGAGTGACTTGTCGTAGATTCATGCCCTGGGCACTTCGAGTAGCCACAAACAACACCGCAGTTCAATGTTTCAAATTATTTTCTCTTTTGCCAAGAAAGAAAATATCAACTTTCTAGGTTTTTGGTTTCTCAAATATGGATGGGAAAGTTTAACCAGATAGGCTCAGGGAGACGTTAAAAAGTCAGTTTATGTTTTTCTTTAAGACCACAGAAGGCCACAAAATACTATTTGGTTAGCAACTCACTTGACAAACACCTTGTTAGAGAGCTTTTTTATACACCGAGTGCATAAACAAGCCACGTTTTGCCAAAAAAAAAAGAAAAAATGAAGAATGTTTGAGAAAATCTGCAAACCTTTGAGACCAAGCTGAGCCTTCTGTCACCCCTAAACTGTTAATGGCCACCACAGTCTCTTTGACTCATGTCCCAAAGATTTGTCTGAGTCTTGTTGACAACTTCCTCCTCCTGAAAGGAAAATCCTGAGTCGGTAACTGTAACTCAGACAAGGACTTACTGTAATCACGAGACAATCCTGTAGGAGCTGCGGTGTTTTCCCCTTGACACACTCACCGAGCTGTGCATTAAACAAGCAACTGTCCGTGTGAGTAACATCGAGGCAGACTTACAGTCACGGCATGCTTCGTGCCCTTGTTTTTGAAGAGTTTTAATAGCTCTGCGTTGCAGTCTGAAGCTCACTCGACTCTATTTCAAAGAAAGATCGACTTTAACTAACTCGTTTCAGTCTGGCTGCGCAAAGCCAAGAGAAGCTATGAAGAAAACAGCTTTTATGGAGTTCTTTTGAAATCAGCTAAACCCGCATCTGACCCCTGGTTCCTTCCTGCCCTCAGTTGTGGTTCCTGCGTGGCTGAGACTTTTCAGATTTGCAGTTTCCCTTTTGGACACTTTTCTTGTAATATCCCATTTGGCTAGCACGCCGTGAACAGTGTCAGCCTGCACACATGGCAGGCCAAAACGCATGGTGAGACATGAAAAATGATGCGGGCCATATGTATGGCTCGCTTTGAATGCATAACTGGTGCATGACAGCGAATGTGCAGATGCCAGTGTAAATTAAATGTGCCACACAGTCACCCAGACGAGGTGGATGAACCCTCAGCTAGCTTTGCCTCGCTAAGGTATTACTCTTTCCAAACACAACCTTCAGTGTGTTTTATTAGGATGTATTGTCATAAACCAGGGGTCTGCAACCTTTGGCTCCAGAGCCGCAATTGGCTCTCTGGACCGTCCAAGATGACTCTTACTAACTTTGGCTAAAAGTTGTAAAGAACCAGACAGCTGTGGTTTCTAAATTTAAATATAACAAACTCAAGTTTTTCTTTAACAGGTCTTGTGACATTTCTGGCTCTAATTATGTTTTATTTGACAGGCCTGAGAGTAAAAAATGGGTCTTCAGGTTGTAAAGGTTGCAGAGCCTTGTCATAGACTAACACCAAGTAGTACATAACTGTAAACTGGACAACTAATACTTCACAGAAACACATGATAAGTCGGATTGAGCTAAATAATAGTTAATCCTGGAAGAAACCTGTGAGAGGCTGCAAAAGCCTTGAAACTGGGGCGGAGCTTCACCTTCGAGTTGGGGAATGATAGGTACAGTCAGACCTACTGCAGAAGGGTTAGTAATTTTAACTACAAGACATTTTTTCTGAGGAAAAGGCTTAAAACTACGTATATCTTCCTTACATTTTATGTCTCATTGTGATACATTGAAGTTTTTTGTTGTGAAAAATGTGAAAGAGCTCAAGAGAGCTCAATGCTTTTGCAAGTCACTGTATGAGACAACATTGCTCAGTTCATGAGCGAGTGTTTCTGGTGACAGTGTGTTATTCCTGGTTTCTGGGTAATGTTGTGTGGGTTGTGGGAACGAGGCTCAGGTTCTACGTTTCCTTCTGGTGGAACCAGCTGTGTGTAATTATGTACGCACTGATTGTGTCCAGGGGGAAGCTGTGTGCCCTGAATTAGGAGACCAGGGTTGATATTTGCTGGCTCGCGCATGTGTTTGAGAGCCATTTGTTTTACAGACGGGGGAAGGATGTGGACGAAGGGGAAGCTTCCTCCTCTCACAGACTTTCACAGAGTTTGGGCAGAGCTGCAGCTGTGAGATCCTTTGATAAGTGGAACATCTGGGAAACAAAACACACAAACACTTGAATGTCTCCACCCGCGAACGGAAACTCTTCTTCTGGGGAATAAAGTGGCCACATAAGCTCTGTTTTAGCTCAGACAAAAGTTACAGGGTTTCCAGTCTCTTACAACAAAAGTGAAAATGTTGGGGGGAAAAAAAAAAAGTTTCCAGGAGTGAGGGAAGGGTTAACTCAAACTCTTTCTCCTTCCCTCATGAGACCAAGAAGAGGTGTGGCTTTCCATCTGGACAGCAGCCACCATCCCTCCCCCCTCATATCCCTTCATCCCTCCCTCTCCCCGCCTCTTCCCTCCCCCGTTGTCTGTGCCTTTCTGCCTGCATACGTCAGTCTAGCTACCAAGGCAGCGGTAGCAGCAGAAGAGGAAAGCTCAGGAAGGACGCCCCGAACACAATGAGGCTCTGCAGCAGCAGAAACGCTGCAGTCAGTCAGTCAGTTTTCCTGCCTGTTCTGCTCTGCAGTCAGGAAGACCAGCTTGCATGGTAGCTACAGCTGCACCACAGCTTCCTCCTGCAGTGACCAACAGAAAACAGGGGCCCGTCACATCTCTGTGGGCCCCCGTCCCTTTCTCTCTTTTTATTTTTTATTTATTTTTTTTAATATTTACAAGCTTACCAAGCGTAGGAACTAACCCATCCTCTTTGTCATCCCTCCCGCCCCGTCCCGCCTCTCTGTCATCCCCACGTCGGCCGTGGCGCTGCTCGTCCTGCAGGTGTTCTTGAAGGAGGCGCTGGAGCAGAGGCTGGAGAAGGAGAGGGAAGAGGTGCGGCGCAGGGCTGGCATGGTGATCCGCGCCCACATCCTCAGCTATGTGGCAAGGTGAGTGATTGGACGGACGGAGGGTGGGGGGGTTGAATTGCTGAGTGGCAGCGGCAGTTGTCAGTGTTTGTTTTGTGGTGGAGGTATGCAGCTTATGTGTTAGTGTGTGAGTGTGTGTGTACACACATGGGGGAGGTGGAGGGTGGATTAGGTGCTTTCATGCATGGCTTTGGCAGAGTTATCTCTTCCCTGTATGATGTATATGCGTGCTATGTGGACTTGCTGAGCAGTACATGGCCCAGTTAGTGGACAGCCAGTCATTGTTGCAGAACATCTGGGTTTTTTTTTTTCTCTCAAGAGCCTTCATTTGGGATCTTTTAAGTTACAATTAAATTATAAAGTTAGAGGGAATGAAGCTGTAAGAGCCTGGTGACGTAACATGGTTGTTGGTGTTCTTTATTCTATTAGCATAAACCACAGATAACCACTTAATTTTACATAATGGAGCACACAATGTTTAGCTTTACTGTCCCAGGGAGCAAAAAGAGATAAACTGATTTGACGTGCTTCTTATTTAGAATAATCACATAATCATACTTGCTAAACTGCATCCTGGAGCTAAGCGTTTTGTTGATAATAAAATTTTTAAAAAGTTGTTGCCTATAAACATTGCCCTGCAAAAGTATTCATAACACTGCAACTCATCCTGATCACAACATACAGAGTGTCCTGGCATGGTGGTGGCAACATTATGCTGTGGGGCTGCTTTGGTTCACAGAGGCCGGTCAGACTTGATAGGAAGATGGAAATCCCAAAGTAAACCTGATAGAGGCTGGAAAAGGCTTGGGACAGTCGGCAGAACAATTAAAAATATGGAGCAACATCTGCAGTGGAACGGCTTAATTCTTGCTGTGCTAGAGTGACCCAGTCAAAGTCCAGACTCAACTCCAAACGAGAATCTGGGAGAAGAAATGAAAATACACTCTTGGTCTCCATTCAACTTTGTTGAGCTATTTGTCAAAGAATGGATAAAAGGGCCAAAACTTCTGCATAAATGCACAGTCACATCACAATAACCATAAATAAATATTTCATCCAATATGTGTTTGGATGAAATATTTGGTACCCTATAATATTTCAAGTTCCAGTTATGAAAAGTCTGCATGTGAATGAAATATTTGGCTTGTTGGATGGACTTTCTATGGTCTTGTTCACCACGATAGATGTGTTTTTCAGTGGGAGTATGATGATTAATATCAGCTTAGTAATATTCAACAATAGTATCACAATTATATGTTTTCTTCATTTTGTGCAGCCCTGGAGTTTTGGGATTTAATTTAATTTAATTTATTTGGTTAAGATGGTGCACATTAAACAACATCACCATAATTTATGGCAGAATCACCATTCAGGAATTAGCACAGTAGCTAAATTATATCCTCTGTTCAAGACAAATAAGGGAAAAAATACCTCACATATATACAGTTATATTAAAAAAAGTAAAAAAAAAATTAAGTAACATACATCAACAAAAGAAAACATTTACACAACTAGCTAATAGACAAACAGTATAAAGACAAGCATAAGCAGTGGAAGACATTATGAATGGATACATAAGTGGCTTGCTTTCAACTGATGCTTGGGTTTCTTTTTAAAAGTTATGCACCCATTTATGTAGTTTTCTCTGGTAAAAATGGGTGTGACTGACAACCTGACCTACTTTCTGATTTATTATCTGATCACTTTGGACAAAGAAGTACTATAACCTAACACTATACAGCAATGTGAATTTATTCACCCGCTAGTATGCATGCACTATACAGAAGTGACATGTATATTTCATATACTTAATGTATCATGAAACACTTTTTGCACTTTTTGTATACCCAGAGAACTTTCATTTTTCAGTACGTTAACCTCCATGGTGAAAGAGGAAAAGTGTGATGACAGCTTAAATGCTATAAAACCTCTTAATTCTTCAAGGAACTCTCGGATTTCTTTAGCTCACATCATCGTATTTACAAATTCCTCTAGTCTTTAGAATTTTATAATGGATTTCAACGTGGTGAAAATCAAAGGGGCGCTGAAATGTTTCTCGAGCAGAAACTGAAAAGAATCTGACCAAAACTTGACTAATTGCATAGCCCGCCTCTCTTCTCTTCTCAATGCCTGTTAAACATCTGCACATGCAGACGCCCCTCAGGCATTTAATCTAACTGTTCTCCACCTGCATGCAGACATATATAAGGTTACATACAGTACTGCGAAAAGCTCTGCTGGGAGAGTATAATGGGGCTGATGACAGCATTCAGGTTATGGGTTTCCTTCCCCTCTGATTCGTTCTTACCGAAGCCAGAGCCTCGGGAAGTTCCCTAAAGGCACAAGTACAGGCTTTGTGTTATTACACGTAACATTATATCAGTACAGAGGCCATCCTGACACCAGAGGAAGCACACGCTGTGACAAATGTGGACGACAGGTCAGACCGGGGGGTCACAGAGTCGGAGCAGAGTTTCGTGTGTGGTCCCCAGAAAGTTATGTGCTGTTTGGACGTGTCCATGTTTATATGCATCTAATGCATGTGCTGTGTGTGGGTGTTGGGGCTGAGTCACAATGCTAAACACAACGGCCCACAGAGGATTGGCATAGCCGTACAGGCCTTTTTCTTTCCAGGGTGTTTATTTAAACAGAGAAGCAGAAATAAAGATGCACCAGTCAGAATTGTGTGTGTTTTTGTACAGCTTTGACCTGCCGAAACAGATTTTTTTTTTTTGTCCTAAAAGCTGTTCCTTTTAAAACAGGAAGAACAACAAAACAGGAAGTTTCAAAAACAGCCTTTAAGCTATTTATACACTAGCCGTCCTTCTGTGGGTGGTCGTTAATTAGTTGTAATAGGAGCGGAGGCGACGTCATGCACATGTAAGTGCCGTTGCTGTAAAAACGGGAAACAAAATTATTAGCATCTTTAGCACGTTATGATAGCATTTAGTTTTACTTGGAGGTTTGAGCTCCTTGAACAAAGACTTCAGACTTGACTTAGACACGCAGTCGGGGAATTGAGTTATTAACGACGTCATTGTCAAGACGAACTAAAAAGGCCTTTTTTTGACACATTCAGTAGATTTATATTTCAAATCAGATAAATGTCACACTTTATGATGTTCCAGAAAAATACAAATCAGCACAGTTTATGTACATGCTTCAAAAAGTAAACAACAAAAAAAAAAAGGTACATGCTTATGCATAAAATTAAGGGCGAATGGTATCAGAATTGAACACTGCTTACATAAATTATTAGCAGACTAGTTGAGAAAGTGTTTGCTTAGGTCGATAGAGACTTGAGACTTGAAGAGCACTTGTCTCCTTGAAACTTGACTTGGACTTGTCCGTCAGATGTGACTTAGCTTAACTCTGACATTTTCAAAAGGCTGCCAGTGCTTTCAAGTCCAGGGTGTTTCAAAGCAGGCAAAGACTGAAATCTTGTCAAACTTAAACAGAGTTACTTTCAGGTACTCCATCCAGCATTTGTGTTTGCTGAAAGTATTGCTCTTTTGTAGATAAACAGAATAACAGAAATGTATTAATTCAATTAAAAAATGCTAAATCAAATGTTGTTTTAACTCATATTATTCAAGGTTCTTCAAGAAGTTGAAATGAAATATCTCCATAGAACTTGTGTATTTCTTATAATGTCACCGTTAGACCCATTAAAAATACATAACATGGAGGGTTTTTTATCAGCAACAACTTCCACACTGAAGACTGTGAAAGTTGACCACTGATTCTGTTCAAAAACCAATTTCTTGGTAAATATGAAACAAAGACGTTTGAGGTCAACATCAATTCTTTTTGACTTCTTTTTTTTTTTATATATTTGTTTACAGGAAACAATACAAGAGGGTCCTGTACAGCGTCGTTACCATCCAGAAGAACTACCGTGCTCACTTTTGGAGACGCGCCTTCGTGCGCCTGCGCTTGGCTGCCGTCATCCTGCAGAAACACCGCAGGGGACAACTCGCTCGGTCCGTCTGCCACAAACTTAGGGAGGAAAAGCGGAGGCGGGAGGAAGAGGAGAAGAAAAGGAGGGAAGAGGAAGAGGAGAGGAGGCGTTTAGAGGACGAGAGGGAAAGGATGGAGGAGGAGGAGAGACGGAAAGAAGAGGAGAGACTTAAGGAGGAAGAGGAGGGCAAAAGGAGGGCAGAGGAGGAGGAGGAGCAGAGACTGATGAAGGAGAAAGAAGAACAGCAGAAATTGGCAGCTAAAGGGGATACAACAAGGTAGAATGTAGTTTTTGTGTTTGTTGTGTAACTTTCTTTACTTTATACTCTAATTATAAAATCAATATTCTATCTGTAGGAACTCCCTTGTGAATGGTGCTTGCCCTAAGGTAACTCAATTTCATCTTCCGCTTCTAAAATAATAACTCAAACATGATGTGTGAACAGATGGTTGAATTTTCTGAACCGTTCTGGTCAACAGCAGGATCTCACCCAGACTCCGTCCTACAACCACACCTCTGAGGAGGAGAGTCGCCAGATGGAGGAGATCCTGCGTCTCGAGCGGGAGATCGAGCGTCTGCAGAAGCAGCAGGAGGATGGCGTGTCGCTCCTCGGGGACGTTTCCCGCGAGGAGCTGCGTCAGATGAGGGACGCTGAGATCTACAGGCTGGAGAAGGAGGCGTCTCGCGTGGCAACGGAGTTCCTGGAGCTGCTGGACTTCGGAGGGCTAGAGCCATCGCTCTCGAGCGAGGAAAATCTCCACGAAGTGAACGAATCGGCAGCTCCTTTGGCTGAGGAGGAAGTGGACGAGGGTTTCCCCGCGGAGGACGAATGTGTTCCTTTGCCGGACTTTCCTCCCCCAGCTGCGGTTCCTCTTGATACAGACGTGTTTCAGAGTATTCCTCCTCCTCCCCCTGCCTTTGCAGAAGGAGTCACGGTGTCCTCATCCTCAGGTCCTCACTCTGGACCAGAAAAACTCCCCCCTGCCACCACTAATGGACTTAATCATACCCCCATTGTTACAGACTCCCAAACCCGTCCCCCTCCTCCTTCTCCTCTTATAGTGACTAATGGAGAAAGGCAGCCATGCCAGACAACTACCAGGACTTTGGATTTTGTGCCTTTGAATGATGTGCCATCGCAGTCAAACCTGCCAGACGCAGAGTCAGACTACGATCAGGAGGAGTTTGAGGAGGCCCATGGGAGCTCAGGTGCAAGCATCAACGATGGCCATATCACAGACGAGGAGGTGTTACGAGAATCCTCCTGCACACAAAACAGCCTGGATTCTTTCAGAGGCAGCTCAGACTCCGTAAGTTCAGCTTCTGCTGAATATTTATCTATCAAACCTTTCTTGCCTCATTGAAACCCCACACCTCTGTGTATTTAATTTTATGTGATAGACCAACAACCAGGAGTAGGATTGTTGTCCATCTGAAAGTTGAACCTCTGCCTCAGTCTTTTGTAGCCTCTCAACTAGGACTGGACAATAAATCAGTAACAATATATATAGTGATAGGCAGGTGACCAATATCAATAAATGACACGTTCTTTATAATGCTGAATAATTTCACTGAACTCTGATCCAACATTCTGGTGGATGTAGACAGAGGAAAGGCTTAAGCTACTCTAACAGCCAGCTTAAAACATATCAACTAATTCACTCACTCTTTGGTTACCTATAGCAACAACCTGTTGAGTAGCATACGGCTACCTAGCAACAAGCTGTTGAGTAACTTGTACAGCAGCAGTTTCAGGGTTGTCCACTGTGCCTCATAACTGCTTAAAAATAATAAAACAAAAACAGTAAAACAGTGGCATGGAGTGGAGTGGAAGAAGAAAAGGGGTACAACAGCTTGAGGGGAAATGGTGGATAAAATGGTCACTTTGTTAGCTTGGCCGTATTTTAGGTATTTAAAGCAAAAAAAAAAACTAATCAATAATTATCGGTATCGACTGATATGAAACCCTTATACTGTGATACATTTCATTAAATCGTCCAGCGACACTCTGAATAGGTTTGCTCTGTCTTTCACTCCATCCATCCTCCCATCAACTTTCACCAGCTTCATAATTCTGGCACTACCAGGTGGCCTTCTGGGAATGCTGTGTTCAGGGCGATATGCAGTGTAGGTTCCCCCCCCCCCACCCCCCCCCCCCATGTAGGCTAAAAGTTTCAGCTCTGGTTTCCTCAGACGAGGCGACCTCGTTCTTCATGTTTGCTGTGTTTCCTCCATGACTTGTGGCAAACTTTAAACAGGACTTCTTGTGGTTGTCTTCCTCCTTCACCTGAAGGCTAGATTTGTGCTGTGCAACTAAAAGTTGTCCTAGCATGAAATTCTCCCACCTCAACCATGGAAGCTCCTCCGGACTGACCATCGGCCTATTGGATGCTTCTCTTTGCCTGACATTTTTTGGACATGTGTCATGTGGTCTCCATTTTGAGATGTGTTTTTGATCAGGGTTATGTGAGCTGTTCAAAGGTTGGGATATTAGGTAATAATCAAACCCTGCTTTTAGCTTCTTTACAGCTTTAGCTCTGATGTGCCTGATGTGTTCCTTGGTCTTCATGTGGTTTTGTTCTCTAATGTTCAACAAACCTCTGAGGCCTTCACAGAACAGCTGAATTTATACCGAGTTCAAGTTGCACACATGTGAGCTCAATTTCCTTATTAGGTGACGATTAATTGGTTGCACTGGATGTTATTTGGTAGCATGAGAGAAGAAAATGCTTTAAACAGTTTTACTGTACATTGCGCTGGTCTAACATAAAATCAGAATAAAGTACATAAAAGTGTGAAGGCGTGGCAGAATGTGTTCAAGAGATTTGAGAACTTTTGCGAGTCACTATATTATAAGCCAAATCACTGAAAGTAACATCTGAAGCAAGTAGACATAAACTACTCGAAATATGCATTATTAAAGTTGAAACCTAAACGAGAGCTCAGTGAGGTTGCTCTCACATGCACTAAAACACCAAGAATGTCCGGTGTTTATTATTTTGCTTTAACATATGACTTCTCCACACATGATCCTTTGCTGTGTTGCCTGCTGCTGTTACCACAAGGCCCAGCTCACATGGAAACAACAATGAAGCTGACTAGAAATCATTTGTTTTGGCTCCGCAGATGTGGCTGCATTTGAGCCTAAATGCAAGATACCGCTGGCTTAGCAGAGCCTTCAGTCTGAACTTTGTGGCATCAGCAGAATGTCAGAGGAAAAGAAAAATGTTGTATGTGTTGGCATGCAGAAACGTGCATCTGTGTTGGTGTGAAGGGACGGCTTTTAAAGATTTCTGCAAGCGAGTTCAGACAGAATGTCAGAAGTGAAATTACAGAATGGTGCAGATCTAAATGAAGCGGTCGTTAATTATACTTGCAGCTCAAAGATTTTTTTTTTTGTACCTTATGCATGTTGAGCAAAGCGTTGCTGTGTATTTCACATCCACCCAGAGTGAAGCAACATCACGGTGCTGCTGTGTTTCAGTTCATTGACAGTGACGAGGAGAATGACGGCTACGTGGACACAGATGAGGAGATTTCCAATGGGAGAGTGAGTTTGCTGAATGGCACTGGGCCTCCATATTTCCATGGCTACCTCTACATGAAGGGTGAGTACCGAGCCACTGCCCACGAGGCATGCAAACGATTAATGCACAGCTTAAATATGTCGACCTTGGGTCTTTCAGACTGGTTCGTATCCTTGCATTTTAGTCACCGGAAGCAGCAGCGTTTTAAGTGAAATATCTCGTCACATTTTAAAATGACCCAATAAACATCTCAGGTGGACTCATGATCCCATGGCGTCGCCGCTGGTGTGTGCTCAAAGACGAGACCTTCATGTGGTTCCGGGCCAAACAGGATTCCCTCAAATCTGGCTGGCTTTACAAAAAAGGCGGAGGGATGTCCACTTTGTCTCGGCGCAACTGGAAGATGCGATGGTTTGTCCTGCGCGAGGCAAAACTCATGTACTTCGAGAACGACAGCGAAGAGAAGCTGAAAGGGACGATAGACATCCGTGCAGCCAAGTAAGAAACCTTGAATAAATGTCATACAGTGTCAAGTATTTTAAAGTTGTTGTTTTTTTCCATCTTGTCACGATATAACCAATTATATTTAATTTTTCAAGTGGAAAGAAGATGATAAACAGGCCTCAAAATAGCTTACAAGTCTGAAAAGTGCGTTGTGCTTTTACATTCAGACCCCCTAATATCCTAATACCTCTGGATAAAGTCAAGTGCATCAAATTTCCTTCAGAAAACACCCTCGTAGGAAACAATCTGTAAAAATTACAACCGTCGTTATTTTTTTTTTTAATTCTGCCCTCGAGTTGCAGTAAACTACAGGCCATCTCAGTAGAAACAGTAAACATGTGGGAGGAGGTGCCTCAATCAGATAAGATGAAAACTGAACTTTTTTGGACTAAAGGCCCAAAAATCTAACCCTGCACACCATGATGGCCATGAAATTAAAATGCGTTGGCAGCAGCGTCATTCTGTCGGGATATTGACTCTGTAAAGCATTAACTAAAGGATGCTGAATTCAAACACAGATTTTTATTTATTTTGAAACTTATTTGACCATCATTGCTTGCTGCTTTAAGTTGGTTTGTTGCATAAAACCCTAATTTAATTCATTGAAGTTTCTGGTAGTATAAACTATTTTTGCAAGGCACTGCAGTAATCATTTTATCATTGTCAAAAATAACTCTGCGTGTCTTTTAAAGGGAGATTGTGGACAACCACGAGAAGGAAAATGCTCTGAACATTGTCACTGAGGAGAGGACTTATCAGATCTATGCCGAGTCCCCCGAAGATGCCAGGTAAATTAAATTCCCATTATCTCTGTTCATCTTGCTTTCTGCCAAGTGCTGCTTTTTTAAATTGTCTTTACCTACAAGTATAGAAATTAAGTTCCCCCTTGTGGTTGCCCGATGGAAGTTCACGGTTTAATTTGCAATTACGTGTTTGCTGACTTTGTGCTTTCTGAACTCCCTCTGACCCACTCAGTGGTTGGTTCAATGTGCTGAGTCGGGTCCACAGCGCCAGCCCGGAGCAGCTCCTGGAGATGCACCACGAACAGGCCAACCCAAAGAATGCTGTGGTGAGTGCCTCGGCTCCAGCCTCAGTTATTTTTTTATTTTTTTTATTGTACAGTGAGAAGTGAATAAACATGTAACTGATTCCGCTAAAGAATGAAGGTCCAGTCCAGTTTTGAGGTTAGATTATAACTTTGGTTTTACTTGAAGAATTTGAAACTGAAGCTCTCTGATCTGTAGCAAGGTTAATTTATCTGACCTACAGCTTCTCTCTTGTATCCTTTAGGAAGAGTCGATGTTTACAGAAAATATTTTGCATTTAAAAGGCAAAGCTTTTCATTCACACCACCATTTTTTTCTTTGTAGGGTACACTAGATGTGGGTTTGATTGATTCTGTTTGTGCATCAGACAACCCAGACAGGTGAGTTTCTAAATGTTATTTCACCTAATAGGATCTTTCAACATCTTTAATTTCTTTATGAGTTGCTTCTATGTAATCAGACTGTCTTTATACATTTAATTTGGTCTTGATCAGCAGTTTTGCTCTCTCTCCCTTTTTTATTGTGTTCTGGTATCTCTCTATGATTGCATTGTGGTTGGTTGACCCATTGCAAATGCAGAATGTAAACAAAGAGAAGGCAAAGGAACAATTATAGTGGATAAACAGTCTCCGAAAGCAAGGCTGTCATGATCTGGACCTTTTTTTTACAGATGCAATTCCTTTAAGGAAAGGCATTTGCCAAGGAGTCATTAAAATCATTGTCACTTTTGTGCAGTCTGCATAACATTTTAATTGATGTGATTTTGTCCCTTTTTCCACTTTTGTTTACAAGTCTGCAACAATTACCTATTTTATTGACAGAACAAATATTTTATTGAAGTGAGTGTTACTGCACTAAAAGTTTAATTTTCTGATAGTTCCCCTAACTAAGGAAAATGTATCTGAATTCAGACAAATAGGGAGCTGAAACCGATACAGTGACATTATTGTCAAGGGTGTCTTGCTGGGAATAATCCAGACAGATCAACAAACCAGCATTTATGACACAGTTTTCCAAAAAATATGCTCAAAACAGGTTTGTGATCTTTAGAAAAACTGGCCATTTAAAATGCGGTTGCATTATTTACTGGGGTTCCGACACTACGTCAGTCTGAATAGACCAACAACAGACATCACAATCTTTGTTTGGTCTGGCACCCTAAGACCAATCATTTGAAAATGCCTCGATCTAAAACAAAACAAAATGCCTAAAAGCAAGACATTTTTATGCCGGAATAATTTATAGGTAACACATTTTCTCCCAGTAAATTCACGGCAACTTGATAAAAAGCCAAAATCCCCAGGAAAGTGTAAAAAGCTCTTTTATGAGACCAATTTCAAATATCTGAAGGTCTGGCTGCTTGGAGGGAGACTATGTAGATCTGAGGTGTGGTAAAAAAAAAGACTTTTGCAAAGTCTTTTTTTTTTTTTTTTTTTAAGAAAAATCTTCAAAGTGATTATTTTCTCTCTCTAGACCAAACTCCTTTGTGATCATCACGGCCAACAGAGTGATCCACTGCAACACAGACACGCCTGAGGAGATGCACCACTGGATTGGTCTGCTGCAAAAATCTAAAGGAGATACGAAAGTCGATGGGCAGGAGTTCCTAGTCAGAGGTCAGCCTGGATCTGGATTCATATACATGTGTAGTGATAGATTTTCATTCAGAAGATTAAACTTAAGTAATCAATATTCTAAGTAGCAATCCATGGCAACATGTCGGTTTTAATTCTCAGGCTGGCTGCATAAAGAAATGAAGTCAGGAGCAAAGAGTACCTCTCTGAAGCTGAAGAAGCGCTGGTTTGTTCTCACCACAAACTCCCTTGACTACTACAAGTCATCAGAGCGCAACACAACTAAGCTGGGAACACTGGTCTTGAACAGCCTCTGTTCTGTGGTGCAACCGGATGAGAAAGTCTTCAAGGACTCTGGTAGGTCTAACATCAGTTAGCGCCGTCGTTTCTGATTTTTTTTTTTTTGCATATATCCCATGTCTCTTTTCTCCACTCCTCCCAGGTTACTGGAATATCATTGTTTATGGGCGTAAACACTCTTACCGACTTTATACTAAAATGCTGAATGAAGCCATGCGGTGGGCAAACGCCATACAGGGAGTGATAGACAACAAAGTTCCCATCGAAACACCGACTCAGCAACTCATCAGGGACATCAAGGTGATGAACCTCTTAGTTTGACTTTTTGTTGTGATTCACTGATAACTGATGACTTGAGGAATTGATGATTTATCTCAGGACTGACCACTCCAAATATTTCAGTAAAATGACAAACATTCTTTCTAGCTTAGCAAACCTTTGGCAGGGACACACACGGTTGTGAAGTGAGGTACTTGAGCTGTGTGCTGTGCTGTTCGTGTGGTTTTGCTTTTCCAGAACAACACCCCTCTCTCCCTACCATTCATCCAGACTTTGTGACATTAAACTCTGTAATAATTCTTTCAGTTCTATCGTAGCATACATTTCTTTGTATTAGGCCTAATTTACACAAGATTGAGACCATATTTTCAATACTTAAGATTACTTTGAGCTTGGAAGGTCTCCATAGGTTCTTGGTGAAGTCTTCTTGTTCTTATTACGACTGCAGTTCACTCTCCTTTCTGTGTAGTAGCATTTGGGTTGTTTTGAGCATGCACAAATCTTCCATGCACAGGTTGTATTAATTCATAATGGGAGTAGCAGCATCTCAGGGTAGTGTGTGTGCGTGTGCATGCGTGTGTGATGTAGTGGCAGAAATTATCTGGTGTGGATTAATTATCAGAAAATTTAAAGCAGGCCTCACTCCAGGGCTACAACCTCATCACACCCACACTGGGCTGGAGGTACTCCAAGAAAATTAATGTAACTCTCTGTGGCTGCTATTTACTGCAGTGTGTAATGTCTTCAGCAGCAAATGCTGCTATACACTTGTACGTCATAGAAATTGGTGTGCACTGGCCTCGTCCAGTGCACATATATTCAAACTGTCCAGACTTGGCTGTGCTGCTTGCTGGGAGACTGAATACAGTGTTTTCGTGGTGGCTTCAAATGAAAAACATAATTGTCATGCTTTTTTTTTCATGCTGCCTTCCAGACAGCACGGTGGTTAAAATTATTGCATAATCCTCAGCAAGACTGAAACATGAGTGCAGAAAACTGTAAAAGAAATAGGTCAATTTATCAGATAGTAGAAGTGTTGAGAAACATCCTCATTCAGATGTGATCCCTCAGCTGTGCCATTGAGGTAGGATGAGTAGCACAAGGAATTTATTTGGCAATTGCTAAGAACATAGTAGCCTTATGAAATGCCCTCACAGTGAAATGCAATTTTTATTCATTCCAGCCATGTTTGAGAAATCCTGAAGACTTTAAATCTTAATTTGGTGAGAAGCATTATTTGTGAGTCAGTTAATGAAGGCATGAAATAACAAATTTGTGATTTTGCTGTTACAGGAGAGTAGTTTAAATGTGGAGGCTGTGGAGCAGACGTACTGGAGGAACCCCATCCTGAGATATACCCAGCATCCTTTGCACTCCCCCCTTCTACCTCTACCTTATGGAGATGTCAGCGTCCACTGTGAGTGTTCATTCACACAGTTTTCAAAGTTGTTGATTGTTTTTATTATTATTATTTATATTGGCCAATAATGCATTCAGAAAAACCTTTTTAAGAACATTCTTGAGGGCATCCAAAGATTTGTGTCAGCTATAAGATGATCCTCCTGATGTAATAATTTTGATGCCATACGTTTTCTTTCTGCATTCTGTCTTACTAACTATTTTTTATGGCTTAGTTTGAAGTACTCAATGATTGTGATTGAAAGAAAATAATTTTCTCTGGCTAAGCAAACCGTTCTCCCCTCTGCGTCTTTTAGTGCAAAAGGAAAAAGGTTACACCAGCCTGCAGGACGAAGCCGTGAAGATTTTTAACTCGCTGCAGGAGATGGAGGCCGTGTCAGACCCGGTGCCAATCATTCAGGGAATCCTGCAAACCTGTCAAGACTTGAGGCCGTTACGAGATGAAGTTTACTGTCAGCTGATCAAACAGACCAATCACGTCCCGCACCCCAACAGTCCCGCCAACCGAGCCCACTGGCATCTCCTGACCTGCATGAGCTGCACCTTCCTGCCCAGCCGAGGAATCCTGCGCTACCTCAAGTTTCACCTGAAAAGGTGAAGCTCTGCTTGGACTAAAGCGATGAGAAGTTTGAGCTCTGGTCTGAATGTTTGTTTGTTTTTTTTGCACCTCTGCATTTTCTTCAGGATTAAGGAGTTGTTTCCTGGGACAGAAATTGAAATGTTTGCCCATTTTATCGGGGAGTCTCTGAAGAAGACAAAGATGAGAGAGTTTGTCCCATCCCAGGAGGAGATCGTGGCACTTCTTACCAGGCAGGAAATGACCACCACAGTCTTCTGCCACGGAGGAGGCTCCTGCAAGATCTCCATCAACTCTCACACCACCGCTGGAGAGGTAAGTAGACCACAATCACTGCTTATTGATTAGTTTTCCTTGTGTCGAAACAAGTCCAACTTTAAAAAGTCATTTTTAGAAGATTGTTAATACACACCACAGCTGGACAGTACTTAATCTTCTCCTGAAACTCAGTGCACAAGGTTGGAATATACAATTGAGGAATCCTTGACCACTCCTCTTTTTTACCATCTGTCTGTAGTGTCCAGGCTCCTAGGTTCTCTTTTCATTTTCTCTCTTAAGCTCTGCCCATAGGTTTCTAAAAGGATTAGGTCTGGGGACTGAGGTGAAGGTTAATTTGTTAAACCACTCCTGTGTTGATTTAGCCATATATTTTGGATTGTTACCCTTATCAAAGACCCAATGATGAGTTGTGGTTGTTTCCTGCTAGAAGTCACCACATGTTTATCCACATTTTGCTGGTATTTCACAAAGTCAGTACATCATCAGTCCAAAAATAAAAACTAAACCACACGTCCCCTTTATGGATTACTTTAAGGCCCTGTGTCACATCGTATTTATACACAAGGAACGTATGATGCTGTAGATTACTAAAGTAAGGTTCCTAGACACTGATCTGCTCAAGATTTAAAAAATTAATCACCAGCAATTTTATTACCTTTTATATCTTAAAATGTGATTTTTCCTACTTTAAACAAATGTACTGAATGTAGAAAAAAAAATAATTTGCGCATCTTTACAAGTGGTGACACTAAGGGCGAAAGCTGCTTTGTTAAACATATGACTCTGTTTCTTCTCTTTGTCAGGTGGTGGAGAAGCTGATCAGAGGTCTGGCTATGGAGGACAGCAGAAACATGTTTGCGCTCTTTGAGCACAACAATACTGTGGACAAAGCTGTGGAAAGCAGGGTGCTCGTGGCTGATGTTCTGGCTAAATTTGAAAGGTATGCGTGAACTTTTTTCTTTTTTTCTCCCCAGACATTATCTTTAATCAGAGACACACAGAAATCTGTGTCCTGGGGATGACAGCGATATGAAGACGAGGTAATAAAAGTGGATAAAACCAGATGTGGGAGTGACAGGTTTACGGCTTTCTCTCTCCAGACTGGCTGGCAGTGAGGAGGCTCGGGATGAGGGCCAGTGGAGGCTGTATTTTAAACTCTACTGTTTCCTGGATGTTGAAAGCATGCCAAAGGAAGGAGTGGAGTTTGCGTTCATGTTTGAGCAGGTTTGTTTGTTTTTTTTTCTGATTTCAATGAAATTTGAATAAAATTGCTAAAAAAATAAAATAAAAATACATTCATGTTAAAGACAATATGTTTTTCTCTATTTTTGTCAGGCCCATGAGAGTTTGACCCGTGGCCACTTTCCTGCTCGTGAAGAGACACTGCAACACCTCGCCGCTCTGCGCCTGCAGTTCCTGTTTGGAGACAAAACCCGGATAGCGTGGAACCTGGAGAACGTCTACCCGGTGGGTCGCCTGCGCAACCGCATCCTGCAGTTCACCAAGGCGGGTGGAGCCTCCGGGTCGGGCCAGACTCTGGAGCGGAGGAGGACCAGCTTCCTGGACGGCACGCTGCGGCGCGGGCTGAAGACGGGCTCTATGAAGAAGCAGCGCATGGAGGAGGAGCAGATGCTGGAGATGTGGATAAAGGAGGAGATGTCTGCCACCAGGGCAAGCATTGTGGAGAAGTGGTCCCACCTCAAGGGTCTGGACCAGCACCAGGCCATGCTCAAATACATGAGCATAATAAAGGAATGGCCGGGATATGGATCCACGCTGTTTGACGTTGAGGTAATTTTTGATGTACAAGAAAGCGGATGACTTCTGGAAAGATTGGGACAGGTTTATATCAGTCTACCTGTGCTTGGGTCTTCACAGTGTAAAGAGGGAGGATTCCCACACGACCTCTGGCTGAGTGTGAGCGCCGAGAATGTGTCCGTCTACAAGAGAGGCGAGCCAAAGCCTCTGGAGACGTTCCCGTACGAGCACATCGTCTTCTTTGGGGCTCCACAGCCCTGCACCTACAAGATCACTGTGGATGAGAGGGAAATGTTTTTCGAGACACCAGAGGTACCATTTTTATTGGAACTTCTTATTGGCTTGCCGAAGCCTTTGTGCCATAACTTTTTCACATTTTGTCACATTGCAAACACAAACTTTTCTGTATTGGATTTCATTGATTATTCTAAAAAAAAAAAAAAAAAACAAAGTTCCAGATTTTCACATTTATTTTCGAATAAAACCTGAGAAGCGGGATATGGATTTATGTTGTCTTTTGGAGTATGTTCCAACTGGCCTTTCACAGAAAGCCTTCCTGCTGATTCCTGTTTGAAAATAACTCAAACTCAAGTAGTTTGGTTTTAATTCATCTTTAAACAGTAATTCTTAAGTCTTGCTGCAGATTAGAAAGACCCCAATTGGGTCTAAGGCCATTTTAACACTGTAATTTGCTTTGATCTAAATCATTCCCTTTGTTGTTCCAGCTATATCTTTACTATTGTCCAATTGCAAGATGAGCCTCTGCTCCTTTTGCAGTCACTAATTTGTTTTCCTTCGGGAGTTTCCCGTATTTAGTTTCATTTTAAAATGTGAAAAAGTTCAATTGATATAACTGATTTTGCAAGTGGTGTTACTTTATTTTTTTTAACCATTCATAGCTGTTGACTCCCCTTTAATTTGCTGCATTTCCGGCAGGTCGGAGAGATCACAAAGATCATGAAAGCGTACATAAACATGATTGTGAAGAAGCGCTGCAGTGTCAAATCTGTGTCCAGTTATGGAACCAACTGGATCCGGTGATCTACTGGAGACCAACACCATACCTACTCAGCTGCATCAACGGCACGGAGAAGAGATGGAGATGAGAGAAGAGGAACCACCTGCGATTTTGCTACAAAGATTTTGAGTTGACTTTAACGCACTCCATTTAGAAATCCCCCCCAATAATATTCAAACATGATGCTTCTCCCACCTGTTTGGGCAGAGATTCTGAATGTTTATCCCCATGGACCTTCACGATCTTCCATGTAATCTCCAAAGAGTTACACTGGTCATTTCACGTTTTTTCTTATTCTTTAAACTGAAATCAGGCATTATTCTTCATAGGTTTTATTTAAACATTTTGAGCTCTTTGAGTATAATTTGAAACACCTTTGCATCTAAATTACCAAATCAGAAAAAATTCACACAACTTATGTGGCAAATGCACACTGACAGAGTTAGCACCTTTATTTTTTAGATTGGTGTTTGTTTTTTCCAAGAGTTTTTGGCCCCTTTTCTAATGAATGTTCTCCAGAATGGAGATCCCCTCAGGGTATTTATTAAGTCCCCTCATTCTGCCTTACTTAAAAGCATAAATGTGGCCTTGCAGAAGCAAAATATAAACTGGTTTGTGATTATTTACACGTGAGGCAAATCCAATCCTCTAACAGGTTAAAAAAAGAACTAAAACTGATCAAACGTGATTTTGGTAGACACACCAATTAAAAGTCTAAAACCCTTTTGTTCTACCAAGACTGAAAATTACAAAGTAGAATAATATGTGCGCTTCTGTTCCAGAAGAAGAACAAATGTGAGCTGAATGTATGTTTGAAAACAGCCAAAATGTGTGTTATTGAATGAAAGCATGACAGCATTTCATTGCATTTGTGAGCATAGTTTGCTTGTGTGTTTTTGCCTTTAGACATGCCAGCAATCAAGTGAGGGTGTGGTATTTATTTATTGAAAACACTCAATGGATTTGAGAGACAAGAAAGCTAAATGTGCTTGAAATGAGTTGTTAGTCTAATTTGTGCTTGTATGGACACAGAAAGTGATGCTGACATGGACCAGATGAATTGTCTCCCTTTTGTTTTTGGGCTTCTCTGACTGTTAAATTTGTATTATTAAGTCAATGCCAACCAACCCTGCAGTATAGTTGATGGTTAGAGTAATATAATCTCGACATAATGAGCTTAGTATTTACCTCACATTAGATCACTGTCCTCCATTACACCCCGCTCGTTTTCACCAACAGTGGACACTCTGGTCAGCTGCCGGCGGCCACACCAGAGAGCGAGCCACCTTGCCGTTGATGATGACTGTATTTTTGAGACTTCTGATTGTTTTGATGAGGCAAAAAAAAAAAAAAACTGAAAATGCTTTATATAAGAATTTAAAAATGCTTTAATAAATTATTGTATTTGAAATAGTTTTTTTGTGTTGGTTTCATCCTTTACAATATGATTGAGAGACAATGTTGGATGTGTCTGAACAGGAAACACCAGAAACGAATAAATGGCAACAAAACGTTGAATATTGATTCATCTTTTATTCCCTCACAGATACTTTTTTTTTTAGCTTGGAAAAGATAATTAACTCTTTTTATTAACTCTCTTTTTATTCTTTTTATTCAAGAACATATGTTCTGTCTTTAGTAAATGATTTGGAAAGTATGAATGTTGTGCTCCAAACTAGCTCTGGTACTGGTCAGTTGTTGGCCACCCCAGTTAAAAATGTTCCTGATCTGCCACTAGTCCCAAGCAAGTTAAGGACAGGTTACAAAAAAAGAAAGAAAAAAAAAAGAACATTTGGATACATACATATTCAATTTAGTTGTTTATACAGTGTCAAATCACAATCCATGTTATTTAAAAGCACTATACAATATATTTAAAAATTCAGTTCAGTTCAATCATACAGGTTCCATGTTAAGTCCATTCCAATTGACCCTAGTAACCAAAACCTACAGACAAGTTCAGTTCATTACAAAAACTGGTCAAGAAGTTTTCTATCTAAGGAAACCTGGTAGATTGCATGGAGTCATTGACGGAGCATACACACACACAAAAAAAAGAAAACATAAAATCACTGATCCTGGAATATTTTCCTCTAGAAACCCAGTTAAACAGATGAGCCAGTAGTTCACCAATGTTTTAAACACTGACAATTTATAAAGCTGCAGTTAAACTCATTGCCTCTACAAAAAACATTACAAAATCAGTTCAAAAATGTTTTTCTAAACGTAAGTAGCTCCTTCCTCTCCACAGGAGGACTTTGTAGCCATGTTAATGTTATTCATGCAAACTCTTGATGGGCCTACAGCTATAAAGACAGAACTGTTATGTTACACCATAATGATCTTTAGACAGTTAATTAACCATTTTTACTGAAATTTTACATTATGCTCCAATATTTTTCCCAATAAGCAATTAAAACATGCAAACACAGCAGAATGACTTAATTGCTTTAACAGCTGGAAACGTGTGGGTTTTGTCACGACGGTTTACCCGAAATTGGTTCATTATGGTCCCTGAAATTAAAATGGGTAAAGTTCTCATTTTGTGCAATAAAGTTTTTATTAGTTTGAGGAAAATAAGCCTAGTGCTAGTTCAAATCCAGACAGTAAGCTTTTTTTTTTTTAACCTTATGAAGCATTTTAATCTCTCTGCCACTGATTCATGACAGAAGCGTCAGCTGCTCATGACGTCCACAATCGTAAAGCAGACGTCCAGCCTTCACTTTTCACAAACGCCTTTTTTTCTTCTCCACTGCTTCCCACTGGTGGCACCATGTTCGGGTTTTCAACCTCACCCTCCTCTGCTTTTGCTTTATTTTTTAACATCTGTGTCATTATTGTTTTCATCGCTGCAGCAGAGGCGCAGACACCGTCCCCAGCTCCGGGTAAGTTTTCTTCAGGCTGTTGTGAGATTTTTTTTTTTTTTTTTTTTTTATGTGCGGTCGTTGTGGTCAGGAGGTTGTCACATGACACCAGCAAATTAGATTTATACTGAGCAAAAACAAAGATCAGCGACTTGGATAATGATTTGGCCCATAAGCTTTTTAAACAGGGCTTTTGTTGCATTGAACAGTGCAACAACGTGTTTTTCAGTCCGAGTTTTAAACTCCAAGTGCCAAGATCGAACACTCACAAGCCTCTGTTTTATTGTGCTTCGGTTTTTATACATCGTTCTCTCTGTTTCAGCTCCTTGTAGCCTGAAATCCAACAGTAGTTGTGATGAATGTCTGCAGAATGTGGCAGTAAGTTTCCCACCCCTCAGTTTTCCACTTTCTTGATGTTTTGCAATTGCGATTTCTCATCAGAAATCAGCGATGATACTTTTTTCTCTTTTTTTTTTCTTTATGAAATCATTTTAAAAAAAGATCACCAGCCAAAAACAAGAAAAAATACATTAGTTACGGATTTTTGAAAAATTCCCAGACTTGCGCCTAATTCTGCGCACTCTGACTGTAGGGGGCGCAATTTCAACTGTACACGTCAAAAGGGTTATCCTTCGTGTTTTTAACCACATAACAAATATTAATTAATCTAAACGTATGAAATAAACAAATATATACAAGTTTAATTCAGCTTGACTGAGGTTGAGTTTTTAAAAACAAAATGATTTGAGTTTATTTTTCTGTACCTCAATGTGTACAAAAGAATAAACTTCTACAATCACACTATGTGACAATGATTTTCATCTCTCTTTGACCTTGTTTATATATATATATATATATATGTATATATATATATATATATATATATATATATATATATATATACATATATATATATATATAAACATCAGACTTTTTTTTACTTCTGCACCTTATTCTTTACCACAAATAGTAAAAAAAAAATCTGCTTGTATTTTGTTTTACGTGTGTTTTATAGCACCGGTACCGACTCAAAAATCCACTGAACTCCCACATGTACCACTGAATGTGTTTGTGGGGTCTTTTGCTGTTGCAGTGCTTGTGGTGCTCTTCCAACCAACAATGCATCGACTACCCAGTGAAGAACATCCTGCCCCCCAGCAGCGTTTGCCATCTGAATGATGCACGATGGGGGGTGTGTTGGGGTAAGACAGCAAAATGAGATTGTTTGTCAGCCTTGCACATATTTGTTGTGTTTTGACATATATTTTACGAGTATATGTGATGTTTTTTTTTGTTTATTTTTTAGTTAGAATATTGAGTAAATATCAGGTATGTGCAGTTTTATTATAGTAATTTTATTTTCATGTACACATATGGAAACATTCCTTCCATACAGTGTAGCTCACATTTGGGAGAACTAAAATATTTAAAATATAAAATGTTGATGGATGAAAAATATTTAGAATTGCAATATTTCATTTTATATACAGTACATGAGATTTCTATTTGGATGTGTAATGTATCCTTTTTGAATAAATCAAATTAAAGAGAATAATTTGGGCCATTATGTCAGGCATGGATGATCCTGTCAGGGACCCATTTTTAGTCAGGTTACAGTCTATATGGGCCCCATGCGTAAATGGAGGATTTCCGTCAGCAACCAATTTCCAGAATTATTTGGTTACTGGTGTAATTCTCAGCCTACAAGACCTTGTCAGCAGTTTTAGAAAAATAAGTTTAAAATGTTGCAACATTGTGAAGAGCTGCTACTATTTTTTCAGACAATTTAAAATCAACCATTTTATCTTTGAGACTAGTGTAGAAGCTGCTACTTGATCATAAACCCTCAGGTCAGCAATCACATTCTTACACTGCTGGAAGTTTTTTATGAGTGGATTTTATTCATTTCATTTTTCATTTTTGCCTTTTAAAATTTTACAGTCAACTTCCAGATATTGATCATCACGATGTCGGTACTGGCCGGAGTCATCATCATCGCCATTCTCGTCTGCTGCTTCTGCTGCTGCAAGTGTGAGAGGATTGGGTAAGCTGTGAGTCACATGAAACACACTGGCAGAGGAATCTGGTTTATGACCAAAGGAGGAGGCAGAGTGGGACACAATGGGTTATTATTCTGTAAGGCTGGGCTGACACCGCTATCTCCAAAGAGCTTTTTCTCACTGTTGCATTTAAGCCTCAGCCTCTTGAATTGAAAGAGCCTGGATTGTAAAAGAAGAACTTAAATATATATATATATATATATGTGTGTGTGTGTGTGTGTGTGTGTGTGTGTGTGTGTGTGTGTGTGTGTGTGTGTGTGTGTGTGTGTGTGTGTGTGTGTGTCAAAATCAATAAGCCCCCTCCTGTTCTGCAGCATTCCTTGATAGGATTAGTATAATCTTCTCTTTTGTTAGCCAAGAGCACTTATTCAGATGACTCATCACTAATAAAAAGTCTAAAATATGGTGCCTTGAAAAGTATTCAAAACGTTTGAACTTTATTACATTTTACCATGTTGAACAACAAACTTGGGAATTTACGCCAAAGCAAAGTAATATATAGATAGTTGTAATTTATTTTCACAAATAAAATCTGTGTTTGCAGCCTGTTTTATAACCCAACTGCTTTGAACTTCTCCAAAGCTCTGTCACCGACCTGTCACCTGAGAGGAGAAAGTTTTGTTAATGCAGCAAGGATGTGTAAGGGCTGCTCATCAGAGGATACCCAAGCCACTTCACATTACCCAAACAGATTTAAAAAAAAATGGCATGGATGGTTTGTGTTTTGTCTTTTCATTCCACAGACGAAGCACTAACCCACAGCTGGCGCTTCTTGCTGTGTTTTATGGTGCTGTTTTGTATTATGTTCTCCAACCATCAGAATAAATGTTCTGTGACTTTCACAGAACATTTGCATTTATATTGAGATAAATTACACACAGACTGACTCTATTTACTAATTAGAATACTTTGGAAAGCCACTGGTTACACTGGATCTTATTGTGTCGGTATCAGAGTAAGAGAGTCTCAAAGAAGTGGAGCCACATATATCAGCTTTTTCTTCCTGTAAGCACTGTTTTGTGTGGTCTATTGCTTAAAATCCCATTAATTAAAGTTTTTGGATGTAAGCTGACAAAATATGAAATGGTTCAAAAGACACTGGATCTCATAAGAATTTTACATCTTCTTTAAACCATTTAATATTTTGAACATATAAACAAAAAAGTCATTTTTATTTTATATTTTTTCAGAAGCAAAAGAGAAGAAGCTCAGGTGGAGAGACAGACCCGAGCGAGGAAGGCCCGTCAGAAAGCCAGGTGAATGGCTGTTGAGTAGGTGTCTGCTAAGAACCTGATCAATCCCTGCTTTCTGTCTAGATTGCATCATTTTCTTTTCATGTGGCCAAAATCTGATTTAAAGTAATTTTCAACCAATTACGGTACACGTTTCTTGTTTCAAATATACTCTGCACATGAGCTCAGTTGCGCATTAATTTGATGTGAAAATAAACAGATCCAAGCTGTCCGAGTTGTCTGCCGTTCAACAGTTTGTCCTTGATTTTCTCCCCTTTTAGGAAAACAGAGATCCAGCTGAGGCATGATGAAATAAGACAGAAATATGGTGAGACCCGTTCTTTTGATGATGAAACTTGGAAATATTAGATAGGGATTTTAGGATATAACAATTCAGTAATGTGCTGCTTTTAAAAAAGAAAGAATAGCACATGAAAAATATATTTGATGAGGTAGTTAGAGAAAGTGAAGAATAACAAGCGATAATAATGAAAAGACTACAAAGAAAAATTTATTTTCTTTTCAAGTGGTCAATGTTTCCATCTAGTGGATAAAGGCAGAACTACATTTCTCCAGTTACTGAAACTGTTTTATAAAATCCACATTTGCCATTATTAAACAGTAAAAGTAACTAATGCAGTTAGCACAGTTTCCTAAATTCAATCTTTGTTCATGTATTTTTAATAGGCATAGCGAAGGAAAATCCTTACGCCCGCATGGATGATCATTAGGAGGAATGTCAGTGAAGAGGATCTTTTTGATGCCAGTAACAATGAGATGCAGTCATGAGTACCTATTGATAAACTGTGATCTTCCAGATTAATTTCATTGTGACCGAGCTAAAAATAAAAACCTTGTCTTTACTTAACACTTGTTTCACAAACAAAGGCCCCCTAATGTCTGATTAAAAGGATTGTTCAACTAATATGCTTTTCTGTGCACGTGTAAAACAAGCTGTAAGGCACAGTGTTGTCACCCAAGATAAGCTAAAACATCGATACTGAAGGATTTTACAGGCATTGCAGTGTTGTAACAGCTATGCTTTCATTCTGCATCAACATGACTGTGGTCTGAGCTAAAGGGCCTCTAACAGGTTTTGATTTTGTCTGATTTTAAACTTTATTAGATTAGTCTTAAAAGTCTTTTAATGACGTGATTCATCAGATCTCTGTGTAGGTAATAATGCATTTGAAAATAAAAACAATAAACAATTGTTTGCTCTGCTTTGTTCTACGTATGTATTCATTAAAGTTCATTTCTCTGTTTAAAAAAAAAGATTATTTTAATCAAAAATGGTGGCCTACTGAATAGTATGTCCATCCACTGTACAGTATATGTACTTAGTAGTTATTCAGACCTCCTTTTGCACACATTACTGGATTAATGCAGTGTAGCATGGAGGCGATCAACCTGTTGCACTGCTGAGGTATTAAGGAAGTCCGGGTTTCTTTCATAGCAGTCTGCCTTTGTTGTTATCTCTGGTTTCTCTCATCCTCTGATACGAGCCACGATGCCCCACAGATTTTCTACCTGGCTTAGCTGAGATCAAGCACAACGAGGTTATTAAAGCATCTATTACTACGTTTGGTTGTGTGGATAGGTATCAAGTTCTGCTGAAAAATCAAATCATCATCTCGTCATCAGAAGGAAGGATGAAACACTAAAGTTTACTAGTACATAGCTTCACAGACTTTTCCAGCCCCTTTTCCAACCCTAATTCCAACCTGAATGCATTTTTTTTCAAGTTTGTACTAAGTTTTTAATTTTGGCCTCACAAAATACCAGAACTTGCACATAACTTTATCATTTTTGTCTTTCTGATGACATCATTGTAAAATATTTAATCAGTGATGGTCAGTTACTCAGTACTGCAGTGCAAAATAATACATTTTACTCTTAAATAATTTTGTGAATAACTAATTTTACATCCATTTGAGTCAAAATATATTGAAGTAGTGCTACCTTTGCACAAGTACAATGTTTGGGTACTTTAGCCTGATTTTATGGTGGTAGAAAAAGAAAGACAAAAAATGTATCATTTTGGAGTGGACATCAGCCAGTTAAAAAGTTGTATTCAAGTAAGAAGACCAACAAACCTGACTCAGACACAGTAGGGAGAATGGGCCAAGAAAAGAAATCCAAATTTGTCAGAGGATACAGATTAAAACTGAGGTCTACTTAATATCCAGGAAATGTATGTTGTTATTGTAATTTTTAAAAAATGCTCTTTGAAAAAATGGAAATGTAATATTTCTGGCATTTGGCAAATACAAACATCGTTGGTAAACTTAACAAACCTAAAACACACAATGAGAAAAATGGTTTTGTTATTACAGTGTGACTAAACATTTGGTTACCTGTATTTTCCTCCAAATAATTTTTTTTTATTTTTTATTATCATTTAAATTACATATTCTTAAGCAAGTAAAACGTCAGCTTAACAGTGTGGAGCAGGCTTGCCATACACATTTAAATCGATATTACATCTTTGGATTAATGATTAAGTATCCCTGCTGCTGGCTGAAGCTAGTTTTATTTCGTTAACACGGGATATGTCTTGAATTTCGTCATATCCGGCTTAGTTCTCTCACGGGAGTGCGCAAAATTTCTGTACGCGTTCACGTGTCCGCGGCCCCGTGAAGTTTGGGAACACGTGATCCCGTTTGGTCGAATCAGATTTTAAAGTTCTGTCCGGTGCGCGCTCTTGCTCCAGACGAAATAGCCGGGCCGTAGGAGGTGAGAACAACCCGCCTCAGCAGTACCGAGACCAGGCTCCACGTTTGTTCCAGGCACCGGAGAAAGTAGCAGCATGTCTGAGGAGAAGCCAAAGGTTGGTACCGGGGTTCTGTCGCGGAAAGCCGCGTCCTGGTTCAGTGTTTAATGCTAATAATTACCGCAGTAAGTTTGCGCTAAAGGCTGCGGTAACCGTGTTTAAGCGGGCAGACGGGGAAAACAAAGGTTTGCGGATATTCTGGGTTTGTGCGCACATTACGCTTGAATTTAATATTTTTGATAAGTTAACTGTAGTTTTACTTATTGGGCTGCATTTAAAATAATTTATATTCTTAAATACTAGCATGCGGGATGGTTAGGGGGTAAATCATTTGCGTTTTCCCTGAGCGTTTGCGCCATTGTGGCTCTCTGCGCCAGTTTTCAGCATGGGCTAGCATGCTAAGCTAACCCCCTGGATGAACAGAAAGCGGCATGGATGTGTGAAACCTTCCCTCAGTGCTGAAATCTGGCAAAATTGGCTCTAGCTAGTCGCTCCCGGCTAGTCCGCTTCTTGAGTTCGTGATGATGAGGATGAGTAATTTTGTTGCAGGAAGGAGTGAAGACGGAGAACGACCACATCAACCTGAAGGTAGCGGGTCAGGATGGATCAGTGGTCCAGTTCAAGATCAAGAGGCACACTCCGCTCAGCAAACTCATGAAGGCGTACTGCGAAAGACAGGCAAGCTCAGCCCCCTTTACACTGAAATACACCTGGTTTCTTTCCAGAAGTGTTTTTTTTTTAATGTATATATAAATTCAGACTTTACATCAAAACAGCTGGTTTCAGTTTTGATTTTGAGTTGTTTTTGTCTTTCACAGGGGCTTTCAATTCGTCAGATAAGGTTTAGGTTTGATGGACAGCCAATCAATGAAACAGACACACCTGCACAGGTTGGTAAAGCACAACATCGCACACTGTGGTGAAAGCAAGGTTAAATATTTCAGTTTGCCTTTTGGGCCTCCAGATGTTTGGATGCTCCTTAAAGCATACAAAATAACTTTGAGAGTAGGGAAGCTCTGGGTGATATTTTGCCATTTCTTGTCTTGAGGAACCATTTTTATATTTACGCCCTTTTTTATATATTTTAAAATATGCAATGTGGAAATTCCCTAAGAATTTATGACGTATGCTTTCAGGAAGAGGTAAGCTTTTACAGGAAACATGGAAGGAATTCGAAAGGGGGAGATTTTTAAAGATGCAAACAGGGAAACAATTATTTGAGATGTAGAAGATGTAGAAAATAGAAGAAGGGAGAAGTGACCTAAAAAATGATATGAAAGACAGAAATAATACTAGGGTTGGAGGAGGAAGAAAATGAGAGGAAAAAAGGAAGGTGGGTAGTACACATTTAGTTTTTCATACTTATGTTTTCTTTATTTTATGTCAATATTTTTCCAAGTCTTGGTTATAAATTTCAATTTTTCATATCAAAGTAAAACATCCTTAGTATCTTTAATGGTCATGATAAAAACAAATAAATGTAAGCATTTTTATATAATTATGTGTTTGACTTTAAGTAAACACAACCTGAGCGCCGGTACATAATATAATGTTGAAGCGGAGGTTTAGGTAGTTTAATGATGTGGAGCTCTCGGGTGCGCTCCTTTCCAGTCAGCTGGTTGATGTGATGATAAAGCAAAGAAGGGAGAGGGGTTTCTATTGGACTGGGCGCAAAGCATTAGTCAGCAGGAATCTGGAGACCCTTGGAGCGATCAGGGTTGATTGTTATTAACTGCTGACAATGTAAATGAGCTTTGTACTAAAGACTGCTAGAGATCCCCTGCTGGTTGGTTAATACACACCCTGGATTTGTGTAACTTCACTGACTTTTTTTTTTATATAGTAATTGAGGCATTTTCCAAACTCAAAATTCTCTGCTTTAGTATTAAATCAAATTGGTAAAATCGTTATTGCGTTGTACAGCTAATAGCCTACAACCAGAGAAGGCATTTCTGTGTTGCATGGATAAAACAAACGCATAAAAACACAATATGAAGTGCACTATGTTGGCAGCATTTTAACACCTCGAGGCAGAGAGCTGTGTCAGTCTGGTGCTTCTCCTTTTGATATTTCGGTAGAGTTTTGTTCATTCAGTCGGTGTGAGGGAGTCTCTGATGTTGAGGGCCCCGTTCCTGCAGTGGAACTGAAGCGGACCCCGGCCACAGGGCCGGAACACTCCAGCGACCCCTCACGTCCCCTCACTTACTTTACAGTGGCGATGCAGTATGCTCGTCTGCCGTAAGCGCTGCCTAAAATTTAGTGCAAACTCCTTCTACCCTCCACACCTTTCTGCTCTCCGGCTCAGAAATGGCGAGCAGTCAATCAGTGTTCAGCAGTTGATCATAAAAGCAATTGCCACCTCTTCACACATCCCAATATATACTCCAAGCATTTGGAAAATCTCATTGTAACTTTCATAGCTAGATTAAAAAAGGTGAGCTGAAGATGAAAGTAGCCATGTGACAATAGAAACATTTAGAATCATCATTACTGTTTCATCACACTTATCAGTTTTATCACAGCTTGTTGGATTATATGTAAAATATGCAAAATGGATTGTTGCAGACTGAATGTAATTTATTAATGGTAAAGCCGACAGCAAACTTTTTAATATTTGCAAGCATTCAGTGAAGGTTGCTTTGCTTTCATTGATCAAACTTTAAACAAGATTACTGTGAAAACACTTCTGACAGTTAGAAATGCACATTTAAAGTTAAAGTTGCTTTTGAAACATTATAAATGAAACATTGATAAACATTCTGATGTATAATACTGCCACCGGACAAACTGTTGTTTCAATTGTTGACTGCGTCTTCTGTGACTGTATTTTCTGTGTTTTTCTGATGTAAAGTACTTTGAACTGCCTTGTTGCTGAAATGTGCTATGCAAATACACTTGACTGATTGGTTGACCCTTAAAACAATGTGTGAAGTGGCCCCCAATAGAAGTACTGACGCAGCAAAATGGTATTTCACTTCAACGTTGTTTTCAAGTTACATTTTTGAGTTTTTAAAAGATCATGTCAACAGCTTTTTATTTATTTTTTCTATTTTTTATTTTTGAGTAACTTAATCTCTTTTTCCTTGCTTTCTGTGGAAACTGAGGGGGAAAAATATGCAATTCTCTTTGCTTTGGAATAAAACGCACACTGTTCTGGATGCATTTATGTGTATGAAGATTTCAGCTATTCTAAGAATTTTGAACTTCCCTCAAACTTGTTTATTTGAACCGATTTGTATGTCCTTGTGCGTGCTTCGTTTTATGACTAAATGCTTTTTGTTGCAGCTGGAGATGGAAGATGAGGACACTATTGATGTATTTCAGCAACAAACAGGAGGAGTCTACTAAGTGGCATTTGGACTATTGGTGTAACATCAGATTTTGTTCATGTTGTATTGTTTATTTCTACAAGTTAAGTTTTTGTTTTGTTTTTGTTTGTTTCCTTTTCTGTGCTTGGCTCAATGCCAGGCTCATGTTTTTTGTCAGACATTCGGGGGTTGGGGGGCAGGGCAATCCTAAGTCTGAAATAATGCAGAGGAGCCCTTTTAAAAGTGTTTTATTCTCCTAAATGAACTATTTGTCTGAAGCTGGGGCTTACCTCAGATCGGACATCTTGTAAATGGAGGGATTGTGTGACAAGATGTGCTCAAAACTCTTGAATCATAAGCCTTATTCTGTCTCTCAATTTATAAGCATTTAGACTTAAAACGGGTTCAAATGTTTTAATTGACATACTGGTTAAGATATTGTGTGAAATTCTCCTCTGCTTGAGGCTGATTCCGATGTCTGATAGCATTTTTACAACCATGTAACATATTTAACATAAACAGGAGAAAATCTTGTGCAGCAAAGGGTTAAGTATCCATATTATATTTAAAGCCAATCTAAATGGTGTTGTATGGTTTGCAGGACCAAAAATGTGGATCTCTAAGGTTTTTAGATGTATAAGTTACTGTACATTGTTGGTTCCTTAGTCGTACGTAGGGAAAACCGTTTCCTTCACTTGTAAATTGACTTTGTCACATGTAACTAAACTTTCAGAGTGGAAAACCAGCTCACCTTTTTGGTCCATTACAGGCGCATTTGTATACATGCAAACTGTCTTGACAATTTTTTTTGAATAGGTTTGTAAAAAGTTCATAATCCTTTTTTTTTTTGTTAGCTGCTTATTGTTTATTACTGGGATTGTTTTTTTTGTTACCTTGAGAATGTCCTCCGATGTTCTAAATGTAACTTTTAAGAGCAAGTAGGGACATTGGCTTTTCTTCCTCATTTGTACATTATTTGTCCCTGTTCAGTGTACAATAAATATAGTTTGATACCTCTTGAATTGTCTGCCTGACCTTCATTTGTGGGAAATTGCTGAGAGGTTTTACATAGTTAAATATTCCCATGAGCAGGCTGTATTGGGCTATAATTTTTATACAGTGCTGTGAAAATGTGTTTGACCCCATTCAAGATTTCCTATTATTCTATTTTGTCACACTTAAATGTTTTAAATAATTCTTTATATCAAAGAAAATATAATTTAATACAAAAGGCTGCAAATAATTCCATAAATTAAAAGGGGGATCTTGAACAACTTGGTCCTATATGGAAAAAGTCCCTCCCTAAACCTAAATGCCATTAATCATTTGTGATGACTAATTGTATACAACCATAGGGACTTCTGCCCATTGTTCATTGCAGAAATGTTTAAATCCATGTCCACTGAAGGGTTATAAAGCATGTTCATCCCATTTAAGGCACTGCACATATATTACTAAACATTTTTGTTACAAGGTGAAGTAGGTTAAATCCTTGGGATATATTTTTTTTATAAAGATATAAAATGTAGGAGCGCTTTGACTATGGGAAAATATCCGTAATGATTATTTAGGACCTTAATGAAGGTTATTATTTATTGAATGGGTGTAAAATTTAAACGTCCACCATGAAATAGATTTGGCCTTTTTCTTTGTAATACAAACAAGATGCACTAGAGGGCGTGATTATGCCTTTGGTTGATTCTTTCACAGCTCATTTCAAACTCAAAATTCTGCAGCCCCGAAATTACAACTACAAAAGCATAGCTGTTGCTCCAGACGAGGGCTGAAATCTCACGTACCTCCTCCTATTTAAGCAAACTTGATTTCACAGATGTTCTTGAGCAGCAGCTAAGTGAACTCCCCCCATGAGGTTGCTCACACAAAGGTCTGATTGTGTTGCATTTATTTCTGGCACTTTCTTTGAATGTTATGTTTCCTCAGGCGGGTTTTAGATATCTGCATATTTCCAGAAATGGCTCAGAAACGCAGCTGTCTTATGCCCCCTCCGCCTATACATTTAACCCCCTGCTGATGGCTGAACCAGAACTTCTTTTTTTTTTTTATGGACTGCTCACAGCTGGCTGGTGCAGCTACTTTGTGGAACATCTCTGCAAAGATAAACTGAGTCATCTCTGAAATTATGGAAAGAAAACAATGACATTGTTTACATAAACTGTGGGAGGTAACACTACTGCGTTCATTCAGTTTTTTGTCAATAAAATGACCGTTGGTCGTATAGCACTCATGACTCATTACACAACCTCATTTGTTTGACAGTGCATTTATGAGAGCTACACTGATTGTTATTGTATTAGTGTTGATTCAGTGAACAGCTTGTGTCATGTGCCTTTCTGCTGTGACAGTGGTGAAAGGGTTGCTTATTCATAAGAATAAGAAGTAGTTCACTTACAGTCACATAAATGTCCATTCACACATAAAAACGTGTGTGAACAGAGGGTGATTATATTTTATTAAATTTGTATGTTGTATAGAAATACATTTTGCGCTTGCTTAAATTGTTCGCTGTAATTTACCCTAGGGAGGCTTGTTTTGGACAATTTTCAAATGTAAGCAAATAAAAACACCTGAAATAAATCTTTTGGGGGTTGTCTCTAACAACTTTGCAGGTCTAGGGACTGATTTTATTTTATTTTTTTGCCCATTCTTCCCATCAAAATACCTCAAGCTGAGATTGGATTGGGAGTATCCATCAAGAAGAATCTCAATCCAAGTATCGGAGTAACATTGAAGTCCGGCCACAGATTCTCAATTGGATTTCGGTCTGGACTTTGACTGGACCATTCTAGAACATGATTACATTTTGATCTAACATTGTTACACTGTGACTTTTGTTGATGTCGTTTACGGGCTTAGGGTCGTTGACCTGTTGGAAGGTCAACCTTGTTCTGTGTTTCAAATTATTTGCAGACTCTTAAAGTTTTCATATCAGGATTGTTGCGTATTTAGCTCCATCTATCTTCCTATCAGTTCTGCCCAGCATTCTTGCCCCTGATGGAAAAAAACGGCAAAAACGTAGAATTTCATTGGAAAAACAATTTTATTTATATCTCCCTGAGAAGTTATGACTGCCATATTCCAAATATATACCAGTTTCAATTAATTTATTCCTTCAACAACTTTAAATTTCTTTGACCCATTTAAGTTGCAGCAGTCCAACTATTTAACCCTCCTCTTATGTTCGTTTCTGATGTACAGCAATAATGTTCGTGGGTAAATTTGACCCGCAACATAACAGGAGGGTTAACGTATATATTCAACAGTTGAAGAAAATGTCTTTTAATGAGGTATGTTCTATTATCTTGTTGATTCAAGTTTAATGTTAAATAAAATCCATTGATTATACAGTATGTTTTAAAAGACCATAATCCAAGTCAATTAAATACATTAAACTGACAACCTTAATGGACTTTAAGTATTAGCTGTTTATGATGCTCATCACACTGCGAAGAAACTGCAGCCAGGAGAAGTCATATGGATGGAGAACATGTAATGATTTCATGAGGTCAGTCAGCTGTGGTTCCCGTCCTCAGTGAGCTAAACTCAGATGTGACACCCTCCTCTGTGGAATCAGTCCAGCAGCCTGAATGGAGCCACTGTCCCTGTGGAGAACTTCTGGATTACCTCCAGATCTCCCCATGCTGATGTCACCTTCCAGAGCATGAAGCCAGTCCCCACCCTAAACAACAGATCCGATTTCTTTTCAGTGCATGTGAGGGATCTTGAAAACAGAAAACGAAAGAGGAGTGGCTTTTCTTCAGAGTTCCACAGAAAACGCAGTCATTACTCTTCCAGGATGAAGAGTCACTGTCACTGCCTTGAATGGAGATGTGTACATAAACTGAGGGTTTACTTCCCTAAACATTCCTATAAAGATACATGTTGCAATTAGAATAATTACTTTACCATTGATTAGTGTTAAAGTAATCAATGTGGTACAACACAAATGTTTTGTGCCAACTCAACACAAAACATTTGTGCTCTGAAACCGATGTGGCTGAACATGAAAACCCAACTATGAAAAGCTTTTAATTTCACAATAAGTTTGTGATTAAATAAAATATGTTTGTATGGTTTGTCAGGGATATTTCCCACAAAATAGGTATTTGTTACAGTACACAAATTAGAATGTTAATGAAAAGTTCATTTATTTCAGTAACTCGAATCACTAACTGAATCACATTAAATATAATAATTACACATGTTTCATGCCCTTCTCTCTGTTAATTATCATTTTGCATTTAAGTTAATGAAAACATGCCATTTAATTTCTTAGAAGATTAGAATATTCAATTCTAAACAAAATAAAACATTTTCACACAGAAATTAAAATGAAATATTTTTGAGCTTATGTCAATATGTGTATTATTAGAACATTAGCTGAAAAACTTGTTGGGCACGTGCAATAAAAAACAAGTGGATGACTATACCTTTATTTTTATATGTAGACCAAGCGAAACCAGATTTAACACACAATAAATGCAAATTTATTTCATCTTTTAAAACGATCTGAGGAAGTTTAAAAAGTTGGATTGAATGATTGACTTTGCATGAATCCTTTATCCCTAAGTACTTAGCGACAATGACCCAGTATCTTTTAGCAGGAGCTAATTCAGCTAAATATCGCTAAGGTTGGAGTACTTTCTATGAAAAAGGAAACAAGAAAAGCAATGATTTTTTTGGATTCAAAACTACTTCTGAAATTAGAAGTTCTAGTACTTGTGGTTTGTGGTCCATTTGGTACGTTTTATTGCTTCCTGTATGTAAAAAAAAAAAGAAGAAGAGAAGATAGCAATCAAATGACGTATTTTATTTACACTATACATTGCTTCCTTCCTAAGGGGGACCTGTGGCGCTAACGTTGTTTGCTTTTTCAGTGAACTCCAACTACCACAATGCAACACCGTAAACTATCGTCTCCTTAGCTACGGGTTTGGGAGCTACGCCCCAACATGAAGTGAGAGGCTTGGCCCCGTGAAAGGGCTCCCAGAGAGCCCCCTCCTTCCTCCTTAACAAGCTGGTCAGCAGTGCAGGGATTAGGAAAGCCAGCTCCGCTCAGGGACTACAGACACACCGGGGATTGAAATAAGCGTGAATCATGCCCATCGTCATCTGTGTCGGCTGGGAGCGGAGCCGAAATTGTGAAAGATACGGATAATACTAGGAGGAGGAGGAGAGGTGGAAAAAGTCACGCTCCCAGGTCTTCCTTGTGGAAAATGCCTCATCGGGGACTCCGCTGCTGCCGCTCGGACCCGTCGCATTATGCCGCCCACCTCTCATGTGTTTTATTTTAAAGAAGAAGAAGACGAAGAAGAAGAAGAAGCAGTGACCTGGATAAGCCCGATAAGAGCCGCATAAACGGGCAGAAAACGTAAGGGCGTGTGGGATACACTTCCAATAAATTGCGGGGGATTTTCATCGAGAGTTAACAAGAAGGAGAAAAGTTGTGGCCGCTTGCTGGTGTTTTATTTAAAAAAAAAAAGGAGCAAACATGGGGAACGCAGGGAGCATTGACCAGCACACCGACCACCGACACAACATGCCCCTGAAACTGCCCATGCCAGAGCCGGGGGAGCTGGAGGAGAGGTTCGCACACGTTCTGGTAAGAGGAAAAAAAAAGTTGTGTCCATGTGTCTCCCCTCTTTGTTCTCTCCACGCTTTAGTGTCCTGGGACAGGACAGCTGTGGACCTCTGTTTGTCCAGATCGCCTGAGAAAAATCTGTTGGCCATTTAGGGCAAAAACCACATTTAGAACAAAAACAACTCTTTACTAGGTTTAAAAGTGCATCCAACGTATCTGCGTTTAGAAAAACTCTCTGTTTGACTTTTAAATGTTATCAAACATTTCACTGCTGAACTGTGAATATTTTAGCTTTGCCCTTCAGTCAGTTAACCAGCCAAAAATATTTCTATTAAACCCCTCTTTTTAATACGACATAGCAATGCAAAGCTCTCCACAACCAAAATAATCTATTTATGGTATGTGTATGTATATATATATATATATATATATATATATATATATATATATATATATATATATATATATAAAATTGGACTTACATCCAGTCATCTAGTCATCTACAAATATCAATTTTATTTCCAAGAAGTCTTCATTTTCAAATTTTTTTAGGTAAATTTGACAACACCTTTGACTGTCATAATTTAAAAGTTTAATTAAGGTAAAAAAACAAACAAAAAAAAACTGTTCAGTTTATGAATAGCAGCTACGCTTTCCAACTACAGAAGTTTAAAAGAGCAATTTCCAGATGGACAAAGTCATCAACCCTTGGTTTATTGTGGACATTAGTCTATCCTCAAAGTGCAAAGTAAGACAAAGTTCTACAAAGTTTGAGAAAAGTTCTGGATTCTCTAAAGAGATGTCAACTTGGAGATCTTAAGTACTTGAAGATGCTAATAATATATTCAACTACTGTAGGATAGGATTTTACCCAACATATCTTTGCATACAAAATGTACCAGTACTTTGTCCAAGAAATCAGATTATAAAGTACTCTATAATGTATTCTTTGCACTCAATTTATTATAAAACGTGCAGAGTTTAAATAAAGTCACTATTGTGAAGTTAAAGTTCCATCCACATAATCCATTTCTCTACTTAATCTGATTTGAAAACAAAACCAAAACACTATAAAGCCAAACACTGTTTGGAATATTGCGACATGTTTCAGGCTGTGCATTTCCAAACTCAAGATGTAGGACGCACCTGCACCGTCCACATGGAAAGTTATTGGCTTTATTGCCCCAGTTTTCTTTCAACTTTATGAGTCCAGACGCCGGCTCACGGCTAAAGTCTTAAGTGCTCAGCATGCCAGGTCTTTTGCAGAAACTCTTGTCGCATCATAAAGTTCCAGTTGATCTGTCAACAATTATGTTGCAAGGCTAGATGGACTTTGAAAATTCTTCCAGCTGCTGTGTATGCCCAAGACAAGAACAAGTCTTTGGATTGGCTGCATGTCCTCCCGATGCAGTTGGGATCAAAAGCATTATTTGCAATCGTTTTACAAAGTGTAATTAGGTAAGCTACTGATGTAGATAAGTAGTCTCTCTTTCTCTCTGTTTTTTTTTTTTTTTTCTCCCAGCTCGCTGCTGAATAGACCTGCGCAGAGGAATAGTGAGGTTGAAATCTGAGAGCTGGAAAAATGTGGGTCAGACGTGATTGTTGCCTGGCCTGGTGTTCTCATACATCAGCTGTTTAGAAGAAAGATTTAACTTTAGTAAACATTTTTTAACTGGTATTTGGTTTTGTTTCAGAAGTGTACTTCTCTTGTTAATGTTGAATTTTTGGACAGCATTGCACAGATTACGCATTTTCCTCAGAAATGGAAGTGGGATCGTTGTTTGACAGACAGGCCTGTGGTTAGGGTGTGATTGCTGCTCATCGGATATGGATGAGTCTTTTTAATTGCCAGAGGCAGCTTCAGGCTTTTCTTTTTTTTTTTTTTTTTGGTTTTTGGTGGGGAGGAAGTGTTGGAAAGCTTTGACGTCATGTTCCTTGAAGGATTATTCGTACTCTTCGTTTTGAATGTCAACAACTCATCTTCCTCCTCTAATTAGTGGGTTTAAAACGATGAGGATCCATAAAGTTTACTTTAGATAATCCCTCGTTATGCGGCTTTCCAGAAACAAACCTACCTGTCTAAACTGAAGATTTCCTGGACTGACTGACAGTAAAGCTGATCCTCATATAGCATGTCGGGGAACTCTCTCTCTCTTTCTGCTGCCAGCTTGATCCCTCATCTCTTGGAGAGATGGAAGCCCTTTGGCATCAGAAGAATTTGGTGCTATTACCAGAGCATTTAGTGTGAGTTACCACCCTTTAAACTCTAATGTGTATCAGCTGTTGCCGATGTCGGTCAGCTCTTTTGAGTGGCTCTGTGTGACTCTGACCCAAGGACCAGATGATAAGCATGATCCCTCTCTCAGGCTTCTTTGTTTCCGAAGATTTTTTTAGTTCTGATGAGTCAAGATTTGTGCTTGGCTCTTGTTCAGTGCCACTCATTAATCACTTCCTGTGTAACACCTCCCCCACTATTAATAATCTATCTGACTAATTTACTCTTACATGAGTCTTGTTGTACTCTAATCTTCATACTTGGGACCTGTTGATCAAAGAGTAGTGCAGGACTGTTTACTCGCCAGCCGTAATGGGTCTGATCAACTGGCAAGCCCTTGCATCACAGCAGGGAGCTGCTGAGATTAAAGACCTCAGCTCTACGTGACCACATTTAAGCGGTCTGCTGAATTTCTCATTAGGCTACGCTGAATTTGAATTTCCACACTCTGTGATGTGGAAAGCCCTCCCTCAGCTCTAACATTAACTCTTCACATCTCTGACTTCTGTAGTCAGAAAGACGGTCACAGGGTTTGGAGGTCGAGTTGAAGGTAAAAAGTCGATACCACTTAACCTAATAGTTTCTAAGTATCACCGCACGAACTAAAAGCTTTTAAAACATTCCTTCAAGTTCAACAGAATATGTATCAGTTTGTGGTGTATGTGTGTTTTTTTATGTTGGAAAAAAGATCAGAAATATTCCTCTAAACATGGTTTTCATACCCCAAAGTCCAACATGGCTGCCACATTTTTAAAATTGGTGATGGGTGTCTCATTCATCAATTTCCCTCAATTATTCAAGGAGGGTGCCCCGCCCAAAAAAGATCACTGCATGTCGTAATTTTATGTGCTCACAGTTAATGCAATTAATCTTATCAGCCTAGCTAAACAATGACAGATTACATCATGAGCTATTTCTGTCCTACATCGTTGGTCCTCTACTTTTAGTTCTTTTTTTTATGAAACACCAAACTTGACTAAGGCTAGATGAAAACACCGCCTTCATACTGTTTCACAGAGTCTTGTGCACTTGCACAGAAAAACATGTCACAAAAACCAGCAGAGCAGGCAAGGATATCTGCATTTGTTAAATGAGCTGAATTTTGTTTTGATGGCAGCACATACTCTCCTGTGAGTAGCAGCAGGAGTATGCAAAATAACCAAAGTTCTTCATGCCCTGCCCCTGACACACTGAAACATCCAGCCATAACTGAATAAAAGGTTTTGACCTGACTTGCCTTTCAGTGGAGAAATACTCTCTCGGGCTGTATAAGATTGAGCTTGGTAAGAAAATACGTAAGCATGATAGTTAGCGAGAGAGATACAGAAGAGACAGAATCAGATAAAATATGAGCTCAAGAGACAGACAGACTCACCTAAATGAAGTAACAGATTAAAAAAATGATCACAAAAGAAAGCCACACTTATTTTTTTCCCTCTGGAATGTTCTGTTAAATATTTTGAAAATGTCAAATAACCTGCTGAAGTTTTTGTCTGTGAACACATCCCACATGACCAAATCTTTAGAGGAAAATGCTGTCGTATCTCTCACCCACATTACTGTAATCCGTTAAAGAGAAATGCATTGTTGGCTTGAGAAAAGATCAGGAGGATGAAATAGTCATTTTGTTGTAGTCTAAGCCTTCCTGTTATTTTTCAAAGTCTTGCACTCTTTTTTTTGGCCACGTGAATAATCGCCCCATATTATCTCTGTGAAAAATACAGTTAATTAAAAAAAAAAAACTTCTTACATCTTTGTGCTTCCTGAATTTATTTTAAACATGTTATAATACCTAAAAATAACCATCTTCTTCCTTCAGTAACAACTTTTACAATGAAGAGTTGTGTTGCTACCAGGACCTACTAGCATTTGGGTATGGTATGATCAATAAGCAGGAAAAAGGTAAAATGTTTTTGTTTCTAACACAGAACAAGATCTTTTTTTACTTTTCTTATTTAAACCGTTAAATTCCAGTACATTTCTGCAATGCATTTGTATTGCAGAGCTTTCTAACACTGCCCAAGTTTTTTTTTTTCCTTTTTTTTTTTCCCATCAGTTATTTGCTTTAGTACGTTACACCTTCAAGGTAGTAAGCCTGACAGGCTGAACAGAGTTGTTTGCCAAGTTTTATTTCCATATCTACACAAATGAAGTCACTTTTGACAATACCAGGGACTAAGAGTCTGTTGTATCTTTTTATTGATGTTGAGATTAACAATTTCACAATTTATTTAGAAGGCAATTTAAGGATTTAACAGGCTTCATGTGAATGCATTTCCAGATTTTGTGGGTTTACAACTTCAAAGGAAAACTAAAAAGCTTCAGTAGGTTAAGTTTTAACCCACCCTGTCCTGGATAAGACGATGTTTGAGTCTGCAGGTTCCTTCAAATGAAAAGCTTCCCTTGAATCCAGTCTCACGGATCCCTGGTGTTTTTGCCTGCTATTTGAAACAAACTAATTGTATTATAATTCCTCAGCCAATGACGCAAGCTTTTGATTCACATGCGACCTTGGCCATGAAGTTAGTAGAAGGTTTAGCCCAAATAGTATCTTGTTTAAAGTACACAGTGGGCATTTTGCTGTTTGCATGGCTCCATTTAAAGCCTCGTTTGCACTAAGAGATCTGGCGATTTATTGTCAGAGTTTAAGGTTGATTGTTTCAGGCATGCAAAACTATCAGCGGTTATTATGCTTATATATTGCAGAGAGATGGTGGAAGAAAAGTGTTGACGACAAACATAAAGACGGCACCTTCTTTGGAAAAATAGTTATTCCTTATGGGATTTACTGTAATTTTTCAGAATTCTCACATGCTTTAAAATGCACAAAACAAAAGTCAAAAGAAAAGTAGGGCAGCAGCCCTAAAGCACAAACCTAAATGAGGACGTATTATTCCCTTTAACGCCTGGATGGGGCCTCATGGGTAAATATCTGTGATTAAATGTGGAATTCTGCAACTCCTCTGGTTTCTATAGTATCTATCATGTATGCCTACACAGTGTGCAGTGGTACATTTAGCTCACAAGATTAGGCAGAAGTTGATATTGGGCTCTGAGTGTCACTGTAGCATGTTCTCTCCTTGGTTATTTAATGATGTCATAATCCTACAAGACTTCAAAGCTTTGAATAATTGTTAAAAACAAATAAGTCTGGTATTTTTCTCTTGACTTTGAAATATCTCAAAAGAAGGGTCCTCAAGAGGCAGAACAATATCCGGAATGGGATTTCTTTGTTTTCCATTTCTGGAGTCCTGATATAAACCACAGTTTATATCAAGACTCAAAAATGGAGCTCAAACAATTGGAAAGCTTGGAAAAATGTTTATTTCCCAACTTTATTTTCTAATCCATTGTTTAAGTTTGGTGTCCTTGCTTTCCTGCTGTTTCTTCCTTGTGTCTCCCCCTCCTTTGTTCCCTTTCTTGTCCTTCTTGACTTCTTTTTTGAGGTTTTTTTTTTTTTTTTTTTTTTTTTTTTTTACAACGTGTTGATCATTAATCTGTTCTCACAAGCATTTTTTTTTATGTCTCCAGTATGATCTGGCAAATGAATACAAGACACGATTAGAGTTTGAAACGCTGACTTTAAGATTTTTAACAAAGCCAGAGTTCCTAATTATTCTGGGAAAAAACTCAAAAATCCTGCAATTTGGTAGAAAGTATTTTCTGAGTAAGATGAGTAAAAATAAAAACAAAAAAAAACTTTATTTCCAACTTAATGTTTTTACCAATTAGCACATCCAGCCATCTGTCTCTCTGTTTATGGTCTGTCCATGTCTACAATCTGCCTGTACAAAACAAACTTTAAAACAAATTCATGATGAACTGCAGTTTATATTAGGACTCCAAAATGGAGCACAAACAATTAAAATATTATTCAAACATTTAACTGTGAACATGCTAAAGAGAGGATTAGATGAGAAATATTTTAACGCTGTAGTGCTGAGAGATCTTATACCAAATTAAACCTCTAATATCATGACTGTGTTGTTTTGTTTCTCACAGTCTGAATGTCAAAAATTTATGCTTGAGAAAAACTAGCTCCGGGCCTGATGCCTGTTCTCTGGCCTCAGTTAACCACAAAGCTGACGTCAAATAAAGCTGCACCCACATCCATTATGCGATTGCACTTAGAAACTCCTTGAGCTGCTGTGATATCATTACTGCTATCAGTGATGTAAAGAGGTTACATGTTTAAGTGCCATATGGGGGACTACAGGCTTAGCTGCTGCAGTTGTTGTTCTTGCTGCTCCTCTCAATAGTCCAGATTACATCTAAGCTGCTTTGTTTGAAGGCGGCTGAAGTGCCAGGAGTTATTTGTGTTGTGGGGTTCTGCGTCTGAAATCTACTCTGGATTAATCACAAGAGTGGCCTTTCATGTTCGACTGAAGCCTCATTTGTCACTCTGACGGGTGTAGAATGAGTGGGCTGGTTACCTGGGCTCTGCTTCAACCTCCACCATCCCCGGCTGAATTAAGCTTTCATAGAACTGATATTAAACCAGTTTTAAATTTCACGCTAGATGCGCTTATAAAGTTGCACCAACAGATGCTATGTTGTAACTTTCCAAATGAATAGTGATATCTAAGATTGATTTGCATTTGGACAAAAACAAGAAACCAAATGAGAAGCAAAAATATTTCACCAAGTCAATAAAGAGAACTGATAAAAAAATGTCTTAAAGTAAATAGATTTTTTATTTGAGATCCACAGTGTTGCCCTGAATAATATAGAAAAATCCGGCCTTAACTTGGATATATTTACTCTGTCGGGAGAATAATATTTCATGTTAAAATGTAGTAAAACTATTACAACTGGCATTGTCATTGGTGCCCACATAATTTTGCTAGTAGTAGGCAGGAGTAGAACCCATATTTGTCTTACCACCACACACAGTGAGACGAACAATAAGGGTGCTGGAAAAAAAAGGTCTCAATTTCTCACCGCTGCAAAGAGTGGCTTCTAGAGGTCACCAAGTCTCCATAACAACCATTAGACGCCACATACATGCCAAGAGATTGTTTGGCCGCTATGGGAATAGAAAAAAAATGTCCTTTCTGTCCTATGAACCTAAACATGCAGAGTTAGCTCAACTCTTCAGCTCAAGCAGTGATAATTTGTAAGATGAGAATTTTTTTTTTTTTCTGCAAAATGCACTCTCAATTAAGGAGGAATATGTGTAAGCACCTCTTTTACACAGCTGTTAAGTATGGAAGTGGATTGGTGATGCTGTGGGCCTGTTTCTCTTCCTAAAGCCAGGGAAACTTTTAAGTGCATCATGCAGAATTTATATAGGAAAATGGCGTTCTCTGTCAAAAAGATGAGAAGTAGTTTGTCACTGGATGTTTCAGGATGATAATCATTCAAAACACTTTGCCAGGGTCACACAGAAATGCATTAGCAAGCAGCATCTCAAACATCCTCCCAAGTTTTCAGACCTAAGTACAATAGAAAAATTTTGGAGCAAGCTGTAAAGAAGAGGGTGTAGGAGAAAACCCAGGATTCAGGATGATCTAAAGGAATTGAGCAAAGAGGGAATTGTCAAAGGTCCTGCCTGTATGCTTCATGGAACATGTTGATCTTAACATGTTCCATGTTAACGGAGGAAGTGCTTTTTTTATTGGTGAGTGGAAAAATTGACAGCATAACTGGTTAATTCTTTTTCCACTGAATGAGTGTACAGGCGTGTTAAACGTTACGTGTGGATTAAGGATGCATCTATGCTCCCTTTTTACACGTTCATATTGTGGTTGCCCTTAATTGTGGCATACAGTGTTGCCCGTCTTGCTACCCGTTCACAGAATCCAGGAAGTGAATAAGTTAACCTCCTTTATTTATTTTTTTTCCATGTCGACTCTTCTTCATTAAAAAGCAGAACAATGGTTGTTGTCTGAGGCGCAGAGGGTGAGCGGTGGCTGAAATCCCGTGCGTCAGCTCCACAGAACAGAGGTGCTCTTTATTCCCTGGGGTACCCGAGACGGAGCCTGGCACTGGACCCAGACCCGGCAGCCTATGAAAGACCACCGCTCGCACCCTTGTGTGCATGTGCGTATGTGTGGGTGGATTTCTGCTGTGTTGGACCAGCCGGATGCTCACCCTCCAATTAGCCACAACTGAGCTGAGCATGAAATGCTTGGGGAGCTGTGAGATCGGACTCATGTTCTGAAAGTTGGAGTGGATGTGAGATTCAGCTGCCTTCAGAGACATATTACTGATTTGAAACCCAATTCTTGGAGTCAAATGGTGTGTTCTGATTGGCCTGAGGGTCTGCTTTAATCAGGCACAGCTGAGCTGAAATAAGTCTTATTACTTTCAGTTCACTTTTGACATCTTTCTGGGTTTTATTTTTGTTCTTGCCTGCATGGGTTGGAGACGCTATAGCTTTCAGTTTGGTGATATGTAGTCATGAGTTTATCTAACTTCATTTGGCTGCTGATGAACCAGTTCCCAGAACACTCGTTGGACAACAATAAAGAAACTATGAGCAGAAATGTCCTTGCAAATTTGACATCAGTTCCACTCACACTCATTGTGTTTTGACTTGGCCATTTTTATCTCAGCTTCAGTGTGTGTGTGTGTGTGTGTGTGTGTGTGTGTGTGTGTGTGTGTGTGTGTGTGTGTGTGTGTGTGTGTGTGTGTGTGTTTTTTTTTCTCCCTGCAGGTGTAGTCTTACATGGCCTTGAAAAGACCAGTCTAGTTCTTTTATTCGGTGTCAGTACATTGGCAGCGTTATTCAACTGGACTTGTCCAAGTTGATACAAAAGAGTAACGGAGACCCAACTCAGGGGAGAAGTGCATTATGGTCAGGATTTGTTCAGGGTCCAAAGTGCCTGCTGTTCCATAAAGCCAAGCCATGCAACAGAGCACAGTTTCTATACAGTCTTGAGAAGTATGGAAGTTTGAAATGTGTAGGAATCCTGAGAGAGGTTTTAAAAATGTAATCTAAAGAGGTTCAGCAAGATCTTTAAACGTCCGTGTCACTGTGACAAATAAATAGGTTGTGGCATCAGGCCTGGTGTTGTCTCAGGACCAAGGTTGTTCTCTTGCATGCTTTAAAGACCTTGGCTTCTTTAGTTTGTTTGCAGTTTGATTTTAGTCAGTCAGAGAATCATGAAAATGTTTCAACTTGCTGGTATAGTCATTATTCGTTATAGAAATCTCATTTGAATGTAAAGACTTCAGGAAACTAGTAGAGTTATCATCTACAGTTCAGAATGGGAGGTCCTGCTGCTTTTACATGCTCCTCGATGCAATTGTCTTCTGTTTTGAATAAAGTGCCTCCACTTTTCTCCAAACTGTTGAAGTTTTAAGATGTGATCATTTCAACTGTGGGAGATATAGAGTGGTGAATGATGAACGTTTCCCTTGATCAGCAATGACCACAGAGACCAAATACAAACAAATCAGATTTTTGTTTGCTAAACACTTAAAACCCACTCATTTTCTTTGTTAAACACATTAAGAAACAGCAGGTTTATCAATGCGCTTTGTTTTGGGGTCAGTCAGAATCAGATAAAGGTTAGGGACATGTGCTTTGTTTCGGGAATGGGGATAATCTTGTAATCTCATTATTTCCTGTAGGAATCAAAACTACTCCCTCTACCAGGGAAGCTGCTGCACTTTTTTTTTCTTCTTTTAGTGACACACTGATTAAAGTCGTGGCCGATTTTTTTTATTTTTTTTTATCTCTGGTTTTTGTAGAAATTTGACTGTTTTCAGCCTTCATGCTTTAAGCTGTCATTATTTGTATTGGAAGCAAAGGAGAAAACACGATATGCATGTTTGAGGAGCAGCTGTAAAACAAAGTTTAACATTTTAAGATAAAGACAAAATGATTAGTTTATTTCGTTATTGATTTTATTTTAGCAATTAGCTCAGTTAGAGTGGTTAGTCACTAACTGTAAACAGCAACTTGTGAATATCACTAGAGAAGACTGATTATTTTGAATAAGGTGCCAGATCCACTGGAGACTTTTTTCACTTTTAACAAGGCATGTTCCCCTGTTTTAAGTGGAAACTGTTTAAAAAAAAAAAAAATTAAGGAATTATTGACATAAAAATAGCTAACTTCTCGCTGAAAAGTTACTTGTATGATCCAAAACCTAATCTGAAAATAGTTTTTAAAATAGGTTTTTTTTTGTTGCAGTTTACCTTTTAGGCTAAAATATGTTTTTTTTTTCAATTCATCAAAAAATACTTATTAAATGTCAGTTGTACGTGACATAAGTTTGGAAAATTGCAGAAACTGACAAGGATGTGTTCTGAATAATTCTTTGGCATGATGTATGCTATGTTTTTTTTTTTTTTTTTGAAGATTATGTTCTCACTTAGATAAATTATAGTTTAACCACAGTTATTAATTTACCGTTAAAATATATAAAATTTTTAAATAAATTTTCACTCCTGGATTACACAAATGAGACCTCAGAAGTTATAATCAAAGTTAAACAAAAGGGCAAGTAAAGTGGTTGTGACTCCAAATATTCTGGCAGAAATGTCAGTGAAACACTGTTGGCGTGAGGTTTGTAGGTTTAATAAAACAAAATGGGAACTGAAATGCCAGTTCTGACCAAAGTTAGTGTTGTGTTTCTAAATGTGAAAGGTCATTTAGGTTTGATTTTAAACTTTAAAACCTACTGGTACATAGAGAAACGACACTGACTGGAAGATTTGAAAATGTTTACCACAGTTTAAGCTTGTCAGAAGAACATGATCCTTCTCTAGGAACATGGTCCAAACATACTGTATGTAGGCTGGATTTATGAACAGACTTTTACACTCTTCTTTTTTTTCTTTTTAAAGTCTTGTTTTCGATAAACAGTTTTTCAGATTCATCAGTTGTGGACCTGGAATCCAGCTTGGACTCCACCTCAGTCCAGACTCTTTCGCAACATCACAACATCTGGTCTGCTCCTCTGTGACTCCATGTATCTCTTGTTTTATTTGGACAGCGCCCCGCAGCTCCAAACCATCCCCGTAATGCTCTTCCGGTGTTTGGATGACATGAACCGGTCGTGCTGTTTCATTTGGCCAAAGTTGTTGTTGTCCACAGCATATGCATTTCACCCAACTTATGTGATATTATGTTCATTTAGCCAGCGCATAAATGAATAATGAAGGTTTTATAAATGTAATATCCTAAGGAGCATTGGGGAAAAAGCTGTTGGATCAGTTTGGCTCTGAGTTGAAGCGTACGCAGAGGAAGCAAAAAGTGATTCCACCCATTTGCAGCTGCTTAATTTAAAGTTCCTGTTCCTTCTCTGATATTTTCTTGGATTTCTTGATTTTGTTGACTATAAACATAGCTAAATTTTTTCAGTTTAAAAAGCAAAACTCATAATAAAGTACCATTAAGTACAGTGAGATATATTCCAAGTGATTATTTCTGTTAATTACGGATTACAGCTAATGAAAGACTAACATTCTGTCTTTCAGAAAACTTAATAATTTCACAGTACCACTAAAAATGTTATGGACTACAAATTACAGCCTTGAGAGGATTATAAAATGGTCTACTCAGTGGTGTTATAAGCTGATCACCTCCATGTCATGCTGCATTGATGCAGTAATTCAAGTCAAAGGAGCCCTGACCAAATTTAAAGTCTGTATACTGTATAGTTAATGGACAGATTTCACAGTATGCTGACATAACTCTTTATTTCTTATTAATTTTTTTTTTCTGAGAAGCTATGTTTCTCCAATCTAAAGCTGTCCTTTAGAGTAGTTTCTTGTAAATGGCTGTGACAGACTGAACCTACATGAGATTATAACTCATCACACTGAGCTAAATGGATAGAAGACCGCTAGAATGAGGGGGCAAAACAGGACTAGGTCCATCCGATCTGCCCATTTGCTCTCAAAACATTCCGGTGAGCAGCTTCACGAACAGGAAAGCTGTAGTTGAGTCAACGGGGATCCTGGGGATTACAATGATAATCTAAGTACAGACAGGGGACACCTGTGCCCCCGAAAAAGAGGCGGAGGATTATGGAGCCACACTGTGCTAATAAGCGGTGCCAGCTTCCTTCGGATGGAAAAGAGTTGGAGTAGAGCTCATTTCTCCTTTCAGTTTATGCCTGAGAGCAGTCACTATGACTACGACAGGCCATTACTCATGTGTTTCGTATGGCGCGTACTTTTCTTATGTATGTGAGCTCCATGGATATATAAGAACAGCTATGCTGTCTTGGAGGCTTTTTTGTTATACCATGCAGCACAAACTTTATCTGTTGCACAATTGAAAGAGTTGTCAATGAAGCAAGCAATTTGAAAGAACAGTATGGTAATCACTCATTTCCGGAGTATTGAGTAACTTGTGAATATTTGCCATGACAAATTATTATACTGATGTAATCTGAGGTTTTGTTGTGGTGCCACGCATTCATTTGAGATGATTAGGCTCAAAGGAAATGAAGAGGTGATAAAACCAGAATCAAACCAGATTGGGATGCTGCTTTGGAACTGAAAAGCATGTTTGTTAAGCTAGCTTAAAAAACAAAACAAAACAACTTTTGGCTCATTTCTTGTTTGCTGTCAGGGCTGAGAAATCAGTTTTGATGGCTTGGATCACAAAATTCTGCATGTTTAATGGGAATAGTTTTGGTTGTGTTCCCTAAGTGGGAACAGTAGAAGGAGCAGGACATGAGTATTTATCTAACTCAACAGCTCATCTCCCATAAGGCCATTATGATGGATAACAGAGTGGGTGGGGGCTTTGAGATGTTGCACTGCACACTCGAACCAGACTGTTGTTGTTTTTTACCTAACAAAACCATGAAATAAGTTGGAACTCTGGACCTTGGGACATAGCAGAATAATGTTGTCTTTATAATTCTTTCTACCAATCAAGTAATTATCTTATTTAGTTGCATTGTTTTATTGGGGATTGGTTTGCATATACATCTCACTCTTTTGTCTTTTAGTACTTCTGTCTCATGCCCCCAAATGCACAATTTTACACTTAAATAATTGCGTATCAGTTTAATTCTCTTGGTAGTTTGTGATTTAGTGACTTACTGATTTACATAAATTATGGAGATAAATATTCATTAAAATGTATTGATTTTACAAATTTAATTGTATGTTTTCTTTAACTATAATAACTCACTTCACTAGTGCCTGGTTCACATGGCAGGATAATTGACAATTTTTGAATAATACTCCTACAAACAATATGTCACATAACTTTAAAGACTTCTGACTCTACCCACACTAAATAGTTTTCTTCTACACGACTTGAAAACATGCAAGTCATTTGCTTTTGGAAGTCCTTGGTGACATGTTTAAAGGCCTCTTCTGAGCTGCAGCTGGGGCCACATTGCTTTTTCAATATTTGGTCTAGAGTTATTTTTTGATCTAACAAGCTCTTCCATCAGTTCTGGCACAAAGGGGTCTGTTTGAACATCTTGCCATGTAAAACACTTTATTGATGGGTCCACCACCATCAAAGAGGATTTCTTCTTGCTTTGTCTACATAGCTTGTATCTTTTCACGCTGTTGCTAGCTGAATTTGGCCCTTCATGTGGGCTATGTGTTTGCTTTTCTAGCCAGCTGTACGCATCAACATGCGTAGACCTCATGGAAAGTAATGCTTTCTGAACCGTCTATTTTTGCTACTTTTATGACAACAGCTGGCTAATGAGAGGATTAGTAAACATTATTTTCTACTTAGTTTTGAAATTAAGACTTTATGGGTTAAAATCAAGATGAGTCATAGGCATAGCTGAAAAATACCCTTCAGGCTATATACAGGTCTATTTTTGTCATAACTTGTGTACCAATTGCTCACCTTTTAAACTAATTGACCCATTTTGTAAAAACAAGCCCATCTGTTAGTGGGACAAAACATGTAGGAATACAAGTGCTATAGTTGCAGTGCTATACGTTGCTTCTCTCTCAAGCTTGCTGGACAATTATGTCTTACCGGTTTTTAACATGACACCATGTTGCAGACCTATTTCCAGCAGTCTGCAGTTCATATTCAGGTTCATATTCAAAAGAAGTGTCGAGACTTGTTACTGGAAACTGTTACAGCGTATTCCACATTTATTGGTACCAGTTTTTCATTGACTTTTAACGTTCTCCTTGTTTCCTTCTTACCCCACGTACTATTGCCTTCTCTGTGTGTTAATGTGATAAACTTGGGGCCCAGCCTTGTTTTCCTTAATTTGGAAACTGGGTAAATTTAAGCATGCATCTGTTTTCTTGAAACCACTTTGTGTCTTATAAATATCAACATACATGCCTTCCATGAATAGCAGGGGTTTGCATTCACTAACTGCACACCTTCCAGGATACAAATTTTTTTTTGCAGGTCTAGACAATTTCAAAGTTTTTCAGTTAGATTAAATTAGTGCAATAAAATAATTTCTATTTATTGTAAATCACACTTTGTGAATATCTATCAACATTTTTTATGTAGTACTACCAAAGTTTTAAATTGCAGTTGGGAAATATGTATATGTTAGAATTAACTCATTGAACAGTCATGCTTTAATTAGTGTACTTAAAGTGTGATTAACAGTAATTTAACGGTAAATTTGATCAATGTGCTAATCGGTCAAATTTAGATGATGCCACCTGTATTTTTCTGGGTGGTCTGTGTTCATAAAAAGCTATTCCTTAAGAGCCCTCCGCCGCTCTACTCCCTCCCCTTATTAATAACAGAGACATGGGTGGTGTGGTTGTAGACATGGGGGTAACCCAACCTGAGTAAGCTGAGTGGCTGTCACTGCTCGTTAGCACTGAGGTGAAATGAAAGCTGGTACAAATGGTTCTTTGCTTTAGTTGGAGTCTCACCAAGCACGAAGCCCACAGCTCAACTCACTCAAAGTGTATTGACAAATCACCCAGAAGCCATGGCCAACACTTCACGTGGAGGGCACCCAAATAAAAAGATAGGGAAAACAATGAAGGAAACTGCAAATTAAAGTGATCCAAATAACAGAAAGTGATATATTTACTAATAAATTAGCAATATAAACAAAATGTAATGGAGGCAAACTTTAGCTATTGATGTAACTGAATGCTTAGCTGTATAAAACTGTCATCATCTGCATTTTTAAGAGTCAGTAATGTTTATTTAACACAAACATTGAAATGTGTGCACCGCAAACTCTCAATGCTGACTTGAAAGGTCAATCCCCAGGGGCCATCAGCAAACTTTGCCCTAATGGCCTAAAAACCATAGAAGAAGAAAAGGTTATTGTGGGACTTGTCCATTTAAGGCCCTTAATTTTGCTCCTACAATTAATGGAGAACCAGTGCAAGGATGCCAAAACTGTAGTGATGTTGACCTGTTTATTTACAAGTTGTAATTCTGGCAGCTGCACTTTGAACCTTCAGAAATAGTTCTAAAATGGTACAGTGGTACAGCCGGGTTGAAGCAAAAACATGATTTATTATACTGAGTGAAGCCTTGGGCACCTGCACTCTGAGTTTAGAAAGATTTCTTTAACAATGTTTCAATTTCTAATTGACTCAAGTTATATCAATTCATCAAAAACTTGTTTTCTGAGGATCAAGGAGTTTTGATCATCAGAAATCTTGTTATATTGTAATATTGAGCTGCTGAATAATCACATCAATCACATTGGCAAGGGCGTTGATCAAAGTCCCTGTTTGTTTTTTAGCTAAAGAAAATGATCATTTAAACCACTTATAGATTTCTACCTGGTAGTTTATGAAGTAAAGTGGAAGTGGATGTCATCAGCATAGAGATGATGGAATAACAGACAACATTAGAGCTTTCGATAATTTGTTCCAGTGGAACAAGACAAAGTAGGAAGGAAAAGGCCCCAGGCCATAGCCCTGAGGAATACCACAAGTCATTGCTGTTTTTTCTGATGTGACTTGATTTTAAAGAGACTAAAAGATCTGGTAGTTAGATCTAGTTATGAAAACACTACCAGACAAAATATAGACCTATATGCCATTTCTGTGTGTATCATTAATTATTTATTGCATGTTACTTTCTGCCATGGTTTCAAGATGCAAGAACTCGTACAACTCCATCCAGTTGTACGAGTTCATTTTATGGGTGTAGAGTTGTTCATGTTAAAGCAAGGGATTTGAATCTATTAGCATACAACCAAAAAGATAGTGGAAAGCATAATGGACCTAATGGAATAATTGATTACCTCATAACTCTCCAAAGCACTTCATTTTTATGTCATGAACATAATGTGGAATACTGTTTAGTCTTTTTTATTTTCCCCTCAGCTGTTGCTAAGATGCAACAACAGACTAATCCTTATTCCTCCTTAGTAGCTCTATGCATTTGATTTCCTTTTCAAATGCACCTTTTCAAAAAGAAAATGGCTGGTAAAGATCAATTACACTGCCACTTCATAAATACAAGGCAGAGAAATAAAACATTACAGCTTCACAAATCTGTAAAGCAAATTGGGGCTCAGACTTTTCCTTTAGGGTCCAACTTCATCTTTGTGTTCCCTCTGTTAAACGGGTCTGATCTGAGGGTATTCCTAATCCGTTTTCTCTGTAAAATGATCCAGAACAAGAAATAAACTAAGCAGGATTTATTCGCTTTTTCTCTTAGCGATGGAAAAGTTTCTTAAAAATACAGTTTGTGCTGGAGGCGGTTCAAGCAGGAGTTAAATTTCTTTAAGCTTTTCTGATCCACATGAGGGTTGTGTTTGAGGAAGCATGAGTCTGTGAAGCTGCAGAGGTGTTCTTGCTGGAAGCAGATCTTAATAACGTTAAGACGTTACGCAACAGTTATTTTTAGTAGCTGTTCAGCAAGTACTTGTTGCATTGGATTTGTTTTAAAAAAAGTTCTCTTTAGTAACACTGACAACATAACTTCTGTATGAAATGCATTCAAAGATTAAGACTTAGTGTTCATAATCATCATAGTGATTAGTGTAAAATACGATGCTCTTTCTCTCAGGTAATAGGCAGAATGCTAAGGGGAGATCTACCCCTCCCTTTTGCATCACTATTACATTCATCTCATTAGCAAGAGATGTCCTTTTCTTTTGCTTGACATTTTTCTCTTTGGTCTTTAGCTCAAGTCATATCTTTAAAGGACAGGAAAATATATTTTTTAAACACTACCATTTTAAGAAGAGGAAGGTCTAATGTTTCAGTTCAGTATAGAAAGGGGAACAGTTTTTATTTAGAAGTGTGTGGCAAAGTGTTGCTAACTACAAAAAATATTTAAGAATAGATTAATATTTGAACTGCTTCTATATCAGAACATACTACATTGCATTTACTGCATTTACCCGCCTAAGGAACTGGTCTAGAATTTGAGGAGCAAAACATTATCTCACTCTGCTCGGCACAGCAGTTCTTCCATGGACAGCTCAGTACCATGACCCGAGTAGCCTGCCAGGTGTTTTAATAAAAGTTGAGGTGTACATCATTTTGGTTCCATCAGTTCAGGCAGTACATGTGCAGCTTTGCTCCATTTGACTGTTTTAGGAAAAACAATCTGTCATTGTTTGGGTTGGACTAATTCTCATATATACCAACTTTGAGACCAATAAACTATCCTTAAATTGTAGCAATCACAGATGTGATGTCCCGTAAACAGCAGAAAATTAAACTTTGTGCTGCAGTCTAATTCTACTCAAAACAAGCCAAATAGGCAGAGGACCGAGGGCTTCAGAACAATCAACAAAGTAACATGACAACAAACGTATTCCAAAATAGAAATTAAAAAGGCTTTTTTTCCCAATTTAACTGTTGATTTGAGCTGATTTTGGTGTTATTCTCAAACATAGCATCTGGTCATTGCAGTTTGTAGATGGTGCTTGATTCCTGGTTTCATATCCGGTGTTTTTACTTGTGTTTATCTGTTTTAGTTGTACTTTTCTAAACTCCACTATCACAATTCAACACAGTTCCTTTTGCGAGTTAGTTTTGCAATTTTTTGTTTTTTAATGCAAATGTTTTTTTTTGTTTTTTTTAATGTTTTTCTGTAAAACCCACATTGCATTCTTGAGTTGCAGCTTGTGGATGCTGGAAATGCATTTGATATAAACATGTTAAAACACGAGTCTGTCTTTGAGCTAGGGTAGCACGCTTTTCATTCAGCCTCTATAATTAATAATAGATTGAGGTAATTAACTGTGATCTTTTTCTCCCTTCCAGAACTCAATGAATCTTCCTCCAGACAAGGCTCGACTGCTGCGACAATACGATAATGAGAAGAAATGGGAACTAATCTGCGATCAGGTGAATGTCTCTTCTCAGTGTGATACAATGCGGCTTCTGTATTCAAACCAAGTGACACATTCGTAACAAGGCATATTGACAGCTTGAACATTCTGTTTCAAATCTAATGATGCATACACTACCTTGCATTGCTCATGCCTCTCGGAAGTTATGAAAAGATTGAATATTGTCCTGATGTGTGTCAGGATGATGGTTCCATGCTCTGCTGTCCTGCCTTCACCCTACAAGCCCCTCCTAATGTGCACAGATTGCCTTAACTTTCTTGGTCAAGTGGGTTAAGTGGCCCGGCAGGGTGCAGAGCTCAGTTAGCCAGTTAAAAACTCCCAGCCTGTTATTGGAGTCAGTGCTGCATGTAGAAAATAACAGAGTGCACATGTTGAGCAGTGAGCTGCGGTCTGACGGCAGCCACTGCGCCAGGTTTTTTCTGCCTCCTCGAGCAGCCAAGAAAGGGATAGACTAGATCACAACCATGTCGAGAGCTGGTGACCCTGAAGAGAATCGGGCCGCTGACCAGCAAAGATTCCCCCAGCATGGGTGGCAAACTTTTCAGAAACCTTTCAAGCTGAAAGTGAAGCTGGTTATGGGCCTTTTCAGATTGCCAGCGAAGGAGTTTCTAAATAATTACCTCGCAAGGATGGATAATGGCTTGTTGAAATTTATCCTTTTAAGTTAGAAGGCCGTCGCTTGTTGCTAAGCTGATTTTTGTAGGTCGGCTACTTGATGTTTTGTCCCCCTCGCTTTCACTACCAACCTATATCTGTAACAGCTTACACAGCTCTGGGAGCAAGATGTATTCTGTGTCCATAGTTACAGTGAATCCTTTAGAGTAACCATGCAACCGTGACAAAAGGTAGACCCTTTCTGTCCACCAATCTCCCTTTAGGCTGAAGTTTTAAGCCGTTGTTGCAAGTATGAGGAGTTTTTTTTCTTAATAAAAACGGTTTGAAAAAAAGTCACAGAGCAGACAACAGCCAGATCCTGTTACTGTGACCTTTTTCCTGCTAACAAGGCATTTTCCAGACAGTTTCATCCGTCTGCAGTCACACCATGTTCTTGAAAACATCCAAAGGTTTTAACTACAATGTGTAAACAACTGCTTCACTTCTTTTACTTGAGCAGACTCTACAGATTCTTTGAAAAAAATCAAAAAACGCTGTTTTTATTTTCAACCTGTTGCCCAGACAACCTTACTCATATAGGCTTCTAGGAACCATGTGGGTTGAAGGCTGGTTTGCGTTACTCACATTTTATTTTACATTTGGACTGTAATCCACTTTGTATTTTCACAGAGTTGCTGGGTACCAGACTCGTCTGTCTGTTGCTGTCCTCTGAGAGAGACGCTCTTTCCTGTCTTTGCTCTCATCTTGTATTTCCTGTTTTTCTGGCTCTAATAAATGTAGTGATGCTGATCTCATCTTACTATCTGTGTACAGCAGGTAGTCATGGGAGATGTTCTATTACAAACTCTGTCATGTTTGCATGTAAACCTGTGTAGTCGCTTTTTTTTTTTTTTTTTTTTTTTTGGACATCCGTGAGTCAAATCAAGGATACAAGATTTTCTAAATGGGTGGTACGTTTTGAGTACACTCTGAGTAAATACTTGGAGTTGGACTTTTTCAGTTGGTTGTTATTTTCCTTAAATAACTGAAATACTTTTCTTATAGATCTGTGCTGTTTGGTGCAGTTAAAATTTGCATTCAGGTATTTTCCCAAATTTCAAAGCTTTTAAGTTGAAAGGGAAAAAAAATATGGGGGTTCTTCTTTTAGCCAGTTGCCCATGCAAGTCCTAGTAACAGGAGGAGGGAGACATTGCTGTATTACTCATTGCTCCATACAACCAGGAAAAACTGACTTTCTCTGGTTACTCATTAAAATACTTTATACCGCAGGACCAGAATGAATGTTGTGGTTTTGAATCTGTACCCGTCTTAAAACCTTGGTGTGCCTCGACAATGGTGAATGGCTCATGTGTGGAGAGTTGCCTGTGTTTCTACATTGGATTGGCAAATGTTTTGGCCACACTGTTTTTCTATTTAGGGTATTAGGCACAACTTTTTAGAAATAATTTACGACGTTTTAATTGCTAAAAGATTCACCACAAAACCAGTAAAAACAAACAAACAAAACAAAAAAAAAACAAATGGTGGAAACATTAACATTTGAGTATAATTTGACATCACCACCACAATGTCAAATTATTTCCTCCAAATGTGATGTATTTGCTCACCCAACCAACCATTGCTTTGGGTTGGTGAGTGTGTGGACTGGACGCGCAGCCATCCTTGAGCTTATTAGCACATGTGTGATTTCCTAACGTACTTAGTTTCTTAAAGGGCACATGCAGTCAAAACACTCTTTGGCATCTTCATCTGAGATGTACTTAAAAGTATAAAAGAAGAAATAAAATGACTAACTCTGGATTTTTCTCCAACATGAGGGCAAAAAAAATAAAATAGAAACATATAGAATATTGCAGACACAATCCATCTTATTCCCTCTTCATTTATCACCGTCTGTTTGTACATCTGTGTCTCATAACGTAACAAGCTCAGAACAATATGTAATCAGGATTTAATTGTCTTTGTTTTGGAATAAGCCGCAGTCTGTCTCTGTGACTGCGCTGCTGCCTCGCTGTTCTCTGGCTTGTACAGCTCAAGCAGAGGGGCCAAAATTGTGTTTGCAAACACTAACCAGAACTAATTGCTCAGTCTGCCTCGAGGAATACGTCTTTCTTCTTCTTCTTCTTCTTTTTTATTTTATTTTATTAATTTTTAAAAACAATTTAGCCATACTTATTGAAGTTTCACCACTGATAAACTGCTGTGGTGCTGTCCTCAGTCTGACACAAATACAATTTCCCGCTCAACACACTGATCCAAATCCTAGACTAATCTCCTGTTTTTATATTTAGAGCACAATGGTGCGGGCTTAAAACCTGGTGGTTGGTTCAACTTGGGTTATTGTACATCTACAGTGAAATAGTTTTTCACAGCAAAGCCTCGTGATCTCCTGGGATTTGTTTTTGTAATTGTTTTTGTTGAACCCATGAGGTATTAAAAAACCTCCTCCCCTTAAAGGGATAGTTAAGTATTTTTGAGGTTAAGTTAATAGGTTAAAGGGATGTAACACATTACCTGTTATAAATAACTCTTTTTGGTGTCATTAGTAGAAATCCACATTAGTTGTGTACATCTCTGTGTTCCTTTATATTGTGATTTCCCCACTGAGAAACAAATAAAAGTTGATTCTAATCATGTTTCCTAAACCATTCATTTACCAAAAAAAATGTAAAGAAGTGTTAAAACTGGGTAAAAACCTTGACAGAAAACGGCATCTTTCTGTGACGGATTTTATTCTATGTAATATGAAACGAGTCATATGAGGGTTTGTCATGTCTGCAGCCGCTTATGAATGGAGGAACTGTTTTATTTTCCTTCTTGAAGTGGAAGATAATCTAAAGTTCCCATCTGTGCATGGCTGCTCACTGCGAGTTAAAGTTTCCTTTGTGCTGAGAATAAATAAGGATGTGCGTGTATTTTTGTTTACATTGTGATTTAGATGTGTGTGACCATCTAAATAATTGACCTCACAAAAAAATCTAGATGTGTGTTTCTGGAGTCTTTTTTTCATTATTTTTGCCTCATCTTTTTCCCTTCATTCTCTCTAATCTCATGTTCTTTTCTCCCTTTGACAGGAGCGATTCCAAGTGAAGAACCCGCCGCACACTTATCTCCAGAAGCTAAGGAGCTATCTAGACCCTGCAGTGACACGAAAGGTGAGTGTTCAGTCTAACATGCTTTCCTGTTCTGGTGGCCTGGCAGCTTTCAGCCCCCTCCCAGCCCCAAGTCTCCTGACCTTCTTACTTTTGTTCAGGATATCCCCACAGCTGAGGAAAGATTGCACTGAAGAGTTCCCTGGGAGACAGCTCGGGAACTCAAGTTGCAAAACACTGCAGATTAGTGAGAAAGCAGACAGTTGTTTATCGGGAACGCCCTGGTTTGAGAAACCTCTGGCCAGTGTTTAATAGTGCTGCTCTGTGGTAAGGAATGAGCAGGGGAAAGGCAGACATATTCCTGCATTGACAATTCCTTGCAGCTTTGCAGGCTCCTGAAAGAAATAATCAGGAGTTTCTTATCTATATGATAAAAATGCCTTTATGTCGCCTTAGCAGCCGCGTTTGGATGTGTTGCTTGGCTGCATGAGAGGGAGAAAGTTGGAGGCTAGGGAGGAGCTTCATGTGGACAAGTATCAGCCAAACTTCTCTTGTTTGCCAAAATGAAGTCTTTTTGTCTTTGGATGTGCAAGCTGTAGCGAGAAACGCCAGGAGACCTGCCTCTGTGATAATCAAATTAAGCAACAAACTCTGCCAAAACAAGAACAAATCACTGAATAATTCAGTCTGAAGCTGCTGTGGCTAAAAGTTTTAACCACAATGACAGGACTAGGGTGGCATGACCAAACTAAGGCAAGCTAAAACTGTGATTATGGTTGTAAAAACAGAGAAACGGCTGAGTTTTTATGAGGCTGTTTTGAAAGCTTCTCTGACGTGGGAAATTTTGGAGTCTTCACAAAAAATTACAAACAGGAAGAAAACATTACGACAACAAATAATTGATAACATATGAGCAAGAAAATGTAAGTTTCCTTTTCAGTAAGCATGTTAATCTAAGCTAGCCTTGAAATTTTTTTTAAATGCAGATGAGTTCAGGCCTACAGTGCTGCGGTTGGCAAATCGACTGCCTGAGGAGTCATGTATTTAGAGAATCTGATAAAGAAAAGAAGTGACAGCAGAGAGTTTCAGGCATAATAGACCTATCAATGTCTAGGTTAAATCATCGTATCGTCTGCAACAACAGGTTTAGTGTGAGAATATTTAGACTGAAGATGCACTGAACGGAGTGTGGGGCAAATTTCCGAGCCCCTATTTTGTGAATTGTTGGCGTGTCAAAACCAATTTTAATTTAATTTGATTTCTTGAAAGGAAAGCAAACAGCACCAGTGAATTTAATGTTAAACAATGTCGAAACAATGTTTACTGTAATTTTAGAACAGAGATTGAAGGATTACATAGTGTTGATGTGTTAAATTGCCTTTGGCATCAAATGGTAATACGTTTGGTTAGCATTACAAAAACAACAGTAAGTCATAAGAGTTTCAAATCACTATATTTCTGAATCCAGCCTGTTTTTTGTCCGACAGAAGTTGAAAGCTTAAAAGAATGAAATGGAGGGACTTTGCCCTACCCCATTCCGTCTCCCTGATATCTATATTGTTTCTTTTTTTAGTGTTTTTGGGCTTAGGAAATTGCTCAGTATACCCGGCCCACTCTTTAGATGATCAGTCTTCTTATCAGAAGTAATTTTTGAATCTGTTTGGAAATCAAGGTCCTAAAATCTGACAAAAGACAGGCAAGCTGAAGGTCACTATTAAGTCAGCCTGGGCTTCCTCAAAGCCTCCTCCATAACATGATGCACTGATCCAGTAATTTATGCAAAAGGAGCCCCAAAAATGTTTTGAGTGCAGATACAGTACGGTAAATGGTCATACTGTACTTTTCAGTAGAACATTTCTATTCTTATTCCAGTACATGTTTTGAGTAGGTTTAACTGTAAACTGAGCAAGAGTTGGAATAGGTACATAATCCGTTTATCCTTCAAGTATTTTTCCAGCATGTCAAATGTTTCCTTGTCAGAGGAAGTGACCATGTTGAAACCTTTCTAAGTGTAAATATTCGGCATTGCCATTGAAGATCAATCATATGAGCTGATCTACTGTCCCCCATGTCTCTCCCCCCCCCATTTAGAGTTAATCAGCTTTAATAAAAGATTTCCCAAGAAGATGTCACTTCAGTTCTCTTCCGCCTTGTTTTTAACTCCGGTGGCCTCACGTTTGTCGTGTAAAATTAGCCTGACATGAGACTGGCGCCTTTTCTTTGCCTCGATTGAAAGCTTGAAGTGGACAGACACACAGCAACAAGATGAAAGACTGAAGCGAGGGCAGCAACGGGGAAGGAGGGAAGGAGAGGTGCTGAATTAAAGAGTGCTTATTGAGGGAAGGGGCAAAGAGATGGACGGACGACAGCAGAGACAAAAAACTAAGCACAAGAGGGCACGGAGGAAGAGAGAGTTATGGGCTTCTTTCTACATTCCTGCTCCATCCCCCTTTTCTTCCAACTCAAACAATTGCCACTTTGTGCCACTGTGAGAGAGCTGGAGGTCATTGCCTCTGCTTTCCATAGGCAGGCTCTCGTGCATTCCTCCAAGCAGCTCCCAGCCAATCGGCAGCCAAAGAGGAAGAGCCTCAGTCTAGCTAGTCCCCGAGAATGGATCAGTCGTTGATTTGCTTCCAGAACAACCCCTCCTGTGCTAACACCTCCCCAAACCTCAGTTTTTCACTTTTCCCTCCTTTACATTCTCCCTGCTGTCTCCTCTTCATCTCTTCCCCCTCCTTTCCTCTCAGCCTCTCTCTCCCACTGTCTCTTCCTGCTCTCTCTGTGATGCAGCTGGTAGCACTTAAAGTTGTGGGGGTTTGGTGGGGAGCTGAGAGAGCCTGCGCAGTACCCCGAAATATGTCCTCTGCTTTCCATATCCTATTTTTTTTTTAAGTACTCCTCCCCAATAATAAAAAAAAAAGATTCTCTGTTTCTCATCTCCTCAAACGTACACCGCCCTGGACCAGAGACGTCCACTGGAGAGAATCAGCTGTGGGAACAGCTCTCTTCTCTGTGGATGTTAATAATAGGCTGACACAAGCCTGAGCTCTGCTTCCTCCCAGATATAAACGCTTCATGGAAAGAGACTGGGAGGGTTTGTCTCGTCTCTTCTTTTCTGTCCACACTTTTATAGCACCGCTTCAACCTTCTCCATGTTTTACAGAGTGTTTTACAATGTGTTGATCACACAAGTGTTCTTTTCTTATCCAAGTCTCCGGTCTAATCTGAAATTTATTCAAGGCAGGAGTGGAGGATTGGACCACTGATGATTTTAAGACAGCTGTTACCCAGGGCTCCTGTTTATTCTGGAAAAATCAAGGAAATTTTGGAATTTGGTAGGAGTATTTTCTAGTTCAAAGCAAGAGGAGAATAAATTCATCCATCAACTGATGGATTCATTACTCCTCAGTTGATCCAAATCACCTCTTGTCTATTTTTTGTAGTGCAAATATTTTAGTACACTTGAAATAAGACAAAAGTAACTTAAAAGTAACTTTTCAGCAACATGTGGGAGCTTGTTTTAATTTAAAAAAATCCTTTATATTGTTGAAAAAGTACTTGTTCCACTGGAATATTATTTCACTTATAATAAGACACTTTTCCCATGCTATAAATGAAATAATCTGCCATTTTTCAACAACTTTAAGGAATTTTTGACTTAAACCAAGCTCCCGTATCTTGCTGAAAAGTTATTTGTAAGTTAGTTTTGTCTTCAAGTGTACAAAGATATTTGTACAGGAAACTAGATTAAAAAATACCTAAGATTTTGTGCTTTTACAGCTCATTTTACCCTATCCTGAACTAAATGTATAACTGTAATCCATAGTATTTTACAGTTTTCCTGTTCCTCTTGTCAGAACATCTAAAATGCAAGTGATAAACTTATAAAAACATGGCTACCTGTAAAAATAACAGCTCACGATGTTTTTGTTGATCAAAGTTCATTTAGCTTTTCTTCTGTATTACGAAGAGGTTTCACTCTGTCTCATGTGGGGATTTTCCCCTCCTCATGACGTTACAGCCCATTTGATCGCCACGGGTCATTCGCTCAGCTTGTTTTGTTCTTGTGGTTGTGTAACAGACTAAACGGCCTCTTGTCTACAGTTTTGCAGATAACTATTGAGCCAGAATTGGGGAGAAAAAGGACATAGTAATCCTCCGCTCATATTCACTTTTGTTTTTGTCTCGATCAGGAGCTGAGTCTCACCTTTGCGTGGTCTTCAGGTTTTTATAGCAGCTGCAGCCTGAGTAACAAACACGAGAATCTCTGTTTGTTTACGTAGCTGCTGGGTGTTGAAGCTATTTAAAGACAGAATCTACTGCCCTTAAATTACAAGATTGGGCTTATTGTAGTTGAACTAGCACTATTTAATAGACTTACAGGAGCAAGGTGCGTTTTGACACTTGATTATTACGAAAGAAATGACCACAGTGAAACATGGTGATGGCAGCATCGTGCTTTGGGATCAATTTTATTTGATCCCAAAGCACGATTTTTCTTGGAAATATTTTCTCCACTGTTTGTCCCATGAGAGCATCAATACATATCAATAAATTTGAAAATCTGATTGAAACTGAATGTAAAGGTGCTTTGACAAATTTAGTATTTTAAATTGTACACGATATACGTCACGTTAGAAGTGTTTATCATGGTGTCAGAAAAGCTTTTTTTTTTTTTTTTTTTTTACAGGGTTGACTTTAGTTGAGAGTTTGACTGTATGAGCTATACTATTGAGGTAAAAAGAAGGAAAACAAGGGAACTGTAGCTTTTTTCCAGTGAGTCAGCTCTTCATCTTTAATAGCCTAGTTAATAGCTACTTTTCTGTTGAGGAACGACTCGGCCCCTATTTTTTATCCTCGGATTTTATAATCAGTACGTGCTGAACTCCCTCCTCACTCTCACTTCAGAATATCTGAATTTGTGTTTGTCTGACCTTTCTTTTTAGAAAAAAATGCTCCCCTCAGCCAAAAAATGTCCCTGATCTATGTTCCTACCACATGTTGATTTATTAGGGTATGATGAAATCTAACCTCCCCCCCAATTTTATTTTCCTTCCCCAGAAATTCAGACGGAGGGTACAAGAGTCCACCCAAGTCCTGAGAGAACTGGAAATTTCGTTGCGGACCAATCATATAGGGTGAGTCACAGACTGCTGAAGCTTGTGTAGTATAAACGCGTCTTGTGTCTGATTATGTTCGATTTAAGGGGGAAAAGTCTGGCATTCCAGACACCAGGAGACGCAGACGTCGATGCTAAACCCAGCCTCCCCCTCCCTTGTATCATTCCTATCTGTGCTGTGACCTAATATTACACCGAAATCCATGTGGCGGCGAAGAAAAGATGAATCGGAGGATTGTTTCGGAGCAGCTGACACATGAGCAGCCTCTGGAAGGAAAACACATTTTTTCTTCGCTGGAGTTTGGCCGCGCCACTGTAGCATTTCAGTCCATGATTCCGATGATGAGATATTAATGTGGATATTGCTACACAGACGATGATGATTTCACAATAGATGAAACACTGGTGCATTCATGTGCTATGTTAGGTATTCTGAGATAACAAGTCTAAACCTGTGCAGATTTAGAGCTGTACAGTCAGCCTGGAGCACAGATCAATATCTCACAGAGAGTCTCAGTGTTTTTTCATGCTTTAGATCACACATCTGCGTCTCCATGGGCTGTGATGGGTGCGTTACTAATGAGGCCTAATGCATGCTGGGATATGTTAGATCCAAATTCCAATTATAGTTGTAAAGAAATGCTGCTTTACAGACACGAGGGATGTCTACGTCTGTGTTTTTTAATAGTGTTTGGCCTAAACAAAAGCGTCTGGAACTTGATGCAAAGTTTTTCCAGGTATAGATGAGTATGAAAAAAGAAAACATGAATGTTGAAAAATATGTACATATGTACATTTCAGATTTTTTTCCTTGCTTGTATCCTTTGTTTCCTCTTTTTTTTCCTTTCATTTGTTTTATCTCTTTTTCAGGCCTCATTTTATACTTTGAAATGGACCATTGACTCTGAAAAGTTCAGCTTGAAAAAGTCTGAATTTTTTTTTTACATTAAAAATTGCAGGAATCCTGTAACCTGTGTGAAAACAGGGAATGCATGTCCGTAGCAACCACAGCTATGAGCATTACCAAGACAAACACTACCAGAACAGAAAGTAAACCTTTAAATGCAGCTTATAACAAAGGTGTTAAATCTTATCTCGGATTAAAAAAAAAAAAAATTCTCACTACAATCATATCTTTCACAATGTGTTAGTCATTTTTTCCGGAAGTAACATGATTGACTCTGAAGATTACATTTCTAGAAAAAAGAGATGACACACTCTTCTAATTTTAAGATTTTACACATAAGAGGCACTTCTAAGTTTTAAATCTAAACTGAATCATAAAAACTCACACAGATGCTATGCTGTCAGTACTCATTAAGTAAAAATTAATTCAAAAATTATAAAAATCTCAGTGTGGAAAACCAAAATAAACCCTTGCTGCTTTCATTGGATCAAAAAGCCTATGATTAACTGATTATCAGGATTATAAGTGTGACCACTTCTATGAAAGCTGGATTTTTTTTTTGCAGCTTCTTGTTCTGGAGTGTGCTGGTCAACACAATGTCAGGGCAGAAAGACATCAGCAATTACGTCGAACAAGCCAATGTTTCTTCTCGTTGATCAGTGAAAGGCTACAAATCCGCTTCCAAATTCTTCAAACTTCATCATGAGTAAATGAAAAATAATTTTCACAAGTGGGAAACATTGAGACTGTTGGTGAAAGCAAGGTTAGACTGTGTAGTTCTTGGATATTACAAAAACCCCAAGAGTTGCGTTTTACACAATGTATGCTTCGGTTTGGTCGTCAGCTTTTAAGTTCTTGACAGTAAAATTGGAAAAAAGATCTTATAAGTTTGGTTTCTTTGAATGAGACAGGAGAAGTAAGTATCTAGAAGGTTTGCACAGTTATCTCTGAATAAACCACAAGACAGGGACTGAGATATGCTTTGGGCAGATGAGACCAAAGAAGAGATGTTTGGTCATAATGCACAGCACCATGTGTTTGGCAGTGACCAAAAACGTACTGAGCTCAGTGGTGGAGGATTCATAATTTACATTCTCTTCACAGCCACGTGAGCTGTGCAACTCGTACTCACAGAGTCGACCTTGATCTTTTCTGGATTCCAGAGTGCTTAAGTATCAAATTAGAGACTATTTGTTGATCTCAAACACAGCAGCAAATCTTCAACAAAATGTCCTGGGAAACATGTTACAATGGCTCTTTAATCAGTCAACCTGATTGAAATGCTGAGAAAGTGCCTTTAGAAAGCATTGGAGAAACTATAATGTGAGCAGATATCCTTCTTTTGTGTTGATGTTGGAACTAGGCAGGTTTGTTGGATTTTAGTTACTCTGTCATTGAATCCTGCTGCTGGTGAATCACTGGGTTTACTGATGACTTTTCCATTTTGGCTTCATGTTTGCTTAATAAATATTTCAAGTTTGGAATATGTCCATTGTTTTTGGAGACTTGTAATTAGGTTTAAGTAAATGTATACCCTAGTAAAGACCAGATGAGCATTTTAAGTAGGTGGTAGCAGCAGATCTTGAGGGATACAGCCAAGAGAGCATTTGGTGGCCAAAGACTATTGAAACGGCAAAAACACTCTTCAGTCTAAACTGTCATCTAAACCCTCTGTTTTTCTCTTTTCCTCCCTCCCACACACATATATATTCTTCAATTTGTCAGTTTCACCCACACTCTGAGATTATCTCATGTGTCTGACAGCAGCGGCTCTTGCACTCCTACAGACTGTTTACACACCGATTCTGCTCTTTAAACCAAAACACGACTCCAGCCACAGACGATGCCCGTGTTGCAAAGCAGCTGAACCACTGTTTAGAGGGATGAACTCTTTTAAAAGATGTTGTGTTGAAAAACGAGATTACATGAAGTCGGTCTCTGTTAGACAAATGAGGAGCTAACCACGGAGGCGGGGGAGGGACACGGAGAGGTCAGGAGCTGCTGATTGAAACGGAGCAACTATGTCACCCACTGACACAGTGAATAATTGCTGCTTCTTTTCAGAGGTGAAACGGAAAGTTTGATCAATCATGCTGCGCATAATGGGCGGATTGTCCCTGAGCGTGCTCTGCTGACGCCGACCCTGGCTCCACGCCTGCCTGCCTGTGTCCGACATGTTGCACTGTGGTCACCAACATGTGGAGAATGGGAGGGTTGTCAGCATCTTGTGGTAATGACCACCATACGGGCAACGAAGCCACTCCGTCAGTCTGTTTTAAGACGACGGCCCTGCCTGACACCGGTTTACTGGACTCTTGTACTAGATTGTCCAGCTCCATGCAGTCACATCACATGGGGGGCCAATCAAGACGCAGCCACTTAATCTTTAAAGAGTTTTAATGAATGTGACATCAGTCAAAAGCTTTTGTGGCTACAAGAAATAAAGACGTGACACTTTTGTCCAATTAGTTTTATATTTGCATTACATTTTATTGGGACTTAATTTGACAGACTAACAGAAAGCAGTGCATAATTCTGTAGGGAAAGAAAAATGATACACGGTTGTGAAAAACAAGAAAAAACAAAAACAAACTTAAAATCTGAAAAGTGTGGCATGTATTTGTAATCAGCCCCTCTACAGCCCCTTTCGCACTGCAAGGCCCGCCACAGAACGGCACGGCACAGATTTAAAGTGGGGCCGACCGTTTTTGCATTAGTACTTCTGACCCGGTTCTACCCGGCTCTTTGGAACCAGAAGAGCTGTGGTTCCAAAGGGCCGGCTAAGCGGGGCTGCTTTGAATTCAGCAGCTGATTGGTTTAGAGTCAGCCGTTGGTTGTTTTGCAGTCAGCCATTTATCGGGTCTAGCTGGCTCTTACTAATCTGTTCTTACTGTATTTTATAAAGAGTGCTCTTCTATAAATATTATTATTATTATTTTTAATTTGCAATGAATTCCTCTCAATATTCTGCTGTTACCTGGTCCCGTGATGAGGTAATTTTTTTCCTATGCTTACTCGCTGATGAACGAGTACAGAACGAACTAGATCGGTCAACGAGGAAAGAGAAAGTTTTCCGCCGCATCTCTGAGGAAGTGGCTTCGGCCGGCTACATCGAAATCATTGTTTAGTTTCAAAAATAATGACGTCAGGTACAGCTTCGATGCCTCGCTCAGTTATATGCAAAGACATCAGGGCTGCAGTATGGGTGGAACTGGACCGAACCTTAAGTCAGTACTTTATAGAACCACCGTCAATGTCGTTGCTGCTGCAAGTCTTTAGGACTTAAAGAGAGGCTAGCTCAGTTATGATGCACACTTTGTGAATGTCTCTGTTTGAATAAATCCTTGCATGTGGGATTCATCTACTGCTCTGGAAGACGGGATGCTTATTTTTAATTGTTTATTTAAAAAAAATTAATGAATTCTAGGCAGCTTAATAGGTAACATAAAATTTGAAAAAGCTGCATATGAACAAATCGGTGAGTTGGTTTCTGAAAGCTTTTTAAATGCATTAAAAGAAAAAACTCACATTTTCACTCTTGGAAGTCAAGTATATAATTTGATCAACTTTTTTAATGTGTCTATTTTCTTTCATGCTTTAAAGATCTTAAGAACTCAGACAGAATCAGAAAACCAGAACAAGGCTCGATTAGAAAGTCTCCAGGATAGAAGAAACTCAAAAGAGTCCTACAAGAAAACAACACAAAAGCTTTTAATTCCCAGCAGTGTTATTTTGCTTCACTTTCCTGTAATTGTACAAACATATCTGTCTTACACTTTTATTTCTGTAAATGTCCATTCAAATTTAACTGATGGCCACAACAGTTTACTAGCAAATTTATGTTGCAATAAACTTCTATATTTGTTTGTTTTTCAGGTGGGTGAGGGAGTTCTTAAATGAAGAGAACAAAGGCCTGGACGTGCTGGTGGAGTACCTTTCATTCGCGCAGTACGCCGTCACGTAAGTCCCTGCATGCATCCTCTGTGGGCAACAGTGTTTCAGAGGAACCAGCACAACGCTGCTATTCTACAGATGCTGATGCCTCTCCACTCAGCGCCAGCTCCACCGTCTCTGCTGTCAGAAACACTGAGTCACTCGCTGACCGTCGCTAGCAGATTGTGTATCATAGCAGCCGTATGCTGCTATTCATGAACTGACTGGGTGATTATTAGTCACTCGAACAGAGTCCCTGTTCGAGCTCCCGTGGCCTTTTTTGTTTAATTTTAAATTCATCGCTTGACTTCAGCATGTGTGATTATGGTTTGTCCACATTACAGAGGTTTCCTGTAATATTATATTTGTACAGTGGTGGAGCAGCACATAAGGTCGGTGGTATAAAATACCTTAGTCACTACCGACTTCAACGAAACATTTCATTTGTTTAGCTTCACATGTTTAAGCGCAAAAAACCACAGTGGTGTCACCGCTGGGTCATTAGACTTTGACATGTCATGGTTCATATGACAACTTGATAAAGTGTTGCTGTTTTAACTTTTTTTTTTTTTTTTTTTTGGTCAAAACAAGTTGGCAGAAATTTAAAGGTCAAACATTTCACCTTTTTAAAAAATGAAATAGTCTCATAAGTTTTATGTTTTTTTGTAGCAGTGAAGAATATAAGATTTTAATGGAAGTCAGTGGGGGAATTTTGCACTCAAAGTTGTTTAGACAGAATTTGGCAGTACATAATACATAATGCAATCAAATCAGTTTTGTTGCTTTCAAACATTCTGTCAAGAATTACAAACTCGCAGTGAAAGTGTTTAAATCCTAAAGGTAATTGATTGCTCAGCAGTTTTAATCAGGCCTGAAGTATACAAGATGAATCTGAAAAAAAGCTGATGTACAATAATGTCTTTTTTGACGTGCGTCAATTTTTGCCATAAAGGTATTGGAAGATGACAAAAGACAAACGGAGTAAGAATAAGACTGCATTCCAATAGCTTAGCTAAAACTATTGGAATGCAGTTTTCCTTCAAAAGTTCTTGCCACAAGCTTTTACACTATCAAAATGATCTGATACGAAAAAGAAAAGCAAAAAAGAACAAATATGCCAAAGGGGAAAATGTGAAAGGTAAAAGAAGATAAAATGAAAGCCATTAACTTAGACATACTATGGAACAGACTCTGACGCTGCTAATTTTATGCCTCAGTGATCATAAAACAACAGCTCTAAAAACAGGCAACCAAAAAATGTGCATAGTAAAACATTTTGCTGAAAAATACTAGCTCCATTGACAGCTTTCTACTTCTTTTGAACTAGTCAGCAACAGTACTGAGATTGAACAAAGCTGCTCTTTTTTTTTTTTTATCTGGTAACATTTAGGGAATAAATCTGCTGCTTCAGCCAAAGTATAGCAAGTCTCTGGGTGGTCCTTAATTGTGGCTCAGACTGTTAAATAACTGCAAAATAAAGGTTTTGCACAGCTTGTTGACTCATCTACGTCTCATTTTCCAGTTTTGATGGCGACTGCTTGGAAAACAATACAGATGTCATGATGGACAAGTCCAAGACCTGGGGCCGGTCCATAGAGGACCTGCACGGAGGGGGTACCCTGCCAGCCAACATCACGGGGAACGGCATCACTCGTGGCGGCCGGCACTCCACGTTACGGTACTACAAACATCACTGCGCGTTTCTACATTTACCTGATGGTGACAAAGTTACCCAGCAGCTGTGTTCCTTCCCCATTTTCTGTTTTCAGCATTTGGCTTAAGCAGTGCGATTATTTTGAGAAGTCACACATTTCTTATGATGCCTCAGCTGCCTCTTTGTGTAGTCATGGGGTCTCTAAGACTTTAAATGGCTTAGAACACATGGAAGGGGGAAAAAATCTTTTTGTCTGGATTTTTCTTTTTTGATTTTGGCTGCCCAGACTCATGATTATAACACATTACTGACAGTTTTTCAGGCGACACACTAGATGTTTTTGTAGGTCATTTTTCTTTCCGGGGCAATATTTATAAACACCAAACTAACTCCAAATCCTCAGTACACAGGATTCCACTGCTGTTTATTCACAAGGCCCTGGCTAATATATACTTTGAAGCCCAAATCCAACTCGTTCATGCATCATTTCTCTAATTCCCACTGTCATGGCTTTATTCTCTCAGTACAGAAGTCGTATTGACGTCTGTTGCCTCTAATCCTTAATTTGAAGAGGTTTACCTGAGCACTTCGTACACAAAGAGCATTACTGAGTCAAGGGCCACATGAACTTTTGAGACCTTTGCGCGAAAATATTTGGGCAATTCATTGTGAATTGTTCTGTGGCAGTTTGACACACACACACACATATGTAATATTTCTATACAATAAGACATATTTTACACGCTTTATTTCAACTATTAATTCAAGACTCAGACAAAGATATGTCTAACTAGTGTCTTGCAGACGTTTTCCCCCCTTAAATTTCCTGAAATGTTATGTTAATCCAACAAACAATCTATTTTACTGGTATTTGTGTGATAGACCAACACAGAGTGGAAAGGAAAAATATGAAAAATGGAGTCCATCTCCAAGGCATGTTAGATATGAGTAGATGTGTTGTAAAATTATCTGTTGCTGCAAATACATTGAAATCTTTTGTGACGGTGTCTCCCAGCAATACACAACCAGAGGCAGACTTTTTGAACATTTATCTTAGTAAATGGGATGAATACAAGTGCAAATCATTACCTTGTTGCTACTTTCTGTTGGTCTGTCACAAAAAACACAGGCAAGAAATGATGTGAAGTTTGCTTTTTTAACATGACATAATTCAAAGATCGATTGTTGCTATGTCCGTCAGCTACCTACAAAACCTCTGGACAAAAGTGGTTTCCACCACTTCATCCTGGTGCTTTATTTGTCTTGTTCCAGTCCGTTAAGTAAATGGTGCTGGTTCTCTTGTGTCACTGCTCTGGAGTATGTTCAGTTTGTGAAAATGGTCAGTGTCTTCAGCTGTCTTGACCGTCTCTTCTGTTTTTTGTCGCCGTCTTCATCAGTAGTCATCTGCTCTTTTGTCCGCCACTCTTCGACAGCAGGCAGGTTGCCACTTCCCCGTTCCCTCTTGAGACGCACACATGAACACACAAAATGCTGCGACCACAGACTGCCGCTCACATATACATCCCCACACACAGCACCCCTTCCTTATTGTACTTTTTACCTCCCTGCTAGAGCTGTCTGGTTTATTTGTCCTGCTGTTTCTGTCAGGAAAGTGAATTATTTGTGAATCCTGCTCCCTCCTCCTGGTCCTCCTCATTCTCGTGTGACTGAGCTCTGTTTCTCTTGGAGTAAATGGTTTGTTCTGCACTCATTGTTTCTGTTTGTGTGCTGCTTGTGTTACTCCTCGAATGACATTCCTGTGCAGAACTTAGCCTAGATTCTCAAATGGCTTCTACAGATCGCTTCTAGAAATGTTTCTGTGTTTTGATGAAGACAGAGAATCTACCTTTTGCTTTTTAGGTAGTATTAAATATAATCTGTAGCTGGTTTATTAAAGCCAAACTAAGTCATTTGTATTTGCTTTCTTCAAATTGCCTCTTGTAGGATGCCGGGTTCGTTCAACTGTCCAAAGTTTACTCAGATGAAACGGTATGTCTGAGGAGTTAGGAGAGCGCTAGCAACATGTAGACATCTTAGTTCTGTATCTTATAGCCTGTAGTGTAGTTCTAGTGTTTGGTTTTTCCATGTGGCACAAATTAAACTGTTATTACTGGTCTGTATTGTTGAAAATACAAATATTTTAGACTTGTTCTCACAAACCTTAAAAATATTTCCCGCTCAAACTGTTTTTGTCCTTCTCCAGAACATGAATCAGATTTTTCACAAAGCAAATTAACCTTGTTTGTTAATTTGTTTGGTCTGCATGTCAATTGGGACTTTTTTGTTTTGTTTTGTTTTGTTTTTTTGTCCCCAAGTCATTTACATATATGCCTTTATTGAATCTCAGTTCAATACATTGAAGTTTAAAACTACTGTGTTGTCATGTCTAAAGTAAAGTGACGCCATTTCTATATCCGACATTGTCTATGTTATTTTTGTGATGACGTTTCACTTGGATCACTCAGGCAGTTACATTTCTGATCCAGTGGTCTCATTTTCTTGGCAGCGATGTATATTTTATCATAGCTGGAGAACTGTGCAGCAGCTTTACTATGTTGCTCCAACACGGAGTCAACTGGTGTAAGAAAGCTGCGGTTATGTTCCATCAGCGTGTCGCCTATATAGTGCACATAGGTTTATCGTTTGTTTCTAAAGCGCAGTTGGATTCGTCACATGGCAATTACGTCTTTTACACGCAAGTATGTTTACGCCTGTTTTGACATGATTCATAATTTCCTCCTTACATTTTTCAGTTCAATTCCAGTTAAAACCAACTGTCAAAGTTGAAGTTCTGCTTTGTAAGATTAGTGCTTGGCTTTGAATGTCTTGAATATGAATGACTGATGTTCCGACTGCGCTCTGCTTACGCCGTCATTATGAACAGAAGTCTGTAAACACAACAGCCAATTGAATTGTTTTTTATTTTTATTTTGGTGTAGTTATTCCCTTTTTTATTTATTCTCTTCTGTAAAGTATAAATTTGCTCAGCAGAACAGAGAACAAAAGGCTCGTTCAGACATGTCAAAGCACATTCATTTCCTGTGAATTTATTCCTGTTCTTAGTTCCACTTCACCTCTGTTAAGATGACGATTAATTGGGAGGGGAATCTTTCTTTTTTTACTCCTCTGTATTATTTTGGATAACTTGTCCAATATGCAGCTGTCATTTTGATTATTTTGGTTTTGTGAGGTACTTTTCCCTTAACTCTAACACATAATGTTTATGCAAGCTTTAAGATGACTTACTAACCATCTTCATCTGAAATCTGCTGCCTCCTTAAAAAAAAAAAACTCTGCTGTGACTCACTGATAAGTTTTACCTACAGGCAGGGAGTCTGACAGGAATCAGCATGTCAAACTATCGCCTGAAGAAATGTTTTTCTACTGAACTTGGACTTGGAAATTGAAACTTGTGTTTGTAAAGTTTGCAAATAAACAGTTTTGCTTTAACTGGATCAGCACTTACATCATCTCAGAAGCCTTGTTTTTTTTTTTTTTTTTTTTGTCCTCGTAAAGTTACACAGTCACGGTGCTGCATGCAAATGACTGGCTGCTATTATGTTAGCTGTGATTGATATGTAAGTGAAGGACATCAAGCTAAAACAAAGCAGCCATCCTGTGGCCCCTGTGTGTGGCAGTAGATCATATAGCCTTTGTTTGTGGTATTGTAAGGTGGCTTGGCACTTTAACAGCCTCTCTGTACGAACAAGGCGCTGGGTTACTGTTCTCATTTACAAATAGCATCTGTTCTCTTGCTTATCCAGGCTTTTCCCACGTGTTCAGACACAAACCGACTTGACACTCCATTTAGAAACCCATGCACCATTTTCCCTTTTTAGCAACTTTTCTTCTATCTTTTCTTTTTGTTTTATAGCTGCAGCACTCTGCCGAGCAGGAGAACGCTGAAAAACTCCAGACTCGTCTGTAAAAAGGACGACGTCCATGTTTGCATCATGTGCCTACGTGCCATCATGAACTATCAGGTAAGCTTTCTTTTATCTGCAGGGACTACATGACCTTTCAGGCTGAAGCACAACCATCTATTTGAAGCTAAATTCAATTTGCTCCCCTGCTGTCCCTCCATATCTTATTCATCATGTACAATAATATTTAAAGTCTGCCCCCTTTTTAATCTGTTATTTGTCTTTGTCTCCATTATATTTGTGTTGCAGTACGGCTTCAACATGGTCATGTCACACCCACATGCTGTGAATGAAATTGCACTAAGTCTCAACAATAAAAATCCACGGTAAGATCAAGGAAGAAGTCGTGAAAATGTACCGGTAATTGTTGCACATTAATCAAAGTGAAAGTTGGCAACACTTTGCAGATAATTAAAAATCACAGTGAATAAAATCTGTTCTTTCCTTCCAAATGCTTTTTGTTGTGGCTGCTAGTTTGTTTTTAAGCAGTTAAATTTCTTACTGCAGTATTCTCAGTTTAGATTTCGTGCTTTAGTAAAATTACAACCGTAGTTTCAGAGTATCAGCTGTGTCGTTTTGTACAAGTGCATTCGTTGCTCTGAGACACATCCATCAGGAAGGAAGGAAGATAAAAAGCTCTACCTGCAGACTCCTCTACACAGACAGATGCATAAAGAGATCACTGCTGGAAAGCCTCTGCTGTGTGCGTGCCTGTGTGTGTATGTGTGTGTGTGGATGGATTGATGCATGAGTTCTCAAACAATGCCCAAAGGTTACAGGATGTCCTGAAAAGTTGATGTGAAACCTCTTTGCTTCTTCTTTCCTTCAGGCAAATAAATCCTGCTTCAATAAAATGAAAACAACACAAACATGCTGATACTCAACAAATGACATGTTGATGATTTGATGCTCCTAATATAATCAACATAGCCTTGCAAAAGTATTAACACTATCTTGAACACTTGAACACATTGTCACATTATCACCACAATGTTTATTTTTATTGGGATTTTATGTGATGGTAATACCAAGTAGAGCATACGTTCGAGGCGAAAGAGAAATAATTATTTTACAAATGAAAGGCTAAAATGTATGGTGCCAATTCTGTATAGAACCATTATCCACTCCAATTACAGCTGCAGAATGTGACATTTTTATCCATTCTTCTATGCAAAACCGCTTGATTTCAGTGTGATTGTCTCTCTGCACAGATTCTGGATTAGATTTGGGTGTGTACTTTGACTAGGATATTGTCATGAATATGCTTTGAGCTAAACCAGGGGTGTTCAGAATATGGCCCAGGGCCATTCGTAGCACTCCGAATTATATTGTTCAGTCCCAGATTACAACTAAAGACATGATATAAATCTGCCCTGCAGCACGTGTAGTTGATGATCAGTTTTTAAAAATGCATAAATTTGGCCAAACGCAGAAAGCTCTTTAATGGAGGACTGACCCAAATCCAGTTCCTGTTGCTGAGTAAAGACGAGAATGTTTTTGTAAACCAATATCTTCACAATACTATAAATTTTGTGCTCATTTTTTTTGCCCCACAAGTAGTTTTAGGGTTGAACCTCCACCGTAGTCTGCCATCTTCATGCAGTCTGTTACAGATTCTCTTCCAGTATTGCTCTGCATTTGCCTCCCATCTGTTTTCTCATCAACTCTGACCCGTTTTCCCGTTCTTGCTGAAGAAAAACTTCCCCACAGCATCACAGTCAAACAAATTGTCAAATGATTAATAATATTTTCCTGGACAATAGTTCCTGATTAGGATGATGTATACAGGGTGACGTACAATCGGTGTTTTCACACATAGAGTAATGTACTCTTCCACTCTCAGATAATGGATTTTTTTTAAGCCTGCTTTAAAGTTAGACTTTTACTTGCAGAAAAAAAAAGCAAAACATCCTTCCAGTTGAAAATTATCCACTACGTTGTGTTGGTCCGTCTTATAAATTCAAAATAAACACACACTGAGGTTTGTGGTTGCAGCCATGAGTGTGGAAAAATTGAAGGCACTTTGCGAGGCGCTGCAGTGTTGTTGATGAGGGGTTATTATGATATTTAGTTAACACTACTGACTTTACACTTTAAGTTTATATTTGCTTCTCTACTGGCAAACATAACATTTGCTAACCTCTCCTGCCATAACTTTCTCTGTGGTTTTACAGAACCAAAGCTCTGGTGCTGGAGCTCCTGGCGGCAGTTTGTCTCGTGAGAGGAGGCCATGAAATTATTCTCTCCGCCTTTGACAACTTCAAGGAGGTATGACCAGCTTAAAGAATGGTAAACTGGGGATTCTTTAGGGAGACCCTTAAGTCTTTACATTCCGACTGTGTCGTTTCAAACAATCTCTCGGCCCTGGAGGAATGCTTCTCCGGCAGATTCCCCCTCGGCGTTGCTTCAAAGGGTTCAGAGATACCGGTCTGTCTGTGTAGCACAGGATAACCCACCCATCAGACAAAACCGCTCCGTGCGTGTTAACAAGATTCGTCAGGCGCATCAAAGCTCAGAAAAGCACAGCGACAGATGTTCAAGATAGCCTTCCTGACCTGTGGCTGTCTGGAGGGAGGTATCCTGGCTGCCAGGGAGAGAACTAGGGGCTAACCACAGCCTCATTTTAGCAAACATCTTACGAGCATAGAGCGAGCGCAGTTTATGTAATATTTACACCTCTGAATTAAATATTGAGTGTGGCGCTTTCAGCGACCGTGGCATTAGAGCGAGAGAAGAGCTCACCTAATGAGACGGAGGCTGAGAAATGTTTCTGATGGTGTGAAACCGCAGCAGCAGGGTCACAGATTTTGGGAGATTTTTTTTTCTCTCATAATTAGGCAGCGGAGTTAGCTTTATTTTACTGGAGATGATTTGCAGCTACAAAGAACTGGCTGCAGGCAGAAGCTTGAGGTTTTTAAATAACCACGCTTCCTATTTCTACTGAATTCTTTATTATACTCTGTCCCAGTCTGCCTCGCTACCCTCCCAATGACCTTTCTGATCAGCCAAACATCACTCTACCCCATTTTTACGTCTTTCTGGATGTCAAGTTCTACTTTAAATAGGGTTTTTTGCCACAAAAACACTGCATTTCTTAGGTAAAGTTTGCAAAAAGTATACAGCATCTGCTGTAAATAGGATTAAAACAGGAGGCGTGTATGAATAATTTAGCTCAGCAGTAATCACTTTGAAGACTGAGAACAGTTTATCATCAGACTGTTTTATGGGTGTTTTTTCACTTATACTGGTGGTGGTTCATATGATGCAGCAGCTGCTAAAATCTTGAGTCTTACGTTTTACTCTTTCTTGCTAAGTTTATGATTATGGTTTCATAATAACACCGGTCACTAATTTTACGCACTCTTTTGCGATGCAGGTATGCGTGGAGACGCAGCGGTTTGAGAAGCTTATGGAGTACTTCAAGAATGAAGACAACAACATTGACTTCATGGTGAATTCAAATAAACTCATTATTATACAGATGCATAACATACAGATGTGTTGATGCAGCACTCTGTGACCAAAAACCTTTTGTGGTTTACCTTCCTTATGGAGGGATATGTCAGGGTCTTCCTGCTGGAGAACATCATGTCAGCAGGAATAAATTCTTGAAATATTTCACGATGGACAAATTTCACTTTTTGAAAGTAATTACTGGAAATAGATTTTTTTTTAAAGAAAAGTAAAATAAATGTGAGATCCACAGGTTGAATCATTTAGTGGACGAGACGGGCCCACAAAAAGCAACAAGGAGAACAGATAGTGACTGATAAAATAAAAAAAAAAGTGTTCACACCTACACCTATTTAAACATTTCGAACAGCACTGCAGATATCCTCTTGTTAGACTAAACATTGAATAAACAACCTTTCTTTCCAATTTTGAGATAAACATTTAGCTGTCTCTGTATTTGTAAGAGTCCAGCCTGACTGATGAAGTGAAAACCAGTCGATATTGTGTCTGTCTGTCAGACGTCTGGCAAGTTTGTCTCCGTCGCTTACAGAAACACTCCAGCTGATAGGACTTGTTGAGGCGTCAGATTCAACCCAGGATTAACTGACATAAATGATGACAGCAGAACAGGAAGCTGCACATAATTTCTATTTATTTAATTTTGATTGATTGATCTCTTACTGACATAATTATCGTACTATTTACCTGTTCCACTTCGGCATCATAGGGTGGAATATTTGCATCCAAACCATAAAACCCAAACTTGTTGGAGTTCATGGACTTTTTGTAATAAAAAGCAGCAAGAATCTGCAAGAGAAATGATTTGTCAATAGATCTGTAGACAGGATAATGTATCGTCTTATCCCGTGCAATGTTATGGGAGAACACAAAGTACTGTCTTTTTGGCAAAAGGGGGTTGTACAAAGTGCAATCTTTTTTTTTTTTCCCATAGAGAGTCAGTATCTGTTATAAAGTGTGAATTTATTTTCAGAATCTTATACATATTTAACAGACCACAACCAAATTTCTCCAAATATGAGAATGGTAGTAGCTTTCTTATTTACATCAATTAGATTATGTTAGGCATTCTTGTTTTGAAAGTGAAATACCATGTGTGCTACTTTTACTCAGCATTGTTACACTGTCAGAATCTTCTACTGGAAATCAGAATAATGAGCGCAAATCAAATTGTGTAGCATTATTTGTCTTCAATTTGAACTTATCTCTGCTAATTAAAAAAATGCTGTTTAACTGACTCTTCTGCTCGTCTCTTCACGTTCTTCAGGTTGCATGTATGCAGTTCATCAACATTGTTGTGCACTCAGTGGAGGACATGAACTTTAGAGTTCACCTACAGTACGACTTCACCAAGCTGGGCTTGGACGACTACTTGGACGTGAGTTGAGATTTACACAGAACTCCTTCTGAGTATTCCCAGCTAAAAGTCCTCAGTTCCTGCTGCAGTTGCTGCACCCCTGAGATGTCCAGCATAGAGAAGCCATCAATAACGGCTTTTCAGTTTTTTTGGGTTTTGCAAACCTGCATATGTGAGATTGCTGCAGTTCCTGGGAAAGAAAGTGGACTTTAGTCACTATTTTTCTGTCTGTTTTACAGAAACTGAAGCACACAGAGAGCGATAAGCTCCAGGTTCAGATCCAGGCCTACCTGGATAACGTGTTTGACGTTGGAGCGCTGCTTGAGGATGCAGAGACCAAAAATGCTGCCCTGGAGCGAGTGGAGGAGCTGGAGGAGAACATGTCGCACGTGAGAACCCACAAGTGTTATTTTATTATATATATATAAAAAAATCAACATTTATTTATTTATTTGTTTATTATACATGCTTCTTTTGTAAGTTGCACTGACATTTTTATATGCTCCTATGTGAACTTGTGCAATGTAATGTCGTTCAGCAGTGTCTTTGAGTTGATACTGAACGACACAGTGAATCTTGAATTAATGCTCAGACATTTAGCACAAATTTGCTGCATGATTTGATTGGTCTATTGGAAAAGGTTAAATGCTCATTATGTTTTCCGTCATAGCAAACTGGTGTATCTGCAAAACATTAATCTCCTGAAGATTTCTAACTTATGAAGACATGAACATGATCAATGCATTACATCGCTGCCCTCCATGACCTTGTTTGAGTTGGATATTGTCTCTGCAACATGTTCATCTGTGACCTTTGCCCCCTTTCACTCTCATAGATGACAGAGAAGCTGCAGGACATGGAGAATGAAGCTATGGCCAAGATTGTGGAGCTGGAAAAACAGCTGATGACGAGGAACAAGGAACTTGAAGCCATTAAAGTCAGTTCTTACTCCAACATTTTTTTTTTTTTTACTTAAATCTTCAATACTTGTTGGAAATATGGTGCGTACACTGCTACATTTCCCTGCAAAAGGATTGATAGCCCCAGGTTACAACCACAATCTACTTGTATTTTAATAGGCCAACACAAAAAATGGAAAGAGCAGGATGCATGCATTTTACATTTTTTACAGCTGAAAAAATAAGGTGTATTAGATTACAGCACACTGTAGCCAGTTTTACTTCCTAACGTCGTTAGCTCTTCTTTTTCCCTTTCCGTCGCCATGCAGGAAGTCTATAAAGACTCCACCTCGCAGATTCACTCGCTGAGGCAGATGCTTAAGGAGAAGGATGAGGCCATCCAGCGCCAGAGTAAGCTGGAGAAGAAGATCCACGAGCTGGAAAAGCAGGGGACCATCCGGATCCAGAAAAAGGGAGATGGAGACATCTCAATCCTGCCTTCTTCGCTGCCCGGGATGGAGGGTCTGCCGGGTGCCATGGCGGGGGCAAATGGGACGGCTGCAGGAGTCGCAGGAGGCATGTTTGCTGTACCTGCTCCCCCTCCTCCACCTCCCCCGCTGCCAGTCAACGGGCAATGTAGGTTTATAATCAGATCAGCTGCGTGCCTCAAGTATTGAAAACCCAAATGAGTAAAAAGTGGTTTAGAAAAGTCATTTTCGTCCTTAAAATGTTTGAGGAAAACAAATGGTTCATATTAATCCCTCGTTGTCTCTCCCAGTGCCAAATGGACCATCGATGGAAATTCCCGCTGCAGCTGCCCCACCCCCACCGCCGCCACCCCCTCCACCGCCACCGCCACCTCCCGGCCTCCCGTCAGAGACTTCTGCCCCTCTGCCTCCTCCACCTCCACCTATGGCGCCCCCTCTTCCCGGATGTGGGACGCCCACTGTGATCATGAATTCAGGATTGGCAGGTGAGGTTAATTTATCCTTTGGTTTTCATATCAATATAGCAAAAACATATTTCTCAATTAAATTAACAGGAATGTAAGATTCATGAGCTTTGTTGGACTTTTAAATGAAAGATTAAATGAAAACATGAAAACATTTGGTTCGATCTCCTAAGTTATCCCCTCTCTGAACTGTTAAGTCTTGAGTTAGATGTCTCATTTCTTTTAGGGTTTTTTTTTTTTTTTTTTTTTTAATGGTGCGTCCCACGTTCACAGCTTCAGGTGTGTTCAGGTTAAATAACGATAACACTTTGGATGAACTCAGTATGCAGATAAACCTGTAAGATCTGTACGTACATGTGTATGAGCAAGCTGACTTTGTTGGCCTGTGTAAACTGAAACCTACGAATTGAAAACTCTTGCCTTAGCTTAATGACGCTCATGTAAACATTGCCACTGTTCCCGGCCGTTATGCTAACCTGTCTCTGAATTGTTTTCCTTCCCCGCCAACCAGAGGGACCCATCAAGCTTTTCTGTAGGTTCTTGCTGTCGAATTCAATGTCGTGTTTTCCCTCCACACCCCTTAACCATGTCATACACGTATTTCCCCCCCTGTGGTGGTTTCTCATTGGTTTTAAATGTGGTATCAGACAGGTAGAGACACCCCTGTTGAAATTACTTTTAGCTGTAATTTCAGCAAGAGGTGGTTGTACAAAGTACCGACTCTGAAGTGTTGTGGACAAATGTATAGCTCACACAAGTTTTTATTTGAGAAGACAAAAAAAACCTGAAAAAATGCTGAATTTCCCTTCCAGCTGCTCGATGAAATACAAATAGTTTGTGGTTGTAATAACATAACATATGGGCATCTTCACAAGATGCTTTACATCATGATGTAGGGCTCTAGAGTGCAACCACATTTCTCAATGGTACAACTGAAAAAAATAAATAGAAATTAAGGCTGCGCCAGTTCAACCAGATCGCAGATAAACTCAGTGGATGTAGCAGGATGAGCAGAGAAAATATAGACTAGTTGAGTTCTGAGCCGTCAGAAACTCATTACCAGTTCTGCAACTTGGAGCCATCAACCTCAAGGTGACAAGAGTGTATAGATTAAGACAGTGGCTTGACCAGTTTTCCTTGTTAAGATACATTAAAACTGATAATAATAATAAAAAAAATGCATTTTACTGGGAAAGGTTTAGGAAGGCCATGTCTGGTAAGTGGTCAGTAGTGATTGGCTCTTGTACAAAACATTTCCAACTGAAATGCTGATAGAGCACATAATGAAATGTTCGCTTTGAGATGTTCAGAAGGTGTTTAGAATTTTTTATTTCATGCTTTCATGCATCTGTTTTTTTATTTTTGAGATGTTTTTAAATTAACATTTCAGCTCACCAGCACACTTGACAGTTTTCTAAGAAGGTGCCAATTTCACTTCAAGTAAAGAACTTTGTTTACTAGATTGTTAATTAATGATTTACAAGTTAATATTGCCCTAATGGACAGTGATTAAGCACAAAATCACAAAGCGAACCCGTAAAACTGCTACGTTAAATGCAGCAGTAACTTTTGCGCTGATGCACCTGAGAAAAATGTTAGGTACTCCTGACTGTAAACAGTGAGTCCAGATGCCTGGAAGATCTGCTGTGAACCCTTTAAAAAAAAAAGAAAATACCACATTCAAAACTTGTGAATGGTTTTGCTTCACTCTTGACTGTAGTACTTTGACCGTCTGACGTTTTGAATGAATGACGTGTCACAATCTTAAAAACAAGTTTGTTGCATGCCGATGCTCATTGAGCTGCTGTGGCACGCAGATGGTTAAGTTGATAGAAATCGCATGCAGCCGGAATGCTGTTTGCCTTTCCCATGATGGCCTTATCTCTCACTGCGTCGCTGCTGACACCTTGTCGGCACGGCGATGCAGGACGCTGCGTCAACGTTCAGGTTCAATGGAGCAGCTCTTGTCGCTACAAATAGCTTTAATCTGCACAGCAAATAGTTTGACCCCAGGCCTGGCGAGTAATCCTGGACCATATGCACAATTTAGTGAACAGATATAGCCTTTGGCCTTGTTCCTCTGCCAGGAGGCTCAGCTTGAATAAAGAGAAGAAGGAAACCATCCTGTTTTAATCGATGGACATCTGTGTTCTCTGCTAAAACATTTGAAGTGTTCAAAATGAATGTTTTCAGAAATCAGATGTTTCTTGTTATAGATCCCGTCTCCTGCATGTGTGTGGCTACTTTCTTATGGACCCTTACAGTCGATCAAGACATATTTTTAATTTCCATTTGTGTCATTTAGCTGTTAAGATCAAGAAACCCATCAAGACAAAGTTCCGCATGCCTGTCTTCAACTGGGTCGCCCTGAAACCAAATCAGATCAACGGGACCGTCTTCAACGAGATCGACGACGAGAGGATACTCGAGGTAAAGGCCCGCACTCAGAACAGGGTCTCTGTTTCGACCTGCTTCCTATCCTAATAAAATAAATAAATAAAAAAAACCTCTGGTGTCTTTTAGGACCTGAATGTTGATGAGTTTGAGGAGATGTTTAAGACCAAAGCTCAGGGCCCATCCATCGACCTCACCACGAGCAAGCAGAAGGTCACTCACAAGGGACCCAACAAGGTGGCCCTGCTGGACTCCAACAGGGCAAAGAACCTGGCTATCACTCTGAGGAAAGTGGGCAAGACGACCGAGGAGATCTGCAAGGCCATTCAGCTGTAAGCCTCCGACATTTGCTTGTTTATTTTGCATCTATCTGATTTAGAAGCAATATCGGTGAAATAACAAAGCATATAAAAGGATTCATGTGCAGTCTTGGAAAAATCCATCCTTCTTTCAAAAGGAAGTATGGACAAAAGGAAATATTTGGAATTCCACAGTTAATCCGTCATTCAGTTCAAAATGACTTTAATATATTTCTAACGCAAGTGAAAAGTAGTTGTTCTTGTAGTAGGGTAAAGATATATTTGGTTAAAAAAAAGGCTGCTTGGGTACAGAGTAACTTTTTCATCATAAAAAACATATTTTTGCCAATGCAGGTCATTTTAAGATTAAAATAAAAAAATCAAAAAGAAACGACATCATTAAAAGATAACAAATTCAAATCAGAGATGAAACGGAGAAAATATAAATAATAAGCTACAAACTAACAGTTGGAAATCAGATATAAAACAAAATGTCTAGATTAAAGTGTAGATGTGCTACATTTTACCAAAGTGAAGTCCCATTCTTTACCTCGTGCCTCTGTTGGACGTGGTCCTCATCTCCACCCCCCATTCCCCCCTGTATCTCTTTCAGATTCGACCTGCGGACTCTGCCAGTGGATTTTGTGGAGTGCCTGATGCGCTTCCAGCCCACCGAGAACGAGGTCAAAATCCTGCGGCAGTTCGAGAAGGAGCGCAAGCCTCTGGAGAGCCTGACCGACGAGGACCGCTTCATGATGCAGTTCAGCAAGATCGAGCGGCTCATGCAGAAGATGACCATCATGGCCTTCATCGGAAACTTCAGCGAAAGCGTGCAGATGCTCACGCCGGTGATTAAGAGAGTCTCCCACTCGATATTTGTCGTTTGCTGCCGAGTCGTGAAATTGATGCGTCAATCTTTGCTTGTCTGCAGCAACTTCATGCCGTCATTGCGGCGTCTGTGTCCATCAAGTCGTCTCAGAAGTTAAAGAAGATTTTAGAGGTAACTGGTGATATTTTGTATTAGCAGAGTGTGCTGTCCTGCACATGGAGGATTTAGTTTTGTGATCCCTGTTTACCTGTGCTGCAGATTATTTTGGCACTTGGAAACTACATGAACAGCAGCAAAAGAGGAGCAGTGTATGGATTCAAGCTGCAGAGTTTAGATTTGGTAAGCTGCTTTTGAAGACGGTTAAAGTTACACGTCCTCACTTTTTCTTTTGTTAAAACATAATATTTCTATTCCCCCCCCTCCCCCCTCAGCTTCTTGATACCAAGTCAACGGACCGGAAAATGACCTTGCTGCACTACATCGCCAACGTGGTCAAAGAGAAATACCCACAAGTGTCTCTGTTCCACAACGAGTTGCACTATGTTGAAAAGGCAGCAGCAGGTGGGTGTAAATTTTTATCCGTTAACCAAACATTTCCATGTTTTGTGCGATCCTGTGGCGTAACGTTCCCCGTGTGCTCACAGTGTCGCTGGAGAATGTCCTGCTGGACGTTAAGGAGCTGCATAGAGGCATGGAGCTGACCAGGAGAGAGTACAGCATGCACGGTCACAACACCATGCTGAAAGACTTCATCACACACAACGAGAGCAAGCTGAAAAAGTTGCAGGATGATGCCAAAATTGCACAGGTAACGCTGAATAATGGAGTAAAATCTTTCTCTCAGTGACTGAATATTTAATCGCTGAAGCTGCATTTTGTTTCCCCATCTTCAAAAAAAAAAAAAGGACGCCTTTGATGAGGCTGTGAAGTTCTTTGGAGAGAACTCTAAGACAACGCCGCCGTCTGTTTTCTTCCCGGTGTTTGTGCGATTTGTGAAAGCCTACAGGGTGAGTTGGTTGGAAACTTCAGTGGTTTTATTTGAACTTTATCTAATAGTAAAACAAATTTGTGTGGTGAAGGAAAAGGGATACACGGTTTTCACCAATGAAATCAAAAAATGTGTGTATTTCTGTTCAACCCCCTTTATTCTGACAACTGAAAAAGAAATCCAGTGCAACTAATTGCCTCCAGAAGTCAAATAATTGGTAAACGGAGTCCAGCAGTGTGTTAATTAATGTCAGTACAAAAGCTAGCAGTTCTGTGAATACTGAGGTGTTTGTCGGTGGAAAAAAAAACATTTTAGTCAACAAAGAAGGTCATGAAGACAAAAAATATGGCAGACCTGTCAGAGATAAAGCTTTGTTGAAGTTTCAAGAAGAGCTATGTTTTGAATGAATACTTTTGCAAAACTTAAAACTCTTCGAAAAAAAATAACAAAGAAACATAAGGTTGATTTGAGCTCGAACTATTTTGCAAATAAAAATGTACAGCATCTGAGAAAAGGTCAATTGCGCCCCCTGGAGAGCTTAAAATGAACTTAATTTAGAAAATGCTGATTTCTGCTGATCATTAAAATACTGGATGAAACAGAAAGCTTTTAGAAATGCTGTGTTAATGATCTTCCCGCACTGATTAAATCTAAAATACCTAGAGTAAGATGTGAATTTGTAAATGTTTTTTTTTTTTTAAATCGGTGGCTTCTCAGCAAGCGGAGGAGGACAATGAGCAGAAGAAGCGGCAGGAGCAGCTCATGATGGAGAAACTTCTAGAACAGGAGGCTATGATGGAGGAAGACCAGAAGGTGAGTTAATCTTTCTCTGAACTCCTTTGCTTCCTCCCCCTTAGGATCACAATGACCAGAAGGGAAATCCAGGTCCACTTCCTCCAGATTCCCGTCTGGAGGATTAGTCGAGCGCAGACCACCTGCTGGGCACGGTTGTATTTAGCTCCAAGAGGAGAATCCCTGCTGAGGAACATCAGTCAGGATTAGTGACTCTTCAATTAACTTGCATGATGAAGGGATGTGATGTGGGAGAAGAGAAGCTCGTTGGTGGTGAAACCTTGTTGTGTGCGTGTTCCCGCAGTCTCCCTCCCATAAAAGCAAGCGGCAGCAGCAGGAGCTGATCCAGGAGCTCAGGAGGAAGCAGGTGAAGGACAGCCGGCACGTCTACGAGGGCAAAGACGGCGCCATCGAGGACATCATCACGGGTAACATCACCGGATCCAGGCTACAGTCTGCAGTCAATCACACATGCTTAATGCTCTGCATGAAGGGTCACCTCAGCTTGAAACAAAGGATTTCTAAGCCAACTAACACGATGATTTCAGCTCTTTTTGTGGCCAAATGAGGCAGCTGGTTCAGTGCTTCTCGACCGAAAGGTGCCTGATAATAATGACTTATCTTAACTTCTTCACTTTTGCTTTATAACACCATCTGTACTGTGCGTATGCAGGATGAGGGTATGACCGTCTCTCTGGATGTCAGTCAAATCGAGAAAATAATTTTAGTTTACTTTCATAACAAGGGGAGATTAAACTTCCTGTGGAGAAGTGTGAAGAACAATTATTTGCTGCTTTACATTGCTTCTGTATTATATCTCAAAGGGAACAAACGGCACTTTTGCATCTAATTTGGCTCCTATTAATGATTGATGTTTTTTTCTGATGACTAGAGATGCATCAGTCAGTCAGCCAGAGATTGGAGACGACCAATTCGTTTTTCTGTCACCGTAACTTGAAGCATTTTTGTTGCCATTATAGTTTCAAGGATGCAGAGAGTGACAGTCCTCAACTGTGTACATTTGTTATGAGAAAATCATTTTTATTTGAGAAAAGGAAAAGAAAAGTGTACTGAATCCTGTTTTAGTTTTCAAGAGAAATTTTATGTATCTAAAACTGGCAGATCTGCGTTCCACAAAATACATCTGTCACAACATCTCAGATCTGTGCATCTAATGAGAATAAAATGGCAAGATGAACACAATGACATTATTTGACAACCAAAATGGATTCAGGCCAAGACGATCTTTGACGCAATTCCACTTCAATTGAAGACGGGAAGAAAAAAAAACAATGCAAGGATATGAACAAAGAACACATATTCTAAAAATGTTTTTATATATATCAATTTGTTTTTAAATTTAACGCATTTATATATAACCAGGGCCTTTTAACAAATTTGGCAATTTAAAGTACTATTGCAACATATGAGCTATTAGGCTTTTCCAAAAATAATTTACTTATCACAGTTTGTCGCTTAAGTTCTAAATGTAAACATGTTGACAAAAAAGAAAAAACAAAAATCATGGATAAAAATGAAGATCTTGAAATGTTTTGGATTTTCCAACAGTTTAGTGTAACTATTGTTCTTCTCTAAAGAGGAATGGGTCGAGTGCAGTTCTATTTTCTGCGTCCATGCTAGAGCAGATTAGTTTTTATAGATTAACTAGTCTATATGCAAACATTTTTATACAAAAAGTATCCAAATAATAATGCAGCTAAAACACCTAATGCACCACACACAGGAACACATTCCACTTTTCAAAATAAAACTTTGTTGCTTCAGCTGTTTAAGTGGGAAATGTTTTCAGTTCCCATTGAAAACATTATGGGAATGTCCATTTACATTTACATGTTAAACTTTCACAATGTTCAGTTTCTTTTAGTGTATTCTTGTGCCCATTTAGTGATTTCACAGCAGAAGTGCAGAAGTTTTAAACGGCAATCCCAAATTTCAATGTATCTTGATTCAAGGGGTCAGATCTTGTGATCCTTTAATGTGATCCTGATCAATATGTCTCCAGGCTTTCTAACGGTTCTTTAAGGTTTTTCCTTGGACCACAGAGAGGTTTTGGATCTGGTTGTTGCCCAGGATATCATTCTGTCAAGGGATGACAGAAGATACTCCAAACTGGGCTAAAAAATACAGCATTTGAATATGAAAAAAGCCACTTTTATGTACATTTGTAAAATTAGCGTAGTACTTTTTTATTTTTACAAACATTGGTTCAGTTCCCTTCAGTTTATCTATTCAGTTCTAATTCATAACAAATATTGTCCCAAGGCACTCTAAAGTAAAGTCATTTACATACATCCCAATTTAATCTTATTATCAGACAGAGCAGTCAAGTTCAGTTCTTTATTAAAATTTTAAGTTTGCTATTTAAAGGAACCCACCAAATTGCATCAAGTCATTGATTTGCAGAATTCACTCCTGTTGCTATACAATATTGGACATTTGCATTGTTGACTATGCAGCAATCTCTCATAATGAGAATGCATGTAGCAACAGCATAAAGGAGAAAAAAAAACAAAAAAACTTCCCCTTAGCAGAAAGAAACCTCCAGCAGAACCAGAACTGGCTCAGTGCAAATGGAAATGGTTCGTCACTGAACTGAAATCAAGTTTAAAGACAGCCAAACTCTGAGAACTTTAAAATATTCATCAGGTCTGGAGAACTGTTAAACAAGATCACATTAAAAGATTACAACAAAATTTGCCTACTTTTGCACGAGACTGTGCAGTTTAAGATAATTAGCAAAATAAAAATGGGGGTTGTAGAGTTGGCTTCCAGACTCATTTCTCCAGGGTTCCTGTTGCTGTAGATGGGTTCTTGCTTAGTGCTAGCCGTTGCTAAACCCAGTAGAGAAGACCTGCTTTTCTCATGCCGTGTTTGTCCTGATTTGTGTCCTGGCTATTCTCCCTGTTGTCTCAATGCAGTGCTGAAGACCGTGCCCTTTACCGCCCGCACAGCCAAGCGCGGGTCTCGGTTCTTCTGCGAGCCTGCTCTCAATGAGGAGTACCATTACTAAAGCTTGTAGATCTCTGTCTCTTCTTAAAGGTTGCTGGAACAAAATGTTTCTCCTTTATGTTCTTCCCCTCCTTGCATGCCTCTTCACTCCCACCGACCCCCTCTTAACCGTTTACACTCCCACACTGTGGACAATGTGGTTTCCCAGGGACACACACACACACGCACACACACTCACTGAAGTTTGAGTGTGTGTTGTGTAGATTTTCTTATCTAAGCATGACAGTGTGTTTTGGGAGCTGGTTCTTCTCGGCCCACCTGCATGAAGCGTGACGTCAGTATTTTTCATCATCATGTTACCCACCACAGCAAACCATAATGTCACAGAGAGATCAGCATCCCAAGGAGTGAACTTTTCCCCTCAGTTAGCGTCACTCAGGTCAGGCTGTGTGCTGCCATCTGGTGGCCATCCATCTAACATGGCTCGCATGTTGCGGCTCAGTTTGTCATATTCAGTACTACATACAGTATTCGTATATGTACACCTCAGGTATGACTAATGCTATGATGTATACGTGCCTGTGGCGTTATCACTTGCTCGTTTGTGTGTTCCAATGTTTTTAATGGTAAAATCATTGTGTGTGTTCATTTATCACATGTCATCATCACTGTTTACACGGTTTGTTGCATGCTGTTTGCTTTAACCTTGCTGCTTTCCCACAATGCACTCTTGCTCTTGTAGTTAGAATGCGCTTGCTCCTGACCGGCCACTCTTCAGTCAGGAAGTTTCTGTGCTCTTGCTGTGCCTTGCAAAAGTACTTTTAATTCTTTTCATTCAAGTGTACTTTTTTACATTACAACCACAAACTTGAATGTACTCTGGAGGGATTTCATGGGATAGACTTGCACTAAGTAGAGTACAATTTTGAAGTGGAATAAAAATAACAGATTTAATTTAATTTTTTCTTTATAAGTAAAGCCTGAAATGTGTGATGTGCATATATAGTGAGTCCTCTATACTCCAATAACCCTAAAAAGACCCACGTCACTACTTTTTGCTGGTTTATTGCAAAAAATCCCAATATAATAACGTTTGTGGTTGTAATGAGAAAATGTTGGATACATTTGGATGGAAAGACACACAACAGAGACCAGACGCTGTATATCCTGCATGCTGTCTCGGTAAAACCGTGTGCACTAACTCTCCTGGAACCATGTTCTGTGCTGCTTTCTGTGCTGTTAGTGAGTGTGTGCTTGGCTGCGTGCATGCTTTGGTTGGTTTGCAGTGATGGTTCTGCTGAATATAACAACTGGCCTGTTTGTTTTTATCCATTCTTTATTGTTTACAGTCGCTCCTAACTGGAAGTTTGAAATGGGCTTGTCTCCTTATTCGCTGGTAGCCACTTTGCTAAAGCAGTTTGGGTCTAGTAACAGAAATGAAACGAGCTTCCATCAACCAGTTAACATCCCCCAGCACTGTCCTCTCTGAGCCTCTCCTCCTGCAGCCTCTCTGCTTTGCTCTAGCGGTTTGCAAAGCCAAAGTGAACATGTCGAGCTGACATGCACCAGTCAGCCCACGTCTTCCTCTTATTTTTAACCGTCATTTTGTCTTTTCTTCATCCAGAACTAAAGAAGAATAATATTACTAAATTTCCAAATGTCTACTTGAGGGTAAGGAAGTCCTCCAGTAGCACCCCTGTAGTGGTGGATGTGTCCCGAACCTGGCAAGCATTTCTTTATTACCTCCCTTCCTGCTTCACATTATTTTTTGTTTGTTTAGGTTCCTCTTTTCCATCTGTTTAGCCTGAATATAAGAAGTCTTGCTTTCTTTAGTAGTTTCTTCAATCTTTTTTATTAAAAAATATATGCATCTTGGATTTACAAGATGTATGAAAAGTTTCTGGATTCAAGCAGAGCTTTATTAAAAACCCATCTCAGCCAGACTTGTTTTATTCTGTGTGCTTAGATCTCATGCTGCTTTGAAAAGTTAGGCTACCAGCACTCCTGAACATGTGGGCTCATGAAAGATCCAAACATTGACATGACACCCTGACTTAAAGCTCTCCTGTCCCGTCCCTTCCCCCGCTGATTCCGCCAGATTTGAGGAATCAGCCGTACAGGCGAGCGGACGCCGTGCGGAGGAGCGTCAGGAGGCGCTACGACGATCAGAACCTGCGGCCAGTGAACAATGGAGAAGTGGTCATGTGACGAGGGGAAACCGAGGACGTGCAGGAGAGGATGGGAGGAGAGGAACATGGATGGACGGTGGGACGGAAAGTCCGATGCAGAACGAAGGATGTCGGGTGTTTTGTAGCAAATAACGAGAGGACTATACATGCGCTAATGTCAAACAATGAAGGACTGAGACGTGTTTGGGACCGAATTTAGCGTAGAAATCAAGCCAAGTGCCTGAACTTTTTTGTTTTGTGATCTTTTTTTTTATCTTCTGTGTGAATGTTTTAATTATCCCCCCAAACTCCCCCCGGTACCCATAAGCAATACAACTTGAGTTGGCTTTAATGTTGATAAGATATAAAACTGGACATGCAGTGGCCTTAGGAGCCATGTGAAAGAGTTATGCTGGAAAAGCTACCTTAGGATGTACTGGAGGCTTTTTTGCCCCTTTCCTCTGTTTCTTAACTTTTGACACATTCCAGTGCTCTCGTTCATTCCCCACAAACCTCCTTTTAATCATCTCATTCTTCTTTTAATAAATCGGGGTGAGCTGGCATGAGGAAAGTGAGCAAAATGTATTTAAGACTATATTTTTTACTAAAATATGTTTTTAAAAAAAAAAAGAAAAAATATGTTGGAAAAAAAATAGACCACTCTAATGTGAACTGTATTTATTGCAGACATCTACGTACTTTCTACAGCGCCTGGCAAAAGTATTTGTACTGGTTAAACTTTTTGTTTTTACTTGGAATTTATGTTATAGATCAACACAAAGTGGTGTATAGTCGAAGGACACTGAAGCATGGCTTTAGAAAGAATTTGACGCAAAAGTCTCAAAAGTGTGGCATGCATTTGCTCTCATGTGCCTCAGGCAAATTCTTTGTAGAGCTAACTTTAGCAGCAAGTCTTTTGAAGCATGTCTCAAGCAGTGCAACGTGTCAATTTTTAGACGGTCCCTGCTTAAGAAAAGCATCCCACACAATAATGCTGCCACTACCATGTTTCAGACTGGGGATAGAGTTCAGGGTTTTGGTTTTCCACCACAATTTTTATAGAATAAGATATACTTTATTGATCCCCAAGGGGAAATTGCTTATTTGTTGAAATAAAGTAACTTGGGTAATAAATACAAAGTTTGCGACTTTCTGTGGCACTCTGTGTTGCACTTTGGCAAAATGAGACTCTGGCTGAAGGTGCTCCTGTATCCAGCCAGCATGTCGTGGAGTGGATGAGGCTCGTCCAAGATGGCCTGCATCTTGGACAGGGTCCTTCTTTCTGACACCACCATCAGAGTCCAGCTCCACTCCGATGACGTTACTGGCCTTTTTTTATATATATATATATATATCTATGTGTATATATATATGTGTGTGTGTGTGTGTATATATATATATATATATATATATATATATATATACATACACACACAAAATCTAAAAACTATGCATAGTTTTTTTTGTTTTAATTTCACAATTGACCACTAATTTGTGTTGATCTATCGTTTAAAATCCAAATAACGTGTCAGAATTGGGATACAAACACTTTTGCAAGACACTGCATATTTGCTGGCATATTCAATGAAAAATAATCGGATTTTGTAGTTTTTAACTGAAAAGCGTTCCTACTTTAACTTCAATTTAAAATATTTGCTTTAATCAACAGCCTTTTCTGTGGTTTTGGGAACACCTTAAGAGAACTAAACAAGCATATAAAGCAACATTACTCATTTCCTACCATGTTCTTAAACTACCCCACACAATGACTTTAATAAAACTTGATACAACTGAACAATAAGTTGCTACCGTCTTCTCACTTTACTGTATTTTTAATGTATAGTATTTAACCACTGAAACAAACCATTGAAGCTTTTCATATCGTGTGTTCGTCATTAAAGGCATGACCACACAAAAGTTTCCTGTACAGATATTTTTCTACAATTTCTTTTTTTTTAACTTTGTCAGATGGTTAATAATGTACATATTGTTAAAACAAGTATTCTTTGCCTTGTGCTATACAACTTTGAATGTTATTTTAACTTATAGTTTTTTTGTTTGTTTTTCAGTTTTTGTGTATTTAAATAAGCCAAATGCAGGCATAAATCCATAATAGTATGTTTTAATCAGAATATTTCACTGTTGCACAGAAGGCACAGGATCGTTGAGTTTGTTTGGGTCGCAGGTGCATCACTGCTAACTGATCTGATATAAAAGCATTAACACATTTCAGCTGAATGGCCACACTAACCATTAAAACAATTAGTTGGCCTGTAATGAACTGACAGAGCGATACTGTGTCCTGTTAAAGACTGTGCTATTCTGCTTGTTTTTCTCTCAGCTTCACTGCGTGCAACTGGGTATTACTGGCATTTTCTCCTCTCACTACAAATGTATTGTAGACAGGTCTCGGTTCTAAATAACCCCCTTTTTTAAGAATAGGTGATATGAGATTTTCAAGATGTATAATAAACTATTTACACTGAATAAAGGAGTGTGTGTTGTGGATTTGTTGCACATTCTGACGTTTTATTACTGCAGGCAGGTGATGAAGATCACAAAGTTTACAATTAAGTCTGATTTTAGTAATTGAGTGATTGTGTGACAACAGTCAATTTATCAGTGGAACTTGCTGTACAATAATCTCTCTCCTAGTGGGCAATGATTTTTTTGGCCCTCACCTTCCAATATAAAATCAGAACTTAACAGGAGCAACTATTTTATTTTAGTAGCAATATATTCTCTCGGCATTTCTAGATTATGTGGGTGTAGTGACATTTTGCATTTACAGTGGCTGGTCAGTAGGTGGCATCGTAGGGACTCGCACATAAAGTTAAATGATGTGATTTATAACGCAAGCCTAGCTACAGGAATAATCCAGTCTTAAAAACGCAAAACGGAAGTAACATCCGCTAATCTATGTAGTTATTCTGCTAAAATTTAATTATGACGATTTTTCAGCTCAGTGAAGACCATTTACTCATTGCCATCTTTGTCATATAACGAAGCTTGGAGACCATGTTGCGCTCTATGCTCATGATAAATGAAGATACGATATCTGATACACGGTTTCAGTTAGCTTCCGACTCAACAAACTGAGCTAATAAGTGTTAATTTAAGGAGGGTTAACTCATGAGGATTTTCCTATTAGCCAAATAACAGTAAAGAAAACTACCTTCGCTGTTGTTTTTTTCAGTGTTTTTGATTGGTTCAGAGGTGGTCCATTCATGGTCCTAATCCTTCATCTGGAAAACTAAAATTCTTCCTAACATTTTAAGTTTCCATTATAATTTACTGTGGTCATAGACACAGGTAAGAAGTGAACAAGAGAAAAATCCAGAACCGAAACTGAAGATGAGCGACTCAATAAGCGACCAGACCACACATACTCTGAAGCGTGTTCAGTATTACAGATGAAGACCACGAAAGCACCATCTGTCAACCAAAAATTAGAAACCGTCACCTCCATAAATTAATAGCTCAAATCATTTTAGGGCAAAAAACAGTTGTTTCTTGTTCCCCCCCCCCCAAATTCACTTATGAAAAAATGACTTGGGCCATTATTTTAGGAAGGCAACGGAATGATAAAGTGAACTGAAACGTAACAAATCTTTGAGCGATATATTTCAGTAGAATATACTTTTACTAATCATTAGTTTTTTAATAAGTCATTATTGGAGACTAATAATGTAAACTTGTCTGTTCATCAATGTTCATAAAATGCCGAACTGGTATCGGGAAAAAATTCCCAATCGCAAACCAGTCTGGGTGTTAGCCATTTCCATCTTTAAACCGTTTAATAAAATAAGGTAAACATGCAAGATGAAAATCGAACTGACGCATGATTATATTTTGATGTAAATGTTTGTGTTGTAAATTAAAAAAAAATCCACATCTGTCCTTGGTAATTGATATATTTTTATTAGGCTTTACTAAGAATAATAAAACAGAACCCTGACCAATACCTTTCTGTGTACAATTACTGTAAGTAAAACCTAGCTTTTTGAAAAAGACAATAAGCATGGCTTCAAGGTATGCCTTTATTGAAATGAAATCATAAAAATGACTGTCAATGAAAAAACAATCTACAGCCCCCTAAAGAAGATATCCAGAGCTAACAAGTCACAGACTGATCAGGTGACAAGATTCCTGAAATCAGATTAGTCACAAAATAAAAAGTGTAGAGCATTCCCATTAATAGCACGTTTCCTCATTCAGAGAGGGGCAGCCTGCACAGTCAGGTGAGCCTACGGTGGGGGGAATGCCCGTTTGCTGAAGTGTTCAAATAGCAGAAAACAGTGGCATGAACACAGTTTCAAGGTGCATCCAGCTGTTCCAGTAAAGTTCTTCTTCTCTTCTCCAGCTCTCCTTCACTCAGCTCACTGCCTGACGTGTCCCAGCCACCCTGATCAGAACACACAAGGACTCAGTAAACACTAACCCAAGTATTCACAGCCTCTGTCCAGTTTCTCTCCATTTAAATACACATTGAAAACCAGCAGACAAACAACGCCTTTCGACCTTCCAGAGGTCATACTTCAATAAACAAGAATGTATTTTACTGAGACTTCATGAGACAGACCAAAACAGAGAGGAATGCACAATAGCAATGGGAGAAAACGAGATGTGTTGGTGTGTCCACTGCACCGACCAGAAGAGAACGGTCTAGTCTTTAGATCTTTCTCCCTTACCTCAGTGTATGTCCTGTTGCCTAGCAACTGCAGCAGTCTGAAACCCAAGCTGGTAAAAATGGAGTTCGAAATCTTGCTGACATATTTATTCCTTAATTTAATCATTTTTAAATAATCAAATTCATTTATTTTATTTTTTTTTAAACAAAACTTTTATTATAAACATGTCTATGCAAAATACAAAACCCTAACAACACAACCGCTTTACGCTTTTCACTTTTGTACCACCAAATTTAAATATACATATAGCTGAAACTTAAAACTTCCCACTGCCCATCACTCTAGCTCCACTAGGAAACATGGTGGTGGCAGCATCATGATGTGGGGATGCCTTTCTTCAGCAGGAACAAGGAACCTGGCAAGGGTTGATGGGGATATGGTTGAAGCTAAATGCAGGAAAATGCTAGAAGAAAACCTATTAGATGCTACAAAATAAGATACAGAACATTTTCACTTTCCAGACCTAAATCCAATTGAGAACTTGAGTGAAAACTTGAACATTTATGTCCATATCTTCTCTCCATACAATCTGATTTCTGAATTTGAGTTGTGTTGCAAAAAAAAAAAAAAAAAAAAGAACGTCAAAAAAATAAAATGTCCAAGTCTCTAGAAAGCTGGAGACAAAACCCAGAAGACCTGTAGACTGAATTGCATTGGAATATGGTTCTAAAAAGTTTTATCTCAGGAGGGGGAAGGAGAGCGGGAAGGAGGGGCTAAATACAAATACATGCCACACTTTTCAGATTGTGGTTTAAATGCGACAAAATGACAAAAGCTTGTGTGCTAAGAACCCTTTGACAAGGCACTGTGGAATTAGTGACGTAAATTCACCTCCTCTTTGGCTGCTTTCCTTTTAGGAGATTTCTGTTTAGACTCTGAGCGAGATTTCCCCCGAGTCTTGTCGTTCTCTTTATCCTTCTCTGAATCTCGCTCCCGTTTCCCATCGCGCTCTCTTCCTTTCTTCTCGCCGTCAGAGTCCGGTGAGGCCTGTTTGTCATGGCTATAGTCAAATTCACGATAAACGTTGCAAAAAGCTGCATGGAGCTCCGGTTTACTCACAGACTTGTGGCGCCTCTTCTTGCCTTTCTTCTTGTGCTTCTTGGATTTTTTATAGCTTCGCTCTGTTTTGAAGCAGAACATACAAACAGGGCTGCATTTCTTCCACATGGCGATCAAATGATTCACTGAGCCGGGAAAAACACTCACCAGACTCTCCACTAGAAGAACGCTCGGAGGGAGATTTGGACTGGGAGCGCTTCTTCTTCTTGTGGTACTCCTCCTCCTCTGACTCTGACGCCTTTGACGACAAATAGAAAGTTTCAGAAATTGTTAAATGCTTGTTAAGCACAACTTGTGATTTATTCTTTTTAAGTACTGAGAGCAACTGACTGATCGAGAGCGTGATCGCTTCCTGTGGTGCTTCTTGGACTTCTTTGAATGCTTTTTTGTCTTGGAATGGTGATGCTGGCATTCATGCTGGCAGAGGAATACATAAATAAAAAAAAGGTAAGCATGACTACCATCTGGACGGATAAACTCCTTGCTTTCCTCGCGGTGATCGTGGGAACCTCACCTCCAGAACATGCATGAAATCTTTGAATATCCTCTTCCTCTCTGACTCCAGCGTCACGTCTTCGAAGGCAGCTTCTTTCAGGAATCTTTCTCTGACCTGAAACAGTCAAATGTCATCCGTCACAAACCATTAAGCACAATAAAAAAAGAAAAACTGAACAGGAAACTGAAAATATAAGGGATTTTATTTGCGCATACTTCCTCCCATGAGGCCTCTGGCTCCAGCGGCGGCGTGGCCTGCTTCAACATGGTTTTGAAAGCTGCTTCTTTCCGCTTCATCTTGCGGGCCTCCTCCTTCTCTCGCTCTCGCTCTCTGGCTTCAGCCTTCTCCAGTAACTGCTCAGAAAGAAGTTTAAACATATTCAATCATGAATTAAAAAAAAAACAACAATTTGACAAGAGACATACAGAGAAACAATGAGGAATGAGATGCCAGAGAAAGTTGCCTGGTGTTTTCTTGGATTATATGGAGCTACAGAATAGCATAGCCCTGCCCCTCCCAAACCTGCTGCTGCACTTTTTATTTGCTTGCAAGAAATACAAAAATCAGCTCACTGATAATATTTCATGTTGTGCATGCATCATGCTTCTGTACCAATTTGCAGAATTTTTTTTCATACAACTGGTAAGTGAGTCTTACACTGTTGAAGGCCAGCTTTATGTTCCCAGCATCCAGAGTAGTGGCTCTCTTGTCTGAGCTGATAACGGATCCAAAGTCATCAAAGCTGGTGTTCACTTCCACCAGGAAGCCTTTATCCTGAGTAAACACCGACACCGAGACTTGTGAACAAAACCTCAGAGTTTAACAGCGATATCACAGATTGTTCCCAAAATAATTCCCTGAAGTCCCAATTCTGATTTCCTCTGGCTTACCTTGAGGATATCTTTGATTATTCGTTTTTCATCGTGGTAACGGGCTTTCAGGTCTTCCACATAGAATTTGAAGAGGTCCAAAGGAGTGGAACCTGCAGAAAGACACAAGACGGATACAAAACGGTTATGAAAGAAAAGCAAAAAAAAAAAAGAAAAGAAAAAGGGTGAGAATAATAGAGATAATGTGGATAATAAACAATTTCAGTAACAATGCAATCCAACTCTATATTAAATTAGTAAGTGAAATGAACTGAGAAATGAACTGAGTGTATTTCTGTGTTCATGTCTCGTCCACGTGCTGCGCGGCTCTTAGCTCATCACAGACGTGTGCAGTCACGTGTGATGCGCCCCGCTGCCGTACCAGGCTGGCCCAGCATGCTGCTGAAGCGCATGTCAGAGCTCAGGGTCGGGTACATCTCCATCCACGAGGACATGGAGTGAAGCTGGCCGTGATCATGGAGCTCATCCAGAAATTTCTGTGCAAAAGAAAAAAAAAAAAAAAAAAAAAAGATGATAAATATAAATTTGAGACAGCAACTGTTGGAATAAAACATTTTTCTTCTTCTACTTATTTTTAGCATTTTAAAACAAGATTAGATGTGATTAGTAGGTGATTGAACCGTCTCTTAAGTGCGTGGAGCGGTACGTGCCTGGAAGGACTCTCTGTTCTTGCGCTGCCGTCTCCGTTCCCTGAGGAGAGTCTTCTGCTTGTCTTCTTCCTCCTCCTTCTCCAGAGCTCGAATGTGCTCCTCAAAACAGATGAGGGCGTCCTCTTTATCCATATCTGTCGGCAGATAACAACAAAACATACATTACATTCAGAGTTGAGCCCGCTGCTGCCATGCAAACACATTTCTCACATCAACTCTGCATCTGAATCCATGATAGGAAATTGGTTTTATTCTCGTACTCTGCAGCTCTTCGTCCTCGGCAAACGTGGGGTTGTCCAGCAGATACTGCTGGGCCTCGGACCAGGTGGTGCGATATGTCACGTTGGCCATATTGTCCAGGATGTTCTTCAGAGCTTCCCAGTTCCTCTTCCTCAGCTGCTTGGCTTGTTCCTGCAGGAAAATACAAAACCAGGAAGTTAAGTATTATCGTTCCAAGTTTGCTTTAAAGTCAACATGAAAGACTCTTCCAAGCTAAATTATGATTAAATTCAAAATAATTACAGAGGTAATGTTTTAAAGATGGAGAGTTGCAAGTGGATGCAACTCTGACATTAGAAATAAAGACCTAGACCAGTGCACTGAACCCTATTGAAAACCTCATGGTTATGCCATCAAATATTGATTTCTGAACTCTTCCTGAGTTAAAACATTAGTATTGTTGTTTCTATATTAATATGAACTTGTTTTCTTTGAAATACTTTGTCTGAAAGCACTGTATCGTTTTTGTGATTTTGACCATTTATTTTCTGCAAATAGCTTGGTATTTCAGAGACATGTCAGTAGTTCATAGAATAAAATAATGTTCATTTTACTCAAACATACACCTATAGAAAGTAAAATCAGAGAAACTGATCATTTTAAGTGGCCTCTTATTTTTTTTCCAGTGCTGTATATTCCCATAATGCATTGTTCCCCACATATAGACCTCGTACTGCTGAATGTTTTATAACGGAGAACGTTTTCACGCAGTGAGGCAGCGCCTTACCTTCTCTTTCTTCGCCAGGTAGAACAACACGTCTTCGTAGATCTCCAGTCTGTCTCTCTCAGGAACGCAGCTCCACACTTCCAGCTCATTAAACATTTGCTCTGCTTTCCTGGATCACAGATACAGATACACACACGCACACGCACCCACAAGCACACACACAGCTGGTTTAAATCATTTTCACGCAAACTCGCCACATGATGGCGGCATTTCACAAGCCAATTACATTTTACACGTCTCTATAAAAAAATAAAATAAATTAAAAACACCAGATGCACTTTTAAATCTGATTACATACATTTGAATAAACACATAATACACACAGTTTAGTGTATATAACTGAAGCTTTTTTAATTTTTTTATGATGGCAATTGACTGATTTTATAACGCTGACTTTAAGGAGAGCTAGCACCTCTGACTGGCAACTGTGCAATTAATAAAAGATGAGAAACACACCATCAGAAAGTCCTGCTATCACTCTCACGCTGCCTGTTGTGACTCATCCCAGATTACAAGCTGGTGCCAGCAGAACTCTGAAACCGGCTCGCTGTCAAGGTCACCAGCCGAGGGTCTGATACGGTGACTTTCACCCATATGCCAAACCCAAGAACTGACAAACCAGATGCTATAATAACCACCGATGAGTTTAACTTCCAATAGTCAAGCTCATTAAAAATAAAAAACTTCATATTGCATTTCAAATGTGTCTCTTTGTGTATATATAACAGAGGAAAGCCAATTTTGTTGATACTGATGAAACTAAAAATAATTCACAATGTTTACATTAAAATTATTTGGTAACTTTGTACAGGACAAAATGGAGATGAGGAAACAAACACAAACCAAATTCTCCAAACGCAAACTCATCCACAGTGAGGATTACGTGGATCTGAGCAGCATGAGGGTGTGCCTAAACCATAGATGACCTTTTATTGATCAGGTCAGTGTAATGAAATTGACAGTTTAGAGCAGCACTAATCAATCCATGGTAAAACACGCATGTACTCTAACAAATCCCAGCAGCCACCTACTTGTATCTGGTGGTGGACGTCATCTTCTCATGATTCTCCAAGAACCTCTGGAACTTTTCTTTGGACTCCTTGTATTTAATCCTGGCCTCTTCCTTCTCCTCCTTCTCGGTTTGGACTTTGTAGGCATTAAACGCCTGCTTCTTCTCGCTCAGTTTGGGAAGAGCACTGTTGATAGCGGAGAGAGAAAATTAATGTCATGAGGACAATTAATGTAATAAATTAGAGTTGTGTCTAGAAAGTACGGTGAGCAATCTGTGAATCCTCCACCTGTAGCGAGGGTCATTGATAATCAGCTTCATGGCCTGTTCCCATGAGGAGTTTGAGGAAACACCCTAAAATGAAAAGAATACAATGTGACAGTGGAGTAAGACACTAAAACACATGTAGAAGGTGCAATTCCACACATTAGGATATTTATTTACTTGGATTTTGACAATTGGAAAAAATAAATACAATCGAGATTTTTAGAAAGTCAGAACTTGTACAACTATGTAGATTGTGGACGTAGCAGTTCTCCAGCAGTCACTGACATCCTCAACAGCATGGATAGATAGGCCTTTAAAAGCTATTGCTTAAGAAACAAGCTGTAAACAAGTTCCGTATCAAAGAATATTGACGGGAAGTTGAGTGGAAGAAAAAAGAAAGTGTTTAATTCTGTTGAATTCAAGTTTATTTAATCAAGGACAGCACTGTTAACAATGGCACATACTAAAAACAAAGCAGCCACTGTTCCGTTTTGTAGGAAGGTTTTCTAGCCCACGGGCTAATTTACAAATTCAGTTCTTGGTTGGATCTTTTAGAATGAAAGATTCCCATCACACATGCACAAATAGGGTGAATACCACAGATTTTCCTTCCGCTCAACTTTCCTTTGTTTAGTCAGGAGTCTCTGCTTGATTGTCATTTCTCCATTAAAAACATTTTTTTTATTACTTTTATAAATACATTTTCTAACAAGCTATATCTTTATGTTTTATTAGCTGTAGCCTAAATTATTCAAATTAGTTTGAAAAACTACACTCTTTGAACTTACCAAGAGAAACAAATTGAGTTTTAAATCATAATCTAATTTACTGAAATGCACCTGTAAACTCATAAATATAGCAAAATTATAACTCAAGGAAAATAACCTTTTTGGAAATCATGGAAAAAGGACAAAAAGTAATTCCCTAATTGCTTCAAGCTGCTTGTTTATGAGGTGTGGAGTGACAATAATTCAAGTAGTGCCACTGATGGCTTATATAAGCGCCCTTTCTTTATAAGCGTGCCTCTCTCTCAGAAAGTGGCTCCTTCATCCATTATGGACTGATTCCACCGCGCTGCTGTCTCGTCACTTGTCACAGTTATTCTAACTCACTGAGGCATGCCACTTTCTCTCACTGTCTTAATCCCAGCCAGCCCCCTCTGCTTGTGATCCAATAAAGCTAATCATAAAGACAGACCCATTAAGATCTGGAAGGAAATGGCAAGCAATCTCAGAGGAGAGCTTTGTGCACAAAATTAAAAAGCACCTAAATATAGCAACAATCGAGGTGGGGCGCGCTTGGCACGCCATGCTACTTGTAAACAACACGGTCACAGCAACAGGAGGTGAGCTTAACAGACTTCCCAGGGGCTGAAGGGAGGAGGGGGGATTAGATTGAGATCAGGATGCAGAGGATGCGACGAGAAACTCATAAAGGCTCGGCAGACAGAGGTAGCTAAACATCTCCCGCTAAGAGGAGCGCTCACGGTTTATGTCACATGTTTCACGCAATTAGAGAGAAAAGAGTGACAGCAAAGCAGCTGTCAGTGGGGAATGTAGAGAAAGGAGACATGGAGGCTTTTCAGAAGCCCATAAACCAAAATACAACACTGACTGTTTTCTAGTGAGAAAAATAGTAATACTGCAACATCCTACAGTGTATAAATATCATCAAGATTATTATTAATAATAGTATCTCAATTATGCAACAAATGATTAACCAGCAGAGTTTCTACAGATTTTAAATTTCATACTTTTCTAAACTCAAGTTTGTAAATTATTTATGTAAAAAACAATACAATGACTTTTTTTTTATTAATAAGAGAGCTTTAGAAAGAGCAAACGAAAACCGACAAAACATGAACAAAATGTTTCAGACATGATTTCAAAAAAATGAACTGCATAATAAAGGTCACCATGACCTCCCAGCTGCAACTAAACGCAAGTGAAAAATGGATTTTAAGAAGGCATTTCAAATGACTGACGGTTTGAGCTGCTACAGCTGATAAAGAAAGGCTCTTCCCCTGATTGGAAACACAAGAGCTGCACAATATTAAGGAAATATTTCACTGTAATACTCTTACTGAAGACAAACAATGCTGATTACAATTAGCCTACATTTTCCAAACACTTTTCTTTTGTTAACAATATGACCAGGAGCACTTAAGAGTCATTACATGCAGCCCAATATATTGTCAATATGCAAAGACTGGAGGCCTGACAATTAACACACCAAATCCTCCAAACTCTTTGAAATATAGCACAGAGTTAATGGGATAATTTTGATTGGGTATACTGGGCAGCTCTGGTGATCGCTACTGAAAAACATTCACCCAGTCAGGTGAAACAAAACAGAGCAACAGAAGAGGACTGAAGACTTTATCTGATTTTTCAACACACCAAAAGGTAAAATAATACAAATAACAGGACTTTAGAGACCAAACATTATGGAAATTCTTAATTTCGATGCCTTTAATGAACAGGAGAAAACATTTTCAGATTTCCAATATCTGGCCTAACGAATAAAGACCAAAGAAGAGCTGGAAAATATTTGATGATCCAGTTATAGGTGCATATCTGGTTTAAAACATAAATTTGGTTTCAGGAAATCATCTGCACCATTAGTACTGACACCATTTTCAACATCGGTAAAGCAGCTTTTGATATCCTCAAAGTCTGCGTTTTAATTAAACCTCTGGTTTGGACTAGAACTGACTGAGAACTTTTCTTTTTCAGATTACAAGAAGAATTCAAAAGAGCAGTAAAAAGCACTAAATGATGGTGTTTTTTAGGCCAAGAGCAGAAAGTTATGTTTGTTTTCATAAATTCACATGCAGTATATTTGGGATATGCCCAGTTATTTAAGCCTGCTGATGGTGCTGCAACCTAAAGAAGAAAAATAAGTCCTAAAATGTGTCTAAAAGTGCTTTTTGGTAAATGAGACTATATCCACCTCTAACTTTTCTTTTAAAGATTAAATGATCCTTTCCTTTAGGTCAAAATAGCCACCTGGCTCCTGGGCTCACCTTCTCCTTCAGCAGCTCTTTGAAGGCCTGCTTGGCTTCTTCTTTTGTGTTCCACTTATAGGTTTTCTTCTGAAGTTCAGGTCGCTCTTCTTCTTTGACTTCGACGCTGAAAACAAATAAGAATAATAACATTTGTTACACTGCGTTCATTATTAAAAGCACTTGACAATTACCTTATTTAACATTAAAAGACAAAAGTCTGGATCTCTGTGGATGTTACTGTTACTCAAGAAAGTGCGTTTAGTTCAGGGGTGGGCAACTCCAGGCCTGGAGGGCCGATCTCCTGCAACTTTTAGAGGTGTCTCTTCTTCAACCCACCTGAGTCAAATAATGAGGTCATTAGCAGGACTCTGGAGAACCTGCCTGCACTTACGAAGTGATTCAGCTATTGGATTTAAGTGTGTTGGACCAGGAAGACATCTAAAAGTTGCAGGACACTGGCCCTTGAGGACCAGGATTGCCCACCCCTGGTTTAGTTTGATTTTAGTACCACAAACAAGTCAGAGAGAAAACTGATGCCAAGAGACCAATTCTCAATAAAAACAAGAACCGAAAAAGCAAAGAATAAACTAATACACAAACACATAAGTACATGTAAATTAAGTAATGAGGAAAATCTTGAAAAAATGTATGACCTAAAATGCAACTGTTCTTTGAAATGGGAAAGAAAATACCTTCCATTTTCAAAAGTGTTTTCAAATTTTAAATAACTTCAGTTGATCTGCTGCATCTGCTTGAATATTCATAGGTTTCACAAATCATTCTACAAAACGATGCCCTTCCATTTCCCTCCAATGTTAATGGCTGCCTTATCTGTAGTAACATAAATCAGCTCTATTAAAAAAATCTACAAGCACTGGACTTGTAAAAGAGGATTAGAGCATCCTCTAATAAAGTGAAAATAAATAATGTTAGCCAGAGATTTAATATTTACATTAATGTGAGCTTGAAGCGGAGCCAACTGTTGTTTACCTGGGTTTGCTCTCTGCAACGACGGCGCTCTCTGAGGAAGTCACAGGTGCCTCCACAGCCTTGACCTCAGCTGTTTGATGCGATGTCACCTGGGACTGCTGTTCCTCTGGGACCGCCGCTGCAGTTTCCGCCTCCTTTACGGTCACCATGGCGGCTGTATTTTGATCGGCCTGCGCTGTAGGAGCTGCAGTCGTTCCAGGAGCCGCAGCCTCTGTTGTTCTGGAATGAAACCATGATGTTACTAACACAAAAACTGCTATCTCCAGTGTAAATAACATGCTTTCACAAGATTAAGACAAAACAAGTATATACTATGTTCTAAACACCTTAATCTAAATCAGAAAAGAAAAAATATTCCAACCGCTGCTAAAACAATTAAACATATCAATCATTAAAATGTTAATGTGTATTGTTACCCTGATTTTGACACCTGCTCATAATCAAAAGTTTTAAATAAAGATATTGCAAAAAATTTAATAAACCTTCACAATTGGAAAAGATTAAATGTGACAAATGTGTGCAGCAACAGGTCAGGAAGAGCCAAACTATTCTTATAAAGAAACTCTGGTCTGTCTTATTTAGATGATTTTAAACAGCATGAATGGTAAGACGGATAATGTGTGAAACCTTGGTGTTGGTAACCAATCTGTGTCTTCTGAATACCAAATGAAAATTGTTTGGCCACGGAGAGCAGATAATGGAGCAAAGAGGAGAAACAGATGGCTTAAAAAACAACTTACCCACTCTCCTCTGCTTTGATCATAGCTGGAACAGACAAATAAAGAAGCCATTAATGGGTCTCTGCTTCGTCTTTAAAGCAAAGTACAAAGAAACCCCCCGCACACTGATCAATGCACATAACATGCCAACATGTTTTCTTGAAAAAATTCTGTCTGATCTTTGTACAACAGTGATTCTTGAACTCATTTATGCTTTTAATAATTTGTTGCACATGCCAGCAGACGGCTCAGACCGTTCAGATTAAACATAAGCTTGAAAATACGAGACACCATATTTTACCCTCCAGATCCTCCAGCTCCTTGGGTTTGGTCCATCTGGACTCCTTTGTCTGAGAGTTGTAATAATAAGGCTTCCCTGTGTCAGACTTGTACTCCTTCCAGGGGCATTTAGACAGCATTTGCTAAAACAAACAGTAAAACAGATCATCATCATTATGGGTTTTGGGATCATTTTCATAAGAAGAATGCAATGCTCATCAAAATAACTGAAACAAATGCTTAAAATATATTACATTCCTCTGCAATTCAATATTTTGGATTTTATGATTTTAATTCAATTGAGATGTATATGTACAAGCAATTTAATGCCATTTACAGTCCGACACATTTTAGTAAATTAAACCACATTTAGACGTTTTTTCATATTTTGAAAACAGGAGTGAAAAAAAAAAAAACAGTATTTAGTTAAATCAACATAAAAGGGTAAAAACAACAGTTTTGGCATATACATTGATAAATTTATGCTAAAGTATGTCTCCTACTGTACAGGCCAACGGGTATTTGATTAGTTATCAGCAGTCTAATAAACAGGTTGTGGAACAGTAAAAGTGCATACCTCTGCAGGAGATTTCAGTTCATCCGGTTTCTCCCATGTGGACTGTTTGGTTTCTGTATTGTAATAATATGTTTTCCCATCTAAAGATTTGTGTTCTGTCCACACAGATTTCTACAAAAATAACAAAAACAGGTATTTAAAGTTAGCCACTTTCAATCAATATATAAAGTTTTTGTGGTTCCTTCTTTGAAAACTTTAACAGTCTTTTGGATATATTAGTGTGTGCCAACCTTCTTTGGCTGTTCTTCTGGAGGGGATCCATTTGTTCCACTCTGCAGGAATAAAAGAAATTAATTAACATTTACTGCTAAAAGAAAATGCAGGAGCAAAAAAGACAAGTCAACACTGTTGAAACGTATGTTCTAATTTATGAAACGTGACTGTATAGAAAAAAAAAAGTGACAAACGTACAGTTGTTCCTGGTGCAGCTGCTGCAGGGACTGAAAGAGAAATATGTCAGATATTGAGACGTAAGCAAATCAGAACAAAGATATTGATTTGTAAACTGGATATTGATTTGTAAACTGGATCATACCTGTGGTGTCAACACCAGGCTGGAGAAACAAAATAAGAAAAAATATTATTTTACTGGCACAAACATGAACAAAATAGACTAGAAACTTACCAGAAACTAATATTAAACAATAAAAAGCTATTTTTTTATATAGTGGAATTATGATATAATTCAACTAGAGCCAAAAATTACAACATGATGACTTATTGTAACCATAATTATAGATTATGCATTTTTAAGATTTAAGTGTGACAAGTGAAACCAGAAGAAATCTGTAAGGAGACGGCTACTTTTTCATGGCACTGTATGTTGCTTAAATGCTTCATTTGGCATTTTCTGGGTCACAGGTTATTTCTGAGGTCTGTGAAGCCAACATAAAGAGACAGACAGTGAGACGTACGGGTCCCGTCGGCTGTACGGTCGCAGCTGGAATCCGAGGAGGCAGCATCATTCCCGGGATCATGGGCGGTATCATGCTTGGCATCTAATAAAAGAAGAATCATGAAACATTCAGACATTTTCATACCAACACAAATCTTCAGACACAATGAGAGTGTGAGACTGTGAGCATGACGAGCTGCTTGTAACTTCAGGGACAAGGTGAGACTGAAGTTATGTTTGCTGTGCTAATTTAATCATGTGATAACACGGCTTGTGATCTGTGCGATGCAAATGCACCGAGACTCCACTCCGCTCGTTTACTTTCTAAGCTTGTGACTCTTTATGCCGACTCTCTTTCTGAAATCTCACCTTCTTAATGCTGCCAGGGCAGAAACATATGCTGGCAGGAATGGGACAGGTTTCTGCTTAGCGAGTGCATTTTATAAAAATACATTATAAATAATTGTTGCGAAAACGGTTTCATTTTAGAACAAATATGCAATTTTACTCATTTATATTTTCTATTAAACACTGAGTAGGATGATAAGAAATATTTGTTTGTTGCAACACCTGTATTTTCACTGATTGCCCTTGAAAGAAGGAAGAGATCAATTAAACTTTAAAATTATGAATATATTGATGCTATTTTCAACTCTACTTCTGTCTCATTGCAGTAGAAACATCCAGTTCAGATAGACACAAGATCTTGTGTAAGAGATTAACATAAAACCTTACCTGTCCCATTGGCGGAGCAGCCATTGGTGGCATTATGCCTGGTGGCATTATTCCAGGTGGCATTGGAGTCATGCTAGGAGGTCGCTGCACCATAGGGGGTATTCCCATGGGTGGGAAGTGAGGTGGTATTCCTGGTGGTCCCATCTAGTCAGTTGAAGAAACAGAGAGAGATATTGCATTTTTAAATTGGTAAAGGATGACTCAATCAGATATTTTAACTAGTTTGACAGCTGAAAGAAAAAACATAAAGGCTAACTTTGACCAAAGTTTTGAAATTACTTACATATGGAGGCGGTATGGCAGCAGGGGGGACAGCTGCATAAGGTGCCGCCTGGCTTGGGCCATTATTTGTCTCCGTTGAAGACTGCCATGAATAAAAAACACAACATTAAGTTAGTAAAGTTCTAACTTTAAGAAAGTTACAAATTATAAATATTTTCAGTTTTTCTTAAGAATTAGGTAAAAAAAAAAAAAAACAGTGGTAAGAAATAATTTGGTCTGCTGTAGTATTCTAATTTCAGATGATTATAATTATAAATAAGAAAGGCTTGAAAACATCAATGTCTATATAATCTATATAATGTTTACCATAATGAATTTGGCAACTGAAATAAATGAAATGTTCTAATTTACTGTATAGATATTGGGTATAGATACATGCTACAATCCACTTTGAATACTACAAAGGTTTTCTATTTCACAAGTGTTGTGCAAAGTGGTATTGGATTTGTCCATAAAGATGGAATTAAAATCTGTGGTATCACTCAATGTCAACTTTTCAGATCACAGACTTTATTTCAAAATTTTAAATAAAGTCCAGAATGATCTATTGCATTTTTCCGAGAAAGGTCGACGTCTTAATTGTCCACTTAAGCTAATTTCATCTACTTAAACTTCATTCCATCATTCATAATAAATTAAGTAAAATACCAGAATGACAAAGGTGCTGAAGCAAAGTTATAAATTGATAGAAAGCTTAATTGCATTCAAGATACATAGTAGTGAAGGGGAGTTACAATACAGACATTTCAAATGACAAAGTAAAAAATTGTCTTAATGAACACATGAATTAAAGACACAGAAAGCTTTATTCAAGATAAATCCGATAGTACAAAATCATCGCAGTTAAAACACTTAATAAAAATAAATCCACGAAATCCAGTTTTTGTCCTGCTTGTAAACACATACGAATCTTAATTGGAATAATTAGCTTATGGCTAATACAAATGCTAGTACCCATGATGAATGAGCCCAGGCTCCGTCTAACTACTGGAACAGAATAGGTTAATGTAACAATGAGTTTACTAAACCAGACCCAATACGTTTAAATTAGCAGCTTGTGTATTGGGTTACAATTGAAAACCAATATTCTGTGTTCACAAAAAGAAATATCCACTGTTCGTTCTAATCGACTCGTCTTCACTCAGCATCGATTCCAGATTATAGTCCATGCTACGGTGGTATGAATGTGCCGCTATATTAGCCTAGAGCTAACACGACAAGCTAACTAGCACCGGCCACCTCTGGGCGACTTTTCATGAAGGCTAAGAGGCGGCTTCCAACCACACAAAGAAAAATGAAAACTGAAGTTGTGGATTATTGCTATTTTTTGTCGGCAGCATTACTAATTATTAAAAACTTCTCTTTCAAGCAGGTCAACTCACCATGTTGACGGCAACGTCCAAGGAAATCCAGCACTTATCAATAACGATCACAGCGATTGGTCTAACTGCCTTGTGACGCAAAAACGTGAGGCGGTAGTTTCTGTTACGTCAGTGCGCGCCGGGAAAACGCATAAAAGCGCAACAACGCCATGCACTCAGGTAAATTAATAAAAAGAAAATTATAAAACACAAATAAATAAGACAAGTGCATAATAAAGGATATTCTATTCTATCCTATTCTATTCTATTCTATTTATAAAAAGATTGTAATCTTTTTATAATTTTACAATTTTCCCAATTTGTATCAAGCTAAACAGGCATGTGGAACATATGACAGTAGTATTTTGGTATGAGTTGAATAACTGATTATAAATTTATAAACACACATTATTTACAGAGCTTGTTTACAGCATAAAACATCTTGTCAATGTTTACTGTGTAAGCTGAACTAAAAATATTACACTCACTCAGACTGTCTGCCTGAGCCAAAATTTATTGTAACTAACCACTTAGGTAAAGCACACTCTTGCAACATAAAATATTGCTTAAAAAACTAAAGGAAACTAAAGGAAAAGCTTTGGCATGTCATTAACACTTCTAATTCTACAGAGTGGTAAACTTCCCATTCAAAGATTAACATGTTTTCTACACACAAAAAACTTGTTCAAATTCACCTTATGTCTGTGCAGTTGTCTAGTGATCTGATTTACTTTCATCATCACAAGCAATTCACAAATCCCCAAAAGAAATAAAAATACTACATAATAACAACAATAATCTTTAACTACACTATTTTGACACCCCATTTGAACTAGTCTCTGCACTTATAAGAGTTCCCTTCTTCTTTTAGATGCTGAAGCATAAATCAATTTCCAAAGATGCAACGACTGTTTTCAAGATGCAGCAAGACTTCAGTGTATTGGGAGTAACTGGAAAAACTGACTGTGTTTTTCCAAATATTGCATTCTGTGACACTGCTTTTTGCTCATACAGAAAGATAAAATAAAAGTGAAAATTAGGCTGTGGCCACAGTTTCGCTTCATAACCTTTTCCCCAGAACTACAGCCTGGAACATAAAGATAAAAAGTGTGATGAGATCATGACAATGTCAGCTAGAGATGAAATAAACAAGCAAACAGCTATACAATCAAATTCTTTCCAAAATAATAAAAACGAAAGAACAAATTCACATGGTGTACAGGTAAACTGCATTCCTCTCAGTGCCAATGTTTTCTGGGGTCTCTAGGATTTAAAGTGTTATTGAGGTGTGAAGCGTGCAACAAAGAGCCTGGGAGATGAATGAACCCTCACTTGGGGACAGACTGCAATAAACTCTGATGCATTTCCTGACAAGAATGGAAGAATTCCCAATCAATTCTCCTAACAAGGAAAAAGAAAAAAAAGGAGGAACAGCAGTAACTGATGGAGCTTCAACATAATGATGGGAGTCAATCAACCACACCAAAAGACACAAAATAGACAAGACAGGCAGACACACAGAGTAGCTTAAAAAATATTCACATGCCTTGAATTTTCGCATTTTATTTATTTTGTTGAAATTTTATGTGACAGTCCAGCTCAATCTTTTAGTAGTAAAAAGTCTGAAAAGAATGGCAAACTCCTTTACTTCTTCACTCCTGAAGAATATCCACTGAAGCAGCAATGTAATTCTCAGTAGTGCAAATCTGGGACACCCTGAAAAAATGCAGCTATAAGGGCAATGAAAGGTTCACAATATTTTTGGAAGGCAGGCTTAAATTTCCTTCTACTTCTGATTTGTGCAGTTCCTTCAAATACTATAGTTTTTGTATTTACAGATACATTTTTAGTGTAATTTTGATCAACTTGGTTGGTAGAAAGTCAGGCTCTCCTGCTGCATTTTACTGCAGTGTACAAGTTTTAAAAAAAAATCTAGTTTAAGAATCAATGGAGGACGTCTCACTCAAATGAAACATCATTCTTCCCCGAGGCTTTAAATTAGCTTTCTAATCAAAGTCACGCATTCTTATTCATTACCTTTCTGAAAATTACATTCTAAATCTGTTCCTCATCAAAATGTCTATGCTATATTTCAGCAGTATGTTTCTGTACATTGATGTTCTATGCCTAACGCTGTTTGTCAGCAGCTCATTCTTGTTTGTTTGGGCTATTGATTGACTATGTATGAGGTGGTCAATGATTGCCTCTGGCCATTATACCCACTGAGTTCAGCATACTGCTGACCTGCCTTACAGGCACTCTGGTCTCATCCTGACAATTGGCTTCCTGTCAAATGTGGTCACATTAACTATCAACATAGCACAGTATTACTATTAAAGGCTGCTTTTCAATTTCCTGTCTAAAAATAAAGGAGCCATCTGTTCAGACTTCTGTTTTGTGAGAAAATTGTAAATAAACAGGTTTTTTTCTATTTTTGGCACCTGTCTTCTCATCCCAATCTTTTATTAAAGTCAGTAAATATTTAATATACGATGAACAGAATCATACAGATATTTGAAAAGGCACAGAGTCCTCTTGATCTCCTTATACAGTTTATAGTCATGGCAAACAAACAAAACCTCATGGAATAACACAACTTTTTCTCAGTACAAGCTGCTTGAGGAAGCATGTTTACTCTAAAAGCTTTCTGTGTTATGAATGGTTATTGACGCGATGATGGGTAAATGATCAATAAAAAGCAGAGTAAAAAAGCAAACAATATTGCTTCACAGGCAACACAGAAGAGCTCTGTTATTTATTGGTGGAAAACATCAGAAAGAGATTTTCTGGGTGAAATTTCCCTTGAGTGTAAGCATTGTATTATATGGCAGCTCCTTTCATAAGACAAAATGCAGTTTAGTGTACCTTACACAAAAACTGTAAGGATAATTTGGTAAACATAAAAATGTAAAATTGTGATTTAAAGAGGGGGCAAGGAAAGCAGCAAAATATTAGAGAATGTTTGGAGATGAGTACACATCCCACCCAGCCTCCCATATACATTCTTTTTATTATTTATTTATTTATTTATTTATTTATTGCAAATGTTGCAAATGTTCCATTGCTTCTCTCCTGTCAGTTGTTGCAAATAACTTTCTTTAAACTCAGTAGATATTTGCAAATAGAGTTTGTATGGTAACTTGAGGAGGAGCTTTTTTCTTTGAATCATAGACAATCAGATGTTTGCTGTTTAATTGTTGAGTCGAAAGTTGAGTCCTATTTTGTTCGAGTACCTGCTCTGCAAATTACCATGATCACACAAGTTGGAAAAAGCCCCCCACTATCTTTAGTCAGATTCCTCCCTGGATTGCAATTAACACTTACAACTTACAAAGCTGTTGATTGGCTGGGATTACCTATTCACAGTCTTTTCTCTGAAAGAGTCGCTGATTTCACACGATTTAGGTCAAACAGAGTCTCTGTTTTTTTCAGTGAACCCATCTACCACCCACACAACTACAAACTGTTTTCTAATGTGAAGATGGCAGAAAACCTTTGAGCTTTCAGTCCGGCAACCCTGCTGAATGTCACTGCAAATGTCAAACTCTATATTTCACGATATTTTATCGCCGTTTACAATTTTAATAGAAAAACACAGAGGAGGAGGGAAGGAAATACACTGAGTGTCTCCTTCCTGATTCACCTGAAAACATTGCTTATTCCTTAACACGTGCCTTGGACCTGAATTATCTCAGAAAACTTATTGATCAAGCAGTACACTAAATCGCACACCGCATTAACTTTATTGACCTCCCATTCTAAAAATAAAGCCATTAAAATGGTATTGCTGTACTTTTACAACTTATCTAGGAAGGCACAAGGTTGTAGGCATATGTAACTGTTCTTGCAAGAAACCATTTGTGAGGTCAGACACTGATGTGGAATGAGAGGCTCACTAGTCTTCACTGCTGACGTCAGGGCCATATTCACTAATTTTAGAAACTGATTTTAGGGAGGTCTGGCAGAAATTTAAAACTTTTTAATTACTTTAGCCCACTTTATTTATTAAAAGATTTGCTTCTGACGTATCGACTCTCCAGGCCCCTTAGGACTTCTACTGATAGAGTGAGTATTTCTATTGTTTTTCTGTTGCTTAAGCTATACATAATCAGGGAAAATAATGTTGTGTTTTTACAAGTTGTTTTAGACTATTTTAAATTTCATTGGATTTTAACCTTTTTAACTATAATCTATACATTCTACATGCATTTCATAATTAATCTAATCTACACATTTGTGTTTCTGCAGTTTTCTATATAACTATCTATAACTGACTGATTTCTCTTACTTTTAATTCATATTGTTTTATTACCAGTAATTGCTTGTTTTATCTTTCTGTTTACTTGATTTGATTGTTTCATTGCATGTGTCTGAAGCACTTAAATGGCAACCTTTCTGTTTATAACCTCAGTAAAGCACTTTGATTTATTATACGAGACGTATTTCTTAGATACATTATGGTAGATATATTTTGTGAGGGACATTGTTATATGTACTGGTTTTGTTGGAACTCAAGGGGGCATAATTAAAGTACATTAAACTGTCCAAAAATGTTTTTGTCTGAAGACTTCCTTGACAAAAAACAACAATGCACAATTAAAACCATGACCTTCCCCTCACGTTTAGCAAAATGCATTGAGAAAAGTTTTATTCGCTTGACAATAGACTCATTGAAATGACCCCATTGGTTTATCAGACAGGAAAGTGTGATTTTTCACTCCACAGAGCACACAAATGGGATAAATGCAGAAGAACTTTTGACTTGTTGCGGCTTTTCTTAACATTCCAAAAAAAAATTGGCATTTAAAAAAAGATGTGAACACTCTTTAGATTCAATTTACAATTGATTGCCACATTACAAACTAGCGATCTTCAATGAGAAGATGCTGAAAGTCTTATGTTAGCCATTAGATTTTCTGCCAGTAGACAAATGGAAGCAAAAAGAAGAAGAACTTCGGGCTCTTAGAATATTCGTTGCTCTCCATGGGGAGTAATATGAGAATATTCGAAGTGTCAGATGACTGCTAGACAGCCTAGACCTTTTTTTAGGAGAGGAATTTAATTTGTTTCATTGCTCGGAAAAAGGAGGGTTGTAAGGAATGAGATAGAGAATGGATAATTCCAAGAGCTTGACTGCACTATAACCATTCCATTAGTAAAAACATACATTTAATTAAATAACTGACTTCTACTCTGAAATGCGTTCACCTATGATGCACAAGCACTTATGCCTCTTTCACTGAGTATGCAGAGTATCTGTGGCTGGCTCCATTTGGCAGGACAGTTTGGAATGCATGTTTCATTTAATGCATCTGCTGGTGAAATGGGAGTTGTGAGTTGTTTCCATTTGGGGAGCAATGTTCAACTGAGGATAGTCTGTGGCTGCGCAGTCTGGAGTCTGTAATGGGAGGAAATAGCAGGGTGAAAATGGGGGGCAGCGTTGGGACCAGAAGGAAGATGCCAGGGGATTTATGTGTAATAGCAGACTTTGAAATGGGGCTTTATGCTCCAGGTCACTCATTTAAAATTTTGCACAGTTCACTCTGTTGCTGCAGTGTATTCTGATGACTTGGCTCACGGAAGGTGTTATGCTTCTTTTTAATTTATACAGTTTACAAATAAAAAACTGTATTTTTTATTTATAAACAAAGAATATTTTGTTTATAAAAAAAGAATATTTTTTTTTACCATCCCAAATATTTAAGACATTTTACCTTTTTTGATTTTCTTTTTCAGGATACAAACATGAATAGTCGGTGTTTTTTACGGGATTTTATGTGAGAGACCAACAGAAAGTAGTGTCTAATTGTGAAGTCAAAGGTAAATTATACGTTGTTCTGAAATTCAGCAGTGGCTCAGGAGAGCACATTAATGAGCAAACGTCTTCATGAAGATTGAGAGACACACAGACGCTAGGATGTATTGAGGAGACGTATGAAGGAGCGCTGGTGGCAACAGTGATAGGAGATTATACTGCAGTCAGAGGGTTGCTGGTTTGATCTTGCATGCTTGCTACCATCAGTGTGTGATTGTGTGTGAGATTGGGTGAATTACTGAAAGTGCTTTGATAAAGCACTATACAAGGATTAATTTGGACATTCGTCTGATCTGACAGGCCTTGCCTAGGAGAAAACACACAAGGAGACCATGGTAAATCTGGAGGAACTTCACAGATCCACAGCTCAGGAAGGAGAATCTGTTAACTTGACAAATATTAGTCATGCTCCCAAACATAACCTTTATGTATTACTGGTGAAAAAAAAAAACTCTATTGAAAGAAAACTGGAAGAAATCAAATTAGCAGTAGACCATAAGCCATGTAGGGGTCACAACAAATATGTGGAAGATGGTACTCTTGTCAAATGAGTCCAAACTGAACTTTTTGAACTAACTGTGTGGTAGCTAATAAACCTCTCTGTTCAGTCATACCACAGTGTCACATCCCCGTTACCAATGCCTCACTGGTTTGCTTGTATGTTCACTTTTCACCTCCTGTTTTGTGTTGTAAGTTCTTTTTATTTAATAAACACACACTTCAGAATGATTCCACCTGCCTCCTGAGTCCTGCCCTTGTCAGGGTACAATTCAGCAAGAACCCTGGAAGGTTACAGGTTGTAAAAGACTTTTCACTGGGGAAACATACCCTATTTTTAAAAGGAAACATCTCTAAACACAGATTTACAATGGTATGGATGAAAGCAGATTCATGTGATAGAATGGTCCAGACCAAAACTCACATGAAAATATTTATCAAGATGTGAAAGTTGATTTTTCACCTACCTTCTACGAACAATCTGACTGAGTTTAAGAATAAAGAACATTTTTTTCTCTCTGGGCATGTATAACCTGTTGGAAAAATACCCTAAAAGAGTGGAAGTTTGCTACTGTAGCATAGGATGGTGTTATTATTATTATTATTATTATTATTATTATTATTATTATTATTATTATTATTATTATTATTATTATTGAAGCATATCAGCACATTCAAAAATCAAATAGGCAGAAATATTTTTACAAGAAACTGTACCAACTAGTTTATTCGCAAAACATGGAAAAAGTAATTGTTTCTGGAAAGCAGACTTTGTAAATTTAGACACACATGTACAACAAATCCCCTCGGAACATAAATTGCAATACGTTGCTTGCTCTAATCATCATATAACTGAAAATATGATGATGCTCAAAGCTCATAAGTGCAGTCTCATTCCCGCTGTAGAGCTTTTTAAATCACTCCAGATCTTCTACGAGAAATGAAAAACACTTAACTTAAATGCGTGCTTGGTGCAGACGCATATTACGCCTTTGTAAAGGCTGGAGGGTTTAATGAAAAACACCAGTCATCTATTAAGTGTCTGCAGTGTTATGTATTCTAATAGTCAGTAGAGGTTATGCTGGAATACAAGACACATTTTTAGTCTGGAGATTTTTATTTATTTATTTTCAGCTTATCTCAGTGAAGAGTAATCTGTGCATCAGCTACAGCTTCTAACCACACTCCCTGCACTGCTCTGGTAAGATTACTTTGAAAATAAACCCGGATGCTTTCAACAGAGTGGAGCACATAAATCCAGCTAATATTGGTTCAGTCTCAGAGAAACAGCACAGGGCTTTTCTGACCCGAAGACGAAATAAATACGCAAAACAATAAGCACATCGAATACTAGCGCTGGATGCATCTAATGTTCCATTTGCTCCCACCCATCTCTGCAAAACATTGTGTTCAGAACATGAAAGGACAGTCAATTATCTATTACACTGCCCGTTTGTCTGTTATTAATACCCTGTTTGTCACTGAGATACAATGGGCTCTGTGATGCCCAGTAAACTTTGTAGATCTAACTGAGTCATTCTAACTGAAACTAAATGATAGGTCCTATCTTTGGGCCCGGTGTGACATCTGTTAGTGAAACTGTGATAGACTGCCAGGATCACATGGGCCACCATCATCAGGTGCGGTGAGCCTGACTCACAGATCCCAAAGGAGGCCGCTGTGGGAAGTGTACTGTGAAATGGGGCAGCTATGGCAGGTTCACCGCACCTTGTTGAATCCCATAATACTCAAATAAAAAAAATAAAAAAAGAAAAATTTGAGATAAACACCCCTCCACCCCCTCACCGCCACCACCGTGTACAATGCTCAGACAGAGGAACCGTTTGACAGCACGAGGACTGCTTCTGCATCACACTGGGATGCATCCACACATCTGGCAACACCAATTAGACATGCAACGATGACCACTCAGGGCCACAAGAGGACAGAACATTTTGTTTTGAAGTTCTGATGCCAGACTTAAATTGATGCTGTGAATATAAATAAGTTCATTTGGCAAAAATTAAATACGAAAAAGTGGTTATTCACCATACATTTACATTTTGAACAGTTTATAGAGCACCGGCTGTTTTATTAAATTACATTTTGCAAATTGCTGATTAGTGATGGAAATTTAAATATGGAAAAAAAAAAATCTGCTTGAATCACACTTTAGTGGGATCGAATTTGCAGCATATTTGCAAACCATCAGTCTCTTCTGCAAGAACTGACTGAATCTCCCACCAAGTAATGCAGATGTTTTCCTTAAAAGCACCTCAATTTAATCAATTTTTCCACCATCATGAAATGCAAGTAAAATTATTTCTTGTTTCCTCCTCATCAGCCAGTTTGCACATTTTATCTATTTAAATTGTTTATAAATAAAGTCATTCAATCCAGCAGCATTACTACATTTCATTCAATTCTACCTATTTTACCCCGATCAGATGTTTACAATCATACTTAGCCTGAATTGAAAAGTAGTTATCCTTCAAATTACTTTAGGAATTAAAAAAAAAAAAAGAAAAAAAAAAGGTTTGATTGAAATTTTTTTTAGATTTTCTCAAGTCATACTCTTGAAGTATGACTCTTGAAGAGATCCGCTTTGAGACGTTTTCTCTTTAATAACTCAGTTCATGAACAAGGTGAAATTTCAATCTATCTTAGTTTTAAAATTTACAGAGGACGTCGAATAATATAAACACATTAAAGACAACATTTACTTCATACATCATTTGCTGATCCTTGTGAAAGCAGTTGTCATCTAACAATGTCATTTCTTCACAGAGAGTGAATAGATCAATGAACATGTGTGGTCTCATCTGTCAAACAGGAGTCTATTCCAGGAGAAAAGAAAACTACACCATAGACGGGTTGCCAGCTCATTTCTGTGGGAACATAAACATCCAAATTTACTATTACTAAGTTGATTAACACATTGAGAGTACTTGTGACGTTGAGGAGCGGTTTAGGATTAATCCCTATATGTCATATGAGGATAAACTTGACACATTCACTTACTAGTGTCAAAGAGCGTAAGCATCTAAGCTAGTGAAACCTCTGAATGTTGTATTTAATTTGTACTTAATCTGAATTGGAAAATAACACAATTCTTAAAAAAATAAGCACTTGATTACAAAGTTATTTTAACATTTTTAACATATTTTTTTTAATTACATATATTTAATATTGATTAATTGATTTGAGTACTACAATGCAACCAAAATTAGTAAGTATTGTCAGGTAGGGGAGGACAGAGAAGCAGCATCACAGACGGTAAACCACTGCACAGTAAAAACAACAAAAAAACAAACAAAAAAAACATGGTAGCATAAAAAATGTTGTTGAATAAATCTGTTAGTTTATTTTCAGCAAGACAATTTTGGTGTAAATGAATGTGAATCCATACTGCATGAAAGCAACACCATCACATTAAAGTGTCCACTAAGTAAAGTCAAGATAGAAGTAATTGCACATCACTATAATGCAAACTGTGATTCAGCCACTAACCAAAATGCATTTGTATTACAGTCTTTGATGAGAATGTGATTGATCACAATTGGTTTACAAAAATGCCTGCAATTTGACTGAACACTTAATTATTTAAAACATATATAATTTAAATAAATATTGTTTTGACTGCCTCTTGAATACTTTATTTTGGTGCTTCTTGAAAACCCAGGAGGCTCTTTGGAGAGTCAGATGGAGCCACTCAGATGTGATAACTGACTGACACAGCACTGAGTTATTCAGTTAGGTGATGCCACCTGCTCCAAAACTAATGAGTATGCAGAGCTTTCTGCACACCAACCACCGTGGCAAAAGCCTGATGGAAACCAGGCCAAAAATAATTACCCCATTTCTAAAGTGTGGAGGTGACTCTATTCAAATTTCCAACTACTTTAACTTGCTGACATACTTGATGTTTCATTAAATTGCTGCCTTAAGCCCCCGCTCCAATGTGATGAGCCGATGTTTCCCCTTTCTGCTCAGGATTGTTTTCTCACCACCCGGTGACAGGTGTTACTTTTGTGGTCAAACACTGCTGAATAATTAGCATAGTTGCATGCTGTTCCAAGCACAGTCTCGATGATTTATTTATGATGCTGACTAAATACAGGACTCAGAAATAGTGTGCTGAAATATGCATATTTTTATCAACTCTACAGTTCTTGAAACCATAAATAAATCTTTTTTTTTTCTTCTTATTTCAAATACAGAGAACTTGCTGAAGCTTTTGAAAAATCTGTTGCATTTCAGCCATAAATGAACTCCAAACTCTGTCTGCATCTGGCCCTCTGTGATTGTTAATTAGATATCATATAAACCTGTCACCCTCTGTTTGCCTGGCATATTTCAGTCAACTCCATTCCCGATGCTCAGTTCCCTCTTATCTGCAGAAAACAGTTGGGCTGAAGCCATCTCTCCACTGGCTCCATCGTCTAGGCTGGGGTAAAATCCTGTTGACTTCACATACAGAGCAAAGCTTCTGTGCCAGTCACCCACGTAGTCTGATAGCACACATCCTTCCTGCCCAATCTGAGGCAGGCATTTAATTAAAGGAGTTTTGCTGGGGTGTTTCTCATTGTCAACCTTTCAGCTAATTCATTTCACCAATTCAAGTGGCATTACTAGTAAAAAAAACATTTCCCTAATTTATATCTGATTAAGCATTAATTCAGGAGATTGTGTAAATCTCTTGGATACAATAACTACCTGAGAAAAAAAGTAAAGTTTGTGAGACTAAATATATTTTTTCACTTTAGGTATAGAAATAAATGGAACTAAGTTCATCGCTTCAAGGTTTAACATAACTGAAAAGGAACAAATGTGTAAATAATAGAGTTTGTCTTTAAATGCATCATTTTTTTTTGTTTCAAACATAGCTCAGAGAAAATCCTGAGACCTAGAAGCACAGTGCCTGGTTTATTTTGTTTCCACTGTGGACAAGCTTTCTGTGGGCAGCAAACCATGAAAACAACAATATTTGCAAGCAGCTCATAAATATTCACGTTCTTCTTTGCAACAAGTGACTCTTAACCATCAAACCTTCCCACACTTTTTTTTTTTTTTAACGTTGTAATCACAACTTCACGGGCAGAATTATAAAGCGAAACAAAAATGATACACAAAATCTTTAGAAATAAAATTCCAAAATGTGTTATGTATTTGCTGTTCTTTCTGTTAGCTCTTAACAGGAATAAGAATTAGTTAAAAGTGTCAGAGCATTTTCATTCATGCTCTGAAATCACCATGCCCAAGGTGAAACATGGTGGTGGCATCATTGTGACATTGGAAGTTAAATGCTCACAGTTCTGGGCTAAAACCTGTTAAAGGGTCCAAATGACTTGAGACTGAAATTCACCTTGAAGATAGATGTGTCTAAGGCCAGAGCCATAAAATTATATAGTTCAGACAAAAACTTATGCATGTGTTAGAATGGTCCTGTCAAAGCCCAGACCTAAATCCACCTCATACTTTTGTCACAGTAGTTCAGTGCTTTGTGTTGGTCTGCTACAAAAAAATGTCAATTAAGCAAATTGATGAGTTAATGTTTTAACTTTTTGTAATAAATCAACATAAATTTTCCAGATGAGTACTTAAGAGATTGCTTTTGTCCTCAGTAAATAATGATGATGTGAGACTCATTATGTCCATTGTTCTATAGCAACAACACCTACTTTAACTCAGTGTTTTCTACATCTTCATTAACTGGCTTTCTTATAATAAATTATACTAAACATGAAGGCAGAACCAATCAACATCTGTCACTAAGCTAGTTAATTAAACCTCAGCTAAAAAGATATTAGACATGTAATGCACAAAGCAGCAGATGCTCTTATTAAATATGGCAAAAGGAGCTTATGTCTGGAGGACCTGCATCGATCAGCCAGTAAAATAACACTATAGAAGCAAAGCAAAAAGATGCATGAGAGAAACATTTCTCAGTGTCTACTTCATGTGTTAGACTGGCAGTAGCCATCACTCCCATTTATTTATATTGCTAGATTACACACATGCTTATTTCCATTAGCAGAATCTTTGAAGGATGTGGAGCCTGTTATCTCTGAACCTGAACACGGAAGTAAAGGTCAGGAGCTGGAGACATTAATTCACTTACAAAGCTCAGCGAGGGAAATGACTGTCCTTTGAGGAGAACATTGTTGTCCCTTCCCATGACCCCCCCACTCTCACAAAACCTCAGACAACACCTGAATGTCTGTCTAACAGAACTCATAGTCATGTTGTCTGTGCTTGTCAGTCATTCATAATTCTCAGTCAGTTTTCTTTTTGTCAAATCTCTCCAACCTGTCCATAATCAGAGGCCACGCTCAAAGGCTTACAAAATGTGACAGTTGTCAAATCAACGCAGCATGTCTCATTGACCGTTTTTCTTAGAAAACACATTGGACTGCTCACAGCTATCTCGACAGACAGAAGCGAATCTTTCTATGCAGTGTTGCTCTCAAGCAGACAGGAGCAGAGATTTCCCACCGCTCAGACAATCGGGTTACAGACGGACTTCATGTAAAGATTGGAGTTGTATTCAAAAGGGAAAACTAGCCCAGTCGAGTAGAGTTTGTCTAATAATAGAAAATTTGACAGGGTAGGTGAATACAAGGTGAGTTTTTGATTTTCAAGGAACTGAGTGGTTTATTTACAAATCTCATTAAAAGATTCAATGAATTCATCATGGATGTTAATATATTGTTAGTTTATAAAAGTTTTTTTTTTTTCTTAAGCTGTTCAGTTTTGAGGCTGGAATTATTGTATAGCACAAGACTTCAATTCATTTAAAAAATGGCTGGCTGCACATGATTGATTTTAGTGTGGATTTAATCTATGAAGCAAAGGGTCAAGTTTGTACATACGGGGTCATCCTTGAAGGATGTTGGCAGAGTACATATTTTGCTTTCCTGGTACAGACTGTTTTTAAATCTAGTCGACCAGAGAGAATGTGCAACGTGCAGAGTTGCACAAAAGTTATAAGACGACTCTGATTGTTGTATTGTAGATTTTTCAATTGTTTACTGAGAATGGGATAAGTCATTTTGGACAAGTCCTGTATGTTGGGGTTTTTAAAATTAGCTCAAGACCTGTAAAGAACCAGACACAAGACCAATGAGGTTTTTATGCCTTCCTTTGTAAAGGGGGAGATCCACAACCTCTAACCCGCTCGGGATCAAAGATTGGTGAGCTCTGCTCAACTCTGCTAGGGAATTAGCTTTTATTATGATGACCTTCTTCAGTAGAACAATGCTGAGATAACAGAACAGATGGACCCCTTGAGTAGGAAATTACATTTTAGATAAAGAAAGAACCATAACCCTTGTGCATGCGAGGACTGAGGCAAACGTACAGTTTTACGTGTGTGGGGTCGGTTGGATCCCATTTCTAAACAGAACAATTGATCAGAGCCAGCTAGGCAACCGAACATACTGTGATGAAACACTCGAATAAAATGATAAAACAATGATTAGTTTTGACCCAACACTGTATTCTTTCTTGAAAATACTTTTTAGATCAAATGTCAGTAATGAGAATTTCATGGCTTCTGTTCGTATTTGATTAGAAATTAAATAAGCATGAAATCTTAATAATGATCATGATGATGAGGATTATTATTATTTTTTAATTATTCTTTGTCACACAAAAAAATGATGCTCAAATACAAAATGCAGACATTCTCAAAGATCAAGTTATTTTAAATGTAACTTTGTTGTTATTTAAAATGTAAATTGTTTTAAAATCAGATAATTGACCCTGAGAGATGAGCTGCCCTTTAATGGATGAGTTAATCACCTTGCCTCTCTCTTATGGCAGCTCCTCTGTCTTTTGCTCCTCTCCCTGTCTCCATGGGTCTTGTTGCTATGTACATTGCTATCTACAGTACCATCATTCCTCAGTAAACACATTAACTCATTTATAGGTATTAGTGTGTGTCCCTTTCAGACTGGAGCATTCGGTCATGTGCAGAAAAAAACAAAACAAACAAAAAAAACAACACAAAATGCATTTGCTATGCAGGGTGTGGGAACAGCTCTAATGCTGTGGTTTTCAGGAAAAAGGGAGGGTGTCTCTAACACCTGTGAGAGATTTGCATTTCCAGAGCCAGGCCGCAGAGCCCGGTGGCACTGAAACCTGCTCTGAGTGCCGCTGATGTGTTTTGACGCGGCTGTCATCTAAATGAAGGCTGAAAGCAAGCAGGGGGACATTAAAAAGAATGACACACTCAGAGAGAAGCTGAAAGAGTTACAGAAGAGTGAATTATGGGACATAAAGGACAAATGCAGAAACTCAAATAAAGATGTAGATAATCAGTTTCTCTGATTATAATTGACAAATTTCTGTACTCTGCGTTTCAAACAGTGAAACGCTGACAAATCCAGCTGCTGACACAGTTTGTTGTTACATTTCGAGCTCGATATGAACAATTTTCTAAATGTCATGTACAGTTTTAAGGGCTTTCATCCATCATCAGCTGCAGAAATGGCTTGTAACATGGACAGGTTGTCAAACACTCCCAGCAGTCTCTGTTCAGCCTGTCATCTCATTAGATTGTTTGTTTGTATGTGTGTGCGTTTTCTACGTATGCACTCCTTCTGCTGATATTACTTGGACGACTGAATCCAATATATGCACCGCTTCAGGGCCGACTGTTGTTGCATGGCTGTCCAATGGTATTATTCCTAAAAGATGCACACATTACGTAAAGCTTGGAAAAAATGGAGAGGGATGATGTAGTAGGTGCATTGGTGGATCTCTAATTAAAAAAATATTCATGTAGATTGATTACCATGTGGAGTTATATATGTCAAACATTTTATTTATGCTCATTTTGATAAATATAGATTACAGCAAAACCAAAAATACAGTTTTCCTAAACGTGATATTATTACATAAACCTAAAAATATATATGTATTTTAAATTCAGAAATCTTGTGTTGTATCCATAATATGCCCAACACTATCATGGGGATGACTGCTGAATTGACAGCTGTCCAGCAGCCAGTCACTGACACTGTAGATGGATGTGTGTTTTTTTCTTCTTCTGTCATTTTTGTTCAAACTTCCTTTTCCCACAACGAGAGGAGGAAAAGTTGCTTAAGATTTCATGATTTAGAAACCTTATGACACATTCTGAGCATCAGCCAATGCTTCGCTAGAATAGCCTGGCTTGACAGACAGTCACAGAGCTATTTTTAGAGAATACAATTTAAAACCAAGATACGCTACCCCGAATACTCTTTTGTCAGTCTACGACAAAGCACCCCCTCCCCCCTTTCTGTGCCCACTTGTTTTGTTAATATTGAATGTACATTGCGTGATGAAAGGAGGAAGCAGTAGAGCACTGCTTTTTCTCTCTGCCCTTGGGTCACACCAGCAGGGACCTGCTCAACCTTTACCGAGATCTTTTGTTGCAAAAACCCAGCCTCTTAACTGTTCTGGCTCCATTTTTACGGGAGGATAATGTTTTGTGCTATTATCAATCTAATATATTGGTGAAGCTGTGACAGTGGAGCTCCTGTCTGCTACCGAAGATACGTGACAGGCTGTGGCTCTCACTGGAAAATCCCATGGATTCATGCACATTGATTTTAATTCTGTCTCATATGTGAAGTCTGCCAGTGTTAATGTGAGGGATGGAAGCATGCAGCTGTGATCAACTTTGTTTTACAGACACTGACCTGGACAACAAAGCAGTTATTGTAAATAATGATAGAGATTTCTATGTTCTATCTCTTCTTCATCATTATCAGGTATCTATCAACAAATTTTAAACTCTGCTCCCTGCCTACAGTGAGAAAGCTTATTGAACTTATTAAAGAAATATTTGGGCTTTCATAATATTTTGTTTTCGAATCAGTCTGACTTTCAGACATGGCTGTGACTGTGTCTTCCCGTTTTAAAGGCTTTTATGGAATGCTTGGATGCTTAAAACTAACGGATTAAACCATCTGTGGTTCTTTTTATAACACCTTTCACCAGATCGAGTGATCTTATGCCACAGAGTCAGTCAGTCAGACTGAATAATCAGATGCTTTATAAATTATCCTTCCTGCAATAACCAGTGTGCTCATCTCAGTGATCTTTACTCAAGTTACTTAAATGTCCAAAAAAATTCCCCTCAAGGCTCTGTGTTAGGACCAATGCTTTCTACAGTTTAAATTACTGAAAGCGGGTCTCTATCTCTATCTCTGATAGAGAGATAGAGCTCTCCATCTCTGTGTTGATGATAGTCATTCAGTGTCATACAATCACAATATGGTGCTTTTGGTGTTGTGTGACATGTGTCACCCCATCCTCTCAAACAGGTACTGACCATAAGCCTCTTTCACAAAGCATTTCTGTCATAAAACTGCAGAGGCAAGACTGCAGCTGCTTCTGGCCTCCCACCGGTTATTCATAACCCACAAATGGAAACAGTGATCTCCTGCACAAGCTGTAAGCTAACAAAAATATAGCTAAAAAATGGGACAACAGGTGGCATTTTGTGGCATCAACTTCAGCATCAAAATCATCATAAGTCTCCCCATGCCATTCTTTTTAAGTAATGGTGGACAAACAACTCAGTTACCGGTGCTGTCTTCTGCCCCTCTAGCCACTGTGGTCCTTTCACAAACATTTAAATTAGTGTTGAATAATTTAATGTAAGAAAATAACATGACTGGCACTTTGGGCCAGCCCTTTCTGTTGGTGAAAGAGCACTGGCCCAGACAGACAGAAGTAATATTGTTTATCACCATAAGCACCAGGCAGCCATGTGAAATATTTAATCAGTCAAGGATTATATTATTTACAAATGTCTCTAATGATTTAGTTGAGTGAAAGTGAATGCCTTAACTTTTCAGAAAGTTTGACTTGTTTAAAAGAAGGGATTAAACCTTTTAGTTTCGGTTTGTTTTAGCTAAAGATGATTTTGGGGGAATCGTTTTGGGAGTGAGAAAAAAACTGAGTTAACTCATAGTAAAGGAATCTGCCTAGACTTCCAATAAACTGGAGAAGACCATTAATAACAAACAGTTAAAGACGGAGCTTCCTGCTGCTCCAGCATTACTTCTGGCTACACAGAGATTACGCCCAAAAATGGGTGTGTCCAGATAATGGCTATTGGGGTGTTGCGATGCTCTTCAGTTTTGATTTGGATCTAGATGTCGCGCTTGACAACGGTCACTATGGACACATAGCATGTCGTAGGTGTGGAGGGAAAGCGAAACTAAACTTTCTGCTGGAAGATTGTTAAAGAATTAGACAAAACTATCACAAGATACAATGTTCACCAAAAACATTTACCACAAATTGATAAATCTTGGTCTCTGTTTGACATGTTAATCACCATTTTAAGTTAACTTATGATTTACTTAGAAAGCTTTCCAAGTGTCAATATTTTCCCATTCTGATTATTTTTAGAATTGAGTGCTTTGGCCACGTTTGACACTCTGACCAGAAAGACACTAAAAACCTAAGCAGCACTGCTTTAAAAATGGAACACAGACGGCACAGATTTTCCATGTCAGGTACCGGAGCAGGTCTCCCTGATGGGCAAGATGTGTGAATAGAGGTGTGGTGAAAGGCACCGCCGCTCAGGTGATACCCTGAGGCGCTGTCGAGGGATATGATCACTCCTGAAAGTGGCGGAGAGGAGGAGGTCAGAGTCTGAGTCAGGGCACCAGCTGCAGTTTCTGAGATTGGCTGCAACCAACTGCAAGGCGCAGATTAATGACAGCCCTGATGCTCCTGTGCCTCTCTCACAGCAGAGGCGACAAGGCAGGATGATAACGCTCCAAACATCTTTATTTCCAGCTCTCATGAATGTGTCTGCTGTGGAAGTGCCTCACATTATCAGACCTGGCAGGTTTGTGAAATGGCATTTAATTTGAACCGTGCTTATCTGCATGTTTATTGCATTTATGGCAAGAAGAAAGTACACAACTGGTCAATTCTGAAAGTAATTTAATCAGTTGTTTGACCGTCACCTGGTTCTTAATTAACTTAAAACACTATGACACTCTTGACTGAACCAAAAAAGTAATGGTTTGTGATTAACTAAGTACACCCCAAAAACTCAAAAATGTGCATAACAAAACAAGAAAAATGTATATTGGTGTCATCATTACATATTTTCATGTACTTTTTTTTAAATAAGTACATAATTTTTGCTAATACACCAAGACACTACAACATTAGTAGGTACCTGGCTTGACCTGATAAATAATATTTCAGACAGATGTTCACACTTATTATGAGCTTCAATGTCATGTTAATTTTGGGTCTTCATTAATGTATTTGAACTGTCTTTTTTCGGGGTTCAGTGATTGTGTCTCCTGTAGAAGTACCTCACATTATCAGACCTGGCAGGTTTGTGAAATGGCATTTAATTTGAACCGTGCTTATCTGCATGTTTATTGCATTCATGGCAAGAAAAATGTACACAACTGGTCAAACATTTTTTTTAAAACAACCATTGGGTGGAGAACTTTGACCCAAATACTAAAACTGTTTTTGGGTTTGATGAAACAGGCTAAACCATAAACGTTAACTCCTCTGAAAATTTCCAGAAAAAAAGGCTTAAAACCAGGTTCACATAAGCGAAAAACCAAAATGACATATGCAAATTTTGATGTCATTGAGTTTGCCTTTAGACATAATTATAATACAAAAACTGGACTTTGAAAGTTTTAATTGACCTCAAATATCATATGAATGGACAAAAAAAAACATTCAGAACTGATATTATACAGCTTTTGATACTTTTGACCACAGCACTGTACTCAACACTCTAAGACAGATCAGTCTTTCTGGAGCTGTCATTAAAATGTTCAATTAATATCTCAGCAATCTTTGCAAATTTAGAAAATTGTTCAAGAGACTGTAACAATCTGAACTACAACGTTCCATAAGGCTACGTTGTAGGCCCAATCTTTTTAACCTCTTTAGCTGTTGCTTCTGTGTCACTTTATAGCCACACTGAAAGCCTTCAAACTGCATTTTAGATATTAAGTCATGAGTTACACATAAGCTCATTGAACAAGAAAAAAATAAATGCATTGTTTAGAGGTGCATGAAAAAAATCTGGTGTAAATATCTTGTGATCTGCAGAAAAATGTACAGAAAGTACCAGTATATTAAGGCCATAATATGTAAATCAGCTGTCTGCTAATTAAACTGTAGCAAGTAAGTGGCAACACCTCAAACTTTTAGATATTTGATATTAAAATATATAGAGGAAGGCTATAACTCCATGTGAACAAACATAATACAATTTTTTGAAAACATAGAAATATGCCAGCATTGTTGTAAACATAATTTTTCAGTCCCCTGTCACTACAATACTGCCACTGTAAAAGCCACCGACAGAACTGTTAGTCTGCCTGGGCACAAAGACGTTTGTCCTGCTCTTTCCTTTTTCTTTTTTTAAAATCCCTAATCAATGTCCTGCCTCAAAGGGACCAGGGAGCTGTTTAATGGTTCCAAAGAGCGGAAAACAAGCAGAGAGATAGATCAAAGCACCTCTAACACAAGCCAGGTGCAACACTGTGGGATCAAACATCTTATGTGTGACGACTTTAGCAGCTGTGTACATAATTCACCAGGTTATTCTTCAGGCTAATTAGAATTTAACAATTTGAGTAAAGGAGTCTGGAGTCCATTTAAAATCTAAAAGCGACTTCTTAGTGAAATTGCTAGTGCAAATATGAACTTGCTTGTTGGATACTTTTTCTAAGTATCCAAAAGACGTAAAGACCATGTTCTTACATCTCTTTAAAGTTTGTTCTTAGGGAGATTAACAGTCATACAATTATCCCAATCCTATGTGTAATATTTTATCTGCTTTGTCTGATGGTCAGTCATTGGTTAGGGACAACCAAGGTAAGAATTGCAGTCCCGAGTCTACTTCTCCGCACATATATCCTTAAAAATCCAATTTCATCAGAGAATTGTATTGTTATCATCCTACAAAATTTTCTTCATGGAACTGTTTATGAACCTGAGCTGATGCAAAGTGATGCAGTCAAACAGACTGGAGTTTATTGGTCATATGACAGGGCTGACCTTTGGTTTGTGAGAAGAAGCGCAGCAGAGGTCTCTCTGAAAGCGGCTCCCGGAGCGTGCCCGGCTGGATGCTGATCCTTTGTGACAGCTGTGGAGCTTAAAGGTGCGGCTTAGCTGGACTGGGATGCCATTTCACACACATGTGCACAGGCACCCACATGTTAATTCAACACTTCATAGTTGCTTTGGTACCTGCTGTGTGAACTCTTACAGTTAATATAAGAAAAAGAATGAATGGTGCACACCAAAGAGTGAGATTGAACTTACCGCAAATAACTAACTAAATGATTAAATAAGTGTGTCCAGTCTGACTGTAGTGGAAAATCAAATTTCAGATTTTTTTTCACTGTTATTTTGGCACATGCAGCTGTAAATTAATACACAGCTACATGGTCACTGCTCTCACAGTGTCTGAGTGAAACACTCGCACCCTTACATTAGTGGCATTTTTTGAATGTCATCCTGTCCGACTTCCAGTAAGTCACACATGACTTGTGACGAACAGTACTGAAGATAATTTAGACAGAGTGATTGATGCCCTTTTTGATAATATTTAAAGTTATCTGTATTTTTCTGACTCACTGCTTTAACTACTTTCTCTGTGTCCTCTGCTAAATGATAGATTTGTCCCGTCAATGCACCTTCTTATCTCTACCAACCAAAGTCTCCCCTATAAGGAACCTGTCTATAATAAAATATCATCGCCTGCAGTAATTGGCCTGCTTGGCATTTACCCGATTCTGTAAAAAATAAAAAATAAAAAAATATTTCTCTTACATTTCTTGTACTTTTCTTAGGAAAAACCAGAAGTGTGATGAGGATCAAATGTATGGAAGCAGGTGATGTCACTGCAAAGTAACCTCAGGAAGAGGCGGGCGATAATGGAGCCAGCCCTGAGGGAGGAACAGCTTGCAGCAGCATTGAGAAGCAATTTGAGGTAGCTCAATAAGTCATGACCCTGCAGAGGTTTTATCATACAGCACTCAGCCTTACTTTCATGTGGTGTGACACAACCAGGAGGTGGACCATTAGGCACAAATTCCCAAGGTATGGCATCAGATTGGAAACAGGGAAGACATTACTCAACTTGCAACACTGCAACAAACTGATTGGAGATGTTGTTCTTGTTGTTAACAGATTCTTTAGCAAATGTTTAGGAAGGCAAACTTTTTTTTTTGTGAATTTTTTATTTTATTTATGAACTAACTGTATTCTAGATTACACATACGTGCAATTCTTCACATTTTGTCATGTTGCAACCATAGATTTTAGTGTTATTTAATTTGTTAGACTAAATAAAAAATAGTGCATAAATGTGAAGTGAAAGAAAACATAGATCTCAAAAATCTGAAAAGTGTGGTGTCCAATGGTTTTCAGCCTTCATGTGTAAAATTCATGTTTGCTTCAGTTATAGCAGAGGTTTTTGGATAGAATTAAAATTATTATTTTTAATCTATTCTTACTTACAACATATCTTTAAGCTCAGTCACACTAGATGTTGGACATATGTAAACATCAATTTTGTAATTTTTTCACAAAGCTTAGATGTGAACTTTGACTGGGCCATTTTAACACATAGTTGGCCTTGAATCTAAATCAGTGGTGTCTAAATGTTTTTGTCACTTGGACCAAAATTCTCCAGTTTAAAATATTTGCATATTTGAAAATATTTATTTAATTTTAAAAAAAAAAACGATTTTCCTTATTAAAACTACTTGACAGTGGTTTTCATCTTTGTATAAGATGATCATAAAATGCCAATAATACACATTTCAGTTAATGATAGTAAATGTGTAAGAGGTTAAGGAGAATGAGTACACTTGCATGGCACTATTTGTGCCGGTGGCTGAAACATTAAACTCAAGTTGCAGATTATCGGTGGTGGTGGTTAGCTTGGATAAAGTTGATTGGTACAGTGACTGAGTGCACCTGACAGCGGGGGCACAGGAGAATAGCGCCCAGACAGGTAGGACAGTGCTGCTTGGCAGCCAGGTCCGAACTGTCACTGCCTATTTCTACAGTCAGGAATGAGGAGCGCAGTTCACATCAGTGTATCTTTGCTCAGCCAACGGATCAGGCCAACTCGCAAACGCTGGAAAGAGCTTTCAGAAGCATCATAAATATTAATTGGGTTAATTTTGTGTTGCCACAGAAGTGCTGCCTTGAGGTATCACACTGTCTATTCCACTCCATGTGAAGGGAAGTGGTAGAACACCAGAGAGAGAAACCTCTACTCTGTGTCATCCAGGTCTCAGGAGAGCAAGCGACCGGCAGGAGGCACAGAAAAGTTGTGCCTTTGTGAACCTGATGTCAAAATAGGACCATCTCTTCTCCTCATGGTCACTTGGACTCCTGCTAAAAGTTATTGCCTCTTTTCAGGTGTTTCTAGCACTTTGAACTGCAGGAAAGGAAAATGTAATTCTAGTATCAAGGAAAGGAAAAGTCAGATGAATGCTTAAATAGTGGCATGAAAGGGGTTGAGAAGTTTTGCATGGTGGATATTGAATGAACAGACAAAGAACTGATCTTCAAAAGGAATACAGGTACAGCTATTTAACAACATCCATCCACCAATCACACATGCATAAATACAAGTGGATTTTTTGTTCTGGCTGCATTTAAGCCAACATGTTTTCTTTTCATAATGTTTGCATTTCTGTTTACAGCATGTGAATTTTGATCAATTTTGTGCTCTGAGGTTTTAAATTAGTTGATTGTCCTGCGATTTTCTTCTTCAGAACATTAGTTTTAGAGTTAGCGCTTTAAAATTTTTCTGCACAATCCAAACACAAAACTTTAAATCAGCTTAGCAGTATAATGGAAAGACAAAAACGCAGATGAACCAAATCAGGTGAGGAGTTAATTAATGTAACTCCGTTTTTCTGTCAAATATCTCACTGATAAAGTCACATCTATGCCACAAAGTTCTTAACTATACCCAGTTTTGTATATTACTATGATAGATTCAGTACGCTCAAGCTTAAAATTAAAATAAAAGGAGGCACAGAAAGCATTTTAGGTGGTCATAAGTTTATACAGCTTGGATAATGTGGAATTCTTCAAGCATAATGAAGGACAGATTCCAGATCAGACATAACTTCCCAAATCTGTATCTCCCATATTTAATATCTATCTTGACAGCTTCCAACATGGATGTAAAAACTAAAGCTTAAAAAACAATATGATGCAAATGATTATGATCTTTTAGATAAAGGATGCTCATTATTATTGCGCTTATACCCTTGAGGCTGCATAACTACAGCTTTATTAAGAGGAAATTCAGCATCCTCCCTATTGGAGTAGAGCACCACACAGAGAAGGCTGTTTAGGAGCAGATGTAGCTGCCAGGAAGCACCGTGATTGGAAGGTCAATAGACCCTGAAACACGCTTACACAAGAATTGGAATGGATTACAGGGTCAATATCACATCATCACAGCTATTATTTCAAAGTAATGAACACTCATTATGCATTTGCATGACTGAAGGGAATAATGAGTTCCAAGTGTCTCACTATAAAAAAAATATATAATTTGATTTAGCAAAAGCTGCCGTACGCACAGAGCTATTTTTCTTCATTACACACAAAAACCTGATTAAGTTGAGCGGGTGGGCAACGAGGAAGGAAAACACAAGTTACTAATCTTCTTTTAAAGCTGTACATTTGGAACGATTCTAACTCCTGTAGAAACATGGGTTGTAGTATAGGTTTCATTGGAATGTTTGTTGCTTAGATTTTTTCAGTAATTTACAACATCTTTGTTTCAATCCAGGGAAACAAGGAGAAACACTGAGTAACTTAGCAAGTAAGGTATAAACAAGTAAGGTACGAGGTGTATTTTTTTTATAGAAATAGACAAGGGGATGATAATAAAGTAAAAGTATTTGTAATTAAATGTGGTCTTTTCCTCCAATTATTAATTGTGCCCAGACTAAATTACTTTTAGAAAAGAAATCAGTATGTTGTGCTAGAACAACAAAATATGTGAAGACGTCTTACACATCTTTACCAAAGGTGAAGATGTGTGAAGATTTACCTTTTGATAAATGTGTGCAGAAAGTTCTTCCTGGTGAAATGAAGTCCTTGAATGAAAAAATAAAAAAAAGGTTGTCTAGATGGAAACATCCAGCGGCTCTCAAGTCTGTCTGTATCCTCCTGACTACCAGGGAAAAAAATATTGTCCAATCACCATTTTTTTTAAATCCCACATTCTTTGTAAGGTAATAAAAGGTTTTATGCACTTACTTTGTCTCTTCCCATAAAATGTGTTATTACTGATGAACACAATTTTTATGTATTAGAAAAAGATACAAACAAAAATCCCACCCCTTCAAATGTGGTATCATTGAAAAGCCCTAAATGTCCTCTCCAGATACCAAAAGGAATTAATTCAGTAGAATGCAGGGGGTGGGAGATATTCAAGTTTAGAAATGTCCTCTACAGAGGACAAAAATGAACTACTGGTAGTCAGGAGGGTATGACTCAGCACTCATTGTGTCTTCACAGATATTGAAGTCACCCGTACAACCTGCGCTAATGCACCCACATACTATTGTGGATACTGGCTTTTGAACAGGGCACTGATAACAAGCTGGATGCTCTGCCTTCCTGCAGCAGGGGCTCAGCATCCTGGGTTTCTGAAAGAATTTTAAAGTTTGGACAAACAAAGGGAAGGAAGGCTGGATGGCTGGATGATGGACAGATAGATGAAGGGAGGGAGAGCTGTACAGAGGGATAAATTGATGGACAGAATGACAGTTGGATAGAGCATACAATCTCTAAACACACAAATATTGATGTATCCTATTATGTTGTTTCATACTCACCTGGACCTAAAAAAATTACTCCAGTTAAACCAAATTCCAGACTTTTATTCCTGTCTCTGATTATAGTAGCAGTGATGGACTGTGTTTTCCTTAGTTCTGTGATTACAGGTACACTTAGGTAAAGTCTTTGCCACCACAAGAAGAGGGACCCTTCTCAGTCTGAGTGGATGCTGCATTGATTTTGTGTCCTTACGACTCAGATACACCCACAAAATAACACACATACACACACACAGACACACACTGTGGCTTACAGGAAAGTATTAAAGGCAGCATGGTTCAGATGTTAAATCCCTGGGATGTTTCTGTGTGAAACAATCAGCAGTACAACACAGCCGTGACTCATCCTCTGAATACAACTGAAGGCGCAAGGTAATAAAAATTAAAACCTGAGTGTGGGGATTTTTCAAAGCTTGACTTTTAAGACTTCCTCTTTCATCAACAGCTAATGCAAACTAATTTATTCTGCTCTTCTCATCCTTCTTTTCAACTTTATTGAAAATATTATTACAGATAAGTTCGTGTGAAATGACAATTCCGGCTTCACCGGCTGCGATGCCAAGCGAGGGAGCTAAAAATATGATGCAACCACATAGATCTCACACCACATTGACTGATGTGTCTGTGGCACCGCAGCCCAGGAGATCAGTTGTGGGAGAACAGGAGAGAAACGTGGGGACTGAGTGTGGCTGCCTTGCTGCTATTTGGGGCTTTTAGTCACTATCCAGTTCATTGACCGGGCTTCTGCTCAGCAGCCAATCATAAGACAGCAAGAGGGGACCTGAAGCCTGTTTTAGCCCGCAATCAACACCCCACAGATGCTGTCATGGTTGAGCACAGTCCACGGACAGTCGGCATGGGATAAAGTGAGCTGATGCCGTATTGCTCTGCGCTACACTGCTCACATACGTTTTTTTTTTTCGTTTTTTACCTAGACAGCTGGTACATGCTGAAGTAGTGAACAGTGATTTTTTTTTTTACGCCCCTCTGACCTGTAACACTCTCTGCCTTTGGGAAGAAATGTGAGAACACATGGCTACGTCATGCTTTCGAAACATGAATTTTTAATAGCCTGACTAGCTGTTTTAGATTTGCACAGAGTAGCAGTCAAAGCACATATCTGAGCATGTTGGAAGGAGAAGCACATAGGCGTTGCTGGGCACAATCAGCTTGTTGACAGTAGGATACAGATGGATGATGTTAGTATCTCCTGAATTTCACAGAGCACCGGGGTGTGAAATCTTTAAGATGACAGATCTGACTGCATCACACTAAACTAACCTTCTGCAGCACACACTATGTGTGAAATTGAGAAAATATGCTTTAGTAATAAAAAAATAAAAAATCTTGTCACCACTGTTTCTATTATTATTATTATTATTATTTTTATTATTATTATTATTATTATTATTATTATTATTATTATTATTATTATTGGGGCCTGCCATAAGCAATGCATAAGGAGAGCAGTGACTGACCTGCGAAGCAGGTCAGTCACTGCCTCCATGCATTGCATGGCAGGCACCTATTGTTCTACACCCAATAGAATGTCTCTTTATTTATTTATATCTTTATTTTTCTTCCATTACCGTTAATGCGGCTCGTACCGCTGCGTGTACCCCCACAAAAGTGGTATCAAATCGTGCGGCTCGATGCCGAGTAGGGAGCTATTACTTTTAGTGGGATTCTGTGTAAAAATGAGGACATAAATAAAAAAAAACGAAAAAACTTTAATCTGAGGAACTCGCAGCATCACTAAGATTTCTCTCTGAAACACACACACAGGACAGTGGAGGTCAGACTCCTAAACTCTTTTTAACTCCCCCTCACAGGCACAAATAGAGGCCTATTGATGTCAAACTTGGTCATGACATAGATACACATGCCTGCTCCTGTAAAATGTTTTCAAAATTTTCCTAGGGCTTATGGTTTTTTGTCAGGGTCCTGTAGACCGACGTTAAGTGTCTCACAAGTATAGAAACCAGCCTGTCTGAAAGAGAGTGCCAGCCCAGGTGCAGATCATTAATTACCATAGCAACGGGCCCTAGACAGAGGCAGTGAGTATTCCCACAGCGCTGAATCAGATCTCACAATGCATTGTGGGAAGAATACAAATTTCCTGTGACTATTCATGTTTTGCTTACATAAAATTATTACTTGTCTGAATTTTTGAGTGTAAATTAAAATCTTTACTATGAAAATTGAAATTGTTTTTAGAAATTAACTATTAACAACTTTCTTCATGTTTTTTATTTTGGACCATGAGTGAGATCACCATGTGCGAATCTTATAGTCGTCGGTCTCGGATTGAATTTCACTGACTTTGGGTTTATACCCTGCTTTTCAATGGTGACTTATATTGTCTTAATATACCTGACGATATTTACAGTTACTGTGTTCTAGTGGAGGGATAAGTATGTCAGACATGCATATATCTATTTTTCACGGTGAATTTGAAACGCTGGGGTAAAAGCGGAGGGCATACTTGGCAGGCCCCTTAAAATTTCTGCGGAATTTTCTAGTTATTATTATTATTATTATTATTATTCATACATCTTTTAAGTATTTTAAGTATTTCAGTATTTGATGATGACTCATTTGAGGATATGTTTGTGATATTTTGTTCGTTGACATTTAGAGCAGCCTAATATATAAAATCACAATATCACAGTGTGCCCCAAGGAGTTCGTGAATCATTGTTTTATTTGTTTTTTATATTTCACTTATCACACGTTCAAACTCTGAGTGTCTACAATATGTTTTGGCAGTAGGATGGAATTGTTGCCCACAGCTTATATAAACTTGTTATGTATGCTTTTAATGTATCTTACATTTTAGTATTCAAGGTTTTTGAGTCTATGTGATGGCACTTTGGTTCTTGTGATAATGAAAGGTCGTTAATTAATAAATAAAGCTGGATTGGATATAGATTTTAGTAATTAAGATGCTGATGAAATCTCCTCAATTGATCTCCTCATTGCAATATTCAACAGTGATATTCCGAGTGCATGTTTTCTTAATATTTTCAATTCAAGTTGACTTATGTATTCCTTCAGCATGAATAACGATAAACATCTTGCAAAAGAATAAAAAATAAAATAAAATATCAAGCTCAGTAAATCACATATGACAATCTTTCAGTTTTGCAGATGCATTACTCTGTGTTTTCAGAGATGCTGCAGTTGGATGAATTTACTCAAACCCCAAAATTGATGTTCTGCATTCCAAGTGTGGAAATCTGTGGAGTGATGAGTGAGTCACATTCTTGCTGTATTTTCAGTCTCACTTGCAGCGGCAGAGTCACTGTTTTAGATTGTATCCGTTTCTTAAGCATCAATACAAGGATGTCCAGTGTGGGCCATGGCAGTTAATTTTTCAAAGCTGTCAGACAGAAGGGGACCTTTGTCAAACATGACACAACAGTCAAGATGAAGGAAACGGGAGAAAAGAGAGACAAGATGAAGGGCATTTTAATGAATGTAAGCTGATTCACTTTAACTTTTGTATTAAAGCACAGGTGGGCAGTGAAGCATTGCGGCATATTGGCCTGTGGCTCCTTTGTCACCGCACTGACAAGACAAGTAACGTCTGACGCTCCTGGGGAGCTGGCAGCCAGGTGAACCCTGGGGCAGAGCACGACAGATGTTTTGACAGAAGGAGTGAGGATGTGAAAGGCTCCGTGAATCCTCAGGTAGAGGAAATAAAGAAATTCTAAGATAATGAGGTTCCTTTTCTAAGAGGCATTTGAATAAAAAGGTTCTTATAAGTGCTTCCGACCTATATCTGCAGCTTCTATGTAGACATAATTAAAAATGTGGAAGAAATGTCAGGGAAGCGGCATATTTTCAAACGGTACATAATCATGAACTTTTCTTCTCTCTGTTTTTTTTTTCAGCCTGTTTCAGGTTGGCCAATGTTTAATTAGATTCAGAAAAAGATATGCTAAGAACTGTACTGTTATGTGCTGGTAAATGTTGAAATTGATGCAACAATATGTGTAAATTTGATTTAAGTTGATTTTAATTCACATTTCTGAGAAGAATTTGTTCAATTAAATTGAACAGCTAAAAGACAGACATGAAATTAATTAAATTTCAAGCACTTTTTAAGATGTACAAACAAAACAATGATATTAAAACATTGTATAATTTTTTAAGTTTATATATTTTAAGTTTTTTAATTTATATATTTTCTAAATTGTCCCTCGACTTAAATCAGTACTGATTTCTCAATCTTGAATTATCTTTCTGAATATACCTTCCTCGCCCCAAGTTGTGATGGGTCCCCATTTGTCAGAGGATCACAGTGAAAGACTCAAATAAAACATTTTACATTGAGTAAAGTGGCATGGAGACATTTTTCTCCTCCAACGGCAACAAAGGTGTCACAGTTAAGAAGCTGTCAAGGTTGCTGGAATGTTAGCATCAATGCTAAACCTGTTCAAGCAGGACAAACACTTACATTTTCTCAACCAACCTGGAACTATATAAAAAGATAATTGCTTCCTAATTTATATGTGACTAACAACATTTAACTCCTGATTTAGTCTCTTGTTTGGAAAAATCTAAAAGTCACCTAAAAGACCCTGTCTGACAAGATGAAGTAGGCAAAAACATCTCAAAAGCAACACATCCTTCCACAAGCTAAATAAATTTAAGAACAGAAGAAAAACAAGTTGTCAGTCTGGAAATAGTTAATGGTTCATCATGAGTCAACAATAGCAAAGACACTAGCCAAAATTAGCATTCATGAGAGAGTCCTACAGTTTTTGTAAAATTCTTGAAGTTAAGTTATTCAGTTGAAACAACTAGAAGGTTCCAGGCTGCTTTGGATAGTTTGAAGATGCAAACTCCTTTTCTGTATTTATTCTGGTTATTTTGTCTATTGCTGTTATTGTTATTATTATTCTGGATGATTTGAAACTTTTAAGTGTTACCAAAAATGCAAAAAAACAGAAGAACTCTGTAAGAGGAGGAGTACATTTTCACGCTGTTGTGTTTATGAGACACACGATGAATGAAAGTAAACTATTTAATTTAATTCCATTTAAATTGTTTAGATAGGTTATCAAAAAATGTAATGATGCTAAAAATTTAAGCTTACAGACTAACAAGATTGATCCAATTAAAATAATTGTTACATGTAATATTTATTGCCCTACTATATTACTAATTATTACTCATTTGTATAGTGTAGATTATGTCCAAAGGGAGCCCACACAAAAATGCTGAAAGTCAAGCACGCAATTTGATTCTAATAACTTTTTAATGACATTTAGAAATCAGTAGAGGTTTTAATTTGGAGGTATTTTCCCTTTCGGTTCTCAACCACATTCCCACACGTCCTTTCTTTTTTTAAACAAAATGTTTCTTGGGGGATGACTTATTTTCCTCTAAATTAACCCCTCAACTCCCGCTCCCCCCCCCCCCAGTACAATAAAACTGATAGAATTGAACAAAAACTGAACTGTAACTCTCAAAGCAAGATGTGTGAACGAATATCAATTAAGAGGAAAAGAGTCTTTAATTACATTTATTATTCAGCCTTTCATCATTTCTGCGAATTAGTACATATTTTATTTTTGTCCGGAGTCTTGCCCATTGTATGCCAAATAGAGCAAAGACGTTCAACATTTAATTCCCCCCTTGCGTTGGTAAAGCAGCAAATGCGAAACCTTTGCGTCAGACTGATGCTTTACAACTATTAAATGAGATCAGTGCGTGATTGGACACTTAACTAAAGAGGATCTCAGCGCACTTTCCCTTCTCTGAGACTGTTGGCATTAAAAAGGCCACATGACTAAAGGTGAGCAGCTGTGCGCCTCAGTCCCCATCAATGTGCCCTTACAGACAGAGCGCTTCTTTCAGGTTTTTATAAACTGTACAAAACATAAAAACAGGGCCTTGTTTTCGGGGCTGTTGATCGTCGCACCCTCTCCATCTGATTCCAGCACCAAGACTGCCAGCGTCCTCCTCGTCCATCAGTAGGCTCCAACAATCACCGCCTCCGCTTCTTTGGAGGGTCTTCTGTCCGTCACCAGAAAGTTTATCATCCCCTCGGACTTTATGAGCAGGTTGCAGCCCAGGAAGAATATGCCAAACACCACGGTGAGGGAGAGGACGCACATGACGGCTATCTGGACCACCCGCATGATGAAGAGGCTCCTCTCGTCCGGAGCCGCGGCCACAAAGCCGTTGTCAGTCACCACGGAGGAGAAGTTGCAGCAGAAAAACTCTTCTGTCTTGTTGAACAGCCCGCCCTCAGTCTGGTTGAACCCGGTGTTATTCATCTCGACTTTGGCATAAAATATTTAAATAATAAAAATAAATAAATAAATAAAAATATAAAAAAATAAAACTTTCCAAAAAATAAAGACAAAAATCAAACAGGGGAGAGATGATGTCCCGCAGCAATTGTCATCAAGTGAGGAGTGAAGATGAGGAGCGAAGTTGGAGAAGTTCCTCCGGATCAAGCAGCGCCCTTCTGGAGTTTAGAAAGCTGCTTTGGAATCGCATTACTGGAGATCCGGTGCGCTGCGTTGCCAGTTTCAAAGCGGAATGAATCCACACACCCCGCGGTTAAATAGCCAGACTGCTGCTACTTGGGTTGGGGGAAACAGCCCGAGCGCCACCATGCGGACAGACTGTAAGTTGGCTGTGTAGACCTTCAGTCAGGACGATGCGATATGATGACAGTGGGGCATTTTTGCACAGGGTCCTGGGTGTGTATGTGTGTGTGTGTGATTTTGATAAATGTTTCAGCTTGCTTTGTGTTGGGATGTGCATCTGACTCATCTTGGAACTGAACTTCAACAGATTCCCTGCTGACCTTGTGTCAAATAACGTAACAATCAGCTATCATGTCCACATTTTCATATTTACAGCTCAGTGAAAAATAAAAAAAAATATCAATCGTATTTGATTTGATTAAATACTCGTGTTTGATTACATCAAATTGACTTCACACTGAAGGTCAGAGAATCGGCTTTAAAATAGATTTGTTAGTTTATAAAATCACTGAGCCTGATATTGTTGCATCAACCTCAGACCACTTGGATCTTCTGGTTCAAATCTACTCTGCACCTCCAGAATTCAAATCAAACATGGAGAAGCAGCATTCAATTTTTACACTCTACTAATCTGCAACAAACTTCCAGCAACTGTAAAAAAAATAAATAAAATGCTAAAACACTGAATTCCTTTAGATCAAAGTTAAAAACATATTCAAGTTTTATTTTTCTTAAATCATGCAAAACATTGAATTTCCTTGTGTGATACAAGCTTTAGTTGTTGTTATTGAAACTTTCCATCTGCTTTAAAATAAGCATTATTTATTTAAACAGAACACATCAACTAATGCGCTTTTATTACAATTTGGCTCAAAATGATCATAAATTATGAATATTCCAGACCACCTTTGCTCGCCATTTGATTGAACACATTTTCAATCATCTGAACACAAACCCATAAATCTTTATATAGCCAAATTAAAGTGTCACATTAAAAGACTACTCAGAGTTCGTTGGTGTACATAACAGAGAAATAAAGTTTTACTGAGTATTAGACAAACTATCTGCTGATTTGAATTTAAGTGTTCTTTCATGCCACTACCGCTAGATGGCAGCATCGATCAACATGAGTCAATTTAACCGAGGGCAGTGGCGGACTGGGATTAAACCTCAAATCTGGACTTTTCGTGGATAGCCACTATTCCGGGTGCATACCAACAACCACCTATAAAGGCTGTTCAGACATTTGACCACAATATAAATACATTTTGAAGTTCAAGAAGAATGAACTAAACAATTAATAATAGAGGTTTTATCATCATTACTGCACCTTTAAAAAAACGTAAAAGCCTGAAAATTTTCCATCACTTCAACTGTACCTCCCAACAAAAAGGACACACAGAGAGAAACAAACACTCAGTTGGAAAGAGGTTGCCTTCCTGCACAACCACGTTTTCCATGTTTATTCAGTATCACTTGCTTTTGCCATAGAAAGTGAGACTGCCATTGCTATTGCTCTGTACCTATTGGAATGCAACAATTCTGAATGATCTCTTTTGGTTTGCTTCAAATGTGGAAATCTGGATATGTGTCCGTTTTACGGCTGTATTCTGCAGTTTTTGTAGTTTTCATTCTGTATGTCTATATTGCTGAATTTGTATGCCTGTGTTGGGGTTGGATGTCTGATCTTCAATTCAATTCAATTCAATTCAATTCAATTCAATTCAATTCAATTCAATTCAATTCAATTCAATTCAATTCAATTCAACTTGTGCACGTACACATACATAACGGATGGGACTCGCACTGTGCTCTGACGCGCATTATTTGCTACTCAAAGAGACAGCGCCCCCTCTTGGTGTCGTGTGTTAGAAAGCACTCAGTGTAACTCTTTGCTCGCGCTGGTCAGGTTGGCAGCTCTCGACTTCTCCAAAATAGACAGACTGCCATCCTGTCCCTGACTCATTGTATTAGAAAGTATTGTTTTCTACAAGGAAACTTAAAGACGAGGAGTAAATAATTTAATAATTTTCAACATGTTTTTTTTATTATTATTATTATTTAAGATTTAAATAAAAAAGTTTATCTATTTTTCTTTTTCAATTTTTTTCTAAAAATGCTCCTGTTACTATTTTTAATTAACTAACTAAATAGTAATAATAATAATACAAAAAAGTAAGAGTAGAGAGTAACGGCCACCAGACGCCACTGAGGCTCCACTTCACAACATAACCCATGATTGATGTCGCTGTCAGCCAATCAGAGAGAAGGAGAGGGACACATGCAGGTCGATGTGAGCGGAGCCGAGGTTAGATTGTATGGAGTATTATCTCGCCGTCTTCTCGCCGTTTCTATGTACAGCCGTGGAGCAGGTGCGTGGATAGACCCCCGAGTGAATAAATAAGGAAAACCCTCCTGACTGTTTCCTTATCGACCGGTTTGACTGCGGCCACCTCAACTGTGTCGCTTAGAAATTACATCCAGGACTCTAAGCAGGTATCATGAGAGGTCTGACTGGACCGACTACGGCTCACTGGTTTGTGGACAACCCTGGACCGCATCTTGGGTGTCATTTCCAGACGGTCTTCGCTTAGCTAAATTAGTTGCTTTATTTGTTAGGCATCTGATCATGTTCAACACGTTGCCTGGCAGAGAGTCTGGATCAGGTCACCGGTTCACTACACCCATAATTTAGGTAAGCAGAGAGTGTTTTTCTTTCCTGTTTTATTCACACCCTGCATTGGGATATTATGGTCACATTATAAATGCAGTCGCAACTGTACTTCTGTTGAGATTGTTGCTATGGTTTATTTATCCAGATTGAATAGTAACCTAATTGGTTGGCTGTTGTTGCTGCACTGATATCCATGGAACACCCAGCAACAAATGAGATAATCATTGGTAAGAGGAAACATGGCGCAGATTAAGTATTTCATAACATTTTGGAAATGTTTTTAGAAGACTATGAACATTGTTATGTTGACCAAAATGTCCTGCAGCCTAATGGGTTTACAGAGATCAGCTCTGTAATCACCTTCTGTTCCGGAGAGGATTGTGTAAAGAAAACATTTCTCAGCCTCAGTACTTTTGCTGCTACCAAATTGCCAAACAGACACTTTAGTATTAACTATGGCAAGCCAAATTAGTGTATTATCCAGTACATTACTGACTTACAAAAGTATTCACACCCTTTGAAACATTTCACGTTTTGCCACAAAACAGCTACAAACTTAACTGTGTTTTATTGGGAATTTATGTGTGAACAAAAAGTGGCACGTAGTTGTGAAGTGGAGGGAAAGTTATTGTTTTCAAATATATTGGCTTAAGTAAATGGCTTCAGAAGTGTGTAATTTAGATCAGCATGAGAAACTTGTGGCATTACCGAGTTGTAAATGGAAGCCCACGTTGCTTTAATAGCAGCCTTGAGGTCTCTCATCTTCCTCTTGACACAAACCTACAGAGGTCAGACTTTGCTGCCCTATCAAGCACAGTAACACCATGTTCAATTAACCAGCTTTTGGTTCCTTTGGCAACAGCTGTGTAGGCAGGCGCCAAGCCTTGCTGGAAAAGGAAAGCTTCTCCATAAAAGCTTGTCGGCAGCTTTTCCAGTTATGGGGTGTCTGTGACTCTCTACTCTTTCTGCAGAATCTTGATTTCCTAATGAAATGCAAAGCCTCACTTTTATTTTTAAAGAGGACTTTGGACCAAAGTCCAGCAGTCCAGTGCTTTTTCTTCACAATCCAGATGAGTTGCATCTGATGTTGCATCTGGTCCAGGAGTAGCTTGACATAAGGGATATAAAATTTGTTGCCCATGTGTGGTATTTGTCTGCAGTAGTGGCTCTTGATATGCTAAGTCCAGCCTCACTCCACTTTGTGAAGCTCCCTCAAATTCTTGAATGGCTTTTGCTGGACAATCCTGTCAAGGCTGCGGTTTTCGCCTTTACTGTCACACTTTTTCCATCCTCACAGAATGCTATGAGCCAGCTGTTTGCAATATTTACATTAAAAACAAACAGATTGTAAGATATCTATCAGCTCTAAGCCATATCACATTCGCAATATTTATAGTTTTTAAGCTGTACTTGTATATGCTTGTATATGCTGTATGTTTATTCATCCAAGTGATAAATTTGATGCATTTAAATGCTATTTTCTTCCTTATCTCTTGTTATTTTTCTCACGAGGTACATCTCATGGTTTCATTGTCAAGTCTGGCTGCAAGACTGCTCCTATTATTTCACAGAGGGAACCAATTTGCTAAGCAGCCTCTCCGTATCATGCAGTGAGTGCAGTCGCTCCTGTTGAATAAGTGACAAATGTGTAATGTGTAATCCAACTTGGAGAATTGTGTCAGACATTTCACAACAAAGACTGCTGCCCGCAACCCAATTAGTTGTCACTCGAGAAGGCAGCTAATGCCTGCTACTTGTCATGAAAGGAGAGGAAGAATTTGCCTTAGCAATACTGAAGTTTTTCTAGAGCTGAGATATTATTCCATGCAGAGGATAGGAATAATTTAGTCGCCTGCCTTTGGACGAACCTCAAGTAAGTTGGTGTTTTTTCTTTCTTTTTTTCCCCACCCCTTATTATTTACACCAGATGCATCAATGCAGGTGATGCGGGCTGATGTCAGGCATAATTTGACGATTACCATTGATTTGTGCACAGCGTGTAAGTGGGGATAATGTGCTACATGCAGACTTTTGTGTTTCTGGAGTTTTTTTTTGAGCTGTGTTTTTTTGTCTGAAATCATCCGCTGCCCAGTGGATGCTGCATTCACTCTGCTGGACAGTGGCTGACTGGTTTTTGAATGAGGTATGAGGTACGAGTTTGCCCGGGGCAACAGCATCAGTTTCTCTGAGTATGTAGATCGGCAGCGCAGAGGACAATATATGTTTGTGTCTGTGGAGTCTGAGTCATTAGCATGCTGCAAGGGATGAGAATGGAAATTAGTTTTAGTTTCCCTACAGAAAATGCTGCAGGGATTATGCACTGCTGAAATCATTATGAAGGTAAATATGCTTACATTATTCTCCCAGATGATTAAAAAAAATCTATTTCTTGTTTAAATTATATTTGAAAATTTGGTGTCAAACCAAGCAATGTCCATTAGTACAGTGTAACAGATGTTGTATGATGATTCCCAGGCTGTGGACAATCCAGTATCCAAAAAAAAAAAAAAAAAAATCGTGTCACAACTGCAAGATTACAGCCCACCTGCATAAACTGACAGTCTGAGCAAAGAGACCATTAGAAAGAGAAGCAGACCTGTGGCTCATGGTAACTCTGGAGGAGCTGCAGAGACCCATGGCTCATATTGGAGAATCTGTTGACAACTATCGGCTGTGCATTGCACAAATAGAAGAGGTTTGCCAGTTGTTGTTCCCACTTCATTCATGTAAGGGACACAATAAACATGGGGAAGGAAGTACACTGGTCAAATCAGCCCTCAATGTAACTTTACGGCAACATTATGCTGAAATTCATGTGTGGCAGATAACTTAGACTCCACATCACACTGAACAGACTATTCCCATCTTCATCAGCAGTTAAACCAACCCAAATTGTGACACTGGTGCCACATTATAGTCAGGAAGCTGTGCATAGATACCAATTACCCTTTTATTCTGCTTCACTAAATTTGTGTAGGACCATCCCTCCTGAAACACTGCTGCTTTTTCCGTATGAAGACCTTGAACAACCGCTGTTGAGAGCTCCAACTGTGAGCTGTTCCACATATGGGGCAGCAGGAAAACGGCTCTGTCCTTTGACCAGACCAAAACCATTTATCCCTTGTGTTTTTATCAGTGTAAAAAGGGATAGCAGAGGATAAATGTTGGTATTAAGATACAACAAATTGGATATGTTTACCTTAAACTATCCAGTTTGAATTTGTTTGTGTTTTGCTTGTTTTGTAGTTACACACAAATGGATTAATAAAAATGGCATTTTATGGTCTTCTGGGATTTTTCAGCAGCATTAATGACAATTGTAGCAGTGTGTAGCATGACACCGTTCTGTATTTTATTAAACATACATACAAGCAAATTTAAAGCTTTTTGCACTTCAGTTGAAAATAAATAAATCTGTTGGAGGGAAACTTTTGAAAATTCATGGAAAAGCAAAAGCCTTGCCCATTACTGAAATTACAAATAACCAAACTGACCTCCTTGTACAAATGTATTAGTAAGCAGTGGCGCAACTGCACATTATTCAGGTGGATGCGAAAACATAAATCGGCGCCCCCCCCCGAGAGAAGGAACGTCAGGGTGAAGGAGCGACGCTCTCTCCTCTCTCCAGCTTTGACCTAAAATGTACAGATGTCTGCATTAAAGCTGGAGGTGATGATGGGTTTTATTTTTCAGCATCTGTGTAGTTCCCTGCACAGCCGTCTGGCTGTGCAGGAGAGATATAACCATAATCTGATCGTTTTGGAGAATTTTTGCAAACTAAAGTTGCCAAATGTTACCAAGTGGAGACGTGAAATGCTGAGGACTCAAAAAGAAAAAACAAAAAAACAACAAAAAAAAACAAAATAAACACCACCTAAAAAGGTGTTAATTTGGTAATATTTTAGAGATGTATAAATCTTTCCTTTCCTCCACTTACCCACTTAAATATTTTAGTTGAATTGCAATTCTGGTTGTACTTTTCATCACCAACACCTGACATTTTAACACGCTTCAGTACGCTTTGGAGATTGACTGCATATGTTTGGCATGAGCGTGAAAGCTGCCTGATTTTTTTTTTTTTCTTTTCGTGTGTGTATGATATTTGATGGCTGAAAGCATTTTTTTCCATCATTCTATTCCCATGCCAATTATGTGTTCATGTGACTTTCAGTCAACAAAACCCTGTAATTTCAGCCAAGTGGGAAATCCAGTTTGACAGAAAATTGTTATTCTTCATCACAAAATATTGTGGAGCCTGCATTCTTTGCCAGAGAATATTTAACCTTCACAAACTGCCTTTGATTCGAAGGCTTCCCAGATGGTTGTTGCAGCACTCCTGATGAAGTAGGGGAAGTCTGTTAGGAAGAAAAGGACATCATCTCATCCTTTCAGATGCAAGAGAAATAAGCCAGTGGTCAGCCCATTTGAAGAGACTGTGAGGTTTAAGAGAAAATGCATCTCATTTGTATTTCTGCTCTAAGTTTTTGAATAAAATGGTGTTATTAGTTTCACTGGATATAATGGTTCCAAATCTCCACTACATCTGATATGTTATTGCCAGACTGGGTTTAGCAACTATATTAATCCATTTCTCATCATTGCTGTTGGTGAATAATAGTTAGACATTTCAAAGAAAATGGTTTATTCATATGACTGTAAAGTCCCTGGCTCATCTAAAGGGGAATATTGCGTCTAGCTATTTTTATGAATTTAAGTTTTTTTTTTTTTTTTTTTGCATTTTTAAAAACTTGTAAGTTTCAGAAACACCTCTGCCTCTGGGACTCAGATGGACAGCCGTTCTCCGATTGTTTTTCGCTCTGGTATGCATCATTGTTCTGCTTTTGGCAAATGGCAGTGATCTCCTCATACGACTGAACATGTTCCATCCACCTGTTTTGGCAATTGGTACAGTTAACTGCCTTGTTGTCTCTGGCTATAGGAGCTCGACTCTGCCAAACAAACTGTGATTAGCAGAGTGTTGTGCTCTCCTAATGGTGACACTGGCATTGCACAAAAGCCCACGGGAAGCTGGGTTTGACCTCCAATGGATGATCGTCCTGGAGATCTGGTTTAGTTTATTTGTTTATTTCAAGCATTCACATTCAAATACCATAGCACATATCTACATAATCATTTGCATAAAAATGAGGTAGGCAGAAGTATAAATGTATTTGACTCTACACCCTATTTGCAAGAAAAAAAAAATATTTACAGAAAATATGGTTGAAAATCAAAATATCAAAATGCTTATTGATAATGGTCATTCTGAAGGTACACTGGGTGACTAGCTTATTTTGCATGAACTAGTCATTGTCCCTGTAGGAAAATTAGCTGTTGACTCCAAGCTGCACTCCTCTCTGCTTCTGCACCACAGCAGAAAACAATAATGGTTCCCTCCACCCCCCAAGCACTCACTTATCACTGTATAAATGAATATTGCACTTTACATGAATTGCATTTACCTGCTACTTCATTACTTGAGGTAGTGCTCAATCCTCATGATGTGTGTTTCAACAGTTTGATGGAAATAGGAACAAATGAATCCGTCATGTTAGGGTTAGTATTCATGCTTTTCGATCTTTTTTTTACATGTTACAACCTCAAAGCAACACAAAGTAGCACACAACTGTGAACTAGACTTAGCAGGCGTGGGACTGCATACAAATGCATGCCCAACTTTTTTTTTTATTATTTATTTATTTTTTTTAATGTCAAAACTAAAATGCGTGCCAAATGATAGATCCCAGATTATAGCTCAACTGTAGTGTGTTTATTTGAACCCTTTTTTTAAGATAAAAAGATGGTGAGATATCGTTTGTGTTTGCCTGTTTCTGTAGGAGAATGCCTCCTGGCTGTACCTTCTCCGTCTCACCCCTTCATCCTCACCCCCACCTCCGAAGATCAAACACCTCTCCAGCTGTCTGAGACATCCGAGGTCCTCACCTCCATCCGTCTTGCTTGCCTGCCTGACAGACAGACCTCCCAGAGGTGATGCGGCGGTTTGTTTACTGCAAGGTGGTGTTGACCACCTCCTTGGTGTGGGTGCTGGTCGACGTGTTCTTGCTGCTGTACTTCAGCGAATGTAACAAATGCGATGAGAGGAAAGATCGCTCTCTGCTCCCCGCGCTCCGAGGTGAGTTCACAACCTTGTTCACACCTTTCAGTTTCAGACACAACTGGAGGAAGTGTAAAGCTTCAAACTAAGTCCAGGAGTAATTCAATCAAGCCTGGCTTGCCTGTCACCCTTTTCTTCAGTGTTAACTGGCGTTTTAAAGGGGGTTGGAGGCATGACATAAAATCGACGTTTTAAGTGTTACATCATGTAGCACTTAAAAAAACAGTACACCCCTCCGTCATGACTCCCCCACTCAGCATTAATTAGCAAACACCTGGTGGAAATGTGCGTCTGCTGAGCTTACCATGTGAACTACTTCTCAGTTCAGCGCTCCTGAGAAAATTAAATAATAGTAAAAAATAAAAAAAAATAATGCATTGAAAATCAATGTAAGATGTTAAACACAAAATAATTCACACCCTTGCAGATTCAGGTTTAAAGTAATCTTTTAATTTGACCAGTAATTTTTTTTTTCCAGACTGGAAGTAATATGAATGTATTGATGGGGCTCAGTTAGGACCTAACAGGGAATCTGTAGTAGGAGCTAAAGATGATGATAAAGGTGATGACAAGGATGCTTTTCAACCTGAAGCTCATCACCAAAGATTAATCAAACACCAGTGGAAACATTTTCAAAAAGCTGGTCTGCAAATACAAGCAGGGTTTGACTGCTGTACTGCCAGATTGAAAAGTATAAACAATGCTCGACCTGATCTTTTTTTTTTTTAATTAAATGCAAATTAACATCAAATGAAAATATTCATTGAAAATTTATTTTCCTTTCCTGACTGTTTTATTAAGATATGCATCATTTCCTATGACATGCTGTTGGCTGAAAGTAATTTCATACCTGAATCTGTAGGTGGAATGAATATCTTTGCTCATAGATTGCAAACCACTTTATATTTCTGTATATTCTGGATAAAAGCCATTTCCTTTATCATTTCCATTAATAACAGAAGTAAAGCTATTTGCAGTGCAAAATGACTTGAGGTACTTTTTCACCAATTTATTACAGGGTAGGTGCTATGTGTTTTCCTGGCACATAGTGTCATTTTACAGCACAGTCAAATAATTATGCCACCTCCAGTTATAAAAATGCTAAATATCAAATATTACTTAAAATAAATTTGACTTTGTAATTTAACCCCTTAAAATTGGGCCTCCGTCTCTTTAAAACCTTCTGTTTTGTCTCAAACGCTGCCTTCAGAAAGTCGTCAAAACATTTCTCCTCTATTAATCCTTTACCAGCGTTTTCACCAGCGTTGCAGTCAGAAGCAGCTTGTATAATGAGCTGAGCAGATGCACAATTCAACACTCCAGATATGTTTTTGATGAAGGGATAACATTATAACATGATGTAAAGCTCTGTGTGATTATTTGTTGATTTATTTTTTACATCATGATCGGGACTATCAGCCCCCTAATGCAATATTTCGGTATGTTTCAGATTGTTCAGTAACAGTTAAATCTGTGCAAGATTTAACCTTTGTACATCACATAGCCCAAAAATAAATTAAAAAAAAAAAACTCTAGCTATGTTTTTAATTTCATAAAGTGTGACATTTTATGTGTCCTATAGTAAGTATATTCCTCATTGGAGATCTAGATTTTATATTTACTCAAGTAATTTCTGTCATGAAATAGTTAAAATCTGTGTGACAATTTGAAACATTAAACGTTAAAGTGAGACAAACCAGGAAAGACAGACGGAATCTATAATGGAGTTTTCCTTTGGAGACAGCCTGTGGGCAGACTGATATTTCAGCATCTTAAGCTTACAGCGCTCAGTTTAAGGGACCATTTCACACATAAGTATATTTAAAATCAGCAGTCATTGATGTTAAATGTTCTTAGGATGCTTTGGCATAAAATCAGTGCTTTCTGCCTTGTGTTTGCTTCTATATTCAAACTTGATTAGTCTCACTGCAAATATACAAACACAGGCTATTTGTATAGACATGACATTATGTGAGACCACAGAGTATGACTAAAGATAAGTGATATTAATGCAGAACTAACATTTAGTGTAAACACATCTGAAATCATCTTATGACAGCAAAGTGCAACTGAAGTATTAGAACAAGTAATTAATAGTACAGTATTAATGGTAATACTGACCTCTGGCTGCAGTATTGTATAATACCAGATTTCTTTTCTTTTTTTTTTCTTTTTCAAACCATATTTGGTTTAAACATCAGGAGTAGCTGAGGTTCCTTCAGTTTTCCCAATGGTCACATGCTCACTCCTGCATTAATGTGTGTGAATCTCAGGCGATGTTATATCAGTTTGTTGTTTATGCAAAGCTCATTTTTGTGTTGTCTTCCATTCCACTTTATGTAAAACACATTTGTACTTGCGTATATGGCACTAATTTAAAACAAAAGTAATCATAAGCTTGTTTTTTTGTTTTTTTTCTTGAATCTACGATCTGTTTTTTTGAAGACGAGAAAACATACTTATTTCCAAACCCAATCTTCTTTGGCTTCTGTGTCTGATAGACAGCCACTATTGCAAAACCTTCTTCGTGTGTCAAGCTGTTGGAGCACATCTCCAACAGAGAACCTCCTGCTGTGAGAAACATGCGTGAACAACAACAGAAACTCTGGAAAACGTCCAGAGCAAAGCGTACAGACATGCCCTGAAAATCTCTGGCATACATGTGGCTTGTGTTTTCTTTTTTTTTCGAAGATTACACTTTTACGATCAGATATGCAGAGTTCGTCTTTAGCAAAGCCTGATTCCTCACATGCCCTCAAGAAAGCAGGTTGCCACGTTTTATAAGAGGCTTACTAATCTGCTTTTAGGTTGGAACGAGGTAGAGCTGCCAGCTTCTCTGGCTGATGCCATTTAAAAAAAGTCAAATGATACACTGTAGTTAGTTTGCATGTAAGATGGATATCTGCAAACATTTCCTTGTAATTGAAAGTTTTCTGTCTATCATTTGCATCCATTTGTGCATCTGGCTCACAAAGCAAATAAATGGACTGCATATTCCTTCATTTTGGTGCAGTCCTCCTTTTATGACCAATTTACATTCTTTGTGCAAAGTATAAATATGACTTTCCACTACAAAAAATAATTCACAAAAATGAATGAAAGAGAGAAAATTGCTCCTTACAGTATCACCAAAACTGCAAGGGAAGAAATCTGACTTTTAGGTGGTAATTCTTAAATTCTTGCTTTACAGCTAGATAGTAAAACATACTATCTACTATATAGGTAGTAAAATTCAGGGATTCAAACCATTTATTTGATTTTCCTAAAAACAAAAAGTACTGTTTTGAAATAAAAATTGGTCCTGTTAATCAAATATTGCATACACTCAATGCAAATCTGTAAAATAATGATTGATGACTTTTGTTCCTTTTGATAGATCCTATTGCAAATGTGAAAAAAAAAAAAAAATCCCTCATTGGTTTCTAGTTGGTTTCTCTCCAAGTCTCCCCGCACTCTGTTTTCTGGTTTAGACTGTCCTTGGTGCATTGAGTCATGCTGCTTGATGAGGGCATCATAGTTCTTTCAGTTGAGCGCAGTAACCTGTGTATGTGAGCGAGTTATATTCTAAAAAAAAAAAAGTGCAGGATTTTACAAACAGCATTAAATCTAAAATATATTTGCAGGTTAGAGAGATCATTTAAGGAAATCAAAATCCCATCTCTGTACGAAAAGCTAAATTACACCTTCAGCTCCCTGTTTTTCTGCAGCTGGGTTCTTTATCTTTTGCTTCTTCTCCTGCATCACAGTTACCAACAGCTTTCAAGGTGACATTAAATAGTCCTTTCTAAATATGTATTGCAAACAGCAACGATCATTGAGAATCAGATGCTTTTTTTTTTTTTTGGTTTGGCTATAGTTGACATAAATATACAAAATTGCAAACCTTTTTCCCCAAAGTAATTGAATAATGATTTAGTTCAAGATTGTGTTATGCAAATAGATTGCATCTGTTTGGAAGAATTTTTAGAAAATTATTTCTAAAAACAACTTTTGTTTGCACCTGTTTAACGTGTGCAGAATGCATAACCAGTCTGAAGATTGTTACAGTTTCATCTTTACTTGCTCCCATCTGATTTTGGTATCATTTAGAAACCTGAGTGAATACATGTTGAAAAATTGCATCCATGGATTTCATTAAATGCTCATTGAATATGCCCCCAAACAGTTTAATCCACCAAAATTTACATAGTTGCTTACTGGTAACTAACATGGAGACTACAGGGTATTGTGAGAGCAATATGTTCTCTTTTCTGCAATGTGACCTGAGCTTATTTACAAAGGTTTCCCCTTTCTAAACCGTACTGAACATCAGACCATTAAACTCTTGCTAGTGTTACCAGGTGGATAATGATGTCTTTAATAGTCTCCGCCTGATATTCTTGATTAGAGCAGGCAAACTGTGACAACACTGCATTTAGCTGTCACTACAATGAACTTTATGGCCATTTACTCCTCATTACTCTGCTTGACGAAGAATTAATGTTCTTCTGACATTCCAGGGTACAGTTGTTTGGACAGATTCTAATAATATGCGCAGAAATGGACTTTTAATGGATTCTGCAGTAAAAATCTGTTAATCGTTCTGCTTCTCTTTCACACCATAGTGCAGCTAAATCACTCCTGAGCAGGTGGTCATTTGAGAGCAATGCATTAAAGTGAGAAAAGCCTATGCTGGAATAAGTACACTGATTGATTATTTAAGTTTCTACTCAGTTTATCGTTTTAATCTGAGATTTGTTTCTGTTGTAACTCACCATTTGTAGTGCAGACCATCTTTTAATTGCAGCCACTGTTTTTTTTTTAAATAAAAAGTTATTTTCTAGACTGTCTTCCTCTCCTAAAGTAAATATTGTATTCACTCTGGTTGTAGCTCAAAGCTATTTGCTTGAAAAACTTTCACCTTTCACAACCTGGGAAAAAAAAATAAATAAATAATTCTAATTGGAACGAAGAAAATCAATCCTACTATTAAAATCGGCACATAAAACACAATGACTCAATGTTGATGGAGTTTCTCCAGCAGAGCAAACTCTGTATGTTTCCTTTCTCCCGAGCAGTGATTTATAAGATGAACCTTGCTCGTTCTGCATAGTGGTGGAGTGTCTGTTATTTATAATATAATGCCAGCGGTGTCAGACTTGCAGGCAGGAGGGAGAGCACAGCGGTTAAAGGCGGAGAAGGTAATGGATTGAGCCTGCAAAAAAAAAAGCCTCCAACTGTGCTCGGCTACACAGACCCTTTTCTGTAAAGTAAATGAGACTGAACAAAGCTGCAGGATGTTGGAAGCCGTGTTATGAAGGACTCAGCAGAAAATCTGCATGCAGATTGGTAGGCATCCTGACAGTCCAGCTGAGGCAATAATGGACCTCTCAGAAGACATATAGATATAGATACGAGTGTGGTAACGATAAATACAAAAACTCTGAGAAAATCATCTTTCAGCTCCTGGGAACATGTATTATATAGTTGCCATCCATTTGTCCGCTTGCCTATACGTCCATGATGCAAGTTGATCGGGAAAATGACTCCTATTGACTGCTGTATGTTTTCGTCATGTGAGACATTTCTTGAAATATGTGTTCATACATACTTAGTGATAGCTTGGAGTGGGTCAAGAAGTTGATTTTGCTCAGGCACCCAGCTCAACACTGTAGCTGTGTCCATCAAATGAGAGCTCATTGACATACTGGGGCTGTCAACAGCGGCATCAAGAAAAGAGCAGGGTCAGCCGAGATTGACAATATGGCCAACATCAGTCCATTTCAACAAAGCGTTTTTCTGCGGAATCCTCTTAGCTGTTTGCTGTGCAGCCAGTGTCCCACGTTGCCCTCTTTCATGGAAATCGCTGCCTCTGTTTTGAGGGATTATTTGAGGGAGAGTGGGGGAGAGCGACGTCATAAATCCATGTGATGTTATTTACCTTTGTTGAAAAGAGCTGACAGTGTGCTGTAGCAGCAACGCTAATCTGCTGATGTTCTGCAGGCAGAACTGTAGGATAATGTTCCCACGAGGGCTATAAGCAACTATGTGAACCTTCTTTTTGCTTCTAAGCTAGAATTGGCAAAGTCCTGGAACTCATACTTTCTCCTAAATCTCTATAATATATTTCCAGTAGATCATCTGTAAATTTAAATATAGCTGCCAGGCTGCATGTTGCTTAATGCCCAGTTAGCTTAAGCCAGAGCAAAGAGGAGGGTGTCTAGGGTGTCTGCCCTGTCTGTACTAATGGCAGGCATTAGTACAGTCACTGGTGGTCTGTCTGTTCATTGTCACTGATGTTTTAGAAACAGATTGTTCTTACAAATGCCACTTTTTCCTGCTAGAAATAAGTGAGATATCTTTCAAATTTTCTGTATTAGAATCAATACAGTTTCATAAGTATAGAAATCAAACAATCAGAGACTCATAGTTTTTCAGTTTCTGTTTTCTGACAAACTTTGACCCACAAATACTAATTTTAGTTGAGTCTGAATTCTCTCTGATAATCATAACAAACAGCGATCAAAAGAAAGTTGTTTTATGTACTGCTATGTTTTCTTCATGTGTGGACATCGGCTCTCCCAAAGCCTTAGAAACGGCTTTGTACCCCTTGCCAGACTGATGAGGTCACTGACTTCATTCCTCAGACATTCTTGAAAGTGCATGATGTGTCACTTTTTGATATGTTTAAGCTTACTTCAGGTTCTATTTAGGTGATTTTTTTAATTCATCCAGTCTAGCAGTTATAGTACTTGGTTGTGCCTAGCGAAATACAAATTTAGATAGGGGGAGAATTATAATTTAACCTAGGGGCAGGTTTGTTTGAATAGATTTTTTTCCCCTTAAATCATCATTTGTGAACTGTATTTTGTATTTACACGGCTGTTCTCTGTCTCATATTGAAATGTGTTCAGTGATATGAAATGTGTGAGAAAAGGCATAAACAGGAGAAATCTGTGAAGACATTTTTTGTGTGGCACTTACTGGATGTGTACAAGCTGGGTGTATCTTGCTAAGCCTTACTTATTATGTTCAGTGATGTAAGAGATGTTTTTTCTGTTGGCTTTTAATTAGTCTAAATTGCTGCTGTTCATGCTCGTCATTCCTGAGAGAAACATGTCTTTTCTCACAGCTGTGATATCTCGGAGTCACGAGGGTCCGGGCGAGATGGGCAAGGCGGTGAACATCCCTAAAGACGACCAGGGGAAGATGAAGGAGCTCTTTAAGATTAACCAGTTTAACCTGATGGCCAGTGACATGATTGCGCTCAACAGGAGCCTACCAGATGTGAGATTGGACGGGTACGTATTCTTCTGCTTCCACATCATTGCTATGAACCACATTGCCGCACTGGTGATTAGACGGCGACTGTAACAAATCTATATGGAAATATTTACCCAGGCACATGTTTCCTGTTTCCATCAGGAAAGAGGTCTGCAGATAATGTGTTCTGTTTGAAGCGTTAGAAGACACTTTTTTTTTTAAGAGTGGAAAGTGCAATGCAGTATCTTTGAGGGAAATGAGCTTCTGCCCCAGGTGAAGAAGTTCAAGTATGACTGAGTGTACAATGAAGTGAAAAATTAATAGTCATATTACAGCAGCATCCACATTGCTGCAGATGCCTCATTGGTCTGTTGTTGTGAATATAGAACAATGCAAAGGCATCGCCTTCTACAATGGCTGCTGTCAGCGGTTGTCAGGAGCCGTAACCTGTGTGCAAAAGAATGAAATTGCTCAACATCTTCCTCAGGACTCATTTTTAACTACTTTTTAATTCTTTTTTAAAGAATATTTTGCTAAGCATGGCTTGTGGTCACCGACCTAGAGAGGTTGCTGATGGGTGGTTATTTAAGTTTTAATAACACCTGTGTTAATACTGAGCTGCCACAGAACAAAATACAGACAAGCAGTGTTTTGGATTCATGTGATGACCACTCTCAGAGTGATTTTACTGCTTTATGCTAGAATGAAAACGAAGTAGATTAAGCCTTGTTCTGAAGCACTTTGCACCGGTAAACCTATTTTACAGAGAAAAGGTGAACGTTTAGTGGATTTCAGTGCCAACCTTTTTTCTATCTATCATAGTACAATTCGTTCTTCCACATAAACACTACAACAGGTTTATTGCAGTACACAGCTCAGTTTCGCAAGGTTTCTGCAGCTACGCAGTGAGAATAATCCAGATAGGGACAGAGTTATCTGTGAAGGGCAATAACACTTTTTCTTTAAGGCAACCTCCTGGCCCAGTTCTGTCAGTCTGCGCTGTCATGTTGAATAGACGGGACTGAACGAGCAATGCTGTCTGCATCGGTGGCTTTTTTCACCCTCTGTCACTTCTCCCCATTCGTCCTCCCGCCATCCACTGCACTTCCACTGTCCAGCTCCTCTGCCGTAATGTAGTGAATATTTTATTCAATAACATCCACTAGTTTATCACTGCATCACCAATATTCTTTTGCAAACATCACATGGAGCAAAGGACACGATGACACTGCTGTCAGCAGTGGTTCTACTTCTTCCTACTCCCCCGGTGAGAATGTTTCTGCACCGGCGGCAGTGTTGAAGAGCAGCTGGAAACCAAAACTTTGTTTTCAGGCTCTTTAATAAACCACTTTGTGGAACTAACAGCAAAGTATTGAACAGGTAGTTTCAGATTTTATTGATTCTGGTGCCAGCAAAATGAAACATGTTTACATTTAGCTGGTGGCTGTCTGTTATATTGAATATACTTTAGCTGCTAATAACATGTATTTATTCTCATTGTCATTTTACTACCTGCCCAACACACAAAAAAAGATTTACTGTGATGTCTTTGGATGTGTGACACTATTGGCAATGGATCGTTTGAAATCTCAAAGGATCCAAATGAGTTGTTGATCTAACTTTATCAAACCTGTTGCATGCCGCACTTTTCAGATTTTAAATTGTGAGGGGGGGAAAAAAGACTTGTTTTATCCCACTTCATGTTATGACACCACATTATGTTGGTCTTAATAAAACATTGATATTTGTGGTTGCAAATTGAAAAAAAAATGTGCATGAACACGTTTGAAAGGTTCTGATAGTTTATATTTCTGTAAAGCTCATCTGCATGCAGTTGTCTAGACTTCAATCCACTGATTTCTCTTGTCTACATTTCTGTGCCAGCTGTAAAACCAAGGTGTACCCAGACGACCTGCCCAACACCAGCATCGTCATCGTGTTTCATAACGAGGCGTGGAGCACCCTGCTGCGGACCGTCCACAGTGTCATCAACCGCTCTCCGAGACACCTGCTGGTGGAGATTGTCCTGGTAGATGATGCCAGTGAGCGAGGTCAGGAGTTGGTGTTGACTCAAAAGCCTCCCTGAGAATATAAAGTACTTAATGTCTAGTAGACGTGTTGTTTACATTAAGCTGTATAGAATTTTATCCATACCCTGGATATATCTGTAAAAACTTTTATTTATTTAATAATTTTTTTTGGTAAGGTAAAAGTTAGGACACCCTTAGCTTTAACGTCTGTTTGATCCCCCTTACCCGTTGTTAAGTTAGTACAGCTACCTGTACTAACTTCAGTGAGCTATCTGCCAGTCTCTGACTTCGCTCTCTGGGGAAGGTTTGCTCCACAACTCATTTTTAGCTGTGAGATCTTTTCGGGGTTTCTTGCAATGAAATCAAGACGAGACAAAAACAGGAGCTGAATTACTGAGGCAGGATAGAAAATGACAACGGTACTAAATGAACTGCTCTGTATCCCGGACTAATATATTATGATGCATAAGAAATGTCAGAACACTTGTGCTAATTTTCCATCAACATTCCTCTCTATCAAACTTATGAATATTGATGATTGTACTGTACGATTCCCCTACTGATTTATGACTAATGTGTTTAATATCAAATAGGATAACATACTATGAGCTATCTGAGTGTGTTCAGCTCTTTTTTAGTTTCTTCTATTATCGCTTATCTCAAGCGCAGACTTCTACTTAATATAGTGAAATGTCATTCAAATGTCATCCTCTTAACAGGATTTTTCTATCATTGGATCTAAAATCTGATTTCCAGATGGAAAGTTATTTTTTTTCTTCTCTTATCCATAAATTCTCACGTGGCAAAATGTCATATCTTAAAAAGAAATCATTATCATTGCAATATTTGTAGGATTTTCTTTATGTTATCCATCATGTGCCTATTTGAATGTGGTGCTCTCATGTGGCATTTCTACTGAGTTAAACAGATTTAATTTTGCAATTCAAGCAGGTATAGTTGTTTAAATGTAAGTAGTTTGTGCCAAATGCATGATTCAGCAGTTACACAAAGGGGGAGGTGAGCTGTTAGGAAAATATTTTTAATTGAACATTTTGTGAGTTCCCTTTAATGAGAAATCCTTATATAGTTATATTATTTGTTGCAAAATAAAATCTACATTTTAAATGTGTTGGTTTAGAAATAAAAGCTTTTAATCCTCTTGTGTTTTCTATTATTTTCTGATTATCAGCTGGCTGCTGACTAATCTTCTAATGTAATTACTTTACTTCAGCTCTGGTTGAATTGCTCTTCAGCTGATTTCCTCCGTTTTTGTTTCAGACTTCTTAAGGGCAAAGCTGGAGGATTATGTGCGGACATTAGAGGTGCCTGTGAAGATTCTGAGGATGGAGCAGCGGTCGGGTCTGATCAGAGCCCGGCTCAGGGGGGCAGCCGTAACCACAGGCCAAGTCATCACCTTCCTTGACGCTCACTGCGAGTGTACGGTGGGCTGGCTGGAGCCCCTGCTGGCTCGCATCAGAGAGGACCGGTAGGAGCCAAGATGAGGATTTCTGACAGAGAGAGAGATTTTAAAGTGCTTTATAAGGGTGGAGACTGTTAGCCAATTTAACCTTCATGTTGACGCCAGAAACACTTTTTGTTAATACTGCTGTTAACTCACCAGTTCATTCTATAACCCTGCTAAGCCAGCCGCAAGTTGAAGATTTTTGAAGGGAACTTGTAAGCAGAAAACATCTTACCTGCAATAGATAACTCTTTTGGTGTCTTTGTTTTGCAAAATGATTTAGTCCTGGAGGCTAAAGCTAGCAACTGATTCTATGTAATAGAAAATCTCTAAAATATCCCACATTAATAAAATCTACCTGAATCTGGGAGTTTATTTCGTCTTCAACAAGGCTGATCCTTAAAGGAAAACGGAAAATAAATATAAGTCTCTGTTTGATGTATGGTGGATTAATGCATTGGCCTCTAACAAGAATGAGGAAGAACAAGAAACATAAGAGCCAGAATAACAATAGTCAAAAAAAAAAAACACATAAAAAAGTTAAACAATTGCAACAATTCTGACCAATTAAGTTAATACTGAAAATAAATTATTTGAAAAATTAATAAAGCTCAGGTAAAGTGCAGACAGGTATATTTTAGTACTCACAGAACGTCTTTTATTTATGGGAAACACTACAAACCAGAAATTACAAACTGTGCAATGCGTCAGGTGTTTTTTCCCTCTTTACCTGCCTAGAGATAGATCATCTTAAAATGTATATTTAGTATGAATTAATCTTATAGATGTGTCTATAATGCATTTCCTGATATTGTCCAAGGCTTTTTGAAAATGCCATTATATGACTCCAACTACTGTATTATTAAAACATTGCATAAATTAAACGGTGCTGCTAAAAATTCACAATAAGTGCAAATTTTCTTCATTGACAAAGTTGACCTCTGAATTTATGAATTTGTACATTTGTGAGGGAAGAGGAGGACAGTCCAAGAAAACTCAATGAGACTCTAGACTGTTAAAGTCATAACTTTAAAATAAAATGTTTATTTATTCATCGTTTGTTGTCATTTTGTCGCAGTTAATTATCAAATTGTGTCTTTCAGAAGAGCAGTGGTGTGCCCTATCATAGATGTCATCAGCGATGAGACGTTTGAGTACATGGCGGGTTCGGATATGACTTATGGGGGCTTCAACTGGAAGCTGAACTTCCGATGGTACCCAGTTCCTCAGCGGGAGATGGATCGACGTAAAGGAGACCGAACACTTCCAGTCAGGTACAGAAGAAGATGCATCCGCCGCATCCACAGTTGGAGTCAAGAACATATTCAATTAATTATTTTCGCAGCTTAAACAGGAAGGAATTAAACTCAGTCATATATCCCGTTTTGACAGAAAAAAGAGCACAACTTCTCATCTGTATTCACTTTATTTATTTCCACCAACAAATTTTTATTCACAGAGGATAGACATGGTTATTCTTCTAAGGTTTTGTTTTAATTTTTCAAAACAAATGAGTCTGTATTGTTTCTTCAATGCCTCACTGTGCTACAACAGGATACTTTGAATTGCATGAATGCAAAGCTCCATACTAAGCTCGATACATCTTTTTTTATATATAAAACATTAGTACATTTATCAGAAATTATTTCTTTCAACCCGTCTCTGCTTTATGGTGCAGCAGTGCCTCTTCAACAAATAAATACCTCTATTTAGCCTCTTTTCATCCATATGCTCTGATTTGGATTGAATACTAATTTTTATCAAAGAAAGAAAAAAAATTCTAACATTCTAATAATCTGTCTTTACATAATCTGCATTGCTCTTATTTTTATTTGCTAAATAATCCAGCTAGACTTCAGCAAATACCTTGTTTGTTTTTTTGGCAGTAATTTTTTTGTGTGACTTGTGCAGGACTCCCACGATGGCAGGAGGGCTATTCTCCATTGACAAAACATATTTTGAAGAAATTGGAAGCTACGATCCGGGGATGGATATATGGGGTGGAGAAAACCTGGAAATGTCTTTTAGGGTGAGTGTCGGAGAACACAATGTTATCATCCTACCAGACTTGCTTGACGGCAGGGGATACATGCAAGTTCTCCTACCTGCATGCATATTTGATTTAAAATGCATGGGAGAGGTGAGCAGAACCGTCATCTCTCCCTCTCATAGTCAGAAAGGTTACACAAACACTGTCAGCACTAGATTATATCATACATCCCTCATACTACAGGAGATGTATCATGCTCTCGTCATTTATTGGCTCCACTGGTACAGATATGTACAAAATGGGAGGGAAATTGTTGTCATGGAAACATAGTTACCTCACACACCTTGCTCCTCACTGTAAGGCAAGATGAACATACTTCCAGTTGTTTTAAATGTTTATGATGTTGCTTTAATTCCATGGACAGCTTTAGGTGAGTAGCCATTTTCTTGTAGTCATTGTTAAGACCAACACACATCTGCTTTTCTAATGTTATGCCTTATTGTCCTTCCCATTTTGAGGAGCGACTAAGAGAAGTGGATCACCATGCTTGTAAACAAAGTCATTAATACTAATTCAAACTTTCTACATTATACATTAAAAACAACTTTAGTTAGATATATTAAAGAGTAGTTTGGGGTGAGAATAATTGTAGCATCAATGAATTCTCTAAAGACACTTATTTCTTCAGGTGGGATTACCCCCCCCTACTCATTAGAGATACAAGGATCACTCAACCTGTGATTGAAATTAGCCACATTTTGGGGGTATAAATAAATTTAAATCTTAACATTTTGGGCAAAACCTTTATGCGGAATAGTTTTTGAAAGATTAAAGCCTCTTTTAGCGGATAATAATAAAAAAAAAATTTAAAGGCACGTGGAGCCTTTGTTTACAGAGCGAGCCGAGGTCACGTGGCAGCTGGACCCACTGGTGGGTCCGTCGGGTTCTAGGGGTTAACCAACTTTGATCACTGGTGCCAGCTCAGATATGTAAACATCCGATTATGTTCCTTAAAATCAGATCCTATCAAACTGTGTTGGACTTTTGACTATAAGGTTTTGTTTGACTTTTCTGAGTAAGAAATCTAAGTTCAGTGAGTGTTACAGTTGAATTTTCTTAAAGAAATTCTATGTCATGATAGTTTAAGACATTAAAGCATAAATAATGTCAGAAAGTTTTTGAAAAAAATCATTACGATGTGCTTTTCCTGAACAACCCTTGAGAAATAAGGACAAAAGCAAAACAATTCTTGATTATTTAGTTATTCTTTACACAAAGCTGCCATATCTCTATGTCTACTCTGGACATTTTCTTTTTAAACCTCCAAACTGAAACCGTTTCACTTCTAACGACCACTGCCTTTCTTTCGTAGACAAATTCCAGTGTTTAATGTAAAGTTTGTTTTGTAGCTGATGCATTAAAAATGGGGTATTAAAAAGTAATGAAGGCTGCTTAAGTTTTTCCTCTGCAATCGTCTGAGCTGTTGCAGCATAATCTGCCTATAGGCAGCTGTTTGTTGCTCTACTTTTCCCCTCCGACTTCCTTCCTGCTGCTTGGGAATATTGAACCAGCGATATAAAAATAGGTCATATTGGTCATATTGTGAAGCTGTAACATGTTCATAGCCTCAGTGTAAACCAATGTAACCTTAATTCTTTGGTAAAATAAACATTTTCCAGCTATAATTTTATGTGGTTACATCAAACTGAACTTTCAGGTTGTCAAGTTTAGGTCTGTAACAAATTTAGGGTTTGGTATTAAGAAATACTGAACTATTATAGTATAAGCTAATTTGCAATGTCTGTCCCTAATTGGGCTTTTGGCTACAATGCTATGGTCTCTTGTCTTGCCTATTTTGACTAATGCCAAGTTAAGTTTTACCCTAATGTTATCACATTTATCCCTCCACATGTAGTTTTTATCATCTTCAGCATTGGAGTAATTCCCATGAAATTCTAAAATATTCAGTTTAAGTTGGAAGTGAAAACTTTGTTTCTGTATCTTCCCCATAGACGCCAAAAATGTCTTCTTGTCTTGGCTACTTACTTGTTTAAATTTCAGATTTTAGTGTTTCTTTCTTTGAATGTGATGCTAAATTTATGCAATATTTCCTGTTTTTTTTTTTATCTTTACTGAATTTTCTTTATTTTCTTGTGGGCCACTTTGAATTACTTTGAGAAGGATGATCTGCAAATAAACGTGACTCCCCTCCCGTTCCATTTCTTTTCCAGGAATTGTTGGGACACCGGTGATGTAGCGAGAACAATAATCATTTTTATCTTTTCATTTTTCACCATTTAATAAATGTACTCTAGGCAAAAGTTGGATATTTCTAAAAAAAAAAATTCATTGTGAAATCTCGCTACTGCCATAATCGATGCATTTAATTTTTGATTATTTAATAAATCTTCACCTCAGTGCAGAGACTACCGTTTCTACAAACTCATTTTTTTCATTTATATAAATCCCTGTCTTCCCAGATCTGGCAGTGTGGCGGATCCTTGGAAATTATAACATGCTCACATGTGGGGCACGTTTTCCGCAAAGCTACTCCGTACAGCTTTCCTGGAGGAACAGGCCAAGTTATCAACAAGAACAACCGACGGCTGGCTGAAGTCTGGATGGACGAATTCAAAGACTTCTTTTATATCATCTCACCAGGTACAGAGCAAAGCAATTGTTGCTTTGCGACTACATGTTTTTTGTTTTTTTTTTCCCCCCACTTTTATAAACAAGAGCACGTCTCAGATAGTTTAAAAATGACGTGTTAAGGTTTTAGGAATTTATAGAATAGTCAGGGATTTGCTTTATATTTTATTCAGCGTACATTCCTCTTTAAAAGCTGATACGGACAGTCCTCATTACCCGTCCATTCTGGGCTTGCTGATATTACATTTAGCAAATTGCTCTGAAAGGATGGTGTCTGGTCTATTTTATTATTTTATTCTCTCACAGAGTCCTTTTCTTTTCATCCATTGAATAATTCACATTTCTCTCTCTGCTCATATGCTGGAATGTGAGGCTGCTGTGTCATCTTCAAAGGAGGCTAATTCAGTTTTGCCTTCAGACGTGCTTTAAGCGCTCTCGTGAACTCAAGTTCAGAAATTTGTCAAAACCGGTCCTTCCTCCAATGGGGCTGCGGCGCATATGGAAAAACTAGAGCAACAGGGCTGTGCAGCTTGAGAGATGAGTACCCCTCCATCTGTTGTCTCAGTAATGTGATTACCCTTTAGCAGAAATCACTTTTCCGGAAATCTCTGGCTAAGTGTTCTAGATGGCTTGCCAACCTATAAGGGATCATCCTTAATCTGTAGATCTTCCTCCACAAATTGTGACCTTCTCCGCGGCTCGGTCAGGCAGGACTCTCCACGGGCAGGTGTGCAGACAGAGCCAGCATTGTGATGGATGGCTTTTGCTGTGCGCTGTGGCCCGGCAATGCCTCTCTGTTCCTCCTGGACATTATTGAGGATGATCTGAGCTGTGCTGCTGCTGCCTGCGCTCACTTATTGGCACAGAGGAGCACACCGTGTTGCCTCATTTTTGGAGAGCCCTATAGCCTTCCTAATAAAAGTGTAATTGCCTCCTTTTTTCCTTCTTAGCAGAGTGTTTTAGGATCAAAGAAGCTTCTGGTTCTCCAAGATATTATCTGCCTCCTACAGTCCTTTGCAAAAGTAGTCACAACCCGCAAATGTTTGGCTTTCGCTGTGTTGCACACACTTGCAATTGGATTTTATGTGATAAACCAAAAACTCATACACTGTGTGACTAAGTAGAAGGAAAAAGATACATGTTTTTCAAAATAAAATAAAAAATGGAAATCTGGTGTGCATTTGTATTTAACTCCCTTTATTCTGACATCAATAAATTAAACTAGTCCAACCAATTGAAACTGGAGTAGTGATCACAATTTCAAGTCTTGCCTCAGATTTTGAACTAGATTCCACTCATCTGACCGCAGAATCTACTTTTACATGTTTGTATTGTCCCCTATTTGTTGTTTTGCAAATTTCCCAGCCAGCATGCCTAGGTGGGCCCCATGTGGGGGAAAGGAGGGCTGATATATGGGCCCCCTATGGGTTTGTCCGCGGGTTCCACGATGGCCCCACATGGGTTTGCCCATGTAGGGCCACAGCCCACATGGGCCCTACATGGGCCCTAAATGGACAAACCCATGTGGGGGCCACCTAGGCATGCTGGCAGGGTTTAAGTTAACTTTGTAGGACTTAATTTCAACTGTGGCTTTACTTCTTGCCACTCTTCTCCCAAGGCCAAATGTGTGCAGCATAACGGCTATCCTGTCAACAGATTCTCTCACCTGAGCTGTGGATATCTGCAGCCCCTCCAGAGGTGCCGTGGGCCTTTTCGCAGCTTCCATGCCTTATGAATAAAATATTTTGGCTTGTGGTTGTAATGTGACACAACTTCTAGGGGTCTGAATACTTTTGTTAAACACTGTAAATATTTCTTCTGTGTTAAATGGTAAGCGTGTGTTGGTATTTGAAGGTGTATGCCCCTTTGTTCAGTTGCTGTTTGACTGGTTTTTGCCGCGCCCTGCTGTTGGTCACACATTTTGACTGGTTTTTGTAAATTGTGCTATTTTCTCCTCATTGCAATCAAGCTCTTTCATAATAAATTACCACCCTGCATCTATCTGCACGCGAGCTATGACTCCTCGAGAGGCACTCCAAGACTAACCATCTGCTTGATGAGCTTGTGTCTGTGCCCAGTTGCTGTCTAATCCGTCCCTTCTTGTCGGCTTCAACAGTGCTGATGCATCAGGCTGTTTTTATTTGGCAGCATGATGCTCGTTTCTAAGAGCAGCATTAACCTAAACAGTGCTGCTGTTTGGTATGTGCAAAATGGACTCAAGAGGCCAGGTTAATTATGTATAACTTAAGAGAAAATCCCTCCCTGATTAACATCGTGGCACAATTTTTTATGCAGAGCTGTGTGGCGTGTTGGTGAGGAAAAAGGCCCTCTGGTGTTTCTTCATGGTGATGCAAGAAAACAGAGCAGTTGTTTCAGAACGGGAAAATCTGAAATCAGCCTGATGACACTCTCCGATAAATGTGATTAACTCCTCCGTTGACTCCTGCAGGTGTGATGCGGGTGGACTACGGAGACGTCTCCTCCCGCAAAGCTCTCCGAGAGGCCTTGAAGTGTAAACCATTTTCCTGGTATCTAGAGAACATCTACCCTGACTCCCAGATCCCAAGAAGATACTTCTCACTTGGTGAAGTATGAGCGCTCTTGTACATTATTTTTTTTTTTTTTTTTTTTTTTTTGTCCTACCATTTGCCCGATACAGGTGCTTCTCAAGACATAAGAATATCTTCTGAAAGTGTAATTTTCTAATATATATATATATATATATATATATATTTTTTTTTTTTTGTAAGTCATAATCATCAAAACAGTGTATTAGTTTCACATTTTAATTACTGACATAAATTAACTTTTTGATCGGGCTTTTCTTTACACTCCTCTCAAGACTTCTCTGTTGCTTGAGCACTTTGTCCTACCATATTTTTTCCCTTCCTCTACGCTTTCCATTAGTATACAAAGTTACATTACTCAGCCATCTTCTTTAGCAGTGACCTTTCGTGGCTTGCCTTTCTTCACAGGGTGTCAGTTGACTATCTGCAGGACAAATTTCAAGTCACCGGTCCTCTGGAGGTCATAAAATTAGATCTCTGTGTTCCTTATAAATCATTTTTTAGTGGTTTTGCGTCATACAATTTTCTCTAACTTCTCACGCTTGTGTAATAAAAATCATATATAAAACACGAGTTTCACATTTTGAATTGAAATTTAGGTTGTTTTATGATTGATTGGGACCATGCCATGCATATCTGTGCTTTCAGAAATACAATATTACAGAGAGATAAATGCAAAGCTCTATGGACCCGAGAAAGGCTGGAGAAAATGAGATAGAAGCAGCCGTACTCAGTCTGTTGTATTGAATACTTATAACAAAGTCCCGCTTGGATGCTCACACAGGCGATATTGATCTGAGACATTTACAGAGTTATTATGTGTACAGAGGGAGTGGGGTAAAGCTTATGTATCAATTGATCTGATCTCTACTTGGTGAGTAAAAATATATTTCACAACATTTCAAAGTTCCTACATATCTGAATAAACAATATACGTTATTATGTTTATTTTTTATTTTTTTGCAAAGAAAGCAGGCTGCAGGAGTCTGCAGCAAGAATGTGACCATCGCATTAGCAAGATAATATAAGTTCGAGCTCCTGCTAACTCGAGATGAAAGTATTTTTTTTTAACTAACCGGATTTGGCTTTTTATGCAATGTCTGCTCCAGCGCAGCTTTGGCTAGAGGCAGAACTGTCATGAGCCATGTCTCCCTCGGGGAAAATGGCTATTTAAAAAGTAGTGTCAGTATAAGAACTTGTGGTGAAAAGAACTTGAAATCATCCAACAGCTGGGGATGGGAGGATTTTCATCATTGCTGCTCTGTCATCCTGTTGTAAAAGAGCTGAATCTTCCTCTGTCACCTCTCCCCGTCCCTTTCCCTCCGAGCCAGACGTCTTCTGACTGAGTCCCAATTATTATAACACACTGTCAGCCTTTCTGTAAAAGCTGTAAATTGTTGGGTTTTATATTTCTTAATTGTGATGTTTTAGTTGTGCTTGTTAAGCTTAGAATATAGTGTATGCTTCGTCTTCATCACAATGATTCTAAGAAAATCCTGCGGTAAATGGAAGCTGCAACAAGCCTTGATAATATATATGGGTCAATATGTGAGTTGTTATAGTTGGTTCCCATATTGGTTGAAGTTGGACTCAAGCTCGTGTTTAGAAGAAAGACCTGTCATAATTTTTTTTTTTTTTTTCAAATTTTGTGTACGTGTTACATGCGTACATAGTGAAATGTGTGGACTGGCTTTCTTACAGTTGAGGTCAGATTTAAATAATTTTAAAACCTGGTAAAAATCTGAAAATTTACACATTGAAATATTTTGCCATTTACTTGCACTGACTGAAAATAAAAGAAGGATGTAGAATGTGTCATGAAAAAACTGCAGGTTTCTGCCAGGAGTATGGATAATTTTGAGTCAGTTGGTCCTTATCAGTGGAAAGTAGGGAGGGGAAAATTACATTGACTAGATATGAAGTAAGGATGTGAACTGGCAAGGAGGCAAATTCACCTTTAGAGCCACATTTTTGAGTTTGACTAAATGTGTCAGTGTACCATTTATAATTCTTTTATGTTTTAACACAAGGGCATGGTGATAAACTCATAATTATTGTATTTCTGTAAAAACAAACTAACAAAAATCATGTCATATTGTCGAGATGGCTTGGTAAAAACATTAAAAACAGCAAGCTGGATAACTTTCCTGTTTGATAAAAGTCATTGATGGATACCAGTTAAAACTAGCTGCAGTGGTTTCCGTCACTGCCGCCATCATCAATCCATCTTGGGTTTTCTAACAGGAAAATATATTCAGACCTGTGACCTTTATGTGATCTGACTTTAGCAGCTTAGAAATACACAACTGACCATTTACAAGACAATATGGATTTCAGTATAACCGTTTCGAAAAGTACATGCTTTGAATAGTAAAATTATTGGTCTGTCTGTACCTGCCTGCAGATCAGGAATGTGGAGACCAACCAGTGTGTGGACAACATGGGAAGAAAGGAGAACGAGAAAGTTGGCTTTTTCAACTGTCATGGCATGGGTGGAAACCAGGTATTTTCTCTCTTTTAAGCATATCTTTCTAAAATGTATAGATTATACATAAAAAAGGGCACCCCTTTGATAACTTGTATAAAGTTTCATATTTTTATCAGCTTTTCATGTTTAAATCGTAAGCGTTTTTTTGAATGGGTAGTAAACATGCCTTTGATCACCTACCGGATCCCCAACTGTCCACAAAGCAGCAAAGTGCTAAAAAAGAATGAGCTATTGCAAAACTATTGGTGTTATCTCAGTGCATAAGGTGATTAATAACAGTTGTCTGCTGGAAAATGATTGAAAAACCTGGAATTGGAGAGCATCTTTAGATTTTCAGCCATACCTATACAAATACCAACAAAATGTAAACGTCTGCTCTGACAAGTCAGCTGTATGTTAGAAAGAAGCCACCAGTGGAGTTAAAATAAAGCCACTTAACTGTGATCAGTTAAGTGGCTTTGGAGAAACGACTGTGCAGAATATTGAGAAAAGAAATTAAGTTTCCCACAGGAGGCTCTTTCATCTAATTATTATATCTGCAGGCAATGTTATTTATTTATACTTTAAATAAAGCCAGAAGATTAGATGCATTTTGTAGTTATATAGGGGAACTGCCTTTTTAAACAATTAAGTATTTTTACGCAACTTTTTCATGATAATTTGCTAAAATGTCGTCCCAATCCTGCCGAACCAGGTCTGCAGGCCGACCTGCAGTTCTGCCTTGAATTTTTTTGTCCCACCGAGATCAAGTCTTGGTGATGAAAACTCCAAAACATCGACTTAATTATCTCTAATTGGTAACTAATCAGCCATTATATTTGGGACCTTGTCCATTGAGAAGAAGCGTTTTAACCTTTTTCTTTTTTTTTCTTTTTTTTTTTCTGTATGATTTGATCTGTGATAAGAAGTACATTAGTCCCTTTTTGAGTCCAGTATTTAGCTTATCTGGTAAGATTTTGAATTCTAATCTTTATTGGATGCTTATGCTCAAACATGCAGCTTAAAAGAGTGAAAATGCTCTCTGTACTTTTGTTGAAAGTACAGAGAAAAAAAAAGTATTGTACACCTTTGGAATGGATTCATTGTGCTTTCATTCATCTTTGTGTTGCATTCCCCAGGTCTTTTCCTACACAGCGGATAAAGAAATCCGGACGGATGACCTCTGTTTGGATGTCTCCAGGCTCAACGGGCCCGTCAAGATGCTCAAGTGTCACCACATGAAGGGCAACCAGATGTTTGAGTACGACGCCGAGGTAGGATCTGAGTTTCCTGCAGGAACCAGAGTCCAAATCGAGGCAGTGGGATGTGGTCCGTTTTGCCCTCTGAGGATTATGTCGTCAAATCGAAAGCAGCGGTTTACTAAAATAGGATTTACATGGCAGAAAATTGGAAAATGTGATGCCTCTTCTCTGCCACTAGATGGTGTTGTGTGTTTTTGTAGGTTTTTATTTTTTTTAAGCAGCTCAGTGTCGAGGTGCTATTTCCTTCCAGCAGCTGTGTCTCCTCTCATCTTCTCTCATTTCATATAGTATGTTGGCAAGTGGGAGTATGATTTTGAGGTAAGCTGTCAAAGTTCTCCTGCCTTAATCTCCCTATAGCTTATGTCCTGTGCTCTGAGTGCAGTGGCATCCTCTAGCGAGTTCGAAGAATCTGTGGTTCTTAGGTTAGAATACGTAAATCTATGTGAAATTTTCAAGCTTTTTTTCTTAGCTTGAAAAAAATGTGGTGGAAAATGTCACTGAATTTTACAGCTTTATTAATTTCCTTTTAATGTGATATTTTTATAATTTCAGTGATTTCAGATAAAATAAGACTAATTTATACAAATACATTTTTGTAGCAAATATCCTTTCTAAGAAGCCAAGAGAACCTCTTGGTAGTCAAAAATTATAATTAATATACATACAATGCTTTGTAAGCACTTACTCCTGTGTGCATTTTTGTTTTGTCATAAGACACATTTGCTAAATTTATGCAAAACATTGAATTTATACGAAACAAATCCACACATATGTCATAATTTACTGATCTGCTGCTCTGCAGAGCAAAAGAGGAAACCAAAGTAAGATTAATGACATTGGTTTATTCTGAATATTAAACACAAAGGTTTCATTTTACCTTACACTCCTGTTTGTGCAAATTGAAACTTTAATATTCATCCAAATGAAGAAGCAGATGTTGTGTACAAGACACAACACGGCATTTTATGCTCCTGGGAGAAGTACAAATATTCTTCCCTAAGCCGTCTTAAGACTTCATTGCCTGACTGGTCAAAACACATTAGGGCTTATGGAACTGGAAAAGTATTTGTGTTTTAACTATTTATGAATTTTCAAATCTCCGGAGAGATGCTTGAAAAGTCCTGCAGTGTAATCTGTGAGTGATTGAGTTGTCACATTGCTGATGTTTCGATATGGCGAGGCGAAGAAGCCCACAGGCTGTTCCCATCAAGCGCCGAGCAAAACCCCCAGGGGAAATTCTTTAATTACGCTTTGTTCTCAGGGCGCTTTCGGAAAGTTTGAAAAAAAAAAAAAAGTGAATAAATAATGAATGAAGCAGACCAGACCGGTAAACAGCGTTGGGTTTTCACGACTATTGCGGTCAAGGTTATTTTTAGCACAGGTGTGACTGACAACATCTGAATCCTGGGTCACTAGAGAACCGTGGAAAAATCCAGCTGGTCATCAGTTTCGCTTTAACACATTTAAGTTTTCATATTCCTGTTGTCATGTTGCTAATTGCAGCCTCTTTTAATTTTAAATGCTGTTATGCGTTGTCAAAAAAAGTAAGCTGTTGTAATTTTTTCAAGATGCGCCGCTAACATTTCAAAATTCTGTTAACATTTCATGAATGACATTTACATTTTGCTTTTTTGAAATTTTGTGAACGAGAAATGCAAACTGAATTATATTAAATACACATTATATTTGATGTTTAAATATAAGCAGCCTATCTAAAATATAATCATCTGAGACCCTGTCTACTTTTTAGGCATAAACCGATATGAGATTTATAATAATATGATCAGTTTTTACAAAAATACCAAGATTTCACAATGTTGTCATGGTTTCACAAAGTTTTATACGAAAATAAAAGTTCACAATAGGTAAATATGTGTACCTTCCAGATGAATCCAAATTATTCCTAGTAGATTTAAGTTGAAAGTTATCTTCTCAATTTACCACTATGTTTATTCTAAGAGGAAGTAATATTAACTCATTGGAGCAGCCAAGACATAGTTCTGACTTAAATCTGAAAAAGTAGAGAAAGCTAAAGATTATGGTGGCCACACCCGCTTATCAAATTTTGTAAAAAATTGGCATTTAACTCAATGCCTTTAAATACACCTGAAGCCTGAGACTGTAGTAAACAAACACGTTTTTCCTCAACTGCGACTATTAAAATGGTACGTAGTGTCAAAGTTTGGTTCAGACAATTTCTTCCAGTTATGATTCTCTTTAGCTTTGTTTGTTTTTGCTGCAAAAAAAAAAAAAAAAAAAACCTGACACCCTAGATAGAGAATATAAATAATTATTTTACTTGCCTTCACGACCATGTGTTCCTCTTCCTTCCTGGATCCGTGCAGAAACACACCTTCCTCCACATCATCACCCAGTCATGCCTGACCATCAGCCGCCTGGAGGACGGCACCTACGGCCCCACTGTGGAGTACTGTAACAACAGCCCTTTGCAGGCGTGGATCCTCCACAACTACACCCGCCTGGAGGTCGCTAGGCACCTTTACTTCAGTCCCACCGATTATATTCTCTAAACTAACATCTGCTCTTTGGGGCAGCGTTTTGGGGGGCATGAGGTGAGCACACGTTAGTTGTCGCAATCTAGTTTAGCAATGCAGTTTAGATCGGTTAGATTGTTTAGTCGGTAGTTGCCTCCAGAGCAGATTGTCACTTTAGATATTTTATTTTCCTTTTGCAGGAAGAGCAGATGGATTCGGAGCATGTTGTGCTTCTTTCAGGTCTTAGAATGTGGATGCAGATTGTTCTGCGGAGCATTAAAAAGCTTTTACTGGTGACCTTTTAAAGGGAATCCATGAAGACAGGGCAGAAGCACATTAAGCAGTGACAGATGTCCCTTCAAGATGCTTCAGTGTATAAGATCTTATCTGCAGGACCTTTAGCTAGACTTCATGCTAAATTAGATCTCATTTGACATTTATTTTCCAACATGAATGTTTTATTTTGATGTGAATATTCACTGGCTGTGTCCTGGTCTGCCCACGCCTGGTGAGTGATGTTTGAAACGGAGGAGGACGTGTTTATTTTTAGCTGATTATCTACCAGCACACATGATTGAAATGGGTCAGCTATTGTTTACAAGTTCTTTGAAGTGATCCTTCATTGTGGAGCTACCTTTTCATGGCTCTGGACACTCAGATGGCTCTCTTATTGGCCTGAAGCAGCTGTGCACACTGTGTGCCATGTTCAGATTGTTAAAGCAATGAATCCCAATCATCGGGGCTTTTCACCACTCTGCCTACTTATTTACATAGCTCTGTAAGAGATGTTCTTTTGCTCCGCTTTTCTTTTCATTTCAGGGTTGTTATTTTCCCGCCTTTGCGCCTGTCATTTTCTCTATAGCCTATTCTGCTCTGCAGACTTATCTCAAGTTTGCACTTCAGAGTCCTGAACCTCGGTGACTCTCACACAGCTAAAGAGCATGTAGAATGCCACGGTTTTTGTGTCCCAGCTCTGTAAATTGAGCGAGGAGCTCCCAGAACTTGTGGTGTGTGTCGGAGTCATGGCAGCAAAGTGACGTGCTGTTAGATGGCCTGATTTGCTGGTCGCGCTCTGAGTTCCTCCTGACATTGCCCTAAGAAGAAGGAAGCACGGATGCAAGACCGAGTCATCATTAAAGCAAACGAAACTATTGCTTCACTCTGCCTTGAAATAAAAGGAAAGCGCCTGAAAAGAAAGAAAAGGAAAAAAGGAAAATAAGACTCCACAGTCAAAATGGTGACTCTTATGCCTCGATGCAAGTGTAGTGTGCTGCCTGGTGACAGGAAGGACGGTTCGAAGCAGTCTTCATTTAATTAGCTGGTCTCAGCTGCGCAAACGGTCTGTAACTTGCTCCAGAGGCCCTGCTTCATTTGCTGAGAGGCTAGGATGGGAGTTTTCTCTGCCCTAAAGCTGGCATGAAATAATTATGAGCAAGGAACTGGACTTCCACATTTCTGCTAATTTCATTTAAGGTACATTTTCCCTGCCCTCCATTGTATTACTCCTCTCTTGACAACTTGGAATTTTTAAATGAAAAGAAAAATATGTCTCTCCATAACAAGTCAGCCTGATGCGTCTTCTTCCTCCAGCAAAGATCATTAATGATTGTGATATAACGAATAAGTTTTGGTCCAGCATTAAAATATGATCAACTTCAAGCTTCCAGAGCTTCCAGAGCTTAGTGAGGTTTCAATTATGTTACATCAAAATACTTGCAAAACATTTTGCAACATTTCCTTATGTTATTGGAGTTCACTTGCAGCAAGCCCTACCAGCTGCAGGGGTTCTCTCCATGGCCAGACTGCTAATGAATTATGAATCGGCTCTTTTTGTTCTATTTAGGCAGCTTTGTGTTATCGTGGATTGCGCAAAAAAAAAAAAACAATAATTAGTAAAATGTGTATGCTATGCTGTGACTTCTTGAAGGTTCCTAGGATAACTATAGGGTTAAATAGCCAATAAAGTATGCAGAGCAGAGCAAATGTAAAACTCTTAGATAGTAGAGGTATCGGCCAAACAGCCAAATGATAAGTTGTTTAGTGTATGAAAATATACTGAGGTCACACACACACACACACACACACACACACACACACACACACACACACACACACGGTCTTGTTAAAACACTGAGCTTTTTCGTGGGGATTTGTTGTGTAATCAATCTATCTTCTATTTGTCTCTAAATTAAAGGGTGGGACGTTGAAACCAAACTGTAACTTTAAAATTAATGTACAGACTGAACAGGCTTTGCATCTGGATGATGTCTTTATTAGCCTACTCTGTCAACACAAGTGGGTAGCTAAAGAAATGCGTTCTTTTAATTAAACTTTAATTTTGACACCCTTTATATTGAGAATATACTTTTTTTTTTTCTTTTTAAAGAACTCGCTGTTATATCCAGATCTAATAATAATAGCAAGGATGCATTTTGCCAGACGAGGCTACATCCGTGACGGCAACCGGGTGGTGCTTCATGAGCCAGACTTCAGCTGAAATATTGTGGCGTTTTGATAGCGTAAAGTCTTTTTATTGATACTACTGCTCATCATTTTCAAATGATACAGAAAAACAGTTTTCTTTTATGTCAGGATTATATCATTCTTCTTTTTTTATCATTTTTTTCCCCCTTTTTCTAAATAAAGCAACCTCTTTGTTCTTTTCTCCAGTCTTTTTGGCAGGTGCGAGGGATCGTGTGCCACCTGCTCTTTGTTCTCACTCTGTTTGAACAAATAAGCCTTGTTGGGCAGTCTGCAACGTGTACTTCAGGAAGAATACGTGTGTGTGTGTGTGTGTGTGTGTGTGTGTGTGCGTGTGTGCACATCCTCATATCTGGGCAGAGAAATACTGGTCCTTGTGTTTTTATAGCTTAAGATCAAACATGGCCCGAGCGTCTCTGCGAGCTCATTAGTCTGGAGATCCTCCGTCAATGGCCAAAGCACAATCTTGTTTTAATGAACAATTACAGTGTGCCTCCAATGTAGGATAAAAAAACACTGTGGCAATCACAGACTGAATATTATAGTTCCTCACATGAATTTTACCTCATATTCGTGAAGAACGACTCCCAAGATAAGGCTGTGCTTACTGTAAAACCGCGGGTTATATCCGCTTCGCTATTGCAGTCTTACTTTGAAAGATACCCATAAATTATATTACAATACAGAACTGTGTGCCTTTGTAATATAGGTTTTGTAAACCTTCGTTACAAACCAATTAGATGCTGGTGCATCTCCAGCAATTAACTGGAGATAAAGTGGAGATGCATATTTTACAATTAACTGGAGATGCACCAATCACAAACTTTTTCTGTAAAAACCAACATAACAATCGTCCAATTTTGAAAAAGTATTGTCTTCTAGTAGAATTAAGATGCAATTAAAAATAAGTTATATTTTTTAATATGACCCTAAACATTTATAGATTTTTTTTTTTTTTTTACATTTCAAAATATACAAGTAACGTATAACATGGAATTACATTTTTAACTTTTACATTTCAGGAATAGGTGACTGTGTTTTACATTTATGCGTAAAAAAAAGAAGAAAACAAAAAACAAAAATGAGAAGTTATGGTATTAGAACACCACATTGTAATCCCAGAAATCTTCAACTGGGATCCATTTAAAATTCAGTACAGATATTGGAGTGACATCAAATAAGGTGTAAAATAAAAATGCTATAAATTATCTTTATGGTGTTATTGCTAAGAAAATATTTTTGTTAGAATAGTTGTTAGTTGAAACAACGTGAGCAGCCCAGTGGCGATTGAAGGGTCAGGGGGGAAAGATCCTTGGCAGCTTAATGGATACCTTTTTGTGTATTTCCGCAATGATAAACAAAACCCCACATTCACTGGAGGTTTCCCAGTGAATGTGGGTTTTAATTTCTAAACAATGCTTGTTGGTTGACATATAGAGGTTGGAATCTAAAACAAACTCTCGCTGTATAAATTGTGATCTTCCTCTGAACTCATTCTGCGGCACCTTGCTGGTATGAAATTGCTCGATTTGAGTCACTGAAAGCGATGTGCCGAGAAATCTGCAGGTGACCAAATATTTTCAGCTTAATGAGCTCTGACACCTGACCGACTGGCTGAAAACTCATAGGTCCAATCTTTTATACACCAGTGAACCTGCTCTGAGATCTACTGGGTCACATTGAAAGCGACACTCTTTAGTCTAGACTTTACTGCACGTGAAGAAGATGTAAAGCTGCTTAGTTTCAAAATGGTGTTTAAAAAAATAAAGTCAAGGAAACGCATTTAAATAAAACTTTCTACTACATGGCAAGATGTGTCGGGGAGAGAGTAAGGCTTTCATTAGATAACAGGATGGATGAACAGATTACAGCAAAGTGAGTCTGTTTTATCCTTTTCTGCCTCCATCGGTTTTAGACCAAATGTGGGCAGCCTTTTGAAAAGCCCAAAGTTAAGGAGAGATTTACATTCTTCAGAAATTACCATTTGAGACCTCTGATTTCTAATGTGATACTAAAAGTGTGTTCTAAAGTAATAGTAAGACCCTGAAACTACTGTCTCACACCTCTGTTCCAAAGCAGGAACTGGCTTGAAATTCTTTTAAATGTAATTCCTGTAGCTTATTATCATAGTTCTTAAAGAGAAACTGGAGTTGACTTTCCAACGACAGGACAAAGCTACTCATTGGTTTGTAAGACATTTTACTCTAAAAAAGTGTTTTTTAAAAACAAATGTGGTCCTTTTATCCTACGTGTGTAATTATAGGACAAGAAAGGCAACCCTAGAAAGAAGTAAGGTTGTGAACTCATCATCCATATGAGCGCATGAACATGAATGGTTAATTTAGAACCACTGAGAGCTCTCCTGCTGTTCTTGGGTGTTGGGGGAGTTGCCTCTGCTGCCGTCACGGTAGATAGCTTTTCTCCTGTGGTACGCATCGATGCGGTGGTTGGGTTCGTCTCTTCACAACAGGTGGGGCCTTTTTTTTTTTCTTCCATTCGTTCTGTCGCCTGACTTCTCCAGCTAACTTGACAGAGCAGCGGAGAGACAGGGGCTGACAGGTGAGAGGGGGACAAACAGCAGGAGAGAAACACAATAATTACACTGATGAAGGAAGGCCCTGTTCTATTCTGGCGTCTCAGTAAAATCACAGCTGTGACAGGGAGCCGGCGCGCACGAATCCAGAAGCTACTTAATGGAATTCAGACGTCATTAATTTTCCAGAGACGTCTTTCATGAAGCAGACCTGTTAATCAGTCATTGTCAGCTGATCTCAATCTGACAGATCCTGAAACAACTTGTGTCAAGGCCAATTTATTTCGTAGACGATGCCGCGGCTGGGCTGTGATGCATGATGTGGCCTCTGTATTCTCCTTTTTGTTTTGAGGTCAGTGTTATCAAAATACACAGGCATAGCCCATTCGTTTGTACTTTTTGGAACAAGGTATTGCTTTTGTATGTTTGTATTTGGCTTTGCTATTGTTAAGTAAATATACGAAAAATGTACTAACTCCAATCCAATGATTTTAAATACTAGATATTGTAACGGCAATACACCCTTGAACCTATTCACATGTTTATCATGTCGCATCTATAATCTTCAGTGTGTTTGTATTATTTACTTTGAGATTTTATGTGATAGATGTATACAATGTGGTATATAATTATACAGTGGAAGGAAAATTATGTGTATTTACTTTAAAAATACTAAAAATCTTACAAGTGTGGGTTTTTTACAATTCATTTTTCTTATATTCTCTTAAATAAAATCCAGTGGACTATTCCATTTCTGCAGATGAAAAGAGCATTGTGCAAATGCAAATGTACCATCTAATTGAGAATCTGTGGCAAGATCTCAAAATTGATATTCATAAACACACTCCATCCAATCTGACTGAGTTTGAGCTGTTTTTGCAAAGAAGAATATTAAGAAGTTTTAGTCTCTGGATGAGCAAAGCTGGTAGCAAAGGATTTGCATCTAAAATTGCACTGATTCCTGGTTCTACCAACAATCCAGGGTGCCTGAATAGAAATGCAGTTTTCAGTCTCTATAAAATACTTCAGCTTTTGTGTTTTGCAATGTGACAAATTATTTTCGAAGTTCCATACGACAAGAAACTTCACGGGTGTATTTTGGGTTTTCTGCCTTTCACGCTAAATGGAAGCAACCATCGATTCCTCCTACAGGAGCCTCGGTTTTTATAACCGAAATGCGTGTTCTGACTTTCAAAAGCATTCCTCTCACCCTCTTCTACCTAAATGGGTTTGTGTTTACAGTTCATAAAAAATTACAGTTGGAAGGAAATTGTCCCGCCACAGCGGTAATCACCTGTGTTTGCTCTCTTCTCAGCAACTGACGCTGCTCCACGTGAATAGCAACCAGTGCTTGGACATGCCGTCCGAGGAGGACAAGATGGTCCCCACCCTGAGAGACTGCAGCGGCAGCCGCTCCCAGCAGTGGCTGCTCCGTAACATGACCCTAAGCATCTGATCCTTCACCTCGGCATTCCCTCGTCTTCCTCCTCCTCTTCCTTTTCCTAACCCGACTTGCCATTCACACCCTCACCAGGTGTCTCTTAACACACAACATATGCTTCCTCCTGTAGCTGCCTGGCCACCAGTCGCAGAGACGCAGCAGAGGATTAACTTCCTCTATGGATCCGTATCCTGTTGAGGCTGGGCCTCGGGTTTAGGCAAGGCAGCACCTGCCTTTCCGACTACATAATGAGGCGTAGCTCTAGGCTGCGTCCAGGCTGGGAGGGACCATGCATGGGGTCTGAGCATGAAGAACACGCATTTGCTTGTAAAAAAAAAAAAAAAAACCTTGTCTCTCTGCTGGAGGTCAAACACGTACACAGAAGAGTTGGTAAAATATCGAAATCTCCAAACGTGCTCAGCAATGTTAGCGAGTGCATCAGATTTTATGAGCACAGCTGGTTCACTGCTCATCTTTTTTTTTTTATCATCGCTATCTGCTTTGCTCAGATAAAAAAAGAAAAGAAAAAAAAAGTTTACCCTAGGATTTCTAAGATGAATTCAGTTAGAAAGTGTGGTGACAATGCATGAGGTAACATTTTATTTCTGCTCACCTTGGCTTTATAATAAAACAGGAGCCTAGTGGTTGCATTTATCACTTTTCTCAAAAATAAAGAGGCTTATATTCTGGGAGCTGTGGGTGTTTCCCATCACAGCAGCTGCTGCCATCAGAGGGTCAGCATCAACTCTGTGGGAGGCATGCTGTCAAACTGCTGTACAACATACCCTCTCTGACACTGATACAATTTTTTTTTTTGTTTGCTCCCCTCTTGTTTGACAGGACACTGCTGTAAACTTTGTGCTCATTTTAGAAGAGGTATCATGCAGAGCTAACAAGCTTCTTGTCAGAAACTGGAGACCCATGATCACATGTTGACACTTGAATTTGTAGCCATGAAATACATTATGCATCATAAAAAACAGCGAGTGAAGACACAATTGTGCCCCTTGATAAATCACTAAATAAATGGGACTAACCAGATTTTTGGGGTTCAATTTTCCTATTGCAGATGCCTGTCAGACCAATAGAAAGCACTTTACAGACCAGAAGCATATGCTTATAAAATAAAGTTTCAAACAAAGCGTCAAGCCATTTTAGGTTTAATCTAATGGTACTTATCTGCTTTGAAAAACAATAAGATGCCAATTGAGATTTGGTTATGCTTTATACTTGCAACAGTTCATGGTTTTCTGGCTCTAAAATGTATTTGCCTTTTAAGATTCTCACTCCAAAGCAGACCCTGTAAATTTTACCATAACTCTAGCTAGGGTCATTTATGGCCTAAATTAGCTACCAATCAAGCACCACAATCAGCAGCGTTCTAGTAAAAAAAAAAAAAAATGTTTCAAGGAACAAAAATTCATTTTCATTTCTGTTGACACGCTTGCAATGCCATACTGTTGTAGCTCAAAACTGATTTAATTGAGCCCTTTGTCATGTAAAAAGAAGGTACAATTTTTATTCTTTAAAATACCTCAAATATTTTCTCTTGCTTTTGTGTTAATTATGAAGGATGTCAAGCATTGTGTGAAAAAATGCCCATATTTTTTTTATATATATGTATTATTGTAGGAATTGAAAGAATTGTTTTGAAGCATTTTTTTAAGTAATAGAAGAAAGTGGAATGGGATCATAGTTCTTTCCTAAAACCAGGAATGTTGACTGGAATGTTTTTAAAGGATTTCTCTCATTGTCAGAAGGGAGATTTAGAAACCAAAATGTCCTGGAGTGGGGTTGTAATATGTGCCTTCAGACACATAGCTTGTTGTTCAAACGTCTTTCTGTTGCCATGTTTTCACAGATAAAATCAGAAGCATACGCATATATGAAGAAAAAAAAAAACAGCCATATCTCAAACAGGTTCACGATCCCATTCATTTCTTACACTTCAGCAGGCATCTGCTACAGTGTCATATTCATCTGATGCCCATAGAAATGTGAGAGGGACTTTTGATTGCACCGCTGTGCTGGATTCTGAAAACAGATGTTGTACATAAGGCTGTGAACTTGTTTGTATCACTGTTGATGTTGTAAATAAAGAACCAGTTATTTTTCTATGATCCTGTAAGTGTGAACACCCATCTGTTTAAAAGGTGATTGAAAGATTTTGAAAAAGAAAAAAAACAAAACAAAAACAGGTACTGAAATACTGGTTTTGGAATATCGGTTTCATAATTAGACTGTTTTGATGCAGTGTCTTGCAAAATATCAAAGCACATTTATGTGTTGGATTGCCTAATCCTAAATTTGGCTGAAGGTATGTACGGAGAAAATTAATGTTCACAGATTATATCGATCAACTTTGACTGTATTTGAGCAAATTTGCAAAAAGAAAAAAAAAACCCAGAATGAGTCCAAATCTATATGTGCATAATAGGAGGAGATGTAAACAAAAAGACTTGCAGCTTTAAGATATGAAGTTAGAGACGATGATGGATTGATGCCCCATATGAAGCTTGGAAAAATAAGTTAATATTAATACTTTTGCAAGACACTGTAACTACCCCAAAGATAAATCTTACATTATTTTAAGGACCTCAGGTAAGAACACAGGAGGAAGTAACTGTTAGAGCTACTTGAAATCTTCACAGAATCCTTACTTGGCATTCAGAGTACGTTTTGATCACCTCTTTTGTATTACGTGTTAATCGACTGTCTTTCCGATAAAGTGCACAGAGTAACAGAAATGTAATGTTCCATTATGCAGACTGCAAAGTGATAACTGTATGTTTTGCCTTTGTTAAAATAAAAAAAATGTGAATACAACATTTTCCTTAAGTTCTCTGAATTTACAGTGGGCTTCTGAGACCCCTGCACGTTCCATCGCCAGGCTTCATGTGGGGTCTTTGGTAAATTTGGGACTGTATTTTACAATGACAGGAGTAGTTTGCGATGGATGTTACATTCTCCTTTTGTCCAGTGTGGACAAGGAGCCCGTGGTTGTCAGCTGACGAAAGGACTCCTGACATGACTCATTCTTCTGTGTACATTTTAGCTAAGAAGGCTTGACCTTTCAGAGGACTCCTGCTTTGTTAAACTCTGAAAGGGGGGGAAAATTACTCTCCCTGAACAGGGCTGAGAAAAGAGGCAGAGTGAGCACTGAGCGGTTTGAATATTACAGAGCTCATCATTATTTTAAAGAGCCTGTATTATTCTTTTGTTCCACCTTTACACTCATTGTGCCGTAAAGCCGTTTGTGCTTGTATTAGGTCAGCACATTTACATTACAGAAGTTCACAAAACAAAAAAGACATTTGGACTGTTTGGTAACAATAATATTGAGGGTCCGCACCTCCTCCCCAACACGTAATCTGTAGTCAGTTGCTTCTTGCTCGACATAACTCTGCCAATAGGAGACAGATGTATTAAATATATGCCTAGTAGCTTGTTTGCTTCAAGTGAACAATGTCAGGTTTTGGTTACGAGTTATGGTGGTTCTCAAAAGTGTAAAAAATCTCTTAAAATGTCAGGTTTTTGTGATCTATAAAAACGAGACATAGATAAATTATCTGAAAACTTTGTCCTTGTAACATTTATGAAAAATAATTCTGCGTTTACACCTCCCTTTAACTCGAGGGATCAACCTGAGATACAGTTCAACTGCCCTAAGCGGATTTTCATAACATTTGATTATTTACATCCTTAAACCAAAGTCATAGTTTAAAGAAAGGTTGCCAATGATCCTTGACTTCCCATGATCCGAACAAAGCTACCCATCAGGAGGAGGGTACTTGACTTTTCCTGACAGATGATGAAGTCATGAACGGCTTTAAGTATCAGGCCAAATCTTTGTAGGCCTTTCTTTGCAAGAGATTGAAACAAAATCTTACACCTTGCCAAAAAGATGTTCATTTCTGTCTACAGGAGTTTCTGAAAGGAAAGGGAAAAAAAGAGCAACAGACAAGATAAAATCGTGATGTAACTGAGGATGTGACCTTAGCATTCATCTTTATAACACCAACAGTGCAGCTTTGACCCATGCATCACACCAGGTGGCTTTAACACCAGAAATCTCCCCTCACACCCCCAGGGGGGATTTCTGCAGTCAGCTGCTTGCTCTGGATTTTATTTAGAGCTTCAGAGTAAAATTGGACAATACCAATGCACACTAAAGTTTCTGTTCAGAAAGAAACTATTTGAATATAAAAGGGAGATAGAGTTTTTGTATGCCATGCGCATCTTTAATCATCCCCTTTTTTCCATGTTCAATGACATTAGAATGAACCTCTCTGAGGTGATCTCAGTAGAGCCATTAACGGCTCCTGAAGAGTTGACAACACACCAGTGATCCACCACTTTCTCAGCAGAGACCCTTTGGGGTCCGACTGAGGTTTCAGACACTCTCACACCTGTTGGAGACCAAACACAGGCTCGTTAACCGGTCCTGTGAGGATAAGATATGGTGGTATTGTGGCCAGGCCAAAGGAGTGCATTAAGGGGTGCGATGGCTTTGAATACCAGTCCTAATGGAAGCCTTATCAGTGGCTGTCTGAGCCACACTTTGGCTCTTGAAGGCAGAGCGTGCTGAAGGCCGCATAATTCCCAGTTATTGAAAGCATGGAGTCATTGAAGTTCAGGAAATATAAAAGCATGAATGTGTATAGAGACCATTGTATTTTGCTTTTTTTACCCCCCACCCCCATCTCTCACATCTCTCATTTTGCACAGGTGAGACACTGTGTTATCTGTAGTCCTTTCTCTCCAAGTTTATTGGCAGCTGAGAAACTATAGGACTATGTCTAAGTTCTACAAAATGCAGAATCATTGTCCTTCCCTGCTTGTCATTTTTCATGTTACTAAAACAACAAATCTATAGACGTAGCACAAAAAAAAGTTATATTAGGAGACAATAACAGGATACTGAAAGTTCCAGTTTGTCAAACATGTTACGTAAAACTGCGGAGCATACTTGTGGCATTGAAGATCAAGATGTGAAGGATTTTAACATTTTTTTGTCATTAGAACTATTTCTGTTACAAAGCAGACTTCAGGAGTGACTGTGAATGGGTCAGAGGTCAAACTTGACAAGATACATTCAGCACGTGGCTAAGCAGCAGCGACAAGACAATGCCACAGAAGTTGTATTTTGTAACTGTCTGTGGTATCCATCATTGGATAGTTACTTTATATTAAAAAGCAGAGGCAGAATGACACCAGTCTGAGATGGAAAAGTGTATATATATATATATATATATATATATATATATATATATATATATATATATATGTGTGTGTGTGTGTGTGTGTGTGTGTATATTTTTTTTAATATATATATATATATATATATATATATATATATATATATATATATATATATATGTATATATATATATATATATATAGGTTAGAGCCGAGGAGAAAGTCGGGGGATAATCAAACCTTTTAACGTGTTCCTTGTCTTTTACTCAAGACCATAAGAGAAATCCTGCACTTTAATTGTTGAGGGGACCTGAGGTTCCAAAGCGCCAGCATTGAAAAGCAGCTTTAATTAGACATGGTATCAGGACAGTATCTCCAATGCAGTCAGATCCACAGCCACAGGAGGCACACAAACACCCCCACACACGGGCAAAAATGCACAGCACCTGTCTGTTTACGTGCAAAGCCAGCCCGGGGATTTAACTGAGATATATCAGATGTATGTTCATGGTCTCTTGGGTGTTTTTTTTTTATTTTTATTGATTTTCAGGGAGGAAGTGGCTCTAAGTACCATCTCCTGTGTGATAATCTTCTTTTTGTGACAAAAGCAGCGATTAGAAGGAGGAGTCCTGCTGCTTTCAGCAGTAATTGTGCACTAATCAATCATCAATCTTCAGAAGCTGCTCTACAAAACACTCCAGGTCAGCTGCTATTTTTGACTTGTGGAGCCTCTAATAGGATCTTTCTTGAACTGGAAGAAAAAAAGAAAACCAACATGATATCACAACATAATGCTCCAAATTAACGACTGAGTTTATTGTTCTGAATGATAGAGAAGTATAGCTGATAGCTATACGTTTCTGAGACACACCATTGTCATTTTCCATCCTAATTAGCTGTAATTTGAGTTGATTACCACAAGATGTTGACAATTACATTCATCACTCGAAAGCTGCATATTTTGACCCAGTTTAAATCTGATCTGCCCTATCTTCTACATGCTTTTTTTCCTTTTCACATCACAAAGGAGAGCCCTTTAGGTCTGCTGATCATTTCTCAGATCTTGTTTAGGGAAAAAGGGAAACTCGCACTGTGTTTTTAATGTGAACAGAATTGTTTGAACAAATACAAAAATCAATATACCAGCTGTAAAATGAGAATACAGAGAATTTTTAGCGAGGAAGCCACACATTTGCAGGGAGGCCGTAGAGGAGCAAATCAATCGAAGTCGAGATCAAAGCCGAGGCTGTTTTTTTTTGTCCCCTGCTCCATCTCTGATTGCCAAGATTATGGGGGAAGATGAGAAATTAGATCAGATTGTCTGATCTTCGTGGAGAAATACCTCAAGTGCTGTTTTAGTTGATTTGGAGAAGGGGTCAAAAGCATCTAGTGTCCCACATCGGTCTGATTGGATTAATAAATCAATCCCATCTCCACCCGCCCATCGAGTTTTAACTAGGCTATTTTTAAGAACTGGGTTACAGAAGATCATCAAAAGGCCTCTGATCAGTTGACACAAATTTTATTTAGTGATGCAGAAAGTGGCTTCTGTGTGCATTTCATCAGAGGTAGAGCACCAAGAAAAGAAAACAAATATATATATTTTTTGATGTGGCCTTGAATTGTTATCTATACATAACCCTGAACTCCATCCCCATGTTGAAGCAGAGAGGGGGGGGGATCATGCTGTGGTCATACATTTATAACCACAGCATGAAAGAAAACGATTATGTTCAACATCCATCTGACATTCATCCTAATCACACAGCCAGTGCTACTATTGAAGGGTTTTGATGAAAAGCATGTCTTTGTCTTAGAATAGTCCAGTCAAAGTTTAGACTGAAAACTTGGTAAGACTATAAGAACAGGGTTCGCACACATTCTCCATCTAGACTGAGTGCGCATCAGATTTGATCCTTTTAAGAAACGGGTTGCAGAGGATCATCAAAGCTTTTTAAAATGATGCCGGAAACAATATGTTAGCTCTGCACCAAATGGTCCGAAAATGTGTTATAAAATAGGAAGTTTCATTTTCTGAAATTGTCTGTTTTGCTAAATGTTCTGCATTAAAAAAAAAAAAAAAAAAAAAAAACTCCCAATTATAGATGAGAACTAATCTGCATATTTTTCAATTTGGTGCACAGTGTTGTACATCAGCTACCTCCTCGTGTGTGACAAGAACAAGCCTGGACCTTAACCTCTCTCTTGTTCGGGGCTGTCACTGACAAAGCCTGTGCACCCTGCGGGATTAAAGGAGTGCTGCTGTTGGATAGTGATTCAAACAAAGCTTTCGATGGACTCTTTGTTGGTGGTCATATCTTTGTTTGTGCACAAAGCCTTGTATTTTTGCTGACATCTCTGTGGCTATGGGTGATACTAAGCTGAACATGGTTGGTCTAATATGTAATCTAATGGGTACAATATTAGTTGATTCTCTGTAATCATGTCTGCCTCCTTAAACATAATTGTGAGGGTCTGCATTCATGTGTTAGGTTCAAATCTGATCTACAAGTGACAAGCAACTCCATTATATTAGATTTACTCAGAACTTGCAAACGAAATTACACTTTTGCTTGCAATTGTTTGTTTTTGACAGAAAACCATAATGAGCTTTGTAATTTTATAATAAAAATACAAAGTTATACTTGGTGAACTTAAGTACCTTTCATACTTATTCAAATGAAGCTTCTGCACACACACACACACACACACACACACACACACACACACACACACACACACACACACACACACACACACACACACACACACACACGCACACACACACACACACACATGCACACACACGCCTACACACACGCACACAGAAAAACTAGATGTTGTGGTACAGCGCTAGCAAAGAATGGGAGCAGCAGATCATAGGCTAAAGAGGCACAGGGTAAGATGTACGTAGAGCACTCACAAGACTCTGACCCAGCCTATTCACTATCTCCCACTCTGCAGGTCAGACCCAGAACCGAGTCCCCAGCAGAAAAACTGTGAGACCACTTAGAAGGATCAGGACAGAGAGGGCTGATGACCTGGCCTGTTTGTGTGACGTCAGCAGTGCACCAGCTTGCCTAAATTCTTTTTTTTTTGTGTTATTTACACCTTTTAGGACAAAGTAAATATTTATCACTAACTGCACATTGCAGACAGCACCGGCCTCTGAAAATCCTACACTTTTTTGCCATAGGTTGTTCTCTATGCAAATTTACATGAATGTGGTTAGTCTTTTCTCTAAATACATGCACATAGACTTATGTAGTATTTGGCAAGCTGTGTCATTACAAAAGGTGTATTTGACTTGCAGCATCATGTGGGGTTCAAATCTTCCTTCGCAAGAGCTCTGTAAATGATACAGAGACTCTGCTCTGGTAATGGCGGGTGAATGCAAAAGCTTTGGTGAATCCGGCCTGAGAGTGTTTGTGCCTGACTGGCTTGCCGTCAGTGCAGCTCTGTGTCCTCTCATGCATCAAGCACATTATAAGAACAATGCAATGACAGCTCCTCAGAGTGTTGAACAGCAAATGTTTTACCATGGCGAAAATATAATATTGACTCCTCTGCAACAATTACCACTTAAAGTTTCCAAACAAATAAATAATATATAATTGGGCTTTGTTTATGCACAAAAATAAATGGGTTATTTAGTAGGCCTAGTGTATTTGACATTTTTATTTTTAATAAATTTAGTGAAACAGAAATGTGAAATAAACATCTGCAAAATTTAGGATTAGTTTCCATTTGTTTTTCAGAATATTATACTTTTTTGCCTTTCTGCTCTTTGGAGTAACCGAATGAAGCAAGAAAGAAGTGCCCTTTGTTAGACAACTGACCGGCAGTGTGCAGCAATAGGTGGACAGTGCTGTTAGTCTATGGTGCCTACAGCCCAAAAATTAAGTTTATAGTTGATTCTTGAGGTATTAATCAAATGAGGTGTATTTCTGCAAACGCACACACTCACGCATGCACAAAAGGAATACAATCTTTATTCTTTTGGAAATATATGAGAAATAAATTATTATAAACACTTGAAGAATCAAGTGTGGTGCAAAACATGATAAACCTGGATAATACTTTAATTTCAACATTATTGTTAAAAGTATGCAATAAACAGAAAGACATATGTCAATTATGAAAATTATTTTTACACAGGGTTGAAAGAACTCTAAATGACAGAAAATATACTTCTTTCTATAATCTGATACAAGTAGGAATGAAGTGGGAATGATAACTTAACTACACTGCAAGTACATAATTATTTTCATCTTTTAAAGAATGTTACCATTTTTATTTTCTATAATCTTTAGTTCAAAATAAATAGCTATCACACAGGTAACTTCATTTGAAGAGTTAGGAAGCTAAGTGAACAATGAAAATGATTTACTTTCATATTCTGACTGGTAAATCAAAAATAAATACATGGCCTGTAAACATATTTAGATGTTTTTTTTTTTGTTTTTAATTTTTCAAAAAAAGCAAATAAATGTACCAAGTTCAACATTGTTTTTCTGAAATGTTTGCTTTGAATGACCCAGTAAGGAAATACTTCTAGTTGAAACCAAGGCAATGCATTGAATCATCTGTTTCATGAAGTTTATTGCTTTACTTTTTTTTTGTCAAAAGTTTATGCAGAAAAGACATTTTGACAAAACATTAAAAAAAAGCCTTTTGTCTATATGACTACATCTAGAAAATACCGCAATTAAAAATATGTAGCTCATAGTGCTGGTTGGCTGGTTGTTGGACAGTTCGAACTAATAGCCTTGTTTTCACTCTGCAAACATAAAAAATGGGCTCTTTCTCTTAATGAGGGCCAGCATGCAGAGATTAGATGACCCGTGTCCCTCTGCGCTCATTATAAAAGCACAGAGTCTTGCAGAGGCGGGATAGCTAATGCTCACCTGGCAATTATGATGGCCCAGTGACTGATAGGGAAATCATTTCCTGTCTGTTCCCCTCAAGAGGGCTGCATCACAGAGCCGCACAGACAGCGCTCTGAGGCATTTCAACTTCTCACCGTCCTGCCATGCAGTCATTCATTTGGAAACAGTTATGTCAGGCCAAAGCGCTGTTTTTAGAAGCTACCGTTCATACAGTGAGGCTTGCTGAGTTCAGACTAGACAAGAAATGTGATGTGATAAACTGCAGGGAGCTGCAAGTGAATAGGGAGGTAGTTTTTCCTTTCCTTTTCTTTTTTTTTTTTTTTGCCTGGAACCAGACTGACTTAGCAGCATATTGATCCTGGTGAGCTCAGACAGTGGATCCAGGAATGGTTGGAAAATAAACAAGCTGCAGTGGACATAAATTGTTTAAATGAAAGATCACAATGATGTGGTGGACATTATGACAAAAAAGAAAAAAGAAAAAAAAAAGTTTTTTGCTGGCACACCAAAATCAAAAGCCACAACAAATTTTAAAGAGTTTTATTATGCTGTCCTGTCTGCGTTTCGAGTCCACCACCAAACAATTCATGATAATAATTCAATTAGTAGATGAATAAATGATTGCTTAAAGGAAATCAATACATAATCTACTGATAAAAGGTTGAATGTGCATAGCACATTCAACCATTTAATCTTCCTTTAATTATTTGAATAAAATATGTAAACATTTAATTCCCTTTCTGTCGGGTGGTGGTACACTTAGATGTAGAAAATTGTAACAAAATGTGCTTTGTTTTCTTCCAAATGTACTTTGAATATGCAAATAATAACTAAATAAATCCACTTTATGACTAAACTGATATAAATACTAGATTTTAATGCAAATTTCCTGCTACAACTATCAGGGGGTTCTCGACAAAGTGTTAATTGTGCTGTTTTCAACATCTGCACAATGCTGCGAAAAATAAATAAAGAGCAAAAACAAAGTGGAAGAAGAGATAGATCAGCTATTTATTGTTAGAGGAGGTGCTGTTTTGTTCCTCCTGTCCTTCTGTGTTTGACACAGTGTGTGAGCCTGGGCAGTGTGGGTGTATTCCTCCGTGGATACAATCTTGGTAATATGATGAGTAATTCTAGTTGCAGGTTTTTTTGTGCACCTGGGAGCTAATAGCGCCATGTGCGTGTGTGTGTGTGTGTGTGGAGTGTGAGAAACTCTCCCTGCAGAACATGTGTAGATTTATCAGGAAAATAAAGTGCAGTCCCCTCTGGGAGAGTAGCAGGGTCATTGGAGAATGTTAACACAGGTGACCCAGAAGAATAACTTGTAAACAGTTTTCAGTGACCTGTGGAGAAACCTGCTGAATAATGGAAGATCAATAACTGGCATTGGCTCACTGTGGAGCTATTTATTAGGAAAATAAGGAGCTACAGTGACTTCTTAAAGGAATTCATACGTCAAGTTAGAACCACACCTCAGTATATTTTGGGGAGAGAGGTGAAGACTTAAAGCAAAAACAGTAATCAGGAAAGATAAAACGTAATGTATACACTTTAATCTAAATCATCCAACTGTAGTTTCTTCTGAGTGGTTATCCAGCTGACATAGATCTCCTATCTGTTGCACATTTTAAATCAGTTTTCTTCATTATTACCCTGTGATTAGCTCAGGCCAGCCATCCCACCCCATTCAAGAAAAGCATCCCCCCCAGCATGATGCTTCCACCACCATGTTTTTATTGTATTAATAGTGCCTTCAGTGTGATGTACAATGTTAGTTTTTCAAGATAATTAGCATTTTGTATGTAGACTAAGCAGTTCAATTAGACTAAATCATATTTTTTCAACATGTTTTATGGACTCCACACTTTTTATATTTGCTTTTCAAAAACTATTTTATTTTGTATCCCTTCCCTTCCACATTTGCTGCTTTTTTATGGTGGTATGAAAAATGAAATCCTAACAAAACACAGTGGCATTAGGGTCAAATGAAGTAACAAATTGTGGAAAAGGTAAAGGGATGTGAATACTTTTTTTCAGGGAACTGGAAATGAACGTGTAAAAGATTATCCTTCAAGATTGTCCATAGCCTCTCATAATTTTATTGGTAAAAATAAATAAATAAATAACATATCAAACTGCCAGAGATCTGTTCATTCAGCGATTCGGCTTCAGTGGGGGGATATATATATATATACTGTTAAATGAGGCAATCCCTCTCTCTCCCTTCTCCCTTCCTCCAAACTGTGTCTCTATGTGGTACCACTAGGCAACCGTGGGCGCATCACTGGATATGCAAAAGTGCGCAGGAGCCGAGCAAAGAAATCGAAGCAAAAGAAAGGGACGTAAGCAGCCAAAAGGAGCATCTGTTGGATCTTTGTATCAGTGGAACAATGAGAAACCCGTCGATGTTCCCATAAGAAGGAAAGGAAAAGCTGCAGGAAAAGAGCCCTGGCGATCGAGCCTCCAAAAATGACGACAGCGGGACGGTGATATTCTTCTTCTTCTTTTTCTTCTTCTTCTCCTTCTCATCAAGCTCTATATTTATTTTTTTATTTTTTTACCATATGCCTGGAGTTTATCTCATGTGCGCGCAGAGCACAAAGGAAAGGACTGGGAAACCGAATTATCTCCAACGCAGTCGCCAGTGCGCGCAGGGAGGTTTCGTTTAATTGAATCGAATAATTACGCAGAGACGTGTATATTATTTGTGTTTTACAGAGCGCAGGGAGAGAGGGGGATTTAAGTTTCCAATGAAAACTTACTGCGAGTGCGGCTCCTGAGCAAGTCGGTTAAAGCCTCAGCTTTCTAGGGGGAGAGAGATGAGTGATTCACGACGCAGTAACTGATAAAGCTGTAAAACCTGGATTGCGACTGGCGCGTTTGGATACCTCATCCTTGAGAGTCTCTACTTACTTAATTTTTATTTATTTATTTCTGATGGCTTCTTGTCAAGTCATGCATTATTAAGATTTCATGGCTATAGAGAGTAGCAACAGTGGTGTGTGGAGAAAGAGGACAGTAGAAGTCTAACAGGAGGGGTAAAGACATCATACCTTTCCAAACAGGAGATATTGCGCACGGCTGCAGCAACTACCAGACTTTTTTTTTTTTCTTTTCTTTTCTTTTTGAGGAACACTGAATCCTTTGGTATTTCTTTCTGTCATCGTAGTATGTCTGCACTTCGAAAGAAATTTGGGGACGATTATCAGGTAGTGACCACCTCCTCCAGCGGGTCCGGATTCAATCAGCCTCCCCCAGAGAAAAAGAAGAAGAGGCAACGCTTTGTGGACAAGAACGGACGTTGCAACGTCCAGCATGGGAACCTGGGCGGTGAGACTAGCAGGTACCTCTCGGACTTGTTCACCACGCTGGTAGACTTGAAATGGCGCTGGAATTTGTTCATCTTCATCCTCACCTACACGGTGGCTTGGCTCTTCATGGCCTCCATGTGGTGGCTCATCGCCTACATCAGAGGAGACCTCAACAAAGCGCACAACGACAAGTACACTCCGTGTGTGGCCAACGTGTACAACTTTCCCTCTGCCTTCCTGTTTTTCATAGAGACCGAGGCCACCATAGGCTACGGCTACAGATACATTACAGACAAATGCCCCGAGGGGATCATTCTGTTTCTGTTCCAGTCCATCCTCGGATCGATCGTCGACGCGTTCCTGATCGGCTGCATGTTCATCAAGATGTCTCAGCCCAAGAAGAGGGCAGAGACGCTGATGTTCAGCGAGCATGCGGCGATCTCCATGCGTGATGGGAAACTCACTCTCATGTTCAGGGTGGGAAACTTGCGTAACAGCCATATGGTCTCTGCACAGATCCGCTGCAAATTGCTCAAAGTAAGTGGTGGCACTTTTATAAGGAGCGACATGTCATTGTTTGCTGCAATCTCACATCAAACGTTCATGATTTCACAATTAAGAGAAACGAAAGAAAGAAAGAAAGAAAGAAAGAAAGAAAGAAAGAAAGAAAGAAAGAAAGAAAGAAAGAAAGAAAGAAAGAAAGAAATAGAAGGGTGGTGGTGGTGGGGGGCTTATAAAAGGAAGAAATCGATATAGAAAAGCCTAAAGATCCATCCAGGGAAAGTTTTTATGTCATAAATTTGGATGCACATCTTTCAAATCTCACCAACACTAGCACTGAAAAGTTAACAGTTCAACAATTAAAAGAAAAATAAACACACAAAAAACACATCTCCTATAGATTCTTTACACAGAAATTTTATTTTTGTTCATTTTGATGACTATGGATTACATTTAATGAAAACATATTACAATATTTTAAAGAACCAATGAAAAATATACTGTACATTAATGGGCCTGGCTTCAAAATCCTCCAATGTTCCACTAGGGCCTGTTGACCTTTTCCTGCCACACTTTTGCCTTCCACTAAACTTCCCATTAGGATACTGGCAATCAACACTTTGTGAACAGCCAGCTTCTTCAGCAATAATCTTTTTGTGTTTCACCCTTCTCATGGAAGGTTTCAGTAGCTGCTGCAGCTGTCAAGTTAGAAGTCTTCCCTGTGATTTTATGTTTTTTTTTTTTGTTTCAAGTTATAACAATCACAATTAATATAAAAGTGCTTGAAATGTACCAAGTATTTTATAAATCTTTGATATATTAACTATTTTTTTCACTGAATTAACTTGAAAAAAAAAAGATTTATTACAAATTAAAATCACAAAAATGATTTCAACAAGTGAAGCTTGTATAGCATAGCGAAAGACCCACTGCATGCATAGTGATGTATTTAAAGTGAGAGTTTGATTATAATGGCTCATAGGTAAGGAAAATCCAAAGTCGGTACTTGAGCTCATTTCTAAAGAAGCGGGAATGCTTAGTGGATGGAAAAAGTGTGGAATAAATGCGTCCAAGTAATAGAATTAACCACAGCCTTAAGGGTTTTTTGTTTTTAAACAAAGCAAAGCCCAGTCAAATGTTTTAGGGAGAGGTTTGAGAATCATAGATCATAAACTTATACATTCTTTATATTAAGGTGCTCTTGAACCAGAAGCAATCTAAAATGCATTTAGCTGATCAAGGTTGAATAATGCCAGATATAATATAATTGATATATGATATAATTAGTGGCTCAAAGACATTTTTGGACAATAGTGGAGTTTAGGGTCTGGATTTAGAGTGTAGAGGCACTGAATACACATTTCCTGGCATCCAGAAAGAAGTTGCCACAGCAAGTGAACCAATTTACTCTTTTGTCTGCTGGTAAACTTTATAGAGACGCTGACTTGGCACCTGGCTACACTGCTATTATAGCCAATAACTGTTTTATTGACCATAGTAAGCGTGAATTAAAGCCAACATAAAGAAGTCCCGCAGTACGAATATTATGTTGCAGGTTTTTTTCAAGAATCTAGTCACTGTAAAAGCCCGATCTCCCCCCCCCCTTTTTTTTTAGGTTTTGACCGAGTCTGCACTTTCAGCATCTTGCTAGATTATCTCAGAGCTCTTCTGGGAATACGTGGCTGGAGGACCTTCGTTAAATGAAGGGGTACCACACCATTTAAACTTTAAGGGAAAATAAATGAGCAACTGAAGTAAAGAGAGTCACCTGACAGTTTAACTCCAGATTTCTGTTGCTTTGTTGGCTGTCAATTCAATAGAGACTCATGCTGTGAGCTTAGTGTATCAACAGTCAAAGAGCATTTTTCCATTCGCCGCATGTTTCTAATGAGAATCCAGGTGGCATCTGACATGCAGTTTCTGATCTGCTGCAAAATCCTTGTCACCTCAGATCTATCTAAAATACAGACATTCCTCAAAACACAAAAAAACTTTATTAAAGCTTAATAAAACTTTATTAAAACTTGAAAGCTTAATCAGTTTTCAAGTTTTTGAAAACTAAAATGCATTTTTTTATCTTAATAAAAAAATGCTCATTTATTAACTCATTTATTCATCACTGATTATAAAATGTGTTAAGGAATTATTAGTTGAAATGTGGTGTTAGTGATGGTTTCTCTTATTAGATGATCCCCATGTGTGGATTATCCTAAAAAAATTCTGTAACTTTATCTTCAACAGCTAACATTTGTTACAAATACAATAATAGTTGGAAAATATTGTACAACTTAGAACATTTCTGAAGGAATTTAGAATACTCTAGGCAGTTTAGAACCTTATGTATTTATACTTGTTTGTTTTGCACAGAAAGTGAGTTTCAGACAGTATTACCTCATGCGTAAATTACTGGATGTAGTTTTTTCAGATGTAGTTTTTTCACTGGATATCAAATTCAAGCTCAAATTGATGTGAGTGTATAATCTTCACTTTACAAAGCTTCTGTATTTAGTATAAATTGAGATCAGAGTATCAAATTATGAGGCTAACAAGTAGATTTAGAGGGACCAAGATCTAAAAGCTGTTTTATTCATTTTTATTCTTACTAACCAGATCCACTTGTCTATTTCTGATGTGACACTTGACATATATGAACATATGCCATTGGCAGGGAAACAGGAGATTGTCATCAGGACCTTCACATCTTTGTTGTTGTTGGGAACATCACCTTTATGTCTGTCCCACCTCCCCCCCCGATCCATGCTTAAAAGGTTACCAAAGGTGAATCCCTTCCTCCAACTTGTCACTTTTCCAACAAACTAGCAATATGGTCCTTAAAGCAGCTGGGGACTGGCGGCTTAAAGTGCTTTCAGTTTGATTATCATAGCCTCCTATATCAATTTCCTGTGTAAATATTTATCGACTTCTCTGCAAATTGCACTCCAACACAAACATCGCAAGGGCTAAGAAATAATACATTGGTGTTAGCATAAGAAGATAAGAAGTTTTTGAGGTTGTAGTCGTTTAAAGATGGTAAAGATTTTGTCCAGACAGATTGATCAAACCAAAATAACTATGTTTAAACGTTTTTCTTTTCAGTCATAAAGCAACATTTCTGTACCGTGTTGGTTATTACGTAGGTACAAAACATCCCAAGCGGGGTACAAAGTGACGGATTGTCAGTGCAAAATGTCATGCAACAAGCTCCATTTTGTATCTGAAAAGTTGGGTGTAAAAATTGTCCATTTTTAATGCCTTTCACAGAGGAGGATCTTTGGTATTGCACCACTTCACACCTCTATTTTCTGTGTGGATGACTATCAACTTCTCTATGATTAATTGTTGAATGCAAACACGACTTTCATTCAAAGATTAATAAAATAGCTTTTACACAAATTGGTTGGATATTTTTGAGATTGGAGGGTTTTTTTTTTATATGCTAGAGGTCCACTTTGGTTTTGGTCCTTCTCCGACTTGTCATCAGCTTTAGCTTTCAGAACCAACTTATTTGGATTTGTACTAAAGCAAGACACTAAGCGAGTTAGGATCTGCAGTTAAAATGTTGACCTATTTTATTTCCTTTTATTGCAATTTATGTGAGACAAATCTTTCCTTGTCTTTCTTCATATTGAACATCTGGTGTTTACTTTCTCCTTCAGTCTCGTCAGACTCCTGAGGGCGAGTTTCTTCCACTGGATCAGCTGGAGCTGGACGTAGGTTTCAGCACTGGGGCTGACCAGCTCTTCCTCGTCTCGCCACTCACGATCTGCCACGTGATCGACACCAAAAGCCCCTTTTACGACCTCTCACAAAGGTCCATGCAAACGGAGCAGTTTGAAATCGTGGTGATACTAGAAGGCATCGTGGAGACCACAGGTAGGCGACAGCATGTTCTACCGTCAGCACGGCCGAAAAACAGAGACAGAGATTGTTTTGGTAAATGTTGCTGCATACAGAGGAAGGTTGTGTTTTGTTTTTTTTTAATGTGCTTTTGCAACAAATCTGATTGGTAATATCGAGCCATTTCATGAGTGTTAACTGCTCAAATTCAGCTGGGCAAACTATCGTATTTGATTGATTTTCATTTTTGAGGCAAACACAACAATAAGCAGCTAATAATGAGAGCGATTTTCATCTATTAATAAGGAGGGACAAATTAGTGTTTCAGATTTTAATGGAAAACATTTGCTTTTGAACCTCACAGTGCAATTCTACCGTTTTTTTTCTTCTTTTTTTTATGTGATTTTTCAGGGTTCTGCACTTGGCTGTGTAAAATTTCTTTTTCTCATCAGAAAAAAAAAAAAAAAATCCATTCCTCGTTTTTGTGCCTGAACACCGCTGGCTGCTGTTCTCAGAGGGCACAATCATTTGCTTTCCAGGGTCCCTTTGGAGTTACAGAATTTCCTTTCCACGAGACTAGTGATGCCGCGAGTAAAACTCCTCTATACGGTCATTTTAAAATTCAATCGTTTATTTGACACAGTTGATAATAAAGTGGCGCACACGGAGCTCCTTTAGTGTTATAACAGTTGTAACGGACCACTTCAGAGGAAATGCAGCATATGGAGATGTGAGAGGATGGTAATTAGCGAAGCAGGCGGGTCCTAGAGATGCATGATGGGGATGTATTGCAGTTTTATTAAAGTTTTATCGTGGCTGAGTATGATCTGACACATAGCGTGGCCCTGCAGCTCAGGCCATGCAGTATTTATGCTGTATCATTCTGCTGGGACCAGACATATTAGAGAAACTCGGTGTATGTTATTAAATTATACTGCACAGTGTCGTATGTTCAGAGTGGAGTTTTTGATTTATCAAAATGCGTTTAGGTCAGTATTAATTCAGGTAGAATAAAGAATTAAAAAAAGAAATATGTCTTGAAAAGATATTAAAACATTTTTTTTTCCCATGAGCATATTATTGTTACCATTACGCATCATGTCAGGGGTTCATTTGTGGATTTAAACAAAGTTTTATCAAATATTATTCAAAAGCTCAACCACTGACCTCTTAATGAACCACAAATGTTTACTTCTTAATAGGATATTACTGCCATAAATTAGTGTTTTTTTGTGTCATAAATTTAGGGTAATTTACAACCTTTTCAGTGATATAATCATAACATTTTGGTTATGATTATTTTTATATTATTCACCACTCTCATATTCTTCATTCTCACTTTTTCTATTCCAGTCAAGTTTATTTCTATATTTCACATTTCAGCAAAAAAGTAATTCAAACTATTTTACATTAGTCTGGCATCATACAGTCATCATTTACAAAACAAGCAATTACCTTTTCCAAATGTCATCATTAAAATCATCAAGCGGTTACATATCAAGCATGTTGTCTAATGTTTCACTTGCTAGTGATCAAAGGTAAAGAGGTGGTTTTTAAGGCTCGATTTAAAGGAACTCAGTGTTTCAGCTGAGGCAAAACAAGAAGAAAACTCAAATAAACCATTTTTGTGATTATAATTATTCAAAACAATCTGGCCCTTTGAGAAAAAGTTATTGACCCCTAAACTGTGATGTTTAGGGCTCACTCTTTGTGGGAAAAAGTACCATCAAGCAGCTCCAGGAAAGGTGGATAACTGCTCTACGTTCTCTCCACTGCGGAGCCCCAAAACGTTAGACAGAGCTCAAACCATCTCCAGACTGACAGATGTGTCTTTGGTTTTGATCTATTCTTGAATTTCTTTTGAAAAGGAAGAGCTGTGTTCCTCTTTGAGATCTTTTAAGTCGACTTGATATTGTCAGACAGGTTTCATTTATTTTCTTGATTTTACAGTTCTGACAACAATCTGGCCCGGGTGTGGCTTGTGACATTGAGACAAAAATATAGTTAATCACTCAAAATTCATAATTTAGTAAAGCAGGGCAATTAGTTTCCACAACAGACTGAGGTTATTTCATACAGCTTTTTTTTTACGACTGCAAAAGGCATCACTACTAATGACAGAGCTAAAAAGTTGGAGTTTTATTGTGTATAATCATAAGTGCTTCTGAAGTGTAAAAGTGATTGATTTATTAAAGTACTTTTTATGGCATATGTGATGTTTATTATGTTATTGTAATGTTGAACGTATTCCTAGTGTTAAAGAAAAAAAAGACATTGAGGTTCCACTTGAGAAATATATTTTATAGTAAAACTTAATTTAATATCAATGATTAAAGTGATATATAAATACACCTTTGGTTTAGAATATCAGGAAATCTGTAATTGTGGAATTAACTGGTGATTTAATTCAGATTTAATGATTCATGGGCCTGAAAAAAGTAAGAGACAAGGGTTTCAACCTGTTTTGAATGACCCTTGGAGAAAATCTCCAGGAATGTGAATAGTGTAATTAGCACATATTTTTAAATAACAGGTCTTTATTGTCATATAAAATGTGCTCTCATGTCTTTTCTCCCCCCCCCAAAAAAACATCTGAACTTCAGAGCAGCCGCAGTCGTGTGAAAGTTGGTGGAAATGCTGATCTAGAAACAATCTATAGTTAAAAATTGATGTACAGTGAAAGTCTGAATCCTTCGTCGCTCTCATTTCTGGCCAATGTAACTCTGTTTCCATGGCAACCTCTCCTTGAGTATTCAGGATTGCAGCGATGCACTAAACTTAGATATTTTTTTTGTTTCTATGGTATAGGAATCATTACCCAGTTTCAGTAATGAATAAGGCAAATGTGCGATGCTGAATATGAAATAAGTTCGCTGCCTCAACAATGTCGCCTGTTATTTGTGAATATCTTGTCTGAATTACGAAAAGCACTCAGAGGCAGTGGTGGGCCATTAAAAGCTCACCAAAACAGGTGATACAGCAGAGAAAGAATGAGATAAAGCATTTATGAGCCCTGCTTTCTGTCTACTAGAAAAAAAAAAAAAAAAAAAGCTGTGTAACTAACAGTGTCACTTGTTGAAAAAAAATGAGCTAAAATACTGTTATGCAGCGCAGAGTTTCACCATCGCTTTCTACTGGACGCCAAATGAGAAAATATTTACATTGTGACATGGGACCCTTTTCTCCTGGAGACTGCAAAGAGTAATAATTACGACTCTTTCTTTGCACACAAGAAAACATAGGAGAATGAAAGAGCTCTGAGTTGTCACGCTATGCATAAAAGTCAGAGGAGAACATAATCTCACCTCACCTCCATGATCACCAGTGTGTGCTACATTTTCCAAATGAGACCTGGCAGATCATATCTTCACCTAAAATAACAGCACCTGCATCTTTGTGACAGACGTGCAAATGTTATAACAGGAACATAAAACGCAGGCCCTGAGTCAAAAAGATGTTGGAGAGTAAATTATATTAGTAGGATCCAACAATTTAAATCTTTACAGTTAGTGTTACCAATTTGTAAACTGAATTACCATTAAAGTTACATGTAGTTATTGGGGCAATAAAAATGTAGACACAGCATCTTGCTTTTTTGGGGCTTTTTAGAAAGACATATGACGTCTGTTACAAAAAAACTCTCTTGTTGGCAATCTGTTTTTGCTTTTTATAGCTACCATCTCTGTTAAAAAAAAGGAGCAAGCAAATTTTGCATATCTAGAATTTTTGTCATTATTTTTCATTCATTTTACAGTTCAACCCAAACTTCGACATATTCCTTGCGCATCTAAATTTAAAATGATTTTAATTCAACCAAAATGTTCTAATAGGATATGGAAGAGGCATCTCAAAAAAGAGAATAATACAATGTTAGAGATTTATTAATGTAAAAAGAAAGGAAAGAGGTATATGGATACATGAATAGTTTTGGTGGTGTTCTTTTGTCATGTGTTATGGATTACATTCTCATGGAGTCTTATCTGTATTCAGTCTGCTCCTCTTCTGCTTGCTGCAAAGTTTACTTTTTAATCATAAGAGACTACCTAATGTTTATTAGCTTTTGTTTGGATAGTAGCTGGTGCTGGTGTTCTTTCCATCATCTCCATGGATGGCATCAGAGTCTCAGCAGTATCCAGACAGCTCTGCTTCTGCCTGTTCTTCCAGAGTGTGAATCACTGACTTAGCTGCAGTTGTTTGGCCTTGTTTCTTTTTTTTTTTTGTTTTGTTTTGTTTTAGTAGCTTCTCTTCAGGCTCCAACTTGAGCTGTTTCCTTGTTGAATTTTACTTGCTTGTCCTCCAGATTTCCACTGCACATTTATGAAAAGTTGTTAGGAGAAAGATAGCTGTGGCATTTTCTTGTTTTGATACATTTAACCTATTGCTTGAAAAGCCTTGAGACCTTCTGGTATTGCGATATGAAATTAATGACTAATGGCTGAATATACTCTCACATTGGTAGTTAAGTGCATGAGTTCTGATGTGAACATAGAGGACTTTCTATGCTTGAGCCACACAGTAGACATGCAGTGTGCTTCATGATCTAGTAGTATATTTTTTTGTGTGCAAACCGGACTACTTCAACATCTTTTATAAGCGTTCAATCTGTTGCTCTTGGCTGAGTTTTTAAAAGAATACTATTGATATTACAAGACCCTCTTATGAAGTATTTCCATGTTTCCACCAAGCCCAGGGTTAATGACTGATTAATGTAAATAATGGCAGTGGCAGCAAAACATCGCATAACTCTCGACAGAATGTTTAAGAGCTCCTGGGTTTATTAATCATAGGCATGTCAGATTTTATATGTGCAGTTCATCACATTGCTTTGATGATGTGATTCTCAGAATAATAATACAGGGCTTAAGTGCTGAAGTAAAGAGGTTTGCACTATGTAAAAGAGATGCACTGACCAGGCTTTTACTGACAGATGCTGATTTCCAGTTTTCTTTAGTCCATCAAATCCATTAAAAGAACATGCTGGTTTTTGATGCATTCACTTGCCGAAGGAAGTGGGATTACTTCTCAGTTTTGTGTCGTACAGCTGAGAATGAACAAAAAGTCATGAGATATAAAAGATTGTCATTATTAATTTGACAAAAATATACCAGAACACAAGAGTACTTTGTGACACAGTACGCCCCAAACTTAATCAATTTGAAGAAGCACTTTTTGCGGCTGTCACCTGAAGTAATCCTCCGCTGTATGACCTCATCAATCTCTTACTTCATAGTGGAGAGTTATGGCGCAATCTAAGCAAAATTTCAGTTTCATGAGGTTTGATTTGTTTATTCACAGCTCGTTCTAGATCCAACCACAGAATTTAAATTGGATCTCAGGCTTTACCACTCATATTCTCTCTATTATTATTTTTCTTTTCCTAATCATTGCGTCTTAGAGTTTAAGAGGTTTTGGAAATAATAAATATCCCTGATGGAGCATAGCCACCATCTATGTGCATTTTAACTGTTACAAGTTAATATCAGAGAATACATTCCTGAAGTTGTGAAAAACAGTGTCTGTTTTATTAGATTTAGCTTTGAACAATAGGCTTAGGAAGACCCCTACCATTCAGGGCATTAATGTCTTCACAGTAACAAACTGAACAAAGTGATGAATCTTTACAGTTCTTTGTCTTCCCCATTAATCTGCTTCTTAGAATAACTATAGATGTTAGCATCAAATAAGACATTCTTATTTGATGCATGCAACACACCAGCACCCATGCATCAGAAAAAGCTTGGTCATAGTAACATATGACTCTGTGGACAAAAGCTGTCCACGCATCAGATGTTGGAGCTGTCCTACCATCTTTTAGTCACCCCGGCACCTGGTTTTGGGGGATTGTCCTGTTAGAGGTTGGATGTTAGCACAAAATTCATGATTCTTGACTACTCTCTATCCAGATCCTTTGCAGTAGAAGCTGCAATTAACTTTGCTATTTGTTTCAATATTTCCAAGTCGTAGAGGAGCTTTTGACAATTCATATTATATTGTTCTTCTGGCTGACGACAGGAGACAGAACATCTGTGTTTGGGCGAAAGTGCATCATACCCTTCCTTATGTTTGTTGTGTTTCTTAATATTTATATTTTAGTGGTACACAGGTTACATATGGCCTGTGCTCTTATGCAATTTATTTAACTTTCGGTTCTTATGGCCTTGTCATGTGGTCAGGATAAACTGTTTGGGTGTCCCGTTATTTGCTTCAGAGTTGCTCCCTTTATATTCCTCCACATCAGGGTATTAAACTGACATTGAGCTAATAATGAGTTGTTACATTTGTTAATCAGTTTAAAATTGTCCATGTTTGCATAGATCAAGTAACAGAGTTTATCATCCATCCCTAAAAGTAAGACATGCAGCCAATTCATTATGGGGCAACAAAGGGACACAAAATGATCCTTTCCCTCACTTAAGTCAACCTTACCTGCATGTCTATGTAATGCAGGAGAAAACCTGACTACTCAAAGAAAACCACTCACATGCCTGACAATTTCATTTAAAATGAATCTATTTAATAATTTATATAACTTTACTTTTAATAATTCATTTCTTTCATTCTTCAAAATGTGCCAAATGTTCGACTAGTCCTAGGACACGTTCACATTTCCTTCTGATTTGATTTCTGTTTTTAGATTTTAGTGATTTCGGAAGAAACAGAGCAAGTACCTATAATAAAGAAAGATTAAAAAAATAGATATTATGGTTTAAGCTCATATAAAGCCAAAGTCCACATTTTCAGGAGATAAGAATTTAAAACTAATTGTAATACATATCTAATGTATTACTTGACTGTCACTCACTGCAAAATATTGTACCCTTTATTCTGATAAATGGATTTTACTGGAAACATGAGACTGGAAACAACCATTTTTAATAGTATTATTCAAAAATAATTTCCTTTTCTTGCATTTTTTCTGAGTCACTCACGATCGAAAGATTAAAATAATAATTGCCTTATCTCAGCCAGCTCCAAGGTTAATTAGACAGTTCTTGTGGATGTTCTTTACATTTGTATCTTCAACAATAAATACATTCCAAGAATTAAAATAACTCATTTTTATATCAAAGTTAGCAAATTAAAACTTTTTATTTACGTACTTTTAAAAAAAAAATCAGTTGAGACTATGAACTGTTTCCATTGATAATTTCATTAGGAAACCCCACTTCAGGCTCATGCCTCGGTTTAACAGCTCTTAACTTCTCAGCTTCTATGAAATCCTCAAACCGCTCTCTCCCATTTCACCTCCAGTCATCCTTGAGTTTTAAATACCTAGTGGAGGTCATACTTGTCCTGCTTACTTGGAAAGTCATCTTAAGTCACCTTAAACTTGAGCCAAATTTCAACCAAGTGTGGAAAACCAGAGAAAATTAAAACCTTCTTTGTAAAACTTGACGTTTTTAAAGTTCAGGTGGTAAAACAACAGTCTTGCCAAATTATCATCCACAGCATGAGAGCATGTGAAGATATGACCACAACGATTTGAAGCCTGACTGAATACCAGGCAGAATTTAGAGTAAAAGCCAAGTCAAAAGGTAAAAAAACAAAAACAAAAAAAAAAAAACAAGTGAAAACTAACTCTTCCAAACTGTTTTTCAATTCAGGCTTCATTGTGCAGTGATTCATACGTAAACACTCCAGAATGACATTTCTGGAGTTTGCTGTCAGCATCTCATGTTGCTGCCGCAAACTGCTTCAGGGCTCAAAGGACACCTATATCAGAGATGTCAAAGGCAGAATTTCACGTCAGGGGAAGGGAGCCGGTCGGCGTCTCTGTGGGCTCTGAGTGAGTGTCAGTGTGTACAGGAGCAGGTGCTTGAACAAGGCCAGGCTGGCAGCCAGTGGCACACCCGCGCTAGTCTGTATATGAAATTTCTGCTGCTGTGCAGCTCTGCAAACATGCGATCATTGATGAGGTAATGATAGAAAGTGCCTTGCAAATATACTCAGATTTCTTGGGACATTTTCAAATTATAACCAAAGCTCAATTTACTTGACTGAGTTTGTGACAGGCCAAGCAGGTCTTAAATGTGAAGAAGAAGGAAAATAATTGTAATGTTTTTGTACAAAGCTGAAAAGTGTGTCGTGTACGTATACATCCAATTCCCTTTTAATCTCATGCCCATAAATAAAATCTATAGCAATTGATTGCCTTTAAAATTATTGAATTGGTGAACAGTCTACCTGTGTACTTTTATCTCACTATAAATCCAACTGTTTTCTGAAGGTCTCAGTGTTTTGTTAGGAAATAAACAGCAATAAACCAAGAAATACAGCAGGAAAGTTAGCAAAAAAAAAAAAAAAATAAATCTGGAAAACTTTTAATAATACTTAGGCAAATTAATGCATTGGAAATTTAGGTGACTGTCCCAGTTAAACCAGTAATACAGTCCAACTTTATGAGAGCTTAAACACCAAGCCAGAAGCAATCTGTTGATTAGCGACGCTGATTCTTAAGATCCCAAAATAAACTGTAGCTGCCAGTAACAGACGTTTAGGTTTCTGCAGCTAAGAAACTAATCAGCAACTAAATCCATTTTCCAAAAACATTCCTGTACGAATGCCACACAGTAGTATTAAGCATCAGCGTGAGTAATTTAAGACCCTGCACCTGTCAGATTAGAGACTTTTCAGCCAGCAGAGATAAAAAAGCTGATCAGTTATTTCCCAAGGGACTCATTTTCAATAAAGAACAAAAAGATGTTTCATTGCACATCGGTTTGTCCCTGAAAATTTCAACAGCATTTTTTTTGTTTTTCATTTTGGCATTTCAGTCTTAAAAAAAACCTCTGCAAGCTCTGAAGTGTTTTTAAATTCACTCATCGGCAATGAAAAGCAGTGAGCATAAAGTGTATCATCAGCGTAAACCTTTTATCTTTTTGAGAGATTTGGGTTTCATGCAAAATGTGTTGTGTATGATCATTACTGCTGCAGTTAAATTCCTAAAATGCAATAAATAAATCTAGATTTGAATGTTTTCCAGCCCGTGCTATAATTGCTGAGCATTTCTTTTAGGGTTTATGGGGATGTCGTTTGCTTGGCAGCGATTCAGTTCTCTTAATATTCATTAAGTTACTTGTGTTTGTGTTTCCTGTGAGTTTTTCTGCCTCTTTTTATGTGACCCATTTGCTGACACAGCATGGCTGTAAAACAGGCAAACACGTTCCCCTTACTGAGCTCACTAAAAATCTGGATGTTGAGGAGGGATTTCCTAACCTGGAGTGTGTTGGACATGTAACACTAAATCATGTTTCATGAGGAAAATTATGAGTAAACCCAATCCACACTTTTTTTTTTTTTTTTTTGCACTTTCAGCATTTTTTGGTCTATCACATATTTTCCTAATAAAATAAACCGTTTGAGGTGGTAATGTGATAAAAGTTCAATACTCAATTGTCTAAGGTTCTTGTCTTTGTGTTTTTTATGACAACATTAATTAATCATAGTTTTTAGCTTAGTTAAATAAAATCATTCATCAGTGTTGTGCAGTGGAAGAACTAATTTAGTCATTCAATACTATCATCATAATTTCAATTAAGTTGTTTTGCAACGCATACACAGGAAAAATAAAACTGAGAATAATAATTACTTTAATGTAGACTCTGTCTCGGAGTAAAGCCAGTCTGCATAATTAATTGGACACATTTATTGCCACTGATTAGTGAAGCAGCCAATGTCATGGCTCAATCTATGTTTTATCACTGGCAGGAGTAATTGAAATGAAAACCGAGAGCTTTCTGTTGCGCCACAGGCCTGACTTATTCATATAAGTATGAGGCTGTGGCTCCGGCGGCCTGAGGTCGTCGCAGAGCTCCAGTAAACAGTAGCGAGACCGAACCCTGCAGCTTAGGCAGTTGTGAAAGACCTGAGGAATTGACCATAATTCATTCAGAGTCATTACTGCGAGAGCGTGTCCTCTCTGCTTCAGTGTCGCCTTTCCTCGCCTCGGCCCTGTGGGTCAAAGGGTTAAACTGGGTTCAGTGGGGAAGTTAAAAGCTGCAACGGAGGTGAGAACAGGAGTTTCCAATTAAATCTAATGTGCTCAAGGTGAAAGCTCATGAGATAAATCTCTGTCCCTACTGAGCTTTGCCTGTTCTGCAGAGGCTTAACATCATATGAGCCTTACGGTACTCATATTCCAGAGTATTTCATTCAGTTGCTTCCTTTGCCAGTTTAGGCAATGCATTTAACGACTCGTTTACACATTAGGACGAGAAACATGGATAATGTTTTTAGAGTCAGAAACAGAACGGACATTACATAGAGTGTAGATCCAAATATAGAAATGTTTGGTATTGTTGTGGTTAAAGGCACCACTTGCATTTTTCTTTAAGTTCTCTGTTTTTTTTACATTTCTAAACATTTGTATGAACATGAGATATTTTTGTCCTGTGAAATGCACTTTTTAGGTTCTTTTATATCAAAACTGAGCACAGTTTGTGAGTTCTTCCAGCACGCACAGGTCAAAATAAAAAAAAATAATTACAGTAGCATGTCATTCTACAGCCTGTTTTTGTTGATACTAGTTTCAAAATCTAATTTTGGAGAGTGCTGTGAGACACCTAACTCCTTTACTGCACTCTTTTCCACATTCAATTTGTATTTATGATGGTTGTATTTACACAGATAACACCAACCTTTGAAGAGACTCCATATTACTCATTCAGACATTTCCTAATAGCATATGCAGCAAACTAGCTCAGACTACTGCAGTGATTATGCTAGTGACTTTTTTCCGGCGCTAACATGAACATGAGCTGCCTTTTATGCTGCTACCTAAGATTTATGACACTCAGTGATGTTCTACATTTACAATATTTGACATCACAGCAGAGTTATAAGAAGTGCTTTTCTCATAAACAACCCTCACTACACATGTCAACCTTATAGTCTGTATGTTTTATGGATTGCAGTTGTAAACAATGTGATATTTTAGTAAATGGCTGTAAATGGTCACTTTATGTAACACATTTGTTTAAGATAAATCAATACTGAGTAAATTTGCTACTTTGAAAAAATACTCATGTTTTCTGAATACATTCTAATCGTTTTTGTTTTTGCTTTTTTTTTTTTACCTAAGTGACTAATCTGATAAATTCCCTACAATTTGTTTGTTTTCAATTTTGCATGGTAATTTGCCCATATTGTTGGATTTTAATTTTATGAAGCTTGCAGATGCTGTGTGACACATGCAGTTCATTTGCAATTTACAGACACAGTACCAGGGAATTGTTTAAAATTTTGTGCACTCTGTCACGCCACTTACGCAGTAAATAATAGCTAAACACATCATCTTGTTTTACACAGTGTCATAGAGGTGATAATTGGTCCATCTTATGTTTTGAATGCCCTGTGTTGCGTTGCACTGTTTTGTGTATAATGTGCTGCATTTGCAATTTAATTCTGCCCATTACTAATGAGCAAAAATCCCTGCCACAAAATCACCAGGAAGACAAGTCAGCACCTCTCGGTCTTTAAACATGACTTTTCATAAGCTTTATAAGATTTGTTGTGAGGCTAATTTTGTGTGTACTTATCACTGTGACAGCCTGCTTTTGCTCGCACGTTGTAATAAGAAACAGCCAACTTAACATTACTAATTTTAGAAAAAACAAACAACGTAATCTACCGAGTGTACATCCAATAATTGTGCTCAGGATGAAGATAATGGGCATTGCAGCGAAGCCGCTATGACATCCTGGATTCATTATCCTTTTTAGATGAACTGTGCCGTCTTCCCAAAGGGGGGTGCACAGTAATTGTGTCTTTAGGGATTTGTCAGATCCCTGTTGGATGGAAACAAATCACTGGCAGAGGAGGAGTGGTGGAATACATGGTGATGAACTTGTGTGGCCAAAGCTGCAAGATCTCAGTTTTGCAACACGTCTGAGTTAGAACCAACTGCCTGTCCCTCAGCTCTCTTCCCCAGCCTGAGAGGGACGCCTCTTTGGTAACTATTTACTCAGAGCTGAGACCTCAATAAGTATTTACACATTTCAACATTTGCACAATTATCAATCCTCATTTTTAACTCAATGTTCTGTTTTTGACAAACCAGCATCTGACTAGTGTGGCATGAATTTGTATTCTTCCACATGCTTGGGTTGTGCCTTACAACTTTTTGTGTTAAATTGCAAAAGGGAGCCTTGTGGACTTTTAAAAAAAAAAATGAACATGGTTTTGTTTTTGCCACTCTTTGCTAACCAGATTCGTGTAACACGTGACTATGATATTCTTCCAGCTCAGCTATGGATGTCTGCTGCTGCAAGACTATGGATGTCTTGGCAGCTTTCTGATAAGCCCTTTCTTTGCCTGGCTTGTAAGTTTAGGTGGGCAGTCATGTCTTGTCAGGTTGGCAGTTGTACCCTTTTAATTTTTCATGCTTTCAACATGTCTGTAGGATGAACTTTATTATCCCTGACCTGTCTGCTGCGTTTCTTGGTGTTCACTGTTCTTTTTGTTTAGTTATGTTCTCAAACAAACTGAGGCCTGCACGGAATGGTTGGATTTATTCTAAAATGAAATGAGACTTTATTAACTAATTAGATGGCTTCTGATGGAAAATAGATTTTATTTAGGGGTAAAAGAGTAAAGTTGGCTAAATGATCCTGCACACTACACTATTATAGATTTGCTGTACCTTTAATTGATCCTTCAAATAGAATCCCAATAAAATTAATTGAAGTGTGGTTTGATCATTGCCTTACAGAATTCCAGTTAGAGATTAGAGTTACATGACACAAACTGACATAACATTGTGCTCTGCTTGTTGGAGAGGTTATCACGTATTGTATTTGCAGCGTTACTCTATGACAAGCATTGATTGTGGCGGTCCCACGAAGTGCAGGTGAATCAATCCTGGGGCCTAAACACAGGATCACGTGGACATGTTCTAAAGACTGACTCCTCTGGGATTTCTCCATTCTATTCTTGTCTCTGTCAGGCTTCAGTTTGCTGGAATAATATGCTGTCTGGTTGAATTGACAAAAAAATTAAGAAAACATAATAGGGATTCTTCCTCAACAGTGAGTTCCTCTCTCCTAAAGTACCATCCAAGTGTGAGACCACTTAAGGCATAAAAATCCCTTCCTTTGTCTGCCTGCTTCCAGCTGTAACTCCTCTTCGTGACTTACCGTAAGAAGATGTAATAACTGCGATCAATATAAGATTATTGCTATTATTAATTCACTAAGTTTTGCAGAAGAAAAAAAAAATCCGATCTGGTATCGGTATATAATAAAGAAAAAAATCTTTCCCAGTCCAGGTTGACAGAGTCTGTGTGCTTCTCCCCCTATTGGACCAATACTGGCTGTTTAGCCTAAAGGAAATCCATTGATTGACATTTTTTTGCTCAAGTGCTTCCCTTTATGGCAGCATTCAGCTCTGCCTTCACTTGCTAATATGTCCTCTCTCGGCTGTGTTAATGGCCTGCAGCCATATGCTCCTTTTGCCTGCCTGACTCCCCACCTTGTGTGGAGATGGTTGGCAGCCCTGCTCCTTTTCCCTTTCCTTCTCTTTCCAACAGCCTCCACACTCAAGCATTTGCCTCAGCATCCAGGCTCTCCCCTCCCCCACGGCAGCACTCTTCCCCCCACCCTCCGTCATCCTCTTTCTTGTTCTAACTGCTCAGCTTATGCTGTATGGGAGGAAATAAAATCGCAGAGCAGCAAACAACTGGAATCCAGCCTCGCAGTAAGACAGAATTGAAAGTGTGTGTATATGTGTGTGTTTGTGGGGGTGGGGGGGGGGGTACTTATTTGCATCCTTGAGAAGTCAAACTGTGAAAAACGGGTCACTGCCTGCTTCTGGATTTTTTTTTTTATCACTTGATGGTGGTCACCATAGAAACTGATGATGTGAACATGTGGCCACGATAACAAAATCTGCGTAAATAATGTCTCTGATCTTATTTGTTGTTTATGGAATTATTGTTAGTATTCATTAAAAACTAATATGAAGTTAGTTTAGGCAAATTCTGAGTTCTGCATGTAAAATTTTGCAATGTGGCATAGTTACACAATGTACATAGAGTATCCAACAGTGTCATCAGTTTTATGCCAGCTACACACAAATTATCCACCAGGGTTGCCAGGTCTGACTGACAGTTTCCAGCTCAAACAAATATTAACGCCCAGACTAAAAAAAATCTTAGAGCAAATCTGAACCTTTGTCAAAGCTCATGTTAAAATTATACCACATTGACCAATATAATTTCATTTACACTTGATTAACCACTACTAATGACTATAATGACTACTAATTGTTGGTGTCACGTTTGACAGAAGACATTTCAAAATAAATGAACAAATAAAATGAGTCCAAGTACACTGCATTTTCTTAAAATGTACAAGTTTTTTACTTTTCTACCACACAATGACAACTATTTTGATAGAATTTTCTATACTTTCTAAAAACCTTCAAAAGCAGTTTAACAACCAATTCAAAGATACTTTTTTCTAGCACAAGTGTGTTAAAAGGACACCCAAATTGGCAAAAACCCTCCTAATCTGGCAACACTAGTGTTCCCTATGACTGTACTTTCTGTACAATTGTTTTTCTACAGCTCTTCCAGCAGTCTGCAGAAATGATCATGTGAAATTGACAAAAAAAAAAAACCTATTGATCTAACAATTCTTTGTTATTAAACCAGCTTTAAAATTTTACATAATTTGTAAACTTTCTAAAAGGCACTGGGATATGATCAAGTCTGGCTAAGTAACAGTTCAAATATTACAAACGTTTAAAGTATTTCAAATGACACCATCAAAGTGCTGAGGAAACAGGTTAGTTATTGAGTCGAATGAGAAGCTGAGTATGCTACTGTGGACTGCCAGACAGCTGGATGATTAATTGCTGCTACAATTTTCCTGTCAGGTATAAGAAATACAAATTCTGACGTTTGGACATACTTGAAGTTGTTGGACAGCCATGGCGTGTAAATTGGCGTGCCTCCCATCACTTGTATCAAGGTGAGACTGTTTAAACTTTTAAAAGGAAACTGACCCAATTTTTTTTGTTTGCTTGTTTAGTTTTGATTTTTGCCTCAGCTACCTAAATCCAAAATAAAATATATGGTTGATGTAGCTTAGAATACTATAAAAACATCTTTTACCATAAGATGATCAGCTCTCAATGAAAAGCGTCGGCTCCCTTTAAACACACATATCCATAGTGAGTTCTGGGCCATGACAAGTTTCATCAGAGGGTCTGATAATAATTTCATGCAATTAAATTATTTTGTTCAAATTTTAGATTGGTATCTTTTACTCTGTAAGATTTCTGGACAGCTGAATCAATAGACTAGAAGATTTAAACTCACTACCCGTCACCTCATGTTCCCATTTCTTTGTGCAGTGCCACCAAAGACCGACAACAAAAGCCAACAAAGAGACAAAGGCTGCTCCCTAATTTGGAAAAAACTAAGACCTGGCTAATTGTCTTGAATTAACTTTTGTCCCACATAATCCATTGTTGGTGTATTGGCATTTTCATGGAAGGAGATTCAGCTGCAGCCAAGTGCTCAACAATGGGAGCCCTGCTGGGATAAAAACGGTGAGAGTTGTGTGATGGCGCTCTGTGTGAGTAACGTCCAGATTCTCATGCTTGTTTTTGCTGGTATTTTTCTCATACATAACACTCGAGCTGTTTTCACAGCGGTGATAGACTGTCAGGGGACGATGCTGACAGCATGGTTTTGATAACTGAGTATACGTGTGTGTGTGTGCCTGTGCGTGAAGAGAGAGATAGACTAAGGAATAAAGAGGGTATTTGAGATTTTGTCACTAAATATAAGGTTACGAAGAACTCCTCTCTGACTCCCATGATCCAATACTCACTCTGTGTTTGTTCATCCAGAAAGCTCATTTGAGCAAACCTTCATTTTCACGTAGTGGGCAATTTTGAGAGTCATTTGCTTTAGCGCCATGGGTTTGTTTAATCACACAATAGCTCTAATTTATCCAATTGAAAGTACAGATTGGGAATGTGCCGAGATGATTTCACAGAGTTGAAATAGATTGGCCTCTGCTACCAGGCCCCTAGATTATTGATGACTATGAACCACCAAAATCATATAATCCAAAAACATGTGATCATATGCGAATGTGATTCACCACAACGTGAAATTTCATATGCTCACATGACATGTGAACAAATATAGAGCACATATTTTGCACATGTACAACACGTGGATTTGGAACAATTTTATAATGTTTGAATCACCTATAAGATGTAATCATTTCATATGATGTCTGTTTGAAGCCTTTCTGGAAAAATGATTATAATTTAAGTCACCGTATGAAACCAATAGTATCACATGTGATGCCCATGTGAAACTCCCCTACAACCCTTAAGAATAACATGTAATCTCTAATGACATTATAGTGTTAAGTGTGAAGCTCGTATCATGTTTAATGTGGAAGTTGGAATTAAATTCAGTCATATAGTTACATGTGAAACTCATGCTGTAAAAAAACATGCAGTTTTCACGTGAGGAAATTTGATTATGTCATTACATGTGAAACATATGCTACAAAAATTTTCTTTATACCTTCATTGTTTAAGGTATGTATCCTCTCCAACCTAGGTAAGGTAAGTAAGCTTAGATGGCCAAGGATGTGAATATCTCTTGTTCTTTTCTTTTTCTCGGCTACTATCAAGAAACACTGACAGCCTGCCTTGGTTTACAGTGCTTTTCTATTTCAGCCACCAAAGAACCCATTTTATCTTTGCTGTCACTCACCTCACTTTCATAGGATGCAGAGCTACTTCTTATCTAGGAAGGTACATTTATTTGGAAAGAAGATGGCTCTTGGCCATCTGAATCTTAAAGTTTCTTCTCAACACCTCACCTTTTAACTTTCACTCGGCTTATAGTAGAATCAACCTGTTAAGTCTGGAAATCGTTGAATTGAACTGTAAAGTGCAGATAGTGCAGCTGTAATCCCTCCCACTCAGTGGTTTGTATTTCCAATGTCCACCTGCTCATGGTTAGAATACACCCCAAGAATTCATTTTTTTTAAAACATCGCTGTCACTTAGATGACAGAGAATCTGAGCATGTAGCATATCTGCATGCTTATCCCCTGACTCCCAGGATATTTTCTGTCAAAAATGTGTTTCCGGTGAGACCTGTGTCAAGATATAGCTTGAATTTGTGGATTCAGGAGAGGATTTTTCTCCAGCTGTCACATGAATATTGGATATATCATGACCCTTGCTTTCCCCCAAAATGTGAGAACCTGGAGGGATTTCACACTTTTACAGGATTAATATACACCTTGTCAACTGTTTTACACTTCAGCATTTTCAGAAATACGTTTGGATACACCCCGTTCTTCATTTTGAGCTATTGTTGAAAGATTACCCAAGCATGCCATAAAATAGGTCGCCGAAATGCCTTCAGTTTTTTTCCCGTGTTCCTAAATAATGCATAGTCTTGGCTGAGTTAATAGCTTGAGTAGTTTCTTCAAGAGGGTTTCAAAGTTGAATCCAGCCAAGCCAAAATTATTTTTCTTTAAAGTTTTATTATTTTTTTAATTTCCCATCATAACTTTCCTACAGTTTAAAGTGAATTTAATGAAATGTCCGATAAAATACCAGAGTGACAGGGATGTTCTCCAGCTGTATGGTGTCACGACTGGTGAAGGCGGAGATGACAAAGAGCCAAAATGATGTGGCGTAGTGAAAATTAGACTGACGTGTACCTGAGTATTCACCAACTAAACAGTCATAAGAACGCACAAGAATCCCGCACAAGACAAAAGCATGACTAAGAACTTAGATACATCCTAAGACAGGTGAGGAGGACTACTGATAGATAATGTAGGTGGAAATCATGAGCTAATGCAAACAAAACCTTACATCTGAAGGATAAAAAACCCTCTGCTCAACACAAATGAAACTAAAGAAATTAATCTCCTGGTTTCCCTCTGCAAAAAGTCAGAAAATAATTGAAAACTATATTTAGTTTCTTCCCAATGTTTACTAATGCTAAAATCATAATGATTAAAAAATATTGCAGGTAATATGTTACAAGTTTAAACATCATTGTCCACATTTTAGTAATGGTATAAATAAATGTTTTTTATTATTTTAAGTGGAAGCAGTTTGATCATGTTATGTATTTCCACTTTGAAATTTTTGTGAAAATACAACAAAACCCTGGTATTTTACTCAAGGATATCATGCCATGAGAATCTCACACTTGTGCCCAGTTGGAATCACTGTTAAGGTTCCCCACAAAAGGCTTGAGCTCCCCAGTCACCCAGGGCAGACCACACAGCATAAGATCGCCATATTCTAAGCATGATAGGTAATGACTGAACTTCTCATGACACAGCTTGACATCCTCCGCTGTGTCTCAGCAACCAGCATAAGCAAGGCTATGAGTTTACCATCCCATCTGATTGATGCTATTAACACCAGAGCAGAAACATCTGTGTTTGGAGTGGTGCTGTAACTGGGAGGCATGCAGTGATGATAAGTGCTGTCTTAATATGTACAGCGATGAGTCTTGGGTCTGCATCACTACGGATCACCATCTTGTGCACTGGCTGTACAAAGGGGAGATGACACATCCTGCACTTTTCCATTTGATCTGATACTGTATTCATTACCTCCGTATGGATATCTTTTTATTTCATTTTCACCATTTAGACAGGATTTTTAACTTTTTTGGGAGCATTCATATTCTCTGCTAGATTAAAAAAAATCCTTACTTTTTTTCCCCTCTTATTTTATTTCTGATTTAAACTTCTTACCATTATGTTATGTTGTCATTTAGGTCTCAGCTTAGCATGCTGCAAATCTATTACTGAAATATTTTAATCAAATAAGGTATTTCAAAAATATTTCTGGCAGTAACTGTTTTGCATCTCTGTAGTAGAAATGGAGCAAAACTGGAGCATTTGCTATCAAAAGCTTTTTTAAAAAATATTTCTTGTGGAGCTGGTGGCTTATATTGATAATAGTTACACAAAAAATGGGGAGAGACAGAACGGTTAAAGACATGGGCGTAAATTGAACAAAATATCAGAAACGGTCCTCTGAGATTTGGGTCCATATTGAGTTGACTGCGCATTGCAAATTGGCAGAAGATTTTTGGCTGCACATGCATGATGTGACTTTCCCATTCATTAGTATCCTAAATGTGCTCTATTGGATTGGAATATGTTTACTGTGAAGGTCATTGGAGTACTGTCATGTTTGAGATGATTTGAGCTTTGTAAAATGGTGGACTATGCTAAATAAAGTTGAGGCACTGTAGACACTTCCCAACAAACAGTGGCTGTGTCTTTGCCTGGCTGAAGGACATTAAACTTCCAAAAGCAAAAGCGGCAAGACTTCCCTGTTCAGTGCTTACCTTTGTCGTGCAAGCATTTTAACACCATCTTTTTCAACACAGAAAAAGAGCTGAACACCTCTGAGTGATCTCCAACACCTTCCGACTTCATATTATACTGTTAGAGGCAGCCATCAGGAGATGGGTCTGCTGTAGTCATACAGGGATGCAGAGGGTCAGCAACAGTACCAGCTAGCCCTAACCCTAACCACCACAGCCTAAACTGCTGATATAAGACAGGATGGAATCATGCTCTCATGTATCTTCTGAACTTTGACCCTACCATGTTATAGTTTTAGCTGAATTGAGCTTATTGGACCAGGCCAAGTTCAAAGTCCGATGTTCTGTTTGAACTTCATCAAGTTGTCTTTATCACACCTGGATAATGCATTGAGTTGCTGTATGATTTGCTGATTCGCTATTTGCTGATTTCGCTATTCTGCTAATTAACAGAAGATTTTTTTGTATCAGTCTGCACATTGAACTAACTATATGACAATTTAAGCTCATAAATGTAAAGCATATAACATAAATATCGTATGCATTGCTAGTAATACAGGTTGTTGGAAAAACAAGCAGAACACTACTGATTTCTCAGGAGTGTTTGTGAATTTCATGCAGCACTTTACTGAGAAGAGCCACTCCACAGACTGTTTGAAATGCACTGGTATTGTCTTATACTGAGTCACTGAGGGTAACAGATAACGATTTACTGAAATTAGAAGTGCAATGGATCCACAGAGTCACAAATTTCTCTTCTAAAGGGCTGATTGAGGAACTGGCTCTTTACCGATTCCAGTGGTGTTTTTCCCATTTGGTTCATTCTTTGCCTCAATTGAGCTTCTGTTTAATCCCTGTGTGTGTGTTTTTAATGTAGAAAAAGACCCTTGTAGTCACTTATTTATAGTGCAGTCATTTTCACTTCTAAGCCAGATATAAATACGGTTCTAAGATATCTAAACAGGTGGGGAAAATGGCTGAAATGATTACTTACTTTCTGACTGATTCATCTAAAAAAATAAAATAAAAAAAAAAACTAATCATTTTATAGGCACTTATTTAATTTCTTCATGGTTTATAAAAAAAAACTTACAGTGATGTACCCCATTCTGATGCAGCAGAACACTGTGATTTCCACATTGCTAAGCTTTAACTTAGCATTGTCACCCAGCACCATGACATGGTGAAAACATGAAATGGTGAAAGCATAACAGAAAAGATGCAAATGGTTTGTAAGTACTTTGATGATAATAATAATAATAATAATAATAATAATAATAATAATAATAATAATAATCTATTGTATTAAATTCATAAATGCTGGAATAAATAATTCTATACCAAGCATTACAACAATGTTTGAGACTGATTTAATAATTACTCTATGTGATAAAACAGAAAAGAGAGAATTTTTGTTCCCACTTTTTTTGGCATTAGCAACCACCACAGTATTTAAATGCAATGTGTAGAATAGTTAAATCTCAAATTTTTTTTGTTAAAACAACAGAGGATGCTTAATTTGCCTAATCTAATTGCTAATACCTTTTCTTGTGAACAAAATAGCACTGTAGTAGAATAATATCACTGAATGTATCATTACACTGAACACTGAAGGCCTGATTGAACTCTGCAAGCGGTTTCACAATTATTCATACCTTTAGCAGTTGGCCCTACAGATAAACACTTAACCACAGGCAGCAGAGATAAGAGATTAGATAGATCATTGATGTACAAACAGGCAGGGGCCCAACTACCTACTTTCTGAGGTGTATCCGAACATGTCATCGGCGCCCCCAGCCCCAATGACATAAACTTATACAATTTATCTTTAATTAAAGTATCAATAATAATAAATGTAGATATATGTGAATAAATTGCTGGCTACAGGGCAATTAAGAAGAATGAAACAGAAAACAGGGCAATATTTCATCATTTAATATATAAGTGAGTCAAAAAGCCACTTCTGTTGGCCTGTCTAGAACTGCCGATGGGCTGCAGGTCTGAGGCTTTTTGTTAGAAAGTTTTCTATCATTCTTATAGCTTGATAGGAAACCAACTCATTCCATCTCCATATTCATCTTGTGTAAATTACAAACAACTATATCATAATGATAAAATGATAATGATGAAATAAGATAGACAGACAGACAGACATACAGAGAGACAGACAGACAGATAGAAAGATAGATATCTTACCCAGAAAGATAAGTACATTTCAAAATGTTTCCCAATTCGTATAGGTTTAGACATCTTTGTTAGACACAGAAGTCTTTTTGCTCCATACTGTTTACATTTCTTTCTATAAATCTCGATTTAATTAATAAATGTGGTTTCCTGATTTTTTGTTTCGAATTAGAAATTAACATCTTACAATGGATGAAGATGAGTACTGATGTTGATGAACGTGGGGCAAGCCGGAGGACCCGGAGTGAACCCACACCTGCACGGCGAGACATTTCCCACCGTGCAGTCCTGCCTTTTTTAATATTAAAATGTCCAATTACAATCAACAGTAGCTTTTTTTCCAAATCCTGCCAATCACCCATTTATGTGTGTGTGTGTGTGTGCGTGTGTGTGTGTATATATATATATATATATATATATATATATATATATATATATATATATATATATATATGTGTGTGTGTGTGTTTGTTTTTTTTGGGTTGTTTATTCAATGCCACATGACTGTGTTTTTATTTTTAATGATGTAAAGCACTTTGAAATGTCTTGCTGCTGAAATGTGCTATACAAATAAAATTTTATTGATTGATTGATTGCCCAGAAAGATAAATAGTTTTCTAAAATTTTCCCAGTTTGTATCAGATTAGACTTCTAAAATTCTCTTTTTGTTCCACGTTGTTTACATTTTCTTTCTCTAAATATCCCTCTAATTAATAAATTTGGTTTTCTGATTTTCTGTTTCGAATTAGAAATTAACATCTTACAATGGATGAAGATGAGTACTGATGTTGTTGAATGTGGGGGAAGCCGGAGCACCCGGAGTGAACCCACACCTGCACGGCGAGACATTTCCCACCGTGCAGTCCTGCCTTTTGAATATTAAAATGTCCAATTACAATCAACAGTAGCTTTTTTTTCCAATTACTGCCAATCACCCAAAACACACGTGGCCCCGCCCCCCTTTTAAATCCAATCTACTGTAGACATCAGTTGATGTCTAAAGTCAACTGATGTCCAGCATCCATTCATGCTGGATGGACTTTGCATCTGTTTTTGATCCTGCGTAGAGGTGGTGGAGTTAGAGCCTTTTTGATTCGCTTCCACAGTGATGTCTTTTTCTTGGGGTTCTCTTCTACTTCAGAAATATTGTTCTCCTCAGCTGACTCATCAGCTGACTGGAGTTCTAATTCCTGAGGTGGTGTTTGGACTTCATCTTTGATTAATGTAACCTTTATTTGTGGAGGCGATGTTTTCTGCTTTTCCATTAGACCACACTCCTCCTCTGTGGAAACTACATGAAGTATTGTCACAATTTCTTCAGGAGCAATCTGGGGGATCTCAGGTATTTTTTCCGAATTTGGTTTTATTGTCTTAGTGATTTGGACCGAGTGTTGATCTGTCTCAATCGTGTTTACAACAGTCTCCAGTTCAGTTTTTTCTTCAGTGATCTGCTGTTCTTTAGCGATCTCTGTTTCTATTGAGTGAATCTCGTTTTTAACGAAGGCTGTCTGATCCCAAATTGTTTCTACTGTAGAAACTTCTTGTTCTACGTTTGCTCCAGAAACGTTTTCCTTAAAGAGGCTCTCCAGTTCAGATGCATATCTCGTTGCTGCCTTTCTCTTGCGTTTAGATTTCTTTGATCTCTTTCTCTCATCCTGGTGGTCTCCATTTCGTTGCACTGTGGAGACCGTTTCGTCTTCTATCACCTGCAGTACTTCACCGACGTCTGTTTCATTCGTGTGAATTTCGTTTTCGATGGTCTCTGCCTGGTCTCCAACTATCTCCGGTACTGAAAGTTCTTTTTCAATGTTTTCACCAGAAATGTTTTCCTCATTGACAGCTTCAAGTTCAGATGCATCTCTCTTTGCTACCTTTCTCTTGATCTTACGTTTAGATCTCGTTGATCGCTTCTTCTCATCCTGGTGGTCTCCATTTTGTTGTGTTATGGTGACCGTTTCTTCTTCTATCACCTGCAGTACTTCAACAATGGCTGTTTCATTTGTGTTTATCTCGTTTTCGATGGTCTCTGCCTGGTCTCCAACTTTTTCCGGTGAAAGTTCTTTTTCAATGTTGTCACCAGAAATGTTTTCATTACTGACAGCTTTCAGTTCAGATGCATCTCTCGTTGCTGCCTTTCTCTTGATCTTGCGTTTAGATTTCTTTGATCGCTTCTTCTCATCCTGATGGTCTCCATTTTGTTGTGCTGTGGAGACCGTTTCGTCTTCTATCACCTGCAGTACTTCACCGATGGCTGTTTCATTTGTGTGAATTTCATTTTCGATGGTCTCTGCCTGGTCTCCAACTATCTCCGGTACTGAAAGTTCTTTTTCAATGTTTTCACCAGAAATGTTTTCCTCATTGACAGCTTTGAGTTCCGATGCATCTCTCGTTGCTGCCTTTCTCTTGATCTTGCGTTTAGATTTCTTTGATCTATTAGTTGTGCTACCACTCCCACATCACCATTTCTTCTTCTATCACCTGCAGTACTTCAACTATGGCTGTTTCATTTGTGTGAATCTCGTTTTCGATGGTCTCTGCCTGGTCTCCAACTATTTCTGGTACTGAAAGTTCTTTTTCAATGTTGACACCAGAAATGTTTTCATTACCGACAGCTTTCAGTTCAGATGCATCTCTCGCTGCTGACTCTCTCCTGTTCTCATCTGTAGATCTCTTGAATACTTTGTTCTGCCGATCCTGATTTCCGTTCATTTTGGTTTCAGTGGGTTGTTTTCTCGGCAATAAAAAAAGCTCAGTTTGGGTTGAAATGGTTTTATAAACTGGTTCCAAGTGAAATCTGGTCTCCAGCACATCCATCTCTGTTTGCGTTGATATTGTTTGACGGACTGGTTTCAAGTGACATCTGGTTTCAGGCACATCCATATCCATCTGGACTGAAGCACATTGGTATTCTGGTGAGGTGTCTTGTGATTCACTCTGAGTCTGAACAGAAACCATAGTCTTCTTCCTCTGTCTTCTCTCTGAGAGCAATTTCCTCGTCAGATCTTTTAGCTGTTGAGGTTTAGCATTTAGTTTCTGATTTACATCGAACATGTCATCGAGCTGTTGCATTAAGTATTTCTGTACTTCCATATGTGCCAATTCAGACTCCTTACATTTGACTTCACATATACATTTTGCTTGACTTGTCTTTTCTGGAGAGTGGGGCAAATTCTGAATTTTGGTTAAATCCTCTCCTTGAACATTTTCTTCTGTTTGATTAACAGAAACCTCAGTTAAGTTCCCAGTTTGGATGTTGTCCATGGGTTTTCCCAGAGATGGATGTTTCTCCCCTTTTTGATCCAGTGTCTCTTGGGGTTTCAAGATGGATTCTTCTTTGGTGACTATCTGTGTTGTAGAGATTACAGTATTCTCGGAGTAACTTTTCTTTTTCAAGGAAGCTACCTCCTCATGTTCTTCGGCCGGCATTGAAACATTTTTGGTTTCAATAGTCTCAGCAAAAAAACTTATATCTATGCAAGGTTCAGACTTTGGGAGCACTTTCCACAATGTCTTTTTTTTGCTGCTGGGCAAACCTGCCTGATGACTTTGATTTTCAGACAGAGGACCGTTGATGTCACTGTTTTCACAAAAAAATGCAAGATCTATGTAAGCATCAGTCTCAGGGAAAGATTTCCACAACAATGGCGTCTTCTTGATGCGCTTAGACTGACTGTTTTTCCCCTTTCTGGTCCATTTTCTTCTGTTTTTCTGTGACAGATTTCTTTTCGGTGACCGGCTTTGATATAAAACTCAGAAGTTCCTCTTTGCAAATCTCTGTCTTAAAGGAATCCTTCTGATCACCTTCTTCTTCAGGCAGAGAAGTGTCCTGATTGATAACATTTTCAGTGCTGGACTTAGAGGACTCTTTCTTCTCTGGTGTCTCCTCCAGTACGGAGATCAATTCCTGTTCGGTAACCAGTGAATCGTCTTCCGTTCCAGTATTTTCAGCTGAAGTCCTTACGTCAGTGGGGGCATGTTTCTCCAACCAGATGTGAAACGGTATCATTTTCTTCTTGTTACGCGGATGCGCACGCAACTTGACTGCAGAAAGAGTAGGCGGGCTTTTAAACTGTCATTGGTTGCCATAGTTACCCACCATTACCTTGTTGTTTGAGAAGGACTTCGCTGCAGTAAGCAGAAAGGGTCGAGGACAGACCACTGTCAGTCTCACACCTTATTTGGAAATGGGACCATTGCACTCCGGAATTGAAAGGGGGCGCTATTTCCTATATTATCGGTCTCCCGTTTTTATTTTCTTTTGAAATCTGGGATATAGCTTCATCTTTAAGAAGGAGTTTCACTCTCAGCATATATTTGAACTTCTGTCTTTTATTTACTTCAACACAGCTCACAGTTTTTAACAAATTCCATAGCTTTCTGTATACTTCTAAATCTGCTCCTAAATTGCACCTTTTCGGGGCTGCTACTGCCTCTAGTGATGTGGGAGTGGTAGCACAACTAATAATTATGTCACTAAATGAGAATACCACAAAGTCTTTATTTTATTATTAATTATGGCATTACCTCTGGTTCAGCGCCCCTATGCGTTGCATACAGTGCATACCCATCTTTTGCGCCACTGCAAACAGGTATGAGTGTCATAGCATATGTAAAGATCTTCAAGGCTTATGAAGACAACCCACAAAAAGTCTGGACTGAGGAAAACTAACTCAAGGTTCTCTTGTGTAGTGATATCTGTTGACGCAAATGTGAGTGGCTTGTGATCCAATGTTTACTATTAGCTAGTGCTAACACCATTGGCAGGAGTTAAGGCAAAATCAGAATAAATTGTGAGATAATGAGAGGTTGTTTAAAGTTAAAATGAAGGATCTTTAAGTCTTTGTAAGGCACCATTCCAATATATTTGGTTAAATGTTTTTATCCCGATGATTGTCTTAAACAGCTTGGGTTAGAAACTGGAGGTCTTCTTGTTCCATTTTGGCATTTCCAAGCAGCTGCAGCACAAACACCAGCTTTATTTAATGTAATTCTCTGTCATTTCCAGAGCCAGAGAGGAACTCATTTTAAGCCCTAGAGTTCCATGCCTCAGACCAGCCTACTTTAGATAACAACCTATTATTATTATTAAAATCATATAATTATCATCTTACATGTTGAATCTACAATTGGGCACTGTTCTGTAAAACCTTGTAATTCAGTGTATTTCTCTAAAATACTTCCAATTCATTGCAAGTGAGGGCTGCTTCACAATGTAGATTGATTTCAACATGAGTGCGCATCTCAAACAATATACATTACAACACATCCTTTTCAACAATATCACAATCTATTTTTTCAATTAAGAGCTCAGAGATATCCAAACCTTAAAAATGAAATGAGAGAGAGTAAGTTACAATATTCAATATCAAATTCAGAAAAATAAATTAAAAAGTGTTGAACTTCCTTTTAACATTGTCATCTCCATTTTTTTCCCCTGCAGGAAAACAGGTCCATCACAGTTAGATTTCACTGAGATTATTTACATCACAATGTTGTTTTGTGCAAAATCAAATAGCAAGTTTGTGTTCACATAATATTTAATCTAATAATAAAAACAGCACACTGTACTCTACAAGGTACATTGTAGAGTACACTGCCAAGTTAAAGTCATAATGGCAGTATGATATTACCTTAATGATCCTATTCTTTTTTTCCTCTTAAGTTATGGAGTTATGAAGAAATATGGCCAACTCCAACACATTAATATACATATGAGCAGTGCAGTAGTCTATGCAGCTTTGTATATTACAATATCATTGTCTAAAGACATGAGAAGTTCTGTCTCAACTCCTGGCTCTGCTTTTGACAATAAATCACATTTTTAAAACCGTCATAATTTTCAGCACAAATCTCCTGTTTTTACAAAATCTTTTGATCAATTCAAGTCAGTTGTAATGAGGTGAATCATTTTTTGCATCTCATGGCACATTTCATAAAAACCAGTTCTACACCATGCACTTCATTATTATTTCTAATATTCACTCAATGAGTAATCCTACCTAACCACTCTGGACTTGTGGGCTCATGACTGATGGGCTACGAGACAAAGTTCCCTAGTTACGGGGCGTTGTTAGCACTGTTTTGTGAAAAAGTTGCCATTTTTTGCACATTTAACTGCATCTGTTTTCAGAGCTTTCATCTTTTTAATTTCTAGCCTTTCTAGCCTAGTATTATGTTATGTAGTCCATGCATATATGCTGTAATAATATATTGAGTTTGAAGAAACAAAATGTTTATGGAAATATGTCTTGCTTTCTAAAATGCATAACAGTTTTAAGCACAATTTGAAAAACATTTCTGATTAGAAAAATAATTTGCAAAACAATATTCAGCAGACTTCACTGCAAGAAACAATGAACCCAACTTCTGTAACATCCCTGCCACTTTTCTGTAAAGAGATGCTTTTATTTATTCCCTTTTTTCACCTGTGGTAAATATAATTACTAGCTTTCAGCATACTTTTTCTTGAAGCAATTCTCATAACACAAGAAGTTCTGGTCTGTAAATAACGCCAATCAATAACTTATAAGCCTGCCCTTATAAGTAATCTCTGTCAGAGATTGTATTTGTTTGCTAATGTTTTTCATTTACTGTAGGTTTGAAATCAGAATCATATACATACAAAACTTTAGAATATGAAAATAGATTTGTAAAAATACCTCTCAGTTTTAGCTGTTTGTCCTTTTTATTTCTATACTTCCGTATAAGTTAAAGTGCTAAAACATTTTTTTCTTATGAAAAAAAAAAAATACCGCTTATGGAAAGTTGCCTTTGAGTAACGTTTCTGTGTCCTTCAATCACCTCAAAGGGGTACATGCTTACCCCCCTCCCACACACACACGGCCACACACACTTTCTGCACCATTACTCACTTTACAATGTATTGTAAGAGTGACAGATAAGGAGAAGAAAGGGACTTGCCCTGTGCTTTATTAAAGGTGACATTTATAACAAGAGCTCTGGGCTTCACTGAAGATACGTCACCAAAATATATAATTTCCAGACTCCACTAAAAACAGCACTTTTAACTCTGTGGTTGTGTGCTTAAAAGGTCACAAGTCTTTGACAGTAAAAACAATATTTGTCTGGCTCTGGTGCTTTATGTATGATCAGAACCCGCACTTGCTGGAAAAAAACGCTCTCTGTTGTTGTCGGGGTCTTTGAGAGAGAGAGAGAGAGAGAGAGAGAGAGAGAGAGAGAGAGAGAGAGAGAGAGAGACACTCTTGTTTCGTGTCGTGTCACTGTTACTTTTGACCAAATGGAGCAGTGAAAAGGTTTATGGCCGTCACATGTACTCATTCCAACAGTTTTGTTTCCATAGAAACACAGAGTGCCGGGCAGCCGTGTATTACAGAGTTACATAAGACCTTACCAATAATACGACAGACAATCTGATATGGGATTTCTCATTTGACTGGATTCCTATTTTGGGAATAATGCACAGCAACAGCAGAAAATAACGAAATCTGCCTTCCCTTTCTTTACCGCTGCTATTTTAGGCTACAAGGACGTACTGTACCACTTGAGGTTTCTGTCTGATAATGTTTACATATACTTAACATAATGTTTGCATCTCTATCAAATATTAAACGGTGTCATGGCCTCACTGAGAGCGGAGGTGCACAGTTCAATATTAGTGCTTTATCTCTTACAGTGTGTGCCATATGAATGTGGGCGTAGCAGAACAGCAGGTCTTCGCAACACAATTGAACATACGTGATGCAACTCTGTCTATAATTATGCAGTGCTCCGGCATTGGGCATTGAATAATGAATGTAAATGAAATGTGTTATATTTAGAGATTGTGTCCAGTACCATTAGTTGTTAGTTTTAGAAGAATGATCCTTATCTGAGAGCCTCCTTTGTGGGCGGCTTGTCTTAGACGTGGAGTAAACTGAAACAGGAGGCAGGGTTTCACAGAGGAGACAGAGGTCTCACAATAACTCTTGCATCATCTGCAGGACCAACAGAGCATTATCAATAGATGTAAGATGAAACTATCAGAGTGTTGTGTATTGCGATACAGTTTTTTGCCTTAGGCATAGCATCGGTTTACAACTTCATTGCTTGTAATACATGGGTTAAGCTGTTTTTAATATTGCAGCCATGTATTTACAGTATCGATTTCAGCTTAGCATTGCATCACTAAGTCCAGTGTTCAATAAAGCAGATAACTTTTGATGGTGATTAGGTCAGCGTTCCGAGCCTATAAAAAACATATGTTTGTCTTGATAAGATCTCCTCAGATTTGGTACGCCGTGACCACGTACGTCGATGGCGACAATGTTTTGGCTGGAGGCTGTTTAACAGGCTCACTATGGAATAGGATTTCTATTCACGCTTAACTCTCAAACGCTTTGGCCCTCAAGTTCACATTAGCTTTGCCCGCTTCATTCACCGCAGCACGCTTGCATGAGCCTAAAGGCACTGGGACTTTGAAGCAATAGAGCTGAAGTAATATTGTGAATACCCCAAACGCACTTGATGTTCAGTCTCCTGCACATCTGTGATTGTGTGCAGGGTTGTGATCAGTGAATTATCTCACGGCACTGGGAATCAGGCGGAATTGCAGATGCTTCTAGTTGGGGTGATGACACTCTGGCTGTCAGCAGCCGTGTCTCACAGTAAACAAGTGCCCCTCAGTTTTGGGAACCAAATGTCTGCACGAATAATATTAGGTTCGGATTAGACCAGTGATGATGAGCAAATATTTGATTAATTGGATTCATTTGAGACACAAATGTCCTCACAAAGAAATATTTATTCAGTTTAAGCCACATTCTTCGTCTTGCAAATGAGTCTGTTAAACGATGTCTTCACATTATATCAAACACAACTGCTTCAACCAAAGCCTAAGTTTCAAAACCTATATATTAATACCTTGTAGAAAGTCAGCAAGACACTTCTCTGCTTCAGTTTTGTTACTAAAATGTATTTGTAGTCTGTGCAAAATACATTCCATTATACATAAATAATAATACAATATAAATAAACAATATATTAGTAATATATAATTGTTCACATTTGTGTTTTATGTGTAGATTATGGAAATTAATGATGAAGTGTGGATTGTTCCTCTAAAATGGACAAAATAAGTGCATTTAATCATATTTCAAATGTTTTGATATTTAATGATACACATTTATTGAAGAAACAGTGGAGAAAAAATAGTAACAAATTAACAATCTGGATAAAACAGACAGTCTTAGGATTTTTTAAACATCAATTGGAACTGAATGTGGAAATGATAAATAATAATCTCATAAGAAATTTATCATGATAAACGACAAACGATAAACCATGCAATATATTCTCGCCCCTGTTCTGAATGTAATTTTTGTTTCACTTAAACAAATTGAAACTTACAAGTTTGTAGATAGATAGATAGATAGATAGATAGATAGATAGATAGATAGATAGATAGATGGATAGATGGATAGATGGATAGACGGATAGACAATTTTAGCAGAACAGTATCATAAAATCTAACTGTAGTACTGAAGAATATACTGATTAAACTGAAATAATAAAAAAACAACACAAGAATGTAAATACTTGTATATTTTGCTTTGTACTTTTGTCTTTAGCTTTACCTTTTTTTTTTTTTTAGAAAAAAATGTTATGTTAAGGAAGAGTTCACAGCTTTTCAAACACCTTTGATCAATTCAGGTCCGTTGTAATGTTTTAATATCATGGCACAGAGCTATGCTGCATACTAGCCTACCCCTTGTTTGGGTGATGCCATGCACAGCTATTTTTGTCTTTTTCCAACTTTGTGCACACCTTCCTGATAGCGTGGGACGCAGGACCTTTCTACCACCCACAGAGGCATTGCTCTCTCATCCTAGGATGGAGAAGAAAAGCAGGTAAACAGCATGGTAGATGCAGAGTGCTTGTTGTAGCAACAAGAGGAAGACATATTGCTAAATGGCGGCGTGTACACAGCGGGCTGGATCACACGTTTGACACGGTTCCCTCTTGGCGCTCCCAGCATTTTTCCCTTGAAATGCACATTATGTTTGGTGTAAGATATGGAATCTTTTCGTGCCAGAGGGGTCAAGTTGAAGTGGAGGTATGAGGCGTTGGTATTAATGTCAGATTCAAGTCCAAGCTCTTTCATATTTCATATCTATTATTTCATCAAGCCAAGTCGAAAGTCATTAAAATTTGTGTTTCGAGTCTGACTCCAGGCACATGACTTGAATCCACACCTGTGAAAATTACCATTTCCTCATTTACATACCTCACAAATGACCACAACACATTTGTGGTCATTTAACAATAATAGACTCTGCTCTATCATTACTATTATACAAACTTGTATGAAACGACTATTGTGTTTATAGTGAAATCAAATGAGCAAACATGTTGTATGTTTTATATACGTTACATCCACCTCTCTGTCTGATTCCACCGCTCAAGAGGAAGAAAATGTTTTATCCAACTTTCCTTCTTGGTCTTCTTGTATAGACAGTTCTAGCTATTGAGTAATACAGCCTTGCATCACACAGCTATGGTAAATGTAGGTGGATTGTTTCTGTCCCATGTGCGTAAACCTGAGGTAGGATTCAAAACTGCACTTGTTTACGAAGTTGGAACGAAAAAATAAAATGATTTCTACTGAACAAAACACAGATATGTGTGCAATACTTAGAAGAGTGAACGATAAAATGTTTTGAAGTCAATTAAGCTTTATGAAAAAGACATACGCTGAAACGGAAAATTGAAATGGACCATTTTTGATCCGTGTTGTGCATTTGAAAGGTAGGGATACAAACATGTTTTTTTTTTTTTTATTCAAGAAGTCAAAAAGGCCAAAATCCACTTGTGATGGGATGATGTAATACCACTTTCAGAATCCACTGCTGATTTTCTGCAAGACGTTAAAAACAGATTTTTACAGCTGAATGTTAATATTATGAGACTCGCAGGGCTTTGCTTTAAGCAGCAGTGTGTAATATTAGACAGCTACAACAGGAGCTGCTGAATATCGTTGATGAGTAATCACTAACAAGCCTCCAATAAGTTTGCATGAAAAGATGTTTGTGTTGACTAATTTTAAAGACAGGGTTTGCTAACTGTATTAATTTCCTTTTGTGGATATGAAGGGCGGTTTGACGCAGGGGTTTAATGGAATAAATGTTTCTTCACAGGGGGAGCATTTATTCCAAATTCATCATGGTGTGATTTGGAGCAGACATAAACACTCAGATGAAACAACCAGCACATGCAAAACAGGACGTTTTGTTTTCAATTTGTTCTTTAAAATGGACACGACTGAACAGTTTAACCCGAAATATTTCAATGGATATGCAAAATCCCTAATGTATAATTTAAAGACTTTTGCATGAGTTTTAATTTGCCTTTGTTGCATCAAAGAAAGTTAAATGTTTTCCTGTGGACATGTTCTGTGATAATGTAGTACTCAGAGGGAGTACTGACTATCTTAATCCTTCATCTTTTGTAGCTAGAAGCCAAGCTTAAGATGTGAACTGAAAAAGCAAGTAGCGTAAAAGGTGATGTGAGGACAAATCTGTTTCTGCAGTTACTTTGTTTTTCTGAGAACCTTGTTTCTTTACTTTAATATCACAAAACGAAACTTTTTATCTTTACACAATAGGTAAGCCTTAACCTGTAACACTCCACTGCAAAGTTATTCATACTTTTTTATTTTTTTTGTTTTTACAAAAGCAAGGTTTTGCAGGTTTATGGCATTCAGCCCTTATCTATGCAGCTGTAAATCTTTTAGGGCGTCTCTTTACCTGCACATTCAGAAAGTGAAATTGCTTTGTCTATTATTTTGTTTAATTTCTTCTTGAAATCCCTCTATTTGGTTCCCTTCATCTTACCATCAACTTTGACCGGCTTCTCTAGTTCTACTGAAGACGAGCAACCCCACATCCTGATGCCACCAGCACCATGTTTCACCACAGAGATGAGGTGTTCAGGGAGATGTGGGGTGTTAATTTTATACCGAACAAAGTATTTGCAGCTCAAAAGTTCCATTTTGGTTTCATCTACCAGAGCACCTTCTCTCATGTATTTTTTTTTTTTTTTTTGTGTGTGTGTGTTCTATATGACCTGTGGAAAACTGCTAGCAGGACTTCTTAAAGCTTTCTTTCAATAAATTGCTTTTTTCTTGCCAATTTAGTTTAAATACCAATTTGAGGAGCTTACAGCTAACAGTTGACTTACTGACAGCTTGTCCCACCTGAGCTGTGGATCTTTGGTGCTAACAAAACATCTTTCCAGATGTTTTTTTTTTTTTTTTTTTGGTAATTTGTGTTTCTTTGCATGGGCCTTTTACATAAAATTTCGATAAAATACATTAATTAGCTTGCGTTGGGCACTGTTTGTAGAGTTAAAAGGCACACTGAAGAACAAATCTGAACGAATAATGGACTCAGGTGCTAATATCAAGTTTAGCACTGTGCCGTAACTGCATGACAAATATGCTTCCAGGTTTTTCTTAGCTTTTATGTCAAAATGAATTGAGGCTTTCAGGATTAAATATTTTGTAATTCATATAAAACTCACACAGCAAATAACTTTTAATTATTTTTCAAATTAGCCTGGAAAGTGCTTGCAAACATCACGTGCAGAAACATAAAAATCAATTAGGCTTATTATTCAGGGAGCTGGCTCTGTAATGCAATAAATGTTGTTTCGATGGGGCTGTTATGTTTACAGTATTGTTTGCTTTGTAATCTAAAAATAGCACAAATAATGTTGGAAATATTATTGATTTTATGGAACGGCGCCAAGCACATAATTGAATCAGAGGCACATTGTTTCACATCGGAGCCACAGAGCAATTCAGTGCTGCTTTCTTTGCGCAGCGAAGACGTTCATTTATATGATTCCAGAAGCTTAAAAGTGTCTTGTGTTTCTCTGGCAGGGATGACCTGCCAGGCGAGGACGTCGTACACGGAGGACGAGGTTCTCTGGGGACACCGGTTCTTTCCTGTCATCTCCTTGGAGGAGGGCTTCTTCAAGGTGGACTACTCTCAGTTTCATGCCACGTTCGAGGTGCCTACTCCTCCTTACAGCGTGAAAGAGCAGGAGGAGGCGCTCCTTCTGTCCTCGCCCCTCATGGCGCCCTCCCTGTGCAACAGTGGGGAGAAAAACAGCTCCCTGGACTGCCTGGAGACACTGGAGGACAATGACAGCACCACCAAGCTGCCTACCAAGCTGCAGAAGATCACGGGCCGAGACGGTCTGCCCAAGAAGCTGCTGAGGATGAGCTCCACCACCTCAGAGATGACTTACAGCTTCGGAGACCTGCCCATGAAGCTGCAGCGAATCAGTTCAGTCCCCGGCGTCTCTGACGACAAACAGGCCGGGAAGGCCTCCAAGATCAGCACAGAGCCCATCAGTAAGTCGGTGGCGGACTTGCCCCCGAAGCTGCAGCGACTAGCTGGGGGAGGAGGTGGGAGGATGGACGGACACTTGCCACCTAAACTTAGGAAAATGAACTCGGATCGCTTTACATAAAAGCACACAACCAATTTTAACTCCTGCTATCTCCTTTTTTTTTCTGAACCTGAAATCCTTGTACTATTCCGTATTTATTAACGGACAATATTCTTATATTAAAGGAGCTGTAGAATACGTGCACAAATACCTTATATAAAGTAGGGGGATGGAAATGAGCACATTTGTCCCTGGATGTAAGTGTTCTTGCTCTAATGAAAGACCTCAGATTTATTTATTTTTCTTTGTTTTTTTTTCCTTTCTTTGTTTCTTTTTTAGGATGATGTACAATTAGCACAATCTGGCATGTAAGAAGCGACGCATGTAGAACCGAATCTCAGTTTCTGGCATGACAATTTGTTGATTTCACAAAACAGAAAGACCAAAAAAAACAATTTCATTAGTGAATTTACAGACAGTGGACAATTGCACAAAGCCATATGATTTACACCACTGAAAACTTACATTACACTGGTTCTAATCTGTAGTGAAGAAAGGCACATGTTTGTTTTGAGTTGATTGCTTTTGTTGTTTACTGTAAAATTGTGGCAATGTTACGTTGGTTGCATGCTCCTCTTACTGACTTAGCTATACAAAGGTAATAGACAAAGATGTTTAGCCTTAACTATATTACCTTGTTCCCATTTTCATGTTTGTTCACAGCTGTATTTTTTGGTATTTCATATACAGACTATTTTACCATGTGCGCTTTAAAGATTTTATCTGATTGGATACAGAAAGTGCTGCTAGATGATGCATACTATATTTACAAATGCGTTATTAGCGTCAGTAAAACTGGGCACAACGATACGCAATTTTCACTTGCTTATTAATGTAACACTTAAGTTGAAATACTCTATAGCTGTAACCGATAAGCACAAAACAATCATATAAATCCTTAAGATGTTAGAAAGCCTTTCTTGTCTCATTATATACCAAAATGCAATCTTCAGTAAGCCAGTGCCGCTTTAACAAGGGCACCACTAGATTTTCAACTTACGTGTTACTGGTTAGATTTGGTGGGCCTGTAAAAAAAAAAAAATTGAAATAATCTTTGTTTTTAGGGACCATAATATTCCTCCTTTGTGATGAAAGCAATAATATTATAAAAACTACAACCTACAGCCACAGGGTCTACCACACCCCCTATGATTGTTTTGTTTACTTGATCTGTGCCATGAAATCTGATTTTCTCTAAATGCATCAAAGACATTGTATGATAACTGATCTATTCAGGAATAAAGATCTAACGTAACTATTTAGTATCTTGGTACTTGGTGGAATATATTTGGTGCGTTGCACGTTTTATGAACGCATTACTGCCGGCTGATTACAAGAAGTAATAATCAGAAATTCAAAAAATATACATATTTATGTACTTATATGACCTGTTTGCAGCTCACAACATTTATTTATTTATTTATTTTTTTGTGGTCTCTAACAGATTTTCTTCCAGGATTTAGCTCCATCCATCTTCCCATACACTCAGACCAGCTTTCATGTCCCTCCTGAAGGAAAAAAGACACAGAACAATGCTGCCACTATGCCCATTAAACACTCCATGTGTTCAAGGTTATAAGCATTACTACTTTTCAGTCATAAATCCATTACCAAAATGCAAAAACCTCTTATCTGCAGCATTGTCTGATTGGTGGATATAACTTGGAGGGCCAAGTTATAATTGCACTCTGCTTCAGTCTTATCCATGAAAATCCCTCTCATTGTTGGGACAAAATAGTCACCTGATTAAAAAACTACCATCAGGTTTACTGGGAAGACGTTGGAGCAAAATAAGAACCATTTTTCAGATAGAAAATCTTGCATTCTGATCATCAATTTAGTATTGTACAAGTAGCCCTAAAAGTTTTTTTATTTTTTATTTTTTATTCATCTCTCACCTAACTCTTCTTGTTAGCTGCTTCTCCAATTAATACTCTTAATACCCTGTGTTTCAAGTTTGGTGGACAGGGATGTCGTCACTGGTTTGCTGTCGTGTAAACGGTTTACATTTTTTAATAACAGACTGAACAGTGCTCTTTATGATGTTTAAAGTTTAGGACTTTGTTTTATAACCTAACCCTGCCGGAAACCTCTCCACAACTTTATCTCTAACATGTCTTCACGACACTATTTATTCACTAATGTTTTCTGAACCCTTCACAATCAGCTGGATTTATGGGATTGAACTGCAACTAAGTGGACTGTCTTTTACGAATAGGTGATTTATCTGTTTATTTCATTTACAGTTCGAAATGAACATGCCACATGTCGGCACAAAGAAAGTTCTGAATGAAAAGGAGTAGTTTGAAGAAAGAAAATCTTAATCTATTTTTGAAGCAGCTGGTTGGACTGCATTTATTTTTGGGGTATCAGAGTAACAGAAGTTAAACACAAATGCAGACTTTTCATAATTTTATTTGTACCATAATTTCTGGACTACAAGCAGCTACTTTTCCCACACTCTCTGAATACTGCCTGGCTTTGTAACAACGTGTTTCAAAAAGCTGGACTGCTGCGTGATGAAGAGGACAGCACAAGCTCAAGAGAAAGACAAAAGTGACATTGGAATGACAATGAAAGAGAGACTGAGGAAGTGTGTGTGTGTGTGTGTGTGTGTGTGTGTGTGTGTGTGTGTGTGTGTATGAGGCCAGGGATGTTATTGGAGGGCATGCACAAAAACCATCACTGCACCTCACCCACACAAATACAACCACATCCCTAACGCGCATAATGTGCGTGGCATACAAAACCCACACAATGCACCCGACCCACACAAATACAGGCCACATGTGCGCAGTGCAAATGGCACACAAAAAACAGCAGTGTGGCACCGAGTACAAGACAGTCAGTTCCTGCCCCACACAAACAGGACACGTGAGCGCGATGCGCATGCCGCTCAAAAGCAGCGCATCTGACCCACACGTACATACATCCCCACATAGACTATTTGATACAAATTACGCCAAATAATACAAATGGAAAACAAAGCCTACCTATTTTAAGTACGGTAAACTGTCTTCCTGCCAGTTCCCAGGGTCAGTCTTCCGTCTGTGACATCCAGAGGAGGAGTAGGTGAAGTGATGACATTTGTCTGTTTACTCATCTTTAGATAGCTTCACCATAAAGCCACATTTAGCTAATGGAAGAAGCTCCAGCTGCAAAGTAAACAATACAAATTAACCAATAAATGTTTTGCATGGGATGTGTGTGCATTTCCTCAGAGACGCACACAGTTTTACATACAGGATATGAACATTTTAATTTTTGGACAAGTTCAGGAGAATGTTTGGGAAAGCAGGAAATTAAATATGGATCAAGAGCATGCAGTGGAAGGCTCCTCTAGAGCAGCAGGCATTGATCCTGATCCTCAGATCCTGTTTTGGACATTTATCTGCTTCAGCGCAGCTAAATAAATGATTGATTGATTGCACAACTTAATGACAAGCAGAAGAAGCTATTCATTCACTAATTCTGGGCATTTTGAAGCAGAAAACAGACAGGTCAGTCCCCAGCAATAGGGTCCCTTAGAGATCCTAATAGGAAGGACATGATGCAAAAATGAAGTTGTAGAAACTTCTATGTTCTTTACATCAAAATAGAGTAGTCTGTCTTATGTTCATACCAGTATCACATATAGCCCAATATGACCACAGCATCAACAAGCGAGGTGCAGCCCACAGACGATACACAATCCAAGCTATAAACACGATTGCACACTGGCTCATGTTAAATGCTTCAAAAATGTAACTGCTGTGTTTGCACATTTTATCACCCAGCTATGTTCGAGAGATTTTGGCATAGGGTGCTGCAGGGAAAATCTCTTAAAGAAGTCTGGAATGCAGACATTTGCATTCAGAACATACAGTGGCTGCAAACCCCGAGGAGCATTTCTAGAAAACTCCACGACTACAGTGAATGTGTGGAAACCACCTCCGTTTGCAAGATTGCATGGCCTGATAATGTTCAAGTGTATTTATCTATGAACAAATAGACCACGCTTTAGGCTGGATGGAGAAGGCAGTTATTTTCTTTTCCTTTTTCTACTTTTTCTTATACTTGCTGTTTGCTTTTGCTTTCCCTAATATTAAAAAAAATAGTTATTTAGGTTTAGGACAGCAGTTGCTACTCAGACATTTTCAGGACTGTTCTTTCACTTAAAGAGCACTGCTTCTCAGTGTTGCCTCGATGTAATGAAACTGATGGCCTTCTAAGTGGATTTCTAACACTGTAGGCTGCAGCAGATTGGGAATGGGCTGTGATTACAGTTTTGGCTTTTAATCTCACAGGAAATCTAACAAACAATTTAAGAAAAAAAAAAAAAAGCCTTCTTTCTTGAAGAAAGGGAAGCCAGGGCTCCAATGCCCTCTGCAACATGCGTTAAGTAAACACATGTTGCAGAGGGCAACATGCTGGAGGTAATTTAAAAAATGTACAGAGCATGAAATTATGAAGGATAGCATCTCAGAACTCCTCACGTTGAGTTGCAACTTGGCTGCTGAGCCTTTTTAGGGAAAAACTACTGCTGAACTAATGCTAACTGAAAAAGAGAAAATGTAGATTAAAGTAGTTGTTACTTCTTTTGAATAGTTTCTTTCTCACTAAATTAGCGAAAAGCATTGCACCTTTTAATTGCAACTTTCATGATATTTTCTGTGATTAGTTATTGAAAACACATTTGTTTTTCAAATACTATCACAGAAAATATCATGATAGTATTGATAAAAGTGAATTGATAAAATACTCCTTCAACACCTACATTTTGAATAACCTCTTAAATTGAAAACTGGCAACAGTAGAGATTTGAATGGAAATACTCAGTGAATAGAACATAAGAGTTTGTTCTTTGGGATTAGTATTGAACAACACGAAGAGGAAAATTAAATTCTTCTTGCAGCAGAAGCACAACCCAAAATGTATTGGGGGGGGGGCATGTTGTGCTGTGTTCCTCTCAATTTTGCAACATTCTGCGCAGAGTACTGCTTACTCACCAGACAGGAAGAGCAACAAGGTAAAATCTCAAAGTAAATCACTGTAGCCAGTTACATTAGGAATGTACTTCCTCTTTTAGCTCTTCTTCTGTATCTGGTTGTCAGATTTTATCTGCACTTCCATCTATTATTTAAAATTTTAGCTGCAGCACCTCAAGCAAAGGTATAAAAGCAAAGGCGAGACACCTGCTGTGTGAAAGTACAGAAAGATGCTTAACAGATTAAATGTCAATTTGGCTAAGAGATATTCTGAAATAGGCAGACTTGGAGTAGGAACTTAAGGCTTTTCAACATTTTTTTTTTATCGCGCTCCTCTGCTTTCTTAAAATCACAATTTGCTTGTTCAAATGTAAATATGGGTATTAGCCTTGCTGACTACTTCAGGGTACTTTGTTATTTAAAACATGCAACTTTTTAAGCCATTCTTGCTTCTTACCAAACTAATGGACCACACATTACTGACATAGATCTATAAATACGGATGTTTTACTAATTTAAAAATACACTGAACAGTTGTACAAAGTTACACTGATATTTTTGTAGGTGAAATAATTGTTGATGGACAGTCAACAAATCAAATTAAATCTAAATTGATGACTGGGACATTAATGATGTATGTAGTAGAAACATTCTTCTGCAAGTAGTTACTTTGAGTTTATTATACATGTGTGAAAACTTACAAAAATATTTCAATAGTGCACTGTAGATAAAGAATTATGTTTTTAAATTGATATCATTTAGCTATAAGTTCAAAGCAACCTGAGGGGGGGAGGGGGGGCAGCTCATTCTTACTTATTTGTTGTTTTACTTGGCAATACACATGCCTGCAAACAAATTTGATCCGTTTCTAAATTTAGATAAAACTGAGTCAGACAAACAATAACACATCGACGCAAAGGCAGTGTCACCTCTTCAGGCACTTCCATTGTTTTAATCATACTCTTGTGTAATCAGTGCTGCACTTTATTTTCACAGCACACCATTTGTTGCTGTTAACTATGCATGTATAATAATGTGTATTTGAAGAGAGCCCCTAAAGAACTTCTGGTGATAAAAGTCAGTGCCATTATTGTACTTATCAGAAGCAGATAGGTTAATTGTGTCTTTATCCTCAGATAACCCTCCCCTCCTTAATAAACCCATGGGACGGATCGACGTATCAAAACTGCTGATGGCATTATCCTCAGTCTTTTCGGAGATGGGGTTCAAATCTTTTTAGGCCACCTTAAATCAGCAATTGTTCTGCTGGAAAACAATTGCCCTTTATCACCAAGGAGATCTGTGCTCTGGATGTCACTTTTTTTGTGGGTGTGTGGGTGGTGGTGGTGGGGTTGTCTTTTGTCTGAGCCTATCCTCCGAAATAGCATTTAAAAGCTCAAATAATTGGCGGAGACAGAGACGGAAGAAGTGGGAGGGCTTAGTGGGGAAGAGAAGACAGGACTGTTCATGGTTTAGAACCTTTTTAAAAAAAAAAAAAACCCTCAAAAATAATTACTACTTGAAGCGATGTCTTGATAATTTACTGTTTCTGTTTTATCCGACATGACAACAACTTCTGTAAAGTCATCAAGTGGTAATTATGGGACAAAGAAACAAATGTGCTCAAAAATGGAAGCATTTCCATTGTCTCTTTACTGGTTTTATTGATTTTAAACACTTCTATAATCACATCAATTATGATTAACATACTTTACAACCAAGTTGAAGGTGGCTCACTGACTAGATGGCACTTCTTGAACCACATCAGTGCCAGTGTCAAGATGAGATAATATATGAGGCATCACATATGGGGATTTGTGCAACAAAAAGACTGAGCTGCGGGTGTCTTTTGCACTGCATGACAAATGTCTTCTTAGCGTCATAACAGCTAGTCTTTTTGCCTTTGATGTCTGGTGACATGCTTTATTTAAACTGCAACAAAAATACAGCATGAAGAAAATAAAGTGGAAATAGAGCAGGTGAAAACAATAAAATATATAAAATTTTCACTTTTGCAGCAAGAAACTTTTTTTTAATGGGACACATTATTTAGCAGGACTGTTGTTTTTGTTTTTTTCAAATATGGCTAGTTTCCAATAATTTTGCTGCCTCGATGAGCACAGAAATTGCATTCCAGCAGTTGGTTGTTAACAACTAATATGAGGACTGAGACCTTGTTTACCAATTATTTTCATCAGAACAAATGGGGTTGCAGCATTCATTTTAAGCAAAACATAATTGAATTTATTTCTATAATTTGCTCATTTGAATGATGCAAAACAGTATTAGCAGAAATCCAAGTCTCTCTTTAACAGCATCATATTATGCTACTTAATATGTTGTGCAAAAATAATGCATCTACTAAAAGAGGAAAAGAGGAAACTTTTTACAGGACTTACAGCCTCCTTTACGAAATATTTATCAAATTTAAAGATTACTTTTAATGAACTATGGATGACTTAACAGTAACCAAAAGGTTAGTTTCCTCTAATGGCGATTTTTGAGAAAAGTTTGCGAAACATTTTCTCAAAAGAAGAACTTACCCAGTAAGTTCTGAAAATATGTGAGTAGCCTTCATGTTGGAAGATTAAGAGAGTTCGGAATGGGAAATTGCTGTGCATGTATGCTGTTGAACACACCTTTTTACAGTGACACTCAACCTGCTGTTTTCTAACTAAGAAAAATGGTTTTAAATTTGCTTTGACAAAACCTAATGGGTTAATTTTACACTTTTAATAATTTTGTCATACTACAGATGTATGATGTTGTGTCTGGTTTGTCTCATGACAAATTCCCCTTCCTGTGAACGTGACTAAATGGGTTAAGCTCCTTTTATTTCTCTGGGTTTAATCAAGCATTAAAATGAAGGCCTCGATAATTAACCTGCATGTCAGTGTAACCACAATGGAAAATATAAAAAGCAATGTTTTCAACTGAAAGTCTAATTAATATTTTTACACACTGAGTCAGTCATATTATTCAGATTAGTCTAAATGCATCTAACCAAATTGAGAGGCGGGAGAGAGAGGAAGAGGGGAAAGTTTTCAAGGCCAGAGTAGTGATTTCCAATTAATCTTTATTCTTGCAACTCCTGATTCATGAGCTCTAGGTGGGATTTAACGAGGTTTAGTTTGGGTCAGGAAGCTTAGTGCTCAGTCAAGCTCAAGGTGATGCAGGTAACAACTCTGTAAAATAAATACTAGCCCTCTGTTGCTGCTTAATCCCGCTAAAAGAGAAAAAAAGAGAAAAGAATAAGCGCTTATGTAGAAGGTAGCTTCTTACTTCGTGACTGAAATGTTGCTTCAATCGAGAAATCATTCATCACTTTTATGTAAGTCCCATTTGCTTTAAACTAAACAAGCTAAAGGATTTCTGTCTTTTTACAAAATTAAAACCACCATATTTATTAACCAATTTACCAGAATTTCCTCTTGAACTTTATCGTCCATCATGAATCCCCAAAGATCAGTCCCTTCCAGCGGTAGACTAAGGCGAACAAAAGACAAAACTGACAGAGAGATGAGAGAAGTGCATTACAGACAGACAAGGAGACCCAAATTGGTGCGTGGGATGAATAATACATTTTGTTCAATCCTTCTAGTCCTGTAAGTTAGCAAAATGACAGTGATCAAAGTTGAGTCTGGGAGGATTGGTATTAAAGTAGAGATTAAAAATGGCTGGGAGAGTGTAAAGGAGAACACCAGAGGGGGGGGATAGAGGATATTTCTGTCTCTTGTCAGATTCTGTCATGACTTGTTTTACATTTGCACTTTGCCTCCTTATCCCAACGCTGCTCTCCTTGCAAATCAAATAGGTTTGATAATTTGATGTGGAAACAGCTGCCACAGCCCGGCGCGGCGACTGCAGAGTCGGTACGCAGTGTCGCCCTTTGTTTTGTTCCATGAAGGCGCTTAAAATGAATGTGGCGAAAGATGGGTTGAGGGAAAAAGTGATGGCAAAAAAAATATTATTTTTAAACATATCCTCATGCTCGCAGATGCACAAACACATCCTCTGCATAACCGTCCACACATAGCCACAACAGATGCCTCGTCTCTGGTGTATTGTATTTGTAAGATAACGGGCCGGTGTGGGTGTTTGCAAAACAACTCAGTTTGCACCTGAGTCAAAATCTATCTCTGCTTTAGTCGCCAACAGCGCGGGGAAAAAGGAGCTGAGTAGGACACATCACACCAAGCCCACTCTCTTTGAAGAATACCGCGTCCGTCTGCCTGATGCTTGCTCTATCTGCAATTCATGTTTGCTGTAAGATCAGCTAGCGACTGCAGTCTTTCTGGCATAAATAATCATTTTTGGAGAACAGGAAAAAGCAGGGTCTCTTTTCTTTGTGCTACGAGAGGCCACTCTACGTCCTTCAGCTGAAAACGTGAATTTAAGCAGAACGTGATGTGCGAGTCATGAGTGTAGAAGGATTTTTTTTTTTTTCTTTTGTCACATTTTAATTAGCTTTGTGTTAATGAGTCTGCTCAGTATTAAAACTTTATGAAATACATAAAATGCCGTACAAAAGGATTAATTCCTCTTGAACACATTTTGTAACCTTACAGCCACAGAATTTAGTGTTATATTGAGATTTGTGACAGTCCAACAAAGAGAAGCTCAATGTGAAGTGGAAGGAAAATGAAACCTGCTTTTTTAAATATTTTTTTTTTCAATAAAAAAAAAAAAACCCAGTAAAATGTGGTATTTGTGTTTTCTCTGATATTCATTAAAAACAGTCCAACAGTATAATTATCATTAGAAATCCACCTGTGTGTAATTTGATCTCAGTGTAAATACAGCTCTGCTTTGAAGGCCTCAGAACATTACTGAGCAAATATCATAAAATCCAAGGAGAACAGCAGACAGAGCAGACATAGGGTTGTAGAAAATCTTAAGGTTAGACTAGTTACTTTGTCTTGGTCACATAAAAACAAAACAAAACAAAACAAAACAAAAAAAAAACAAAAGAAAAAAAGTTAAAGGAGAATCAGTAACTTTCCAAGATAATTTAAATACCAGTCATTTGAAGAGTCTGTTAATGAAGAGATATTTATGTAAACTGAACAAACGAAAAATATTAGGTGAGATCCATATGCTTCTATGCGGAGGATGTGTACACTTCTTTAAAATAGCTGCATACAAAAGGGGGCACCAAACAGTAACCGTGGTGCTTTAAGCTCAGCCAGAAGGACTGAAATAAAACAAGTGCTCTCTCACAATCCATGGCTGCTAAAAATAAGCTCGCTCAGACGAGGGTGGCAGATTCTCGGCTGCATCCTCTGCTCTGTGGCTGTGGAGGCAACTGTTTGATAAGTGTAGAGCTATGAGAAAGAGATTTTAAATGTGTGCTTCTGTAAGCGTGATGTGCCGTACAGAGAGGTTCGGAGCCAGCTCACAGTACAGCTCCAAATCCAGCATCTTGTACACACTCTGCAAAATCTTAGTCACAATCACAACTTTTGATGAAATCAAGTCAAATGCACACACATGGTTTTGTTGTAAAGCCGTGTGAATATTTATAATAGATATTAAAATACCTGAAACTGCAAAAAAAAAAAAAGCAATTAAACGTGCATTTTAAATACTTCATAACAAGGATTTCCCAACACTTGTTTCCTAGCAACTGCTACCAGAATACATCGAATCTGCATGTAGCCAGGATTTTACATGTTTTAATTCAAATTTGGATAATTTTTTCATGTTTTTGGGTTCTGTGAGAAGGCGTGTGTATTCGATGACGATGAGCAGAACAATAAAAACCCAGACTAAAGGCTCGTTTCACCTGGCTGAGCAAAACCTTTCCCCCCCCTTCTGCTGGTCACTCACTTCATCATTGTCTCTTCACTGCCATAGCACTGTCTGCTGAGGTAGTAGCGGAATGAATATTTCAGGAGTCAACATGGCATTCCATTTGTTACTTTGGATGTGAACAGAGTTGGAGTCTCCCCACAGGTACTTAGGTGTTTAGACCCTGCCAAAAGCCTCTGTTCACTCTACACAAACAATTGGCAATTTGCTCACAAGCAATTACAACTGAAATTTGGGATGTGCACCAATTTACATCCCCTATTTTCTGCTTAGATAGTAAATAAATCAAGTGGTTTTCTAAAGATAACATCTAAAGAACACATGTGGAATGGCAAATAAAGGAGGAGATGGGTGTCAAGAAGCCAAATCATCTATGCTGCACCAATAACACATTTGTCTTCTCAGTGAATTTGTTTTTCCAAAACTGAATCTGCAGGCTATTAATAATCTGCAGAGTCTGTTTCTGGATGAAGATGCTACTTGGTCTAAATACCGAGATGTTGAACAGCCTCGTGTTTACAGGCTATATGAATTTGTTGGATGCAGCCCTCCATGTAATTCATAATGCACTCCCCTCCCATGCATTTTTGATGCTATGGAAAAATAGAGCAGGCTTAAAGCCTCCACTTTCCCTCACCACGGGAGCCTAACCTCCCATTGGTGTTTAGCCTCAGGGAGCTGATTGGACTAAATGTTGCAGAATGAAGCACTGTTTTCTTCATCTCTTTGTGTTCTTTCTTTGTCAGGGTCACGTAATCACAAAAGGGCTTAATTTTCTCGTCCCGCTGTTAGTTTGAAGGTCTGGCAAGATCAATGGGTTTCAGGACAATAAACATTAAGATAAACAGTGAAGGGTGAGGTCACTGTGGAACCCAAGTGACACATGAGTGGGCCAAAAAAGTGAACAGATGGGTTTCAATTTTACTTCAGTTAAAGGCAGAGTGGCTGAGTCACAGTGAGAAAAACAGGTCAACAGATACAGAATTTACCAAAATATCAATACATCCTGAAGTTTTCCACATTTTTTTACATTATAGATACAAACATTGATGTACACACACACACACAGAGAGAGAGAGAGAGAGAGAGAGACAGAGAGAGACAGAGAGAGAGACAGAGAGAGAGACTGACTATGATATGGCACTAGATTAGATGATAGAAAGACTGATGTCCACAGAAACTTTCACATGTTTTCATTATTTGGTTATCACTATTGCATCACACAAAAAGTAATTTGTTTTAAATAGTGGCTGCAGACGTTTGTATGTAGTTCTCCCTTTACGTGTTTTTTTTTTTTTTTTTGTCTGTTTCATTTTTGCACATTGCTAGGTGTTAGGTTAGATTGCATGGAAACTCAAACGTGCCCTTGGGTGGAAGTACAACTATACTACATTATAGTTGTTTCTGTGTTTCCCCGGCAATGGTCTGATGATCTTTACAGATTATAACCTGCCCATTGACTGCTGGGATTGGCTACAACCCCTACCTGATAAACCCTGACAAGTATTGAGGGACTATAGAAAGTGGCAGGAAGGTACCTGGTCAAATTTTGAACTATTATTCTAGAACAAAAGTAAACGTGAGCAAATATTTACTGTTAAAATACCTACAGTATAATTAAGTTCTGACTTTTTTTAAAATGGTTTTAATGGATGCCATGGAGAAACACTGTTGTGGCAACTTGCTGAATATGGGGTGTAGGAAAGAGTAGAAGGTTCTTAAAGAGACAGAGTCCAATTTCAAGGTGTCACATATGGCAAAGTAAAATTTCTTTTAAATTTTACTTTGTTTTTGATGTATATATACATTTTCATAACTGAAATGTTGTTATGAAAAGGTAACATAGTAATATATGTACCATATTGATTGTGACATAAAATGCCAAACTGTGCCTAGAAAATACAAAATACCTCCCTGTGGTTGAAAAAAAAAGAATTAAAAAAATGGACAAGATTCATATTCTGCTGACTAAAAGTGTAAGGCTCACTCTGCATTAATATTCCATCAGGATATACTTTGTATTTTGAAAAAAATATATATTCAAAGTACTTGCAGGAAATGTACTACAAACCACGCCATCATCTCTCATTTAAACTGACAGGAAGGTCTGGGGGCAGCAGTCCCCTCAAGGACAAACATCCGCCTTTCCAAACTGCAGAGTTAGGCTGCTGTTAAAGGAGAATGTCACACACAGGGACAACTTGTTTACCAAGGTAGACCGCAGATCATTACAACAACAGAGATGCACAGAAGAACTCAGTTAAATGAGGAACATTCATTCAGCTCTCCTGTTCTATTGCTTTTTCAGACTTTTACATTTTATTGTAAGCACATCATAGAAATATCATAGGCTTGTATCAAGTCTTGTAACAATAATACAAAAAATATATTTATATACGCCAACTTTGCTTACAACAAATTGGAAGTATGTAAAGCTGTTGCTGGCACTGCTGTGTCATCTGTTAGGAAATTATTCATTCTGGCTCAGCGCTAAATATGCTTACCATCTGTTCTATTTTATTCCAGACCCCAACTCATGGTTCATGTTTAATGTATCTGTGCTAATAGCATCATCTTTGTACAGTACAATGGCAAGCTCTGTATCAGGAAATCGGCGGCAGCAGTGAAAAAGTGGATGCACTCAGAATAACCTTTTATCTGAATTGTTTGTGCAGCAACATCTAAAACCTACAAAATAATTGTCCCCCTAAAGTATAAAGCATAAATCAAAGGCTAAACAAAACTGACTGCTTTTGCATTCAAATTGCAAATTATCAAACATAAATGTGATACATTAGGAACAAGGACGTAATTGGTGCGCGCAGAAGCAACATTTAAAATCTATTAAAATCCTTTTCCTGAGAGGTCAGGTGTGACTCACTTTAATGTGATTTCCACCCAGGAGAATAATTTGTGGACTTATGAAGAAAAATAAACATTGTGCCTTTAAGGCATTTTTCCTCATAGATGCAGTCTACAAAATCTGTGTGCCAGATCTACAAGCCACACCTTCATTATTGATGGTCTTTATATAAATTGTAGCTATCCCTCAGTGTAAAAAGTTTATTTTTTAATAACAGGCAAAATCAGATATTATTATTACATTATTACATCATTAGAGTCATGTAATGATGTAATAATGCTTCCACCTTTGCTTTCATTCACGATAGCGCTCTGCAATTATTTCTTGCCTGTGTCAGAGAGATGTCAGGTGAACTTTTAATTTTTTTTTTTTGCCTTTAAAGTGAGAAAGTGAAACAAGAACCCCAGAGCTGGAGTGAAACGGTTGCAAGTGAATATTTTAAATAACTATGTATTTTCAGCCATATGTTTTTAATGAGTAATCCACTATGTGAAGCAAAATGTAATGTAAATTTGAATATTTTTTTTCTGAATTTTAAATTTCCAGCAGATGTGAAAATATTTTAGTGGAGTGTTCTAAACACGTGTCCTAAAACAAGCCAGTGGTGTCTTAGTGTGAGTAAGGAATTATCTAGTACTTAATTGGCTCAGATTTTATTTGAAAGACCAGGACCGCATTGCGCCATTTCGCAATGACGCAGGCTCACTCCGATATTAACAACCAAAATAAATATCGGTTGTTAATATCGGCCCAGTTCCATATATTGAATCTATACAGATATGTAAAAAATGATATATCCCTATATGCATATACACATAAATAACCCCAGTCTTGTCTAAGGACGTTTCACGCCTCGGTCAATTAGAGTAACGATGATCTGCACATTTTCAGATATTTGAATGTGGCCCTTAAAATCTTCTCGGAGCTCAAATCCTCAGCTGGATGAATTTTAAATCCGCCCTGCTCTGCGCCAGCGCTGTCTTTCAATTTGTCGTCTTATCATAACCGCTCTAATCAAAACATATTTGAGCATGGGTATCCTCATTTGAGATCTGCTGTTGCTGCAGAGAAATGCCGGTTCTGGATGACCAGTCCAAAGGGGCTGCATCAAATAGCTTCAGGCTTTGAGGAAGATGAGAGAGTGGCATCGTCTTCTTAATCTCTTGCTCCCAGAAAGGGCCTCCACAACTACCTTTAATCACCTCGCAGCGAATTCTCGCTGCAGTCTCATGTTTCCGCATTCCATTTTATCCTTTCCCAAAGAGAAGCACAGGGGACAGCTGAGGTGGCTCATTAACACCAGACATGTCCAGGTCTGGGTAATGTGTTGCCTTATGGCTTAATTAAAACATAGTGCAGCTGCAAGTAATATGCTGTTCATTATTCTGCGTATCTAATTAGTATTTTTGATAAAGCTGCACTAAGAAATAATACATATGTGTGAGGAATGTTCTGAATTTGCCTACGAGATTAACAATACACATGTACAGAAAATTTGCATTTACGATGTGTTTTACGAGTCGTAACAAAACAATTGCTTTTGCTTAACTGTTTTTGGAGGAGATCTGTATAGATTTGGTGGTGCATCTACAGCGAGCAATCACAGGAGAGCTGCAAGAGAGTGTGCGTCTGTTGTAAAGTCAGCCAGATGGGAGACAACATCTTCTTCACCACAGGGAAAAGCAGTGGACAGAAACAGGTGAAGGAAAAGACAGACAGATTTTCTCTCTCTTTTTCTATCCTTTTTTTTCAGGAAGGAGCTGCTTGTGTGACTCAGGAATGTCGGCAGTGAAGTGAACATGGAGCCAGTTTAGCTCATGATGAGGAGAGGAAGCTCAATAAAACACATAAATAAAACAAGACAAAGAGAGGAGGTGGACTAGCAGCAACCTGAACATGATGTAATCCATGTAACACACGTCAGAGGCTTTTGGTGAAGCTATATCCTCTAATATTGGAGACAATTACAGCTGGTCTATGAAAGCTGAAACTGTCAAATCAGGAGTTTGGAAATATGTTTTACGAAACGGTCCAGAAATAATAAAAAAAACACGAGAGGTGGATCTCCTTAAATCAGAATATGAATATCATAAGAAGTTAAACTTAATTTCAGTAATTAAATTCAAAAAGTGATTTTTAAAAAAAATATATTTATTTCCATTATTATAACTGTGGTTTATAGTAAATAAAAATGTAAAATGTAGTTTCTCTGAATATTGTAACATTAAATAAGAGCAACACAAATACTTCTGACACAGAATGTCACGTTCATGTTAGGGCCTAGAATAATAAGTATCTTGCCAGAGGCTATAAGAAATAAATCACTGGGGTGTTTTTAAGAGGTCAGAAGTCCTTCTATTTTAGATGAAAAAAGTTGTATAGCAGGAAATGATGGTCCCGTACTCTCAATGAAGAGATGAGAGGCACAGAATCCCCATTTCAGATAGTCCAATGTGAAGTTCAGACTGCATCCACTGCTGTCGATACAATGTGTTTGATCAAAGCAAACACATCTGTCCACCAGCTACGTTTTCCTCTGCTGGCAAACGTCATGGAGATGCTGAAAAAACTAGCTCTGCCCAAAGTCCCAATATGTTCTTAAAAGACAAAGAAATGGAAAGAGACTGAAATGTATCCCAGTGCCTCACAATTTTATATGACATATACATTTTTAGACTGCAAGAAATTTACTTTTCAGTAACATTCAAATTTATTGGTGTCCATCTGCATATAGAATAATATTATGGAGCTGCAAAGCCATCAGAACATGTGTACTTATTTGCTTTGCTAATCGTAAAGCTTTGAAGCGTTCACGACAGCCCACATGCCGGTTTCCCATGTTGTGACTTAGTAAGAGCTCAGTCTCAGTTTCACAAGGCAGCAAAAACCTTGATTTTCTGTCGTAGAGAATATATACCATCTGCCACAACCACATGATGAGGAACCCTTTTATGGGCCATAAATTTCACAGCTGGACTCCGGCAACAACAATACATGCAATGCCAGGATTCAGCACATACAAACAGATTACCTTTCTCAATTGCCACTGCCCCTTCAGCTCAGTTTGTAGCCATCTAATGCACTCCTATTTTGCACACAGAGCTACTGTGGAGCTCTGCTCTATTACATACAGCTATCAGTGAAAGTGTGCAGCACTTCTGCAGCAAAATGTACACATTTAGGGGGAACGGCGTAATTACATCATGAAGTTTTCATGAGAGCTTGATCATGACAGCGAGGTCCTTCAGTTTAATTAGCCTCACTTATTAAAACTGTCTATCAGCCATGTGGTGGCGTTAATAAAATTGCTGAGGTCAAAGCAATTCTTCAGCTAAACCTTGCCATCATTCTTGGGCCATTCATTCAAACCAATGAGCTTTAATCAGCGCTTTCCCCTCTCACTGTATGAGATTCTTGCATCATGTTAATTCTCCTGTCAAAGAAAGGCATGAATGGGAAAAGCACTGCTGTAAACTGCATTGATCCATGTCTCTACGCTGTTTTCCTGCCATATACGCAGCGAACAGAAGCAAGAAAAGCACGGTTTTGACTGCACAATAAATCTTTTAACAAAGCTTACATGGAAATAGGAAAGCAGATTATTAAAGGCGCCCATGAGATGGGGAAGTACTGTACAGTACATTCAAGAGGCGTTGCTAGGTAACGCTACTGCTGGGTGAGTCAATGAGCGATCCGGAGGCTCTGAGAGGAGCTACAACACAGACAGCCCAGCAGCTACACAATACTCTCAGTCCACATGGCGACTGCAATTAGGTAAATTAACATCATCCCTACAGCCAACCCAGAGAAAAACATAGTATTTTTTTCCCCTGTCACATTGTTGTATCAATGGATTGGTGATTGAGAGCAGTATTAACTGATATATCAGAATAAAAACAGGATAGATTGAGACTAGAGGTGTGCTAAAGACTTCTGATATCTAAAGGATGAAAGTGATGAAACGTGCAAAGAAAAAAAAAAAGTTGTAACAATGTGAGTAAATGAGATGCGACAACTGACATTAGTTAGTTAACGGCTAAATTCAATAACTTGGCCATTGTCCCCACATGCAATAGAGCAAATTACATAAATATCATATGCTACTGGAGGAGTTGCAATAAATACTGGAGAAAATGCAGCATTGGTTTGAAAGAAAGCAGTACAAGTGGCTAGTAGTTGCTGGGAGACTGGATATGTAGTCTAGACCTTAAATGAGCTTTTTTTGTTGTTTCGTTTTGTTTTGTTTTATTAGCCTGAAACTAAGAAGGCGACTGATCAAACATTGTGTTCTGCTGGGTTTGTTTAAAAATCCAAGAAACCAAAAGTACCTCTCCAAGATGTAGGTTTTCAAATTTTTATCTGCTTCAACAATATCTATAAGACTGGATTGAGTTGAATAGTTCTGATCATTTATTTCTGCATGCCTGAATCAGGGTAAATAGGACAAAATTCAAGGCAATCCAAATGCAGTTAAGATTTTTCTTAATATCTATCCAGCACCATTAACCTCTCCAGAATTTATTGCGACTCATTCACACATATGCAAAATGTAGTATTTATGTTTATGTCGAGTTGATTTCTAGCACAACTTTTTTTAGTTTCATTCCTGTGAAGTAGCAGTATTATTTTGCTTATATTTTATAGTGTACTTAATATGTAATTAACAGTCTGCTGTACTTTACTGTTAAAAATTCTGCAATGTTGACTTTGCGATGTCATTGCTCATTTATCAGGGTGCAAGTATATTTTGGAATCGGTTTAATTTTAGAAACAATATCATAAAATGTAATGCAGCCCATTCACTGTGATTTTCAGTTTAGGACAATGCTTATCTCGGTTCTCTGCTCTGTCTTTCGTGCAATAAAACAAGCCACTTACTTTTAACAGGTGCAATTCAGTCTGTAATTAGCAAGTGTGTTAGAAGAGAAAACGTCACAACACACATATGCACTAACATATGCTATTGCACTCACAACCGACACACACAATCACCCAGTGAAGCTTATAATAAGTCACTCATAATAACACACTGCTCTGCTGTCAGATGAGCTCTGTTGGGTAAAAGATTTTCCATTCTGACACAGAGTGCCGGCCACCTTACTCTATAGGGATTGTGAAAAAGTGTTTCTTCGCTGTTTTGCATAATAGAACATGCTGTTCTTACTTTACATCTGGAGCGGATTGAAAAACAAGTTAGATTTTGTAGCCTCAGGAGAATAGTAAATCTTATTTATTTATTTTTTTTTACATGAGCTGGACATGTAACAGCTGTTGTCTAAATCTTGTGTGTGTGGTTTTATGTCATTTAATTTTTGATCAAGTCAAGATTTTTGCTTTATTTGTTTTACAAATGTGAAATTAAGCGATTCTGATCATATTTACCTGCACCAACATTAGATGTGATACAAGCACAACATCATTTATACAGATTTTTACACAAAAGGAAACTTAGTGCATATAAAATTAGAAAAGGAAGCAGTGGTAGTCCTTCAGCTCACTCAGAGCTTGTGATGCTGAAGTAGCTGCAGGATGTAAGCCTGCTCTCACCATGCGTCTTCATTTACAATGACAGCGTCAGGCCGATTTGACATTAACCTCAGGTACATGAAGCACACAAAACAGCCACTACAGTGTGCTAGCCGAAAAAAGCTATTCAAGACTTGTCACATTATGACTACAAATTTTACACCTGACTGCATTATCCATCTCATTTATTTGCTCCAAACAAATAAACACAAATGTGAAACTATCTTTTATAACTTTCAGATCCAGTTCTGTTGTGCGATCTCTGTATCATGTTTCAGTCTTTCTCTGTTGACCGCATTTGTTTTTTTTTTTTTGTTTTTTTTGCAGTCATTATATAAGGATCTCTTAAAGTTGATGACATAAAATCTGCAATGATGTTATACAACAAATACTTATAACAAAGCACAACTTAAATAAACATAGAAGCCATTTTCAATGCAATCTTGTCAGGTGAGTTGAATGTAATGAATACCAGCATGGAACATTTGGATTTAGCTTAAGACGCCTAATGCTACATTTCAAAGACAACAGCGCCATCTAACATTCATATAGGAAATGTACAGCATAATTTCATACCAAAGCACAGGGCTATATTTGTTTTCAGGTCTTACTTTGAATCAATATATATATATATATATATATATATATATATATATATATATATATATATATATATATATATATTTTTTTTTTTTTTTTTTTTTTGTTTTTTTTTTTTTTTTTGTTTTTGCAGCTTCTCACAGCTTCCTTTTTGCTTGAGGCATTGCAGTCACAGATGCTCAGTTGGTCAAATCCTCAAGTCCCAAATCCTCGCCCTCCCCAGCCACTTTCTTGGTCTACTGAATGCACTGTGTGTTGCTTTTAAATCACATGACACTGTCTGTTATTTGCTTCGCCATTCATCCATACAGGTGGAGCAGGTGGATGACTGACAGTTTTTTTTTTCCCTCCAGGGATAAAGATAGCAAAGTCCCTTATGTTTTAATGACACATTTATTCCTTAACTTAGAATTGAGTGTGGTGGCAAGAAGATTTTCGCCCTCTTAAGGTGGATCAAATAACTTGGTTGTAATTATTTTTTTTAATGGAAGCCGAATACAACAAATACATGCAACATCTTGTACAATGTAATGTGAATCTGAAGAGGACTCAGAATCAAAATCACTATGGTATATTTTGATATGATACTTCCTCCACCAAGCTTTATTGTGGCTGTGGTTGTCTTTTGGTGATGGAATGAGATGAGACTGTCTCACTTGAGCTGCACATTGCACAACAGCTACTTGGTGAGAATTCCTGCAGCCTTTCTAATGTTAATGTCGGAATCTTGGCACTCTGCTTGGCCAGTTTTCTTCTATTTCTGGATAATGTTATTATTTAACAGTATTTTCTGCTCCTAATATGTCAGGTCTGTCTTGAAAAAGAGAATCTTAATCTCAATGGGACATACCTGGTTGAATAAAGATTACATACAATGCAATTGTTGATTGTCTTCAGGCAGTTTCTTTCAGGCCAACAAGGCAAAATTATGTAAAAGCAATCAGACCCGGGCTCTGAGATAAATAACAAAAGTAAAATGAGAATAAAAAATAACAACAATGTAATAGCTTTTTGCATTACAAACCATGGGATCTCTCTATAAAATCCACACAACCATGCTGCTACACTCCTCCTGTAAATTTCCAAAACATACTTTCCATCCTTCCAGTGAATTCTCCATAAACTATACACTTGACTTTATTTGTCTGCTTAACTGAAAATTGTTGACATTGTTGGTCAATGCAAAATCTTGCTCTAAATTGGGTCATTTAAACTGAATGAGAATAATGTGAGAAACTATTTTTCAACTTCAAGATTTCTTCTTGTCTGACACATTTAAATATTTTTGCCTCAACAAATGTCAATAATCAGACAAATATAACCCGAGTAAATACAAAAAACTGTTGTCAAACCAAGTTTTGATCAACCTGTATTCCAGTGCCACCACGTGGTCACAGTCTGAATAACAATTTAGTTTGTGATGGTGCCAAGCCTGAAGGCAGAATTTCCATCCATCCATTTTCTTTACACCCTTATCCCTTTGAGGTCAGGAGGGATCTTGGTGCCTATCTCCAGCTGTCAACGGGTGAGGAGCGGGATACACCCTATATATTTTCAAATTATATATAAAAAAAAAAAAAAAAATTATATATATATATATATATATATATATATATATATATAGCTCAGTGGGCTGACTGTATAGCTCAGTGGGTAAGACACCAGTCTACCACCTGGGAGACTGGGGTTCGAATCCAGGTTGGGGCAAGTTACAACAGTGCAATTGAGCTATGCAGTGTGGGTCCCTAGGCAAGACCCTTGGAGCTATATAGCCTACCTCATACAATGAGAGACACTGATATGCATAACATGCCGGCTCAGACGTCGCCCGGCCAAACAAGGTCTGCGTCAGGTGCTGGGGAACCAGAGCACCTTGATGAAAAATGGGCTACTGGAACAAGACGGAAATGGGCGAGAGACGAAAACATGGATCTGTTGGAATGCTACTACTCAAGTAACCCTAGTCAGAGGGGTTACATGCAAAGACTGAGGGTGGAATGGTTACTTCGACACCCACAGTCTACAATGACTGCCAAACAACTAGTAGCTCAGTGCTCCAACATCCGCAAACGGCAACTGCTATCACAACTTGAGATTGACGAGGTACAACACAAATGCTACGGCATAAGGGAGGAGCCCAAAGGTAAGGTCAGGGGGGAGTTAACTACTCCCCACCCCGAGACTGGGTATGCAGCCCCAGTAATGAACGAACTATCAAAGCTGAACGAGACAGCAACTGACCTGAGAGAGAGAATCGTGGCCCGAATGAACACCAGGCAACCCCGACGCCAATTACAACGGCTGAGTGAAGTACCATCAGAAAGTCTCATTGAAGATGTGAATGCAGCATTGAGAACAATCCCTACCAACACCATAACAGAAACCAATGAGCTGATATACAACTCAGCATCAGTGATCCAGAAGGATCCCTCAAAGGGTTCAGTCCCATCCAACTATCGGCCAATAACCTGTCTCTCTACAACATGGAAGCTCATGTCAGGCATCATAGCGGCTAAGATAAGCGGACACATGGATAAATACATGAGCACGGCACAGAAGGGCATCGGCATAAATAGTAGAGGAGCCAAACACCAACTCCTTGTAGACCACACAGTCGCCCGAAACTGCAAAACCCGACACACCAACCTGTGCACCGCTTGGATTGATTACAAGAAAGCCTATGACTCAATGCCACACACCTGGATCATTGAATGCTTAGAGATGTACAACATCAATAGGACTCTAAGAGCCTTCATTGCAAACTCGATGGGGCTGTGGAAAACCACCCTTGAAGCCAACTGCAAACCGCTTGCACAAGTGTCCATCAAATGTGGCATATACCAAGGAGATGCTCTGTCCCCACTGCTGTTCTGCATAGGCCTGAACCCCCTCAGCCAAATCATCGAGACATCGACTCACTGATCCACACCACCAGGATCTACAGCACTGACATTGGGATGTCATTCGGACTAGAGAAGTGTGGCCGGATGGTTACAAAGAGAGGGAAGGTCGTCCGCACAGAAGGGGTCTCACTCCCAGAGGGAACGATAGCAGACATAGAGCACAGCTACAAGTACCTGGGAATACCACAAGCAAATGGCAACCTCGATGAGGTCACAAGGAAAGGAGCCACAGCCAAATACCTCCAACGAATAAGGCAAGTCCTGAGAAGCCAGCTCAATGGCAAGAACAAGATCCGTGCAATAAACAGCTATGCCTTACCAGTAATCAGATACCCTGCCGGAATAATTAGCTGGCCAATGGAAGAGATGAAGGCCACGGATGTTAAGACTCGGAAGCTACTAACCATGCATGGAGGGTTCCACCCCAAATCCAGCACCCTGAGACTGTACACGAGCCGTAAGGAAGGAGGCAGAGGACTAGTGAGTGTGAGAGCCACTGTCCAGGATGAAACATCCAAGATCCATAAATACATCAAGGACAAAGCCTCAACGGACGATGTGCTCAGCGAATGTCTCAGGCAATGGGGAACAGAGGACGAGGTGCTGGAGGAACCATCATGGGAAGACAAGCCCCTACATGGGATGTACCACCGACAAATAACTGAAGTGGCTGATATCAGGAAATCCTACCAATGACTGGAGAAAGCTGGACTCAAGGACAGCACGGAGGCCCTCATCCTGGCCGCCCAGGAACAGGCCCTAAACACCAGAGCAATAGAAGCTCAGATCTACCACACCAGACAAGACCCAAGGTGTAGGTTGTGCAAGGAGGCCTCTGAGACAGTCCAGCACATAACAGCAGGGTGCAAGATGCTGGCAGGGAAAGCGTACATGGAACGACATAACCAAGTGGCGGGCATAGTGTACAGGAACATCTGTGCAGAATATGGACTGGAAGCCCCGAGGTCAAAATGGGGGACACCCCCAAAGGTGGTGGAGAATGACCGAGCTAAGATCCTGTGGGACTTCCAGATCCAGACAGACAAGATGGTAATGTCGAACCAACCGGACATTGTGGTGGTGGATAAAGAACAGAGGAAAGCCGTTGTGGTGGATGTAGCAATACCAAGTGACCACAACATCAGGAAAAAGGAGCATGAGAAACTGGAGAAATACCAGGGCCTCAGAGAGGAACTGGAGAAGGCCTGGAAGGTGAAGACCACAGTGGTGCCTGTGGTCATCGGGGCCCTCGGGGCAGTCACCCCCAAACTGGAGCAGTGGCTCAAACAGATCCCAGGAACAACATCAGACATCTCAGTCCAGAAATGTGCAGTTCTAGGCACAGCCAAGATACTGCGCAGAACCCTCAAGCTCCCAGGCCTCTGGTAGAGGACCCGAGCTCAGAGGATGAAAGAGACCACCCACGGAGGGTGAGAAGGGAATTTTTTTTTTTTTTATATATATGCATTTGTCCTGGTGGGTATTTTTTATTTTAATTTACAAATAATATAACAACCAGTTTTATTACTGGTGGGTGATACCACTAACCAATAACTGGTTTATATGTGCAACAGACATAATGTGTCTGGCTGTGACATATATAATGGAATTATTATTTGCAGAAACATATACAGTACGAAACAGCAGCGCTTTGGTGCTATCTTAGCATAAAAGTAGCCAAAGGTGTTTTTTTGTTTTTTGCTTTGTTTTTTTTTTGTGTTTTAGGTTTTGATCTTAAAAACATTTTAAACCTTAATGTGTTTTCTTTTTGTGTGGTTTTCACTGAAACATTCATAGTAAACTAGAAACTACCCCCTGTTCCAGATCAAGTGATTTGATGCAGAATAATCTCATCTACAACAGGTTCAAACATCTATTTAAATCCGGTCTCAAGTAAACAAAATTACAAAATTTGTTCCACACTATTCATTTTTGATAAAATAAGACTAGCTTAAAATGGAAAAATCTGAACAACAACCCAAACCCTTATACATTCAAAATACATACAACTCTAGAATTTAAAAGTCATAATATATGCTTGTTTGAACTTTGGGGATTTCTAGAGTTTCTGTTTATTTTGTTTATTAGATCTTGTCATTTTATTTTATTTCTTTGCAATAGTTTGTTTATTAATCTGTCTTTCCCCCTTGTGCTCCATCCGGTGTTCTTTCGTTTCCTGTGTCTCTTTCCTAGGTTCATCTTTCATCATCATCATTGTTTATTTATTAAGCTTTTAAAAAAAACAAAGTGCTGCACAGGTACATCAAAACTCAAAGTATAAAAGAATAATGGAAATAATAATAAAACAATGTGCAAAATACAAAGTTAAGAGAATAAGTCAGAAAACAAAGGTGATTGCGTTCCCTGGAATTATACACCTGTTTAAAACGAAAATCATAAAAATTCAGCAGACTTCACGTACAATGGAGATTGTTCCAGAGCTTAACTGCAATTGAAAAAAGTCACAACCTGAATCCTGAGAACAACTAAAAGCTTTTGATATTGTCAAGATCTACTCCGGATATGTGACTATAAAAGCTCAGTAAGGTGGTGATGCCAGACAATTAAGACATTTAAAAACAAAACCTTAAAAACAACTCTAAAAGAAACAGGAAGAAAAAACAAAATCAGGATATTGTCTGGTCCCAATTAGCAGACAGGCAGATGAATTCTGGACCAACTGCAGACAACAAACCAAAGACTGGTCTTTCACTGGTTATTTGATTTTCGATAAACCTGTTGGTAATTATCAACTGGTCAATTTTACATTTACAGAACATCTTCGTAATCAGGTTATTGAGACTTCTCTTTGTCCCTGGTTCTGATGCTGCTTCCCCAACAGAAGAGAAGATGTGACAGTCTCAACAATACACTTCTTGAAGCTATGCAGCATCTTGCGGCAAACTTTGAAATAGCTAAGCTTCCTCAATAAGCCCTAGCCTAGTTTGCTGTCTAAATGACAACCAACCACCATCCCTCAACCATCTCTGACTGGTAAGTGTCATATTGGATTTCAATGATCATCGCAAAATTAAAAACCTTGCCAGTTTATCACAAATGGAGCATCCCTCCTTTATCCTGTTTATATAAGGCTTTAAAAGTGGTTTGAGATACTGCCTTGACAAAAAAGGCCTGAAGGTTATAAGGTAAACCTTCATATTAACATCAAGTAACTTCTGTATCAATTAGAATAATTCACGACTCCACCTGTCAATCATAGGGAATTTGTTAGCAACTCACCAATCGGCGGTCGCTATTTGTCCCGAAGTACACGCCCCTTTTCTGAAAGAAAATGATAGATTAATTATAGATATATTATATAGATATATTTATAATTATAGATTATTATTATCCAACGTTATTCCCATAACGTTGTTCTGACCGCTGAGTAAGCAGTTTGTGACGTAACATCGGTGCGCAGCGGTAATGCGGGACGGATTGCTGGGTAGCACAGGTTGCTAACGTGCTGCGTTCATAAACATTTCGAGGAAATCATTGTCCAACTTTGTCAATGGGGAACATGCAAACCCGACACTCACTGCCCAGAGCGTGTAGAGAGCGGAATGCAATTTTCTACATTTCCAAAACCCAAACGGAGTCTGGAATAACGCAAGAAATGGATCAAGGCCTGCTGCCGACCTCATGTCCTGTTGAATGAAATTGTCATCGACGGCGACTGCTACATGTACAAAGGTAACTGGTTGTAAGCATCCCTTTTTTGTCATGACGGCACTGTATGATAGTCAAATCAAAGCTCAGTAAGTTAAGGGAGTTATGCTTTAATTTATGTGTAAATTCAGGTAGCTCTGCTAACATTTGCTGCAGTAATATTTAAGCACTTTTTATGCTAATGTTAATTTTAAGTATTTTTATGAACGCATTGTTTTACAAGCTTGTATTATTTAAAGTCTTACTCACCTGCTTTTGCACGTGTAAAATACAGCTGACACAGACTTTGTGTCCCAATTTGTCCTGTGGGGGAGAAAGACTTGGGCTTTAATGCTGATTTCTCCATTGTTTTCCGCAAATAACCTTACAGATCTGATGTATGACTTGGATAATGTTCTTGCGTGTTGTCTTCACCTCAGTGTTGGCTTGTATAAGGCAAAAAGGACAAAAATGTCTTGGGCACTGCATTGAGTTTGACGTCCTCTGCCATTATTACTGTCTTTGTTTGTCAGAGGTTTGATCTACTTCTGCATGGGGGCGGAGCTGGTTTCATGTCAGATGCATTCATAGTGGAATAAATCACAAAAGAAGCAACACATATTTGTAAGGTGGGTAGATATAAAACAACTTAAAAAGGAATGCAATCACTGGTTGTTTATGTGCAACACATTTATTGCTTCTGGCTAACATCTGTTTTGACGAGGAAATATGTACTTTAGCACCACTTTGTCTTGAATCTTACTGCGTTGAACAAGTGTCACCAAATTTTCCAGCAAAGAGAGTTTGAATGCATGGCACTTTAATAACAAGTTGACTCACATAGCGGAACCACAGAAAACATCAACAGTGTTTTACCTAAGATAACTGGACTGCTGTAAAGTCGGCCAACGTCCTCTTTTCTGATAAAGCAGTTTTTGTATTTTATTGGCAAGTCACAGTCAAGAGTTTGGAGGAAGAGTAGAGAGCCACATAAATAATGTTTTGCTTATTCAGTGATGATTTCCTCTGCTGACGAGCTTTATTGAAATGATTCTGACGCAGCAGTATTTAGTACCTACCCACAATCCCACTTGCTGTAATAGGTATTGTCTGGACAGAAGACTGGAAAGAAAATACCTAGGAATACCTAGGAAAGCAGACAGGCTATTAAAGCAACCTTGTCTTCCCCACTGCATCGATACAATAATTCATTAAAAAAAAGTAGATTTGACCAGGTACTGAATGCAGATACTATACAGGAGTTGGTCAGCCCTTCTAGTTTTTCAAACTAAGGCCCAAGGAGTTTATTTGGCATTTCAACTCATGCTAAAAAACATGATGCTGAATGAAATTAGGCTGGTTTTTGCTGAAAAATGATCTTATTTAAGATGCACTTGTGCATAAAAGATGAGCCTATCCAAAACAAAGGACAAGTTAAATACAACAGCTGGAAATAATAACTGAGCTAAATAATTATAGCCACATATTGTGGATATTGCTTTGTCTGTCAGCATAATTTGACCAGACCCATTCTGCTAATTAGAAGTATGGATACTAATTTGACTTTGCAGATACAGAAGGAAAAGTAAACTCCTACTACAGACAAAACAAATCTAGACTCTGTCCACTAGATGTCAGGAAGCTCACACATTTCTTCAACAAATCCTACTAACATTATGACCCTCAATAAAACTATACAGTAGAATACAAACAGGATAAATGTGAAGGAAATCCAAAACAATTTCAGTATTAAAATGCTCCTGTGATGAAAGTGACTTTGAAATATTCAAACTTACTCTTTTCACTAAACATTATTTAAGTCTTTGTTACAAAATAGTTGTATTACTTTTGTTAAAAATATGAACATTTTAAACCAGTCATGTTAATTGTTTTTGCATTTAAAATGGATTTTGTACATGCCTTTCAGATTACCATGGCACCCACCATAAGAGGGAGACATCCCATTAAGGTAAACAATTAAGGCATCCTCATAAATAAAATCCTCAGTACTTCTGTCTTTTTTTTTGTTGTTTTTTTCTAAAAACGTCAAATGCCATTTAGTTGAACAATCGCCATAATTTCTTCATGTTTTTAGAACTCTTTTGTAAAAGTTGCAGTTAATTTTTGCCGCCCGTAGCATTTGGTATTCTCATTTTCTCATCTCGGCATTAGATGCACACTACAGAGTTGTGTGTGAATGCAGTCAGAAGATGGCAATGGTGTCAGGTTATTGCGTGGCTGTCAGCGTTGGTGGGCTTGGACAGGCATCGGCTCCGCACCATGCAGGGTTCCTTTCTGCCTGCTGGAGATCTTGTACTTGCTTCTTTAGTCAGCCCTAAGCCGCTGTCCCCACGCAGGGCTGCCTTCACCAGCGTTCACCTAAATCTGTCACACAGATTTGACACTGTGTCACTTGGAGTGCACTCTGAAATGACATGTATATAATGTGGAATATTGTGCACATTTACAGCCTGGACTTCCCTTAGAGCATGACCGGTTTCCTTGTGTGCATGTGGGTGTGTGAAAAAAAAAAAAAAACATAATAAATAAATGTCTGCGCTTGATATTAAAAAATAAAAAACAACATGGTATTACTTCATGAACATAAATTATGCTTTCATATTCAGACAATATAATTTAATCAGTCCTACAATCAAACAGATTTTTTGGGGCACATTAGAAATCTTAAGAGTGTATAGAAAATGTGTTTTCAAAAACATTTAAATGAAAAAAGAAACAAACGCGGGCTTCTTGTTCTGAAGCAGATATAGTGGGCAGTTAAGTGACTTTTAACGATAGCGTTGTCCTTACATCTCAGTACCCTGTCAAAAATGTTACTGTCAAACGTTTGCCGTGTTTAGGCCACAAACAACACAAATCAGATCAGATTAGGCTCACAGCTATTTAGGCATGAGAAATTACACTAAATGCTCTTTTGTATCCTTCCTCCTGTGCGAAAACAATTTATACCCTAATGCTTATTTTAGACCAAAAATGTATTCAGGCTCCTATGTTTCAGAATAACACTGCTGAAAGGAATAAGAATATAAAGAATTGAAATGAACCACATTTTTGTAGATTTTGCGCATCTCAGTGTAAGCACGGTGCTTAACACATATGTAGTGTGTTTAGTGTGTAGTTGCTTTTAATACCATTTGTTAATTTTCACAGTTTTAATATATTATCATTTTGTATATTTACATTATTCACCCCAATAATTGTTTAGTATTTACAGCAGCAGTTGGCAAATATCCCATTATTAGCAGTAAAGTGAACAATGCACAGTTGAATTGGAATCTTTCTATTTAACTGTATTGGATTGATTTGATTTTTATCGTGCTTCTTTTTATTCTTAGATATGAAACTGGACTTGTTTTTCTTTCAAATTGCACTGGAGTGACATTTGTTGTGAATTGGTGCTATATAAATAATCTGAAGTGAACTCAATTATTCTTGTTCTAGCTTTTACAACCAACTCAAGAGGAAGCTTCTTCCTGCACAGAAAGTTCTCAATTTGGAACAAAGAGAAGACAGTGGGACTGAGTGCCCATTTCTTCCTCTCACATGGCTTTCACTCTGTCGCTTTCTTCTGCAGTATTTACTGAACAAAATTGTCACAACTCGGCCTTGTTGGCCAGTAAGAAGGATTTCTCACTCCCCAGTCACTGTGGCTTTGCAAGACGTATTGCACAAAAAGGCTTGAAACTGGGTTGCGGTTTTTAGGGTTCTCGTTGATTAAAGTTTTAAAGCAATTTAAATTATTCTCAAAGCAGATGTGTGTTGTATAATGCAGATCGATTCAAAAAGGAATTTGGGAGGGCAGTGAGATACAAAAATTCTAATCTGGCATAATGCAGTCTTCAATTTTTACTAAATTCTAATAACAGTAGCTGCTATTTTGAGGCAAATCTATATTTGATTAGAATTTAACAAGATGTTGGCTCAGTCAATCATTACTCATACGTAAAATGATAGTAAATTAAGGATTATTATAACATTTCTGGCTTTGAGTGTTGGAGCAAGAATTTAAGTTTGTAACCAGCTTAACTAGTTTAGCAAGGGCGCTAATGCTAAAGTCAAACTTGCTAGCAAGCTGGACTTTTTAACCCTTTGGAAGCTGACCCCAGTGAAATGCAAATTTGAATTTGTTGGAACAAATTCTAAGGCCTAGCATTATTTCAGTAACATTCTGTGCCTTGAATTGTTTAGCAACAATGCTAATGCTAAAGTACAACTTGCAAGCAGCTGAATTGCCTTTGGAGTGTCATTGTCAACAATGTTAAATATTAGCTGAAATTGTAAGGGAGAAAGTTTACACACCACTTTGTTTGAATGGATTTGAAAAGTTGAGATTAACATTTTATTCTTTTACTTAGTTTGCTGACAGCCCTAATGCTATATTTAAACTTTCTAGCCTTTCATTAGCATTGAAAGTCAATGTTGGTGAATACCACAGATTACTGATTAAGTAAAAGGTTTAAATGCACATTTTAGAATAAATTTTTATCCAAGTCTATTTCAGTAATATTTTTTGCCATAACCAGCTTAGCAGCAGCGCTAATGCTCAAATCAAACTAGATATCAAGATGCGATCACTAATAAATTGTTATTTATTGTTTCTTTACAAGACGGAGCAAAAATAATGTTTGCTTAGAAATATTGATTCAAATCTTTCAAAATAAACTGGATGTATGTTGTGACACCAACTTTATTGATCTACTCTAAAACTTTATTCTATCTGTGTAAATGTATAAATCTATTTTCTATATTTTTTAATCAATGTTGAGTTTCCACCAGCAGGTCTAGAAGTATCATTCAGCAAAACGTAAGTTTACATTTGAAATGTAGTAAATTTGATAAGCCATTTTTATAAGTTATTCATCTGAATTTTTTCTCTGAATGTTTTTTTTTTGTTATTATTGATTTATTTATCATTTGCTGAAAAAAATTGAAATAGGTACAATTTTTACATCTGTCAAACAGGAAATCAAAAGGAAAAGTTATCGACACAGACATCAAATCACAATACGCTGTAGACTTCTCATTTTTTAAATACTAGGCTTCACTTATAGTCAGGTGAGACTGAAAAAACTTTTTTGCCCATACATTGTAATGCAGGGGATACTTCTTTTCTCACACAGGTGTTTAAGAGATCCCCTCTCTGATAAATCATGATTTGTAAACTTTCTCACAGACAGCACTGACAGGTTTCCCTTTGATAATGTAGAAAAATGGAGAAAGCGAGAGCTGGGCTTAAGTAGAGCTGTGATTTAGAGCGCAGAGATGCAGCATCTCTCCCTTCCAGTGGAGGCCCTCCTGGGTTTGATTTAATTCTCTCCCCGCACTATTAAAAAGGCCTTCCACTACCTTCAGCGCGTGCACCTTGCTGTCATAACTGGCACAAAATCATTAATCAATGCCGCTTGTAGCCAGTGCGACTAAGGCCCTTCGCAGTGTATATTTTTCCATTATTGATTGTGCGTGTAATGCATGAAGAAGTACAAAGATAGGTGTCCTCCTGTGTTGGAATGACCATATTAGGCCATGAGATGAGGGAACTATCTGGGCTTCATGTAGCACTTATCATTCCTGTCAAGAGGAAAACTTTCTTCTCAAAAGTGTTTCTTAATTTAAACTGTTGCGTCCTTTTTTCCCCTCCCTTTTGCTTTTTGCTTCCTGAACTCAACAATGATCCTGTGCTGGATGTATGATGAGCAGTTATTTGGTGCGATAAACTGAAAGGCGCTGAATGTCAGTGTGTCCCCCCTTTGTTGTTTAATTTATTTTCTTTTCAAAGTGAAGGGAGGTGTCCTTGCTGTGAGAGTTAGTCATTGATGTGGCTATAGTTAGTCTGTCCCCTGCTGCGTCTGTCTGTTGGAGACGCTACTTCCTCTTTCCTGCTCGTTTGCCCAGAGACGCTCACCTCAGTTTGTTTGGCTGCAGCTAGAACGATGTAGGGTGGGCTTCATGAAGAACAAAAGATTATAGACTGTGGACACATCTCTGCAAAACAAAGCACACCTTACAGACACTGTTAGAAGGTAAATGCAGTTTGACCTGTCCTTTTTGAAGGTATTCCCTGTAGTGTTGAAAGTTCTTTAGTTCATTCATTTTTAAAACATTAGAGATGAACAACACAAAAAGGATACCGGTAATTTGTATGTTCTATTTAATTGTCATTTCAGAAATCTTCTGTTTATCTGTGTCTAAACTCTAGTGTTGGCACTGCAATATGACAGAGTGAAAGGAATCACATGCGGTGTTTTCCAATTCTGTGTGCGCTTTAAACGTTCTGATTGTAAGCTTCTTTAAAATGCTTTCCACATTCATTGTGGTAAAATGTTGGCAAAAGCCTTCCAGTAAACTTGTATATTGCTGTAATTTTACAGTGAGATCTGATGATGTTTTTTTACTTCTCTTATCTTTCTCCTACTTCCTTTAGGTTTAAGATAAAGTTGAACTATTTATGTCTTGGCTTCAGGTATTTAACTCTTTTAATCATGCCTCTGTCTCTTTTTTTTTTTTGTTCAACCAATATATAACAGCATCAGAAAGAACATCCCTAATGATGGTCATATTTGAAGTTGAACATATCAACACATTTTAGTTCTAAAATCCCAGGAACCAGTTTTTATTGAGTTAAAAACAGTGTTTATGTGTGTACAAACTCGGATGTCGAATGTGAAACCAGTGAAATAAGTAAATAAATAATTTAAACAAGAAGTTTTTTTTTTGCCCCTCTGAAAACATTCAGAATTAAAAGGTCAGTTTTTTTTCTATGTTTTTCAGTGTAAGATTATGCAACTGCAATAAAGATGAAAATATGTTAAGCCATTTTACACATGATGCTAATACTTGTAGAGGTTGCTGTATATCACATATGAGGGAATTCAGCAAAAATAAATAAGCAGTAGGATTGCTTTATGTTTATCTTATGGTTTAATAATGTTCATTTGTTACATTTAGACAAATAATGACTCTAAATTGTTTTATCAACAACTGACTAATGGGTGTATATGCAGTAGATAAGCCCTCTGGTCAATAAGCTTAAAATAAATGGAAATAACATATTATGGGATGAAAGCCCTTTACCACGCCCATCTTAAATATCGATGCTTACAGTAATTTGTCCCCATTTCTATTGACTTTGTGTTTGGCTGTCAGTAAATGTCGCTATGAGAGCAAACGCTGACAGATTGTAGGGGGACTTTCTGCAGCGATGATCCAGATCAAGTCAGCGCACCCATCAGCTTAAGTTTTTTGGGGGAGTGGCTGCAGCTTTCACTTCAGCTTGCAGACGAGGGTCAGGTCACAGATCAAACGTGTTGTCGATCCTCCGGGAAGTCCAGCAGAACCTGAAGATGCTGATCAGAGCTGGCGGGGGGTTGTTCTGGCATGCTAATTGTGATTCATAAGTCAGATAAAAAGAGGAGTGGCTTTTCACAGCAGCTTGAGTGGAGAGTAACAAACCTTGACATGGTTGAATTTTGCAAAACCAGTATGTGAACCTGGAACTAAGGTTATTAGATAATAACACAATTGAATATGCTTCTTGTAAAAAATGTTGTTCTTCTTATATCTTCACATCTACGAAAACAATTCAAACTTCTTGATTATTTTTTTTAAATATTTTATCATATTACAAGCTCACACTTTAATGTATTTTATTGACATTGTATGTGATGGCCCAATACAAATAGGGCATAATTGTGACGTTAAAGGAAACAATACGTGCATCTTTTCAAACTTTATATGATTTTAAAATGTACAATGCATGATACTTCCACCAAAATGTTTCTCAGTGTGGATGATGTGTTTAGGGTGATGAAAAGGATACAAAGGTAGTTATTAAAAAAAAGTCTCTTTCTGTTTTCACCAGAAAAACTGTTTTCTGTAGTAGTATGAGGGCTTAATATAAATGCATAACACACTTATAAGGATGTTTGTAAAAAAAAAAAAAAAAACTTCTATTAAATAACATGTCAAATGAAATGACAATTATATTCTATTTTGTTATATGCCAATCTGGCAAAAATACGTTGAAGTTTGTGGTTGCAAACATAAGAAAATGTCTAATAGTTTAGGACATCTAGTACTTTTCCAAGGCACTAAAGAGCTTAAATGCATGCATATCTCCTACCCTGAAAGAATTACCGTGCTGTGAACTAGCAAAGACTTCTACTTCCCTATTTATTTGGGAAGATCTATGTGAAAATGGTGTGATGTCTTTCCTGGATTTTATCGCCTCTAAATCGCCGGCTGGAATGCATTGCTAAGCCCGGCCTCCGAGGGCTAGCATATAGCTCTCTCTGCAGGCTTTGTACAGGATGAAGAAGTCATAATCCTCAAACAGACTTAAATTCCTCCAGAAAGGCTCTTGATCCTGAATCCACTCATTTTCTTCAAACAACTTAGCCCAAAAGAGAAGGGATATTTGAGCACGGCTGAAATCCTTGATTGAAATCTGCGACAAGTGGTCACAGACAAGCGCGCATCAATACACACGCACGCACACAGAGACGCAAATAAACCCCGGCACACACAAATACATGTGCGCCTCCCTGACGGTCGCCAGCTGCCGGTGGAGAGCCTGCACCAGGTTGTCGAGTGGGCCTCTCTGAGCTCTCATTAAAAGGTAAACTTCTCCGAGGCCAGGGAATCATGTCAATCACAGGCTGCGTTCCTACACCAGGCCCAAAGCCTGTGCTCTCCACCCTGTCAGATGCTGTTATCACCTTCAAAGCCACATCAGAATGCTGTTTGTTCTGCGCTTTAGTTTCACCCACACAGCAGATTCAAAAAGGTACAGGTCTATTTGATAGTGTATATTTCATTGCCGGAGAGAGAGAGACTGTGTTTGTCTTGCTGTGTTTGTCAGCTCATATTTGAGCTGAGGGCTCCTATTAAAACTAAACACCCAACCAAAAGAATATTGCCACCGCTGGGTTCTTTTAAATCGAATATTGAGCCCACGGAGATTGAAAGCAATTTAGTGGTAGTTTTTATGAAAAAAAAAAAAAAAAAAAGAGAAAATCTCTGCTGTTTCTATTTACCCTCGATTCTCACTTATTTACGCAAAGCACACTCCCTTAACATATTTCATATATTGTAATAATTACATTACTTACCCTTTTCGCTTTTTCCCAAAATATTGCCTTTGTGAATTCACTTATTAAATAAATAAATGTTTTTGAAAGTAGGAGTAATTTTATGGAATGGAAGTAATAAAGTGTAGCCAGTGCAGACTTAAAAGTATAAGGTTGTGTGTACTGTCTGAAATGAATGTGAAGTTACTGAAGGAAAAAGCATCAGCTGGTTGTTTCTTTTGTGGTTAACTGTGAATACCATAAACAATTATGCATTCAAAGCAATTTATAGCACTTCACGAGGGGAGTCCATACTTTTTTTCAGACTTGTTTTGCCTTTAAAAAATGGCAGTGTATTTTCAGTACTTTTATCTTAGCTTTTAATAACTTTCATTTGTTACCTTTAGACTAACAATGAAATTAAATTGTTTTATTAACAACTAACTAATGGGCTTATCAGTAACCAATAAACCTCTGGTCATTAAAGTTAACATAAATGGAAAGAAATAGTTACATGTTGAAAGCCCTTTATTACACCCATTGTAAACATTGATGCTATTGATTTTGTGTTTTTCTGTCAGTAAATGCCATAATGAGGGCAAACTATGACCGATTTTAGGAGAGCTACGTTTCCACTTTTGTCACAACTCCACTTTTCATGTTTTTAATTATTACTCCAATAGTAGACATAGGTAAGTAGCAATTTTCTGGCTAATAGGGATAAACAGACATTTCCATTATTTAAACTGTGTGTTCTCTTTGCTTTCCTGTGATGAAACAACTGACCTCTGTGTCATGTCATGTTAACAACCCAGGGGAAGAGAACGTCATGGATTATTTATGTATTAAAATTCTTTAAAAAAAAAAAAAAACTAAGCAGAAATGATTGAGTCACATGTATTTAATAGGAATTAATAGATATACCAATGATGGTGCATGCTACTTAAACAATGACTTCTTTGTGTAATTTTTAATGACTGAATAAATTAAATCAAATCAAAGTGAAGATTTTTCTGAATATTACAGTAAGGGTAAGGATAAGACCTGCGACAGACTGGCGACCTGTCCAGGGTGTACCCCGCGTCTCGCCCGGAACGTTAGCTGGAGATGGGGACCAGCAACCCTCCCGACCCCACCAAGGGACAAGGGTGTACAGGAAATGGATGGATGGATGGATGGATGGATGGATGGATGGATGGATGGATTAGGATAAGACATAAGAGGATTTCACTTTTCAAGAACTTTTAAATAACAATAGAAATATATATGAGCTTCTGAACAACCTGATAAATATTAAACGTATAGTAGGCTATTTATTCCTAAAATCTGGATGTAGCACCAAAAGTAGGTATAATGAATAAATTTCAGTTCAAAAGAATGACAACCAATTTGTCAAATATGTTAATCACTTAAACATTAAATCTAAAGCGTATTTTATAAGTATTACACAGCCCCTTAAAGTACATTTGTGTAGATCTTTGTTAGTAACAGTCTCCTGCTTTTCATACTTATTAATTATTCCTGTTTGGGTTTGTTTGATCATGTTTCTGTAATTCTTCAAATGGCTTCAATATATTTGTGCTACTGGTGTTTACTTATATTTGTCCTTTAGTCACAGAAATAATAATCCAATTTTATAAGTGCCTTAGTGTTTTAATATATTTCATAGGAATTACATCATCCGTATAAGATCACAAATCATTTGTCATCAATGACAAATGCCCACTAAAGCACGTTGGTCTGACCTATTTGTCCACCTGTGGAAAAAGGAAAATGAAACGGAGAGACTACTTCAGCCATTAGTTAGTTTCCTGGACAAACTGCAGAATCTAACTCTATAGGTGGCTGGGGAAATAAAGAGGTACTACTTATGTTCTTATTGACCTTGTAGCTGAAACCATTGCTGTTTGCTCTTTGGCCAACCTTAAACAACAGATGCACACTCGCACACCCACACACGGACGCATCTGAAGATTTTGCTTGCATGTCGGACAGAAATACATCAAGTGATTGAGTGACTAATATTTTTTGTACTATCAGGAAGTTTTGGCAGGAGATGTCTGTTTTAGCGACAGTATTATTAAGAACCTGTCAGACTTAACAAACTAATTATAACTGCTTGAACAAACTCTGTTTTTTTTTTTTTATATATAACTGGTTTCTCAATTTGCATCATAAATGTGTTTTTAGTTGTTTCTTTGATGCTGAAAAACAAACCTTAGAAAACAAAGCCCCAAAGTGTGTTAATTAGTATTCAAAACATCAGCAGAGTTGCTTTCTGTTCACCAATCTATATCTATATAACAGTCTGAGAGGATTTGTGATAGAACACCATGTAAACAGCCCATTACTGCAACTTGGACTGATTAACATATGATTGTAATTCATCATATCGTGTGCAGCTGGTGACATCTTGCAGCAGCATTTATTCTGTGTTGATACATGACTTTGGTTTCTTTTTGACAACTCAAAAACAAACAGATTGCAAGCTGTCGCTACATTTGTTCACCATGAATGGAGAAAATGAATCGGGAAATCAGGTGCGCCAGGTGATTAGCGCCATCATGCCTGAGATCCTCATGGAATCAAGCTGAACACCGTGTGTTTTTTTTTTTTTTCATAAACAGAGCAACACTGTGGCAACTGCCGGAGCGATTTTATTCAAAGACATCTAACAACTGCTCTGGTTATGTTCAGTTTCTTGTGCATATCCATGTATTCTGTTTAAGCTGTTCACACAACATATGGATATTAAATTTACTGCGTGTGACTAATGGTAAATAAAACAGTTGCCTGGTCAGCCTGCTATAACTTTTAAAGCAGTTAGTTTAATCATCTTTTGGAGTAAAAGTCAAACATCTGGGGTATTTGCTGATTTTACATGTCTGCCCACCTAACAAATATAAGACTTTGTGCACAATTAAAACTAATTATTTGTTCATTACACAAAATCCTCTACAAAGAATCTGTTTTATTCCAGATTGTGATCTTGGTGTTATTTTTTGCATAGGTAAAGCTTATGATGAGATTTGGGCTTCCGATAAGGTGTGATTTAATCAAGGGGTGTTGTTTTGCCTCAAAAGTTGGTGGATATCGGAAGTTTTGGAAACTGTTTGATTGACAGACACAACATGTCCTTATCAGTGGCATGTTTTTTAACTCATAAATGTTGAATAGTTCATCCCTCAAGGGTCCACATAGTGCCTCATTTTTGTTACAATTTACATAGATGACCATGTGTCAGAATTGAACTGATGCCACTTAATTTTATGCTGATGACACAGCTTCAGTGAGAGACAACCCATCAGAACTACAAATGGTATGGACTGATTTATTCTGCGCTAATTACATATTCTTTAAAATTGGGTTTGTGATTTAAGAAATTTGAAGTTCTTAGTTTTCCCAAAGATCTTGTCTCGTCATGTCCTTATGCATGCAAAATTCTTTACCTTACGCTGTAAGATGGATGTGTTGTCACAGCTCTGTGACTTGGATCAGAACGATAGCAAAAATATTAAATTGAGGCTGCACTGGCTAAAGAAAAAGTGTTTCAGTAGTTCTTTCTGCTGTTGTAAATCTAAATCACATTTCTCCCTTGACGGCTACAGTAGATCTAACCCTCTAAGTGGAGCTGTTTATGGTGGTGTGCAGTGTAAAGTTGAAGCATAAGGGTGTCCCAAAGGTTTGTTGTTTAGAGATTAGATTGAACCAAGTGGCTCTTGCTCCTGCTCATGCTCGAGGAAAGCCAGTGCTCCCTCTTATAGACCACAACCTCTGAGCTTCGATTTGCAGCAGTGCGTTCACCTTCATTTCCTTCTGTAGAATAACATTGTTGCTGTTATTTTCTTGATGTTTTCTGGGAGTTTTCTTGCTCATACATATATCTATTTATTTGTTACTTCAGCACTCCTAGAAGAAAATGGGTTATCTGACACAGAGATGGGGGGGGGGGGGAAAGCTCATATTTATGTTTTCACTTGTTTGATAATTTGCACTAATATCCCACTTCACTAATCTTTTCTCATAATCCTAAAAGTGGCATGCTTCGTATTAAAAGTTTCTTGCCTTTAGACTGTACTTAACTAAACCGCACTTTTAGAAATCTTTTTTGGCTGTAATTATTAGTTTGATAGATGCTTGTCTGTTCTGTGAGGGAAGAGGTTAGCTGTCCCCGTTAGTTTTGAGCAGAAGGTTTAGGAGGGAATCCACTGAAGGCATCTGTCAGTGAGGTAAAGAGCACTGACAACCATACATCATCTCTGCCTGGTGCAAGGCCCCTGTATTTAAAAGAGTACTGCAGTCAAAAGCCCATAAAGTGAGTGACTCCTCTGGAGCATCTGCCACTGCATGCAGAGAGAAGATTCAATGTGAAAAAGGGGAGATAATGTGCTCACTCACTAATGGGCACCCAACTAGACACAGGCTCATTTTTCACATCATGTCATCTGTAGGGTTTGAATAAAAGTAATGGTCACAATGAGCCTGGATCTCTCCCAGTCATTATGGCTTTTGCTTCCTCATTTTTATTTGTGTTGACTTGTACAGTCAGAGAGGATGACAGTCTCTGGGCCTGTGGATCAGTCAGATTGATGATTCTTGCTGCTCCCCGCCGCTGCTGACAGGTCCCTTCTTTCTGCCAGGCATGTGAGGCCAGAATGCCGCACTACGTCATATCAAATGCTGTAATCTGACAGAATAAAAGGATTTGCACACTGGGGACATCCCAATCTCTGTCTTTTATAATTTTCTGACAAAGACAGAAGGGGGGTGAAAGGGCTCCTACAGTTTCGTGTAGCAAGAATTAGTGTCAGTCAAAGTTAAGTGGTTATTTTAAGATAAATAGGAGAAGGTTTCTGTGGCATGTTTTAGCGCTGGGCTTTATGATGCTATGCTAATGAGAATAGATACTGATTGGTCATTGGATGTATTCATTTCCTAAACATTCAGAGTCTAAGGACACGGCACATCTAAATCTGATTATTCTGAAAAGGTTAGTATGTAATTAACGCAAAGATTCACTGCTGCTGCCAACTGTGCTCAGTTTAAGATGGCAATAAATGCCCAAATGATGTTTTCAGCTTTAAGACACATTCACTTATCTACTTGTCATGATTTAATAAAAATGTGCTTAACTGATTTATTATTGTACAGTGCCTTTTAAAAATATTCATACTTCCGGAACTTCTACAGATTTTTTTCACATCATACTGACTTTGGTTTATTTAATTAGTTTTTGTCTATAATATAAAATCTGATTTAGTGTACAGTTGTGAAGCAGGAGGGAAAAGTAAATGGTATTCAATATTTCTTATAGAAAATGAAGTAGGACTTGCAATTATATTTAGCTCCTTTACATTGCTACCTCAATATAGATTCAAGTGGAAAAAAGACGGTTCAAAATTAAAGTTAGAAAGAACTTAAAAGCAGGGTTAGGTTGTAAAACAATATCCCAAACTTTATTTGATTATTCTACGGAGCACTGTTGATGTCATCATTTGAAAGTAGAAAGAATATGGCACAACTGCAGCCTACCAAGAGATAGACATCCACCTAAAGTAACAGCCTAGACAAGGAGAACATTAATCAGAAAAGCATCCACCCTGCCGTGGTAACTTTGGGGCAGCTATAAGATACACAGCTCTGGTGGGAGAATCTGTTATGGAAGAGTGGCAAGAAGAAAGCCTTAAGAAGTTCAATTTGTTACAAGACATGTTGGAGATAAATTATTGTTGAATTGGAATGTTCTGGGCTGCTTGCAAATTACTATATGGTGGTGGAGAGGGGGGGGGGGGGGACAAAAAACACTGCACCTCACCTTGAACACACCGTTTCAATGTTAAAGCCGGGGGTGGTCGAATGAATGTGTATTTCCTCAACAGAAAATCAGATCAGAGCTAAAGAGAGGACAAATAGAGCTTAACACAGAACAATCCTGGGAGAAAATGTTTGAGGCTAGAGAAGACTTGAGACCGGACAATGTCCCAGAAGGACAATGATCAAACAGCCAGTGCCACATTGGAATGGTTTAAATCCAAGCATGTCCACGTGTTCAAATGGTCCAGTCAAAGTCAAGACCCAAATCCAGTTTAGAATCTTTGGCAACAAAAATGTTAAAAAACTTTTGATTTTTCATTAATGTTTCTCTTTACACAATTATGCATGACTTTGTTTTGGTCTGTCACCTAAAATTTCAGCAAATAAATGGAAGTTTGAAGTTTTAAGGAAATAAAATGTGACAGAAGGTAAACTGTTTAAATATTTCTGCATGGGACTGTTTATCATGTCTTTTTTTTTCCCGGCTGTGTTGCATATTATCTTCGAGGCTTTCAAAACCCTCAGTGTTATATAATCTATATTTTCTGCTTCATCAAATACTTTTAGGAGAAGAGAACTGTTTTGTGTCAACCCTGATAAGAGTTCGGATGTGAAAACAAGTGATTTCCTTACTAGGTTCAGGAGTCAAAGGCCTTCTTCCAGGGATGTGGGCTTCAAGAGCCCAGAAGATTAAGACATATATTGGATTCATGATGGAGGCCACAAAGTTCATTTTGAAAATAAAACAGAATATTATTCACAGTCCTTTTAAAATTCAGATTGCCAGCTGACCCATGACTTGGAAGTAGTGCATTACATTTTCAATGAGCTGACGCTCTGTCACTAGCAGGAAGAATCCCATTTCCTGCCCGTTTGCCAGGGGAATTATGGGATTAAATCCGGAGTAGTTTAAGGAACTATGAGAGGAACAGAGATACTGTAGGATAAAAATTTTGACATTTCAGAATGAGCATTTCCTTTCTTTTATGTCTAGCAGTTTTAGTGCGGTGTGCTAATTTTTTTGAAGTGATTTTCTTCTATTTTCCTTTTTCGCCTTTTTTCAGTGTCAACAACATGGAAGGAGGTGAAAATCACGCTGCTTTGTAGGGAGCAGAAAAAAATCCCACCGGTAATATTATAAAAGACACATGCACACAGTTCTGCCTGATTTTCATATATATTAAAATCACTACCTTCAGTGGCATATGAAATTCTACAAACCACTAACGCCTAAGCTTACTGTTGAAATGTCTATTTCCCTTTGATTCAGGTTTTCCTCTCTGTTTTCTGACCCTGAAAAGAGGTGACCAGTAATCTTATTCACACACTGCTTCCATCACAGACCTCTCCATATGCCTTACATAAGCCAGTAGAGGTAATATTGACATTGCTCAGCTGCATTAAAAGTTGCATGTCATACACAAATATTATGAAAAGTTAACGCTTTCTTCCAAGCTGCACCCTCTAAGCTGCCTGCATAATAAAAAGCTTCATTTAAACCCTCCTCCACAACAATGAGAGTCTGTGTTTATATAGACTACTTGCAGAAATCTCAATATCATATCTATCCAAATTTTAATTTTACTCTTACAATATTGAGAGCTTATATAGATATTGAGTAGCTACTATGCATCACAATATCAGAGTTAATTTATTTCAGTAATTCAATTCAGAAAGGCAGACTTGTTATTTACTATATAGATTCATGACAGTCCATATATTTAAGGCTTCTAATTTTGATGACTATGGCTAATGGATAATAAAACCCACCATTCAGTTTCTCGCCATATTAAAATACTACGTAAGACAAAAGAAAATGGAATTTTAAGACAGAAATATTGGTCTTGTATAAAAATTCTGAAAGACGGGAAGGGCCTTGACCTATGATGACCTCACAAATCAGCACTAGTCGCACAACAATTTTAGATATATATTTTGTTGAATTTGATAAACATGGCTGTTGGCTGGATAGGACTGCACAGCACACAATGGATTTAATGTCATTGCATGATCAATGACAGAAGACTGTTTGGAATCCCAGTATTGTTCTCTAGTGTTTTCCAAGAATCATAAATTCACACTTTGCATGCCAATGAGATATCCAGCCTGCTGGATGGAGTCTCACCGTAGTCGATGCCCAAAGATTAAAGTGGCCGGTTAAAGGCTGAAACAAAGAAGATTGAGGAAAGTGTGGATTTGTCACAATAATTTCCATCACCCTACTGCTTGAAAACTGTCAGGTCAGCATTCTTCTCCATAATGGCGTGCAACAAAATATATTTATACAACTGCATTTTTTTTCATGTACAAGCCCTCTTTTTTATTTGTCCTGTGCTGTATTCTAATATCAAACAATATATTTTATTTTTCATGAGTTGTAAGTCAGATTTGAATAATTATCATTTGAATAACAATAAATAAGTTGGTTTATTTTGCAATAAAATGAGTTTTGGATACTATTCTAATTTACCGAGATACACCTTTAACTGGTCTATAGACATGGAGAAGGGCTTGCATTTACACTGCATTAAAGTCACAACTTAAGCATGGTGCTGAGCTCATTCCCATAGCACTGCCATCCAACCCCCATCTCTTTGCACCGATGCCTGCCTCATCACTCCACACAAAATATCCCACCCTTAATTGGTCTGTGCTCCTCCAACATGTTTGTAATGAAAAAAAGCAGCACATAATTCTTAGTTTGTTGGCTGGCAGAGCCCAATTTACAAAAGTGGAGGTTGGTGATAAGCAGAGACAGTATGGCTGTGGAGTGCTCAGAACAATGAATCACCCCGCTGCCAGGGTTGAGCAGAATATAATTGAGTCCAACATCTCTGAGCACTTTCACCATAATTAATGATAATCTGTAACAGAGGAATCTGAGATTCCAGTTCACAGAACTGTTTAATTAGGCCCAGTAATGAAAGCACAGGCACTACAAGAATATGGCCGGCCTCATGATTAATGATTTGTGCTACTGAACACAAAAGTGCTGCACCGTTAACTCCAATGGATGCTGCTATGTCTCCCTGGCATTTACAGAACACCAAAATACATACGGAGCTGTTTGCATCCCCTATATGAAGCACTATATAAATACTTTGGGGTTTTTTTTTCTGTGCAGATATACTTGCTTTATAATTAACATGTTCTGGATATCAAAAATACCACTTCAGATAGGATTTATCCTAAATACTATAGATAAAGCATGTCTTTTTTTCTACATATTTTTTTAGAATCTGATTTTCTTTATTCTTTTTGTTTTGATGTCTGCTACTAATGTTGATTTTGGAAATCAGCTTATCTGTCAAGATTTCTCCTATTCAGGTGATTAGGCAACAATTACTTTAATTAATCTCTGCACCCTCTTTTCTCACAACCAGTACATGTTTTACTCTGCTTTTTGAAAATCTGAATTTTACTGTGACGTCTTTGTAAAATGACGGAGATGGAATGACTGTGTAAATATTTTTCTCCCTCCTTCAAATATTAACTGTAATTCAAAATCTGAAACTCATCTATTAAACCTGAAGTGGTCTGTTCTTCACTAAATAGAATTTTTAAAGGGGCAGTATTGTGTGTTTTCCAGTCACTGTGTTAATTGTGTCATTTTACAGCACAATCAAGTGACTGATCCATTAAGATGTTATAAAAATTATGTAGACATAAAATATGCCTTAAAAAATTTTGACTTCATAATTTGACAACTTGAAGTTTCGACCTCTGTCTCTTTAAGAAACGTTTTCTTCTTCTGTCGCTCCATTTTCAGGAAGTCATCACAGCACCTCTCCTATTAGCCCTGTAATAAGGTTTTTACCAGAAATATTTATTGATTGTGAAGAAAATATGGAACAATTTAAGCTAAAGTTTTTAGGACCATGTCTTATGCTTCCAGTTTTGTTTAGACATAATTAGCATCCTGATTTATGTCCAAACTTCAACCACACTAGTGTTGATTAATTACCTTTAATTATTAGTTTACCATAACTAAAAGTGTTGGGAATTACATTACATGAGGACAAAAATAAATCTATAAAAGTTTGTAGTTGCTGCGCTGAAATGAATATGTTTTCCTGAAGAGAAAAGATGTTTTTTTGCGTTTTTGAAGCTATATTTCCAAGTACATATATATTTGTTTCCTGAACACTAGTGGTAAGAAAAGATTGGCATGTAACAGGAAAAAATGTAGGGTAAAGTAATAAAAGAGCCACATACGAATTGAGGTCTTTTACCTAAAAGTATGGATTGCATTATTGAATGAAATGCTCCAGCTCCTTCTTATGCCTTGCAGGCATCCTTGTTGTTATTTTCCTGGTAGTATAGCCTATGTCGTGCAACTCCACAACACATCAGCATGTAGGGCCTAGCCGAACAGTGAGTGCTGGAGTGGTTCCACATTTTTAAATGAATCTCATGAAATGCACAGTAATACAGTCACACTATTACAGAAACAAAATAAGATTTTGTTTGCCGTGAATTGGATTTATACCTAAAAAAGCTATTAGTCACTCCCTGTCAGTTTACTGACTGCTGTGAGTTGAACGTTTCTGTGTTAGACCTCTGAAGTTAAATTTCACAGTTAGTTAGATATTGTAAATGTATCGCTTCCTTTGCTGAAAAAAAAATGGTTTGGTAAATCCAGACATGGTAATAGATCTAACAGAAAGATTAGATCATTATAAAATAGTAAGAACAATAGGCTGTACAGCAAAAGGCTATGTGTTTTATTCATCAAACCTCTCAGCAAAATGCTAAAGTTTCTATCAAGCGGACATACAGTGTGCCTTAGGAAATGGCATTGTGAAAAGCAGCGGGTGTGGAAAACCTGACACAGGAGCTCAGCCCTCATAAATCTATGACAAAACTTTGCAAAAATAAGAAAGAAGACATAAAGAAGAAAAGGAAAAATAGATCTATTTTAGTGAAAGAAATGACTGTAGTCGCCCATCCCCTTGCTCTCCCATTTCCCATGTCGAAATCTTGTTTAGTTCTTTAATTCTACAGTTTCTGACCTGGATCTGGCCATCGCTGCACATGAAAGAAATTACAAAAGCCTCTCAGTCACAGCAGCCCAGCTTCCTCCTGCACCGCAGCATTTGTCATTGCCAAAACAGCAGAGTTTAATTAAGTGTTGTGAGCAGCCTAGTGAGAAACACACTTTAATTTAAACCTCTGAACATGCTCCTATTGGTTCTTTACCTTCTCAACAATCAGCAGGGTATACGGCATAAATTTCTATCTCTCGAGGGGGAAAGCAGCTGCTGCACCTCTAGCGATTCATAAACGGCTTGCCTCCCCAAGAGCAATCTCTATTACAGCACATTTCATCATAACTCTGTTTGGAACTGTGAGCAGATGAATGTAATAATTAATGTCCCTTCTCAACTAAACATTTTATTTATTCTTGACAAATTAATGTCTGTTCTCATGTTTAAAAGTACATGTTGTGGGACAGTGCTTCAGAGTTGGTGAAAATAATGAAATGGAAAATTATCTCTTGACCCATCAGGCAATGCTTGACAAAGAAGGTAAATGTATTCAGTCCTAGAGCAATGGATTTGTTTCAAGTTGGTAAGCTTTTTGAGTCGGCAATGATTTTTTAAGTGCGCCTTTTATAATAACATAAGCTTTACCAGTTAAATCGATGTGGATACCAATAAAAAGGGACACACGAGACCACAGAGTGTTAGATCTGCAGCAAAGGCAGTCATTTTATCAAGCTGCTGTTGAACTGCCTTTGGGAACTTCAAAAGCACAAAGAGGTTATTGAACTGCAAAAACTGTTGAAGAGAAAAACAAAACATTTTGACGGACAGCTAAAGTGATTCACAGTAAACCTAAGTAGGAAATTACTGAATACATTGCTTCTTAGTAAAAATCTATTACAATTCCTACTGCAGCTAAAATGATCTTAAAACATTCCCATTCTTACAAATAATTTCAATCGTGAAACTTAGTTTTTTAGCTGTTGTCACACTGGTGTCACTGCTGTCACATGGCCATGTATGTTGGCGAATCTAAAACCAGGTTTTGAGACGGTGTAAGTTAAAAGGACAGTGCTATGTATTTTTCAAGGCAGTGATATCTTCTAACATAACCGGGTCACAAAAAAATACAGAAAAAAACGTCTAATACATTTATCCTTCTATAACACTTTCAAAGTAAATTGTGAATAAACTTTAAAAAAATGTTAAAACATAATTTGCTTTATAACTAGCCTTGCAACATTTCACATCCTTCCCCAATGTTGCTTTTTTCTGTTCTATTAAATATATGGTCATTCATGATACAAACCTATTGAATCTAGTCCTGTTCTCATTTTTTTGTTTGTTTTACTAATTTTGGTCTCTACATAGAGAGGAGGCTGATTCAACAGCTTATAAAGCCAATTTTCTGAGCAGACCCAGTGTTAAAAAGTGCTCTGGTTCCCATATACGATCTTACAAATCAAGCACTGACGCAAACACATAAACCAATCAAACCCAGGCCTCATGAGCCTTAAGCAAAGGTGGAAGTACATTTCCTATCCATGTTGGGTGACATCCTCTTTTCCTCCTGTTGGCGCTGCTCCTGCGTTTGACTGATCAGACAGCCAATACATGGTCCAGGTTTATTAGCAAGACCTTACAAAGCCCAAAGCTCTGTGCAGTAGTGTAATTCTCAAAATGTGACACGTTAACTGTGTTGACTGATCCACACAACAGCTGGTTCATAGGGGACCTCTCACACTTGAGCGCAGCAGCCGTGTAAGGAAACAGCAGTGTCTTCAGCTCTATGTGGTTCTTACCAGAAAAAGTCTTGACACGTTGTTCATAGCTAGCTTGTTCAGTCACTTATACAAGGCAGTTTTCAGGTTCTAAATTGAACACGAAGCATCTTGTCTGAAGTGTCTTCAATGCACTTAGAGAATATAGAATAAATCACATATATAATCTTATCCTTCTTTTATTGCAGTAATATGGTTTTTACACACAAGAAAATTGAAAAAAAATAGCCTTTAATTTAAGTACATTTATTCAGTATGGGAAAAAGAAATTCCACAATATGAATTAAAATTATTCAAATAAATGATGCATATGAAGCCATTTTTTTTAAATCAAACATCTTAAGTTGAGAGAGACGTATTGGAAAAAAAAAAAAGGACTGACATCAATCTGAAAATTGACGCAAGAAAAACTAAGGAAGCAATAAAGCAACTGGAACAGCAGTGCTCTGGCATCCAGGAAGACAGACTACAGAAAACATGAGATTCTGGCAGATAATTAAAGTAACCAACATGTCTGTAACTACAGGGAGGGGGACACAAGAACCAGTTGCGACATATCCTGGGCGCATAGAGCAAAGGAACCTGAGCACAGGAAAGAAGGAAGGCAAGTAATAAACACATAAATACACACAGAGGTTATTATCACTACACAAAAGCAAGTTAATTAACCAACATTTAAAGATTAACTTCAACCTGCATCCAAGCCAAGTACAGAAGAAACTCGACACAAAGAAGTTAAATGTATGGAACACCATTGATGACAATAATAGAGAACTCAAAATAATCAATTATAATAAATTTGGAACCAAAAAGACCATGGACCATTGACTCACTAGTTTAATAATTATTATTCCCCTAATAATTCTTCCCAAAACTAAATTTAGAAAAATGCATAGGTTAAATGTCCCATTAAATGTGGAAACAAAATGTTTATTACGATCTTTTTAATTTCACTGAAATATTGCTAAATTAACCCGTATGTATGTACGCTTACGAGGTCCACTGTATTTGATCAAATTTATTTGCAAATCCTTGTGGTTTACATCATTTCCATATTTCAGCAACCTAAATTAAGTTCATTATAAAACACTCTTCTGTAATAAGCATGTTTAACATTTATCTCTAGACAATGCAGTACTCAGGTCAGTATAACAACTTGTAAATATACTGGGACATATTAGAGCCAGCGTTGGGTCGCCTTGATCGTTGATCATTTAAAGGATGCTCTCCTGGTCTTCCTCTTTAGAATGCCAAATGATATATGATCACTTCTACACCGCTAGTTAATGTACACTATTAGCTCTGTATTTAAACATGATAATGTAATTGATTTGCAAATTGATTTATTGATGTTAATTCAAGTGTTTCATGTATTAATCAAAGTAAAGAAATTAATTCCGTATATTTTATGAGCTGTTGTGTGATCAACTAATGATATGAATTAATCAACTTTAATAAGAATTCAAAGACTATTGTTTGCCCAATTTGTCACTTTGTTGGAGGGGGAAATGAAGAACGGCCTCTTGATTTACAACGTGTAGCTCCGGGGGAGTATTTTAGAAAATTACTTTGCTTTTTGGGGGGTCTTGGATGGTACAGGGAGTTATCAGTTTATTAGCTGAAACAGGACAGGTGTAATCTGTTTAAGTAGAGATGTTTATATATTTTTTTTCTTATGTTTCTGTACTATGGGTGCATAAATAACTCAGCACAGGTTTTTATTTCAAGTTTTCTATGCAATCTTGAGAAGTATGGAATTAGTTGTTTTTTCTATCACTTCCTAAATCTAAAAATAAAAACAACATGTTGGACAAATACTTTAATTTCCAGTCTCTACTTCTTGTGATTTTATTTCCGTTTATTTGTTTTATTTACTATCTAAATATTATGTTACATTTAGACAGTCTGCAATATCTTTAATTATCTAACTGCTCTCAGTCAGCATTTGTCTTTATCGAATCAAAATTAAGGACAACTTCTCTGTGCTGTTAGCCTCTATATAAGTTGCCTGTTTTTAACTGGATCTGTTTCCCAACCTGGATCTAGTTGGGATAAATGTCCTTATCTAATCTTCGCTATTCCAATCAAGATTCAAGTCTGAGTATTATCCATTTTGAAATAGCTTTGAGCAAAGTTATTCCAGATGCCAAGGCAACTATTTACAGAAGATAACGTAGATAGATATTTTGTATTTAATGAGCAAAAAGATATAACGACTAATGTAACATTCTAGAAATATGGGTCTGGAAAGGCATGGAATATTAAAATGGACAATTTGTTAGAAATGTTTTATTTGGACAGACTTGCAGAAAACGAAATTAATTGAGAAAGTATGGAGGTACTTTGTCATAAAGTAATGGAATGGTTAAAGGGCAAATCTAATCATATTCCAGAATTGCAAAATCTTTACGTCTTAAATATGTTAAATAAATAAAAATGGCAGTTGTGCCCATATTAGTGAGCACAATTGGGGTAACGGTGATTATGTAAAATTTAATTAAAATGGCGTTGAATGGCTCCCAGTGGGAGTGTCTAAATGCCTTCCCTACACACCTTTCCTACTCAGCCCCTTCAAGCTAGCGGCAGCAGGAATTATCAAACACTTGGTGGAACTGCATGTCTACTGAGGATATTATACAAACTACTTCAGAATGAGTAGGAACTTCTTAGAGAGAAAGAGGCCAATTTCAAGGTGTCAGATTGCAAAGTCAAATTTCTTACATATGATCACTAGGTGTTACTTTTAGACAACATCTTTGTTCACTTCGTCCTCTTATCACTGAACAAATTACCATAAACAATGTTTAAGTTTAACAACAATACTTTGCTATCTAGACTTTAGTTTCTGTGGATATCATGTTCTGCATTAATGTGTCAAGTTCTGTGTTTTTGGTTGCATTCGAAGTTGATTTATTTATTTAGATTTTTGGAAAGATAAATATTTTAACTATCCTGATAAAGAAGCCTGAAAACGATTAATTTTTAACAGTTTTGAAATATGAAATATACCCTTTAAATCATTCTTTAGGTTGAGGAGGTGGCGGGAAAACAAGGTAAAACCTGCTTTGGGTTGCTCTCTTTCTTTGCTCTCTCCTTACACTAAACTAAAACTTTAAAATGCAATAAAACAGTTTTCTTCCTCTGCTTCAAGTGAATTGTTTGCACTCCAGAGAGCCATTTAAGTAGTTCATTAGTGGCTATGTCATGTCTTTAAAGTATTGATCTGTCCAGTCAATGGAAAAAATAACAACCCCTTTATAAGCTTCTTGTCCACAGCGATGGGCGACATAAATTATTTAAAAAGGCCAGATTCACTGCGACCATGGAACCATCAATCATAAGGTATGGCAGTGACAAAAAAGCTTCATACGTCCCTCCTATCTTCCCCCAGAACAATTCTATCAGCCAGGTGACTGTGAGGAGCCCGAATGACCCGGTGTCACTCGCATTGTTGCCTCAGCCTTTGAACGACCCAGCTCTCCACCCTGCCCTGGAATGGGATGGCTAAATAGATTCTCTGTGTTTACCGCTGGGCTCCCTCCCAGAGCACACTTCAATTTGTCTAACAATAAGAGGTGGACAGAGGAGTTGGAGATTCCCAAACAATGGATGAATATTTTATCAAGTTGTTGAATTGAGTTGCAAGTGGCGGAATATTTATTCATGGATGTCCGTTCGGGGTTATTCCACAGAAAAGGGAACAACGCAACAGCTGCAGAGTTATTCTTGTTGCAATCTCTCCACCTTGTGTTGGCGAAAGAAAACAAAATTAATGAATCATGGTATTTACTGCGAAAATTCATTGCTTATTATAGATATGGTATCTTTACATGAATCGCTACAAGGACCATCTATTTTGAGATGAATTGTTTTCGTAAGGACGCAATGGTGGGAAGACAAAGTGGGCATGATATTAACACGCTCCTGTTTTATTGCAGTCGTATTGATTAATCAATAACTCCGTTGTTGTGGAGTTTTTTATTCTCTGCCTTGTGGCTGTTTTTTGTGTTGTGTGGCCAAACTACATTCTCTCATAGATGAGTTTTTTGACACTAGAAGCAGTGCTGTGAAAGTTTTTCCTTAAACAAAAAACTTGTACAGTCGGTTCAGATATTTTAAAGAAGAATTATTCTGTCAATTCTCAATTTAAAAATCCGTTTTAAAATCACAGCTTCTAGTGCACAGCTAAATAAAGTTTATGGGAAACAAAACAGCTAATTTTAAAATATCCCGATGTGATATAGCACAGATAGAATGGAATATACTTTATTGATCCTCAAGAGGAAATTACTTATTTGCTGAAAAGCTGTAAAGTAAATACAAATATATGCGATAGATAATTTATGATATGGCAACATGCATTAAACAGTACAGTTTCTTTTGTCTAATGGAGATAAAGCCTTCATGATCTACCAAACACCTCGATAGGTGTCACAAGACAATTCAGTTTAAGAAACACATCAAGCATTATAAGGAAAGGCATGAAAAGGCAACTAAGCAAATAAAACGCACAGGAAGGCACTTAAATGTGAAAGTCTTGTCTTTTGAATTTCGATTTCAAAATGTAACTTTGATTAATAATTGATTATACAAAGCTACATGAAAGGCAGGAAGGGGCACCATTCTCTTGAACGGCCACCCAGTCAAACGACACTTTGTTGTTTTCAAATGCTCCCCTGCATCTTGGTTTCTGCGGTCAGTCCTCCAACCAACCCAGTGCAGCACAGCAAAGCCAGCGCGACAAAGCTGCCCTGATGTAACCAGACATGCAGGGATATGAATGACTACATCTAAGGGGTAATTGCTGCTGAGCGGGAGCCTCCTACCTCGTTCCATTTAGTCTATTAGCAATTTATGGCTGGTCTCGCTCAGCTCCACACAGGAGGGGTTTGATCTAAATTCTCATGAGCTTTTAGGTGAGGCTGGGACCCAGTGGAGAGCCTTAGGGGGAAGAGATGAATTTTACTTAACACAGTTTTAATTCTCTTTGACTTATCATTAATTTGTTGTCACAGAAGAAAGGTGAGCGTCGCATAGATCTAATTAAAGTTAATAGGATTATGACTATTCTGTAAGGCTCTGAAGTCCTGTTTTGGTTTTTAAGGAAGAAAAGAGGTAATCTTTCCTAATGCCTCATCAGATCAATTTGGGTGAGAGAACAACTTGAAATACTTCATTTACACAGAGGTATTAGATAATCTTTTTGAATATGACATGATTGGAGAAAAGAGGTTTTGCAGAGAAGGAAATTGAACATTCATTCATTTATCCATTCGGGATCACAGCAGGCTTAGAGCCAATCGTAGCAGTTGAGAAGCAGGGTACACCCTGCAGAGGCCAACGTTATGGACTGTGACTTTAAAAGAAACATTCTGGATGTACATGTGCAATTTAGATCAACCCTGTTTGTAGAATAACACTGTTCAGAGAGTTTGGGTGCCTGGATATTTTGAAACGGTCTTAATGCTTCAATGCCTCATTTTGCAGGTTCTTAGCAGGGGTTCAAGCCCAAGGCAAGGGTGTTGGTACTATCAGCGGTCCCACTGGCTAATGCCCAGTGTCAGCTCCCCACTGCTAGGGATGCAGATCTGGATGTACTGGGGCGGGGGTTCTGACTGGCCCAACAACAACATGTAGGAAGAAGAGGTAGCCTAACGCTGTCTGATGGCATCCTGCCGCTCAGGACTGGTGGCCACCTAACCAAGATGTTGTGTTTGGGTTACTTACTCTAGAATAAAGATTGGAGTCAGCAGTTGTACAAATTGTTTGTATGAGAGTTATAGAGCAATGACTGTCTCTCCAAAGTACTCACTGTTTCACACTTTCTAAATTTTGTCATGTTAAAACCACAATCCCTAACGTCCTATTGGGAGTTTATGAGACAGAGCTACACAAAGTAATGAATAGTTGGTATGTGAAAGGGAAATGATACAAGACTCTCTACATTTAAAAAAAAAAGATAGAAATCGGATACACATTTTTGAGTCAATATTTTGAACTGCAACAGCAATCGTTTTAAGGATATGTACTCCCCAGCTCTGCATACTTAGAATCAATTTTTATCATTATTCTTTGCAGAATAGTTAAATATATGAATGCTGAAAGACCCGTTAGATTTAATTAGAAACACTATCATAAAATCTCAGCCCAACCATTATAACTTTTATCATTTTGGACAGTCAATAGTATTTGTGCAAAGTACTTCTTATGCTCAAATTGATGAGTATTTCTTTTACCAACTTCAATTATATAGTCTGAAAGAGAAAATTAAGCAGGGAAAAAAGAATTGTACAATAATCAAGGCATATACAGGTGCTGGTCATAAAATTAGAATATTGTGATAAAGTTCATTATTTTCCATAATGTCATGATAAAAATTAAATTGTCATATATTTTAGATTCATTGCACACCAACTGAAATATTTCAGGTCTTTTATTGTTTTAATTTTGATGATTTTGGCAAACAGCTCATGAAAACCCAAAATCCCTGTCTCAAAAAATTAGAATATTATGAAAAGGTTCTCTGAACGAGCAATAAAAATAATCATCTGAATCAACAAAGTAACTCTAAACACCTGAAAAAGATTCCTGAGGCCTTTAAAAACTCCCAGCCTGGTTCGTTACTCAAAACCGCAATCATGGGTCAGACTGCTGACCTGACTGCTGTCCAGAAGGCCATCACTGACATCCTCAAGCAAGAGGGTGAGAAACAGAAAGAAATTTCTGAACGAATCGGCTGTTTGCAGAGTGTTATATCAAGGCACCTCAGTGGGAAGTCAGTAGGAAGGAAAAAGTGTGGCAGAAAACGCTGCACAACGAGAAGAGGTGACCGGACCCTGAGGAAGATTGTGGAGAAGGGCCGATTCCAGACCAAATTAAATCTTCATCTCCATAAAGCTTTTCAGCAGATGGAAGCATGAAGTGCTCCAAAATCTTCTGATAGCTGCTGCATTGATCCTGCCCTTGATAAAACCCAGTGGACCAACACCAGCAGCTGACATGGCACCCAGACCATCACTGACTGTGGGTACTTGACACTGGACTTCTGGCATTTTGGCATTTCCTTCTCCCCAGTCTTCCTCCAGAGTCTGGCACTTTGATTTCCGAATGACATGCAAAGTTTGCTTTCATCCGAAAAAAGTACTTTGGACCACTGAACAACAGTGGTCCAAAGTGCTGCTTCTCTGTAGCCCAGGTCAGGCGCTTCTGCCGCTGTTTCTGGTTCAAAAGTGGCTTGACCTTTGACCTGGGGAATGCGGCACCTGTAGCCCATTTCCTGCACACGCCTGTGCACAGTGGCTCTGGATGTTTCTACTCCAGACTCAGTCCACTGCTTCCCCCAAGGTCTGGAATCGGCCCTTCTCCACAATCTTCCTCAGGGTCCGGTCACCTCTTCTCGTTGTGCAGCGTTTTCTGCCACACTTTTTCCTTCCTACTGACTTCCCACTGAGGTGCCTTGATATAACACTCTGCAAACAGCCGATTCGTTCAGAAATTTCTTTCTGTTTCTCACCCTCTTGCTTGAGGATGTCAGTGATGGCCTTCTGGACAGCAGTCAGGTCAGCAGTCTGACCCATGATTGCGGTTTTGAGTAACGAACCAGGCTGGGAGTTTTTAAAGGCCTCAGGAATCTTTTTCAGGTGTTTAGAGTTACTTTGTTGATTCAGATGATTATTTTTATTGCTCGTTCAGAGAACCTTTTCATAATATTCTAATTTTTTGAGACAGGGATTTTGGGTTTTCATGAGCTGTTTGCCAAAATCATCAAAATTAAAACAATAAAAGACCTGAAATATTTCAGTTGGTGTGCAATGAATCTAAAATATATGACAATTTAATTTTTATCATGACATTATGGAAAATAATGAACTTTATCACAATATTCTAATTTTATGACCAGCACCTGTAATTGCAGCATAGACATACTGAACATTTGTTAAACTGCATAAATGTTATGTCCTGCCCCTTGCTCTCTGCTACGCTACAGCTCCCATCCCAGCAGACCTTGTAGAGAATGCATGGTCACTGATAATTGTAGAAAAACAGTTTTCCTGTTATGGTAAATTATTTCTTTGTCATTAACACAAATAAGACAGATTATCACCACTATGATATACTCTCATGACATAATCACATTTTACAAAAAATATATGTAAAAAAAAAATGTTACATATAAAAGTTACGTACTGCAGCTTTAAAGCCTACAAGTACAATTTCATAGCTAATAATTTGTGCACACAGAGTAGGATTATGTTTCCTGACACCTCTACTGTGACGTCCTTGGCGAGCGATGCACAAACAACAAGCACTCTAATTTTTCTCTCATAAATTCATCTGGTTTATCCATGAAAAACAGGCTAGATAGGATAAAAACGGGTGTGTCTGTTCATAGCATAAATGGTTGCTTGAATATTAAATAATGTTCTAAACCTATTCTAGAAAGGTGGGATGTGAACCATTGTCTTACTTATTAGGAATATTTGCTTGTAAACAAGTTTAATTTTTTTTTTTTTTTACTTTCAATAGAGCTAAACTAATCAAAGGTGGATGAGAATTTAATTCATTCCCCCTCAAGCCCCAACACCGAAACTTTCTCATTTTACTAAGTTGGAGTAATTTTCTTTAATAAAGCCAATGTAGGGTTCCATGTGGCCTTACAGCAGAAATGTTCAGTGATTCTGGCTCAAACACCCATATAAATATACCACCTCTATAGGACATAAATGAATATAACTTCATGTAAGATTTGTCTTAAACAAATGTATTTTAAAACGTATATGGCTTTAATTGTATATATTTAATATCCCAGAATACAATCTTACTGCTACCCCCCTCCCTCTCACACACACACACGCATGCACACACACACCATGCTGTATCATGTGACTTCTGTGAGTGACAGCCCTGATGTTTGCTCTGAAACTCTCTCTGGCAACTCCCTCCACAGGGGAGTCTGAGCTACCAGCCCACAGGAGAGACTCCCACTGGGACCACTGTGGCCCTGTTCTTCCTCCCCTGGATGACCTCTGACACACCCAGTTTGTGCTTGGCGGCCTTGAAGAGGCAGTCGTGGGGATTTCTCCCCAGCCAAGCAGCAGGTTGTAATTGATGTGGCAGAGACGTCAGCACTAATCTTTTGCTCTCTGTCTAGCCTCTCTGTAAGCTCCTCGTCCACTCGATTCCCGAGACCTGCCGCAACAACCTTGGCCAACTGCTACCTAGTCAATTAGCTCTGCCCCTCTCTGTGCACTGTTTTGTGTACGTGTATCTCTGGTGGACACCCAACATGTTCAGTTATCTACCCAAACACATTCAGGTTGATTTCCTAATGCCGCCGCATGACACTATCAGTAAATGGAAAGCTTGGCTGATATCTTTTCCTGCAGTGGGATGACTGATTATATGTGGAATAGGGGACATGTTGATTTTCATATTGGTATGGAGGGTCCTATCTCTTTTTACATGCCTCACATTGCATATGGATATTCTAATAATACAGTTTCAAATTTGGTAATACACCTGGTGAAAGCATTACTAATTTGGTTAAAGTGTAGTGAATACAGCCCAGTGTGAAGCATATCACAAGTACAGCTCAGTCATCATTGTTGTTAACTCTGCTTTAGAGGGCAAAACATGTCATAAAAAGAGGGAGCACTTGTGACTGTCAGAGGAACAGTGGAAATCAGATGTTCACATACACTGCATGAAAGATGCATAAAATGTTTGTCACTGTCTGAGATAAATGCAAAATAAAAATGTTGATCTTTTAGGGCAGTTAGGAATACCAAAATTATTTATTTTCACCAAACTTTCAATTGTTCAACTTCCGAAGGTGACATATATTACCCTGTTATTTTGGTGTTAACTTGTCTGCTCTGCTCAAACATCTTGTATGTGGCAATCAGAGGTTTATGACAGTGAATAAAAAAACATTGGCCAGTGTCCTTAAGTCACTTTGTAACAAATTTGGTTGTATGCTCATTGTCCTAAGATTTTATTTCCTGGCTGTCGTACGATGTCGCTTCCACATTTCCATGCAACTGACTTTTCTTAATATCTGCACTCTTCCCCCATTCACAAAAAAAAAACATGCACACATCTGTATGCTGCCACTCCCGGACTTTACATTTGGGATTATGTTCACTCTTAAACTTCCCTCATTTTTTGACATGGAGACACATCTCCTAGAGTAAGTCATTTGTCACAAAGTGTATTTTTAAAGTATGATGTGGATTTTTCATAGTGCTGTTTTAGTACATGACTTACTTCTTTCAGAGTGACAATTCACCCCAGATAGAATCTTGAAAAAAGTATTTTGCTTTTGTTCTCTGCCTAACAGAACCTCGTTCCTGAATGGTATGAGGGATAGACATTCCTATGATGTCATGTTGTTTATACTAAGAATTGTTTGAGCAGATAGTTATGGCACCTTTAGATGTTTTAAACAGGTAATTTTTAATTTTTTTTTTATTATTTAACATTATCTCACACCTTAAAACGGTTTGTTTGGGGTCGTACCCCTTAACATTCTGCAGGTTTTCTTGTATTTCTTGTATTTTCTTGTGTTTCTGAGAGCTAACCCCAGAATCGGCCTGAGAAACTTACAAAGCCATGAGACCTTTTTGGCTTCTTCAAGTTGTTTCAAAGTACAGTGTACTAGCATAAGTAAAGTTCTGACTTTGAAGAAAGCAATAAAACATTATCTGAAAGGTTATCTTGCTTGTCATTCTGGCATTTATCAAATGTAAGTATTTGTGGCAATTCTAATTAATTGAAAAAAGGAGACATATAGTGTGATTTAATGTTAGGAGCAAAAAAAGTTGTGCCTTTTTTTGACTACATTTGTAAATGTTTCAAGGGTATGAGCTACGGTTTCCAATAGTTCAAAGTCTGATAACAAATGAACTTGTTCACTTTATGCATCTAGGCACAAAAATGGGGTACATTTTCAGAGTAGTGCTGAGGTTTGGATGTTTTATTTTATTTTTTTTTTTCAGAAACAAGGCAACCCTATAAGTGAGTTGACTTATTTAGAAAAATATTTGCTATTTTATTTAGAATAATTGTTGCAATTGTGTTTAATATACTAAATATTGTATCTTTAATCTTGTTGTCTCCATCCCTGTAATTGTCACTTTGCTGTTTTAAGTCTAATGTACGTAAAAAACCCCTTTTTTCCCGTGAAAGCTGAATATTTTCTGAATTTGCCAAAGCACAGCCGTATGTAAGGCTTATGTCACAGGTCAAAAAGCAGACATGGTCTTCCCACATGATCCTAAAGTAATATCATCTTACTGTATTCATTATTTGTATGATTACTATGACTAAATACACCATAAGAGTTTTGATTATTTGGAGGAGGAAGGTCAAGTCCGTAAGAATAAAATGGAAAAGCAATAATTTCCCAAACGCAGCTTCGATCAGTATGCATGTAAATGTATCAAAGATGGAAAGCACACAGAAGGTTAATCTGCTATGACTGTTAAAATTCCCATTATATGGGGGTTGAATGAAAGATGACGATTGAATGAACCATGCTGTTTATCCAAACTCTTCTTTTGTCAGAAAAGCAGCAGGAATTACAGAATCGCCTCTCCATCCTCACCCCTCCCCTCCTCCTCATGTACACATGCAACATCTTAAAGCTGTGATGAACACACATGCATATTTTGCAGATATTCAGATTAGTTCTACTAACTTTATTTATATAGCACCAAATCACAACAACTATCATCTTAAGTCACTTTACAAACAAAATAAATAAACTAAATAATTATTGTCAAATCAGACAGATTTCAAGTCAGGTACATCCATTCCAATTGATCCCATCTATAAAATAATGCAGCATTTATTGTTCAAACAAATGTTTTCTCTTTAAAGGAACCCAGCAGTTTGTCAGCAGTCACTGACTCGTAGCATTCACTTCTCCTGGACGTGCATGTAGTGACAGTGAACTGTGGCTTGCATTGAGCCATTGACTTTGATTCAATCCAAGCTTCTATGAAAATAAAAAAAAAATGAGAGGGATAATAAAGTTAAAAGCTGAAAAACAGTAGTAACTGTTATAGGAAATGTAGAGCAGTAGCAAACGTAGCATAGTGAGGAAAGGTGGGTAGTTTGTCCTCCACCAGTCTAAGCCTATTGCAGCTACAGGGATAGCTCAGGATAACCTAAGCCACTCTAACTACAAGTTTTATATTTAAAAAAAAAGGTTTTAAGTAGGGTATTTAACCCGCAGTCTGAGAGCAAAGTGTTCTTTTAGGAACATATGAAATAATTCAATCTCTATCTATGATGGAGCTTGATTATAAAGAGTTTTCTATGTGAAAAGGAGACTTAACACATGTGTTAAGTAGAAAATATCAAACATAGGAAATAGGATCACTTCTTTTAATTGTAATCAGGACTCTTGCTGCAGGGCTTTGGATTAGCTGAAAGGTAAAAAAAAAAAAATACAGTTGTCCAGCCTTTAAATTGCATATCTCTGGACTTTTTTTTTTTTCAGCATCTCAGCAGAACATTTCTAATTTTGGCAAAATTGTGGAAGTGAAAGCAGGAGATCCTAGAAACCTGGGGTTTAAAATGCATGTCCTGATCAAAGATTGTTTTAACTTTATTTATCAAGGTCAATTTAATGACATACAGATTAAGTGACTGACTAAGTAGATTCTTTTGTCAGACATTGAAAGATGACAATTTTTGTCTTGAAGAAAAGAATAAGAGTTGAAAACTCAGGGTCACATTTGGAAGCTGAACAATGGTTCCAAGTTGAGTTAATATTAGCTAGGAAACGTTTTAAAAAATGTAAAAAAAAAAAATAATAAAAAAAAAAGTAGAATTTGCTGTACGCAGAATATAGAAATGTTTGTTACAGTTCTATCCTTGAGCAAATACTTTGGGAAAGACTGGCAAATTCTTCTCATGGCCTCACTTGTATTAACTGTCTTAATGATGTCACATTTAACGTGCAAACATACCATGCATCAAAACAGATAGAACGGAAAAATAGAAGATGGTGAAGGACTGAGTACCACTGCTAACCACAGATTTACTTTAGAAAAAATATATATTTTGTTTAGAAATTTTAGGAAAAGATCAAATGAATTTTATTTTGCTGTACAAGTTTTTCAAATTTCCCTGTCACTTTGAAAATACAGTTATATAAAAACAGTTTTTATACTGAATACAGCTTTGTAAAGTTCAAAATTGAATATGTTATCTGAATTATTTCATTACTATCCAATAATTTGTTTATTAATGACATTTCTCTGAGCTGTAATTTAACTAACTTTCCATTGAAAGCTGGCAACAGGACAGAAACACAACAGTTAAGAAACAAAGGAAACCTCGGTTACCTCTCTACAGTTCCTTCCTTGTCAGTGTTTATCAAAGTGTCCACAAGCCAGGAACATCATCAAAAATGTCTGAAAATATAATAGGTTCAAAATGTCAGGGGAAATGGCTCAGTGTTGCAGGAAGCAATGCCATTTCCATAAATCTTTAATTGATTGTAATCCTTTGTTGAGGAGGCATTTGCACAATGCCTGGAGTTCACACGGAGCAGGCAACAGAAATATTGAAGTAAAATAATTGCTTTGATTCATCTGTGGCTTAATTGTCAGAAAACGCCTGATAATAGCCTTTTATTTAGGATGATTATCTGCCATATGTTTAAAGTTCTGGACAAAGAGTTGTAATTAGAAGCTTTGCTGACTAAAGTGAACTATGATGCATCTTCCTTCTTCCTTCTCGTATATAATTATAAAGCTGAGGCAAAACTTTGTAGCATCATTTCTACCATGGCCACTTTGTTGACCTTCATTTTTGTTTTTCCTCAGCTATTTATTAGTTCACAAGAATTTTATTAGGTTATATAAAATTCTTGTGTGTATTAAGTCTTTGTTTTAACTCATTCCAATTCAAATTACTCCGGTTCAATGAGTGTGTATTTAGTTGTGTCCCCTTGCTTGATTATTATTATTAATTCTTTCTCATAGAAAGTGCTCTTGGTTCAATCCTTCAGAGATTAGCTGGGCAACATTATTAACAATGTGTGGTCATTGCTTTATATTGCTTCAGTTCATTCCTCAATAAGCTGATCGCTTTGGTGCAACTTTTGGATTGTGTTTGGATTATTTGAGTGTAATTTGATTATACTTGAATAGATTAGATTGGGTAAAAAACAAAAACTTAAATTTGAGACGGATATCAAATAGGACCAGATTGCCTTGTAAAATGCCTTAGTGGTGAATCGGTGCTCAGCTAAATTGAATGGTGTGACATATTCTTAGTTCTCAAGCACCATGGAATCTAAAAGTCGAGGCTGTCATTCTCTTCTGCTGCCATCGACCGAGCCACCACACAGAGCTACAAATCCCCTCGTAGTCAGGTTCGCAGGCAACCATCTCTGCTTGATCCTCTCTGCTTGCTGCAGCCATGACAAGATTCTCAATTCTCTCCCTTTATTTACACGTCATCGCCCCAGCTCCGCGTCATGTCAGAGTGGTGTGGTCTCGCGGTCATGGCTGACCCCAGGGTAGGAGCTGTCTCCACTGATCCAACCTTACTCTGCTGGGGACCGGACCGCGGTCATGTAATAGTCAATGTAACAGCAGCGGCAAATCATGCCACCAAACAAATGTTCAAACATAAAATGAGAAATGTCCTTTTTGGGCAAAGAAAATATGAAATTCGGGGGTTTTTTTGTCACCCTGTGGCTCTCTGAATATTTAGCACTTTTATTTTCTTATTCTTTTATTCAGTGCCAAGATCATTCCCATCAAGCAAATGAAGATGCATTTTACTTCTGTATAACGATTGCTTGGATGTTGACTACTTTTGTCACAGCAGACGGCAGATGAACATCCTGTACCCTCAAGCGAAGGTATTACTAAACCAAAAAGCTGCTGGAGGTGTCATGTAAATACCTAACCACAGCTAAAGTAATAGGCTATAAAGTGATCTTTAAGTGGAGTTTTAAGCACCCCCATAATGGCTTTGGCTGCCTTTTAGCAGACCATGTGACTCCCCCAGAGTAGTGATTATGAGTCACGGATGAAGAGGTCTTGTGTGTAGGTCAGCCTGTAAGCCTCACTTTCACCTGCCAATCTTTACTTTCCTCCGATACTCTAAGAGCAGTGTTCTTTATACTGTTAACTGTCTTACAGCAGGAGGTATCTGGTAAATTATGTCTACAAAACACCAAGACAAAACTTAGGTGTAGCCTCATCAAAATCCTACAGTGCAGAAAATCCTCCACAATTGAGAAAGAGCAGGGGGAAAATTAAGCAGTCATCTCATTTAGCATACTCTGGGTGAAGAAGCATACAATCTTGCAAAGGTATTTGCACTACTTTAACTTTTTTTTGTCACATTACTACTACAAATGTTAATATTTTATTGGGATAATATTTTATATATCAGCACAATGTGTGTATAGTTAGGTGGAAGGAAAAGGATACATGTTTCCTTTGCATTCACCCCCATTCCCTGAAAAATCTGCCATTAATTTGTGTTAAACTCTATTTGACTCAAAACTTTGTGGAGCCACCTTGCACTGCAATTTCAGCTGCCAGTCTTTCAGAGTTATGTCTAACAATTGCTAAGGACGATTAAACCATAACCATGCTTCCCCACCCAGATGGTGTTCAGAATAATGTGCATACGCTCTTTGCGTTTTAGCCAAAAAGTTCAGTTCTTTTCTCACTTTTTCCACATTTTTGCTTTGTCCATTACATAGCTTATTGTAAATTGCAAACTGCATCCCTTGTGACTTTCCTTCAGGTATTGCAATCATTCTTGCTACTCCTAAAAGGCCAGACTATTGTCGAGATGTTCTTCTGCCTGAGCTGTGGATCTTTGTAACTCTTTGAGTATTAGTACAGGCCTCACAATTTGCATAGACAACTAGGTCTGAAATTGTGCCATATGCATTTTTAGAAGGATGGATTGAAATTTTCAATGCTTGCGATGCTATTTTATAACCTATCCTGCTCTAAACGTCTCTACAGTGTAATTTGTGATGTCTCTGTTTCTTCATTGGTCTATCTTGTTCACTGATGATCTAGAAATCAATCTCTTAAGCTTTCACAGAACAGTTGTGTTAATATGGAGATTAAATTGGATACAGGGGGAATAAAGTAAAGGCAGCTGAGTTCAAATGAAAGCCACTCTTTAGAGATTTACAGTTGTAAAAAAATATTGAAAACTGAACCTAATTTTTCTCCAGAATTCGGTAGTGTTTTGTCTTTTTTTTTTTTTTTTACATAAAACCCATTCACATGTAGCTGTAACATTACGTGTTAAATGTCCAAACAGTATGGCTACAGTTGCAAGGCACAGTTAAGTAAAAGAGGTTTAGGGAATACAGTTCTTGGCTTTACCTTGGCCTGTTTTCCTTTTACATTACACGAAGACACTGATGCATGATGGCTTTTGAATTTTGTATTATGTTGGAGGTCGGGGGGTAGTTTCAGGAAGTGGTCTTAATTTCACAGGGTTAAGGAACAGCAGATTCACAGGGAATACAGATCACTTAGCACAAGCCTGTAGCCGCCTCAAAGTTGGCCAGTTTCCCTCCCATTTGTTAACCACGTCCTCACAGGCACTGAACCGTTGAGACCGCAAAGGTGAACGTGCAGTCCCTGAAGGAGGCTTTGCTGTCATAGATCAGTAAAACAGTGATTCAGCTTCACTCGTGTGTGTTTCTATGTGAGCTCACTTGTGCATGCTGCATTACTTTATTAGCACTCACAGTGTGAGCTTTTGCACATCCGTCCGTGAAACGTGCCCATACTTTTCGAGAAGCAAGGACTGTGTCTAAAGCAAATAACACCAGTACAAAAAAAGGAGATTGTTTTTTTGTTTGTTTTTTTTTTGCATTTGGACCATAATTTGTGCACAATCTGATAAAACATGTCAAAATTTCTTTTTAAAATGTTAAGTTAAAAAATTTAAATCCCCTCTATTCAAAACTCCATAGACTTCCAAAGTACAGCACAATAAAATCAAGCTGCTGAATAGCTCGTGCCAGAATCTACCCATTATTTGCCCAAACTAAAAGAAATTGTACATGTGTCAGTGATAATCCAATAATCATGCCTCTACTAAGCTTTTAATTTGATTAGGCGTGTGAAAATGGAGAGCAGAAAGTCTCTTGGAGGATAACATCATAGACAACTTCTCCTAATCGGCGCTTTAGATTTACACATGGATTCCTTTTTAATGTTTAACCAGTCTTTAATCCGGCCCTCTCTGTGATGTCTGCGCTCGGAAGTGTATCTGCGTCTGTCAGAAGATGCGTGATCACTGCGATTGCATTCTGGGCAAGTTTTGATGAAATGCCAACCATTACCAGACGCTTACAAAAACCCAGCAGATTTGGGAAGTGATTTAATTTTGGTGAACAAAAACATTTTCATTTGTCCTTCAGGAATTGAAGATTGCACAGCATTCAGCTGGAATCTGCTCTAGTTTCTCTTAGTGTAAACAATTAGAAGCTTTCTTGCTACTGTACATATACAGCATACTTACTTGTCTTTAAAAATTGATCATCTACCCCTAGTGTTTTTTTTTGTTTTGTTTTGTTTTTTATTACAAATTAAACTGATCAGTTGTCTTATCTTGAAAGAAAGTTAATTTAGATACTGGACATCTTGTCTGATCAGAGGGGCCATAGATCATTGAAAAGCGCACAACAGTATTTATTGGAAAACAACCAACACATCACAATACAGGCTTCATTTTACAGACTTTCCTAGAGCTTACACATCAATCAATAGTTTTGGATTAAGTGTTACTGGTGAAGTATATGAGGTAATATAGCGGGGAGAGATTTTTCATTATTTGGTCAATAAAGTATTTTTCTTATTATTTCCTCTAATACCCAACTCACTCAATGTTTGTTTTTCCAAAGCTTTATTTCCTCTCCATTTTTAATAAGCTGAACAAACCCATTTTCACTTTTTAAGGGCGGTTTCCCTCTCCCACCTCTGAGTAAATGGCGACTCTATTTCCATGAAATTCTCAAATGACATAGATTTTGCTTTTGCATAAAAGCATGAAGAATGGGCCTAATATTGCCAGCATTCATCTGCTAAGTGGACATTTGCATGGGTGCAACGAGGAAAAAGGGGAGTAGGAGAGACCCGCTAGCCTCCTGGGGTGACAGCGGCACAGGGGGATGACATGTGACAGCTGTGACAGTGCTGAAGGGGGGCGGGCAGGCAACTTGCTGGGCCCCCTGATCCAATTACGCCACACGGCCCCCTGTCAGACCCAGCAGCTTGACTCCAGCCACTCGGAGGACAGTATTGATCTCTTGTCAGGAGGACCAGTTGCCCTCCCTCACAATCCACCGGCGCTGAACTTTCCAACCACACCACCATCCCACCCCTACTTACACCCGCCTTTGAGGATGGCTGCCAGCCACCGTCTTCAAATGACTGGTAAAATAGGGTTATCTTATTCAGGTAAAAGGGGAAAGAAAAGGGAGGTCAGCGAGGTTGTGTGCCAAATATCCACAGCTTGTGTGAGAGGGAGAGTGCATAAAACACTGGGAAGGTGATGGTGGTAATGTGCCTGTCCGGCTCTAAGCTTAGAGCTATACTTGGAGTACTCCACTAAAGGTCTGCAAGGATGCTGCCTCCACTGGCTTGTATGAAAGCATTTGATTTGAGATGATGAAAAGGCCATTGCAATTAGCTGGCCGGGCTTCATTTTTCCACATCCAGAAAGAAATGCTTGAGACAGTGGCAGCTGCCAATAACTTCAAGTTAGAAAGAACAGACAATTAGGCTGGGAGTCTGTTACCCCTGCTAGTCCCACATCTCCAGACCTTTGCGCTGGCTCTACTCCTTTAGCAACGTCAGGTCAATAGGCAATGATACTGCGTCGGGCGGCGGTTTGGAACAGAGGTTAATCAAACCCAACCACACCATATCAGCTGCATTTAACTTATTCTCTTTGCAAAGATCCAAAGAGAGAGAGAAGAGCAATGCAACTTACCTTTTTCTCCCTTACAAATCATAAAAGTGACCTTCTTTACAACATTTCAGATTTGTACATTTTTTGTCCAATTATCAGCCCCAGCTAAGAAAAATAAAAGATGCATTTGACAAATAGGAAGAGATGGAGCAAATCTGATCCAATATTGGCATTGATCTTGATAACTGACGTTGTTCTTGGATTAGATATTGAACTCATGCAACCAATCTGTCCTCAGTCCAATGTGCCTTTGAAATTGCCAATGCTTTGAATCAAATTTCTGGGGTTTATAAAATGGTGCCTGATGCTTAATAAAACCAAGCATCCATTATTAATGGTATTTTGTACCACTAGATTATGTGGTTGTCTAAATTTTAAATTTGAAAATGTTGCATTGTTTTTTTGTAATGTTTCGGCAGTTATCTAAAATTAATAGTTCTTCAGTCTTCTCAAGAGACTGGGTTAAAGAAGAAACATTATTTTTAGGAGGGGGAAAAATAGCTTGTTTACGGACATGAAAAGGCAGCTTGTGGGTGCAAAGTGGTTATCTTGTATAAGCAGCCACAATGAAGCAGGAAAAAACGCTGTCAACATTTTCTTCAAGGAAAGTTCAGCTTGGTCCACATAACCACAAAACTTTTTCAGGTTCACCACTGTTTGTTAAAAAAGTTCATCTGCACTCCTCTACTCTTTTGATTCACTTTTGCGATTTTTTTTGTCACACCACTCTCCTAAAAGTCAGTACCTTTTCATTTTTATATTTTTCTGTCCATCTCAAATAAAAGTCAGCTACTTCTTTAAAGATTACAGTCCACATTTGTGAGCAAGAGGTGAGTCATGGTGAAAAAGAAAGTACAAAACTTCAAGTTTGAGTATTTTACATGTTCTGGGTTTTGGATTTTTACAAAATTCATTATTTTGTATAATAAAGAACAACACAGCAGAATATCTACTGTATGGTGTCGTGCACTTGAGGTTGAAATAATTTTACAAACTAGTAAAAATCTAGCGTGCAAGAAAACTCAAGGAATTGCCAGAGGGTGTAATTTTAATTACACCCTCTGGTGTAATTGTACTTTCTTGCAGCCTTTGTTCTTTTACAAACAGGAATTATTTACCCCTTCCACAGGGGATATGTGGCAAAGAAGATGTTTCAGAGAAAAGAAAAAATAATATGCAATGGAAAAGTCTTAAAGAAGGGACAGTTTATGCAAGGCATCAAGATGCAGGTTCTTCAGATCACTTTTACAAAGTTGGATGCAGTTAATAGCCATAGGTCCTTTTATATATTCCTTGCATCTCTGTCTTATTCTTACTATAGGCAATACTGAGGTGATGAAGTCTAATTAAAGGTAGCCAAGTCCCTCCTTGATACATCTTGCATTGGTAACACTGCAAAGATTTATGCATTTCTTTCAATTGTAACCTTTTCCCCTAGAATTTGTTTTAAGTTATCCATAAATTGCTCTTGGATCTAACCTTGGAGCAGATCTACTTCTGGAAATGATGTTTCTGTCTCGTGCTGAGGAGTTGAGCATGATTGATGCTTGGTTTTCTGTCAAAAGGAACTTACTGATGTCCCCTGAATGCCTCATCCTCAGACACTCCACTGTTTTTATGATCCCTAAATGGCTCACATATTTGTTGTTAATGAGCCTGTTTACAGAAGAGGACAGCCATGAGGATACACTTAAAGAGGCATGCACATGCATAAATACAAAATACATAAAGGGACCAAGAGAGCAAGAACATTATGAATATAACATAATTTAATTGGACACTTGCTTTGGGTTTAACACTGGGAACCAGTATAAATGGTAAAAATTGTAAGATTATCTTCTGACAACTGTTTACATATCATAAGAAACCAGTCATAATAATGAGACTGTTGAATAGAAAACACAAGACTTAAGTGTTGAAACAAAGTAAAAAGTTGAAAGCTACAGATATCTACTTCAACAAACTTTTGAACATTTGGTTTATCATACGAAGCATACATATTTGCAAAAATAAGCTAAAATGTGAGACTGCAGATCATAAATCCAGAGTCGTTTAGCAACCTGTTCAGAGGGAACCCTTCTCCAATAACCATTGGCAATTAAACCCTTGACCTCAACTGGATAAGCGTGTAAAAATGATGACTATATGGGTGGAAATCAATGGTTAGATTATTTTTAAGGGTTGATTTATTTAATTTCAGACTTTTCACATAATTTTACAAAGAGCGTCAAAGAATCACAGCAGCACCGGACGACCCAAACTGCTGAACAGCTCAAAAAGGTTGTGAATAAGGCTTGCTTAAATAACTCTCTGAGTACAGTTTTACATTGGATTGCTTGCATTAGCATACATGGTAAAGCATTCTACTGATATATAGAAAAATACATAAATATATAACAAATCATTGTGATGAACTGTTGTCGTGTGTGCATAGCACCATGAAATTGGGCACAATCTGGAAAGAAGCTCATAGTCACTTTCATGGTACATGCAGTGTGTGTCCAATGCGGAGTGTGGAGATTATCCTGGTCACTCATCCATTCAGTTGTGACACCAAGGAGGATTGGTCAGAGGTTATGTAGGGATAGCCTAATACTATTTATTATTGATGAATGATACAAAAACATGTGAATTCTTCATGTTGTCCGCCTGCCATTTGTTTATGTTTGGTATTACTAAAATTTCTTGCAGACCTTAAGATATACCCCAAACGCAAAAAACTCATTAAACTAATTTGTTGCTTGTGTCTTAATGAAATTAATAAACCCAAAATATGAACTTGCTTTAGAGACTAGATTACCACCACTAACCAAAGAGACAATCATTGGTCTGCAGAAGTATCTCTTTAGATGACTTCTCAATTTCAACATCCAATTCACATGTGTCCCTCCAATGAAGTACTCGGAGAGAGTAAAAACAATCTGTGCACACACCAGTGAGCTGAAATATGCTGTTGTGCTACTGCTGCAGTGATGTTCAATAAGACTGTTCCTTTTTTTTATTTTTTAAGCAAAGTATTCATTCATGTAATTAAGCTGGAGGAAACGCACAAGAAAAATAACCAAGATCTATTTTAGAAACACCAAATCAAGCTGCTGCACTGTTTAATATGTTTGATTGAAAAGAGAATGATCTAAACAACTTCTGTGCGCTGTAATAAAAATTGAGCATATGCCGCTGGAGGAACATGCTAAAATAACTGACTGATTTAATCATACAATTTATATTTCCACTTCAAATGTAGTAGTCTGAATTATTTGTTGAATCTTTAAATCTACATTATTTCTTTGTTAAAGACCCATGCATTTTACATAGCTTGAACGTCAGTGATTGCAGTTCCTGTTTTCATCAGAAGGGTCTGCTCCTTTGTTTTGTTGCTCGTCCAGTTCACCAAATAAACCCATTTGCACAATATTTGCACAATATTTAAGTTGGCTGGTCATTAACTGAAGAGCTTGTTAATTTTCACATCTGAAGGAAAATACTTTATCAATATCCTTTCAACATGAGAAAAGTAAATTAGTTTAATTAGATTTTAGATAAATATGAGGAATATGCATTCAAGTCTTCCCTGGCAAAAAAGTAAAACAGAAGAAATCACGCTACCCTTTTATAAAATACATATATGGACTTCACTACTTTAAAGTCCATACTATTTGTCTATGTAATTGCATTTTAAGAGAAAATTCTACTTTATTATATGTACTCCTACCAGATTTAACAATATTAGACAGAAAATCATTCCTGTCAGGGGAAAGAAAGAGTACATTTCACTTTGGAACAAACTGGGACATTGTTTCTGTTTTGGAAAGTGCAATTATGAGTGTTTTCAGACATCCACTGACATGTCATTTGTAAACCAACTAGCACTTCCAAGAGCAACGATATTTGTCACACCTACTGTAATGCACCATCGAGTTGCTGAAGCACTGGGTCTTCCCAAAGGGGCCCAGGAGGGAAATCAAGGAATCTGTCGAATTAATGCATGCAGCGAAGATTCCTCCTGTCATCTCTGCTCTCTTTTACCGCTGCCTTTTAAAAGCCATTTAAAGGCACCAAAATGAACAGTACAGACAAGCTTGACAGTGACTCTTAAAATACCATCTGTCTCCTTTAACACTTAAATAAACTATGATACTGCCTTTTACACGAGCTTAATTTTAATTAATGAATTGATTTATGTTGTCAGTGACAAAGCAACATAGTTTAAGATATGCCAGAAGCGGTCTATATATTTCTTCCTACAAGGAAAATCCCTTTAAAGGATCCTTTTTTTTTTTAATTGGACAAGGGCTCAAAATTACAAAGCATCATTAGAGCTTTTGATGTATATTGCAGTGAAAATTATTTTTCAAGCTGTTAGGATCAATTTGACAACGGGACATCTCGAATAACCATGTTCACTCCAGGGTGGCTTCATGGTTGCATTCCTTGGAAGTAGTGACAGAGATTTCAAAGTTGGGCTCATCTTACTCCGGGTGTAGAAAAAGAACAAAAGTTTCGCGTTGATAAGCTTGTGTTTCTGAGTGTGACTGCAGATAAGGAACTGTAATGTTCCACCACAGCAGGGGGGGGGGGAATCCAGATTAACAAGCTTAAAGCTGCTTCTCGTTATCTACCTCAAATTTATATTTTTACCTCCCACCAAACAGGGACATAATTGAGCCATTTCTTGTACTAAATATATTTGCTGTTAAATTAGAGCTCACTGCATTCCCAAAGATAATACAACATAAAAAAAAGTGAGCTTAAGAAATAGTTTTTAGTCATTTATCCTAGATAAAGACGGAGACGTACATTTACTCCGTCTCCTCTGCTTGCTGTAAACTACCTGACAATTGTTCATTAATGATTCCCAGTAAATTCCTTAAAATGGTAATTTGTCATCCTGTCACTTCATTTGTGACCTAAAATTCCTCACTAGGGGCATCATCAAATAAATTAATCACTACCCAGGATCCATTTCTCCCTCGTGCGTGCTGTTCTACCCGGCTCTCTTGTGTTTCTCTTCATTTACATATATTTAATGGCCCAGTTGTGGTTGGTTGTGCCACGCGACTTGCGCGGTGCGTGTCAGGTGAAATATTCCAACTGCCACAATCTTTAACAGTGCGAGCCATGTCTTGTTCATTTTCTCAGTGAATTCCCCGAAACACAGGAGAATAAAGGGAATTAAAGTCATTTTGTGGAACTGTAAAACCAAAAGTGCACAATTTGCAGGTTTCTGGATGGGAGATTACGCTAATAGGCAGCACACTTTTATGAAATACATAAAAAGATGTTTTTCGTCATTCTTTTTTCTGCCTTCTGGTAATGCATTTTATTTTGTTTGCAAAAGAATGCATTAAAGCCACTTTAAGAAAGATGTTAAATTTAAACTCAGGAGTTGTCAACACAATTTGGCTTTATTTAATTGTATCTCATTACAGCACATGTGTACAGTACATTACCCACCAGATAGATTGCTTGTTGTGATCCTCAGGGGAATTGTGCTATTAAGTGTGAAGCTCAAGGCTTGCACAGGCATGAACTCAAAGCATGGAGATTTTACACCCAAAGTAGTGAAGGACAGTTTTTTGTTGTTGATTTTTAGTTGTTTTTTTTTCATACAATTAACTCGTATATCAAAATAAATTAATCACAACCTGAATTTTATTTGGCTTTTGAAGGGGATAAGCAATTTTAAATTTCCATTTTTAAAGCAAAAAGAGTATTTTGATTCATTTGGAGTAAGACAGGAAGATGCGACTACATATGGATGTTGATGTAACATCTCTAGCATCTATCCTGCTAGAAGCATGTCAGTCTCTAAGGCTGAGGACATAAAATAGATTCTCACCAAAATTATTATAACTGGCTTATGGTAAGTAGATCTACGGCTGCCTTTTGGTGACAGATTAAGGATATATGGAGAACTTTTTCTGCACAGATTGTCCAAGCAGGACATGTGGCTGTGCTCCCTGGAAGTAAACGCAGATAAGGTGGAAATATTTCTCCTCACCCATCAAAAACAGTCAGGTTTATAATGCTGGTCAGAAGAGGAGCAAAAATGACCTTTAACCACAATGTTTCCAGATTTTTTGTGTTTAGAGTAATGGTTCATCACTTATTATTGTGGTGGATTGTAAGCAGACTATCCTCACCACAGTCTACTTTTAAATCCCTCCATAGTGTTCTAGTTTACTAAATCTCCTACATGATATTTTCAGTGAGCTTTCTTTCTCCTTACAGGATTAATATCCAACTCTTCACTTAATGGATTCCCTTTCCAACCGGATACTTTGTTATAGCTACTTTTGTTTTGGATTATCAAAAATCATTATTCCTAATATAATCATTGCTCTTTGGAAACCTTGGCTTCATTTTTAGGTGGTTTCTTATCTCTTTCATTGTTTTTTTTTTACATATAATTTAAGTTTTGACATGGGAATGTGATTTAAGCTTAAGTACAGCTTAAAAAGAAGAATTGTAAAAATGAGGCATGACCTTTAAAGTTCATTTGAAGCATATTTTCCCACATACATTGTTTGTTATACTACTGCCCATCAAAGCACTGCATTAGCATTTAGATCAGAAGTCAGTGTATAATATTATGTTTCCATTCTATCAGGACGACATTTAGTTCTTAGCTGGTTATTGTTTATTTCAACATGAAGAAGTGTTAAAAGATGGTCTAAGCAGCCTGATACCACAACTTTCAGTGTAAAAGCTCTTTAGTGTTGTTGTTTTTTTCCTCCACCTTTTACATTTTGACTCAAATGCAGTTAAATAATCTCTTTCTCTCCGTGTGTGTGTGTTTTTTTTTTCTTTTGACAGTTAAAGAAAACAGCCCAATTATTTTTAGGAGCTCATAGCATGTCATGTTTTGATTTTACATCCTCATTAGGGCTTCCTAACACCGGAGGACATGTGAAAGTGTGAGGAGGACTACCAGAGACAACAACGGCGGCATGAATGTCGCCAGAGGATCCCTTCTCTCACCCAACCACCCTGTTAGAACCTCACAACCTGCTTCAAATGAAATTAGCATAATTAAGAATTAACATGCATTAATTGTTGTGTTCAATGCAAACTGAGGACAAATGTGTCATTTCCTGCGGAAGAACCGCTAAATGCTTTGTCACCTCCCCAGAGGCGTCATAGGTGAAAATATAATAAATGACTAAATAAAATGGAGAACAAGCAACTGTTTTGTCTAGATGCAATGAGGATTGGAGTTATTTACAGTGTAGGTAGTTCAATGCAGGTAATTAATGGACTGGGTGCTACACTTGCTGTCATGCTTGCTTAGAGGCATGCATTTGTTTGCGGTGTCAATTAGAACTGTGAAAAAAACTGATGCTTCCATGCATGTTATTCCAAGACATTATATTAACTAACCACCATTTCTTTCAAGTGAGGCATACTGATGAAATAAAAATACTGTGTTAAGGCCTTGATTATAATGCTAAAAATAATTTCTCAGATTTTTTTTGTCTTTAAACTGACCCGCAGACCTTGAGTTTGACATGTCTTTTAGTCTGAATACCCTTTTTTTTTTCTTTTTTTTTGCTGCAAATGGTTTTGTGCACTCAATTATTTTTTTCACATTTAAATTACTGTTTATCTTTTGCTCATAGGTACCAACGACTATCAAGTCTCTTTGGATGATTCATAACTGGGCAGTTAAAATCTTGGGTATGATGTCCTCTAGCTCACATCAATGTCATGTTGTTAAGAAACCAAATTTGCAGAACTTTGCTAATTTTATAACATGTTGTGAATGTAACATTTGTTTTTTCTAAATGCATTCCTTTTGAAGCTTTTAGGATGTACTACACCCATTCGACTCCTCTTAAAAATACAGGTTCCCTAACTCATTTACAAAATTTAAAGAGGCCTTGAAACTCTGAGCAGCAGTCTGATCTTTTTTGTCCTAAACTCTGCCAAGGGGCTTCTGACCTCCCCTTCAACACACGTAATAGAGCTGTAGCCCATCTGGCAGAGTTTCAACTTCCCATTCATGAGAGCTATGTGAAAACCATTTTTTTTTGTCTTCATTTCTGTTATGTTATATTTTAAACATTTGTGGCTCACCAAGAAAATCTTTTCAGGTTTTTACTGATTTCTCTAAGACTAAGCCAAGAGAGAACATTTTAACGCAACAAATAAACACCCCTCAGCTCTGCAGCTCTATTTTTTTTTTTTTAAGAAAATATATCAAACAGTGTATTGATCAAGGAAGTCTGTGATGTTGCAAAGATGAGTTTATAACAAAGGAAGTGGGCACATATGAAGTGCTAACCAGGGCTCAACCTTGCAATAAAGTCTGGCATTTGGAGAGTGCAGCTCAGAAAGAAGGTTATACAGTACTGCAGCGCTTTGGGTGATGGAGGAACTATGTTTTTTTTTTGTTTTTTTTTCTGTCATTCTGTGAGCCATCAGATGGGAGGATGATGGAAAGATGATCAAACAGATGTTGGTCTCAGAAGACAGCAGGCATAGTCCCAGTTGGGGATTAGGATAGAAATTCTATGTATCAATCCACTTTTAATTTTATGCATTTGTTCAGAGCTTTAGAGAAAAGATTACAAATTTATGCAACAATATGTGAAAACAATGTATATATATATATATATATATATATATATATATATATATATATATATATATATATATATATATATATTAGTTTTAATCAATTTTTGCTTCTTGTCTTTTTGCCCCAACACATATTTTGCAGTACATTTTTCATTTTTTTTGTCAGGGTATGTCCTTCGCGTCCTTCTCTGTTCCACAGCATCTTTTAGCAAAACAATGCACAGCTTTGCTTTTATCCCTTTTCTATGAAACAAATTTTGGTCCTTGAAACAAATGTTAGTCCTTTTAGTCTTTTAGTTCCTGCAGGTGAAAATGTGTTTCCACTATACACAACGGAATAGAAAGCATCCACTTTCATTCTGCAATATGTTGCATTACTTTTAAAACCTTTGTATATGAATTAGCTTAATACCCACTAGAGTTCATCTGAAACTTCTTTATATCAAATGCTCCCACATCAAAATATCTAGAGACTTCTTGTAGATCCCAAGAATTTTTTTCCCACTACTTTACATTGCATAATCTATCTTGCCATTAGGTGGCATAAAACACCTGGAACACCATTCTATGAGATACTGTAGCATGCATACTTTGCACACTTTGATCTCCAGCTAAATCTGGCTTCTGGGGACTTTTGTAATTGTCAACAAAGGGCATAGCACAATTAATATGCAGATATCACAGTAATAAAATCACTCATATTATGCTAGCTAAATGCTTTATCTGCACAGATGAAGATCCATTCGCACCAACATGTCAAATTCTTAGTGTCAGACCTTCTTTGTGGACAATTCAGGTTGTAATTACATGACCACAATACACTCAAACAGTGAATAGAGCACTAAACTTTTCAGCCCAAGAAAGTCAGGCAATCTAAAAAAAATAGATAAAAATAAAATAAAATCATGATATCACATCAAAAAAGAAGTTTTAGTCACAGAGCAGCAGATTCAATTTTAGACAATTAATCCTAAAACAATCAGGGATACATAAAAAATGCATTCCATAGTTGCGGCCGGACTTGATGTTTAAAAAACTGCATCTGATATCTTCACATTTAAAAATCTGTAAAACACACTTTCAGATGTGTCAATATTTGTGGCTGGATAACAAACAGTATGACAGAGATTCTTGATCACATACCTTTTAAACAATCAAACATATTTTAGTTCTGAACTGACTGCTGAATGGTCCAGAATCTTAAGCGCTGCCAAGATTTTTAATCGTGCATCATACTCTCACAATGAAAGGGGTGGAACACTAGCATGCTAACCAGTTAACAAATGATAATGTAACCATGTTATGATAACCATGATAAGTTACTAATGTTAGCATTTATCTATGCGCAAATATCTCTTCTATACACTCCATTAATACAATGAACATAAATACTTTTTAATATCATTATTCCTAAATTGCTCAGTTTTTTTAACGTCTCAGTTTTTGTAAGGTTTCCAGGCCTTTCCTCCAACACATACAGTATGTGAATAAATTCTTTATCACTAATTTGCACAGCTTTTAAATTATTGTTTATATTTTTGAGTTTATATTATTGTTTTCATCATCCACCTAAAAACTGTATTTGTTTTAAATACTTTTTTTTTCTAAATGATCTTGTCTCCTTATTACAAAGAAGCAGAGCCATACATTTACAAAGAGGTGGGGAATTTTCCACATTAATCTAGATTTAATATTCAATTCAAAATACATTTTTCCTATTAATTAAAAGTAAACCATGTATTGTATGGTACATTATCCCTCTAACGGCCCCATGTGGAGATTATGAAGTGGAAAACTAATGGTCTGGGCTTTAGCATTTGGATTTTGCCTGAGTCATTTACATATCTTTAAGGGGATGTCGACGTATGTGCAAATAAGCAGAACTTTACGTGTCCCATGCTTTCTCTGCCACCACCTCTGTCCACCCCTCCCCTTTTTTTTTAACAGAGGAATCAAAGCAGAAGTGTTGCTTCTCTCCCCTCAGCTAGAGAAGGTAATGAGATTCTGTGCTCCCTCTATTACAAGGAGGATGAGAAATCTGATTATTAAGGAGAGGCATGTGGCAGTAAGAAAAATCTGTTTGTTTTTTTCTTATTGTATCACCCCAAGAAACAAAGGTGACCCCTGTGTTCTGTTCATTAAATCTTGCCTCCTCTAATTTATCAAGGTAAACTATCAGAGTTTCTGCTGAGCTAATCAGAATGTGGAAACTTGTTAGGTGTGCCTCAAAAGGACACATCACAGAATTTGGATATCACTTCACATACTGAGTAGGGCCTAATTCATGCTTCTCCAACAGCACAGCAAATGTATTAAGGGCATTAGCATGTTGATTTTATTTTTTTTTTTCCATACAGGGAACTTCAGGACGATGAGGATGAATTATGACCTCCAAAGCAGTACAAGTGTAATTATGTCAAGGACACAGAGTTGCTGCAGGTGCATGCTTTGATGCAAATATCACAGAAAAATATAGTTTTTGCTTATGATTACTTCTAGTAAAACTTATTTGGCGAAGCGTTTTGAATTTAGCCATACGTGCTGAGTACCACATTTTCCTGGTGGTCGACTTATAAAGGCACATCAAGGTTTTCCTCCCTAACATGTATGTAATCAATAAAGAAATGCAAAAAAGCACAGAATTGTTCTCCAAAAGCTTCAATTATATCTAGACAGCAAACTGTTTGGAAAATCTTGTTTCACTGTACAGTTTGCAAGTTGCGCTGAAAAAGAAATTTCTGTGCTAGACTCCTGGTCCATGCACCACGATATCACAACTCATCCAGATTCCTCAACAAACTGCTGAACATATTTGTATGTCAGTGGGAGGTTTCTGCATCCTCACCATCTGGCTTTGTCTTGTTGTGGAGGAACAAAATAAACATTTTTATCTAGTTGTCAGCACAATGAGATTTCTTTGCCGGTGCTGTATCTGCTAAGCGTGGCATCCTGTATACAATAAAGAAAAATAGTTTCTATTCAAATGCACCTATCTGTCAATATGGCTGAATGAGTGCAGTCGGAAGAAAACTAAACACTCAACGTCAAAGATTTGTGTCCTTGTCCTCCTTCCTCTCTTTCTCTTAACTGTTAAGAATTTAATTTTCAACAAACCAGCCTGTATGTGCAATTTGGAGACTCTTCTTCACTCTTGAGGCTGGCCAATGCTCTGTTGACCAATTATTAACTAAATCCACCTGTTCAGTATAAAACACAGTGCATTTGGAGATTATAAAATGCAAGCTGAAACACTTATGAAAAGATACCGAGCCACAACTTTTGCTTGGCTGTTAGTCTAACAACTTATTTATTTGTTTAAGCCTTTAGTTTTTGTGGTAATAGTAGCTAACTGTTTTAAAATTAGTGGACAAATGATGGTTATGGGCCACACATTAACTTCATAATTGGCTTCTGCTAGTTCCTAATTTGTCATAAACACAATTTAATAGCTGTGGTTTAATCTTAATATGAACTGTTTGGAGAATTCGGCAGTAGCCAGTGAGAAATTGGCATTTATTATCGAACCTATAATCACATCAGCGCCCCATCACTGCAACCCGTTGCCTTCCGACTACAGCTGAGGTGAACACAGCAGGCTCACAAAGCTTCACTCCTCAGCTCAAATGACCCGTCTTAGCAAGCGTGGCTGCTGCAACCCTGCAACCCAATAGCACCATGAATTCCCTTTGTAATTAATATGCGCAGTGAAATGCTCCCTGCACAGCCACTAAAGCGATTGGAATCATGCACGGGGAAAGATGTAATTGTGAATTCTGCACGGTGAACAATTTAGTCAAGTGGCATCTGATGGAGAACTAGTTCTCTCTCTTTTTTTTCTTCTTCTTTTAATGTCCTTTAAGATTTAGATTAAGACTTTCTCCTCAAATATGCAAATTAATCCTTAAAACTGGACATTTCCCAACATGGGGAGCACAGTGGGGTGATGCTGGAGCCCACTGAGTTCATTTTAATCCCTATGGGCAATTATACTTTCAAATGATATCCTGAAGTTAAATCATGTTCACACTTAATTGATTTAAACGCCACGGTTTAGGCATGAAAGTCTGCCAGTGCTCCACAAGACAAAACTGTTGTTTAATATGATACAGTAGCCTCTGTGATAAGGAGAGTTTTGCTTTGTCCAGTTTATTAATTATAAGTGCTTGTTACTTTGCTGTTTATGTTCACGTCTGTGCCTGCATGTGTGGGGTGAGGGATGCAGATAAGACCAATGATCAGACAGCAATGGAGTCTGATGACATTTCTTTGTCTTATTTGAGTGATCTAATTCATGAATTATATTCAGAATATAATATTATATATATATATATATATATATATATATATATATATATATATATATATATATATATATAAAATACACTTGTGTTTGTGTGTAAATAAAGGTACAAATAACACTTAAGCTAATTATTTTACTTGCTATATTCCATCATCAGGGGAAAACAAACAAAAACTGCAAAAGGTCATCAGTGTCCTAAGAATCGAAGCTTATTTTCATCTTAATGTTTCAGACAAACATTAAAGACAAAAGTAGAGTTAGTTTCTGCTTTCTTCTAATTTGTGCTGGTTCACATGAACATTCTTTTGCCAAATGATTCTCAATCTTATCTCAAACTTTTCTCCTTCTGTGAAGAGATGAAACATCCTTTTAATACTTAGCATATATTCTGAATGTTGCTTGACTCTGTTGGTCATTGCAGTGCAAAGCACACTGTTGTTGCCTAGTTGTCATTTCTCAGACCTGACTTAATTAATGATATGTGTGGACTATTGTTTCTCATTTTTATAATGAATGCATTATTGTACTGTCACTGGGTCCATTGTGACAAATAGGTGGGTGGATGGATATAAAAACATACATTGGTAGCAGCCAGGGGGTTAGATTTTGAATTAATTGAGGAAAATGAATTCAGCAGTAATAGGCCCTGACAGCAGACTGTGGCAATTCTGATGGCAATGACTGATGGTTGATGTGCACACAGGCTTACGGCAAACAATGCTTATTTTTCTCTCGTGAATTTCAAATCTTACTTGTACATTCATTAAAAATAATTGCGTCATGTTAGGATCAAATAAACATATTAAACAAAGAGCTTAAATCGATTCTTTGGTGGATTGTGTGCTTCCATGGAGTTGTAGTCACCACCTTCTTGTGTGATCTGTATGGGAGAGAGGGAGCCCTATCACAGTTCCCATCACGCGCTTGTAGTCGGAGCCTTTTGACAGTGGCGTAATGCTGATCAGATAGCTGTGTGGAGTCATTGCTTACATGTGTCACAACCGCCGTCCATGATCATGTCAGAGTCATGCTGGGCGACAGAGCCAGGTTCAGGGCTCAGCGGACCTGGCTGGTTTTTGTGGCTGACATTTCCCCAGCATGACCAGGGCTAGCAGAGCTCCAGTCACGGCCTCTACTAATGCGCTTTTCGACTGGCCCCACAGCCCAGCGCTGGCAGCTGGGATGTGGGGGTACAGGTGATGCCAGTCCCTGTTAGCCTTACAGTACCTCCCGGCGAGTCATAAACAATCCCAGTGTGAGCCGGCTTTGATACCTCGGCTTATTAAAAGTCTAACGAGTAAACAAGTCTTTGGAGAGTGCGATTATCGGGTAGAGTTAATGGAATAAACTTGTAATCCCTTAGCTTTCTTAGATCACCAGCACACCTAACTAGCATAATCAACATCAATTATCTTATTTCCATTAAGGTTAAGTTTGAGTTTGTTTCCTCAGGAACATTTTACAGGAACATTAAACCCACGAGACAAGTGGGGTACTGCAGTTAAACTTAGCCACTGGCTCATTTCCATCTGCAAGTCCTTAAAGTAGGCAAAACAAAGCATGTATAAAATCCAGTCAGGATCAATACATTGCAATATTATTAAAAGTTTATTTATTCTATTAACTCTGTGTAAAGCACATAGATTACCCATAAAAATATGTACAATTTTAAGAATATATTGATTTAAAATTCATGATAATGGATTAGCGCTAACAAAAACCAAAAGTAAGTTTCAGAAAATTGTAAAAATACATGAGACCAATTAAAAGAGGGTTAAAAAAGTTGCATCATGGCCTACATAATGATGGAGGAAACTGCTGACTTTACAATAGTTCAGAAGGCAGACACTGATACTCTCAATGAGGAGCATAATCCACAAAAGGTCATTGCTTAAAATCTGGCTGTTCAAAGTGCTGAAGGAAAGTTGAGTGGAGGATAAAACAACTGGGATAAGTGCAGCCAGTTGAAGATTGTGAAATAATCATCAACTAATAAGATTTTAATGCTTAACTAAATTTTACAGATTTTACAAAAAGAACAACATAGTAAGAAAATAAAGAAGCCGGAACTGTACAAAAATATACACATTATGCTTTTAAGATGAAGAACCTTCTTTGTATGTAAATTTGTTCTACATAATTACCACTTAATATTGCAAAAAGCAAGCTTAAGTGATTACATAAAAAATCTACAGAATGCCAATTTCTTTATTTGATTGTCAGAATAATTGATAGAATAATTCATTTCCAAAATAACCGTTTGCTATTTTATAGGATGAGCAATAATTGTATTAATTATTGAAGTTTTGTAAGTTTGTAAAGGTGGTCCTAATGGGAATAAACTCTTTGAAAGTGCTGTCTTTGTGGTTTCTCAAATACAATGTACGTTTCATAAATGTCAAGATTTGTTCTAAAGCGTATTTGTTATGAATTACCTTTTTAGGTTTTTTGTTAGGCTGCAATTTTATATTAGTGGTTATGTTCTCTTACAAAAATGACAACTTGCACAAAATGTTGTGTCCCCTGATCTCTTTTGAATGGCCATGCAAGTAAGCAATACAAAACTGAATAGCAACCAGGAGAGAGAGCCATGCAGTCATAGCATAGCATAGACAGTATCATTACATTCTGGGACACCAAAGATGCTCCTGTCATAAGATAATTTCTTTTCAAAAATAAATTCTAACACGTATGCCTCTTCTGTATTGTTAATTGGGCCAATTTTTTTGAACGTGCTTATTTATAGTATTGTTTGATAGTTAAACGGATACTTATAAAACAAGGCTGGTAAACCAGATTGATTTATTGGTTCTTTGTGCCGGACATGATTATCTCCAGACTCTGGGGATCTTCCTGCTTCCCAAACAAGACGGTTTCCTGCCACACACTCATGACAGCTAAATTGTTTCACTGAAGAGGTTGTCCCCTTGTCCCTCTTACCTAAGCCACTTGTTATCAGAGAGATGTGGTATAATTGCACCCAGAGGAACTAGTAAGCTTGTGTTATGGAATCTGGTTCTCTTCAAAAGTGTGGTCCTCTGTGGCTTCTAAAACTGGAGAAAGGAGCTCTTTATTCCCTCTTTGTTCGAGGTGATATTGAATCATACTTTCATAAAGTGGAGCACCATTTAGAATCGCTTATTTTCTCCTGAGGTTTAAGCCTCTCTCATGACAAATCTACTGCTCTTCTCCTGCGGCGTTGATTGTATTAACAGGAAACATGATAAATGTTGGTGGGAAATAAAGTCTACGTTCTGTTCTAATTACATATAAAGACTAGTAGCAGCTTAACCCTTAATTGCTAAATTCCATGCTTCTTTATGAGAAAATATCGGTTGAAGAGATGCATTTGCAAAGAGAGCTGCACACACCCACCCACACACACACGCACACTGAAGGATTTTAAGCACATGTTGGAAGAAAGGAGCTATAAACGGCTTCTTCTTCTGTGTCTCCGGTGGTGATGTTCTGGAGGGAAGAGGTTACTCACTGACCATTAGTGTGCTCAAGTGCAGTACATTCTTTGGCCTGTCAACTCATCTGCTAATGTGTGAGGAAATAACTCTATTTTCTCCCCTAGTGAAAATTACCAGCTCCGACATGACTAAAGGTACTCGGTGTTCTGAGAGCTATAAAAAGCTAATCTTTTAAAAAATAATCTCGGCTTTTAAATAAAATTTAAGAGAAATGCAATTCAAATCGAGCCAAACTAAAGATGATTTAGCCCATAATACAACATTTAAGCTTTATTAACACTTGATGTCTTCAAATTAAAGTGAACAAGATGAATTAATGGATGAATATGGCAAAAAAGGAATAAAAAAAATTGATTCACTACTGCCCATTTGGTTATTTCAGAATCATGTGCATGGAGATATTTCCATTTAAAGAGGGTTAAAAGTCCTACAAGAGGTCTTAGATTAGACTTTATAGGGAGAGAACTTGCAGTATAAAATTAACTTTATGAGAGCAAGAAGAACCTAGAGTGTAGATAGGTTTTCTAGGTAAAGTATCCCATCTCTAATGAGAAATAGATATGCTCCTCATTATTGATTAACAGTTTAGTGCTATATATAAAGTAGAGATGTCAAGACACAATGAGTTTTTATATTCAAGAAAATTAAGAATTTTTATTTTATGATTTCCCATGAAAGTTTTTTTTTTTTTCCCAGATTTTAAGAATATGTTGTTTTCAAAATTGTCAAGCTACCCTTTTCTTTGGTAACATGGCTGGGACGTTGCCAGCAGGCCCACCAGTGAATGGGAGTGTTCCACCACTATCATCCCAGCCTGGAGCGCCTTTTATCGGCCACTCCAGGCTGACAGTCCGCTCATCTGTGCTGTTAAGGCATAGAACCACCAGTGGATGAGAGCGTTTTTGAAACATCCAAAATAGAACATTTACTTATTGGGCACCAAAAGTTAGATTTCGTAAGCCTTAGAAGGATAAACCACACTACAGTATTCACAGTACTTTTGGTGAAAAAGATTTTTTTTGTGTGCAAAAATTAAAGAAAAGGCAGTAATAAATAAAATGCTATATTAAAAACTAAATGCTTGGTTTGAGGAATCTACATTCCACGGCTTAAACTTACTTCACCAGATAAAATCACATGCAGACATTTTGCAAGATGAACATGAATTTGATGAGAAATGTTTAAGCACTTTGCATGTAAAAATCTTGACCCTGTACAAACAACATTTATGCTAGAACTTTTTACTAACTTTGTACTATTTTGGCATAGACTAATAAGGTACCCAGGTAAAAAGAAGAATGTGCCAGTTCTCCTGGTTCTTCTCCAGAACAATAATGTTCTGAATGACGCAGAACTAATAAACAAGCCTCTCTGTGCTTGTGGTGAACTGAGGTGCGTTGAGGGGTTAACCCCTGCTGTTCCTGTCCAACATCCCGCCGCCAACCTGCCTCACCCCCACCCTCACCCTCTCTTCTCTCAGCGCCCCACTCCTCCATAGAGCCAATACAAACAGCATTATTTATGCTCAGCAAAACACCCCTTAATTACTCATGAACCGGCACTCGCTCCGGAGTCTGCCGCTCCCCTACCTCCCACCATCAGCCATTAAACACTCCCTAAAAGCTTGCTATTTGATATTAGCACACTTGAGCCTTTGAGAAGAAATTAAAAAATAAATAAACCCAGGAGTGATTTGCATATGCACAGCAGCTGATATTTATACTCGGCGTTGTGTCCCTCAAGGGCTTGTCTTATTACCTCCATCCTTGGGTCCTAGCACAGAGACCGGCGAGGCAGGCAGGTGATTAATTCTGTCCTCATGAGAAGCCAGCAGTATAGTTTTTTCCCTCTTTCTCTTTATTTTTGTGAGAATCATTTGTTCACTTTGCTTTATGTTCTTTTATTTTTTTTTCCTTTTCTTTAGTATTTCAACTTGTAAAATAGTCACGTCTAATTAAGTTATAAATACAAACACCCCAGCATGTGGCGATGCTATGAATTGTATATATTATCCAATGGTGGATACAGTCATTACAAAGTCATATATAAAGTCATATGCAACGTCATTACTAAAATGTAAAATACTTTATTTATGAAAAAAATTACTGTCATACTTCTCCATCTGTTATTTGAGTGTTTTGTAAAAATAAGGAAACCTCATTGTAAAGAGGTCTTGTCAAATGTTTGATTTTTTTTTTTTTTTTTTAATGTACCTGGATTTGAATCTGGTCTGAAATATGTTCATTTGTATCAGGTGAACAGGAAGATGAAAAATAAGCAGGTATTTAAATCAGTACCCACCTTTGGTCAAATTCTAACGAATTTATGAAGTGGTAGAGCTGGGCTAGAATCTGAACAGGATGGGGTTCCTCTCTACATATGGAAAAAAAAAATCACAGACAAAAGAGACCTGAGTATTGTGCGGCATGCTGGTATAATGCTAAACATTTAAAATCACAACCATTTAACCACTAACCACTTAAAAAAGCATCAGAAAATCTCCTTCTGTAATTTTATTAGAATAAAAGAAAATACACTAGAAAAATAATGAATTAATCATGTCAAAAATGTTGGTCTCTATCATTTCTGGTTTTGGTTAATTTCGTATCCTGGTCATCATTTGATTGTTTTAAAACACTTGCTGATGATGTACATACAAAACAATTAAATTATTAAATTTGTTCATTCATTTTGGGTAATTTTACTTTTATTAGGACTTTACAACTTTTTGAAGAAATTACCCTTTGGGGTCTTAAACTGGCGCTTTGTGAATACCTGCAGGGTCGCAACTACATATTATTCAGGTGGATGCAAACACATAAATCGGAAACATTAATATAATTATTGCTGTTAATAAACCTTGCTGAGATAGGGAGGTATATACATTGATATAAGCACTAAAATACTTACCGCCCGGTCAGCTTTCACCCTACAAACATTTTTCTCCCTTTAAAAAAAATAATTGCCTGTACATATTGCTTGTAAAATGTTGGCCCACCCTCTATCTAGACTTTTTTTTAGTTTAACCAGCAAAAACACTGGGTTCAACTTTGTCCCTAATTACATCATCAGATTTAAACATAAGAGCCATCAGCTGCTTGCGCAGTGTGTACTATGTAAAATCCCTCTGTCTAATTACTGCCTTGGTCCCACATCCCTATGACATGGCAGTGATAGATCATTATTTTCCCCTGCAATTTGTTATATTCTTTGCAATATAATTGGATCAGATTAATTATTATGATTAATGGATTCTTAGATATCTGTGGGTATCCATTTATACCAGGGCTTTAACAGAGGCAGCACACATGGTTTTAAGTGCATGTAGTGATGCAATCTTTAAGGTTTGAGGTTCTTGAATCAGTCACTTAAGCCTCTTTGTGTGAAGCTATTTATCCTAAATGTGTTTAAATAAGACTTCAGGTTTTTTTTACTAACACTGAAGTTTTTGTAGCACAATATAAACATAGGGAAAAAAACCCACTGAGAACAAATACATGATATATTACTGTTAAATTCGATGTTAAAATTAGAAGGAAACTGAAACATGTTTTCTTTTTTTCTAAATGTGGACAGCTTGTTTTAAGCCCCATTACTCAATAGTTTGTAGAATCACCTTTTGCTGGAGTCACTGGAGAAAAATCTCTACCAATTTTGCACATGTAGGCACTGGCAGTTTTAGCCTATTAGCCTCAAGCTCAGTCAGATTGAACAGAGTAATGCATGGATAAGCTTTGATCAAAATAATTTTGTTGTAGCTCTAAATCCATGTTTAGAGTTGTCATTCTCTTGTGAAGTGCCCCAGTCTTTAGGCTTTTGTAGCCTATAACAAGTTTTTTATTTTTTTTTTAATTCCATTCATCTTCCCATCAACTCTTACCATCCTTTCTGTCTAAGCATCCCCACAGCATGATGCTGCAACCACCATATTTCATAATTGGAATGGTGAGTTCAGGGTCTTGTGCAGTATTGGTTTCTCTTACACCTGTTTTGTGCAGGCTGAAAGGATTTAAAAAAGGATTCACCTGGCCAGAGCACCTTTGTTCACATACATTTGCTATTTTCTATACATTGCTTATGGTAAAATTGTAGAGCAGAGCTCTTGTGGCTCATGTTCAAAAGTTCATAAAGTCTTGAGTTGCAACACTAATAATTGTTTCTTCAACAGATCCTCCCACCTAAGCTCTTGATCTCTCCAGCTCCTCCAGAGTTTGCATGGCTCTTCTTATGCCTCTCTGATTACTGTCGTCTTACTTTGTTCATTTTAAATGCACAGCCTTTTGTTGGTAGATTTGCAGATTGCATGAAATGTGAAGAATTTCAAGGGGTGTGAATATTTTTTAAATATTCACACCTGTGAATATTGATGCCTGCCTGTCACACGTGACAGGCAGGCATCAAAAAAATAAACACAGCAGTACAAATTCCATACATACAAGCTAACAAGCCTGACTGTAAATTAAATTTCATTTAACTCTGTGGGTTTACCTCGGTAAGTGGCCACATAGTGCGCATTAACAATTCTCCAGTGAATGTCGTCTCTTTTGCTCTACTTCTTTGTGTTATTTAAATAAAATATCACACAAAAAGATTTTTTTTTTCCATGTCTATATGCATTAAAATAAGTTCACAACAATCAGCACAGCTGTATTTATTTATTCGTATGCAAATGAAAAGCAGTTCTTTTGAATTAAATCTCAATTTCAAGTTCATAACTTGATAATTTATTAATGAGAAGTAAAACTATTATACAGTGTCCTAAATCTGTTCCACGACTGCAGTTTAGCTCTTCCAAAAAATACTGTCCAGTTATGTTGGATGGACACTAGTCAATTCACTGTGCATGGGAATGGCTCATTAACAGGCCGAGGCGAGCCGCGTGCGTTTGTATATGGCTGCCATTGGTCGACGTGCAGAATGGATTTATGGTGTCACTCAGCCCTGGAGAACGACTAATGAGGGTATGCAGGCTAGCAGCGTCCGAGTGGGGTAATTCCACCCACCATCCATCCAGGAAAAGGGGGGGGATGCTGGATCGAGGAGGGATGTGGGTAGGTTGGGGTGGGTTGTGGAAGGAGGACACATCCCTCATTACGTGAGAGTGTCTCGGGAGCTTTCTTTAATAATTTAATAAATAACATCAGCCCAACAAGAAATTAATGAATAGTATCATTAATAATGAGCCCCAGCCTTGTAGTGATAGGACAGATATTAAATTGAACCACTGTGGGGAGATCTCCTGAGACTCAGGATTTTTCCAGCAGCAAACAAGGCCAGTGAATGAGGCAGCCGTCCCTCCGTGCCAACAGCTTTTACAACAGGTTGAAAGTAATAAAGGAGGATTTTCCCAGCGATAAAGTTAAGCCCTAGGAAATCTGCTCATGTAGATCGCTATGAAAGGCACAGCCAAATGTGATCCTTAATTAAACTTTAATCAAGATAATGCTGTTTGCAGGAGAAGTAGCTTAAAAAAAAAGGTGTCCCCAGCCCCCTGTTTTCCATCCAGTCAACCTTCCAGCTTCATATTGTAGAGGTCATAACCCCACTTATCTGCTTCTTAAACTTCTATGTGTTTGTTTTGTTTGTTTTCACTTGCAAACCCTCATATTCTTTCTTTGTATGGTTTTGAATCAGCAGTACATTTGTAAGGATTTCTTGCTGTTGTGGTGTGATCTCATTTTTGTGTGCTAAGACAGGCGTGTTAACATGTAACCAAATGCCTAAGATGCAATTTAAATCCAAGTGTTATTTTTTATCTAAAAATTAAATAAAATCGGTGCAGAAATATTTCTGCATTTATTCTATTACTTTTTGTGATGTAATTATGAAATGCATCACTAATTGTTACTTATTTTATATTTTAAGCTATGCAGGTACTATTTCTACATTCTTTTATTACTTAAAAATGTAAATATTTTATAATTTGCTGTTGGATCTATTGGTAAGTTGATCTCATAAAATACAGGACATTGTGTAACTTCCTCTTAAATAAAAAGAAAGTAAATGTTTTTATTATGCTTTATTGCTTTACTAAACTTTAAAAAAAAAGTAAATAAGGTTCCTTTTTTCTACAATAAAACCTACCATGTTACTTTGAATGGGGTTTAGATTTAATTATAAAACAGATGACATTACTCAGAGTTTGGCGGAGCTGCAACAAAGGTAAAATACATTCATTTACATCGAGCAGATTTGGGTCATGTCTCTTTCATTTACATAATTGTGTGCATTATCAACACAGGTATACTAGAGTATAAAGCAAAGAGCTTACACTTAATCATTGCCTGCTACCTTATTGCATGAAAAGTTAATCTTGGGAATCAGCATAATTTCCAATAAATGTTTGCTAAGCTGTCAATGGATTAAACACATTGAAACTGAACATGCAATTGTGCCAAATAGCCTATATTAATAGCTTCAGTCTTTTATAGCTGCACAATCACGTGACCCAATAAGGTTTTTGGCCTCATACTGAGTCATGCAAAGTTGTCATGTTTTAATTCTTGTACAAATATTTACTTTGCATACTAGCATTCGTGAACCAGATTTTAAAAAATTGTAAACTTGTGTAGCAATCTTTTGACATTTTTAATACCAAAGATTTTAGTTCCAAATGCCTGACATATGTTTTCTGGGCCCTTTCTTCAACATGGGCAAGACTAGAAAACATGCAGTTTGTAGAGCAGTGTGATGATCTCTGTAGGTCAAAAAAATTCTAAGGAAATATCTATTTTTCTAAATTTGCCAATGTTTACTCCATTATCAGTGATTAAAATCATCTATACTCTTAACACTGCACATTGAAATGGTGAGTGAAGTAAAGAAATCACCAAAGCTAGCAACAATATTCAGGAGCTAAAGCAAAATTTTCAGTAAAAAAATGAGTAATACAAAGATTTTTTACTCATTTTTTCAAGAGTGACCAATAAATGTGCAAAGAAATGTATTTTAAGTTAGTAGACCTGAAAAGGGTGCTATAAGTAGAACTTTTTAAATCAGGAAGTCTTATTTTTAGTTTATGAATTTTAAGTTTTGCTTTCCACCATAGCTTTCATTATACCATATGTCCCTATGTGGTATAAAACTTTTTCATCCCCTTCTGTATAAAAATATACCAGTACTTCTTTCATAATAAAATGTGGATTACAGTGAATCACAGGGAAGCATCGCCAGCTGTCACAGGGAACTGAGACCAGGCTGGCCAGTGTCTACAAAACATGTTTAGACACTGAACACTACTTACCTGATATTTGGTGGAATAAAAGGCAGTGGTGCCGCTGACCTTTATATTATTTTTTAGAGATGATTGCTGTTATTTTTAATTGGTTTTCTAATCACTTCCCTGAACTTGTTGTAAGGACTACATATCCCTTCTGGCCTTAGGATCCACAACGCCTGATCTTCACAGAGGAGAAGGATGTTTGGGTTTCCCTCCTGAACCTGTTAACCCTGTGACCTGATGATGGATGGATGGATGGATGGATGGCTGGATGGATGGATGGATGGATGGCTGGATGGATGGATGGATGGATGGCTGGCTGGATGGATGGATGGATGGATGGATGGATGGATGGATGGATGGATGGATGGATGGATGGATGGATGGATGGATGGATGGATGGATGGATGGATGGCTGGATGGATGGATGGATGGATGGCTGGATGGATGGATGGATGGATGGATGGATGGATGGATGGATGGATGGATGGATGGATGGATGGATGGATGGAATTGTTTATGTTTAAACTGCAAAACCTACTCTCAAATGTGTCTGTACTTTCAATTCTAAAATATTATCAGTTGTGAGAATACATATTCAGCTCATTTTTAATTGCTGGTAAATACTGTACAGTTTCAGAGAACGTCTGGGTCATAGAGTTGGTCGAAGCTAAGGGAAGGGGAAGCAGCCAGGCTGTATTCGGAAAGGGCCAAAAATGGATAGTGGTCGTTCTGAGTTAAAAATGCTTCAGTCCTCTCTCCACCTGAAGAATTAGCAATAGGCTTTGACAGATTACAGTGCAGCTGCTGCTTGTTTAGTTGCCTTCTTTAAAAGCAATGCTCAGCAGAACATAGGTTTTTTTTTCTCCTACATGAATAATTACATCCTTGATTTCTGAGGTCCAGTTTCCACAATAGAAACAGGCATTTCAGATGAGCAATGAAGAGATCTCTGTAGATGCTCCTTCTCTAAATGTTATGAAAGGTGGGTGTTCACATAAAATGTGATACGGGCCTGAACGAGAGCTACGTCTCTGTTGTATGTACAGATTGCCGTAGGAGGCTTGCACGACAATGACGAATCGCAAGTTCTCCGATTTACATAGTGCTGTACATCTTTTAATCATAATGACGAAACAATGAACAGCACTGGCCTAATGGCATTGCACTAACAAGAGCAGAGAGAGGCTCCTACGTTCCTCCCTCTCTTGCTGCTGGTGGAATGACTAATGCTTATAGGGTCATGGTGTAAAACTGTTGCCCCAAGGTCAGCGTACTGACACTTAATTGTTTGTCCTGTCATATGTCACTTCCTTGAAATTTCATATGTGACCCTTGTTAGCCCTGTGTTTCAGTTTTAATCCCTGGTCTGACAGAAAGATCAAAACTGTGCCATGATCAAGATGTGTCAGATTACTCGTGTTGGGTCCTGTCATTCTGATGCAATGCAGAGCACAGATACTTGTCTGTCATGTGCCAACTGATGCATTGCCTTGTTCCTAAATGCTGTGCATTGATTTGAGGACCCACATCTGAGAGTATTAACAACTTAACTCAAGACAGTGACACGGGAGGCTTTTGTGTTAAGCTTTTAATAGAAAGACCAGATATTTTTTTCTTGTTTTGTGACTTATAGCTGAATTTTCTAAAGGGCCTAGGATGGGGTCTCTGAAGTCAGGATCTGTTAAGAAGGTATCAGCAGTTAAGTCCGAGCAGCAGCAGATGCCTCTCTTGGCATCGTTGTTTAGCATAGATCCATATAACAAAGTCCTGGAAGCTAAAGCCAACAGCTAAACCACAAGTGGCTTAAGAATCCTGCAAACTTCTTCCATCTTACAGTTTTTCATGGTCACTTTGGTGCCTTTCTCAGATCAGAATTCAAATTCTCAGAACTACTTGTTCAATCTTCAATTCACTGTGTCACGTGTGTACGTCAAAAACACTGTTTTCCATTCTTTTGAACAGGTTGCAAATGCTTTGCCTCTATGCAAGCGATTATGTAGAATTATCTGCTGTTTCCTACATTTTAAATTGCTTATGTTGTGTTGATCAAAATGTATCATATGGGTTTCTGTTGAAAAGTCTCAACCTCCGCAACATTTAAGCATAAGTTCATCGCATAAGTCTTAACATGTAAAATGCTTGAAGAAGTTATCATTATATATCCAGTATATTTTAAAATTATTTTTCATTAGACATTTTTTCTAAATACAGTCTGAACTGCTAAATTTCTCCTAGATGAATCCTTAGTTTCTCCAGTGTAGGTAAATGTGTGAAGCATAGATCACCCAATGATTAACCAGTTTTCTGAAATAGTTCAGAGGTGCATCTCATGACCCATTAGCTGGAATGGATATTAATTAAATTATTAAGGATGTTATAATATCAAGAATCTACATATATTTGGTTATTCTTATATTTGTCTCTATAACAATTGACTTTTTCTGTTCTCGTACCTTGTTGTTATCTCTTGCAATTCAAAAATCTTGTCTCCTGGTTAAAGTAAGGGACAAAAGAAAACAGAAATTTACATACAAACATGTCATGCGTTGACATTTATACGATGTAAACAAAGTCAAACGCTGCATTTCCCAATCATGTGATACAAAAGCTTTTTTCACTCCTGCAGTTCCCTGGTGTGTAACACTGTGAGGTTATCACCAAACACTTTACAAATGACGTGCTTGTGTTTGTATGAATCTATTGATCAGTACCCCTGTTTGGCCAGATATCTTTCTTTATTTAGGTTGGCAGGTTTACAAGCAGGACTGCTGTTTCTCTCCTTCGCACCATGTCTTCTGCTTTTTGCCTCACTGACTTTCCTAACTGCGCCGCTTTATTGAATAAATTCAGGCTGTCACTTCCCATGGTGGTGGAATAACTCAAACACAACATATAATAATATGGGAAAAGTAGGATAAAATAATGTTGTCATAGCTGTAAAAGTGATTGCTCGAAGCCACGCTGGGCAATCGATACTCTAATTCCATAATTTATACTCGCAGCAATGGAGGAGGAAAGAAGCTCTGATATGGTATTTCTTGGCTCACTGACCAATTTTGACCTTCAGTGGAAGAGAAGAGTCGGATTATTGTGATGTTTAGCTCAAAGAAATCACCTACAAGTGTTGAGAAGCAATGTTTGACATTTTATGTTCAGGACCAAAACCCTAAACTGATTAATTCCAGGTAAGCATCAGCTTTTGAACCTTCACTATCTTTATGACGGTAAATCCGTGACACTCAGCTGACAGAGTGAAACATAAAAGCTGGCCAGTGATTTTCTCTAACTTATTTCTTTTATCCCTTCTTTTTATGACAGGGGAAGCTCTTATTCCATTTTTTTTTTTTTTTTTTAGCCTGGAGCAAAAAGAATTTTTCACCAGTGTAGAAACTCATTATCAGTTTCTCATTTTGTCTGGTTCGCTTTTCTGGAGTTGCCAATCATATGCTAACCCATTCTCCACTAATTGCGTCTTTTTATTGGCCATTTCAGATTGAACTTCCTCCCAGAGGTTGTATGCATAGAAGTACCTAACTTGGCCGTGCTGGACGCTACAAAATTCATCTGTACATGTTTCTAAATGTGTCCACTGGACAGACAGCGTGGAGCTGCTGCTGGCATTAAGATGAGATCTTTGAAGCTTCACAAGAAATCCATGAAGAGCAGACTACCAAAATATAACAGAAGTCTCACTAAAAGGAAGAAATTGATTGCAATTAGTAGAAAGATTTTTTTTCAAGTGTTTTTCTGCCCCCTCCAGTGATGCTAATAACTTAATGATCCCTAAAAATGCATGCAATTTTCCTCGATTAGATTTAACTATATTGTGCACTTGCATGATAGAGATTTCCAATCACTGATGTTCTGACTGAGAGTCTCTGGTTGTATAGTAAATAATGGCATCAACTGTCACAAAATATCACATTTTTTCTGTAACAACTAAATATCATACACAGAAGCTAAAATTGATAGAGCCATGAAGCAGGGCTATAATGTTGGATCCTCTCTCTCTCTCTTAATGTAAAAAGCTTAATCTAATCTATGCTGTAAATGTAGAGCTTTCATAATTATCTTAAGAGTATAAAAAGAAACGTGAGGCTTATTCAGACCCTATATATTTCAATCTTCTCAAATTCAAAGATTGTAACTACTTCAATAAATTGCTAAATTTTATATATTTATTCTATTTATATATAATAATAGGAGAAGACCCCAAAGTTTGTGCCAGAAGCAATAATTTAACTCCTGCAGCTGTCCAAGATGAGCATATTATATATACACATCAATTTTTTTCAGACCACAGTGAGATAAGATCACATGCAAAAATCTAAACTGTTTCAAAACACTTACATTGATTAATAGCTTTGTCTTTAAAAGTGTTACAAGGGGTAAAACTATGAGAGTTTCAGACAAATATTTCTCTCACAGATCAGCCATTGAGGACTGCAACATATTAAAATGAAAATATTCGTGTTTGGGTTTTATTAGTGTGAGATGCGCTTTGTCTTGACATCTCAATCAAGCATTTTCATGTTATCCATGTTAATAGGCCCTGTAATTAAGTTGTCTCAACCTTTTGCAACTTAATTACAGAACTCTGCAAACACTAACTGTGGATTACGATCTGTTGGAAAATGTAGACGGTCCAGCCCAGCAGGTGGGGCAGTGGCCCTAAGGACCCCTGCTAAGCTATTGAGAACAGAGGGACCTGAGGCTGCTATAATGACCACTAAATGTCTGTGGTGTTCAGTTGCTGCAGGAGATTGGCAAGGAGGAGCAGAACCTTTCCTACGGCATATCCACCTCCCAAATGGGATGTTGGAAAAACATGCAAAAATCTTTAAATAAGTAAATCCATATATTTCACAAAATGGGTAATTTACAGACTTGATGTAATGCACTGGTGTCATGTTTTGTCTAATATATAAGCAGCTGGTCATTTTACTGCATATATTCCCATTCATGAACAAGTCTGACTTCCTCGTTTTTTTGTGTGTTTGGCTTTAGGTGTACTCGGAATGGGAGATTGAGGGGGGAGGGGTGTGACAGAAGAGGTCTCACCTCACACTTCATGTCCCAAATAGATTAGAGGAATTTTTCCCAGATTCTGTCGTTGCCTCTGCAGCCTGAAGCAGATTGAGCACTTGTGAGGATAATTAAAATTGATGATATAGAATGACAGAGACATGATTTCAGCCTGCAGCAAAAGGTCTCAGAAGACAGTCTAGCTAAACTGTCATGCCACTGCTATTCTGTTTTACATGACTGTTTCACCTCACTAAACTGGCTTAAAGTAAATATTTAAGTGTTACCAGCAAGTCGAATGGTTTAGTAACCAATAGTCTTGAGCATTACTACAGCATAGGTGGTATCATCTGCACTGAGTTCAAAAAGTAAAGGTTTAAAGCAAAAATATTCTATCTGTGCTGGTGGATGCTTTATTTATGTCATCTCACACAAAAATGTATTCTTATGTAGATGTCAACAAGGGGTGGGGATGGTGCAAAAGTCACGTTTCAACATACGCAGAATTCCAAATATCGTTTTAGAAATCTGTGTATCTCCTTTTTTGCCACTTGTGCACAGGTGAGAAGATAATGTCAAGCCAATTATTTCAATGAGGAGTATCAGAATAGGACTACTCGACTGCTGATTATTCATGAGTTTAGAAAGCTTCGTGTGTAAACGAATTAGCTGCAAAGGAAACTGTGGTTATTAAACTTTTTTTTTTTTTTTTTTACCATAGACTTCCCTTTTTTTTGTACCAGCTAACTTAGATGAGCCTCCCTTTGTAAACTGCCTCCACGTCAGGCTCAATCTATTAAACACATTCAAGATATATTGCTCCGGCCCACATATGAGGATCATTTAATTATTCACATCATATGTCATTTTCAGTCCAGAGTGGGAACAGCTTGCTCCTGTTTCTGGTTTATTTGAAGGAGCAGAACAGCTGTCAATAAGAAGAGCAAGGAGACGAAAGGCTAGACAGAGGCCTAATGGGGGGGATGGTAGGAGACTAAACCCCCCACCAGGATCTCTGTAAAGATAAATATTGATTGGGGACTGTTTTAATTACTTCCTTAAATTGAGCAATTTTGGTTTTCCCTTTTGGCTCTCTGTGAAAAATCTATGTAGGATTCCATGTTGAAGGAAAAGGAGAGGGTAAGTGTTGGCATACCATAAATCACTGCAGATACATAATTCATTGGATGCAAGTTAAAAGGACAAAACAAGATGCTTTTGGGCCACTGAAAATAGCACTTTCACACAGGTGAGACATTTTTCTTTGCTTGTGACCACATGCGTTCTTTTGTTTTCATCTCTACCATTCTCAACAGAATTATCAGGAAAGATGAATAAAACGCTTCATTTTCTCTAAATAATCAAAGTTTAAGAAATTATTTATTTAAGCTACAAAATATTATTTAGGTGAAGATAAATGTTTGAGTCAAAGTCTTCAGTGTTTTGAGCCATCTTGCACTTGCGAATGATTTGATTTTCTGGTATATAACTTCTCATATCAGTTTGTCTGCAGGGTTATATGGTCACCAAATTTTTCGCAATACATGTTTCAAATAAAACAAATAGATGTCGCTATAAAGAAAACTAAAACTGCACCAGAAGAAGCGCACTGCAGGACCTACAGACTATTTTAACAAATACACTTTTCCATTGACAAGAATGGATATTAAAATAAGACACTTACAGACTAATGCATCTAGATCTTATCCACTAACGGCAACCAATTATGTCTACAGATGTACTCACCTCATAAACTCTGACGTTTATAAATACATAAAAACACAGACCTGAAGAAATATAGGTAAATATTAACACTGTAGAGGCATGAGACAAAGTTCCAGCACAGTCTATGGATAGATTTTTATGTCATCCACCATCCGATACTGACCTGGGTCTTTTCGGCCCTTGACTGGGACATGAACAGATAGACACTGGCCTACCTTCTGCTCTCCCTTCACAGCTGTATGCTGCTTTTAATCAGCTCCAGTCTCACTGCTGGATGCCTCCATTTCCTGCATGTACCTGCTTCCTTTACTATTTCCCGCTCTCCCTGTAACTGTGATCTCTACTTTTGGAAGTTTTTGTATTATTATTATTATTATTTTTTTTTTTTCATTAAAACTTTCACCAAGTTCTTACTGCCTCACCCTACTTGCATTTTTGGTTAAACCACAATATACAAACTTGACAAGTGTGATTGATTTAGGCCGCAGAATAGTGACTGGTTACTCAAATTTATGAAGATAACTCATTTAGTGTGACCTACAGCTTCCGTGGAAAGATCATTTACAAAACTGAAAGTTAATAAGAACAAAGACATATTAAAACGTCCAACTTCCATTTTCTGAACAAAAAAGAAACAGGGTTTTCATGCATATCACCCTAATATTAGAGGCTCCGCAGAGACAAGGTGTTGTTGCAGTCTAGCAATGTGAGGGCAATTTATAAAAGTAACAAACCATTCCTTCTTTCCTAGAAACGTCACTGAACTGCTCTTCAACTGCACAGCTTCCTGCTGCCTAAAATTTCAACAACTAGATCAGTTCCCCTGAGAATAAGACACAATACCAAACACATTTGTCACTGGAATTAAACGTTTGAGGTTTCTGAACAAGGCATCATGTTGCTGGATTGTAAAGACCCTTGCAATGACCTGTGCATGGAGGCATATAGGAGGGAGTATTTATTTTCACACTCTGTTCATCAGATATTCCAGCAACAATTGGGTTGGAGAAGCAAAGGTGGCACTGACTGGAGCTCTGACCTTAATCTAAAGGTTTAGGCTGTTATCAGAAGAGGTGAGTCCAGTCAACTGTGCTTTACCAGACTGCTGTCCATTCATGACATGATGCTTGCTGGGGATGGTTTACAGACTGAAGCATTAAACCGAGATACTCCAAATGTAGCGTTTCAGTAACTTAGATATGTTCTTATGGGATTGTACAAAACGACCCCTTACCCATTTTTTCACCTAAAAATAAATACTATGGAGGATGTGTTCTTCCAATGATCTATGTGTTTTTCCTTACCACTACCATTATCCAAATAAGTTAGGAAAGACATATGTATTATACAGTTTGCATGGTATATAGACAATTTCATATTTTAATTAATAAAAGAAGAGATAGTGTCATCAAAAGTGTAAACATTCTGCCTTAAAAGAGTTTATTTGTTCATAAGCTACAAATAAGTAATAGTTTATTGGTATTTATATAAAAAAAATGAAACAGTATTCAAAATCAGCATGTAATCTGATTGACACTTTCTGAACATGCCAGTTGTAAAGTTTTCTCAAAAACAAAAAAAAAACAAAATTCCAAGGAAGCAATTATACCAAAATGCTTAAATAACATTTAAATAGAGTCCTACTTGTGATTATTTTCCTCTCGTTTTATGCATAAGACTGACAAGCCTATTTTAGAGAGAGGTGTGAAGCGAGGTGAGTAGACAGGCCCTTCTCTCTGAGTGCTAATGGATGATTGGAGACAGGATAGGAGGCTTCAGTTCTTCCTTTCATCCTGGCCTGCTTTTGACCCAGAGAGACAGTCGTAATCGGTCCGGCAGAGGGGGTAATCATCCCCACGTGCAGACTCTGATAAGTTGGAACACCTTCCCTGAGCTCGGGGAGGGAGCTCCCGCAGCCTCCCTGGTTATCGCTGTCCCCGGCACCCCTTCAAGAGCCTGCGTTGTCTCCTCTTCCAGGCTCAAAGGCTCCATCAACAGCCGCCTCTCTGCTCTGCTTTCATCTGACAGAGCACATAAGCCGGTAAAAGGGAGGAAAAAAAATATAAACTGGTTTCTATCTCTAAAATTGTGATCTTATGAATTCGATTTGCTCACTTTTAAAATGTAACTGCACAATTTGTTATTTTTTTTTTCTCCCCGTTTCCCTTTCTCAGTTAATATCTGTGGAGATAAATTGGTTCGATTGACAGGCTCATTTTTCTTGTTGTGTGCCTCTGTATTTGTGATAAGGCTGCTGACCGTGGTCACCTGAAGCGGCTGAAAAAGTTCTCTGAGGCTTGAGAGCTGTTACCGAACACCTTTCATGTTGGGCGAGGGGAAGATTCTTCGGCTTATTTTGCTGAGGAAAATCCCCCCCACTCCATGTTTTGCTTGATTACATTTTGCTACGCTTTTCCTCCTGTTTTTCAGAGAACTTCTTAAGCCTGCGAGATTACTGTTTAATAGGGATGATATTGTGCTGGCTTTATTGGCTATTTGCAGCTGCGCCGTCGGTTCATTTAATAGCCCCGCCGGTTGTTAAAGGGATTACACAGCTGCCACACTCTGGAGTGTACAGTGGGCCTCTGGTGACAAACAAGAAAAGACCATTGCTCAAAATAAAGCAGAAAGGGGAGAAAAATAGTTTTCTGTAGTTTTTAAGCAATGACTTGCAAAGTTTGCATGCCACATTCAAATTACCTGTTCAAACCTTTGTGATGTGACTCTGATGATTTCCCATTCCATATCAAAGTGACCTTTAGAAGGCCACAGGCACTACCCACCATTGATTGAATAAATTGATCGCCATACATTCAGAGGATATTAATTAGACATGGAAAACAAGTGAATGAACACAAATTGCCTTTAGTTTAAAGGCAGCAGCAAATAAAACAGTCAGGGAGATTTGAGAAAACAAAGCGAAGCATTCGCTGCTGAGGTCTGTTGATCCTTCTTCCTAAACTGAAATCACAGAGGAGTTTGAAATTGATTTTTTTAAAAGCTACGAAACAACCATACCTTAGTGCTCACAGCACTGCACAAAATTTCTCTCCAACTTCATTCATTTCACTAAGAAGCTGAATCCATACATTTTTCATGTTTGGGGAAAAATGTTCATCTGAATGTCTGATTTCAATCGAAAAATGATGCATTACTTATTCCCCACCAACAGGTGACAACAGCATTCCCCTGTCCAGAAACCAATTAGTCTGGAAATTATTCCTTCTGTAAGCTCCTAATAAGCCATAAAGTTAAATGGGGTACTTTTTGAGATTTGGTGTGTTTATTATGTTTTAATCTCATTCCCTCACATTAAATCATACCTGAAATGTTACTTTGATTCGCTTATGCATTTTTGAGGAATTCTTCTATCTCCCATGGCAGCCATTCAGGGGTGCCTAAACGCTTGCTATCACAAGGGTCCTCTTGGGTGTGCAGTCTTCAGCTGGACTTTTGCCTCACCGAGCCCCCCCCCCACACTGCCATGTCTTCCCCACTAGACTAGTGACAATATCAATTATCATCTCTCAGTCCAACACTCCTAAGAATGGTTGTTAACAGCATAATGAGAAGCACTGTTGTACTGAAATACAGAAGTGTGTGTCGGAAAGAGCAGGAGCTCCAGGACCCAATTCCAAAGTATCAAACTACAAAGTAAAATTTATTTTTAAGTCATGTAATATGGAGCCTTTTTAAAACTAATGAAAGTAATAGAGTTACCTGATTGTGCTATAAAATAAAATGGCTCTATGTGCCTGGAAAATACATAATACTGCCCCAGTAAAAATGAAAACCTAATATTAAATAAATGTATTATTATTATTATTATTATTATTATTATTATTATTGAATAAAATTACTCTAAATATGTTATTACAAAGTTGATAACATAAAAGTCAAACTAATAATTAACAAATTAATTTACAATAATCGAAATAAAAACTTGAAAACTTTAGTCTATATTCAGTCAATCTAAATAATTTGTTTCACTCTGTGAATTGAGCTTGTGAACTAATTTTTTTTTTTCAACAAAATTCAAATTTATTGAAGTTTTTGGTTGTAACGTGACTATGAAAAAACTGAAGGGGTATGTAAACATCTGTTAGGTGCTGCACACCTGTCTTTGTGCATCCATTAGCTTTTAGTTTTAAAGGTATTTTTAAGGACAAGTGAATAATTATTGTTAATGAAGCATTGCAGCCTGTAGATCAATATGCAACATGACTGAATCTGTCTTCGCTGAATTGGGTGACAAGCTGATGTGTTGCACTTTTAGTGGCATGTGACTTAACCATGTCAGCAGCAGCTGCCGGATAGGTTTCAATCGAGAGGGCAGAGTCATGCAATTTGTGCCAAAGCTAACAGCTGTTAACTACACAACCTTTGGGCTATGAACTGCAGCTCTGTCCATTGTCAGTCCTCCCCCAAGTTAAATATTCCAGGAGGAATTTGTTTCAACAAGGCCACGCGCAACGGGTGAAAACCCTTTACACCAATATTGCTCTCAAAATTGGCAGCACGAGAAGGAGGGACATGAGGGATGCTCGAGAGTGGTAACCTATCCCTCTCAGCCCCCTGGGAGCCTCTTGGCCAGCTTTCATCCACATAATTATAATAAATTTGACATTTCATAGATAATATTGATTTCTTTATTTTAGCATTTCACCATAGGTGACAGTCTAGTGTCAAGAATGAAATTTCTATTGATCTTCCGCGCATTAATCCCTCATGTGTATGTGATCATTTTTATAAGACCTTTTACTGCACATAAATCAATATTTCATATTTCCACCCATACCAGAGGAGATGTCATATTTGTAAACTGTGTCTTGACACTAGCAATTCCTTTCTTGCTCAGCTGCAACTGTGCAAGACCAGTCAATTTGGGGTGGTGGGAGCGAAGACACAAGGGAGGAAGGGGGGAGAGGGCGAGGGAGGAGGATTTACAGTCGGCGGCTCTGGGCTGTTGGGGAGGAGTTGAGTCCTGCTGGAAAAATAAAAAGCAGCGATACTGATGATGACATGCGTTGTCTTCTAAATATTTAGAATTAATTAGCTTCCTGCGGAGCAGACTTCCCATAGTAAATCAGCACTGCAGCACCTTGAAAAAGTCGGAAAACCGCCGTTTTGTCACGTTAAAGCTTCTGACTTATATCTTATTGGTATTTTATGTGATAGACCATAAGAAAGTAGAGTAGCCTTTGATCCTGAAGTGGAAGGAGACAGATTAATGGATTTTGAAAACTGTATGCATAGACATCATTAAAGTGTAATTACCAATTGTATTCAATCTCTTTTAGTCTAATACCCCAAAATAAAATTTTGCTCAACCAGTTACAATCAGATGTTATCTAATTAGAACATACTCCACCTGTGTGCTATTTATTATTTGTTAAGTATGAACAGGCATAGTAACAGTATCTTGCATTGTCTTGCAAAAATATTCACACTTTTAACCTTTTTACATTTTGTCACGTTACACTTACAAAATTCAACATATTTTATATTGATTATGTGTGACAGATTACTACAAAGTTTTGCATAAGTTTAAGGTTTATTAAAGAAAGTATAATTTTAAGTTTTTTTTAATGAATAGAACTCTGACATTTGTGCATTACCATTCAGCCCCATTTAGTCTGATACCTCTAAATCAAATGCCAGTGCATTCAGTAACCCTTAGAAGTGTCACACACACACAGTGTCATCATAAAAGTACAGAAGCAAAATTAGATATGCAGAAAATATTTTAAAAAAAACTAAGGAAAATTACTGAGTGGCAGATTGATTCACATTTTTTTTAAATAAATAAAAACAGTCATCATGTAGAAATGTTCTGCTCTTTTGTAAAATACCGTGAGCCATGGTGAAGTAAAATATACACTGATTTTATATAACTTTACTGATAAAAACATGATAAAGTGTGACATGCCTTCCTATCCCTCCTCCCCCCAATACTCTGAAACCCCTGAATAAAATTCCCTTTGTAATTAGAGCACACTTCTTTGTAATTCAATCCCAGTATAAATACTTACATTTTTGCAAAACATTAAAGAACTCTTACATATAGGATAATATATGAACCATAGAAATATGGAATATTTAATACACGCAGGAAATTTGCACAGATGTGTCAGGATGACTGACTTGTTTTCCATAATAATTTGAAATAAAATCGCTCTGCATGCAGGAATGTTGCGCTCAGCTGCAATATAACATGACAATAGCCATGGAGAATGCACAACTGTTTGGTGAAAAATATGATCACCTGAGCGGTGCAGACACCTGACCTTTTCTCAGTCTCCCTTAACATGTCCCTTCCATACAATCAGTGTGAGAGAGCTGCACAAGAAAGGCCAGTCCATTAAGAGAATATGCTAATTTTGCCATCCCCTCCTAATTGATGCCATTTTACCAAGTAAACAAGACTTCTGTCTACAATGGATGTGTTTCTGCCAGTTAAAAGGATATTTCAGATCTGCTTTTTCCTGTAATTTCCTCTACTAGAGCTAAAGGTGCGCCATTATTGCAAATTATAAGTCTTTCCCTTTGAAGAGAGGTGCTATTCTTGCAGTGTGTTTTTTTCCCCCCCATCCTTATTCTCCTTAAAGGCCATCCACTATTTTTTATCAGTCACTGGAGAATCTTCATTCACATGAAAAGGTGTCAATGCCTGACTGTTTGAGCATGATGACAGACACCCGGCAGAAGTGTGACTGACTGCCTGACACCGTGGAGGTTTGTCAATGATGTCAGCGGCAGCTTTACACAGTATTGTCCCGGACGCCGTGCTGTACAGGACAGCACTGTAATATTGGGCCGGAGGACGCAGACAGACGGGGATGTGTTATCTCCACAACCTCGCTCTCATCCCTCAGTACTCCACCGCGGGCCGTGACTGAGGGTCTGCGAGGGATCCCCCCCGAATGAGCTGGCTCGCTTACATTCATCTTCCCCCTGTCAGCCATGTAATGCTGTATGAGCTTGTTCCGCCATTCAAGTAATGCTGATGAATTTGCTGTCCAGATGCCTTTCACTCCACTTTGTTGAAATAGCGGGATAGACCCATCATAATGTACCTCTGGGTCTGACCACAAATGATCATTTCTGCTCTTTTGCCAAATTGTTCCTTAGCAAAAAGCCTACAAAAGTGTGTGTGTGTGTGTGTGTGCGTGTGCGTGCGTGTGTGTGTGTGTGTGTGTGTGTGTGTGTGTGTGTGTGCGCGCGTGTGGGTGCGTGCGTGTGTGGGTGAGAGGAATGGGAAGGGGGAGGGGTTTGGGTGGGTGAACGGCCGGGCAGGCGAGGTTGACTGGCACTCAGTGCTAAGCTGTCTCTCTGAGGAAAGGGCTGTTTAAAAAGCAGGAGCTGGCGGCGGAGCAGACCTCTCAGTTGCCTGTCTAAATACTGCCTCTGTGTGACTGACAGCGAGGCAACAGAACACTGGCATTCTTCCTTGCAGCCACTCAGCAACGCTTTAACAAAAACCAAAGGATTTAATATAAAAGCCAGAACAGGGTGTCACAAAATGCTGCACTGCTGCCTTTAATTTGTTTAACATTACCAGCGGCCCCTTTATTTGAATTGCTAGTTTAAAAAGAGAGACGGTTACGTTTCAAATTAAAACAATGTTTTATGAGAAGACTGTGTAAGATGTCATTTTCTGTTCTGATAACTATGCACAAGAATTCCTTGCCTATGATTTATTGTTATATGCCTAGAAATTGACCTTTGTAAATCAAATCTAAAATATATAAAAGGTTATTTTCCCCAGACAAGTAGACAAACAAGAGTCATCAACAAGCAAGAAGGAAGACATTGTAAATGCTGCAAAGGCTTAATAGCTCAAAATTAACAATCTGCCTTGTTTTCATGGATTCAATTAAAGTGATATTTTGTTGTTTCATGATGCACTTAGGAATGATAAAGCACAGATCTGAGTATTGATTTTTTTTTACCCATAACAAGATAAAAATATGTATATGTATGTATTTGTAGGGTAAATTGAATCAAAATGCACATATGACATGGAGACACTGACAGCAATTGAATTTGTCAGTCAGGAATTTAGTTAAAGATCTTTGATCTACCAGTGGATAAAACGATTCAACAATCCTGAGTATCAGTAATATCTTATGGTGGACAGCTGCTTAGAGCTCCCTGCCACCTGGAGGGCTTCAACAGCATTTCAAAGCAAACATATTGATGTCAAACCAACAAATAGATTTTTTTGAGGCCAATATTGAAATAAACTGAATAAATATTGCTAATGCTACTTATTTCTACTGCTTGTGTCCAAACTAGGGTCACATTTCCCACAGTAGTTTTCAGTACTATTTCACAGTTCTACTGAAACCACCTGGCTGACATCAGCTAAATAAATAACTGCTCATGTAGTTTCTATTAGGAGTTTGGCAAAATCAGCCATATTTTTTCTACTGTGAGACCTGTTTCTCAAATGTCTGTCTGTGTTTCTCCAAATGTAGGGTGCTTGTAGAAGAGCTCTTGTGTCATGATGGGATGGTGCCAGATGCTTGTTAACAGTTATTCCCACATTACACGTTTCCAATGTGACCGTGACATTGGTGGTTCCCGAATGGACCCTGCCATTTGTGGTAGAAGTTGATATACTTAAAAAAATATTTTCTGAAGTAAATGTGAGATGCAGCCTTATATTACATCAGCGTCTAACTAACAGCAGTGACATAAGGACAGATACATCAGATACATCACTTGCTGAAACCCGTAAAGGAAGACAACAGAAGCTGCTGAAGCAATAGTTAGACATAAAGTAGAGGGATACCTTGCTTGTGAAGTCAAGTTTTCTTTGGAGGAAAATAAAATGCCTATTATAAGGAGAATGACTTTAAACAACACTAAGGCACCAAACTGACATCAGCAGATAATTAAGAAAGGACATGGTATTTTTCCCAAAGTGCTGGAATGTTGTTGTTTTCTTAAACTAAATAGTGAATTTACCTACCTACCTACCTACCTGCCTACCTACCTACCTACCTACCTGCCTACTTACCTACCTACCTACCTACCTGCCTACCTACCTACCTACCTACCTACCTACCTACCTACCTACCTGCCTGCCTACCTACCTACCTACCTACCTACCTACCTACCTACCTGCCTACTTACCTACCTACCTACCTACCTGCCTGCCTACCTACCTACCTACCTACCTACCTGCCTGCCTACCTACCTACCTACCTACCTACCTACCTACCTACCTACCTGCCTGCCTGCCTACCTACCTACCTACCTACCTGCCTACTTACCTACCTACCTACCTACCTGCCTCCCTGCCTACCTACCTACCTACCTACCTGCCTACCTACCTACCTACCTGCCTGCCTGCCTGCCTGCCTGCCTGCCTGCCTGCCTACCTGCCTGCCTGCCTACCTACCTACCTACCTACCTACCTACCTGCCTACCTACCTACCTGCCTGCCTGCCTGCCTGCCTGCCTGCCTGCCTGCCTGCCTACCTGCCTGCCTGCCTGCCTGCCTGCCTGCCTGCCTGCCTGCCTACCTACCTGCCTGCCTGCCTGCCTACCTACCTGCCTGCCTGCCTGCCTGCCTGCCTGCCTGCCTGCCTGCCTGCCTGCCTACCTACCTGCCTGCCTGCCTACCTACCTACCTACCTACCTACCTGCCTGCCTGCCTGCCTGCCTGCCTGCCTGCCTGCCTGCCTACCTACCTACCTACCTGCCTGCCTGCCTGCCTGCCTGCCTGCCTGCCTGCCTACCTACCTACCTACCTACCTGCCTGCCTGCCTGCCTACCTACCTACCTGCCTGCCTGCCTGCCTGCCTGCCTGCCTGCCTGCCTGCCTACCTACCTACCTACCTACCTACCTGCCTGCCTGCCTGCCTGCCTGCCTGCCTACCTACCTACCTACCTACCTACCTACCTAAAGTTTATTTGATGATTGAACTATTAAAATAGGAAATTATAAGCACTTTTAGAGAAGATTTCAAGTGTGGATTTTAGCTAACCAGGATCCACTGTGATAAAATGTTTTTGAGTGTGTAGTGGGGAGGGGTCGCTAATGCAACCTAAGGTTGGCTCTGTTTTGAGCACATTTTTTTCTTTTTCCATATCCTGCATGAGCACACGGATTACTTTTGAAAAAAATATTTTTCCTCAAGCTTTTTTTTTTTTTTTTTTTTTTTTTTATGTAACAGTGTGTTGATGTTATCTGTGCACTTCCAAGAGCCTGAGAGTTAGCAGAAAGAATGATAGCTATGTTTGTGGTTTAATAACTATTAATTCACTTTTTAACTGTAATTGATGCTTAAATCTCTCCACCCCTCCCCCACTTGGCAGACCTCTTGTCCCCCCGTCAGCTCCGTCCTTCTAATAAGGGCATTATTCCAGGGATTTCATGCATTCTGATAAATCAAATTAGAAGGCCAGTGACTTAGATAGATTGCAGCAAGTAATTAGAGAATCCTCAATGCCTTCCTCGCTGCCACTCATTTACAAGAGTCTTTGTTATCCACCTATCTCAGCGCAGCGTGAGCCGGTATGTGTTTGCATCCCTTTCCCCCTCCTCTTAAAATTCCTTCCCGATGTCACCGGAGAGACAGATCCCAGACCATATCTTGTCACCCCGGCCCGGCCGCGCCATGCACATCAGATAGCGCAGTGGGACGGCCGTTAATTGGAGCAACTTGGGTTTGGCAAGTACCCACGTGTATGTCAGTGACATGCAAGAACAAGGAGATGAGCTGACACATGGAGACAGGGGACAACCTGGCCCGAGCTAAACCCCCATCCAGCTAAGCCCCTTCCCTCCCACATGCACACACACTGTGCACAGCCCTCGCTCCTTGCCCTCTGGAAACAACACCATGTTCTTGATACTAAGTCAGTGGTCAACATCAGTACTAGAATATGCCTGTAAGTGCAGCACTTTAGCACAAATCTGACATATTCATGCACTAGTTAAGTACTTGCTTTCATTGTACTTAATATTTTAACTCCATCTCCACAGAAGAGGGATTAGTCTTGTTAGTAAAGTTAAGTTAGTAAAATGTGCATTTAAAAAAAAGAGCTGCATGATGTTCAGAATTGCAATCAACACAATTTCAATATTTGCAATATTAGAATCACACTGCGCTGTTCCAATTCATTCAAACTCTGTTTGCCAAATTCAGCCACCTAAAGTTAAGCTCACCAGCCGCCATATTGCAACTAACCACTTTTCCTTTCAAGACATTAACTTTTTTTTTTCTTTTTTACATTTTGCTTTATGTTTTCTGTGTTCACACTCATTAAAAAAGAACAACCTTTGACAAAAAAAATATGCAAGGAACTATTTTTCTTGCGTTCCATTTAAATTTAACAAAAGAAATGTAGTGTTGGCATAAAGTTTAAGCTCTGTTTTTGTATGTTTAGAACTATCACATTTGTCACCCTGTCCTGTTTGAATTTAGATTTTCTTTGGGGCCAGCAGAGGATCCAAAACTGTCCCAAAGTTTTGCTTATGGTTGCCATTGCAGTATTCAATGACAACGTAAGACTTTGTTTTTTCTACATATTAAAAACCTGTAAAAACTGGGTAACACTTGAAGGGGGGGGGGGGGGTAAATAAGACTGTCATGACACTGTCATAAACACCTGTCATGAACATGAATAAGCCTTCATGAATATTTATGACTGTTGTCATAAAGCGTCATTCGGTAAATTATGACACTTTTAATACAAAGTTGACATTATTCAAAATGTCTTTGTTATGACAACTTGGCATTAACCAGGAAATCATTACTGATATAAATTTGTTATAAAAGTATTACTGATTGCGCTTTAAAAATTAGGTAACTTTATGTTATTAAAGGTAAAGTTTATGAAAGTGTCATGACAGTCTTATTCACCCCCTTCAAATAAACTGTTACCAAAAACTGTATAGCTATTGCACAGCAGATGTTATGCCATAATCTATATAGATATAATTATGTGTCAAGCAAAAATTCCATCACCTTATAAGTGAGACACTCATTCAGTGATAATTTAGAATTTTTGCTTCTATGAAAATTAGTAATTATGTAACCTAAGTTTTTTTTTTTTTTTTATCTTTTAATATATTATTTATTCATTTTAAATTTTGTACTCGTATAATATTTGTCAAGCGAAAGACAGAAATTACTCAGCAGGCAGGACAGGACCATCTGTGCACCTTAAAATCATCCCCTTTGACAGCTGCACTTCCTCCTCATCTACCGTGTCCTCTCTGTAGCATTTTTCTTCCTTCCTTTTTCCCACTTCCACGAAGCCGGCTGACACAGTTCACTTTTCTCTTTTAGGAGGATGAATGAAGATAAAAAGGAAGCAAAACGGAGTACGCGAGGCGTCACTTGCTTTGATTCATGATGACTGGGAGTTTTTGCAGCCTCTTCCTTGTCTCGCCTGCCTGTTTGCCTCTTCCCCAGCTCCCTAATGGAGAGCCACAACGGTGCGCTCGCAAGTGACACCTCTTGAAGCCATCAAGAACAGACTGATTATGGTGCTAAATATTGATCTCTGCCTCACATGTGTCAAAATTCCCCCCACTCTTTAATTAGAATTTCTCCTCCGTGCCTTACAAGAACTAACCGAATATATTAGAGGACTTCATGAGGAGGAGGGGAGAGCTGTAAGCGGGGCATAATTGTGACCTCTTGCCTTGCTTCTTCCCTCCTGAGTTTTGAGATGACTCCCAACTGTCCGTCTGATGCTACCAGGATCTGTAATAATCAGTCTTATTTTCCACATTTTATCACAGAACGATCTGGTCTTACATCCATCTGCGATGTTCTTCTCCTGCAAGGCCTTTCCACCTCGTCATTCTATATACATACATATATACAGATATAAATTTATAATAGATACAGAACTATTCTGAAATAAAACATTTTTAGAGGCTGCACTGAGACTGAGGCACAAGTTCAACTTCCAGAGGGGAAATCAGCCTAAACATACTGACAGACACATAACGGTGCAGTTTAGATGGAAGCACATTCTCGCCCATATGAAACTTAGAATTTGTGGCAAAACTTGAAGATGTATGTTTATTGAAGTCTAATCTAACCCCACTTTCACGTCTAATGAATAGCATAGAAGCAGGAATAGCACCACTCTTCTGTCAGACTGCCCTGAGGCAGCTGTGGCTACCATCCAGTAGCTTGCCACCATCATTGTGTGAATGTGGTGTGTGAATGGAAGAATGACTGAATGGAGTATGAAGCGCTTTGGGCTCCTCTGAACTTGATAAAGCACTATACAAGTACAGAACATTTAGCATTTACCTATTTTTGCAAAAAAAAAAAAAAAAGCATATCTGAGTCTCCATCTCTGCAATACAAGTACGAACCCTCTCTATAAGACTTTCAACAAAAATCGCAGCAAAGCTGGTGCTGCAAGATTTTGTAACAGGGCTGCTGAACACTGCAAAATACAAAAACACTATTTTCCAATTTAGTTTTTGAAAAATATTTTGCTGATTATCTTTTACCCTTCCCTTGAGAAATATACACTACATTACTTTATAATGGGCTACCACATAAAATCCCAGTATACTGAAGTTTATTCTTCATGGGGTATGGATATCTTATAGCTCTGTCTCTCATGTGTTGTTTCAGGCAGACCTACAGTGTAAATTTACAGGTTTCTCATATCAGCTGTCACCTTTTAATAAATTTTTACTGTATTAAAATGCAACATTCGTTTCAATTCCTTTCCAGTTTTCAAGCCCTCTTCTCCTCCTCCTACCTCCCCGTGTCTCCCCACACTCACCCACCCTTTGGTTACCGGTCATCATTATGAGATGCTGGCAGGCTCGCCGTCAGTTGCGTTCTGGCGAGAGCCAAGTGCCATGAGGTGCCTTTTTCTATTTGTTTGTTTCATGCAACACTGCACCAGCCACTGACCTGTGCTATCCGTGTCGTGCACGAGGGAGGCGGGTTCATCCAATCAAAAGCCGGCTGAAAATTAACACTGGTCTTTCCAATCCTAAAGAAAGAGAGTGGTTAAAAGGAAATCCGATGACTAGTGGGATTCTTTTTAATCTGATCACTTTGTTTTACGAGCAAAGTGATGTAATTTGTGCCGTCAAACAATCGACAGCTGGATCTAAATAATTTGTGAACATTTTTTCTGAGAAAATCCTTTTGTGTAAGGTTTTCTCTTGATGTATGATGTTCTAAAATGAACGTCAGTTTGTTTGTTTTGTTTTTTTGTTGCTGTTGCATTTCGGTGTGAATTCTGAATCCCTGCAATTCACTACATGCAATATTAATAGTTGATCCATTGGCTGCTTTTCAAGCGGGAACTATTTGAAGAGGGAAAGTTCATGTGCATTTTTGATGGATTGTGCATGTCTCTTCCTACTCTATATGGATAGAGAGCTTGTTTGAAGGTCAGTGATTCTCCTCAGTCATAGTCCTTTTTGGGGAGAAGAATATCTCCAGTCTTCGCTCCGTATTTTTCAAGCGCTTCTAGGATGACTAGGTTGGATGACCCTGGAATCTGGTGGAAATGAATCTCTTTCAGCCTCCTCGCGCTCCTTTTTCTCACGCAAGTCTGTCAAGAAGAAAGACGCCGACCTTCTCCCATCAGGCTTTTCATGTAAAATATCCACTTTTCTCAGCTTCCAACCTTTTCATATCTTTGATATGTGGTGTGCTTCTTCTCAATACGTGTGGTGGATTGCATTTTTCCTTCACCGAAATTACTTAATCCGTATTATTTTCCCCTCAAGTTGAAAAAATATTTATATTTTCTAAATACCATTAGATAATCTAAAACCATGCCTCTCTTTAGGCACAAATAAATTTAGCTGAGGATAAAAAAAAACTGAGGATATATTGTGTGTGTGTGTGTGTATGCATTGCTTTTTGTTAGTGCATCAGCAGAAAGGGTTGAGTAAGGGTTGAGTGGATCTTGAGAGCTGGCAGGTGCATTATTGCAGCAGGCTCTGCCGGGCTTGACATGTGTGTTCCTAATCTCCGAACGATATGACAAAGCTGTGTGGGAGACTGGGCTGGAACTCTCTCGTGTTGGTTGTGACACACAAACACACACGACAACCCCCTCCGCCCTCCCCTTCTGTCCACACACATGCACACATTATTCCCCTCTTGACCCGTCAAGAATCTGGCCCTTGACTATCTGCTGGCACATTGTCACTGTTGATGTACACTTGTGTTTCCAGTGGGAGATTTTTAAAACCATCAGTTTATGTTGTGAGAGTCTGGCTTACTAGATGGGTTTGCCACAACAAAAGAGGCCTCAAAAGATGAATTACAGGCTATTTCGTCTCCTCTCAGGGCCACAGAAAACATTGCCATGCCACAAGGGCAATCTCTTTGGATTTTGGTGAAATCGTACTGTGTTTGGGTCTGCCAAGCCAAACTGTGAGCTGTCAATTTGAAAGGCGGGGAAAATAAAAGACTTTCAAGTTATTTCTAACCAGTAATTTGACCAAAAATAAATAAATAAATAAATAAATAAAGTCAAATTGCTGTGTTTTTTGTCTCCTTGGTTTTGATGAGGAATGAAATCTTCTCACATGGTCTTTTGTATAAAACTAGCATTTTGATGTTTTTATTGCTCATTATATTCAGTCACATAAAATCATGACAAAATGTTTTTGTTTGTTTGTTTTGTTGTTTTTATTTTTACATGATAATAGATTCACTTTACTCAAATGGCTTCTGTGACCCTACGGGATGTGCAGTCAACAAGATTGCCGTAAAGTTTTTATTCTTTCACGTTTATATGAACCAAAATCTATGCTGTATGTTTCTTGGTCTTCTAAAAAAATGTATGCTACAAAGAATTAAGGTAATCCTCAAGGTTAAAGACTAAAAAAAAAAAGAAAAACAGGGAATGATAATAAGACGTTAGTTTCCTGCATTTTCGATTTAACAACAAAACAACACACAAAGTTGGGATTCATATATAAAGCATCATCTTTTAGAACCAAAGACATAACATATTAATTATTGTTGATTTCTGCAAGGTCAGACTTTTAAGTAGATTTTTTAAAAATATCTTAATACGTGTCAAACGTTTGCATCATTATGTTTTTGTCCAAAAAACAAAACAAAACAAAACAAAAAAATTCTGGCAAGTATGTTTCACGTTAGATTTTTCTGTGTCTTACAACACAGAATATTTTCATTTAGAATGTGTTGACGTGTAATAAAGAAGGCGGCAGACAAAGAATTGTTACGAAGAGCAGTTGACAAATCATGCATATGATTCGACTGAAAGACATGAGCAGATTACATGTGCATGAGTGTGCTTAATATGTTTCTCTTCACCATGGAGCGGCGGCGCTGGCCATAACACAGGCTGAGGGCATCTCCCTGTGGGAAGGGAGCCAGTGCATCTGACCATGTTAGAATCCAAGATGCATCCCTGCATTTAGTCACTTTTTCAGTGGTTGCCGTATTAAGCAGAATCCTTAAAGCTTTCAGTAAAATTATTGTCATTTCATGTTATAGCTTCCTTTTTTAGACCGTTTTAATACATTTATGTAAATTAGTTTCATAGATAAGCATTATTGGCCACTTAGTGATACCCCACATGCATCATTTGAACCAGGGCGTTCATCGGTGTACTTCTACAGTTGACTCTTCACTCTCCTCCAGCCTCGCCCCAGAGACCAAATGCATCATTTAAAGCTCATACAATTCATTGCTTCCCAAGCCACTGGCTCGTACCAGCCTGATGGAAGCATTTTTCGCCACTTAGAAACACGCACCGTGTGTCCGACCCCTTCCTCCAATAATATGTCCTCTATTACCATCAGCCATTTATGCCTTTTTTTTTTCTCCACTTCAGTAAGCACTGAGCACCGGCTTCATTAAAACTAATTGAATTGGAAACATGTCTGCCTGAGGAAACATTAACACCTTTTATATAGGAAATTTCTGATTTCAATATGTCAATAAGGTCAAAGGACCTGGCCCAAGTGTTCAATACAGCTGCATGCTTTATCCATAAGCTTAAACTGGAGGCATAAACTATGAATTTATTTAATCCAGATTGCATTTTTGACATCTTCCATCTGCAAACTATTTGTTTCTGCTGTTTTTTTTTTTTTTAACCAAAGCAAAAATACGATGCATTGCAAAAGTATTTATACACCTTGACATTTTTCTGATTTTGTCAATTTGCAACTGAAAGTATTTTATTGTAATTTTGTGTGATAGATCAACAGGAAGAATCACATAATTCAAAGCTGAAATGAGAATGATTTATAGTTTTAAGACTGAGTCATTTGTACTCAGAGCCTTAAGTCAATTCTTTGCTGCAGCTGCAGGTTTTGGGAGATTGAGGGTTTGTTTCTACCAAGTTTGCAACTCTACTGGCTGAAACTTTTAACAGTTTTGGGGGGGATAGAATAGCGCAAACTCAGTTTTAGTGGAGAGTCAGTAGCATTTTCACACATATTGCCAGTTGAATTTAGGTCTGTACTTTGACTGGACCATACTGTCATATTTTAAAATCGTTGCCCTGTTGGAAGTTCGACCTCTACTCCAATGTAAAATCTGTTGTAGCTTCTAATGTGTTTTTTTTCTAAGATCAACTCTGACCAGCTTCTCTATGCCTGCAGAAAAAAAAAAAAAAAAAAAAAAAACTGCCACCTGCAGTTGGGATGGCCCCACCAAAGGGTTTTTTGCATGTGTGCCAAAAAGTTATACTTGACCCCTTCATGACTTGTGGCAAATTTTAAGATGAACCACTTTCAATGATCCCACAAAGTTTATTCACTAATTAGGTGATTTCTGAAGGGAACTGGCTGAACTGAATTTTTGTAAGGAGCATCAGAGTAGATGTTCCTTAACACAAATACACTTTCCAAATTTGCAGTTGGAGGAAAAACAGTCATGTGGGATGAATATTTCTGTGAGGCACTATACGTGTCCAAACAGAAACTTAAGTCTTTTGTTTCCTTTCAGCTTCATCGTATTATTAATGTCTTTAGGTTAGCATAATTGAGTCTTGGTAGAAGTACCGCCTTAATGGATTTCCCTGACCACACTTGAAACAATAATTTGATGGTATCTATCAGAAATCAATGCGCAGCAACAGAGCAAGCACAGCTGTTTAATGTGAGGTAAATATTTATGAGTTATATGACTGGACATCAAGTTCAGTCAATCTTCTCTGAACGGCTCCATGCGAATGATTAACCTCATTTTACTGCTGCTGTCTGGGCTGGTAATGGCCATTAGAGCTCAGAAGGACTGAGGCCTTTGATTTTTGGCTTCTCATCATTCACAGCTTGTCGCATCCCTTCATCCTTCATACATGGCTGCTGAATTGATTGTCTGTTTAGTCCTATGAATGATAAAGCTGCTCTGGGGCCACAGGCTGAGAGAGACAGACATGGCTCACCTCCCATCTATATGCAAGGTGGATTTTTTTTTTCTTTTTCTTTTTTTTTTTTCTCTGCCTTGCCGCTTGGAAATAAGCTTTTTGCATTATTTATCGGACAATCATCGGGATTCAAAATGCGGAGAATCAGTCACAGTAATATAACTATAGGCAGTTGTATCTGAAGGGCCATCACTCAGCTCATCATTCATTCATTTTGTTTAGTTGGCAGGACTTATGTGATTGTGTAATAAACATGTTTTACGGCAGACTTGGCCAGCAGGGCATTTCACTAAGCCGAGGGGAAGTTAACACAGAGAGAAGTGAAGGTGAGTGAAATCTAAGTGAAAAATCCCAGACGGGTCACTCAATATAGGTTTGGATTATCAAGAGCTAAAGTACAGCAAGATATCCGACATAAATAATTTTAATTAAAGAGAACACAGGTAATAAAGTGCAGGTAAGTTTATGTTACACTTGAGGTCAATTAATTTATTAAAAATTATTTCCAATCTCACCCACAGGAAAACAATGATATGCCATTCAATTGGATAATTTTTCTTGATTGGCTCTAGTGGGCAAGTAACATACTAAAAATTATGATTTGTTCGGTGTCGGATAAATGCACCAATACAGAAAACAGGTTCTGTTATGGGTGCCCACACTCACACACAGTCACATATGTACAAATAGAAGCACTTAAAAGATAGGTTTGTATAACAACTTCTATTAGGAACTGCACTGTTCAACATCTGCAGGCCAAGCCTCCAAAACCCTGCTCTGTTGTTCTCATGACTTTAGTTTTTTTTTATTATTATTTTTTTATTACAAATTAAGGAAAGATTTACAGGTAGGGGAGGGAAAACAAACTGAGCTATCGCACTGCCAGGAAACATGAGACAAGTATCAGAAAGCATGCACAGCAAGAGGAGGATCTGGAGAAAGGTGACCGGAAACTGGAGGTTGTAAACTTGGGGAGCTGATTATCAGGATGCAAAAGAGACTTAAGTTTTTAAATGAAAGTTTTTGTGTGGGTGTATTGGTATCAAGCATCAATTTTTGTTAACTTTGATGACTGTGGCTTGCTCAAACACAAGAGAAATTCAGTTTCTAAAAATGTTAAGTTCTAGATAGGATAAATAATAAAGGGGATCTTTACAATTATTGACACCTTCCACGAGGACAGTTTGTCAAAATAAATTGTAGCTGAAATCACTGATTGTGCACAGAATTCTGGATACAAGCATATTGATGGAAAGTTGAGTGGAAGAAAAAAGTCTGGTTGAAAATAGTACAGAAGCTGTTCAACTAGTAATGCTTCAACCAGAAGAAATGCTGGTTGAAGACCCTCTGCAGCCTTCCCAAGACTGTTGTGAAGCAAACACAGTGAAGAGTTTAGTGGAGTTTCACAAGGCTTGCACTGTGACTGTCAGTGATTTAACAGTCACCACACTGTATGCAGGATCTAACCTTCACTTGTTTCATTTCTTGAGACAACATCAGAAGCGCCTCTAGGCTTTCGAGACAAAATACTGAACTGTTGCTTGGTGGTCCAAAGATCCATTTCCAGTTGAAAGTAAAACCTTTCATTTAGTTAGGAAATCAAGTTCCTTAAAGTCAGCAGGAAGAACGGAGAAGCACTGAATTCATATAACTTGAAATCCACAATTAATTTTCCACTGTCAGTGAAAATTTAGGCAGCCACGTCATCTGCTGGGTGTTGGTAACATGGTGCTTCATAAAGTCTAAGGCAGCGCTTCAGCACTTCATGCAGCCCTCTGCTAGCAAGGTTTATGAAGATGTCGCTTTGCTTTGCCAGGTAGCCTCGGCCCTGACCCACACTGCCAAAAGTACAAATAACAGCTTCTGTGACTGTGGTACCACTCTGCTTGGTTTGCCATCAAACTGGCCTGACCTAAGTCCCACTGAGAAACCAAGGAAAAAAAAAAAAAAAAAAAAAATCAGAGACACCAGAACCAACAATGCAGATGAGATGAATGCTGCTATGAAAACTATCTGGACTTCTTTCACACCTCAGCTCAACCAAAGGCCAAATTATTGATATAAATTTCCTTTTACATGAAAATAATTTGCAGAGGTGCACTCACAGTCCCCCAAGAGTCTTTTTTTTGCTTCTTAGAAAAACACTCCAAATCTTCTCAACTTCATAGTATTGTGAGAAATGATAGACCTTCATTTCGAATGTCTTCCGGGGTTTCATCAAAAAGAGAAACTAAAGAAATATTTTAGATCACTATAACTTTGAAGTTTTAAATGCTTTTAAGGGTGTAATACAGAAATTTGAACAGATTAAGAATTCACAGCAGTAAAATTAATATCTAAACCCAGACACATTCTACGCAGCCACAAGTTCAACTAATACGCCAAAAGAGTAAAAAAAAAAAGTGCAGCTGATGTGCATCATGCAACACAAGCCAGTCGTGTTTTTTTTTTTTTGTTTTTTTTTTTTGCAGGCAGCATTTATGATCATGGTACAACCAACTCCGTGGAGAGAAGCAGCTGTACAATGCATCCTCTTCTCCCTGAACACAGCCTCTTTCACCTGCTGGCTCAGGCTGCACTGATCACGGGTTGTAAATGTTCCTTCTGCGTTTGTGCGTCTACGCTGACACGGTCCCGCAAATGCTCCAATTGATGTCGAGGAAGAAGAATAAAAAAAAAAATCACCAGGGTCTATAAAAACATTTGGAGACAAATTCCTCTGGCATGTGTAATTATGCACAAACACTGACAGAAATATTAGCTCCATGAGTCATGTTGTTTCGTATCGAGATAGACATGTTTAAACCCCCAACTGTACTTAGAGTCAACAAAGGGAAACTTGTGACATTGTCTCCGCGCCCCCTTTTCCAAGCAGATCTGCTAAATGTCAGCAAACTGGTTCTGAACGGAATCCCAATTTGCCTTGGAATTAGCGCTTTTACACTGACGATCTAATCATTTAGACAATTTATTGCCTGCTGCTATTATCTCTCAAAATAAGCTGTTCCCTTCACCGTGATCACGGGATAAATGTGGAGAAGTCGTGCCTCTGAGCTCTGCGCGGCGTCACCTCTCTGCGCTGACAGTGTGAGGAAGACACTTTGTGACAGCGTCCCTGCTTCACTCTGATCGGTCCGTCTCTGCTGTTTTTTTTTTTCTCCTTTTTCTTTTTTGCGCGGATCTAAATGACTTTTATTTCCCCCTTTGCGTATTTAAGACAAATTGCTTATTATTCGCTCGTTTTCTTTGGAAGAAAAATTAAAGGGAGACTCGACGTGCAGGACCGATATGTTCTATGACATGATTTATAAACGCAGGTTACCTTTTACAAGTTAAAGTTTGATTAAGGTATAGATTTGCAGGAAGTCTTTTTTTTCAGAATGTTGAAGTGCTTCAATACTATGAGCAATGTCGTTTCACTTTTGCGCAGTAAGGTCTCTGGTTAAAGGGAAAGTAAATTAATTTCAGCTGTAAACCTTATTTTCAGCTGAAAGTCCCGCTTCTTATTGACTTTGTTAAATCTCAGTCCATTTTTAGTAAATCTTATTCAGTGTCTACAGTTAAAACGGCGAAACTTTAGTATGTGTTCCCCATCCAAACGTTCATCCATGTTCCCATCAACTATAGCAATGCTTTCCATGGAAACCGTTAATCCACAGCATGATGCTGCCACCACCACAGCGTTTCAGTCGTAGGTCAAAAAAGTTCAATGTCGGTCTGAACAACTTCGCCTTCTTCATAAAGAGCTTTCGTACTACTTAATGTCGGTCACCATTGCGCAATCAGCTGTTACGTTTTGCTAAGTACTAAAGATTGAAGCTATTATTATTATTATTATTATTATTATTATTATTATTATTATTATTATTATTATTATTATTATTATTGATTGCACAAGGAAGTATAAATATGCTTTTTAGTAACTTTCTCTAAACTAATTTTTGGATTTAATTTGTGACCACAGCAGACCTACAACTAATCAGTATCCTTCACGTAGCTCCGTCCATCTTCCCATCACCTCTGATCAGCTTTGCTGTCAAGCACACGCCACAGCATGATACTGCCACCACCGCAGCAATTAGGCAAAAGAACTTCAGTTGTGGAGTCTTCAGACCAGAGTTCTTTCTTCCATAGCTTTGCTCTTTTCCCTACAAGGCTTGTGGCAAACTTCAACCAAGACTTCCGTTTCTATTTATTTATTTATTTTTATTTTATTTCTTTTTTTTGTCTTGCAGCTTCTTTGCAAAGCTTGGAAATTTGATGGAAATTCCTTTTCTTTCTTTTTTTTTTTTTTTTTTTTTTTTCGTTTATTGAAATTGTAAATTTCACAACCGGTCCGCGCGCTTTGATTCAAGAGCTTTCACAAAGCATCAAGGTATTTTTACTTGTTTTGTCCGCATTTGCTCTGGCATTTTATTCGTGAAGTTGCGCATTTAATTCACTTCGAGAATCAGATTTCTGCTACTAAAACGGCGAATCGTTGTTATTTTATAAAATAGGACTAAAAAAAAAATTAACGGGGAAGCAAATAATATTTTTCATGAAAATAATCGAAAACCGCAACGTTTAACATTTTTAATGCTAACTCCATAAAACTTATGAAACGGATATATATATTTTTAAAATCTTTTATTTATTTATTTATTTATTTATTTATTTATTTATTTATTTATTTATTTATTTATTTATTTATATTTGCATTAAAGATGTTTGGTGTTATGCTAAGACGAATCATTTAAATCTGTTGCATGTAGCAAGAAGCTATCGGCGATAAAAATCATATTTTTACAATCTAAAATATTAGAACTATTGGCAGGATGGCAGCAAACTGATTGAAACTGATTCCTAAATGTATTCTTATTAAACTGTAATAATAGGGAGTCGCTCCGTGTAGGCGTAAATTAAACTAAGGAGCGCGATGAGAAATAAAGGAAAATCAAACAATACTAAAATTAAAATACATAAAAAAAAATTGGTCTACCAGCCTAATATCTGTAAATTGTCCATAGTTTTAAGAGCAATGTCTTGGCTTATTTTAAAATACATCAATAAAAAAGTAGTAAAATAAAATCAAATAAAAATCCAAAAAGATATTATTATCATAATTAAACTCTGCCTTTAATTACAAACTGTTAGCGCAATTGATAACTCATGACCAAACAATAATAAGAACTGAGTCCGTTTAACATAAAAAAGCCATGCCTGATAGGAAGATTTATATTAATTTCAGATGAAATGTTTAGCAAAGAATTGTTTTCAACGTTTTATTTGTAAACATTAAATATTTCTTTCTCTCTAAAGTTTTTGAAGTCGGCACCAAAAGCGTTTACAGAAGTTGTAATTATTACATCATGATGCCAAAAAGATGGAGGCCTACATCACACACTTCCCCTCTTTCCGCGTCCAAACGAATTAAATCATAGCTACCTAGACGTTCAGAAAGACATAAAAACATAGACAACGTGCTCAGCATGAACTTGGATGAAGGGATTTTTTTTTTTGTAAATCGTTTAAATTGCACCATGCTTTAGTGTAGCTCCTGGCAATAGAAATAATAAATATATAGAAACGTTTATATTCAACAGCAACAATACTTACAGCACATACAAACAAGGAATGTCTGACAGTTTTTTTTCTTTTTTTTTTACAAACACCATGGGGTTCCCCTCAGGTTTATCTATACAGATGATGAGATATTCGTGTCCATTTAAGGAGTGCCATAACTACGAATCTGTATCAAATCTAGCAGACTACATAGTGTCCGGTATATTTTCTATATATAGACATCACCTCAGCAAGTGCCTATAAAAGAACAAGGAAATTAAAAAAAGAAAAAAAAAGCAGAAAGTTGGAACATGCGTTATCTTATCTGGATACTTTTTGGGAATCCGGTCAGAAACACATATATAGGCACGAGTCCAAAACAAAAGGGAAAAAAAGGGGAGAGAAAAGTCTGTTTTTCATTATAACAAACTCTGTACAAATGTTATAAATCGATGCGTTTTGAGGCATCGTGTATTCTATCATAATATACAGTGTTATGCGTGTGACTGTGTGGATTCATATATGCTGTATATAGAATTGGGATATATTACATTGTCTTGTGAGAAAGAAAGAAAGAAAGAAAGAAAGAAAGAAAGAAAGAAAGAAAGAAAGAAAGAAAGAAAGAAAGAAAGAAAGAAAGAAAGAAAGAAAGAAAGAAAGAAAGAAAGAAAGAAAGAAAGAAAGAGGAATAGCTATTAAGCGATTAAAATCTCAGCTTATTCTTTCTATTTATCGTGAATTCCCATTAACTGTTGTTCAATTAGCTTATGAATTTTACAAAAGAAAATTAGGAAAAAACATAATCTGTTAAGTTCGTCTCGGACAGTCTTTTTGTGGAAGTTCTTTGAGGGTTTTGCCTCAGAAAGGTAGGGTGTCGAGGAAAAGTTTGTCAATTATTGCTGGCGGGGGGACTAGGTCCTCTAGCTTTAGGTAAAAGATACGCTGCAGACCTTGGGTGCACAGTGTGCGCAGTTCGGGGAGCTTCCCCAACAGTTTTGACAGGTAGTTGGGCCGATTCAAACCGCCGCCATTGAATGTCACTTGATCCTTCAGGCAGTTGACGATCTTATTTTGGAGATCCTCGACTCTTTTGGGTTCCTTGAGACCGTGTCGCTCTACAAACAGAGTACAAAACAAAAAAAGGAATAATTAAAACTAATAATTATCAGTGCATTTCAAGTTTTTTTGTTTTTGTTTGTTTGTTTGTTTGTTTGTTGCCTTTTTGTTTAGTTTTGTTTTTGTTTTTTCTCTCGAAGGTGTATATACGCTTTTACACACCTGTCACCATGGCCAAAGCCGCGATGCAGGAGAAAGCCGAAATGTCTATGTTCATGCTCTGCAAGTTGGAAGAAAACTCCACGATGGCGTCCACCCACTCTCCAAACCCACGGACGCACTGCAGTCTGTGCAACACCACGCCATTACAAAATATAAGTTTCCCTTCCACCGGATTGGACCTGCAATTAAAAAAAAAAAAAAAAAAAAAAAAACGCCATTAATTACGCACAGCAATAAATGAGAAGGATTTAAGAGCCTTTCTAATTATTGGCCAGCTAATAAAGCCAAGAGCAATGAAGCCTGAAGAATTATTATCTAAAAAGCCCCGCTTTGTTTTATTTTGCAATTACTCACCTGTACGCCAGCCGCAGGACGAAGAGTTCCAGGAAGGCGGATTCAAAGAGAAGATCCTGATCCTGCTTCGGGAGCTCGGAGAAGCCCGGGATCTTCTCCGCCCAGCCTCGAATGATCTCCATGGAGCCCGTCAGGAGGTCATAGAACTGCTGGATGTGCTGAGTGTTGTCGCCGGTCATCTGGTAGTCAGGGTTCGCCTGGAACTGGAATTTAATTTAAACAGCGCCTTAATGAGGTCCCTTTAAAATATATAATCCGTGAAATTGCAAATGCCCATTCCCAAGTGGAGAGAAAGAAAGAGAGAGGGGCTGCTCACTATTAAATTCATGTCTTTCTATTAAGTTCTGCATTCCGATGTGATGTACTTTAAAATAAAAGTCTGACAAAGTTTGGAGTGCAAGCGATGGATTACAGAAAAAACTTTAAGGGTGATAATTTCAGCTGGGATAAGTTAAGAAAAAAAAGCAACGTCAGTCTTTATTCATTTATGTTTTAACTCTGGTTAGAGTGTATTTTACTCACTCTTGAGTAATCCAGAGCAGACATGGAGGGATTGGAGTCCACATGGGCCCGAACCAGCGCGCTTATGAGGCTCACCGGTGGCGAAGGCGGGGAGGGCTCCTGGGGGCTTTTGGGTTTGGATGGTAGGCGTCCTCTCCTTCCTTTCAGGTTATCCGTTCGGACAACTGCGTCCAGACAAATTTCACATATGCATTACAAATTATGCTCCTGTCGCTGCGCGTAAAACCATATACATCTGAACAGAACAAAACACAAACTTGTTTCACGCACGTCTTCTAAAATATACAAATGAGACAGGCGTAATTAAGCTCGGATGTTTTTTGTTTTGTTTTTGTTTTTGTTTTTCTTTTCAAGTTTCAAACGTAAAACATACCTTCTCTCACCATTCCGACGACAAGGCACTTCTGGAAGCGGCAGAACTGGCAGCGGTTTCTTCGCCGTTTGTCAACAGGACAGTTTTTATTCGCTAAACACACATATTTTGCATTCTTCTGAACGGTGCGCTGCAACGAAACCAGATGCACACATACTGTCACCTTGCAGGCCCTTTATAAACGACATATATTAAGTGCACACAAAGCACCGGTGCTGCAGAACATGAGAAAAAAAAATAAAGATGAAAACGATATAATATCAGCTCTATCTGTGTGTCCTGTTTGACCTAACAAGAGGGAATAAAGCAGTAAACACACACGCGTGATTCCTCATATTTCACAAGTTCCTTGGAGGTTTGGCTGTGTGTTTATAATCTGATCTTAAATAGTGGAATCTGATTAGCCCTAAAGACATAATTCATCTTCACAAGGCTGCTCTTCTTCCAACTTACTTTAAAGAATCCTTTGCACCCCTCGCATGTCCTCACTCCATAGTGCTGACAGGCTGCGTTGTCCCCGCACACCGCGCATAGACCCTCGTTTGACGGCGATCCCCGGGAAGGGGGAGACGGCACCTGGCTGTCCACCAGCTGGTGCCCGTGTCCGAGCTGCAGGGAGTGGGGGAAGGCCAGGCCGGCCTGCTTCCTGATGGCACTGGGCACCGCGAAGCTCTGTGCGTCCAGGCCGCGGTGCGCTACACCCGGGCCGTCGTGGTTCATGGAGACGTGCAACGGCCCGTCGAACCTCATCTGGCAACTCGACACGGGGGTACCGGGCGGCGACTGTTTAAACGAAAAGAGCGAGAGCCTCGACATGGGGTTCTTGCGCTGGTCTATCATGTGAGACGTGGCGGCAACGTAGTTCTGGTGGAAACTGTGCAGAGAGCCCGGGTCCTCCCACATGTGGTTGGACTGGATCTGGAAGTTCGGCGTGCTTGGAGAGTGAGGTGAGGACGGCTTGAAGTACATAGGCCCAGAGTGAGCGATCATCTCCTCCGACTGGGGAGGCAGGTGGCTCTGCTGGTGGTAGCTGTGCATCTGGACGTCCTCCACCTTGATGGAGGACTGCTCTCCAGAGTGCGGCATCTGATATAGACAAGGCGGCTTGACGTCGTAGCTGGTGTTATAGTTGTCCATGAAGGTGCTGAAGCTCGGCAAAGAAGTGGTGGCTGTGATCTCGGTGTTGGTCAAGTCCATGCTAAACTTAACAAACTCGGGCGTTAGGAAGTCGCAGCTGTACTCTCCTGCGGTGTGGTAGCTGTAGCTCTGGGAAGCGGGGCTGGCTCCTTGAGGTGATGATCCATACTGAGCCTGGACGCAGGGCATGGCTGCAAACCAGGAATCAGAAACACCAGTATTAGAAGGAATCTGTGTAAATAACCGCGGCTAATTCTCACGAAGCCCCGTTAAAAGTGCAAGAATAAGCACGAGCCAATACACGTTAATTTGTTCTACACAAAGAGATCATTCCTTTTTTTTTCCTCCTACCTCAAGCTTTTGACAGTTTTCCGGTGACACTTGAAACAGGCAATGTTAGAAGTTGGGTGGATGTCAGGGTTGAAGAGAGAGCCTCTTTTCTGGACCTTCCGCTAAAGAAGCAAATACTTCTTGGATTTAATATGTAATGAAATTAAATCATTTCCAGAAACAAATAGGATATCGCAAACTTACACGTAAAAGTTGCAGTTCTTTTTTTTTTTTAATCTTACACCAGTTTAAATAACTGTTTTAGTTGTGACGCTTTAGAGTGTTTGGATTTAACTTTACGCACGACTTCCAACTTGTTTGCGAAGCCAAAATCAGCATATTCATATAGCACCAAAGCAACGCTCATTTATGTAATGAATTGTGTAGTTTCAGATAAAAGTAAAGAAGAAAAAAAAAAACAACAACATCTAAACTTAAACATTCGAGACATGACCCAGCGCGATGATTTTCTGTTTCGGAGAAAAGAAAAGACGCAGGTCTTACCTCTTTCACATCCGCATCGTCGCTCTCAGTCCATGCGATAAGCATATAGTAGGTAACCATCAATTTAGTTTAAAACCTCCAAATCATGAGCGTTCTTTGACAACAACGCCAAGCGGGCAAACTGTGTGTGACTCCGCGCACTGACAGCGACACCAGCTCCAACTATCCAGTCTGCCTCAATGTGGCTTTGTTTATGTGAGAGCTGGATGCCGTGGCCCACGTGTTTCGAAGCGCGACGTCATCGGCGTCGACAGCGACGCCCACCAATCCGCTTGGGAACTTTCCCAACTCCTAATTTTCCCCGTGAGTGTGTTTGTCTTGTGGTGTGCGCGTCCTGTGCGCCTCTTCCCACAATGGACCTAAGCAGAGGCTGTAGTGGAGGGTAAACCCAGCCAAAGTCAGCGCAGTGTTTGTTCTGGATTCAGCGTCATGCCTGTTACAGATGACATCTCTAAGCTCTGGGATGTGGATTTAATGTCTGTCGTTACGTGTAAGGTTGGGTAACTGATGAGATCAAGTTTTATTGTTTGGTGGTTGATCACCAGAGTCCCTGCTTTAAACTAGAAAAAAAAAACCTGGAAATGTGGAAACTTGATTTAAGTTTTTTCCAAGTCTGGATGAGTATGGGAAAAGTTTTTATTTTATTTCCGGACTTTTTATTCTCTTTCTTACTGTTTGAAAGTCCATCCATCCATCCATCCATCCATCCACACATACATGCATTCATCCATCCAGTCAGTTCTGCAAATTTGAGGTTATAGGTTTTAATAGTATGGGATTAAGTGTGTATGAACTCTGGATCACTTTTGTTCTTTCTCAGCTGGATTAAATTTGACGTAGAAAGACAAAATCCATAGTTATTTCGTCATGTGAACCACAGGGTTGCGGCGTGTCTTTTCCAATCACATTTTTTTCTTTTAAATAGCAGTTAATGATTGGGTAATAAATCACACATACAGGGGTAACGTGCTGTCGTTCCTTCATGTCCTTATCATAATCTCAGAGTGGTATAAGGATTAGTGTGCACTTTCATATCAGAACTATTCTATGTCACAATGATGGTAATACGTCACTCTCACTACTGTAATAAACACGTCCAATGAAGGAAGGGTCAATATTATTCTTTGTTATCTTCTGAGGATTTTTCTCTGTTTCAATTGTGTTCCAAATTTAGACCTCAGATGGGGTGGGGCTAGCCTATTCATAGCACCGGTGAGCCGCTGCAAGAGGAAGGGGGGATAATTAGTGGGCCTGTAGCCAGTTGTCACAGGGGACCCAATTTAATCCCCAGAGAGGGAAGTGTGATAGGAGCTGGCAGAATGGACTGACGCAGAAAACGCTCAGGTTGACGCAGTGGCCAAAATAATCTCCAGGCCTTATTGTTCTGCAGCGATGAAACAAACTGATCTCAGAGTAATCTTACACTAGCACCTTGTGGCCAGCTGAGTTGTGGCCTAAATCTTTCTAGATGGATTCTGGCCTGTGCAGTGAAAGCACCAGAGAGAGCACACAGAGAGCGTGTGCAGCGTTGGCTCCACATTCTACAGTCTGCATGGCAAAGCAAGCGGCGTTATGTATCGCTGGTGCACCGATGCTTTATTATACCAGCCACAGCAGCCATCAGTCTTAAAGCAGCAGCCCAGACTTATACACACAGGAACGTTGTGAACTGGGGTTATGGAAGAGGGGCACGTGATGGTTATACTCACCTCTAGAGGACACTATTGTGCATCATCCATAGTTAAAGATGCATTCTCACCATTTAACTGGGTTCTCTTTGAAGGTCCTTATTACTAGTACTTATGCTTTTTGAACTTTATTTTCACAATTTTCACTTTCTGTTAGATAAATGCAAAGCAGTGCATAACTTTGAGAAGGAAGGACAAATATAAATATATTTTTTAAGTCTTTCGATCAAAAAATCTGAAAAGTGCGGCTTGCATTTGCATTCAGCTACCCTTTTATTTTTACATCCTTGGGCAAATCCAGCTCAGCCAATTGACTTTGGGAGTCACCAATTAGCAGAGTCCTTCTAAATTTAGATTTGTCTCAATATACATACAACCGTAAAGAGTAAAGAATGATTTCAATATAACCTTAAACATGGGACCAGAACTACAATTGAGTGAATTTGTTCAAGTAAAGGATAAGCCTGAAAGGTCCAGTCAGACTCCAAATCCCATCTACAAACTGTGACAAGACTTGAAAAATGCTACTCACTGAAAACCATGTGAATCCTTATCAGTGATTATCCTGCGCATAATTACAGTCTAGTGTGTTACTGTCTTACACATAATCTCAGAATAAGTCTAAATATGTATTTTTGATGTGACAGAATATGAAGAAGTTGAATATGTTAAAGTATGTTTGCACTTCCCAACCAAATGAGTAGTGTAATAAAAACACTTAATTTAAAAAAAAAAGTTCACAGTAAGTTAGAAATCCAAAATATTTAATGTATTAATTTAATCAAAGCTTCCCTTGTAGGCCTGCTACTGTTTGAAATGTCCTGATAAAATGTTTATCTTGATACATTGACACATTTCAAACACAAATAAAAACAATTAGGGGCTGCACAGTGGTGCAGTTGGCAGCAAGAAGGTTCTTCGTTCGATTCCCGGCCCGGGGTCTTTCTGCATGGAGTTTGCATGTTCTCCCTGTGAATGCGTGGGTTTTTTCCGGATACTCTGGCTTCCTCCCACAGTCCAAAAACATGACTGTCAGGTTACTCTCAGACCTCATATCTATTCACTTTGTTCCTGAATGTTACCGCATCTTAGAGTTCTCCTCTTGTCCAGGCCAATCAGTGCTCATGGATCAGTTACAGCCTGAACAACAGCCGGCTGCGCTTGAGGGGATCCATGCAAAGTGTGAACGGGGATCACCATTAGATCCACTGACGTCCACCTCGGATTAGCGCTTCCATGTCTTGTGGTCCTATGTGGGTGGCTTTCACTGTGGAAACTGCGCTCTGCATGCAAAACAAACTTCCTGTGTCAATCTCGAATTTACGTCAGCGCTCTGCATCATTTTCCTTTAGCTTGCCAGCAGTCCTCACTATGTTGGCCTCTATCAGCACCACTTAGCGTTTGGTCCACATGAGATTGTCAGTTTTATCAGCATAACATCTGCAAATCTGACAGCGATGCAAAACATGTAATTAGACACACAGATCCACAGTGGAGCCCTTTCAGCTGCATGCTGTAACTCATCTTGTTGCTTGTTTGGCTGATATGCAGGGCTGGCCCAAATTTGAATGGGGCCCAGGGCAGAATTTAATTTGGGTGCCCATTTGCAGATAAGACTCCCACAGTACCACTCTATTTAATTGTTTATACATTGTGGATGAAAAAAAAAAAAAACATGTTTCACTTAACCAGTGTGCCAATGATGAATTCTGTACACTGACACCAGAAATTACATCAGTCAGATTGGGGTCAGTGCATGTATTAATACAAAGAATAAAACTGAACCACAAGCTGTTATTCTGTTTGTGGTCTAAACATAAAATTTAAAATTTGACAGATATTTTCATGTTTTTAGCGATAAGCGCAAAAAGTGCAAAGGAGATTAAAAATAAACCTCAAAACTTATAAGAAAGTGCTCACTCGTAATCAAAAAACATACATTTACCACTGGACTGCAAAAATATTTACTACTATAAATATAAATACAGAAAATGTATTGATTGATTTTCTTTTACAATTGGTAATCATCCTTTTTTTCTCAAACAGGAATAAGTAAATAAAAAAGTGTTGCTGTCTACATTTTAAAACAAAGACAGCAATAGAAAACCTGCTCTCCACATTCACAAGCCTGGATTCGTCTCTAACCTTCGGCAGGTCTCAAACTTTCTGATAACTGTACAGCCCGACCCCGAAGGCATCTCTTTGTTCGGTGTCTTCCTTCCATTCCTGGATTCCCACTTTACAAGCCTAAACGTCTACTTAATATGCTTTAATGCCTGCTCTTTAGAGCCAGGAAGCACTTCATCACTTTTATACACCTTTATATAACACACTGTTAACTAGCAATGCCTTATGGAGCAGCTTGTCTTGCAGCTGGAAGGCGCCTCCATGGCATGATGGAGGTACCTGTTCACCATTCACAATGAGACAGTAAAATGGGAATAGAGGCCTCTGCATACTGCTGCTGTCTATATCAGTCAATGATGAATATTCATGAATCACAGTGTCATGACATGCTCTGTAATTGGCAGCAACATTAGTAATGACACTGCTGGTATCAAGTCCCTGCATATTCATGCGGTGGGGCAATATTTCCTCACGCTGGTGTTTTTCTGTTCTTTTTCAATCCTCCTGAAAGTGGAAATGTATTCTGAAGCTGCAGGTGTCCCTGCTTCCACAATCAATTGCTGGCTGGATTGTGCCCCACTGAAAATCAGACAAACCATTAGATACTTTTTTTTTTTTTACAATTTGTTTGATTAATAATATGTCTGAATTATAAAAGGATGAGAGGACTCTTCAGTTCTGAATCTCTTTGTAATCGTTTTGACAGTGGATTCTGAGAGCCAGCAGTGTGAGTGCTTCTGGCTATCAGGCTGTTTAACATCATAACGTTCAGTTATTTCTTAAAAGTAAAAAGAGGAGCATTTGTAATTGTTCTTGGAGATGAAGCATGCACTTGTGGGATTATTTTACGCTGTTTCCCCTATAATTCCAGAGGTTTGCACTGGAAAAAAAAAAAAAAGAAAAAAAATCTTGTTTCCCTTGAGGTGTTTGCTCTGATTGTCTGCACACTGCGGCAGATCTCTTTTTGTGTTGGAATCAGCTGCCGTTCCGTTTCGGCCGCACCAAAGTGTCGCAGAGTGGATAATGAGCGCATTGGAAAAGGCTTTTCCTAAGCTTCAAGGCTTTTCCCTCTAAGTAGCTGGAGGGAAGGATTTTACTTCTCCTGGGTTCCGGTTGAAATGATGAGCTGTCCAAAGAAGGAGGCAGCCTGGGTTCTTCACTAGCACAAGATACTGCATCACTTATGTTGCAAGTCCTGGATGATGGGCTCAGATCTCTGAAGTTGTAGAAGATTACCGAGTATGTAGTGTAAAAGTTTTCATACCTTGTGAATTTTGGGGATTTTATGCAAATGACCAGGAGAAAATCCAAACATTTTGGTTTAAATTTGGCCCTCCTTGTTCTTTTTACCCTAAATAAACTTCAACTCCAAAACAACCAAATCCAAAAATCTCGATTCTTTTTTATTTTTTATTATTATTATTTTAGCACAAACAGAGTAGCTGGTCAGAATGGATAGAAAGATTGATGGAGCTAAATACAGGGAGGTCCTGGAAGAAAACGTGTTTGCCTTGTCTTATCTCTATATGTGAAAAGCTGGGAAAGACACATCACCACGTATTTGCAGTTGTAATCACAGAGCAAGGTGACCCACTGTTAAGATTTTTAATTTGTTTTATTCAATATTTATGGAGCACAATATTCCCACTTTCACTTTCGCAAATACTTCCAAATGTTATTGCAACTTGATAAAATGTGACAAAGTTGCAGAAGAAAGCACACTTTTTGAAAGACATGCCCACTTAAAAACAAAACTACCAGGTATTAAAAAAAATAGTTCTCCATACTAGGTATTACGGCTGTCCTTAAAAGTAAGAAACAAGTGGCCTAGATTTGTTTTTAGCTGCTGTCCTTTGAGTTATTTTGCACCTCTCTGTGTTTCCTTCACAAAATCTTACAAACTTTTGGCTTACTAAGAAACGATGCAATTCATTAATTCTGCATGCAGCCGAGGAGTAGCGCCGGACCTTATATGTGCTGTTTGCTTCAGCAAGGCATTACTTACATCACTGTGTTTGCTGATGTTCTTTTTCTTTTGTGGATCACCAGCTGAGCTGTGCATTACAAGCGCAGGCAAGGCATCCGACATTGTAATTGGAGCAGCTGTCAAAGTTAAGAGAAACCTTGTGTGTTTTTTATGGCTCTGCTCCACACTGACAGAACACAAAACAGGTGAAAGTGTTGCCATTCTTAGTGTGATGTGTTGTTAGCAAAGTCTTATTAGATAATGTATAAGAAAAGCAGTAAAATTTTAATGAAGACGGCAATTTTTAACTAGCTTTCTAATCATTAGCGAATCAAATTATACAGAATTGTTGCACTAATTAAGACTTACTTTGCATTTTACCTGTTTTTGAGCAAGTGTTGAAGTATGTCCTGTCTCTTTAATGTATGCAAAACCCACAACTGCAGTGAATTTAAGAATGTCATTTGTCTCTTTTTTCACTAAGAGACCAGTTTCTTCATTTTGTCGATTAACAGTTAGTCAAGCTGGCTTGTCGCCACATTTCAGTACAGTCCACCTGAGCGCCACATGGAGATTTCATGATTAATTGAGACAGACAGTATTTAGAAATGTTATTGACTCTGGAATATAAACAAGCAGGTGATGTATTTGTTTTATTGCTTGATAGTGTCTGACAGTTTTGATGCAGAAAATTCATGGCTTATTTTTCCTGAATATGTCATGAGGAGTACAAAGACATATGCATAATAATGAAACACATTTATTAGTGTGTACTGTCCCCTGGAGTTACATGACAGTGAAATGGATGACTGTTTTTTGTTTTTTTTTTGTTTTTTTTTTTGTTTTCCTTTTTTTGTTGTTGCTTTTTTGTTGCACAGAATGTTGCATCTTGGTTGACTGGGTAGAAGTAGTCCACACAGACGAAAAGATCTGCATCCAGACCAGGGATATTGGGTTGTGAAATCTTAACTGCAATGTAAAACCTTTACTTAATGAATTATAATATTTACCCCTAATGTCTTTCTTTCTTTTTTTTTTTTTTTACAAAAGTAGTGTTGGTATAACAGCAAGATTTCACCTAAATGGAATGCAGCCATCATTATTTTATGCATGCTTTTGTAACCGTGACAATTCAGTATATATGCTATGGAAAAAAGGGCTATTGTTCATGTAGAGAAAGCCTGATATAGCTCATTAGTCTATGTTAAAACACACTCACAACCCACACGGTGTCACATGTTCTGTCATTATAATAAATATGGACACTATCTACAGTAGTATTTTAATCTGTTCTACATACAATACACCTTTCAGCTCTCTGCAAGCAGAGATGTGTATTAAATCATATATGGAGACAATTTCTAATATTAGGATTTTTCTTTTATTTGAATGTGGTTAACTAAGGATACACACACACACACACACACACACACACACACACGCACACACACACACACACACACACACACACACACACATATATATATATATATATATATATATATATATATATATATATATATATATATATATATATATATATATATATATATATATATATATATATATATATATATATATATATATATATATATATATATATAGTGTCTATGGTGGGTCCCATGCTCCACACCTATTGACAAGTGGAGAAAGTGGCAACAGATACCAGACCCTCCGAAGCTCTGAGAAATAACCATTAAAATGACCAGTGTCCTGCAAGGTACACATTTTTAAAAGGGGTGTCCCAATATAATCCAAAGTATCAACAAGGACATGACTGATTTTTACCTTCCTATCCCAGCTTCTAATATCTGTTGTTACTTTTCCATCTGTGATCTGCCTAGCCATAACCCTTCATACGCAATTTAAAAAAAATCAGAGACATTTTCAATGTGCATTATTTTCTTAATCTGGGCTGTCCCTAACAATCTTGATATGTTGCATCACTTTAACTGGTTGTTGGGTGGTTGTGTGGGACATAGCAGAAGAAGGGACTTTCCCAGGGTGTAATTTTTGGAAGAATCACCACAACCTACCTCCACTTTCTTCCCTACAAAATCACTCGACACACATTGTAAAACAATGTGAAACAAACAATGAAAAAAAAAGTAAAACAAAGAAGAACTGAAAACATAACTAATATATTTAACTACTCTAAAGCTTAATCAATGCTAACTTATTTCTCAAGTAGATGTTTTTATAATGACAACATGATTTTTTCCAATTGACTTATATTTTGCACTGCGTACAGTGTTGCTAGACATTTGGGTATTCTAAGCACAAATGCTGTGTGGTGCCCTCCCAACCAATAACTCAATAATTTTCAGTGTGTTATTCTGACTAATTAAGGCTCAGAGAGACAACAGATTTTAAGTGGAAACAAAATGAGGAAACAAATAAAGTACAACAAATTAACTGCAATAATATGGAGTGTAATGCAGAACCTATAAGTGTCAGTCTTATTTTTGTGCTTTTTTTCCACATTTTGTATTTGTTTGATGCAAACCCCTAAGAAAACATAAACATCTGACTTTCTTTAAAGCAACTGACTTTTATAATCTTAACAGGTTTTGTTTTCATGTGGAAGATCCATTAGGAGGAGCTTATTAAAACTAAAAATCCTCAACGTATGCAGAACTTCTTCACAATAAGTGACATACTGTTTTAGATTAGCAGACTTTAATTTTGTCATTTTGGAGCTTTTTTTTTTTTTTTTTTTTAAACAGGACAGGTGTAACAGAATGGACATTTGTCATGGCTTTGTTGCTTTTGTTTTTTTATTGTTTTTCATTCTTTCAAAGCAGCTTAGTACAACTATTAGTGATGAGAATGGCCATTTATTTGAATTTACTGAATCTCTTGAATCAATACGTTAAAATAATCCGTTTGTAAGAGCCCTTCACTGGATAACCCAGTTCCTTCATGCAGGATGAAACAGTGCCCCTTCAAGCACAGCATGTGTACTGCACAACTCAGGATGTGATCCGTTCACGGTGTGACACAACACCACACCTGCACAGTGTGTCGCTTGGTCTCCAAGCTGAAGGCTTAAAATAATAATAATAATACATTAAATTTATGTAGCGCTTTTTAGGAGACTCAAAGACGCTTATCCTCTGTCTTGACTCATGGATTAGACAGCTTGAAATCAAATGATATGGTGCTGTGTCACAATGTGAATGGATCAGATTCTGATTCGCGGTGCAGCTGCTGTGCTGGAGTGGTGCTGTGTGTCTTAAATGAGTAATGTTTCATCGTGTATTTTGCGAGGTATTGGAAATCTAAGTTCCACTCGACCTGCACACTCGCGCTGATCTCAAAAATAAACAAATCAGTCGATGAAGTGATATGGTTCAGTTCAATCTCTCAAATGATTCATTCACTTGAATCGCTCATTTGAATGAATCATTCATGAACGACAACTCTGTAATAACATGAACGACAACTCTGTAATAACATGAACGACAACTCTGTAATAACAAATGTATGTCAAATTATGCTTTACGATGTGATTTTCTTTCTTTCTTTTTTTTTTTTTTCATTTTGTCTACAACAGTAAAATAATTTTGGTGGTTTGTCCTGTTTCTCTCCCTTTCAGCCGCTACTGAACGGCGCTCACAGCTGCACCGAGCAAAGCGCACAAACAGTACCAAGTAGAAGAAGAGGGTGAAAAGAGGGAGAGAGAATGAGAACAACACATAAATATGTCTCTTCTTTTTCCTCCTGATGCCTTTCCAAGCCACGTTCAAACACAAGTGTCTGCCAAACTTCAGATTGCGGCATAATCGAACAGAGCACTGAAAGCTGTGGGTGAGTGGGACCATTAGAAAAACTGGGAAAGATTCATCATTTTCCTGGATGAAACCTCTTACTTTTCTCCTTGCCTGTATATAATAACATGCTGTAGACATGATCATTTAAATATGTTAGTATTATGCTTACTGAAATGATAAAGATTCTTCACTATCCTAATCTTTGGTTCCACTCAGTGCCCTGCACACAGTGTGAGTCAATCTTGAAATTTTGTATGTTACAAGGCATCCAGAGTGCATTTGTACTCATTACATTGCAAAGATTTGACAAGCTCAATAACTTATTTTACAACATAACTACTGTCATCCTTTGTGGGAGAAACCTTTTGAAAGAATAACTGGGAAAGTTGCCATCTTGTTTTTTGTAACATTAAGTCGATGTCTTTGTTCTCATATTGCAGAATGTCCTTTTTTGTGAAGTTGCAAGCTATCTCTTATGGCCTTCATCTGTAAAACCCTTCACAAGTCAGCTGAACAGCCAAGAGCTGCTCTGTGTTTGAACGTGTCTGGCTTTGGTTTACTCACCCTAAAGACAAAGGCCAGCATTTTTGTTCAATAGCATCCTCCTGTGATTACAATTACATATTAAATTAATTATCTGTTCTACTGGTTAGAGGCACATTTAAAGGATTTTGCTTGTGTGTTTATGTTTCTACTCATATGATAGAATAGAGGGGCCTTTTTTTCACACCCGCCCGTCTAATCCTCTATTATTCTTCATTTAATTTTCAAAAGTGGGGTTTACAGACCAAGTGGGACTGTAAAGAGGCTTCTCTTAGGCAGAGTAAACTACAACAGTTAATGTTATAAATGTAATTTTGGTTCTCTCAATTGCAAAGAAAAAAAACAATCCTCGTGAAAGAGAACATTTCTAGATCTATTCTCTAAGTTTCGTTTCTTTAAATATGGTCCTAAAACAAGCAGTTTGTTATTGTGCTTCACACTGTCACCCTGGTAGAAATGATTGTTGTTTTGAACCAATGGAATATGTATGGCCTCACAATATTGTTCCCGTCATGAATATTACAGTAGAAAGTTGTGCATATGCGCATGGCTCCTTGATCCTCTCTGAAGATTTGGGACAATAAGTATCCAAATGTTGATGCGTTTCCATGGTTGCCACTGTCAGATCTCAGAACTGCCCCCGTGCAGAGGAACGATTTCTCATCAGGCACCAGCAGCCCGAGCACCAGGCTCATTCATGGAGGAGTCCGATATCTACAGAAAGCCATCAGGAAATTGGATTACAAACAGGTAAATGCTTCATTTTTTCTCCGCAGCTGACACTTATCCGCAGAATTCCTGGTCCCTCTGGTCATATTGCTTTATTTACCCCCCCATGTTCATTTTTCATGCACGGAAAGCACTGACATGTTTGCCTTGAATGACTGACTGCCTGGATATTTTTTTTGAAGTAGTTTTTAAAGAATTTCTACAACTTGCCAAACCTCTACTGTTAGAAAACTCGTGACTTAATTCATGAAATTATCCTTCAGTAATAGGTGAGATGAAGCTGATGTGTCCTCCTTTGATGTGAGTTATTTAAGAAGAGTCAGCCGAGTTCAAACTAAAATGTCACAGTTTTCTGTTACATTTCACAGCCTCTCAGGTATCTCATTATTCTCTCCTTGTGTTTTCTGTAGGAGCCTTATTTTCCGATCTGTAGGAACATACAAGAATGCTGGAGGTGAGCAGCAGAAGAGACCAATTAGTGTGATTGCTGGAAATGCAGCTGCAAAGTCAGCAGTTCAACAAGAAAATGTAGGCTGTGCTGCAAAAGGCAAGTTAAAGTAACAATATTTGGTGGTCTGGGAACTTTAAACTAGCTGTGGATTTTTTCCAGTTTGAAGAAAAAACACTCTGTTACAAATTACACTTTAATTGACTGATGAGGGTAGCATAGGCACATCTTATGTTATTATGAAGATTTTATGTTTTCACTTTGAACTGCAGTGTTGCTGAAATGTGCTATACAAATAAACTTCACTGATTGATCCGTTGTCCATCCCAGCAGGGCCGTGGAGTGCTTGAATTTAACATCAGCGTTCATTTGGGTAAGAGGTGGAGTATGGTCTGAACACGTCCTCGGTCTATCACAGGGCATGATGGGTACCTGCACAGTTAACATGGTTAGTGTGGTGTTGTAAATGCTCACAATAAACTCTCCAGATACATTTGAAAATGATAGCTGGTTTGTTTTTTCATCACATTTCAAACTGGCTAAATCAGATGGTTAATGTTGGGATCCCAACATTAACACACATCAGTCTTAGACATCAATCAGTGTCAAAACGTTGATTGGCCATAGATGTACACCACTAGGGTAGCTCTCAATGGAGAATGAGCTCCTCCATTCCCTATGAATCTGCTAAAAAAAAAACTGGATCCATTTGAAATCTGAATATGTCCAGATAAAAGTCAACTACCGTAGCGTTGCCTCTGCAGCAGCAGAAGGGACTACCTGAGTTGTTCCTCTCAGATTCATTCTCACACTGTTATAAACTCAGCCCTACTTTAAACTTGGTTGCTTTCTTAGGTTAAAAAAAAATCCTGTGTTATTCCCTTCTGGTTACATTTGCAACACAGCATTTGATGAATAATCAAAAATCCCAGGAATTTGAATACGGTTTTATCTTTCCATCAAACCTGCATTTTAGAATAGCTAGTTCACAAAGTTGAAGATGAAGGAACAGAATAAAAATGAATACTTTGTGCAAAATCACAGAACACCGGTGCATAGAAAGTGCCTTACAGAAATTCCTACAATCACTCTTTTGGCATATCATCACTATGTTTAATTATGAATCTTCTAATATTGTCACCGCTAGATTTATTATAGTTTGATACACTTGTTTGATAGATAGCAAATTTAGCATAGGTTTCTATCCCTTGTTATAGTTTCATTTTAGCATTAACTTGACAAAAAAAATAAAATAAAATGACAATATTTTTAACTAAACCACCTCTAGTCCCTGTTTAAAATAAATTTTGATTTCTCTACCTTCCGCATGGTTTCTGTTAATTTTTCCACCTCATATACCAGGAAGGAAGTCTTTGTCTTGATAAAGGCACTGAAGTGATAGGAAGTCCAGCCGATTGGTCGTAAACTTTATTGTCACCTTTTTGGGCTGGCAGCCTCATTGAGCTGTACAGCAGTGTAAGAGTGGTCCGTGGCGTCTCCTGCACCGGTTCGCCTTTTGCTCTGTGAGCCCGCTGAACTTGGAGGCCTTGAGTTGATTGGTGCAGACTTGAATCATAAGCTTTAATTGCACCTGACATTTAAAGCTTCTCTCTGGTATTTAAAGCAGTGTACAGGTGTGGTTCATTACTGAGAGGGGTACGAGGAGATTTTTCTGATTTCCCTCTCATTTCGGAGGCCGTGGCAGCGTCTTAACTCATCATGCTCCCTGTCACCGTCACAGAATTTCTCCTTTGCTCACAAAAAAAAAGAAACACCATTTTTTAACTATCATACCTCAAATTAGAGTCAAGACTACCATAAAATGAAGGCCTTTTTAGTGCTAGGAAGCAGAAGGGAATCCTATATGAAATGAAGGAGTGTGACTGTATGGAAACAAGGGATCCACAGCATGCATCCTTACATTTGTTGTATTTTTCCTGACACGATAAAGATGATGTTACTCTCAGACTCGTACAAGGCAACCAGATATGCCATTGATTAAGATGATACTAAACTCTTAAATCATCTAAATTTCCATAAGTAGCATATGGTGTGATTTTCTTAATTTCATACACAAGAAAAACATGTGCAGCATAATTTTGTGCAATTTGATACATGGCAACATCCATTAATTCTGCTTGAGCTGCTTAACTGGTAACACATGAGGGAATGCACCTAGCAAAACTGTTCATACCCCTTGAATGCTTCACATTTTTATTCCTGTAAGTTGAACAAACCAAGACAAAGCAGTGCATAACGTTGAAGTCGAAGGAACATGACGAAAGCTTTTCAACATTTTTACAAAGAAAATCTGAAGAGTTAACGTTTCTATTCAGTCCCTTTCATTTTAATATTCCCAAATAAAAAGCACTGCAACCAATATCTTTCTGCAGTCACCCACTTAGTAAATGTTAGAGTACATTTGGGTGTGATTCAATCTCAATCCAGCTGTCCTGTGAAGGCTACAGAGGTTTCCCAGAGAACATTAGTTAGCAAACAGCATCATGAAGACCAAAGAACAAAGGTGAGACATAAAGTTGAGAACAATTTTATAGCAGGATTATTTCATAAAATATCTAACAGAATGTTGTTCAGTCCATCATCTGAAAAAAGAAACAGTTTGGCAAAACTCCAAGCCTACCCAAATGCATCCACCCACCTAAAGCAGCAAGGAAAGCACAAATAACAAAAGCAGAAAAAGGGTTAATTGTGACTCTGGGGCAGCTGCAGAGATCAACAGCTCAGGTAGGAGAACATGTTAACCGAAAAATGTATTATTCTTCCCATAAATTTGACTTTCATGGAAGAAGAAAACAATTCCTGAAAAACAAACAAAGAAGACACATCAGATGTCTTATTTGCTACAAAGCTTGTAAACGACACACAACTGTTCTGCACTGAAGTTGTGTTGTTGTAAAACTAGACCAATCTGAATTTGAACTATTTCATAATCTGGAAAATATTCATGTGAGCTGGTAGAGACCTACCCCCAAAAAACTTGAAACTCTAATTGTTGCACAAAGTGGTTCTACAGAGTATTGAGTCACAGGAGCTGAATACAGATCCATACTATTTATTTGATTTTTATTTGGACGGAGCTTTGCATCATTTTCCTTTGAAATCACAATGCTGTGCTGCTTTATGTTGATCTATGATAAATAAAAGAAAAAATACATTCAAATTTAATGCTTCTTATACACACTGTACTTGTGCTCAGTGTCTTGTCAAAGTATAACAGGTTCACTTTTAGGATTTATTTCAAATTACGTTCATGCATATTTGCAGCAGCACAAGAAAATACTTGGATTTGCATCAAACGTGATGTATTTATATAGTACTAAAAAAAAACAACCTAATGTTCCAAAGCTTCCTAATTGCAGTTTGTGTAAGCTATAAGCAAATTAAACATTTTTATTCAGAAGCAAGAAGAATCAAAAACAGCCACTAGGCATTACGTTCCAACTGGTCCCAGCATACGTTGTTTCCCCGGGCTACGTGCGCCTCGTGTTGGCATCAGGAAAAACAAAGCATATGTTGATTGTTAGCCAGGGTGTACATAGCATGTCCCATTCACTCAAGGTCTCCCCCCTTGTAGCTTCAAACTCCCAACTTTGTTTCTCTAGGCTATCTGTCAGACTTCATTTAGCATTTGAGGACATGTGGATTCCCATGCACTGCAAAAAGGCAACATACTTCTAAGGGAACGTGGCTACTATCTGAGCAGTGATCTGTCAACCTTATTCATTTAGCAGAAGTAAGAAGGAGAGGGGGGGGGATTTTATGTTTTTTGTATCGACTATATCTTTTTTTCTGCTTTTAAATGGGCAGAATGTTAATTATGTGATTAGACATGGCTGAAATTATGTTAAAAGTAAATAAATCACCATAATATTTATTGCAGACACCACTGTAAACATAATATGTATTTAATTTTTCCTCCAGCTGTCTTTTCCACCCCTTTTCTCCGTATACAGCTGGGTACATTATGGCAGTGACATTTTCCATCCTGACCTTCTTCGCTGGGGATCGGGCTTTGACTGCTTGGGTTCATCTCCTCGGGATTTTTCAAGCCATCACAGTCAGATAGTTTCAACAGATAGACGTCCTTTAGCCGCAGAAAACGTACTGTTGGCAAACATTTAATTTACTGGGAAATGCTTAACAGATTGTCACACCTTTTGCATGTGAATCAAATGCAGATTACTGATTAATTAGTTATTTTTATTGCTAAAACATATAAGGAAATGTTTGCGGTTGTTGTGCATCTATGCAGAATTAAACTTGGCCTTTTTTTTTTAGGTAAATGACAGAGGAATCTGGGATAATAAGCTTTACCAGCTATACCTGTAACAATTTAATTGGACAAGTCAGCCCAGCCAAGCATCCAGCTCCATGACTGGAAGACATGAAATTCATTGTCATTATTGTCTCTGTCATTTTGCAGTATTTTGTCCAGCCACAGAGTTCCTCTCACTCCAGTGGGTTTTGTACCTCCAGGAGGCTAGAACGAGGGCTGGTGTGATCCAAGCGGAGGGACGGGCGGGGAAGCGATGGGATGGAGAAGACGAGGTGGTGGGGAGTAGGGGTGGAGAGGCGGAGTCTCCTGTCCTCCAGGGAGCTTTGATGCTCATTTAGCTCAGCTCTGTCACTCGGCCATTTTAGCTTTTAATTGCAGATGATAATTATCATCATCATTACTGTTATCATCATCGGCGTGTCAGGTTATCATAGCAGCGTTATGCACTGTTCATTCATAAATCCTGCACTACTGCGATCTGACTAATCCTTGAATTCCTGACATTTAATGTAGTATTAATTCCCCCCTGTTCTTTGCCCGGTGCCAATCTGTGACAGGCGCCGCAACAGAGAGCTGTGAATCACAGGTTCAGAGGTCATTTTAAGGCTCAGCAATCACAGAGGATCAGACGCTGCCTACCGGTGCTGAGCCAGAGCCGCCTGCTTGTCTATATGCGTGCACGCGTGTGTGTGCGTGTGTGTGTGTGTGTGTGTGCGTGTGTGTGTGTGTGTGTGTGTTTGTGTGTGTTTGCGCGCCTGCGCTCATTCACCACCGGTGGCACAAGTTTGCTAACTACAAACTATAATGGTCACATTCACCCCACAGAGATGAAGAAGTGGATTCCATGGTCTTCCTAATACATCATGGCAGGCTGCATACTCTTGTATGTAATTCATTCTAAAATGTGGCCTTTAAATCTGTTTTTCTTTTTTTTCCCCCTTTCTGCTTCCTTTTTTGCCTTGAGTTTATTTATATATTTTCCATAGTGAGGGAATGGCTTCCAGCATGTCGTAGCATTAAGCAGAGCCCCACCAGCTAGCTAGCCTCGAGTCGCTCAAACGTAAAATAAATCAGGGCACAAAGGACCGCGGCTCATTCCTACAAAGGAGCTGCATTTTCCCTGGCCAACAATGTGGATTTGAACTTCCTCAGCAATAACAAATAGAAAGAAAGTCACCCGAGACACCAACATTAAAAGTGATTAATCATGTCTATTCACTCTTTTTTTTCTTTTACTTTTGAACCAAGGGATTGTCCAGCAATAAATCTTCAAAGATGTACATAAGAATCACTTCCTAATGAAACTGGGCTTCGTTCATTTGTCACCTTTTGGACCCTTTCATTTAAATTACAAAACTTGTGACCTTGTGACACTGAATATAGATCTCTGGTATTTTGGAGCTGGAGAGGAATTAATCCATAAATCTTGATGGTAGATTTTTCTTCAAAAGAATTCCCCCCCCCCCAAAAAAAGCAGATCACAATGTCACAATGACATGTTGAGAAAGTGATAATTAGTATGATATGTGTTTGTTTTCAGTTTTCCAGTTGCTGCAGATATCAACAGAAAGCAAAACAACCCAAAGTTCTTCTTATGAAGCTCTGGAAAACAAGAATATTGCAATGCAATTTTTAACATTAGTATATCCACATCTATATTAATCATTTTATTTGTAATATAAGCACACATCTTTCTACTTAATGAGGTGGTGATTAGGTGATCATCAGAACCAAGCAGCAATATGAAGACTGGTGGAGAGTTCTCCAAGAAGCATGAAAGATGTGATTCGAAATCAGACCCACTAAATCCCACTAAATACTGAAATAACTAAATTAAATAAACATTTTGTTGTTCAAAAAGCAAAATTAGCCATTTTCCTTTGCTTTATTGTGGTGTCTGAAAACTACACTTTCTCTGTCTTGACCATTTTTCAAGTTCTGCAGAGAAATGCTCGAAATGCAATTTTTTTACTTGAAAATTTTTACGTATATCAGAGATAAAACTAAAAGTTAGTCTTATTCAAACACACAGCTTTTAATAGTGAAATCAGAGAATATAGTTTTCAGTAGTTTCTTATTTTTTTATTTTCTTTTGAGCTTAAAAACAAATCAACTTCTCTAATGCAGTAGTGTTACATGTTGACATGGATTGATCAGCAGTATGATGGTGACCCAAAGATTAACGAAGTCATTTTAAAAACCACTAAAACTTTCCCTCATCGTGCTCCTTACAGTCATTTTCATGAGATACCAGAAAAGTGCTGGAATGCTCTGACTTTTCTCAAGCTGCTTGAAACAGAAATTCGTGCAGTGCTTCCCTTTCCCTACATGTTGCTGTACACAGATTTTGGCTGAAGTTACTTGTTTCGTTTTTGCCTGTTCAACCCTGGGTAGTGAGCCAGTATAATAAAAAGAAGTTGCTATTAAGTGGTGCATCTATTTTTCCAGTGTCACTCTGTAAAGAGCAGGTTGACAAAAATGTCATTTAGTCTCTGCGTTACTCCAATTTCCTTGAAAGCTACAAATAAACATAAGCTTGTCTACATTCTTCCTGAAAGCTATATATCAAAAATGCAAAATATAAACAAAACATTATTATAATGGTTAAAAAAAATCAACAGCAGGAAAAATAATTGTTGTTTTTCTGGTTTCAGTAAAAGTAATTACATCATATTAAACATGTTTTAAATTTGGCAGGAGGCATCGTTAACGTTAAACTGGTTGTCTATTCATTCAAGGTTATCATACCAGGTGAATTTCATACTGACGATGGCCTAGTTACGCTCAAAAACAGAGAAAATATTGTTCGATGCTCCAGTTTCCACTCCTGTAATATTCTTAAGCAGTTGTGGTATCTGCTCATTATCCGGACATTCCTTGTCTTTTCCTAAAGAGCGGTTACCCTTCCTACTGCGAGAAGGGAGATGGGAGGGGGGGGACGTTCGGGGGAGCACGCTCAGGCCAAAGGGCCATTGTGGCTTTAAGTGTGCTCCTCGTGTGGCCAGAGCAGCCATCGCACTGATGCAATGTGACAGGGACAGATGTGACATATCGGTTCCGACACACTTCCATACCACCAGTCACAGGCTCGGGGTGACTCACATCCCCCTGCTCTGGTCCTGTCCCCCCGCTGCAGGACAACACAACAATGCTCGAGTGAACTTCGCCATCGCCCTCACTGCTGCCAGGTATGGGGCTGCCATAGCCAATTACACTGAAGTGGTGTACCTAGTGGAGAGGGCAGACCCTCGGATAGGAAAGAAGAGGGTCCACGCAGCACACTGCAGGGATGTGATCACAGGTAAATCATACAAAAGCTGTTTCCTTCCTTCCCGCCTCACTCTTTTCCCACTTTCTCAACAGGGGCCCACCTGGCACCTCTTACTCAGAGCTAGTTTGCACATAGTCATTGCACATCTAATGCAGAGGCTTTTAATATTTCATAAGCGTTTTATGGTGTAGAGAGCTGCTTCAGATCTTGTAGGGAGGAACATAAGACAGAATTAGCGTACTCCAAATGGCCTTACTTACCTTTTAAATGTCATGCATAGGGATGGCTTTGGAAGACTAAAGCAGTTAAGAGGGGGGGAGAAGATGGTATTCTGAAACATTTCATGAATAACCAAGATTTAAGGATCTCAACACATGACCACCCCCTGATGTTTTAAAAAGACAGAAGTGTGCAGTTGGAGGAGATGTCTCACTTTAATAATGGGAGAGGAGGTGCCTCACGTAGGGGGGGCTAAGACTGACAGGATAATAGTAACAGTTTTTGTCTTCAGCTCTTTTTTTTTCCCCTTTTTTGCCTATTATTTAGAAAAATATGAACTTCAGGCTGATGAGCCTTGGCTGTGAATATTTGTTCCTCCTTTACTTTAGAAGACAGAAATATTTAAGGAGCATAATATACAGTACTTTGCTAAAGTATTTATGTCTCTTGATATTTTGGTCATATTCCAAAAAACTTGGACATATTTTATCGGAACGCATAATTGTGAAATAGTGAAAGGAAATCCTGGATGGTTTGTAATATTTAGTTAAAATCAAAATCACAAATGTGTGACCTGAAGTTGTTTTCAGACTTATTTACTCCGATACCCCTAAATAAAATCCGGTGCAACAAAAACAGCCGAACAACCTGAGAATGCCAATCCCACAGTGCATGTGATGCTTTTCTTCTGTATGGATAGGGAAGTTGTTCAAAGTAGATGAGAAGATGAAAGGAGCTAAATGCAGGGCCATCTTGGAGGAAAATCTCTGAGAGATTGCAAAAGATGTTTGGTGGATGTCATTTAGTTTTTTCATTTGAAAACAATGTATAATTTTCCAATCATAAATATGGTGGCAACTGCCACCGTTAGCATGCAAGACGCTGTATATGCATACAGTAAAGTTAAAAAAAAATCACCATCAACCTTAAGGGTTAGGATATAAGTCTTTGTGCAGCTACTGCTGCTTGAAGCTAGCAGCAGTAGCTTCAAGGGGTAGAACAACTCAATGTTGAGAAACCTGGACTCAACACAGTTTATGCTCAAGCAGGTAACTATTAAGGAATCAGCACCCGGTCACTGACGTGGCCCTGGGTGTGGTGAGCATGACGTTTCTCTGCCAAGAAAATTTGTTATTTTTGCAAGGTTTTTACTTTTTATGTGGCATCTGTTGTCTTTCATTGATTCTTTTCTTTTTCAGTAACATTTGATTCAGATTTCTTTTGCTTATTTAGCTGCAGTTGCTTATTTTTTTTCCTCATGTCTGAGCCAAATGAATGAGAGAGGGGATTTAACTCCAGCTGTTATTTGATAGTATATGACTATTTTACCTTACCACAGCTACCCAACTTCAGCATTTACGTGTTTTTTTTGTTGTTGTTGTTTTTGTTTTTACTGTCCATGGCATGTTCTGCGAGAAAACAAGAAAACAAAATGTTTCAGTAGCATAACAGAAGATTATTTTTAAATTTAGGATTGCCAAATGTCCCCTAGCATAAAATGACATTTTGATAAAAGTGTGCATCTCAATAGTTTGTACCCGTGATGTTTTTTTCATACCTTTGTACAATCATACTGGAGTGTTTCAAATATTAATAATTTCTTGAGACCTTAATTTCAGTTTTGCTAATCCTCCTCTTGTGCATTACTTGGAACATTATGGCAACGGCTCCAGTAGGAAGAACAATAGACTTGCCACTGGCATGTATTGTTTAGTTTTCTGCTTGCAATGGCGCAAGGCTACAGTGACCCATAACTGTAGTTTTTAAGTGTTTCACAGACAGATTATGAGAAGAGGAGAGAGCATTTCAGATTATTATGTTTACTTCCAGCAACCAAGTTATCTGGTTTTACTGTTGTTTAGGGAAAAGATCTATTCTATCTATTCACCCTCTCTTTGGGCAGTAAGATTTTTTCCTTACGAATAACATTATGAATCGTTATTCATAATGTTGCCACAACAAATCCTTTGCATGGTATCTTTTGATGTGGCCCCCATTATATACTGTATCTAGTCAACATTAAGCATCACATTAGCAAACATTTCATTTCCACAAATTCAAAGGACCCTCAGTCCCTACCACCAAGCTACCCAGTGACACAAAGAGGCAAAAGGGAAATTAGGTATGTCTGTTTCCTATTAATTACAATCCTGAGAAGTCTCCCATGGACACACTCGAGCCACTCTATTACGGAAAGAGGGGGGCGTTCGCTGATAAATTAATAATCCGGCTTGTCACCAGCCGCAGATGAATAGCCCCTGGTGATTGATGCTGTTTTCTTTCATAGGGCAGGAATTTGATGTCAGAGCCAAATGTGTTATCAATGCCACGGGACCTTTTACAGAAGTGCTGTGGAAAATGGATGATCAGAAGAACCACGACATCTGTCAGAGCCGTGCTGGGGTGCGCATCGTCATCCCAGGCTATTACAGGTAACTAACGGTGGACCCCTACGTCTCTGTCACCGTCCTGCTGTATCACCTGCTCCTCAGCACTGCAGTCTCATTGGTTCATTAGTTAGCAGCAGTAGAGTACTTGTCAGGCTCTGGCCACAACATCCAAGCCTCTGTCTTGTGGTATTTGTTGTCTAGAGGAGCCGTTTAATTCAACTGGGAACCCCACCTGAGGAGTGTCATGAAGGGTGTTCTTCTGTCATTACACATAATCTCATTGGCTTAGATGTCGCAACTCAATTTTGATTACACTCCCTTTGGACCTGGGAAAGACTGGGACTTCTGCTTTCCTGTTGATGCATGTTATTTGAGTTTGCAAGGAATGAAGGCGACTAACATGACCCAACCAACCCCTCACCCCCTCTCAGCTATTCCCCTGTTAAATTGAGTCAGTGCCATGTGCATGTGTTTTAAACAGAGCAATATGTGCAGCCTGCGCTGAGGCTAAGGCAAGCAGCGACTGGAATTGAAACCAGCTGAATTAATCTCCTGGAAAAGAGCACTGACAGGAGCCTGATTATGGGGTGTCCCTTCAACCAGCCCTGCCTGCTTGTGCCCTCCCCTCCCTAGCAGACCAAAGGTTAATGCAGTCGTCTTGTTTGTTCCCCTCCCTAGCCTTTCACCCTCTCACAGGAACATAATACTCAGACACCTACGGCCTACACCTACACCTACGCTCCAGGATTGCGTCAGGTCATCCTCTTGTGACGTGGGGAAGGATGCTGTATTCAGGAAGAGATCACAGCAGAGGAGGATATTAACCACTTTACTGCATAGCCAGGATGCAAAAAGGTGACAATCGCTCTAATTTGAACAAAACCTAAAAAAAACCCATTTTGAATCAGGACAATATTGCATGTCCACAGCTTTATTTGTGGCTTTGTTTCCTTTTTATTTGTTTTTTTAACCTGTAACTTAGCTTAACCTTCCCGTTCCATGCAAGAATGAAGATGTTTTTCCTCTAAGTAGCTCCAGATCAGAGCTCAACTGAGGACAGTTCTTATTTAGCAAAAGCCAATTCTGTTTCCACTCCCAAGACAGACACTGTCCCAGTAAAAACAAGGTTAGATGGGAGTTCATGGAGATTTATCTTTGCATAAAACAAACACCATCAAATTAATTATTAGAAATAATACAATCTTTTGTTTCTAAACTAAACTTCCTGCATTTTATATTATTTTTGCCTTTCCGGTTATGAATCACTGTTTATAAGGAAATTCATAAACACCATGTGCTCTGTGATTCAGTATAACTTTTAAGAAAACCCTGCTAAATATATCAATACTCTATTCTGATGTTGATACATTCTGTGTGAAACAAAGAACCTAATTACATTAAATACTGATTGGAGGCTGTAAGAGTCGTATGGCAAATGATAATTAAAAACAGTTGTTTGGAGCACGCTGTTTCTGTATTGTTTTAAAGGGTATATTTAATTATGTTTCTTTTGAAGAAAACCTAGAATTTGTGACTTGCCTATCAACTAAGTGAGCACTGCTACTTCATCAGTGATCCAGCTACGCTTGAAGTGATGTGATTTGGGAAATAAAATACGCCAAGTGAAAACAAATCTTCCTCTTTTAGAAAACTACTTGCCACACGATGGTGTGACAACCATTTCTTGGCTTCAAAGAAGTGACCAATATAAATCTGAGGGAACCGGACTACAGTTCATGTCACAACTATGACACATTACTGTAAGAGAGTCAGCAGCTGGTTCTCTGAGGCAATCACTTGTGTCTGTTCTGTGAATCTCTGCAAAAAGAAAATCCATTGTTCTACCGCGGGTTTTGCTTTTCACATGGCATCTGACTGCACAAAATAATAAAATGCAAACTCTTTGCAAACACTCCTGAATTTATCAATTAGAATTTCAACTCTCTTCCCCTGTTCTATTCCATCATTTTACAGTAAATACTGAGGTGACTGTTGAGAGAAATGGGAATTTAATAGGAATTCTGGTCAGAACCAAAGTAGAAATTATAACATTTAAAAGAACATTACCAAACAACAAAATAAAATCATTATTCCAAATTTGGACATTGCTGCTCATTCCCTACGGGCAGACTGGGCTCAACGTAGCACACTTTGAAATGTAATAATCTGGTCTCTCCTCTTTTGTCTTTTAAAATAATTCCTGTTTTCCAACATGAAACACATTTGAAAAGATAACAGAGAGCACCTTTGTATTAAAAAAAATAAAATAAAACCAGTTAAAACATATGGTTTTCTAGCACTGGGCTCACTCTAGTGCAAACTTCATGTGTGTCTGTTGCTGGTAGTACAAATGACAGATGTGATGTAAAGTACAACAGGCATAACAGCCAACGTAACATTTCTCCCAGGAAGAGGGGGTGGGGGGGGGGGGAGAGTCATCACTGTACACTTACACTTGCGGCACTATAGCTGAGACGTTTGAATCAGCCCTAATTCATAACATCCATTTATGATAATAAATACACGTCCAACAATCTCCTCCCCCACCCCCAGCACCCACCCAACCACCCTCTCTGATTTACAAATAGCTGATGGAGCAAGCAGCTGACAGAAATAAATGAGCTAATCTGATGGCTGTGTAGGACTTCCACCAGATATTAATTCATCAGGAGGCCACAGAGTTAGGACAGATACAAATTCCTGTTTTAATTATGTATAGGAGCTGCTCTGGAAAACAGGAGACACCTCCACTACCAGGAGTATTTCTCAGAGCAACTTTATAAAAGCCCTTTGATTCCATCATGGGTTTGTTTCCTTTGTATATAACACATGTCCCCTTGTTTTCCCCAAACACTCAGGACAGAATGGATTTTTCCCCTTTTATAGCAATGCTTCCACATGGGACATCTGATAATGAACAAGTGGAAAAATAACCTTTGCCACATTAAATTATATTGTTTTCGATTTGCAATTTTTATGAGACCTTCCTGGAGCCAGTTTGATGTATTTTGTTCCCACTCAGAGCCTCAAATGACCGTTGCCGTCCGCCAGGCTTATCAAAACCCACGGAGGCTTTATTAAATGAGTGACCAGTGGGTATCTAAACAGAATGCAGGAGTATTGATTTTGGAGAAATGGTCTAATTGTTTCTAGTAGACAAGGGCTTGTCCCGATTATTTGATTGATTAGCTTGATACTGGTCAGCCTCCTCATCCTCATTCCCTGGCAGGGTAATAGCACTGTAATCCCAAAGCACTGCTGTATTTCTAATCCATCATCATTATCATGGTTCTACTCAGCACAAGATTAGTCTGAGAGTTTTTTTTTTTTTTTTTTGCATTCCTATATATTACATGCTTGACAAGAAAACTAAAGAGTTTTATAAAATATATATATATTTCATTTAGTATTTTTGAGGGATTAAGGGCTTCAAGCAGAGTCATACCCATTGCATGTATTTATTCAGATGTGCTTAGATTTTATTTTATTTTAATAATGTGTTTGAATTGCTACTGTTCAATGAGACAATAAGTGCCTTAATAGTTTGCAAAATAAGTTAAAAGTAACCCAGAAAATATTCAAAAACTATTTTGCATGCAAGTATAGTTGCTGCATTGACTTTGAGACAGAGCTTTGGTGGTTTTCTGGTTGTTCCTGAACATCATAAGCATTTTTTATTCATCTAAGGTCGATTGAAACTTTGGCACAGTTTGGCACATGATCGGATTGGGATCACGGTCCAACCAGACCATAAACACATAAACATTGGTTTTAGACTTGTTGCAGAATGCTTTTTTACGTAGCTCAGCCAAAGCCCTTACATGTATCCTATGCAAATTATTAAAAGCTGTGTCCAAAGCAGCTAATGAATCACTTCAAATTAACATTTTCAATTATCTGACCAGCTCCGTATGTCCAGCACCAAATAAAGCATTTTCAAGATTTATTGTCTTCAGAAGGTTAATGGAAAACTTTGTGCCCACTGGTATGTATAATGGAGGTTGTATGGTGCTTAAGGCCCGTTTCTTGATCAAATGCCTTGTGAATCTGTCTATTTCTAGAGCCATTTTAGTCCAAAGTCCTAAATCCTTCTAAAATTGATGAGAAGATGTTCCTACAGGGACCCAGGATGTTGGACAATCTATAAAACTTTTTGCTAAAAGGAATGGTTAAAAATCTGTATGCGCCAACATTCAGAAATGTTTGAAAAGACAGCTAAGTCCTGCAATATAGGCTAAAGGGGGTTAAGCAAGATATTAACAGAAAACATTTTCCAATAGGTGGTTTTCTTCAAAACAGTTGTTCATTTTATTGGATTTTTTTCCCCCACTGGTTAATGTATTAAAATTGAAAGGAGAATTTTCTAAAATGTTAAGTTTTTTAAGTGTCTTTACACATCTTCACCAAGAGTCGATAATTGCTGCTGCTTATCTACATGCAACTTTTTTGTCTAAGTCCCTGTTAAAAGGGGAGTGCATGTAAATTATCTTTAATGAAGTGTTTTCTAACTGTACTGTAAGAGATGAAGACAATGAAAGGGTTGTTTCGGTCATGTCATGATTATCTAGTTCAAGCCATCTTCTGTCTCCAGGCTGCATGGCTGCAGACGGACGGGTGACATGTGACGTATGTCTAGGCAAGACCCTGGTAAAAGTCTTATAGTCACAAAATGAGCAAAGAAAGCCTAAGGCCTGAAAAAGATAAAGCAAGGGTACAGAGCAGGGTGTTGGGGGGGATATAAGTGTGAAGTGATGGAACGGGAAGCTGTGACTGGTGGAGTCCATGCTGTCTCCGTCCTTGCCTGTGGTACTGCCCAGTCTGGGGTCTTCACTCATTTGTCTACAAACATGGAAGAAAGGGTATGGGGGAAGTGTGAAGACGGGTCATACCAGAGGGGTTTGTCACATTCTGTGGAGGTAACACCTCCGAGGACCTGCTGGCCGCCGCAGTGGATGACCAATGTCTTCCATAGTCCTCCCCTGAAGGGGAAGTGGTCTCAGTGGCTTCTCACAGTCACACTATAGTCTTCTCATGTTTAGATCTGAACTCCACTGTTAACAGTTCAGCTCAACTGGACTCTTCACTGCCTGGTCTGACATGTCCAAAGATGTTCTTTGTTTCATTTCTGCAGAATGAACAGAAATCTCTCTCCTTCTTGTGATGAAATCTTTCCACACAGCACAAAACGTCCATTCCCCAGCCATGAGTCAGCCGAACAAAGGAAGCATCAGTGCAGCTCACTACGTCTCTATGAAATTGGAGAACTTTCCTGTCCAGTCCCCTCATACATTTTCAAAGGGGTTTCTTTCTCTGTGTAGATTTTAAATCAAATTTCTTGTATGAGTAACTTAATGTGTTTGAACAATGTACATGCATTGAAAAAAAAAATCGACCTTATTTTTAAACAGTATATGTAAATATCTACTTTCAGCTGAATGCATTAAGAAAAAGTGTTGGCAAATCCAGTAAAATAACCCCTCACACCTTCAAATCAATAGTGCTGGGTTTTCTAAGGTTATTAGAGCTTAAGAGGCATTGTTTATCATGCATACCTCTCATTTAGAGGAACTACATAAATGAGCACAGGCTTCATCTGCATGCCTTTTATTGTCCACACGTGGCCTTCTGCTCCACAGCTATACTCAGTCGTCATAAATGTTTAAAAAATGCCCTTTGATAACGAGTTTGTCATTGTTTTATTCAGAAATATCAACCGGCCCATTACAGTGGCAGGTTTTTTTTTTTTTTCAATCAATACACAATAGTGCATTAATTTTTAATTCTTTATATGTCACTACAATATAAGAAAAAGTGGATTGTTGAGAGGCACCAGCTGGAGCTCATTTATTTTCCTGCAGGAGCAGTCAAACAGAGAGACTTGACAACTCTCTTTAGGGGCATGTGTGCCCGCACACAGCCACGGTTACAGAGCACATATTGGCAGGTTGTATGTATTTTCAAACCGTAGGTGTCTACATGTCCGTGTTTGCCCACACAGCTGTTTTTTTTTTTTAATCAAATATAAGAAAGGAGAGGTCTCAAGATACACAACACACATTAAAGGAAACTAAATATGTAAAATTAAAATTGTTGACTTGTACATGCTTGTTTTATAATTATTCACAAATGTTTCTTGATAATATTATAAAATTATTGTAAACATTTGAAACGTTCATTGCATGCAGTGCAAGTTTTATTTGATGACTGATGACAAAAGATGAGGCCTGTTAATGAGTGTTTGTGAGTGTAAATGCTTCCGAAGATTCAGAACGTTTGCTCTTTCTTACTAGACGTAGGAACCCCGATGCCTGACATCCACAATGGCATTAAGTCAAAAACAGTCATAGCTAAACAAATAGACAGAGTGCTATCTCCATGTATATTAAAAGAGAGCTTAGTGGGATAAAAAGTGCAACAGAAAAAGTAGCAAAGAAAATAACAGACCTGAGGTCTTTATAGAAAAAGGTTCTGTGTAGCAAATACTTTATGGAGCTTGACCAAGCGTGGACGTTTCCTAGATTCAGTGCTTCAAGAGCTGCCACGCACACTGGTGCAATCAGTCGCTGGGGATAAAATAAAAATAAAACGTTTCAGCAACACAAAGTCTCTCTGAGCCTTACTACAGGCATACATTATGCCAGTTTCGTGGTGAAGCTCCTTTTAAAATCTTGTATATCTCCAGATGTTAATTTGTACAATATGTGAGAAGCAATTTCATAACTAATGTCTTTCTAGAATTATGAATAATCCCATCTGTCCAGCAAAGTTGTTCCCAAAGTTTAAAAAGAAAACCGGAGGGTGGGTTTTGAAACCACTGAACTTTTTTTTTTTTTTTTTAGAAAGGAATAAAACCGGGCTGATTTCTGTTCTGACAAAAAGTCAAATGAAATTAGTGCAAAATAGTGGAAAAAAAATTCTATGGATGGTAAGATCCAATGCTGCTGTTAGACTCATGTATTTGAGCAGATCTGCTCAAGAAGTCATCCTGCACAGTGACTGTGCCCCCCTGACAATACACACATGGCATCACCAGGACCGTCCATACCATGTTAGACTTCAAATGAACTGTACAATGACCTGCAAATGACAAGCACAGAGAGTTGCAGCCCCCTGCGACTTCAGTGTGAATGAGTTTTAACCCTTTGTTAGGGAGAAAAAGGGGAAGAAAGCTTAATCTATGATCCCAATGTTTCTGGAATGTTTAAAAAGGTCAATATGCTGATATTTTTGACAGCGCTTGACCTTTTGTGAAAAAAGTAACAAAACCATTGGAATTGAAATAACTTCTTTGTTTAGTTCTGGCACATAATGTATCACAGTCAAAGCATGCTGTCTCCCTGCAGCATCTGCCCATGAGTGACTTGACTGTTAATCCGGTGTATTGATCTAATATCAAAAGGTGCTATTTAAATGCAGCATAACTCCCCCGGAGCCCTGATCTGTCAGTGGGCTCTGTTTGGAGTTCGGTTGAATAACTAATGCCTGCAACTGTGTATCAGTGAGTCCAGGTGGCCCAACATCTGGCTTTCTGTAACATGGTCAAAAATATACAACGTAACAAATACATAATTATGCAGTAATGTAACAGAAATCGATTATTTTCTTCTCATGGGTGTGAAAAGGTGAACAGTTCATGCTGTCCTCACAGTCCTGCCGTTTAAATCTCAACAGCAGGTTTTTTGTGTGTGGAGTTTGTTGTGAATCCTTTACTTTCCTTCGGTACTTTGTCGCAAATATGCACCATAGATTAGTTGGCGACTCCAAATTGGCCTTTGATGTGTGCAGGGCTGTTTGCCTTTAATGCTTTGTTTATGTTCTCTGAGAGTACACTTAGTGTCTCACAGACCAGCTTCATCTGTATTGTAATTAAAGTACAGACAGGAGGAGGACTCTTTTTACTTAGTTGGCAATTGACTGCCCTGGATCTTACTGGTATCAGGCTGAAGGAGGCTGAAAACAAATGTTTGGAACTTTTCCAGGTTTTTATCTATTAAAAATGTTCAAAACCATGAATCTTTTCTCTTGTATTTCAACTGCCTGCTCTGCTTTTTGTTGCTTTATCACATACATTGCAAATAGATGAAAATAAAGTAAAATTCAATCAATCAGTCAATCAATCAAATTTTATTTGTATAGCACATTTCAGCAGCAAGGCATTTCAAAGTGCTTTACATAATTAAAATAAAAACAGCACGTGACATTGAATAAACAGTGAGAAGAGAAAGACATTTTGGAAAAGATTAAAAAAGATAAAAACATTAAAACCCGCACCCCTTTTAGGACTTCAGTTAAATGTGGTTTAACTTGGGCTCTAACCCTCTGGGACTTTAGTCAAAAACACCGTTTGACAAGGACTCCAACCTCTAGGTTTTTAGTTGAAACGCCGTCAACTGGGACTCTAAACCCCATAGGACTTTAGTTAAACGTCATTTAACAAGGTTTCTCACACCCCTAGATATAGATTTGTTGAACAGGGACATTTCCCGGGGTGGGGGGGGGCTTTACATAGACAGTGTGAAAGAGAAATAAAAATAAGTTAATAACTAGATGACAAGTAAAGATAAAAACATTAAAAACATCGAAGACATCAAAACCTGAAATTTAGCCATAAGCAACTCTAAACAGGTGGGTTTTAAGTTGAGATTTAAAGGCACCCAGTGGTTCAGCTGTTTCACAAATTTGTGATTGCAATATGACAAAATTTGAAACAGTTCAAGATGTCAGTACTTTTGGGAGACACTATATTAAGTTTTGTGTAGCTGGACATTTGAAAAGATAATGAGCTCCTAAAATACAAAATGTCTCTTCTTGCAAAAAGTTAAGACCCGTTATGAAGTTCTAACAATGTGTGACCTCAACAATGAGAAGAACGGTCTTTATCATTATCTTTTTTTAGGGATTTCTTTTTAGGTCTTTGCTCTAAACTAAACAATACTGATAAATCTAACACTTACAGTAATACTTTTGAAATCAAACTACAGTTGCTAAATGCTGATGTATCTAAAATCTTTAATCAGAGTGGAACTCTCTCTGTTGCAAATGCAATCCTTTCCATATTGGAGCCTGGCAACTTGTGGATCATCTAACTAAAGCCCACAGCTCATACCAATGTCATAACAAAAACTGTATTGCAGGATAATCAGCCTGCAATGCAGCCTGGTCTGACAGTATGTTCATCTTTAAATTAAAGTCTCTTCATTTATCTATGTATCTGTGTTTTTGGATCGTTACAAGATCGTATCATCGATTGTATGATTAAAAAATATCATTACAACCGTGAAGAGCTACAACTAATAAAATAAGATTCTTGTTACTGAATTCACAATATGATAAACAAAAAAAAAATCAAAAATACAGCTTGTGTTTGAAAGTAAGCCTGACGCTGTGTGGATGTTTGTGGATGTATGTTTTTGACTGTACCATTTATTGTGTCTGTTCTGGTGGTGCATGTCTCCCCAATCAGGTTCTTCAATTCCAGCACTGGTATTCCCGCACATGCATTAGACTGACCTCACATTAACCCAGATACATTTGATCTTTAAGAGCCATAAATTGGCTTTTGTCATTACCATAGGTTAATTACTGAGATTTGCTCAGCACCGTGGCTACACCGAGACTGCAATAATATGCACTGCACAAAAGCCATTCACACTGCCTGCGTGAGCACTAAATAGGCATTGTTTTGATCTTTCTATTCCTGTCGGGAGTTTTGTTTGCATTATTCTATAATTGGCACTCTACCTACCAGGACTTTTATTTAATTCTGCAGAGCTGAGTAAGAAACCTCACCCTTCCTGTCATTCTCCCCCTGAATCCGTCCTCTGACCTGAAGCCCAAATCTGAGTCTGATTGCTGGCCTTGCATTCCCCACAGCACCTGTTTGAGAGCAAAACAGATTGGGCTTTAAGAATATACTGCAGAATACATTTGAAAGATCATCCAGCTTTATTTTTAATATTATCACATATATTGTATTTGACGAGTAGAAGCATAGATCCTCAATTTTCTATTGTTAGCGATGCTCTGACAATTCACAGCATAAATGGCCTGCAACATCATTAAGGATTTTTTTTTTCTCTTATGATTGGCCTTGTAAATTTTTGGAATCACTTCTATATCATTTTATATCACAATAAACAACATAGCTTCACTGTATTACCACTGAGCCAGTTTGTTACAATTATCTTCTGTTATTTCTTATGTGATGACACATTTTGAAGCAATGCTTTTCACAGCAGCACAAACATCCAATTCATTATTGTAGTTTATGGTTTTGCTTTAGCTCTTTCCATGCACAGAATAGTATCAGGATATGATTCATTGCGGAATAATAAAGCCACTTCCTCAGCAACACCAAGACTGGAAAAAACACAATAGCTGCCTGGTTACATGTTTTGAACATAGCAAGAATTAACAAACAGGTCAAAAAAGGTTGTATACCTTTTAGTTAATTTCTGCTTTTGACTTTCTGCTATTGTGCTGATTTTCTGGAGTCACTAGTGATACTAACACTATGTTACAAGTAAAAAGAAATAAGAAATAGGGACTCAGTTTTATGTCTGACACCTCTTAAGTCTGTCACCCTCAGCTTGTAATATTTTGTCACAAAACCTTCTTAACTGCTGATTGTTTAAAAGTGTCTAAATTGCTATAATATTTAGCCGTTTCACCAGCATAATATATGAAAACATGCAAAGCTGTGAATATATACAAATTGATTTAAGCTTTTTTTGCTTCTTTATATATTAATTACTGCTGAAATAACATATATTGTAGACATAAAACATAAATATTTAAAATTTGTACCATAAATAGTCTGTATTTTTATGGCATAGTAGATTTATGGCTTTTGTTTTCATAGCAAAAAGCATTTAAAGACCTGCCTCTGTTAACGACAGGAAGTGGATAACATAAATTAGTTCCAGCATGTCATCTGGATCTTAAGGACTATTGTTGTAGATAGGGAATGGACTGTTTACTTCCTAAAAAGAAATTACAAGAATTTTTTGGTACACAGGAAAAGGATGGAGTGAAGCAGTTTTGCTACAAAGATCATATATGCCAGAAACATTAATAAGCTCTAAAGAGAACAAATGTATCCTCATGCAAATGATACTGTCTCTTGGTTAGAAACATTGTTTTTGCTCCAAGATAAAGAAATTATTGGAAACTTGGTTTTAAAAGAATGAACACAGTTCATGCTATGATTATGACAAAAGGCTTTAACTGGGACCAAACATTCAGAATACCAAGGTAAGTGCAGATGTTGTTTGTGAGCATAATGTTTATCAGGAAATGACCTGATGTAAATGAAGACTTAGGGTAGCTTACATCATTTACCTGATGTAAATGAAGATTCTAGTTTTACATAAGTGTGTTAGCTTCTCTTTTATCCTTAGCATTTGTGATGTGAAGTGCCGTTTTGGGGCCAAAGAGAATGTTGTGAGAAAAGTAACCACTGACAGATTGAGTTTAAATATGATAACAAACAATCTCCTCAGAAAAAAGCTGTGGTGTAAACCGTCATGAGTAAAACACAACCTGGTTACCTGTAAAAAAATAAAAATAAAAAATACACTTCTACCAAACACTGATTCTGATGAGACTGGCAGACTGGGTTCACACAGAAAAGACTCACCATATGCTGCTGGCAGGTTCCACCCTACTTCACTCAGACTCATTTCTGCTAACTTACTCCTCCATTCAAGCATTACGTCATCATTCTTCAACTGCATTGAATTGTCTACTTTATTTTACACTTTTTTAGTGTATTTCTTAAATTCAGTTATGAAACTAAATATAGTTATTGTACGAAAAAAATGTGTTTGTGTACATCAAGTGCATTTGAAATGTGTGTTTTTTTTTCTTTTTGTAAATGTAAAGTAAATTAATTTATAGAAGTAAGGAAAACAACATATCATTGCGTCTTCTACTTACACGTTTCAAATCTTTTTACATTACCAGTATTTTTTCTGGAATTCTAATCAGAGCAACAATAAGTCAGTAATTCTTAGCAGCCATGTTTGAGTCAACTAAAATGACGATTTGTAATTTGGATCTAAATGAATATTAAATAGTGAAATAAAATTTCTGCTAAGTCAAACTTAACTTAGCTGCATGATGGGTTCACTATAACCTCAACAACACAAGCAGTCACACTGACACACATTCTGCTAGCGCTTTATTATGTCAACGGACTGTAATAGAGACTCCCGAAAAAGATATTAAGACAAGAGTGAGTTAATGTGCATGTGTGTGTGAACAGGTTCGTACATGATTATTACCAGTGGGCGTTTCTCCCGTGTTCCTTTATGAGAAGAGGTTTTAGATTTCCCTGCTTTAATAGGCACTCAATGGTGATGATCCTCTTTTAGCTTGGTAACCATGACACTCTGCCTCTCGGTGTGATATGGAAGATCAAATATAATATGCCGGATGTTGACTGGAACAGTACATCCATCTTGTTTTTTTTTTGTTTGTTTTTTTTTTTTCAGTTGTACTCTTAGAGCTTACTTTTTTTTCTCCACTGAATTATTCATGAAAACCCTTAAAAAAAGATTTGAAATTAAATAGTTTTCATTTAACTTCTAAGCAGATATTTTAAACACTATAAAGCCTGCTGCCTCTCATGGTTTTAGTTCCGAAGACAATCAAAGATAAACATGGCTTTGGATTGTGACAATAGATTTAAAAACCATGTTAACAACATTAAAAGGAAAAGTAATCAAATTTATCATAAGTTCTTAACTAAACTAGAAAATCTAAGAATATTGTTTTGTATGGAAACCTTAGATTAATGGTGATTTGAAGCCCTTTGCCAACACAACTGAGACCAAAAAACATATGGATTACATGTAAACTGAGATCCATCCAGTGACAGCTCTCCCTACGTGGAACCAGCTCTGAGTTCGCTGTCAGAGTCTGCGTGGGAGTCTTTATCAAAGTAGTTTCCAAATGAAACAGATTTCAGTATCAGCAAATATAAGAACTGTGCTCATAAGAAAAAAAATCTTCATTTATTACACCAAGTGTCAATATTATTCTACATTCATCTAGTTCAGAGTAATTTCTGAGTTTTTCTTTTAACTTTCTTGTTGTTGGAGATTTTAGGGTTACATACAATTTCAGTTTTAAAAACTTTTAAAGACAGGGCTTTTGCAGGCTCTCCATACAAATCACAAATATTCTACAGTATTTCCTTTTTTGGTTGCATTTCGAACAAATTGAGAAAAATATGAAAAACTGCACGAGAGGAAAAAAGCTAGTACAAGACTTAAGGAGCCCTAAGAGTGTTGACACTACATTTTGAAAACAATCAATCCATGACACCAGCTTCCCCCGAGATGGTAATGTCTCTAGCTTTGAATGTGGTACATAAAATAAAGAGTCACATGGAGATTTGTTGTGTAACAAGAACGAAGTCAAGAGAAATGTGGGATGAAAGGACACAAGCCCAGCACTCTGTGGGCCCAGCCTGCCTGTATTTCACTACTGAAATGAACGAGCACTTGTGACAAAAACTGTCATCTGAAATACAAATACAGAAAAATACACTAGTGCAGTTTAACAGATTAGTGTTAGTCTTGCCCCTCGACTTTGGTGGGAGAGTTTGACAGATAAAATTAATTAATTCAATTAATTCTTAATTATCTGTTGTATAAATAATTTAAACATTGGTTTATTTCATGGTTATTTAATTAATGAATCCATAATGTATTTATTTATCTAATTATTTTACTTTTAATTCTCCTTACTTTGCATTAAAGTTGCAAAAAAAAATTCACATATACCAGAAAGACATTATTCTTTTTGAATTTTGCTTTTCCAAGGTGGAATGATTAAATATTTCACTTCTTTTAACATTTCAGAGTTCAAAATGTGTCTACAAGTTAAAATTTATTGGACATTTTCTCCGTTTTACATAACCTGAACATTGTCAACATCACGTGGGCTTTCACTAATTGGTTTAAAGGCATAACAATTTGAGAGCATGTAAGCACCTGTCAAGCACTTTTAAAATGATTTTTCTTCTCATGATTCTGGCATTTTGGAGTGGCGAACAGGGATTGTTTAGTGACCTAAAATGCCTGAGAAAAAAATATTTTAATATAACATTCATACATCTCTTGTTTCAACTGTGTTTTGCTAACTTGTGATTATGAGGTGATGAAATTCATCTGAAGTTGCTTTTTTTTTCTAAATACAATTTCCTGTCTCCTTTCTATGCTGTCCTTTTTGCCATACACACACAGAATCCCTTTCCTGCTCTTCCCTGATGCCCGTGGTCTTCTCCAGCTCAGTGACAGTGATGAATGCAAAACATGGAACACATTAATGCAGCAGATTCTGGTCAATGTCAGGCCTTTCTTCACTGTGTCAAGTTAAACAAACAAGATCAAGCCAAAGCGAATGGTAATTGACCCTCCAGAGATAAGGCCGTTGCTACTGAGGCAAGAGGTCACCGGAATCTCAAGCCATCATCAAACCTGTGTGGCCTCTCAGAAAAAAAAAAAAAGAAAGAAATATATTCTCCACTCATTGACCAGATGTTCACACTTTTATACATTGCTGTAGGGTTCTTACAGGTGAGTTATTATGAGAAGAATCCTTGTGTTATATACTTTTCCTGCACAATGCTTCATCTGAAATAGACTGTCATGTAATAAGTGGATTTTACTTGTAGGAGATGTCTGAGATCTTAGTGGGACGTGTTTAAGGTGTGGAGGATTCTGACACTGTGATGACACATCCTGGTGAAACCTAACTAATTAGGGGAGTTTTTGATTTGAAACTTCTGGTTTTAAAATGATGAACCTTGTATACTTACTGTACGTCCTTCAGGGTTTGCAAGTATCACGGTGACGCTGTGTAATTGGGAAAGTGTGAAAGGAGTGGAGGACACTTACCAGGGTGTTAAAGTGATGAATTTTAAGGCCAACACATGAAAGAATTTCATTTTCTCTTTCTTTTATCCAGTAATTTTTAGTTCATACTAAAAAAGCACTCCATGGCAGATTTGATGTTTTTTTTATGAACATACGTAAGATAATTTGTGACAGTGAAACCAAAGGTTTTACATCTTGGGATGGTGGTTTATTTGTCTCATTTTTGCTTAGTTCGGATAAGAGTTCATATCCTTATTTTAGTAAAGATTCTGATTGATATGTTAGGAAAAACGTGTTTTCCTGAGGCAATTTCTTGTGAATAGTTAGTGTGCTTTTCGCAAAATTCCTTTTAGAGGGACACATCTTTTTAAGAAATCAGAATAAAAATGCTGATTACTGATCAAATTCAAAACTGCGACATTAAGTAAGATCCATCATGGTGTTGCTCGTTTTGTTTCTGAAGAAAAGCATCCCCACAGCCTGATGTGGCCACCACCATGATTAACAATGGACACAAGTTCAGAGTAATTTGCAGTTAGTTTTGTGATGTGCAGCACCTGAGCTATGGATCTCTGCAGCTCCTCCAGAGTCATCATGGACGTCTTAAGTGGTAAGTTACATTTTACATTAAATTTGTTAAAGGACAATTACAATAATTAGTCTAAAATATGAAATTACGACAACTCATTAAAATCTTTCTTGACGTGTCCTGGTTAAATGACCTTAAACCTTCTGGGGAAAGATGTCAGCTTGGTAATAGCATCTGTCTCTTTAATATTCCATCTATCCATGTCCATACATACTCACTCATGTCACGGTAAACATTTCCTAAGTCCTTTTGTTTAATATCGATTCTGTGAATAAGAAAATCCTTTCATGGATTTTCTTCTATCTACGTTCAGGGATTAGAAATGACCTTGATTCATATTTTTGTCTCGTTAATTCTGATATTTTAATTTAAGAATTGATTAGGAGCATGTTTTATTTTACAAATGCATTAAAATAATTAAAATGTAATCTTGAAATTGGTCTGTTCATATTAGACATACAATCTTGAAATTACATTTTACATTTTTCAATAAACATTCAGTTTTCCAATAAAGATTTATTTTCTGACAAGCACAACTTTTCCTTTTCTGTTCACTTTACTCAGTAAATTGTTAGAAAGATGACCTCTCAGTAGGAGAACAGCTACCCAGCAGTACATCCAGCCGAGGAGTAGGAAAGTGTTGTTCAAGTGCACTTAGTTGTAGAAGTGGGTCCCGCAGGATGAAAAATTGAGGGGGCAGATGGTGAACTGGACAGGTAGTTACTACATTCGTTGAGTTCAGAGAGTTGCATCTTACCAATCTGGTTTATTCTTTCTCCATCTTCCATTAAACTATTTCCAAAGACCTCTTAAGCAAAAAGGAGCTTTATGTGGCTGTAAAATCTACTTTAAATTATTTTTACATATCAAACATAAGCATTAGAAATGAAAAGTTTTTGCTTAATACACTTCCAATATTTTAAACTTAAACACTCTCATCATCATTTTTAAGAATCAACATAAAGATTAATCGTCAATTCAGTTAAAGATTATTAAACAAGTCAACAAGAACAAGTAATCAATATTATCAAGAATTTGACTAATTTTTAACCAGTCTAAGACTCTTTATTATCTGTTCTCCACTGATTTAATTTAGCAAAAGAAGCACAAAACCAAAGTTAAAAAAATAAGGAGACAAGAAAGGAACGACTGTTAAAAAGGCTTCGAGTAAAACTTGTGGAATATCTAACATTCATATGTGTAGGAAAACTGGACTCTTTAACAACACAAAAATGAACTGGTTTTACTGGAACTGAACTTCAAAAGGGCAATGAGTCCTCTCTCAATAGAGATGTCAAGGAGGACTGATCAGCCACTCAAAGATGAACTTGAGGTTTTGCTTTTTGCTTTGTATATTATGTTTTATTTTTATTTATTTATTTTTACATTAGAAAGGCAGGTAAAGATAGACTTTTTCAGCAAGATCACTGTTAGCCACAAACACCAACAAGCTGTTGCTTCAGATATGATAACTTCTGACCGAGGCTGCTTTGGATTCAAACTGCCCAACATGCAACCATTTCCCTTAAAAAAAGATGCTGGCTCACATAAAAGGTTAAGCACAACCCATAATTGCTTTTCAAAGTTACTAATAATCATGGAATTATTAAAACACTTCCTCAATTTCTAAATTTGTAAAATAAGATTTGTTGTTTAAGGGCTTGCACATGCATCGACAGACAAACATTAGAAATAGCAACTGACGAGGTTAAATACTCCTGATATTTTTAAAGCCTCTAGGAAACTGAAGGTATTTTGACTAATCCTCTTAGCTCACAAGTACATTTCATAGCAATGTACATATTACATTTGAAACAAATGTAAAATGACCCTCATATTTTAGCTTAGTGTTGCATAACCTATAATTCTGAATTAATTTTAAACAAACCAGTCAAATTTAATTAATTGAATTTTGATTGAATGAGACTGAATTCTGATTTGATAATGACCAAATCGGAATTATAGTTTTGGGAAACTAATAAAATTAACTGTAACAAATTACAAAATATGTCTTTTTCAGAGGAACATTTTTCAGTGTAGAAAAGCAGTTCAAGCAGGTGAACCTTTGTATTTATATGCACTAGATAGGTTAAACAGTACAGATTGCATATTTTTTAGTATAAGCTAACATGTGGTAATAACAGTGACACTGCTATTCTAAACAACACCTCCGTAAAGAACCCTACATCCTTCATTGCATTCATTCACTTTGTGTGACGCAAATCAGTATTAAATATGTCTAAATATCCCACAGTAGGTGAATCTGATTGGTTGAGAAATGTCATTGTCCTGCATTTTATTAAGCCGAGCAGCTTGTTGTTTTCATTTGTGGCTTTTAATTTCCGCATCTGTCCCTGCAGTTGGAGTTTTTATTACTGTTAATTTACTACTTGGGTTTTGTGTGCTTGGCCACTCCCGTTCATAACGTGATGAGGGAATGCACTTAACGCTCCCCGCTTACAGCTGCTTTGTAAATTGTGAGCATGAACTGGATTTAAAGGGGCTTGATTAAGCCACACTGTCCCCTGGTTTTAAGTGTGTTTAATTTCATACCATCTATAAATAAACACATTATTCACTTATGCCCACTGTGAAGGCCTCATATGTTAGTCTCTAACAATTGTACTCGAAGGCTGTTTCAAAGACTTACAGCTCTCTGGTTCTTGTCCAGTTAATCCACTTCTAATGTTGACTCTGCTTGCTTTCATTTAGAAGCTGATGCTGTTGTCTTTGTTTTAACAAAGCTCAAAACTATGAGGGAATTGTAATTTAAATGCACTTGAAATCCAGGGAGTTCTTGCAAACATTTTTGTTTGGTTTAATCTACAGATTGTTATGTCTAAAGCCATGTGGGAATTATGCAATGCAAACTCCTCAAAAGAGGACAAATAGAGAAATTCTCAAGACTGAATATGTGGGAGGGCTTATTCCAGCTTCCGCTGCCAATTTTAGCACTGGAGGATTGTTCGTTGAATGGATTTTTGCTTTTATATCTTGCCTTCATTGTTTCTCTGATGTAGTAAAAAGGAGGTTTTGTGTTGCTCCTGATTAAAGCATAAAAAAATATAAAGTGAAGAGGCTTTGATTAGTTTCTGCCCCAAATAATCTCTTGAATAATAGACTAACAAGCACAGGCTCAAGGTTTGCATATCCAGTCTTAGTCGCACTTCGTCTTTGGTGGATAAATACTTAAGGACAACATGGAAGGACACAGTGCCACTTAGGTTTAGCTGAGAAAAACTCCACTGTGCATACATTGAGATGACTCCATGGATAATCATCACAAATGCCTACTGAAGGACCTAAATGCACTGTAATTAGAAAATAATAGGCCGGTTTTCATGGATGGAAGGTTTCTACTTAACATTTTCACTAGAAGCAAATTGGCTAAAGTCGAAATCAAGCCAGGATAGAGACTCGTCAGCCCCCAATATAAAAGTTGATCTTGGCTGTTAAAAGGAAGGAACTGTGCATGCAGAGGTGTAATGGGCATGTGGTCTCTATTAAGGCTAACAGCTCCCATCTCCTTCAAGGTGGTCATTTAGTAGTGCTGCTCACTCAGCCTAATCAATGGTTGAAGTCGCAGCGAACCATTAAATAAAAAAAGAGGCTAAAGATGAGGTGCTTCTGATTGGGGTTAATTGGATGTAATTGGAATTTATACTGTACAGTGGACGACTCATTAAGAACACATTTAAGAATAATGTCATTTGAGCTCAGGTCATTTAACCATTTTTACACGGAAAAGGCGAGAGGCAGGAGTTGGAAAATGACATGATCTTGTTGTGAATGTCACATGCAGCATGCAGTGCATTATATGAAACCCCTGGAACTTTTAAGCACTCTGGCCTTACAGTGTGATGGTGACGGGCCAACTCCAATCTCACAATACGCACGAGATTGGAGTTGAAGGAAAATAATACGTGGTTATTACATTTTTCCTTGCAAATTTTCGTGAAGAGTCTTGCACGTGTTTATTGAGCCATCTCTACTCCAAAAAATCTGATATCAGATATTGCTGAGCTCAGAAGTCACCTAATTAGTAAGCAGAGTTAATCTGTGACAAAGACACACAGATATAAATTAGCATTGGATGATTGGTTTAGAACAAATCACATCACAAGTACCAAGAAACACACCAGACAGACCAGGGATAAAGTTGTAGAAAAATTTAAAGCATTTTGGTTTTGAAACAACGTTCCAAGGTGAGAATATCTCACACAGCACTTTTCTGTTCATCAACCAAAAGTGAAATGAGTATGGCACATGGAAGTGTAGAAAGACTCTTCATTTGCTGACAGAAAAGAAAAATGTATTTAATTGTAGCTCATAATACCACAAACATGTAGCAGAATCTGCTCCTGTCAGGTAGTAAAACTGAACTTTTTGCACAGTAAAACTGGCAGTGTGTTAAATCAACATTGAGTCTATTTGATCCATATCAGAACTGGTCTTAATTCTCTTTCACAATTATTTCAACAACCGATTGAGTAGTTATGACACTTGGAGGAGTTAATTTTGATTAACTTGATTTTAATTTTTAATCCAGATTTAAAACTTTTTTTTTCTTAATTCTAACTGATAAAGATTATTTTTAAGGTATAAATTACAACTTAATGAACAAGGAACAGTGAGTAAATAAATGAGTGTTGTGCTTTTATTTGGATATTTTCAGCCTGACGTGTCCTTGTATTGCTACAGCTAGCTTAGCAGGGAGAGGATATCAAAAGTAAGTTTATTTTATTTTATTTCCTAAACAATGCAAAGTCATTTAATATAGCCTTCATTTCAAAAGACATTAATGTGGCCATTATTCTGAAGCTGCAGTTAACATGGATAGATTATTGTGAGCCATTAACATCCCATAATACACCAGCATCACCGGCTAAAAATCAATTGCATCCTTTCACAGTAAGACATGTGGAGCAGCTCCAGACTGTAGCTCACATAATGCCTCCCTTTAACTAATTACAGGGAATAAAAACAGAAAAATGTGAATATTTAAAAGAATAGCTTTAAGTTGCTCTTAGGAAATCAAAATATGGAATCACTATTCTGTTGTAACTTCAAAATGATCTGTTTATCTGCTTCATAACTTCTGTATGCATAAATATATGGATTTCAGTATAAAATTTAACATTAAATGTGAACAAACTACAATATGTTAATTTTCTTTTTTTTTTTTTTTTAGATTTTTCATTTTCCCCCTTTTTTGTCCGGCCAGTTTCCTGCATTGGACTGCAACTTGAAGCTCCGTGCCATGAGACAAGCTCAGACGGATGGATTTCAGCACTAATCCGTTTGATGTAAGTGAATTTAGGTTCTAATTCGTGGGCTTGTGCGCTGTATAACAAGCCAGAATCTGCAACACACGGTTCATAAATTCAAGAGGAGAGCGAGAGCGAGACAGAGTGCGGGATGAGAGAACGGGGTAGAAGAATATGGTGTTTAACGGGTAGGCAGTATGTTTTATCAGTCACTGGCACCATTTAGCTGACAAAAAATGAGCAGACCCAGCTCTGGGAATAGGGCCTAGGCACCGGGTGTTCACCAAATCCTCACAAGAAGAATATCAGCTCTTCTCACATGCTGCTGCCTGATATCCACTGCTGTAGCTGAAAACTATCTCCATTGTCCAGTTTGATTGCCTGAATCAAACTGATTTACTGCAAATCCATCTGAGCTTTGATAAATCTATTACAGTTTCATTTCACTGATTTCATTAACGTGAATAAAATCAGCCATGCTTTCTGCATAACTGCCTTTTAATGGCTTGGCCCTGTCACCTGCCTCAGTATTAATCCCTCTGACTTATTGCTCCGCAGAGGGAATGAGTAATGGGTATTTGAATGTGATCAGCACAGTACAATGCAATTAAGGAACCAGTACTGTTCTGTGCCTTTAATCCTGAACTAATTTGAATTGCAGTTTGATAGCACTGTGAATCCTGCATAATTATGTAGGGTGCATATTAAACTCTGTGACAAACCAAAGAGGCCTTTAACTAGCCCTGCCATGAGGAGAGCAGCCAGGAGAGCCACAGTAACGTAGCAGCCATGGCACTCTGGAAGTCTCAATTACCACACTCTTGGATGACAGGCTGGGGAGGGGTGGGAAGACTTTGTTTGAAAGCGGTTTACGCTGATGTCTCGCTCTCTTTTTCTCTGTTCCTAACCTCAACTGTAAGGCACAAGCGTAAACTAAGCCCTCCCATAAAGACGTCAAGGGTTAATCAGAAAGGGTTCGAGATCTATACGTGTGCCTCAACTCTAAATTTACGCAATTATTTTCTGAAACAGAAGGTGTTATATTATTAAGTCATGATGTTATTTTTGCAAAATCAGGATAATCAACAGGAAATGCACATACCTCGCACCCACTCCCATAGGAAAAACATTTATTTTAATATTTTGTTTTTGAATTCTGCCAATGTGTTGATGTACGATTCATTTTTTTAAACGTCTTATCTGATAAATTAGCAGAACCTAATAAATGGCAATTTTTATACAGAATCAAATAAAAATCTGAAAAGTGTAGGACACATTTGTATTTAGCCTTTCCAAGTCACTAGTAGAGCTGCAATGGCAGCTTCAAGATTTCACCTAGCTTTGCACATACCATCCATCCATCCATCCATCCATCCATCCATCCATCCATCCATCCTCCCTCTATAACTGTGTTTCCTTGTAGGGTTGTGGGTGGACTATCTCCAGTGGTCACTGAACAGGTCACCAGTCCATCACAGGGCAGCTATCCACATGCAGAAACTGAATTTTTATTCTTCACAAAACAACTCAAGGTCAGTCGGATCAAATTGATTGGAAACATAAATTTTAAAGCTTTGGCTTTATTATCTGCTTGAATTAAACTTTGGCTAGGCCATTCTAACACATGAGCATGTTTTTACGTAAACTATTCCATTGGATCTCTACCTGTATTTTTAGGGCCATTGCCTTTTTGAAAGGTCAACCTCCACTCCTGTATACAATCTTTTGTACCATCTAAGGTCGTCTTCTAGAATTGTCCTGTGTTTGTCTCCTCCCAAATTCCCATAAACTCTGACCAGCTTCCCTGCTTCTGCTGAAGGAAAACTTTCCCACAGCTTGATTCTGCCACCGCCTTCTTTCACAAGTGAATGGCAGGATCAGGCATCCTTGATCTTCATGATGCTGATTTTTAACTGTTTACTAGCAAACCTCAGAGGGCTTCATAGAACAATTGAAATGATAGGTTAAGTTAGACGCACAGTAACTTTATCTCATAATTAATTGACTTAAAAATTTGATTTAATGTATCAGAGGAATAGGGGCTTAACGAAATGCATGTCATGGCTTTTTGATTTGAATTTGTATATATATATATATATATATATATATATATATATATATATATATATATATATATTTTTTTTTTTTTTTTTTTTTTAATGTAAAACTATACATATTTTTTCTTCCACTTCCCAGCTATGTGTTAATTTATTACATAAAGTCTAGATCAAATACATTCAAAGTTCTGGATGTAACAAGCCAAAAGCAGTTAACGTGGTGTGTATAATTTTGGAAGGCATTCTAAAAGTTTCTTGAAGTTTTAAAGTTTCTACTTCCGACAGCACACTGTGTGAAAAATAAAGGTTTATAGAAAAGCATTCCCTTAAAAAAAAAAAAAAAAAAAAAAAAAAAACCTCTGTCTATAAAATCATCGAATGATTAAACTGATAATACAGTCTGACTATTGTCAAATCTTGATAGGAACACATAATGGAAATGTTAGTTGACATATAAAAGATCGTTTTAAAATTGTAAGTACCTCAATCACAATTATCCTTCGTTCTTGTACCTCAAGTTGTCTGACTTGGGGGATATTTCACACCAAATTAAAGCAGTCTTAACAGTGAGCTATTCTGCTTCACACAAAATTGAAGAACAGAGGGATAGAGTGAAGAGGGAGAAAAAGATGCAGAGACAGAGGGGAGAAGAGGAGGAAGACACAGAGGGGGCTGCCGGCTAAATTAAGCCATTGTGACTCAAAATCCTCCTTTAATAAGGTTCATGCTGTCTACAACTTCATCATTTTCTCCTGAATGATAATTACTTTATTCAATCATGTTCAAGGTTTTAGTGAAAGCTAGCATTGATTGATTAACTTCAATTACCATGCTTGCATTTGCATAGATAAAAACTGCTTTTCAATTTGTGAGTGGCACACGGATGGAAACCCTGCCTTGATATTTGCATTTCAATGTGAACGGTGAAGGATAAAGGTGGGAGCAGGGTCTGATCACTGCTAAGCCCTTTCTGGTCGGCTGCGCCAGCATCTATTTTTCCATAAACACCCTTTGTTGTGATGTTGGTTTGCTCATTCCATGCAGAGAGAGCCAGCAGTGAGCTCTGTTTGCAGGCTGGCTTGATGGCTCTGTTGGGGGATTACGCGGCGTTGCAGCTACAACTCAGCGGAGAGCTTAGGTGAGCTCGGGCTGCGGCGGCGCACAGCTCTCGAAGCAGCCGTACGTCAAACAGATGAATAGAAGAATGTTGATAAATTTCACAGTTCAGGGGGCTGCATGCAGCTAATGAAGATGCACACATTTACGTAAAGAACGGCACGCACCAGCAGATGATTACTGTCATCAAGTGTCTGGATCAGTCATAACCGCCGCTTACAATTTAGATTGACAGAAACTGTAGCTTTTGTATGAAGTATGGAAATTATCTGAAACTTTTAGTCAAGCTTTCCTACTTCTGTTGAATGCTGTACTTGCTCATTTTCATATAACAAGCTATCTTCCCTCATGACAAGCTGAAGTCTTTTTGCTTCTTGCCAACTTTAAGTGATAATGGAAAAACCAACAGATTCTTGTAATTGCATTATTGTAACTAGAAGACCTGAACACCTACGTGTGAAAAAAGGGAGTTCATGGACATTTTGATCACTGTGAGCTAAAATAAAAAATAATGAGAGTAGGTTCTTCTGTAACATATAGAATTTCCATTTGCACTGCAGTCCATGCAAGGAACTCCACAACTATACAATGAGCGAAATCACAGCTGTGCCACTTATGCACGAGTATTGGGATTACTGTCACCTTTGTCTGCATATTTTTCTTTGATTAATGTCACCCAAATGCTGTGTCTTCCAATTGAGAACCCAGTTCATTTGCATGATTTTTTGTACATGGTGCAAATTTGAGGATAAATTAGTCAGTCTCTTATCTTTGTTGAAATGGAGTGGGTTTTCTTTTTTTTTTTTTTTTCTACCAAAGGAGTTCCAATGCAATATTCCCAGAGAATTACACCTGTGAGATATGCTAATCATTAGCACAGCCATAATGACCTTATTTACCTTCATACAAAAGAGGGAAATTAGCATTAGGTGCCCTAAATGAAAAGGAAGTTAAATCAAGACATTTGCTTTTATTCCCCTGTTTTTTAGCTGGAGAGGCAAAACAGCAGCTTTTCCACTTTTACAATGTGTATCGACATACAACGTGTTAATGCTGCTATGGGAGGGAAATCCCAGATGCTGCAGGTTTAAGGTCGTTATGCTGGAAGGTAACGTCACAACCAAGTCTTTGACAATCTCTAACACGTTTTCCGTAAGGATTGCCCTTATCCAGCTCCATCCATCTTCCCTTCAAGTCTTATGAGCGCTCCTTTAAGTGATGAAATATCAACACATTATGTTGCTGCCACCACCATGCTCCAATGTGAGGATTCTGTGTTCAGTTTGATCTGCAGTATAGCTTTTTTTTTTTTTTTTTTTTTTTTTTACCAAAAAAGCTTTTTACACATTGGCAAAAAATATATGTGTTTTGGTTTTAGGGAGAATATATTTCTCTGCGTTCTGTGTGGTCTCCCTTTAAACAGGGATTCCAATTTCCGACCTTCTACACCAACTTGCTTTTGAGCGTAACACAGTCAAAACAACCTTTTCTACTTTCAAATGAAAGAGAGAAATTAAAAGAAAAAAGAACAGGGAGTTTATAATCAAAGCACTCACTTTTATCCCCCACTTATTCGCTGGAGGGACTAAACAGCCACCACAGCGTGTTTAGCAGCAGACAGTGATCAGTTGATGCCTTTTTAAGGTATATGGCAGCGCTGTCTTCTATTGCTGCCTTGGAGGGGAATTCCCAGATGGCATGCGATGATTAGGTAGTTCACTTAGCTGTTTTGAAATGAGCATCTGGAATCACAGGTTGAATTAACACCACTGGGTCCCTCATTTTCTCTAAATGAGTGTCATTCAATTAATCTAATTATTAGGCATGCAAAAACTGAAGGACTAATAGATTTGTATTATATCATCATTATCATCTCACAAGTGCTCACATTTTCTTAAAAGGCGCGTGTGTGTTTAGAACAAAGAGAAACATCCTACAGCCTTGGTTAATAGCAACAGTTTACAAGTTCAAAAAAAATTAAAAAGTGTGGCTATTTTTTTTTTATCGTGTCATTTGCATTTTTGCTTTCTGCTGTGCAGCAACTTGCAGTCATTCTCATATCTGGTCCTATCCAACATAGAGCCCTGCTGGGTTTCACTTTTGTCGTGTAATCAGCGTCTGATTTAGACACAGAACACCAGCTGAATGAAATTAAGATTCCAGTTTAACGGAAAATAGTCATTTCTCTGAAGGACACTTAATTACGGCAGTGGATCTGCCACAAAATAAAATGTACCTTGGAGGAATTAGTTCAGACAATTCGCTGATGTAAATTGCATGGCATAAAATAAGTTTGAAAGAAAGTAGAACTGAAGAAAACTGCTAACTATGTTACATGAAACCAAAAAAAAAAAAAGTCTTTTGGAGCTCCTATGGTCTATTTCAGCTACATTTACTGAGAACAAAAGGTTGAGCTGGTGATTTTTGTCTCTCTTTTTTCACTATCTGACACAATGGACAGGCAGAGCACATGATCAGTGTCAACTCCCCATCATCTGCCCCCTTTCACATAAATCATCTGATGCACGCTTAAAGTGACCCCTCTCATGCCTGTCTCTCAGTACCCCCATCGCCTCCCGTCGCTCATCTCTGGATCGCCTGCTGTCCGGAAGGACCCTCTCCCTAGGATGGAGTGGCTTCCTGCTGGGACTGTTGAGCCCAGGAGAGAGGGAGGCGACGGCGGGGAGGGGGCGTTGCACAAACCCAGAGAACATTATCAGCAGCCCACAACCTCATCCAGCACCCTCCAGTCACTGATCTTCCGTCCCTGTTACCCTTCCCCCACACACAGACAGACACCCCTTCCCTTCCTGCTGTTTGTGTGTGTATATGCATCTGTGCACTTGTCTCCATATGGGCTTCTCTGGTTGATGGAGAAAAATAGCACATCAGTACGTCTTGTGCTTCTCCGTATAAATGGCTTTTAGTGGGTATTGTACATATCTGTGGTCATTAAGTAAAAATGCCTCAATATAGGCAAAAATATAATTTCAGAGGAAGAAAAACTAAATTAAAGCAAACAAATGGGGGGAGGGGGGGAACTCCTGTGTTGTTTCTTCAGGAGAGCTAAGAAGAGATTAGAAGGAGCTTGAAACATCCATTTTGACTGATGGATAAATGGATGGATGGCAGCCTTAATGTTAGACTTCAGTGCATGCTGGGGTTGAAAACCTAAATCAGCTATATGTGCTGGATCCCTAACTGTCCACTGATGATGACCGTTATTGGCCATGATCAATGATCGTCGAGTCAAAACCTCAAAAATGACAATTTTACTCAATTGGTGAACGCACCATGCGCAAGTCATTGAGCAGAGAGTATCTAAATTTAGATATTTCTATTAATGGGATGTTTGAAATTTGATTAAATGGACCCACAGACGATGTAAATATATATTTGAAAGTAAACTGGGTATGTGGAGACAAGTGTGTACTTCATTCAGAGGGCAAGTGAGCACAATTTTTAGAAGATAACAGGAAGGATGTAAGTAGTACAACAAAGATAATTTGTTTTATTCTTTTTAGCATCATTATTACTCAACATGTTGGATAAGGGGATCTTGATAACAGTTTGGAAATGCTGCCATTTGAATTGCTAATATTCAATACATTTTAAAATGTTTCAAAAGTGTAAAAGAAATAAATAATGCAGTCTGTTTCTAAGTGACATTTCTGTTTCTGCCTATTGGCCTTATCACACTCCAGCAGTTCTTGAACAGCCCTCCAGAAGCTACACTTCAGTCTTGGCTGGTCTATAATGCAAACACCTTGGCAGTTAATTCACAAAGAAGAGACACCAATTTTGTCTCAGCAAGAGATATATCAAGGATGTCAAACAAAGCAAACAACTGCATCGAATTCTGATAGCGCAAAGCTAAGCCTTCAATTTGAGCTCTCCATCGGAAGAAAGCAGAAGTTAGCTTTAAATATATTCCTAGTAGAAGAGAGAGCATATTGTGTTATCATAAGAGTCTGTTTACCTAGTGAATCTACATATGGCTATCTAATATCTTTGTGCCATAGAGCAGGTTGGAAGCTGGAGTCCCAGGGGTTTCAAGGCTAGGATTATGCATGGCCAGGGGTTGAACTATTGCCCCTGAGTGATTGAAAGACCTCCACCAGCTTAGGCCCTGTTTATTGTACATTTGCATTGCTCAGTTCCACAAGGCTGCCGGGAACTATCAGCGGCCGAGCAGCTCATATCTGAACCACTCCTATTCTGTTTCCTCCTGAACACTCGCATGCCTTCCAGCGAGAGGAGGAAGCTCGAGGCTTATAGGCAATCATTTAGTCTGATTGACCAGGATATTGTCTGATCAATATCTTGCACCAAGCCCCATGCGGTGAGAGAAAACAAATCAAGTGTTTGTGTATTTAAAGCCGGTATTTACACCGGCATTCGGGATTCAATACCGGAGCGCTTCTTTCTTAATTTGGATTAACGAGAAGCTAGCTGATCCTGGGTCTGCATCATGCTCTTCTGTACTTCTCCCGTGAAGTTTCAGGTAAGTGACTTCATGACACAATTCTGAAATGTGTTTTGTGTCAATCAGTTGCTTCCTGGACCATCTCCTACAACTGAGGCGCACATCTATTAATAAAGATAATTGCGTTTGGATCCATGCCCTGAAGTGGTCAACTACGCAATTTCACTAATTCATCCTGGTGAAAGGTTGACCTTAAGAAATGTAATTACACACACACACACACACACACACACACACACACACACACCTCAGTTACACAAGAGCCCATGGGGTCCCCAAAACGTTTACTGGTGAAGAAGGTATAATTACCAGAAAACAATTAGGCTATTCTTGTCACAGTTGGCAAGAGAGTTTTTCAAGTGCTACTTCTGGCTTTTGAACAAACAACTGATTATGAAACTCTTTTACTCAAGCACATGCTGGCAAAATAAATAAAGCTTGCCCAATTTATTGGTTCGTTTTTATTTAGACAGGCCTTTTTGAAAGCTTGAGAAGAGAAAATCGAGTTATCAAATTTTGTTCGGGAACATGGAACACCTGTGACTTTTTTAAGGCATATAGCCATGATCTGCTCTGGTTCTACATGGCCAAGTGGAATTAAGTGGTTTCCCAGTATAAACACAAACCATTTATGAATTTTAATAGGTCCTCCCCATGCCTCATAACTATGCATGACTTTATACTTTCATAATTGACAGGAAATATGAACTAGGCCAAGGGTCGCCCATTAGAATGACTTTTCATTTAATTTTTTGACAGCCCAATACACAAATGTGTTGCGGATTTCTTGAGTATATTCATGTAGCACACGAGAGCCTTTCTGGTGAAGTCTAGCAGTAATCCCCCGAAGGCCAGGATCACCTCTCATATAATTACACAGTACTACATATAGCTGCAGTAAAGTAGATCAGAAATCTGTTTTTTCATAGCTCATGACACTTTTGTTCTGCTTCACTGTAATGGCAAATACTGACGCACACAAAGAAACAAAGGGTTCCTATGATATCTGGAAAAGTATAGACATTATTTAGGTCATTCTTAGGACTGAATACAGATGGACAAATTTACAGTATGGAAACAAGTTTGCATTGTCGTCTGATCTTATTCATTCTAACGTTGTCTGGATTTAGTATCCATCCATCCTTTTTAAAGCCTTTTTGCTGTCTAACAATTTATGGGGTTCATATTTAAAGCCTGACCACTGTAAAAACATAATCACAAATTTGTGTAAGACATTTGATTTTTAAACCCGAGTATGTAAAAGGGAGGAACTTTGAAAACTGAAGTCACCTTTTTTTTTTTTTACAGTGATGCATTAATCATTATAACACTTCCAAGTGAGGTCATCCATGCAAATGTAAAATAAACAAACAGACAGTGTTGCCTTTTCCTCAAGTTCAGCTGTAGGGCAGGATGACCCCCCGTCTCTCCCACTTTTCTACACCTACCCTGTCCGACTGGGGCTGTCCTGTAGCACAGAGGTGCTCAGCACAATAGAACAATAAAATGTGGGAGGGTGGAAAGAATGTGGGCTCTATCACCCTCCTTTTAGCACAAGCTGGGACTCATTGTATCCCTAAGATGCAAATCTACACCTCTGGGCTATAAAAGTGTGACACAAAGACGCTTCTTGACTGAGTAAATTAACATTCATCCCACTCGCAATTAAGCAGACAGACTGACATTGTCGCTCCTACGTCGCAGCAACACTGGGGGCTTTGTTGACATGGCGTCTGGACAGAGGGAAAAACTAGAGGAAAATATGTTCAACTGAGTCATTGCCTGGACATTGGTATCTGAAAACGTGTGTATGCGAGCAAAACAAGATGCTTGAATTAAGCTTTCATTTTGTTTTGCGACACTTAACTACCAGATATTTAAAAAAAAAAATTCATTACAGGAATAACATTTTATCTATAAACTTCTGTGTATTTTAACAACATAAAGTAATCTGATAACCCTAAACAGAATCTAGTGCAACAAAAATAAATCCATCTAGACGGCCGTTGTATGAGCCATTAGTCTGTAATGCACCAGATTCAGGAAAGGGAAATGTATTGATATTATGGATATTAGGTTCCCGCAATGATTTAACCTAAAAGTTCTTCAGTTACGGCAGCTGTTCGCTGTCAAAAAGACCTTTATCATCATGGTGAGCCAGAATCAGATCAGGTTTATCAGGTAGTAAGCTGCTCCATTGAAAGACACTTTATCTCTAAAAGGTTTCAATTTGACAGTGTTTGTGAACAACACTGGTGTTTTGTACTAACTTTTCAATAAAATGCACTAAAACATTTTAACATTTAAAACTGTTCAGTAAATAAAAAAAAACAAAACAAGATTACATGAACAAAAGTGAACAGATACAACACCCTCGAGAGAAAAAGCCGCTGTAAACAAATCATCTTGTATATAGAGACACACACAACTCATATCTAGTTAACGCGGGATATAAGAATGCATTACTGAAAGCATGAATACATTACCATCTGCTGCTTTTAATCCCAGACAGTTACAGTAGTGGCATGTTTTGGTAAAAGGATATCATTAATCATGGGTATAATCAGATGACATCAGGTCATGCCCCACTAAGTGTGTTTTCCTCATTATGGTAATATGGAGGAGAGGGCTGTGTTTCCGCTCCTTTTTTCTACTTTGACACCTCTTTTCATGTCACCCTACTCCTCACAGAGGAGGAAGAAAAAGATTAAGAGAGCAGACACGACTATAGCCTCTTAAATTCAATTAAAACCCTGAAATATTTGTAGAATTAAGCAGACAATACGGAAAAGAAACAGTCAGTTTATCTAAAATACGAGACGAGAGCTTCGCATGAATTGCCACAACTTTAACTCACGACCAGAATAAAAGTATTTCTGCCGCAGTACCCTAAGGCTATTTACTGTCTCCTTGATCTATGAAGTTTGTGGTTTTGATTGTGTGTGATTATGTTCAGGAGAATGACCTTTAGTGGCAAAGCGTATTGTAATGTAATGAGGATGTGTCAGTCGGCAGGAGTACAGTGATGAGACAAGGCCAGGCAACTTGTGGTTAGAGCATCGATCTGCCGGCACAGTGAGCATAGGGGAGAATCTGAAATATTTCACTTCCTTCTCCGGATGCACACGTAGACGAGGGATCTGAAGACGCTGGTCAGAGGCAAACTCAAATAACGACACTAAGAATCAAAAGTATAAGAATCCACTTATAGAAACAGCAACATATCAGAATGTGTATTGTAAACCTTTTGTGCTAATATAAGCTTACTATATATGAAGTAAACTCAGAAAAATAAATCTAAAGTCTCCACTTCTGTTTTTTTTTCTCATAAAGAAGCCCAATAAGCTTTCTTAAGGTAGGAATATGACAGTTTTATACCATATTATTACTTATTAAAGAAGAAAAGATGAAAACAGTTGGAGTGGAGGTGAAAGTAGAGGTGTTGCAGATTGATATGGTGATGGATTCTCTTACCTCCGCCTTCTCATTAACTCTGGCTGAGGTAATATGACCTGGGAGAGATTTTCACCTCCTCCTTCAGCACTAACACCGGGTCTCTAAGCCCTGCTCGGTAAGCCCCTATCTCATAAAGCACAATTAACTGGACCAATCAGACAGGCTTAAAGTCACTCCTCTAGTGCCTTAACTCCTAATTAACCAAAATACATCATCAGCGATGAATCAGCCCCGTGGATTTCAATCATAATCATAGTCGCTTATAATGTAGTAATTTGCTGTGACTTTTTCCTCAAGGACTACTTGGTGTAATTTGGGTAATAGGAATTAAAATCTATATTTTTTGCCAGCTCTGTTTTTTTCTGCAAGTAAGAAAGTACATACAGCAAGGAAAACAAGTATCAAGGACGGCAACCTTTTTTGAAGTAAGTAATGATCTAATGAGGCATGTGACATAAAATTCACACCAGATGTCAGTAACAACCAAGTAATCTACTCATAAAAACTGATTTAAAAAAAAACAAGTCCATAAATTAAGGTAATTGTAATAGAGAGAAATGGCACAGGGAATAAGTACTGAACCCACAGATTGAGCTTCCTGCAGTAGTTTTTACAAGTATTTGTTGAAGATGGCAGCTTGGAGATGTCTCCTATATGGGGAATCTGGCCAGCTGGATTGCTTAGCTGTAATTCACACCCACTGGGTTCACTCGCTGCCTTCAAATCTTAAAAGTTCTGTGGGTTAGTTCTTTTATTGCAGTATTTTGGATGGCTTCAGACTGAGTTGGTTGGGCCATGCTAACTTTATTAATAGGGTTTTTTTTTTTTGCTGTGTTTTTGTGATTGTTGTCTTGCCAAAAATCATCTGTCTAACCTCTTTTCATCTTTATATTCTTTATATTTATATTATTCTTGTATTCTTGTAAGGAATGTCTATCGTACATTTCTCCATTTAATCCTTTCCTCATGTGCCGGTACCATGCACTGAGAAACACCCCCATGTGTTTAAGGCGTGATTTACAGTGCCAATAAAATCTGTAGGATTTTAACCTCCTGTTTCATGTTGTGTTGTTCAAATGTTTTGCATCAGACTTTAAGCAATTTTTAAAACAGATTTCTTCAGCAGTCATCTGTTGTTGAGTGCATTTATTGTTTTCTTGTAAAAACTGTACATTCTAATACCAAGTCATTCTAAGGCACTTTGCTAGTCTACTTTGGAGCATCTCTTATTATTCTTCTTTAGACTCCCTCTGTCAGAAATCATGCGATAAGCGTCTGGTCATGGACGGTTTATGGTGAAATTATGTTCTCACTGGAGCATTTAGAAGTTATGTCTAACAGTATGATTTGCAACAATATGGAAACATTTTTATAGGCCGTCAGTTAGAACTAACCCAGCTGATATTAATTTCTCTAGAAGACGATAGGATTAATTTTTCAAAATACCAACAAATTCCAGCTGTTCTTGGGCTTGTCAACAGAGACTCTTGCAGCTTCTTTTCTTTGGATCTTAAACACTTTTTCCTTTATATTTCACCTTTTTAACCATAATTTATTTATTTTAAATTTGTTTCATTTTAGTTGGTTGCTACCAACCCCACAAAAAATTATATCATTAGTCCAATTAGAATTGTCTTTCTATTGGTGGGAATACTGTGCTGTGTTCAATACTTATTTGACGCTCTGCATATAATTATAATTTTAGTTGAACGTGGTTTGTGGTCATAAGAACTAGTTTATCTCTGAGGTGTATGCCTTAACTATGGAAGCGTAGCAGTGAAACATTAATCACTAAAGTATTATGGCTGATATTCTTGGACAGCACATTAATTCAGGTGGCTATTAGGCTGCCTTGCAGCCAACCTTCAAAAAAAGGTCCACATTGAAATTCAGTTGACAGTGCACAGTGTGCAAAAAGCTAACTATGGCGTTACTGCAAAACAAATTGCTGATATGAATATAACCAATGTGAGTATGCATAGTGCAGCCGGCGCTACGAAACACACTAGACTTCGGCGGACAGTAGGTTTAGTCATTCTGGACTGGCACCATGTCTTCAGTGTATTCCTTGTCAACAGAGACAGACACTCTACCTGTAGATGGAAATAAAGAAAGGCTGAAGAAACACCAATTAGAATGGCTCGCTCTCCTGCACTCCCTCAGAAAAGCCTGGCTCTGCTAAAGGTCAGCCTGAAATTTGAATGACAGGGCCAAAGTCTTTTACTCATAATTTTTGTGTTTGCAATAGATTTCAGAGCAATTCACAGCCTTAAAGGCCTTAAGTGGAACAGCAATTAATTGTAATGAATAATCTGACAAATCTGGTTGACATATGGCCGCTAATACTCCTCCTTTCTAGAGAGAGCAGTGGAGGGATTAGATTACCTCAAATGAAATCTGGGAGCGCGGTGCCATCTGCATGTACAGAGAGAGGCAGCACACGTAGAACAGGACGTGGGTGAAACCAGGGTCTGCTCCCTGTCGCACGAGTTCCCTCAACCTCACCACCAACTGATTTGGGAATTGAGGCTTTTTTTTTTTTCCCTCCCCCTCTCTCATCTTATTGAGCCAGCTGCTTCTCACGAAATGAAACGCAATAATGCCGCAGCATTGCCAAAATCGAACCCAGTGAGAAAAGCAAACAAACACGACAGAAGTGATAAGTGTTATGTAAACATATAAACAACACCACCACCGTGTCGAGCCATCTGAGCACATGGAAGTCTGAACTTTATTAAAAGCATTTAGAAGCGCGATGAATTGTCCAACTCAACATGCGTGCCTCATTATTAGCATACTTAGTGTTTTTGTGGTACAAAAAGTAGGTCCAGTTTTTGGAAACTATCAAAAATTTAGCTATTGGTTGGGTGAATAAAACACAGCTAAAGACATTAAGTCACCTGTACAACATAAGGCAGCTTATTAACTTTGAGTGATTAATAGAATATTGTAATACGTGGTTTTTACAGTACTTAAAATAGCACTTATACGATAAAAATAGCCCAGACCTCAGCTCTGTGAAACAATGTATTAGAGGGAGTGTGCTGCTGTGTCAACAGAGCCAATGGGTGCAGTGGCGTCACAATGTAAACTCCTGCTAAAAGCCTGATAAAGAGGTGGCATTCTGCAGCGCGGCTATTAGCAGCCAGCTGACATAAGCAAATGCATCAGCACATTCATTTACAGCAAGGAAATTCCGTTTTCGCTACACACTTAGGCATTTTCCATTTTTTAGCATCCAACACTTTGTCAGAAAAATTGCACAGGGATTCAGAGCATTATTTGTGTCACACTCTTTCATACTTATCTTACTTACCTTGGAGGACCTAGGTAAGTAATATAGTTTCCTATATTTCCTTGCAAAATCATTTCTCATAGCAGCTCAGAGGTTTATTCCTATGTTGAAGCATTTTTTTTGTCCATGCCAGAAAGACTGTTCCTGCAGAAATACATCCATTTTATACCTAAAACTTGTCAAACAAGGACCATTTCAGATTCCCTCGCACCCCCTGCATCGATTAATGAATAATTTTTTTTTTATTATTAAAACCCCAACTGATTGAACTTTATATCATAAAAAAGAGATTATCACAGGAGTGACTTAGCATTAGTATGCTACATCAGCAAACTCCTCCGTATGTAAAGATGTTAACCCTTACTATTCATGACTTTATGTGCAAAGGTAAATAGGAGGTTATTCCACCAAACTGGTTTCGGTGGCAAACTAGTACTTCTGCTTGTGTTGCATCTGTTCTTTCTCTTTTTTCACCACATGCTCTGACTCCACAAAGGCCCCGTTAAGTTTTTTTTTTTTTTTTTCATGAAGTTTTGTTGAATTGAACAGCTGTTTTAAAAATCTGAATACATTTTGACCATATTTTGGGCTGCATTTTCAAATTTATTGAGTAATTAATAGAAATATGATTGTATTATCAACAGGAGTATACAGTTTGTTTTTTGTCATAATTCAAAATACATTCATTTCTAAATCCAAGAAAAACATGCCAATTTTCTGCCTCTCTACTAATTTCAGTCTATGAAACCAAGTTTCTACAAACAGGCATAAAAAGTGGGGATAATTCAACACTTTGTCCCTCTTTCATTGTAGAAACCTTCAGTTAAAATTAACATCTCTGCAATAAACCTCCCCAGCTCAGTGAGACTCATTTTAAATGTGTTTTTTTTTTTTCTTTTTTTATGATCCCAGACACTTTTTAGAGGTGGTAACTTGGACCTGAGAAGAAGAGCCAAATTTTAGGCACGTCACAGAAACATACTGTACACGTGTAGTCATGGGGTGTGAGAATTCACAGAGAGTAGCTGATGAGTGGAGGTGGCACTCGAAGACAGTGCTTCTGCTCACATCTGCTTAACCATCATCAGTGTGACACAAACTCACCTAGAAAACACGCACTAATCACCTAATCCCAAGTCAGCGGGTGTCAGCTCGCATTATCAGTCAACCACTGCCTGCCTTATGATCATCACTTTAGCCCCTTTGTAACTCTGATATAGAACACTGGATTGGCTCCATTAAACTCTACCTGACAGAAGGGGAAAAAACAACAATGTGTAATCACCCTTTTCTTCCCATAAAATACATTCTGAGCGGATAGTTCAGGAGCCAGGTCCCATATTTAATTGCGGGAATAAATAGGAATAAAGAGCCTTTTCCGAGTGGGGCTGCTGTGTGGCTAGCATAATTGCCAGGGAACAGGTCTTAATTTAAACAGGGGGTAATTATCATGCAGAGCATACCCACCCAGAATGTTTGCATAACTATCACAAGCGTTTTCATAAATGATGCTTTAATTAGTCTTAATTAGAATTTGTTTAAGTCAGCAGGGAATGCAGGGCCCGTGAAATGATGTATGTAATAAGCATCAGGGCCTGCTCTGTTTTTTTCCTTACTTGGGGAATAGAGCTGACAAAATCACATCACATTAAATTGATTCAGTCAGAATTAAAATTCTTATGGTATTAATTAAATGTGGGAAGATCTCATTAGCAGGCTGTGTGGTGAGGGAGAGACCCTCTCTGCCAGCAGATGTGACGGTGTCAGAGCTGCTGTACATGCTCGCCATTAGGGCCCCCAGACAAGGAGAAAGTGACGATGGAGGGAGGAAGGAAGGAAGGAAGGAGGTGAGGAAGAAGGAGGGAAGAATGACAGTAGACAAATGAAAGGAGATGGACGGAGGACAATGGCAGGGAAGGAAGAGAAGAAGAGAAGAGAATAAGGGAGATAAAATGAGGATAAAAGTGAGAGAAAGAGAGAAAGAAAGCAAGAGCAAGTCTGTGCCTGTGAGTGCAGAAGGAGGAACGCAAGAAGGCAGCATATTAATAGGCTGTAGACTCCTGACCATCTATAGCTTTATTTAGCTTCATTTGGTCTATTTGGTTCGAGGAATTCAATAAGAGGAGAGCTAATGACTTGACCAGATACCCTGTTATCAGCACTGATGAGACACCCTCTCTGCTTGACTCTTTTTACAGCTACAGTAGTCTAATAGGCCTCGGGAAGATTGCTACCCGGAGAGCAGACCTTCCCTGTGGAAATATAGAACATGATTGTGCCTCAGGGAGAGCTGCGTGGCTCTAACAGAGCTCACCTGATCCCCCTGAATCATTATTGACAGTCTTTAAAGAGCTGAATGGTAGGCCTCAACTACACAACTCTGGTTATTTTTCAAAGATGATTTTACCAGACATAAAAGGGATAAAATAAAATTAAATAAAAATAAATAAATAAATAAAAAAAATCTAATCCCTAAAAATGATTGGCAAAATATACACACCTTTGCTTGGTTAGTCAATTTTAATAAGATTGACAATTATAAGGAAGGAATCATTTCCAGTCATTGCTGCTTGTGAGTTTTCCAAATTTATCTTTGCTTGTTTGTTTGACTACTGATGATAAACCCTTTGTCATTGTGTTTTCTTGTAGCGTTGGCCATTTCATAGCTCGTATTTTCTTAATGCTTTGTACTGACAATGCATACAATCACAGAGGATGTTGCAAATCTGTTTTCAAAACCAACATCTTAAATTTTCTGTAATTAACTTATTGTCCCTATTATTAAGGGAATATAGTTTTATGACACAAATATGCTCTATCCATTAAGGGGGGGGGGGAGGATGGGAATCATGTATTTTCCAAATAAACTAAACATCAAAGTAACTTCTCACACCTTGAAACTGGGCCTCTGTCTCTTTAAGAACCTCCTACCCTTTCCGACACTGCACCTTCAGCAAGTCATGGGAGCTATGCTTCTTCATGATGCCGTTTACAACAGTTTGTAGAAGACTTATAGTATAAACTCAGCAGATGTGCAGCTCCTCCAGTTGTTTGCTAATTTCTGCTGCTGATAGTCTGGTCGAGCTGTGTGGAGTGAAAACACGTCCAGGGACCACACCTCCAAGGCATAGCTGTGTGGAAATAGGGAGCACGCAGTATGACCAAGAGTTAAGGCATCCCTAAATGGGTGCCACGGGAGAGTCAAGGATTTCTCCAACATGTGTGAATGAGTCAAAGCAACACTCATTGGGAATGTGTTTGATGAACTATGACATCATAACATAATATAAAGCTCAAAAAAGTAGTTTTGCACGATACCTTTAACTTGTTCAGATCCTGACTGAAGTTGGTGAAGGAACTTCATTATTCTTACTTAAACAGACTCTTTACTGCGATGAGCTTAAAGGCCACTCAGAAAGGAAGAATTACATTTCCCGAAAACAAAATGAAGTGACAGATTACATAAGAGAGCATTTGTATATGTATGTCTTGTAGTTGTATTATACTAAAAGTAAAGTGTTTGGCCATATGGAGCATTATTACATTTGAATGAAGAAAATCCTGCAAGCCTGAGTCCACCATACCAACTGTGAGGTTCAAGGGTGTCAGTGTCATGTATGTGTTTTGCTGTGGGAGGAATTGGTGCATTTTACAAACTAAATGGCAGAGGTAGAAAAAAATATTATGTAGAAATACTGAAAGAGCATCTCAGAACATCAGTCAGGAATTAAAGCTTTGGTACTTTGGGGAGCATTTTAACCAGCTATCCTGCTTGAACCTTGACATAAATTTTATAGTATCATATGGTAATCAGAAGATCTTAAGCTTTGTGGGAGGCCTGTAGAGCTAGAATTAGAAGTAGAATAAAATAAAAATAAATCATTTTAATGGTCATACACATGTAAATTGCAGATATTTTCTATAGTGTTATAGTAATTATGGGTCAGAAAACAGCCTCGCTGAAATGTCAATGAGACTAAATAACACAAACCTGTGCACTTTTTATAGTCAATAAAATCTACATTCCTGAAAGAAATGTCTTTATATCCAAACTGGCTCTGAAAAAAACACCTAAGGCCTACAGTATATGAGCCAAGCATTGTAAACACCGGCAACCCTGCCCCAAATAGAATCCAATGAAAATGATAATGGAGGAAACAATGGCTTCGGGCAATGTAGCAGCAACCCTGCACTCCCAGTGTTACAAGGCATCACTTTCCCTTTATTAGAAGTAAGCATGACTGTTAGTAGGTCCTGCATAAATATTTGGGGTAAATACACAATATATCATTTTTCTTCACACTTGAATTGCATTATGATTTCCATGCAGACTCAGGTGAACAGGGGTCAGGGGACTAAATTAAGTGGGTCGTGGAAGCAGCTGCATTGGTTTCTCTCTTTAACCATGCTTGGCTGGTTAAGCTATCAAAAGCCGCTTGTACATGCATCATAAAAAACTGTGTGTGTGTTTAAAGTGGTATTAAAATGCTGTTGACCCTTAAAATTAGAAAGGCAAACGCGCAACTCTTTGCATGGCAATTATTTCATGTCCGTCCAAAGCACAGTGGAGTGGGAACGTATGACAGAGGCCTCTTGGAAATTTATTGACAGGCACAGAAGTGAGTTGTTTTGGTTATGACAATGGAGCGTGATGACATCACGCCATAAAAGCCCTCCACAGGGTCAGTCAGCGTGTGCCATGCATGTTTGTTATGCATGAATATATAAAAGATGGAGTGGTTTAGGGCTTGACATTGCTTTCCTGTGATGTATTGGATTGACTGCTATGCAAAGGGTCTTTTTTCTTTCTTTTCTTTGGTGCATGTCTCACAGTGTTTCTAATGGGTGCTACAAAATTTAAAGTCTGGATTGAGCATGTTCTTAAGGAGAAAGAACATATTGTCAATGGTCCTTGTGACAATTAGCCTATTTGACTAAAAGCTCCTCGTCATTGCCGAATTCTGTAAGAAAAATTACTGTAACAATTACTGTTACAGAGTATAATTTTTTAAGCACATCTTGATTTCATTACTGTTCAAATCTGGATACATGTCAAAGAATAAAAATAGCTATTCTGCCTTTCACTTATTTGTATTCAGATTTTATTCAAAACCACTTCTATTTCTTACCCACAAGCAAAGCATTTTGTTCCTATGTACTTAACCATCACAGTTCACGTATATTCATAGTTAAGTACTTTTGATGCGTTACAGACATGAATAATCATAAAAGTAATACATTTTTGCTTATATTTTAATAGAATTCTATGTTATGATGAAAGATTTTATAAATCACCCAATTTCTATTAATTGTGGTTCTGCTGTCCATTTGAGACTGTTGACGTACATGTAATGTATTCAATATTAATGATTATATTACTATGACTAACCACACTACATGAATTCAAGCAGTGGTCCAGTTAAAGACAACTATTTTTGCAGTAGACTATCAGAAGACAGGAAGTGTTTGGTTGTCGCAACTATGAATAGTGGAGGTTGCAAATTGCCAAAACATTGCTCTTGTTGCAGATGGTTCCTTTCTGTGCCTGAGAAAGTAGTGCAAAAAAAAAATGTGCAAAATGGCAAAGGTGCAAAATGATCAGGAGATAATAAAACAGACATTTATTTATGTATAAATGTCTCGCTAAGGACAAAGCTTTGCAAAAATCTAATTTCATTTCTCTTTGTGTTCTAGTTTCCGACTTAAGTCATAAAAAAACTAAGTTTTCGTTCCAGTTTACATGACATGAATTCAGAAATGAAAGCAAGCTGTTATGTAAGCTACAGATCACAGCTTTTACAATCTGTTTGTTCAGCTATTGCTTCATATTGACCACACTGATGTCTCTTCAACTGAATGATGTGTTAAATTACATGCAGTCACTTTGATCAGAATAGAATTAACTATCTTCTTGTAAAGTATTCTGTTGACTAACAAGGAACTTCATGGGAATGTTCCTGTATTTGTGAGATATGCCATCCTACCTGTCCTCGAGATTTCTCCAGTCTAATGACAACTTGTTTTTTGTTGTTTTAATATCTTGACTTGTTTATAGAACTGAATGGAGCTTTGCAGCTTTAGCCCCTAAATTGTGTTGACAACTGCCTCTGCAGATTATGCAGTCCCTAATACTTGTTTTCTTTAAATCTACTCTAATTCAGTGTGAAATTTCAGACATTGTATTTTTTACTTGCTTTCAACCCGATAAAGGTGTATAAAAAATTCTGATAAAAAGCAGTTTTGTTTATTCCAGTTTGCCTTAAAATTCATAACACCACACCTATCATATACTTTTCTGTAAATATGTCATTTATTTCATTAGCAGTGTGTGTATCAGTTGCTCTACTCTATATGTCTACAGTCAATCATTAAACTTAGCACAGGCCATTATGATAATTTACCTTGCTTAAAATAATTAGCCGTTGTATATTCATTAGCCTTTTAATTGGTTAACTCTGGGGACTGCGAGTAATTTCAGTCAGTTAAATACACTAATCACACACACACACACACCAGTTCCCCACACAGAAATCCAAGTAACCTCCCCCCTGTGAACTTTTATAGACCACTCTTCCACCAATCTTACTGCAGCTTTCAATACAGCTGTCGGTTTTGGCCAGAACAGCCAGCTTTAACTCAGAATTTGTAGCTTTGTCCTTAGCGAGAGGAAGTACCTGTGACATCTGCACTGACATGCTGGAGATAATCCTCCATGTGATTGTCAGACAAATTGGGGGTCAGCAGCGTTTCAGACGGGGGAACGAGGCGAGGGACACGGAGGAAATGTTCAATCACGGGCCAACCCATTCGGGAGCCTCCCTTTTCAGCCACTCCAGCCTTACGGTTCATCTCTCCTTTCACGCTCTCGCTCTCTCTTTCCCTGCCCACAGCTGCCGGGCTTCCACAGGGAGGAAGCTGTATTATGGCTAGGTTAATTTACTGATTAATATCCAGCCACTAGATCCAGCTTTCCCCAGATGGCCAATTAAAAACTACAACTGGCAGAACGCAGAGGACTGGCAGCAGGTTGCCATTGGGCCCAGGGCCGGAGGCTGTGACAGAAGGTGTGAGTCCTGTGTAGGCCGGAAAAAGAGTCATCGACTGTCTTCCTCTTTGACTCTTCACATCACGATGCTGAGTTGAAAAAAGTAAAAACTGTAGGGATGTTGAGAGAACACCAGACTCTTCACTAAAACTACATCAAAACTTAATGTTTTGTTTGCTGCAGTTGTGATTTACAGTAAGTTACATGAAAATGTAAATATTTATATATTTATTGGTAAAATCACATGAATGACACATTGTCTAAAGAAAGTAGTTACATCTCTTACGTGTCCTAGCTTCGTACATTAGGCTGGCCTGTTATTAAAATATTCTTTAGAACCAATATTTTCTTCAGGATTTGTTGTTTGAATTTAGTTTTGTTTGAATTTTATTCTAGCCAAAGTCAAATATATGTGACTTAGAGCTAAAGCTGCAGAGAGCTACATTTGGCTCTTGCTAATTACGTTCACTGTTGCCATCATCCCAGGAGGAACCGAATTTCCCAAAAGTTGTAAGAATTACTTCCTCATGATTGGCCATCAGTGTATAAGTGTGTAAATTGTTTGATTCAATTTGTTGTGTTTTTAATGTGGCATTTTCATGCTGTTGTCCAAGCCAGGACTCCCCTACAGAAGACATTCATACTTTTTAGGGATTGCAGCTGGTAATTCCTAAAATCGTATTGCATTACAGGTAAAACTGTATTGGGATAATTCAGAAATTCACAAAAGCTTGCACTAAAGACATACATACATAAAAAATTTAATCAAATTGAAACATATTGCTTCTTGACAGTGGATATTATCTCTTACCTAGGGTAATTATAAATAAATTGACAAAGAATATTGTGCATAATCCCATACTTTTCTCTAATAAGAATATACAGAATCAACTCCTCTGCTTACCTCATTAACCAAACACATATAATTACCACTTACTGTTATTATCTTTGTTTAATATATAGTAGCAGTTGTGTGAATATATGGTGCATATAGGTTGACACATAATATAATTTAGTTTTAATTTACAGTGAGTTTAATATGTTGTATAAATATGACAAAAGCTGTAACAGTGGTATCTAATCAAAGATTTGAAATGTAGTTTTTGCAAATCATCGTTACTGCAATTCGAACACAAATTTAGCTGCTCGAGATTAGAGGTAATATGCAGACCAAAATTAAAACGTGCTAATTTCGCTTTAATATCCTCCACAATATGAGACAGAGCTACATGTAGGTAGAAACCGCATGAATACAGGTCTTGGTTTTGCATAGATACAACCCATGGAAACACTGCAAATACAAAAGCCCCTGTTCTCCTCTCACAGGAAGGGTAATTAATAACTGAATTACAGAATGAGATAGACAGAGGCATGCAGCTTGTTACTGCCTTTGATAAAGGAGACTTTAATACAAACAATTGTACTTCTACTGGGTCAGCTAAACCAGAGGATATCTGGGCCATCTCTGTTCAAAGAGAAAAAGGCCACGAACAGAATTGATGGCCCGTTTCATTATGTAATTGCCTCTTTAACTTCCTTGTTCTGAGCAATCGCTCTTTAAACTCAAGCTCAAGGTAATATATGCAAAGATATGAGGGTAGTCTCGCAGACAGATAATTTAGTAAATAGCTGTAATCTTTGCATCACCTTTAACCACCCCGGAGCCGGCTAATATGTCATCTTAAAACTGTGGAGCGCCAGAAATGAGGTGTGGTAAGTAAAAAAAAAGCTGATCTGCTACAGAAAAGAGGATGTACATCAGTACAGGATCATCTGCTATCGCACACATCAGAGACAATGGGTTTTTTTGCTCCTGCGATGGGTGGCGAAAATGTAGTGAAGAGGTTGTACAAGACTTGAGACAGCCTTTAAGCTGCCACCCTCAGTGTCGGGGTACAAGGAGCATAAAGCTGGATATGATTACCTACAAGGGAGTGATGCTTCCTGCCCTCCAACCCTTGAACTTGAGGTGTTCCCTACATAGAATCAAAGTAAACACCAAGCTACTGCTCGGAGTCTCTGAAGTGGGATAGATGTGAGAACACAACACGAGTGACCTGTTTCCTTTCATTTCCCTCTTCATAAAGGATCCCACAAATAAAAAATAAAAGAAAAAATGCAAGGCAACACACAAAGCAGCGGTGAGGATGAATGCGCTCTTATTGAAGGGTCAGTAGTAGGATCACTTGGAGAAGGTCACCAAAGAGCCCAAATTCACACCCCATAATTGAGTAACAGGGGTCGCTGATTACAAGGGAAAGAGCGCATAGGAGCGCTGGATGCTGGTTCTAGGTGCTTGGCACATACTGAACAGGAAGACAAAACAGGCCGCCGAAAGAGAGCCTGACAAAGACAGGATATTGGGCGATCTTTCCTGGTCCACCACTGCGATAAAGAATGGAGAATTAATTAACTGAACAGCCGGATCTAACAGGAGCCTGTAAATCAGAGCGACAGAGAGTGAGAATTCCTTTATGTAATTAGATCAATTGGGCATGAAGTGAAGAGGCTCCATGTAAGTGCAGTGTGTACTTCTGAAGTGGAGTCCGTGACTGAGGTTTGATTACCTTCTGATTGCTAATGCAAAATTGGATTGAGCCACAATGGTATAAATCCTTTATTTTGTGTTTATGAGTCTGGAGGATGGGTTTGTGCTTGTTTTTCAAGGACCGATATGTGAGAGAAGCTTAGTTTAGAAAAACCCCTTTCTTTATGTGCAAATAAATGTTTTTATAGCAAATGTGTGTGGTGTGTTATAATCACGAGAGGTAATTATATGCCTCTCTGATAACTCACCTGAATAATGCCTTTTTCCTTGTTAAGTGTATAAATTCCCCTTGAAAAGATTTGTAATTTAAAAAAAAAACACTTTGGCAATTCAGTCTAGAAGATGCAACATAAATGGAACCAGATAAAGATTCTGGTGGTTGCAAATTGTTCATCGTTTCTATTTTGCAGAGAGACTATGGATCGTCTCGGTTAGGGACTCAGAAATGGAGGGTTGTCCCAACATGAGTGTCCCTCTGGGAAAAGATGGTGTGGCCCAGTGGAGCAGTTGAGTGCCATTGTCTTTGTCGGTCTTTGTGCACCTCCAGTTTAAGACGGAGGACATTCGTGAGGGATGGGTCTCATCGTTCAGGGGAAACGGCTTGTGTCGGCCGCCCACTCCGCGCCTCCTCTGTGTGAAATTGGCTGAGAGGATGTAGACATATTCCATGCACTGATCCATGGCTGAGTATAAACAAGAGAGGATCTCGCGTTCACTCCCAGAAGGTCAGGAAGCTTCCCCGTGAAACAGTAAGTGACACTGCCTCTGCCGCGCTCGCTAACAGTCTGACCGGTGGAACTTGACCCTTCCTTCCCCTCCCCTTCCCCCCTCCCCTTTTCTCTGCTGACAATGTCTTGTGCACCAATTCATTCCCTCTCAGTGAGGTGCACTGATATTTAGTGGCTGGGTATGCCAGCTTAATCAACAAATCCACAGATTCAAGAGCCCTCCCCACCTGACACCCACCTCTTCATGAAACATGGTGGCTGCCTACTGCTTTGGGGATATTTTTTCCTATAGGGATGGAGAAGCTGGTCAGAACAGATCAAAAGATAGATGGATCTGAATAATAAGAAATTTGCCATAGACAAAACACTAAAGCCTGGTGTAGAGGCTAATGATCTCTGAGGGTGACACTAAGCATACAGTCGGGACTGTAATCCAACACTTCATTTGTGTTAAAATGGCCTGGAGGTATGAAGACTTTTCCAAGCCAGTGTAGCTGGGGACACTTGTGACTTCGAATATCTAAATACCAGTCAGACTTATGTGTCATCATTTCTTCAGCTTGGAGGCTAAAAAAAAAAAGCAAGAAAATTTAAATCATTTTAGATTCTCATTCCCCCACTAACACTGTCCAGCGGGTTGAGACCGAGGCATAAGAAATCTGATTGCAGCAGAAATAAAATGGACTGAGGATGACATGAATGTAATTAAAGTGGCTGACACTTTTATGCTGGGTAATGGGAGTCCAGGGGCCCTGGCTATTCCCCAACGAGCTTCCCTCCACAGCATGGAGTACATTTTAATTCCATCCAGCACAATGACTTAAACGCAGGGCCTTCGCAGAGATGTAATCCTGATGTGTAAATAGGATAAATGTCAACATCCGGGTCCTTTAAGGTCTATAAGAAATAAATGCTAGCAAAATCGCAAAACCCATAAAACCACTCAAGCATTGTAAAACTGTGTAAAACAAGAGATGAATGATCCGACAAAGGTACAGAGATCTGTGTGCAGCTTGAGAAGACTTTAACATTAAACAGATTGAAATCTGGAACACCGTCTTTTATTCCCGTTGCAAAACCCTAATTTTTTAGCAACAAAAGCAAGTAAAAGTTTTGACATAAAAAGATGCTAGAATAGAGCATAGCTTTGTATTGAAATTCTGCTCGGTGATTGCGCAGTCTGTACTAAGTATGAGCAAAACAGAAAAGCCGTTTTCTGCATGACGACTCTAATCCACGGAGTAGAAAAGCTGTTAGGCATTGTCCAGTCTATGTATTTGTTAACACAGGTATGAAAGGGGAGAGCGTTTAGATCACAGCACGGCACATAATGAAGAAGTTAATAAGAAGAATTGTACTTTGAAATGTTCCTCAACCACCCAGGTCCCACAATTTAATCTGTAATAAATAATCTGGCATCATTGCAAGATGGCATCTCATAATGGCAAATGAAATATGCTGGTATGATAGGTACAATAAATCTGGATTTTCCTATGGTTCCCTCAGGCTAGGACAATATGCAACTATAGTGCTCTCTGTCAGGAAGAGCAGATCTCGGAGCCGTCATAAAATCTAAATGGGCACTAATTAGGCAAGCCTTCCCTCTCACACTTACTATTTCTATTGACATTTTCGGCGTGCCCGTTCCTCCCCTCCCCTCTCCTCTTCCCCCTTGCTCTCCTATAAGTCACTGAGGAAAGAACTCCCAGGATTGCAGAGCACCAGGCTGTTAAAAGGAAGTTCAACTTAGTGGTAATGAATAAATTTGCCCTCCCATGCGGTACTGTTTCTTTTGTGCTGGACCCAAGCATATTCATGCATCTAAATGGTAATTTGCTTTGAACAACCAGTGACACCGCATCTTACATTATGGCTATAAATATACATTATAATTGCCTTTGATTGGTAAGAAACTACTGTAAAATAGGATATAGAAAATCTTTAATTACAATGAAATACCTAACCCTTTTTCCTAGTTTTATACAATGCGGCAGTAGAATTGTGGCAACTATAAAAGCCAAAGTGATAGAAATGATGATAATATTTCTTGCTGCACGCACCTGCAGAGTTCAGTTAACTTCTCTATAGGGAGCCGGTTGGCTGAGAAGTGGCGAGGAGGGGTGGGATCAGGTAAATATATACGTACGCATTCCTGGCTGCCTCAAATTAATAAAAACCTAATGCGCGCTTGGCACAGGACTGCTTGTTGAACATATGCTGCAAGCACGGCTAAGCCATCTGGCTCAGAGTCAAGTATTCCCACCAACTGTAGTCTTATGCTACCTGACAGAGGAAAAGCTTTATTCCCCCGGCATTGAGGGCACAAATGGAGAAATATTATTGAAATGATTATCTGCATCAAGACTCAGATTTGGGCTGACATTTTGCTGGCTCTGTGTAATCCGAGGGGTTGTCTAGGAGAGGGCGGAGAGGGGGTTTGCCGGTAAGCCTTGGCGGGATGATTAATGAAGCAAGGATACTGGGTGGACCCAGCCCACCTCCACTCAGACCCAGGGGCCGAGCCCCGCATATGAAATTGGCCCTCTCCTGCTCATCTCCCTGGGAGAGAGCCACCGATGATCCCCCCCCCCCCCCCCCCACAACACCACTGCACCTCCAGTCACAAAACAGCACTCCAAAGCCATGCCAGATCCAGGCTTAGGGGATGCTTTCCTTGATCTCTGTGACTGCATGGGAGGGAGATTCGATGGGCAGCATCATCTATACACCTGCTCTACTGTCAGTCAGTTTTCACTTTAACTCAGCAAAAATTCAAACTTCTTCCTGGTGATTTTAATTGGCATTGCATTTAAAATGTTCTATAAAATCTTTTACATTATAAAGTTGTTTTTAATGTTGTGAAATAGTAATTATTCGTGTGTGGCTGGAAATAGTTGTGAGTCTTGTAGTTGAACAAAACATATAATCATGTCAAGTGAACTTTACTCTGAGCACATTTAATAGAAGGCAAAGAAAAAAAAACAAGCATGGATAATCAAAAACAAAAAATGCAGACTTCAAAACTGGAATGAAAGAAGTAAATAAAAATTTAGAAAAACACATACAATTACATCCATGAAATTTATCTGCACACATTGGGGCTGACTTCAGTATGATTTTTATGACCGGGATAAAAAGGATGAAGGAGATTTGTTTATTATTTATGTACTATTTTATATTGAGTCGCTATTTGAGTGTAACAGAAAGTTTTACTTTTCGTGATACACTGAAAAAAGTTTCTGTTTTATTCTATTATATTTTACATAAAACAGGGAGCCCATAAAAGTGGGGAAAGTTTGGGAAAACACACATTTTAAGATTGCTTTTAAAGCAAGACAATTCAGTAACTTATGAATGTTCCTGTTTTAGACAGGATCATTAGCACTTTAAGAACATGGGCTGATTTTTTTCTTTCTAGACCCTAGACTATAAGACTTTAACCTGAAAATTTCACAGATCTTTCTGGAATGCATTTAATGAATCATCCAGAAACCTCAGGAGGAGCTAGGGCATTTAAAGCTTTAAAAACGATGTCTGGTATTTTGAAATCAGCATTTAAGATAATATATATGTATAATTAGATGGGTTGTAAAATGAGAGTTATGTTCTGAAAGATTTTGGTTTTGGTTAATAGCCTACTAGAAGCTCATTGCATCAGCTGATGTCTCAGTGAGGGAAAAAAAATGTGTTAAAGATGTTTTAACTTCAATGACACGGTCACAAGGTCTTATTTGTGACATCTTATTGTCACAAATAATGTGTCACATCTTATTTGTGGCATGGTCACAAATAGGATGTTTCATATTATCTGAACCTGAGAGAAGAAATTCAGTTTCTTTCTTAAAATTAACATTGTCACTAGACAGATATATCAAGCCAGTGGGAGCTGTAGGTTCATTGACTAAAGCTAGTTTTGGTTCCATACACACAAAAGTTTTCTAATGTCTTATAATTACAGGAGCAAGTTTATAGCACATCAACTTTGAAAAAAAACATGTATTTGTTTAAATAAGCTGTTTTGAAATAAATACATATGTAATTGATAGTATAAAACATTTTCAAGTACTTTGTTAAAAAAAAAAACAGATTAGTGATTGGTAAGAACAATGTGTCAACATAAAACAGCACACACTTTTTAATAACTATTTATCCCTCTGTGCTTTACATCACTGCAGCAGCACTGCTGAGGCTCAAGCCTATAGCCTTGATTGATGGCCTAGTGAAAACCTCTCAGGATGCTGGATAATCGCATAACACCAAAACCAAAATCTTTAACACAAAACGGGGGAGAAAAGCCTCTAACAGGCAGTTCGTGAGCAAACAAACGCAGACCAAGGAGAAGCAAATGAGTCCGAAAACTGAGAACCATCTTTAATCACTCTATGTCGATGATTAGTCATAGACAATGTAGCTTTGTTAGAAGTGCGCTGTAATTAATAACGGAGCCTGGGGCCGAACAATTGAGGGAGCAAGCGTCACGATTCCTACAATACCAGAGAGGTGATTTCTAAATAGTGTAAATTAGGTGTTTACCTATTGTGATCCAGCTTTTGACACTGCAGCCTCTTTGCGCTTTGAGAACCAGACTAAAGGAAAATGATTAATTGCAAGCTCACTGGTTTTACAGCTTCAAGACTAAATCAACTTCTGAGAAGTGCTAACTTGCTAAAACATAAACTAATTTTAGGCCCCAGATATTAAAATATAATCCATCTTCTTCCTCCACAGGGAAAGCTAATTAGAAAATGTGACTGGCATAAGAGAGGAGAGGTGGAGGAATGGTGGGATTAGGCTCGGGGAGCAGGAAAATCACACCCCTTTGCTAAAATCTGAGGATTTCTGAAACTTCTGAATAAACTATTTCATTAAAAAAAATAAAAAAAAATAAAAATAAAAATAAGAAAACCCAGAGATGGGGATTTTTTGGTAAGAAAATCTCCATATCTCACAAAAATCTAATTGAAAAACAAAATACATAAAACGGCATTTGCAATTTTTCTTTGTTTGAGGCTACAAGTATTTGCTATACCTTCCCTGTAGGTTTTATATGAACGTCTACCTGGGATACGGTCACTTAATGCAATAACCAATAATAAACCACTGCCAGGAGCAAAGACGCCATCTGACAGAGGTTCAACTAGCACTCAGCTCCTGTGTTTTTCATATTTGTTGACCTTATACAACGAAACATCCACATGCTATTCTGTGCTGAAATTTTTATTTTTTTATTTTTTTCTTTGGGGGAGGAGGGGGTTACAAAACAAACAAACCAGCGATATTTAAAATAAATGAAAATAACTTGATTTTGAACATAACATTTTTAAGCCAATTTGCACAGTTCTGATTTTCTTATTTGCAGGTTGTCAATGCAGGTGTTTCAGGGGGAAAAAACCAATCAACAAAATAAGCAATAAAATATTGCAGCACATGCCGCATGACACAGTGCAACAGATCCGAGTAGCCAAAGCCAGTCGGCCTCTCTCGACTCCCAGAGGACGATCCCCTGAGAGACGAAACACTCTGAGTGGTGACAGCTTAAAGGCAATAAGCCAATAATAAAGAGCAGCAAAGTGGCCATGAGAGACAGAGCTCTCTTCCTGCCGCATTCAAAACAACAGGACAAACAAGTGTCGCTAAGTAGGATAAAACAAGGTGTGCAAAGTTTTTAACTTGTTTTTTTTTTAATTAATGGAAGTCTTGTGAAAATTGTCCGTTTTTAAATCCCTAAATGTATAAGAGAGATGTAATTTTGAGGAGATTGACACACAGATAAATTATTTTCACCCGACCAGTCGGTTAACCCCTTGAGCATATGACATAATTTCATAATCCATTTGCAGAGGCACATATTTTAGGACTATAATAGCTGTACAATTGCTGTCCTGCTGAGAGTCTATTTGGCTGCAACCAAATGCTTTGAAATGCCTTCCCACTGTCTGTAACTACTGAGAAACACTCAAAAGAAAATCTTCAAGATGCAAATTGCACTTCATCTAGCTAAACTTTATTTCATAATGTATGGACCTGCCACAGGAGGTGATGGTTCCTATTTTTTTTTTTTCTTTTAAAGCAAGCACCATAAAGGACAAAATCGAGTCTCTAATGGGAGATATGTAAAAGGATTTATATGTCAGAAAAAAAATCTGAAGAAATAATTACAATAGTATATAATGTTTTAGGGAAAACATTTCAAACCATTAAAGTGTTCCTTCTATAAAGAAAAGTTTAAAAAAAAAAGGTAAAATTATTCAAGATATAAAACATATTATAAGAGAGAGGAATCACTTTGAGGTATTGTGGTCCAGCTCTCCTTCACTTGTCACACAGAACTTTGTCGTCTGCCTGTCTGCAAATGAAATCAGCTCATCTTCTAGAACTTTAGGGGTTACTCCTGTACTCTGGCGCAGATGCACCCAGAGCAGCATGTGTGGATGGATTTCTGGGTAAGGTTTGAGAGGAAGAATGCTGCAGAGGAGGGCAGTGACCACTCTGTGATGGGGGGCTAGCTGGAAGAGAAGCTCATTTGTAATTCAGCACTGCAACATTGCCATCTTTTGGCCAGATGGTATAATCTGAAATCTCCAAGCTGCAGCCATCTCCAGACACATGCTGGGGTATTAGAGCAGCTTGATACAGAGGTGGGTAATAGATGAATTCCTTTGTTGTAGTGAAAGAATGCATTATCATTTAAAAGATAATGAAAAACATGTTTGTTTCTGGATTGTCAGAAGTAAATGTAATTTTTTGTGTATATGCGTTTAAGATTCTCATAGTATGAAAGGCTTGAGTTTTACACTCTCATGGTATTTACATTAAAAAATTTATTAGAATGTAACTTAATTATTATTCCTATTGGTACTAAAATAACACAACTCAGCAAGTACAACAGCAAGCATAAGCCTTGGCTTTAGCCAATTCCTTTTTTTGGTAAATTATGGGTTTGTAAAGTAGTATTTTGTTTGTGTTTTCTTTATGTAATGTTAATTTACAAAAAAGAAAAAAAAAGTGAAAATGAAGTGAATGTTAAATCTAACTTTTATCCATCCTTTTGATTTTGACACATGGGTTAAAGCAAAAATATCAAATGAACATCAGCTAAATTTAGCTGAAATCATCCTGGCCTGTTCTGCAATAGTTTTACAAACAACGATAAATTATTTTAGGCCACTTTAAACCAGCTGACTCGCAGTGCACAGCAACAGGTTACACTTTGTGCGTCAAACATCCAAAACAAACACGGTCACTCCGGCATCTTCATTTTTATAGCTGACCTATGCATGTTGCTGTAAAATTAACTTTGTTATTTTAGAAATGACTGGCAGCTTGTTCTAGGTGTGCAGCGCCTCTCACCCAGTGACCGATGCTGATAGGCACCACATACCTCCAGACCAAGCAAGGATAAGTGGGTATCGACGATGGATTCAAGAAAGGATTTCAGAAATGCCTGTGTAGTCCCCATAATTGAAATTAAATTGTTTCTTGAAGCCAAAGTAAAATGATCTTTTTTCTAATTTTCGAGAAACGTTTATTGTTTTGCAGTCCAAACGTATTTTAGGTTCTGTGACAGCTTTCAGATTCTCACCCAAACTCTTAGGCTCTTTCTCCATCACCTCGTGTGCTTTATGACAGTAAATTTACAAACACGTGGCGAACAAGAACTCTTGAGTGGGCATGCTTATCCCCTACCTGAATAAATATTTGTCTGACGTGGCTGTGCCGTCCCTGTTTTCCCACGGTGGTGTATGGGACATCATGGATAAGAGAGAGGATGGGCTCTGTTCGTTATTCTGCAATAGCCAGCCACGCCCTAACCTCACCACTAACTGACTATTGACCAGTTCTCTGTCTAACAGGTCCGGAAAATCCCTGAAACCTGGGTTTTACCCTATCATAGGTTTACTAGAGAATTTCTGTTTAAACTGGTGGCGGAGAAAACTCGTCTAGCTCTAACTACCTTCAGATCCAGAAGTTACGGCCCTTTTCAGTTGAGAAACAGTCGACAGAGTAGCTCTAGCTGCCGCGTAGTTCCAACAACCACTCCTGTTAACGGTAGCTTTCCTCCTTAAAATAACGTGCACTTGTTATCGGCTAGATTGGATTTAGTGACTTAGATATAAGTCCCAGGGCCATTATTTATAGCTCGCCAAAGGAAAGTACGAAGCCACCCATTTCTAGAATCATGTATTTAGATTTTACTTATACCAGAAGAACCCTCATCAAACAGTGACTCAATTGAATTCAATATCCGCGACCTCCATTCTTATTTTTATTATATTTTATTAAGCAAGCTTTAGCAGGGGTAAATGACAAACAGATTTAATAAAAGTAATTGTAAACTTGTAACAAATATTAATTTCAAATTATAATATCAACCAAATCAACCATATCCTATCTTATTTCTATCCCTAACCTATGTCACTAATCTCACTGAGCGAGGCTTTAGGGGCAGGGCAACTCACACCCGATGTTAGTCGATCTTGGCAGCCGAAATCTTTAGACGTTCTTGGTTAGAGTCTCTGTCCTAGCCGGGCAAAGTCCTTTTCCGGAAAAGCAGCAAAGTCAATCTGTCCAACCTCTTTTAGACGTACAGAATCTTCATCACTAGGTGACCTTTGTCTTTTCCCCAAGTCTGCTGCTGTTGAATAGGGATCGTAGGGTGGAGGCAGAGGAAAACGGTCAAATTCAGGGGCCAGGGCTGGGGCTGACGGATCTTGTCCTTCTTTGCGGCGAGAAGTCTCAAACTTTTCCCCCCGGTCCCAGGGTGTGGTCCTCCGCTGATCTTTCGCCTGCGTCTTCTTGTTGATTCTCCTTCAGCGCCGCGGACTAAGAACAGTTTCCTCCCCAGCTCGCTGGCTTTTAAACCCTCCTGGTCCACAGTTGTGTGTGGGAGAGATCTTATGACTCATTCTCCCCGATTACCTCATCGGAAAGTACCCGTCTTCCCAAACCTCGCTCCACCCTGCATTTGGTAATACACAAACCTCCCTCTTTTGCGTCCGCCTGCTGCAACTCCTTTGCAATGCTGACCATCTGGTAGTTATTACCTTTTTTGGCAATCTGTTCTGAGGTCCCCGCCCAGCCAGCTCAGTGCCTCTCTGTGCTTAACTCTACAATCTTCTTATAATGTACCATGAAACACAATCAACTCAAAACATAATCAGTTTTACCATTATCTGAAATCATTGAAAATGTATATATATAACAATTAAGTTGTTACTGTTACCGCAGATCATGAATACAGATTATATATTTCAGTCATACATTACAGACATTGTGATTATAAGACATAAATCATTTCAACTATTTACTTATCTATGTATTTGATTCCAACCATTACACACATATGTATTTCATTTCATTTCTTTAATCATTCTTAAATCAATACAGGATTACTGTTACTCCCCAGGCCTTTTACCCTGCTTTCCGCGTGTACCTAGAGAGATCTCACAAGTCCATGCCAGTTTTCTTGACACCCCCTCCTTGAGATCGAACGGTGCGTTGCAGAAAACGGAAAGTCCAATCAAAACAATTCCAACACATCACCACTGTGGATAGTCAGAATGTCTCTTTCGTAGCAAGTGACGGGCGAAGATGACGGTGTCCACGTGTCAACAACCTCGTACTCCGTCAGATTTGATGGCGGGGAGATCCAGGTATCTGCGTCCAGGACTTCATTCACTGTGGAACTACACGGTTCAGGCAAGTCGCATTGTTCCAACAGTGGTGGTGGGGGTGGAGTGGACTCATCCACCCCCAAATCAGGCTGTGTGGCAGCTGGGAAATTACAGCACGCCTCCAACTCCTCAAGCAGATCCTGAAAATCCGTAGCGAACGAAGGAGATTGCATCTGACAAATGCAGGTGATGGTGGAGTCCGTCTGACTTCCTTGATCCACTTGTGATGCGAGAGGTATATCCTCAGTCTGGCATTCTTGGTGAGATGAACTGAAAAATTCAGCTTGGGTACTCTGGTCGTGAGTTGCAATGCTGGTCTGACACCCGACATCCACGTACACATCTGGAGACGCCGGGCAAACTGGTGGAATGGGATCACCCACCGCCACTACTCTGCCATCCATAAGGTGCAGAGTGAGCAGGCATTGACGGGTGATCTGATTCTCCCAAAGCTTCTGAACAATGGGTAACACTCGGCCACTCTCCAAAGGCGACGTCTGAAGTGCGTCATCGGTCTGGCCCAACGCAGAGGTCCACACGACTTTGTGGTCCCGTTCCAGGGATCTAGACGTAGAAGCCGCAATGTAAGGCAGGTCCTCACGTCCATGGAGGCAGAGGATCGCCGTGACATTTTCAAGGTGCACGCAGTCGTGACACCAACGGGTAGACGATGCAACCCATATGAACCCAGAGGATTCTGCGGTCGTTCCACATCCCACGCAGCAGATCGGTGCCTGAAGAGAAACAGCAACCCAGGTAACTTTATGATTAGTAGTTATCGATTAGTTTTACTTATAATGGGGGAAAAGGGGTGAAAAAGCAATAGCACGAGCATATGAAGGGGGCTGATTTAAACTCGTGTGCCCCTTTGAGCTGCTAGCCATGGGGAACGTATCACAGGGGGAACATTCTCGGACACTTGTGAGTCCTGATTCTGCCCTGAAGATGTATCATGAAATATCGCCGCATGGGTCATAAACCACACAACGATGGGCAGTGTGGACGTCTTCTTCATCCAGTAGAGGGTCACTAAAACTCCCCACCCTGTTGCCCAAATGGTCAAGAGCGCCCATCTTCGGAGCCAACGCCGTTTGCCTTGACCTCTGATGGAGAAAGCCTGGTACGCCAGGTAGATGAGGATGGACGTCGCCAGAAGACCCTCGATGATGGCGGTGAGAATTTTCAGTGGTGCAGCACGGTCAGCATGGGCTCCTCCACAGACCAGCTCCATTATTAAGGCCGTCGTGTCGATGGTAAGCCAAAGACACGCCACAGCTCCTCTGCGCCAGTTGATGCGGGTTCGCCCCATCAGATAACAGACAAAAAGGGAAGGGGCATGCTCCCATCTTCGCATGAGGATGGGTCGTAGAAGGAGCTTTGCATATCCTTGGAGCACGACGAGCACTCTTAAAGGTTGCCCAATGGTCCAGGACCCGGTATGGCAGTAGACCACCCAGGCGAGGATGAACCCGACTTGTTCAAGGGTACTCACTTGGATTGGCTCAAAGGTTGGAGTGGTAGCAGAGGAGTTGGTCGTAGAGTTGGATGACATGATGTTTCCCTGGTGAGTTCTTGGTTTGAGTCCGGTCTTGACAGCAGCTCTGACGAACGATGACTGGCTCGTCGGCACACGGCTGCTTCCTTTTATACAGCTTCAGGCTCCTCCTTTGGGGGAAGGGGCTTGTGATCCCTCCCCTTGCAACGACAAAGTGCTTTTAGCCACACCTCTAGGACAACCTTGCCCACTATTAAGGCTACGGCTATGCCTAGTAGGCCCAACAAATATGGCCACAACATACTCAGAGCGTTGAGCAACCAGTGCTCAACAATGGCAAGGCCCCCACCTACCACGCTCGTGACTTCCTCCACTACGGTTGTTATGGTGGTTGTTAAAGTGGAGCCTAAGGTTTCATACCAGCGACAGTCATGTTGTTGGAGGCCTGTCCCACACTTTTGCCAGATCTCCTTAGAGATATTACATGTAAGGTTAGAATAAAGGAGGTTAGGTCCCACCCAGTCAAATCCGTTATCCACCACCCCATCACACAGACTCTGCCGGAACGCATGTCCTTCAGCTAGGGCGATGAGGGTGTCAGGGATAAAAGGAATTGGAAGGTCGAGGATACTTTTGCGCTTCTGGAGGTGATATCCCAGTATTGCATCCGTGCAGGTTCTTCCGCTCACGAGTGCTCTCCGCCATTTGCCCTGAATTTTCCTCCACGTAACCTCTGATGCATGGGTTGCATACTCCGCTGCATAGTGTTCCTTGCAGTAATCACCCCAACCTCGAAGCTGGTGACAGGATTCCCTGGCTAGCCCAATAATGCACTCCGTGTTGTTACGTGTGCACGTCATGCGCCAAGGCCGTGGGACGACGTAGTTGTCTGGTCTCCAAAAAATCCCCGGCCAAATCACCCGGTCTTTGGAATAGACTGTGGCAATGTACTGGTATTTGATCCAATAGTTGTCGGATTCGGTGAGACAAGGTATAACCCAGGCTTGTAGTTCTTCTTCTTGGAGTCCCCACCATTCCCAATCCCACGCACGATAGTAGTCCTCCCACCAAGCTCGGAGAACCAACTTGGCTGTAGGGAAGGTATTAGGATTGGGGCAATGGTATTTCCAGGTGGAGTAAAAGGTGTTACTGGTTTGCCAAAGGTCGCATCGCGGAGAGGACAAAGTCTTCACCCAATCAGTGTCGTTAAGGCTATCAAAAATTCGTTTGGCTACACATTTGTCAATTTTTGCAAAGTGATCTTTTGGAGCATTCAGCAGATCATCTGGAGTTGGAAGAAGCTGTACACGCATGTCAGCCACATGTGGTCCTTTCAACCCGGCAGGGGAGCGGACAGCCCCTTCTGGGAAATCTCCCTTGAAGTATACTTGTTTATTGATTACATAAGTCCATGGGAACGAGTCATTCAGCCAAGTTTCGATCTCCGTGCGCACTGCACTCAGACGAACCCATGAAAGTGTCCAATACTCTCTCAGCGCCAAAGCAATGTAATTTTGGCCGTTGCACATGTAATATTTGTTCCACAGGCATGGATTCAACAGATTAAACTTAGTTCTATAACATTCTAGCTCATCGAGCTGATACATGAACCGTCTGGGTCCTTGTCTAATTAAGAAGGCTGTAATGTTTGTCCAGACCAGCCCAGGCAGCACTGTCGGTTGCGTTCGAATGACGCTGCTGGCGTTCTTGTTCTTGAACAGGGTCGAGGTGTCCACTACCTCCTCTTCACAATTCAAATGAAAATCTCCCCAGAACTCTCCTTTTGGAAGCCAAGCTTTGCAGCCCGAGGATCTATGCGGGGCCGAGTAAATTACCTCATTGTCCCAGTATCCCTGAAGCGGCAACGACTGCAGGGGTCGACAGGCCATGTTGCAGTGCCATTCGGGCATGCCTCGGTCCGGATGGATCCAGTTGCACCTGACGGTCCGACGTTCTTTCCGTTGCAGAATTCTTATCCAGCAGATTACCCCATCACTGAGAAATTCATGGTTGTAGATTTCCCAGGTGCGGTTCAGAAGATTATCGATGGTGGAATCATTCAATTCATGAGCTCGGCTTTCTACATATTTTTTCCCATTGTCTTTGGCAAACTTCCTCGTCTGGTTCTGAATTGATGACCCATTGTCCCATGGTACAAAGATGGAGATGGTACTGGTGCTCCAGCAATTGAAGGTAGCATATCTGGAACGAGCATAGGTGACTCTTGAATGCGTGAGATGCCAGGGCCCAACTCCGACGAAATATAAGATTGCGATAAGGATAGATGCGGCAAACAGTAGGGCGAGTAGCGTAAGCAAAGTTTTTATGTACAGTGGGGTTTCCGTTCTCGTGGTCTTTTTCCGTAGCAGGGTTTCGTCAGGGGTTTCCGTGTTATCATCGTCGTCAAAGTCAGCGCTATCCTCCGAATCCAGAGCATCTTCTAACAAATTCGTTCTGGTATACATACGTCTTAAACGTGTTTCTTCCATCCTGGTCTTCTTGTCATGAAGAGAGGATTAGCAACTCTCTGGGGTCTTTGGTATTGGGCTTTGTGCAGATCTTCTTCAAGGCTCTGGTGCGATGTTGAGCAGTGGTTCTCGTAGCCGCTCGTCTGGTGGCTCTCCCTTGCAGGAGGGAGTTATACACAGGAGAAGGGTAGGGTAGGTTAGGTTCCAACCCCCTCCACACCCATTTCCAAAGGAACACCCTCCAGAAGTCAGGTTGAGGAAATGGGCCTTGGGCGGTGCCACCCCGTAGCTGGTCATCTTTCCAGGCCTCGTGTTTGTATCCTACTGATGTTGTTACTGAAACATAGGTACATAATGATTGCCCATGCAATGTCAATCTCGTGCGATACCCCCAAGACGTCGGAGTGAAGATCCTCTGATGAGGCGGATTGGGGTAAACCCTGTCTAATTCCAACCTCAGTGGGAGCCTGGTGTTGTTAAAGACATAATAGTCTGGGTTTGTTTCCATTTTCAGGACGACCCTCGCCATACCTGGAGAGGTAGTCCAGAGGATCATGCCATTTACCGAGAGTTCACAGTACTGTCCTTGCAATGGTTCCAAGTAATGGGGACCCCACCGAACCCGCACCTCCTTCCCCTCAATCATCAGATAGACTGTATTGAAAATCCATGGAAGGTGATGTGAACAGTCCGGTGAAATTCCATCATAGCTAGTCGCCTCGGGTGACATTTTTCCTTGCCAAATCGGGATTACCGAGGGGACAAAGTAATATGGTTTCTGCCATGGACGTGGTGATGCCTCTTCACTCTCCTGGACTTCTTTCACCTCGCGGAGATCGGGGGGTCGAAGATAGGTGAGGTGCTTGAGGTAGTAAGCTTCTGTAAGCGGATAGGAGACTGTGAAATCTTCTCGTGGCATGTCCAGTAGGATGGAACCATTTGGCAGTTTTAAGAAAGGCCCTTTTTTAGAGAACCCAGACCAGACCTCTGGGCCTACTTTAAATAATTTGCTTACAAAATATTTCTTCCCCTTTCGTTTTTTATCTTTTCTCTGACTTTTAGACTTGGTAACTCGGTCCCCTTCTTCCAGAGTGTCCTTTAATTCTGACTCTTCTTCCTCCATGCTGATGTGAGCGACTGCCAGGCGCTAGTCTTAAACTTCTTCTTGGGAGGTTCTAGTTCGACGGTGGCGTAAACCTTTTCCTCGTGCACCACCTTAACTGTTGCTCCTACTGAGTACACTCCTTTGTAAGGGATGGTGAGCATCTGCACTGACAGTTGAACTTTACGGGTGGTGCTAGGATCAGTGGGCGTTCTCACTCTGTGGGCCACGCCTCCTGGGACTTGGAGTATTCCGTCGCGGAAATTGAGCTCCGCTGTTACTGTGTACAGGGCTGACTTTTCTTTGGGTCTTGCTGCATTGCTGCCCCACCCATCTATCTCTGTGGTGTAGTAATACAGGTCTGACGTGCGTACTCCCCTCTCCCTTGGTACGTCTGGTAGATCCGTCACTGGGATGGTGCAGTCATTAATAACCTCCAGAATTAAGTGAGCCCAGGTGGTCAGCTCCCAGGGGCCCGTCCAGCCCCCATTAACAGCTTGTACTTTTGTCTCATCGGGGAGTAAGCTCAGCTCCTCAGCCATGGGGCGGTTGGTTTGAGGCCGATGTACCCGGAAGACCACAGGGGAGTGCGTTGTACTCACTGGTGGGAACTGCAGCTGTGTTCGTGCGGGATCATAAGGCCAGGCAGAATGGACAGAGTCCCACAGGTAATCGTGTGGTCCCTCTTCCTTCCGCCAGATCCATTGTTCCCTCGCTGAGGAGTCCTCTGGGGTGTTGGGCGGAGCAGAAGGTCCTGTGAACCATTGAACCGATGGTATGGGGCTTCCATAAGTACACTGGACCCCTCCGTATGTTTGGAAGTACCGCAGCGAGCTGTAAAACCTCCTCACTTGCCAGCCGTCAGCTTCCCCCGACAGAGTCACCTCTCCTCCCTGGATCTGCTCATTGCAGATAGAACAGCTGCTCAATTCTTCTCCGTCCCATAGACAGGTACACCTTCTTGGTTCCTCCTCCCGCCATCCCCACTGACTCACTAATACCAGCCGAGGCAGGTAACCCATTCGACAGTTTCCACATATCTGGACATTCATGACAGAGACCGGGGAGACGGGAAGGTGTTGCAGTCTACTGGCTATCGCTTCTTGTCGCCTAGGCTTGTCGCGACCTGGTCCCTCCCAAGTGATGGGGAGTTGGCTAATTGATAAACACACAGGGCAGCGGTTCTTCGCTTTGCTCCACATCAGCATTTCAGGATCTTCCGACAGGACTCCATTTTTGGCCCAATCCAATTTCTTCAGGGCTCGTCCTGCCCAAATCCCTGAAGTTGTTCTCCTGATTACCACCACCCCTTTCACGGTGGCCAGTCCGAGATAGGGTGGAACAAAACATGATTCACTGGCCATTTCACCGGCTTCTGTTTCTCTTTAGTCAGGAACTGGTTTGAGCTGTTCAACTCCTTGGATCCCTTTCTTCTCCAGCAGTACTGTGTTCCTATCCAGTACCTGCTTAACAGTGTCTCTTGTCTCAAATTTAGGTTTTACTGCTGCACTCACAGGTTGCTCTCTTGCTTTGACCCACACTCGTTGTCCCACTCTGAATGGCATCTTGGGCGTTGGTTCCTCCTTTTCTTTGCTGGAGCCCCGCCCCACTTCCTTCGTGGTGAACGGCCGTTGGTTGAGCTCCATCGAGGGGGCGGGTCTTTCTGCTCTGCTTCGGTCGTTTAGGGCCCGCCCTATTTCGACCGCCATGGTGCTCCAGCTCTTGTCGTTAGCATTCTTAGCTATCCAGCCCTTTACTAACCCAATGGTGCGTTCCACTACTCCATTGGCCTGGGGTGTATAGGGTGGCGAATACACCCTCATCACCCCATACTTTTGACACCATTGGTCAACCTGTGTATTACGGAAATGTGTCCCATTATCCGTCCGCAGCTCTTTCGGGATTCCTAGGGCACTGCACACTTGTTCCAGCATGCTGACAACACTGCTGCCATTCGCTTTCCTGGCTGCTTTCACGGTCACAAATCCCGACATTGAATCCACTAGTACCAAAAGGTACTTCTCACCCTTTCTTCCTGTTATTCCCATGGGGCCTGCAACATCCATGCAAACTGAGCCCCAGGGGATCATACTCTTGATGGTTAATCCTTCCAACCGCTGCCCTCGGCGACCTGCGTTGTATTTTCCACACACTTCACAGTCCCTCAGCACGCGTTGGACTTGTTTCACTGGGATCCAAAGTTCATGCTCCTCCAGTTCCTTACGGGTGGGTCGTACGCCTGCATGACCAAGGGCTTCATGCACACTCCGTACGACCTCATCCACGTACTCTTCTGGGACCTCCCGTCCTCTGGGAGTGTTGTCCCATTTCTCGATTCCGACAAAGACAATCTTCCTTTGTTGGACATAACAGTCCACCTCATCATTCCCACGCCAATGAGCTCCCTCATGCGTGTGCGCTCGTTGGTGCTCTACTTCGAGCTCCAGTTGCATTTTCAACTCCGCAATCTTCTTCCATAAATCTCTATGCGCCACCGGTTTGCCTTTAGCTGTCTCGAAGCCATTCTCCTCCCAAATGGCTAAATCTTCTTTAAGGGCTTGGGCGCAGTAGTAACTGTCCGTTACTAACCTGGCGCTCTTGATCTTCCTTTTCCCTAGCTCCAGTAGTCCTTCCAGTATTGCTGTCACTTCCCCGGCTTGAGCGCTGCCGGGGGCCTTTCCTTTCTGTCGACATCTCTCTTTGCCGTCTTGTTTCAAGATGAAACCCCAGTAGGCCACTTGGTCGGACTCTTTCTTTGATCCATCCGTGTAGAGTGTCCATTCCGGTTGTCCTGGTTTCTCAGGTGTTTCTTGTTGTCGTTTCTTGTTGGTGGGTTGTGCTGGTCCAATTTCAAGCTCTGGGTCTAGCAGGATGTCTTCCCATCTCCCCCACCGTGCATTTGTTGCTTTAGTACTTTCAACGGTACCTTTTCTCAGGTACTTGTGGACCTGGCTCTGCGTGATGACTTTAACCGGTTGTCCTTGCGCCAGATCTTTCAGCACGCTCCAGTATCGAGCTAGCACTGCCAGCTCCTTCTCTTCTTGTGGGTACTTTTTCTCAACGGAGGTCAGGGTATAACTCCATAGTGTAACCAGGCCTCCGTTCTCATTACTCACTTTAATCATGGCATCGTCTTCTTCGCAGTTGATTTCTGCCACCAATCTATCTGACAAACTTCTCGGTTCCAGTCTCACCGCGGCCTGAATTGCCTTCTTCAGGTCCTCCAAGTCTCTTTGGTTAGCCGCAGTCCAAACCCAGGGTCTTTTTCCTCCCTCGTTTTCCACACTCTTCTTCAGGCAGTTATACAAAGGTCTGGCATACTTCTGATAGTTGGGTACGTGGTCTCTGACGTAGTTGCATAACCCCAATATCTTCTGTAGTTCATTTTCTGACTGAGGGGGCTGAATGTTCATCATTTTTTCCCTATACCCATCTGAGAGTCCCAAGTCTGACGTGACCTGGAAACCCAGGTAATTCACCTGGAACTGTCCAAACTGGCACTTCTTGAGGTTCAGTTTCAGGCCCGCTTTTGTAAGGTTCTCAATCACTTTCTGCAGCCTTTCTAGATGCTCTTCCTCGGTGTCATCAGCGATAAAAACATCGTCTATGTACACGGTTGCCCCCACGTCCCCCAATACTTCCATCACGGCTGACTGAAAAACGTTTGGTGAGTTCTTGTATCCTTGGGGCAACCTTTGCCAAACATAACTTTTGCCTTTATGAGTAAATGCTGTCTTACCCTGGGATTGTCTTGCGAGGCGGAGAGAGAAAAATCCATTAGCCAGATCGATGCAGGACTTGAATTTCTTGACGCGCAGTGTCTTTAACGTGCCTTGGGGATTGATCAGGCTGGCCCGATTCGCTATCGTCCTCCGGTTCAAGGCCTTGAAGTTGATGACTGGCCTCCAACCCCCTCCTGCCGATTCGGGTTTCTTCACCGCTTGGATGGGGCTGTTCGTGATTGGGTTGAGCTCCTCTCTGATGATTCCTAGGGAACCCAGCTCCTTTACTATCTTGTCCATCTCTTCAACTGCTCCTGGATTTAACGGGTACTGTCGAACCGGCGGGTGCACTCCACCTTCAATATGGTGCACGAACCTTGGGCCCAAATCTCCGCAATCGTTCTTGAATCTGGCTACATTTGCCGAGGCAATGATTTCACGCAGCTTCTTCTTCCCGGCCGTGGAGAAGTCACTCTCTTCGATCTTCTGCTTTGTCACTGCCGGTATATCCACAGGTTTGTACCATTCTTGAGTGCCTGATCCTGTCTGCGTCGGACCAACTTTTACCAACCTCGCTTTTAAGTTTATCAACCGTCTTTGGAGGGTCCGATAGTTGCACTTCTTCTTACTTAACTCTTCTAAGTCTTTAACAGTGAGAAGATTGTATGGTCCTTTGATCCACACCACTCCTTTCCATGTCCCATATGGCATCTTCTCTATTTTTCCATTAGCAAATTGTACCTTCAGGTGCCCTGCTGTTTCTAGGTCTTTGCGGGTCATCGACACCTCTGCTCCCGTGTCCACTAGGTAGGGTACTCCTTCCACTTTAGCGTAGATCTCGTCCCCCTCCCAGTAGGCATTTTCCAATATGACCCGCGACCTGGACTCCATTACTTCGGTGGCCCCCCGGCCCCGGTTCTACGGGACTCATGGAGGGCCGTTCTTTGTTCCGGGCTCAATTTTCTGTACTCCTCCTCCGTCAGATAAGGGCCTCCTCTCGGCTGGTTCGATGATGCCGGTTGATTAGTCTGTTTCCCTTGCGGCCCTTGTGTTCTTGGTTGAAACGTCCTGTTCTGGAAGTTGGGTGGCGGTCTGTTTTGGTAACTAGTCGACGGTCGGCTCTGGAAGTTGGTTGACGGTCTGCTTTGGGGGTTGGATGGCGGTCTCACGTTGGCCTTGTTAGGTGGTCTTACTTGCTGGATCGATTCTTTCTTCCGCTTCTCTTCGTAGTACTGCTGTTCCAGATCGAAACTTTTCACAGCCACGTCCATCTGGGTGACGGTGGTACCCTTTACTGGCATTTTCACAAAGGCCATTTCTCCTCTGCGGCCCCTCGTCACCTCACGCAGCACTTTCACATATCTTGCGGGGGGGATAGTCTGCTTCAAGGTGTGCCACAGCGGTTCCAACCGACCTCCCTTGTCGAGCCGTCCCCTGGCCCTCTTAATTTGGGAGTCTTCATCATCCATGTCTTCCAACACCAGCCTCTCATAGTTATCTTGTGCTGATTCTGATCCGATCATCGGATCTGCTGTCACACTTGTTAGCCACAGCTTCTTGGCCCCATCGTGACTTGTGGTAGACAGTACTGTCGGCCAAACATCTTTTAGGTACTCCTCATTGTTCTCATCCGCGTTTTTACCCCTGACCACCAACCTGAGGTTCTTAAGTTCGGCGTAAGCGTCTTGGCCGGCGCTGGGGGCAGTTGATGGAGCTGGCCCGCTCTGGGCGGCCACAGGGCTGCGCTGGTCCGCCTTTGATGATATTTGAGGCGGCTCTTCCTCGTCAGCTGACACTTCATCTAGTTTTTGCTGGGTTTCTCGGGAGTACCTGAAAGCGGCCTTCTTCAGTCGTCGTAACATTACGTCGTGCATGATTCCAATGTATGCAGATCTAAAATTGGAGGTCAAGAGCTGGTATGCCACCAGTGTGGAGCGAGACGGAGTCATCAGGATGTTGGCCCACTCACCGATGGTCGCCTCGACCCCAAGGGTAACTCGGTCATTCAGTCGGCCAGCCCACTCCTCTGGTATCTGGTAGTTGGTCTGGCCGGCCTCTGGGACATATGCACGCCGTCCGTCTTTGGCTTGTACTGGACCCCAGGTTACATCTCTTGCCATTCTTTCGGAGGCCTTTTCGATGTCGAAGGTCTCTGCTTCCTTCTTCTTCCCTCGATGTTGACCTGTGCGAAGGGGCTTGTAGTTACCTAGGGGGTTCCTTGGGCCGGAGAAGGCGCTCTCTTGATCGCTTTCCTCTCTCTCCTCTTCTCCATCTTCGTCCCCCCGTTGCTCTTGTTCCCCCTCTGATTCGCTGACGTCGCTGTATGGTGGCTGTCGTATATGCTCATCCTCGAGGGAATTCAGCGGCTGTATCTTGGCTGGCCTCATAGGTCCATCCCCTGTCTCCACTTGGGGTTCTTTCTTCTGCTGGTCCTCATCACGCTTCCTCTGTTCGTAGTTGTCCGACTCAATAGTGAGCCGTCTAACGTACTCTGGTGCTTGGCCTTCCGGCTCGATCGATGACGTCTTCAATTTTATTTTTATTGGCTTGAACACCTTGGCCCGGTCCGTTTGACTGCCGTTCGGAGGTTCGCTCCCTTGGATCCCCGGGGGGTGATTAATGGTTTCAGGAGGTGAACGTTCGGCGTGATACTGTTCCTCTATTTCAGCTGCCGCCCTCACACCTTGCTCGGTCTGGAGTTGATGCAGGCAGGGGTCTACTACGAGCACCACCTCTCTAAGCCCCAGGAGGTGACTGTTGGTCTTAGCTATCGACACCACCCCTTTTTCTGCGACCGATTGAGCGGTGTTCCCTCTCAGATCCGGGGATCTCAGTCCTTGCACACTCACCACTACTCTTCTCATGCCTTCGTTGCTCGCAGCCGTGAGCCCTCGGTACAATCCGTGCCAAATCTTTTTCCGGTAATCCTCGAGGTTGTCCTTTTTCTTGTAAGCGTCGATTGGGACCAAGATCACCACACCGTAAGTCAGGTTGTAGCCATTTATCGTGACTATTTCCCCCTTGGTGGTGGCACTGCCTGTAGTTCTCAGAAGGCGTTGGTCTCGTTGGTAGTCTTCTCCCGCTCGATGTTTGAGATCCCCTCTGAACTGTCGGTTGTGGATTTTGTACTTCTCGTTAGTGAACGCGATCAGTCCGTCACCCTCGATGTCCCACGGCTCTCCGATGTAGCGATGCACTTGGAGCCCCGTCTGCAGCCTGACGCTGATGATTTCCTTGGGCAATGGGGCCAATTCTCGGGGCATCTTCCGGGCGTTTGATTTCTGAAGCTTCTTCCTGGGGCTGTCGGTTGTTCCTCTCTCTTCGTCTGTATCTCCTCTCTCGTCATCCGAGCTGCTTCCAGACTGCTGTCGTGGGGGAGCCGCTGGTTTCCTCTCAGTGCTGTATACTTGTGGCTGGAACTCACCCCTCCAGTCCCGTCGCGGAGACCAGTCTTTCGCTGCCTCCGCCCACTGTTTTTCATCGAGGTCGAAGGCAGACGTCCTACCCTCGACCCCCTGTCTCGACGGCTCGGAGGGTCTTTGTCGGTTCCTCGAAGGGCCTGGTTGTTCTTGGTCTTCCTCATCGTCATCTTTTGTCAGGTCTATTAGGTCCCCCGACGCTGGCTTTCTCAGCGGCGACTGGTCACGGCTGGCCCTCTGGGTAGGGGGTTCAGACATGTCCGACTCTTCCAGGTCCAGCTCCCGTTTTTTCTCTTGATCTATTCTGTAAGCTGCGAGTCTCTGCAGGGCTTCAGTACACTCGGCATAACGGGGCGTTCCGCGGACCTCTGGGTTTACCATGACCCCGTCTATACCGGCGGCTAGTGTCGCCGTCTTCACTATACTGTCGTATTTTTCAGAAGGACTGTAGATGATTCGTAATTTGCCGTCTGTCCATCCTTCCAGTAGGTTAGCAAACCACTCCAACCACTCTTTGACTTCCGTTTTTTTGGCAACTTTCTCCGGGCATCTGACGACCCCTAGGCGGTGACCATCTTGGAGCTGAGTGCAGTAGTAAACTTTCTGATGCCTTATTAATGCTTCCATCATCCTCCTCCCAAGCTTGGGGTCATCCGAATAATGGGCCCGATCGAAGCTTCGTCGACTGGTCGTGGTCCAGGTCTCTATTCCATCACCGAGCAATATCAACATCACTGGAAGCTGTTGCAAGACTATCTGGGAGCGTAGGAGCTGTGATTCCTCCTTTGATCCGGTGACGCTTGTCTCCCGCTCTAGCGCTGAGGCTTGCGGGGGTTCTGGTCCTTTCTCTTCTTCTTCTTTTCCGTCATCCATGATTGTCTTTGTCTTCGAGTCGCCTTTCCCCCAAAGCCTCTCTTTAGCCTTCGAGCAGGGATGGGTTCAGGCTATGGCTACTAGCCTCTCATCTGGATACTCTACCTATCCTCAGCAGAAGCTCTCCCTCACCTGTATGCCATACAGTTACTGCGAGGGTTGTGACTGACAGCCGGATCAGTCACCACTAACTCTATTCCTTAAGAGCTAGCCTCCAAGTGAGCTATTCAGATACTCGCCTCTGTTTTTACTGACTTGGTTAAAGTGGGGTCCTCCTACTCCTTTGGGAGGAGCCCACCCAGGGACGCCATGTTCGTTATTCTGCAATAGCCAGCCACGCCCTAACCTCACCACTAACTGACTATTGACCAGTTCTCTGTCTAACAGGTCCGGAAAATCCCTGAAACCTGGGTTTTACCCTATCATAGGTTTACTAGAGAATTTCTGTTTAAACTGGTGGCGGAGAAAACTCGTCTAGCTCTAACTACCTTCAGATCCAGAAGTTACGGCCCTTTTCAGTTGAGAAACAGTCGACAGAGTAGCTCTAGCTGCCGCGTAGTTCCAACAACCACTCCTGTTAACGGTAGCTTTCCTCCTTAAAATAACGTGCACTTGTTATCGGCTAGATTGGATTTAGTGACTTAGATATAAGTCCCAGGGCCATTATTTATAGCTCGCCAAAGGAAAGTACGAAGCCACCCATTTCTAGAATCATGTATTTAGATTTTACTTATACCAGAAGAACCCTCATCAAACAGTGACTCAATTGAATTCAATATCCGCGACCTCCATTCTTATTTTTATTATATTTTATTAAGCAAGCTTTAGCAGGGGTAAATGACAAACAGATTTAATAAAAGTAATTGTAAACTTGTAACAAATATTAATTTCAAATTATAATATCAACCAAATCAACCATATCCTATCTTATTTCTATCCCTAACCTATGTCACTAATCTCACTGAGCGAGGCTTTAGGGGCAGGGCAACTCACACCCGATGTTAGTCGATCTTGGCAGCCGAAATCTTTAGACGTTCTTGGTTAGAGTCTCTGTCCTAGCCGGGCAAAGTCCTTTTCCGGAAAAGCAGCAAAGTCAATCTGTCCAACCTCTTTTAGACGTACAGAATCTTCATCACTAGGTGACCTTTGTCTTTTCCCCAAGTCTGCTGCTGTTGAATAGGGATCGTAGGGTGGAGGCAGAGGAAAACGGTCAAATTCAGGGGCCAGGGCTGGGGCTGACGGATCTTGTCCTTCTTTGCGGCGAGAAGTCTCAAACTTTTCCCCCCGGTCCCAGGGTGTGGTCCTCCGCTGATCTTTCGCCTGCGTCTTCTTGTTGATTCTCCTTCAGCGCCGCGGACTAAGAACAGTTTCCTCCCCAGCTCGCTGGCTTTTAAACCCTCCTGGTCCACAGTTGTGTGTGGGAGAGATCTTATGACTCATTCTCCCCGATTACCTCATCGGAAAGTACCCGTCTTCCCAAACCTCGCTCCACCCTGCATTTGGTAATACACAAACCTCCCTCTTTTGCGTCCGCCTGCTGCAACTCCTTTGCAATGCTGACCATCTGGTAGTTATTACCTTTTTTGGCAATCTGTTCTGAGGTCCCCGCCCAGCCAGCTCAGTGCCTCTCTGTGCTTAACTCTACAATCTTCTTATAATGTACCATGAAACACAATCAACTCAAAACATAATCAGTTTTACCATTATCTGAAATCATTGAAAATGTATATATATAACAATTAAGTTGTTACTGTTACCGCAGATCATGAATACAGATTATATATTTCAGTCATACATTACAGACATTGTGATTATAAGACATAAATCATTTCAACTATTTACTTATCTATGTATTTGATTCCAACCCTTACACACATATGTATTTCATTTCATTTCTTTAATCATTCTTAAATCAATACAGGATTACTGTTACTCCCCAGGCCTTTTACCCTGCTTTCCGCGTGTACCTAGAGAGATCTCACAAGTCCATGCCAGTTTTCTTGACAGCTCTGACAGAGAGTGACAATTCATCCCTTCATCCATCCCCCCCTCCCCCCTCCTCTCTGCTCTAACTGACATGTCACATTCTCTGATGACTTTATTGTGCTCCCTGTCACTGCACTTAATCTGTGTGTCAGTCAAACCGGAGCGGTCCACACCATCACCTCTAGACGGCGGAGCTAATACCCACCCTTTTTAATGACATTAGATTTGGAGTAATGCCATTCAGCGTAGCACTGATATTATCTTCTATTTGCATCATTCAGCCGGCGACACAGCCGCAGCCCGGCCGATAGAGAGCTGGTCATTTCCCCATCCATTTCCACTCGGATGACAGATGTCAAGATGGAAACTGACTATTATTTACTCTAGCCATGTTTTTATCACTTGCAGACATGATGTCTCACTTTACTCTGGGCTGTCAGCCAATGCATCAGAGTCTGTCTTTCTGTGATGTTTGGAGCACAGTGGCACAAAGTATATATATATGTTTGTTTTTTTGTTTTTGCTCAAACTGTTCAATTAGTGAAGACCGTCTTGTCTTGAAGAAGAATTCAAACCCCGTGACCTTTTCTAAAGGTTGTCACATTACAACCACAAACTTGAAAGTAATTTATTGGAACTTTTTTTCTTTGCAAAACAGCTCCAGATTAGTTTGATTGCTGTGAAGAGCATATAAAGTTTTGCCACAGATTCTGTGGGAGATTTTGACAGTAAAATGTGAATCACTTGACTCCAATCCCCTATATGTCTGCATGTAAGTTTACGGTTGTTGTCCTGCTGGAAGGTGAACTTTAAAGTTGCCGTTACATTTGCCCTGTGCCTGCTTGAGAAAAGCATCCCCAAAGTATGATGCAACCACCATAATGCGTCATGTTGGTATGATGTGTTCAGGCTTATGTCCATTGTTAGTTTTCCATACTAGTGTTTTATATCTAGATGAGAAAGTTTCATTTTGGTTTCCTCCAGCCAGAGCATGTTCTGGTACATCCTTGCAGTGTCTCCCACATTTCCCATGAACTTTAGAGTTACCATGAGCCGCTTGGTTGCTTCTTTGATAAATGATCTGAGCATAGTTGTGCTGTACTCTTTCCCTTTTCAGATAATGGATCAAACAGTGTCTGTGGTTGGTTAAAAACTGTTCCCTGTAGTCATGATGCTGTTTGATCATTACTGTTTTCAAAGTCACATTTATATAGACATTAAATTACAAACAGGTGGACTATCTGCACTGGATTTAATTTAGAGGCACAACAATAGAGGGGGCTGAATACAAATGCATTGTACACTTTTGAAGTATATTTATTTGAGAAGCATTTTTAAAGCAATTCAACATTGTTCTTCTACCTCACAACAATGCGCTACTTGATGTCAGTATGGCACAAGTAATCTCAATAAATCAACCACTGGAGTGTTTTTATGTGACAAAATGTGAAAATATTGATGCGGTTTGAATACTTTTCAAGGCGCAGTACAGATAAAGTATGTTACTGCACTGAGTAGAACTAATAGGACTTACTGCATGATGTATAGGTCTAATTTCTTATAATAAACCTCTGGTGCGATGAAAATTGATTGTTAGTTTTTGCATCTTCCCTGCAGTCTCAGCGTCAGTGAATTAATAATACCTGTTTATGCTTGTGAAAACATCCTTCTTTTCAGCAAGCATATGTACTATCCTCTTTGAGGTGCCGTGATGGCAGCGTAATGAACATGCCACAAATGATAATTCAAGTCCCCCTCCATGGTGTAGTTATTTCTCCCATCATTGAGACTGAGCACGAAGCTTTAACAGCCTATCACCATTAGAGGTAACAAAATCTTTTTTTTTTTTTTCTTCTCACTGTCAGTACATTCTCTCTCCCATCAGAACTCGTGGTGCCTAATTAAATGTATTTAGCATCATAAATATTCCAGGGGGACAGGTTGACACAGTGAATTAATGTCTCGCCTCAATGCCACAGCCACTCTGTGGGCTGTGGGAGGGGGGAAAGTTAGCCTGATGCCAGGTAAATGCTGTGGCTTTCATGTCTTGTTATAAATCTGTGTTGCTTTCAAGTACAGCGCAACAGAAGCTACACTGATACTGATTAAGTCACAGAGCAGGCCAAGAGTTACCTCCGAAGAAACTGCAGGAACTACAAGATGACATTTAGTATGAATTTTATAACTAGTAGTTCACTAATAAACACAGGGCAATCTGGTATTTTAAGATGTAAAAAAAAAAAAAAAAAAACACCAACAAAGTGTGTTTGTTCATCCTTTCACGTCTAATTTAATTTAATATTTAGTGCCAATTGACAAAAAAAATGTCACCTGAAGGCACTTTACAAGGCCACTAAACCTAGTTGGAATCGAAATATGTTCAAAGAAATAAATTCCTATACAGGCACAGTATAAGATTCAGTTACATACTCTCCGATTTATTTCAGTTTCTTAAGCCAATTTCCTTGAGCCATTGACTTGGCATTAATATCTCATCCAGAACAAGCGTGTGGCAAGAGTGGCCAGGATTAACTCCCTTATGAGAAAGAGGCACGGCCAATAGCTGGAGAACTTTCAATGGACAGAAAAGCAAAGAGAGTAGATACCACTGGTGGCCATAATAACTGCATCTCTACCGGATAAGACATACAGCTAAACAGAGACTGTCTGGGTCAAGACAACCTTTTAAGGACAAAAATACAAAAGAAGCACACCAAAGCTACTTTCACACAGCTGGTCTTGATGCTAAATTCTGAGTTTTTACCAAAATGTGTTATTTTTTATGTGGACATTTTGGCTAATTAAATGTAACTGCAAATAGACTTCTGTGTGGACGGAAGTAATAATCGATGTTGTCGTCTATGGTTATATGTCAAAGTTGTCTTTTTATGATCTTATTGTCACAAGACCATAAAAAGACAAAGCAAGCCAAAGGGGTAAAAAACATAACTAATAGCAAAGCCATTGTTTATGTCTTCTTCTGGGGCAGAATTATGACACATGTCTTATGTCAATGAAGTAAAAGTCGGATATAATGTGACATGATTGTCAGTAAAAAAAAAAAAAAAAAAAAACTTAATGGCAATATTGACACTCACAGTGGCTTTGTCTATCAAAGTGACACAGTTAAATACAAAACCAGTGGTACACAAAAGTACACAGTTACTTGCAACAAAGGCAAAGATGGCAGCTTTCGTTGCACAATGGCAACGAAAACGCACTAGGCCACTGTAGAGAGGAAAAACAAAGAGCAAACAAATGCAATGTCAGCAATTATAGGAGCTGTGTCAATGACAGAGACACAAATATGTAAATTACTTTACAATGAATACCAGAAAGAATTACAAAGGGAGTACACAGAGTTAATGGTAATAGTAGTAATGACTCCGTTAATGGCTTTTTCCAAGAGAGATATAGCTAAACACTAAACCACTGACCTATGAGTACTTCCTATGAAAAAGAAAAACAGTGAATACAATGTTGACACCAATAGTTCTGTCTATACTATGTATGACCTCCAATTTTATGTGATAGAAAGTGGTGACCTAAGAGCCTCAGCCATGAATTAATAGGATTTTAAGATGGTGTATCCCCACCTCATATTACTGGGAATTGTGCCAGTGTCATCTTCTCTACAATACCTTCCACAAATCCCCACAGCAGACAGGAGGGAATTCTGCATGGTTTTGATGAGGCATCCCAAGACTTCACCCTTGCAAAGTGAAATGTTTTACAGTTTATTTGTGGCCCTTTTTTTAATGTGAAAAACAAGGAAAAGTGTTTGTGTCTGCCAAGCCACAATTTTCCAAACTGAGCTGAGGGGGGCTGGAGAGCATAGAGTTATTTGTTATTATGTTCATTTTTAAATCCAGGTGTTTTTTTCCCCATTTTCTCTTGTCTGTGAACATGCACATAGCTCGCTTTTCTCCTCAACACGTGTAATTGCAATATGCAAGAGCTAAACTAATTTTACGACACTGGAACACCTGTATTCATCTCCATATTAATAGAAAACAGAAAGTATAAATCCCAATTTTCCAGCAGCCACTGTCAGTGGAGATGTTCCTTGAGGGAGAAGGCTGTCTCCTCTCCATTAAAATATTGGTGCTCTCCTCTCGTTTTCCCTTTAGAGCGTTCATTTTGAGCCTAAATCAGATATCGTAATTATGAATGGCACCCAGTCTACATCACAGGGCTTGACACTTCTAATATCCGTATGTGCCAATGTGCTTTTAAGCTTCCAATGCTGGGGTGCTCTCTGTGTTGAGTTATGGTGCTTTGTGGCGCCGCTGTACAATACAGGCCCCTGTGAGTCTCATTTGGCTATGGAAAGGGGAGATTTGACAGATAGGCTCATTTGGATTTAACACAAGTGCACTGCCCTAAGACGTCTTGCAGGAAAGTAGGGAAACTTTTGTGGAAGTCTAGAAACTGGGAAAATCTGTCTTTTACACTCCATCCAAACAGGATTTTACCCTTCAGTGACCATTTAAAGATCACTGAATCTTTAAATGGATCACTGAGATCATGTGAAATCATTACTCAGGATTAATTGTCTAACCATTCCAAACAAATATATAAATCTCAGCAATACTAAATAATATTTTGGCATACAAATTTAGACATAAATCTAATCTTATCAAATCAATTGTACTTACATGTTTACAACAGCAATGTAAAGGAATAAAAAGAGCTAAAATGAAGAGATGACCTAAGACCTCTAGCAGTAGATAAACAGTAAAGTGGCTCAGAAACACATTACACTCAGGATTAGAGCACTGTGGGATGTGGTAAGATCCTGGACAACTGATTCATTTCCACCAATTGGATCAATGTGGATCAAAATCTTGTAGATTTTTCTGACATCTTGGTGAACCTACGTCACAAAGAATTAAGGTGTTTCTTGAGGGAAAGGGGAATCAGCTTGTAAATCTATGTGTCATCTGTATAATGATGAAAAGAAATGAAGAATTGACCCATTAAAGTATGTGGCACCAAAATGGATCCTTGAGGAACACCATAACTTAAAGCAGCAGCAGAGAAAAAATGTTCCTGGTTGAACTGGACAGATAAATATGAAATGATCCACTGACTACAATAAATTTCAATCTCATTTGTCTGTTTGTAAGAGGAGAATGATCAACCACATCAAATGTTGCAGTTGAATCCTAAAAAAATGAAATAAAAAGAAACCAATTTAAGCGATACTGACTCTATTACACAATGTATCCTGAAACCTAACTGGAATTTGTCCATTATTGTTGTTGCTACTCAAAAATAATGGTTGATGTGTAAGTCCCACCTGCCTCAGTAGCAATGCAAGTCATTACACCGTGTACAGAAAAGCACATAACACCTATGTCAGGTCAGGCTCTACAAAGGTATGGTGTATGTGGGTGGTCTAACTTGCCTCATTAGTAACAACACAAGATGTGGTCTAATGAACTTAAGACAATGCTAATTAATGGAAGAGAACAAAGGCTTAACATTTCTAGAAAGTGTGAAGTGCCGAATCTGCTTGTACGACAGCATTTAAGCCACCTTAATCCGCTCCTGACGCATAGCGTGGCGCCTCGACCACACGTCAGGTGGCAGGTCAGAAGGGGGCAGCTCCATACCTCAGCAGATATAGTCACCTGTGACAATCCTTTATGGGCTGATAAAGTAAAGGAAGTCTCTCCAGGAGCAGTGCAGTGACTTGGCGGATGGTGTCCCTGGGGAGCAGGTGTCAGGGTTGTCTATCAGGAGCCTGAAAGGAGAAAAGGGACGTGTTACGGGGCTCTATTGTATCCCAGTTGTCATTGACTGATCGGGTCCATTTAGCTGGCTTTCACAGTGAATGAAACCACCTGAATAGATGAAAGCGAGACAGCCTTCCTGACAAACAAGGAGCCCTGGAATATTCATGGAGGATCTGCGAGGAAAAGATTAATGTATTAGAAATTAAAATGGGCCCTGGACGTATGATCTTGCTCTAACACTTGGCCAGACCTGTGTCACCCGCCGCTAGCGCCTGAAGTCGGCACATGCCGCTGCCAAGGTGGAGAGGAATCATTAAGCACCCTGCCATTGTGTGAGCAGAATAATCAAACTTCACCCCTTCCACCGCCACCACCACCACCACCACCACCACCACCACACACACACACACACACACACACACACACACACCTCCACAGCCCCTTCCTCATTCTTTCCCACAGCACTGACAATGAATAATTCTGGAGCCATTTGCAATGTTAACGGCACCTATCTGGGCCATCCATGCCTTTATGATAAGAGCTCCAAATATGCATTTCAACAGTCTGAACAGAAGCTGCTTCACCGGCATTTCAAAGGACACCTGTCAGTCATCTGAAAGAGCTGTCAGTCTCTGTCACGCAACGGTGCCAGTGAAATGGCCCAAAAGATAATCTTTACTCTCCCTCTTTCTGTCTCTCCACCTCTCTCTTTCAGATCACAGCAGTTACATTTGCAATAGAGTGACAAGTGATTTACACTGGAAAATGGATTGTGTTTAAACTGAAAAAAAGAGGGCAGGTGGAAGGGGGGGGTATTCTTTTAGGCTGTGTTATTCTTCACTAGAGTACAGCTGTATCAAATATGCTATCATAAATGTGATCTGGGCTACACTGAATGTCATTATCCGTGATACTACGAGCAGTAGATGGGCGACTGAGCTCAAAGGTGACTTTGATGAATCCTATCTCACTAAACAGAGCTGTGTGTGTGCGTGATGAGTTGCGGTAAGAAGCGCTGGATCAAACAGGTTTCCAAAAAGTTTGACCTTCTTTTGGTGGGAATTTATCTTCAAAGATAGATGGCTTGTATGTGATTAAGTACCTACATGGCAATAGATTTTTTTTCTTAGCAATCCCTTTTCTTTGACTTGGCATGCTGATGTAATTTCTCAGATTGTAGCTACAGTATATGGGCGCTTTGTTGAAAGGAAAGCAAAAGAAGCCCTTTCCTTCTCCACATGTATGCCAGGAATTTGTTTAAGCATGACCAGCTTGTGTGCCACCAGCTGTTGGTGATATTTACAGCTGAGTGCAGAGGATGTGTTTGGACCGGGGCTCGCAGGGCCGCAGCGGCGCTGGGCTCGGTCCCACTCCCCTCGTGGCCACTCCGAGGGCAAAGGCAGCCTGCATTTGCGGCACAGACTGTGTGGCAACACGAAATCACAACGCAGAGTTGCACAGACTGACACATAACGTGGTTTTGCATACATGACAAGCTGCTGGCTCAGCAGAGTTGGGAGCAAATTATGCACTTTGAACACACTGAATGTGAATCTAAAGAATGACCTTTCTGACAACTCCCTTCCCTATCCAGCTAAGTAAAGAATATCCTTAGTGAGTGTGGTCAAGTTGTCTCACTGTAGAAGATCTTTTTCCCTATTATTGTAAAGAGATTGCAGCTAAAAATCAAGAAAAAGAACTTCAGTAGCTCATTTCACTCACTGAAGTTCTCAAGAATTGTCTGAAATAGCCACGGACTATTATAAAATTCTCAAGATATGATAATCTTGAGGAAAAAACTACTGTTTTTAAAGTAATATTGTATTTACACCAAAATTTTAAATACAGATGTAAAACATAAACTATTTGCTTATATTTAAAACAGAATAGCCATAATTAATATCATTATAATTGGTTATAAAGCTGTTTGAATAAATTGTCGATATATGACATCTATTTGTTATTTTACCCCAAAACAACAAACTTTAATGTATTACATAAAAACACAAAGTAGCCTGTGAATGTCAAATGGAAGTTTTACATATAAGGTGTGTTTTTTATATAAGCAATAAACCCTTTTTGCCTCTTAACTAATAAATCAAATCTAGTGCAACCTGTTACCTTCAGAAATCCACTTATTAATAAGTAGAGTCCACCTGTGTAACTAAATCTCAATATAATTCCAGATTTTGAACAAACAGCATCATGAAGACCACAAAACACAGCCGGTAAAAAGTTGTGGAGACATTTAAAGAAGAGTTACTGTAATGATGATTCTATAAGATGCATCATAGATTACCAAATTACTAGGTTTTGATTGAGAGAAAGTATGACTGAGCTCAGGATGAACAAACAATTTAAATGTCTTAAACATTTAAAGTGGTCAAGACAGTTTCAGCTGCTTTATATACTAAGCTTGCATATGTGGTTGCTTTGGAGGAGCTATAGAGATCCACAGCTCTGATTGGCGCTGTGGATCAACAGGAAAACTAGAAGGCATTCACAAATCAGGCCTAAATGAACAAATAAATGTAAAGATGAATAAGGCTAAATGCAGATCAATCCTGGAAGAAAAACTGTTGCAGAATGCTGTAAAAGAAAGATATGCAGCAAATGATTTAGGGCTGTGAGAGGTATGTTGCTTTAGTTTCCCGACCACTACATGCTTTATGTGTCTGAAAATATTTCCAAACACCAGAGTCTGCCCTTTTGCAAACAAGAGGGAAGTGTAGAAGTTTTTTCAGCCAGCTGGTAGGCAGTTGTAGCAGGATAGAAAGGGGCAGCACTGCACTACTTGATGCTTTGTACAGCTGCGTGGAACTGATTCCTTTGGCATTATGGCGGGCATCCCATTGAAAGGCCTTTAATTGCATGATAGTTCATTTTAGTAGTTGTGTAACTTTTTTTAAACCTTTCCATACCTTGATGTTGGTGACCGACCCACATGGGCTGTGAAACTGTCCTGTGTGTTCCTTGGATCACTGCCCAGAGTTAAAGTCACTTAAGTTCATCCAGTGATCGCCAAAACAGCGCTCTCTGGAAATTCTCATGCTTATCCATCCAAAATTCTTTGTTTTCCAGCAAAACATCCCCCATTTTCAGGCAGAACAAACAGCAATTTGACAAGCCATTTGAATTTTGGGCACTCCTCTTTGTCACATAGTTTCCACACCATGCCCCGCTCCGCCGACAATCTTCTCATTGTGGCTCCGGGAGGATATAGTTCAAGGCGTGAGTCACCCGATGAATGTTCACGTTCATTTCGAGGCACAGTGGGCCGGCATAATCCCTGTTACTGAACCGTGACTCACTAGGTCTTGTTTGGATTGAGTGTTCTGTCCTCCTTTCGTTGCAAAAAAAAAAAAGAATATACGCTTGCGCTTTTGACTAGATGAAGTGCAGTGAGACTCTTGCTGACAATATTATGCATGTCAGAAAGACAACAAGGTCGTTGTGAACAAAAACATTACTAGGATTCAAATAATTCATGACTGACAGAAACATTGTTAGTTAATCAAATGAAGTGGATAAAGGAACAAAAGCTGGGAGTTATCCTCTCTGCAGTTTCTTTCCCCCCAGTTTGAAATTCTCACAAATGATGCTTGTAAAACAGCTTTCTTACAAATTATTCAGCAGCTCTGGTTCCGCAGTTGAAAAAGTCACACATAGACAGCCATTTACCTGAGTCACAAATGACTATGTAATTGAGTCCTGAGGGAAAATAACTCAGCTTAACTACTGGAAATAATGTGTAAATTCAATACATTTTCTAATGAGCTCATTTGAGTTTGCTGCAATTATCTTTGCTAGTCTAGGTGCAGATAGGATTCTGCAGCTGAGCTGAGGTGAACAAAAAAAGAAAAAAAAAAGAAACGCATTTCCCCCTTGCATTCATTAAAATTAGCATATGGACCTGTCAACACTTCCTAGAGACGCGTTGTAACAATGCCATTTAGCCCTGCGTCGAGCTATGCCGTTGGAATGAATGCATGCGGTTGGTAAATGCCTCCCCACCCTCAGCGACGGGGCGGAATGGGACTGGCAGTGCTGGCTCTGACGCACAAAAGAGGCTGCGTTTTAACAGCCAGGCCCTGGCCTGTGACCAGGGGCCATCCACATCAACGCTGCTCACTCTCCACCATACCTCCCAGCTAGAGGCCCAGCCAACCGGCTCTTTGCGCACAGAGACTGACAGGGAGAGGGATAAAGGAGGAGGAACTGTCTGTGAGGGTGGGTCGGTGTGAGCAAAGAGGAAATGACAGATGTGAAGGCAGGTAGATCTCTCACTATGGTGGGCTGTGAGGAACTTCAAAAAAGATCTCTCTCCACAAATCCTTTTAATATTCTTATCAAAACGTACCAGGATTGAAAGGCTGATGAGCAAAAACAGATCCTTTATTGTTGTTTGTCATCGTTACACTGGAGCTGCCAGTGAGGAAAGGTATTGTTGCTCAGTGGAGCGGTCAAGGCTCCTCTTGCATTGTTGTGCCAGGATTTTAAAGCAGGCGCGAGTTATCAATAGACCGCAGACTATTCGACTCACTCAGCTGTGCCACTCGATACACTTCAGAACCTCACACAATTGGCCCGTTTATTGACAAACACTTCTCTAGATGCATCCAGGTTCATGTCTTTTTTTTTTTTTTTTAACATATAAATGGAGCTCTCACTTTCCCTTTTAAGCACAAAGATGACACATTTGCAATTACGAAAATCTCATTAGCCATTTCGCCATGTGAAGAAACAAACCTGGAAATTTGCTTTAGGTGGCAGATCTGGATGTAGTGAATTAAAGCTCCATGAAAGTGAATGGAGGAATGCAAGGCAGAGAGGACAAGGCCTCAGCTGTGCACTGCACTGATCTGCACACTGTGATTACCTCGAGCAGGAAAACCGAATGTAAAGGCCTTGGGCTGGCTTTGATATTTCCATCCTCCTTGTGTCTGCCATGACCTGGACTACATCTAACAGACCTAGACTGGAGGTCAGTAGGAATCAAGAGGAGAAGATAGGAGATGAGATCAGAGAATAGGGGAGGAAATAAAAAGGACATAAATTATAAAATTATTGCATCTGGTTGCATTACAGCTTTTTCTATATCTTTTCACAAAACATCTAAAATGTGTAACATGCATTTTTATTCCACCTGTTTTAGTTCAATAACTTTCAAAATCTATGACAACCAACTGCCTTTGGACGTCACCAATTAGAAGTTTTGAACTAAGTGGTTTGTTATCACCAGGCTGTTTGGTACAGGGACCAAACGGCCCGCATTAAGTGTGTAATTAAATGGAGAATATCTGGCCAACTAAGGTGTTGTCTTTGACAAGAATGAGAACATTTAAAAATGTGCCATTGAAAGTTAATATAGGATTAAGCTGAATCAAGTTCTAGATATGTTTAGTTGGACTGATCAGCTGAGACAAAGAAATAGCTTTTTTATCTGTTTAAAAAAAGAGATTCAACTGAACAAACAACCAACCTTTTATGGTTGTGTTGCGTCTTAGGAAAAAAAAAAGAATATGAATTGATCAAAATAAGTGAGAAAACTTTCCAGTATAGCTCTATGGGAATTAAACTGCCGTTCCTAAATCTTCTACAAAGCTTTCCAGCGACAGCTCACAACCGTTTCTCAAAACATGTTTTGTGTGTGTGCGTGTGTGTGAGAGTGAGTAGAGTAATACAGCCTAGCTCAAATTTCTCTCATCCCTTCAAGCGCAAAATACAAAAAGGCCCCGGCTGCCAGTACCTGATTCAATCAAGTGTGTTACACTGTATACCCATGGGCAACAAGGCGACTTATATTTTAATTAATAATGTAATACTGTGGTCTCAAAGGCCTGGCCTTTGGCGTTCTGCTGCTTTCCTTTCCCTTTTTTCTGGCTGTAGGTAAAAACTAATAAAGTAGCAAGCAAATATTTTGGAAGCATCTTTCAGTCACACAAAATCAGATTAGCTGCTTGAAACACTATTTAAGCCACTGCATGATTCAAAGAAATACATTTTATAACATTAGGTGATAGAGAAAAATTGATCAGAACAAAATACCATAAAAATAAACATGTAGGGTATCAGAATATTCAATATGTCCTGATAAGGCAAAGCTAATAATGTGAATGAAAGCTAACAATAAAGGTTTTAAAGAGAGATGTAGCCTTGGGTGCTATGTTGTGAGGTATAACAAGCACAGTCAAGGATGAAAGCACGCTTCTTTGGAGACTGTGTGCTGGGAAAGAAGCCTGAGGGAGCTCAGGGGCTTTGGGTTACAGGCAGTATTCAACCTTTCTCTGCAGCCATGCACACCATAACAACAGTGGCTTTTTTTAAAGTAGACCATGGGAGGAACTAAATCTTTTGTTTATATATAGCTACGTGTTAATTAAATAAGTTTGAGTAACCCCAAACCATGTAAAATACCTGCTGATGCCTTGTTTCTGTTTGGCCACAGTGGTCAAAAAAGCGATTCTTGCAAATATAATTTAAAAAATGTTTAAATACGATCATAACTAATAAAAGGTCTGCTTTAGACTACTTTACATGTGTAGCAACCCATACAATTTAATTAGTCAACAGGAGCACAACCAAAAAGTAAATGTAAAATGATTATTTTTGCCCTTAGAGAAAGACCGTCTCCCTGTGCTCTGTCAAAAGGTCAATTATGGCCTCAAACCGGCATGCAGTGACAGTGACCTGGAAGCGCTACTGATGACCCCACATCCAGGGGCCCAAAAGAGTTGATCATCTAACATGCAGGCTGCCCGGAGCCATGGAAATCTGACATTTGTCCTTATTCAAATGAACACAAACAATATGCATCTCATGCCTCACCCTAAACCTGTGCCAAATCTAAAGCAGAGGGACAGACACTCTTAGCGCATTGTCCTCCAAGTATTTGCTTTTCCCTGCGAATGCAGCCCCACAGCAAACACACACAGAGCCAGCCGTTAGTGCAAGTGGGCTGCAAAAGGCAACACCGTCACCAGAAGCATTGGTCACTGTGGCTGTAATCTATAGGGCGGAGTTCTCAAATTGTACTGTGTAGTGGCAGCAATTCATGTCATGTAATCTGCATGGGAAGTTTAGCATATAGAGTTGACACATCCCATGCTGATTGCAATTATTTATTTATTTGCTTGTTTCTTTAGGGACAAATTTGAATCTTCAAATGTTTCCAAAAACATTTCAACAAAATTGTTTGATCGTGTCACGTATCAGTTCATAGTGTTAAGGAGAAGTGTTTGTCCCATTTCAGATTTCTTCCATTTTTACTTTTTATTGTCATGCTTACAGACATAAACTTAATAGACTGACATTCTCCTGCATAATTTTTCAGCTAGAGAGCAGAATCTGTGGTTCACCTCAGGTACAACAAGCTGTCTTGGTTCTGCAACAAAACAGCACCACCATGTTTGACTGTGATCCTCATTTGGTGAAATAATGTTTTAGTTTTACATCAGATGAAATCTACCAAAAAGGTTTCACATTTAACTGAGGCAAGTGAGGCTTAAAATGTTGCCCTGGGTTCTTCTGCAGACTCTTAGATGAGTCTGTGATGTGCTCTTGCTGGGATGGCCAATGTTCACCACTGCTTTATGTTTTTGCACTTGTAGGTAATGACTCTCTGTGGATGTCTATAGTCAGAGCGCCTCAGAAATTGCTTTGTAATCCTTTCCAGAGTGATTTCAACAGTGGTTTTATTTATAATTAGTCCTTGATTTTTTTTAGAATGGATACTGATGTGGTGGTTTTTAAATACTTTTGTCTACTTCATGATGTCAGACTAGTTCTTGTTTGCAGTTAATCACAGTTGATTCATGATTTGACAAGGGGGCGGAAAGACTGGGAACAGTTACTTTTTTTGTAAAAAGCCAAAGCAGCTTTATTTCCCCCAGTCAATGAAATAATGTGATTTTTTTTTTTTTTGCTTTTATTCAGGTTATGTATTTCTAATATTATTTTTTGCTTTGAGATCTTAGAAGCTTAAATATGCAAAAATAAAATTAGTGAGGGGGCAAGTACTTCTATATGACACTATGGCAACAGCCTAAATGATCTGCATTACTTACAACTCAAAGACTATTTCATAGTAATGTCTAAGTAAACTTTAGAACCTGTCCTTAGTGTTTGCTGACTCATCAATCTCCAATTAGAGATGTTTATTGTTAAAAAAAGAGGAATAAAAATGTGGCATTTTATGCTTAATCAACGGATATTAGAGGAAAACCATTCCATTTAACATTTAAACAACCGTTATTAATTTACGTCTCTAATTCGATCTATTTCATCATCTATGTAGTTTTTACTTAACTCAGAGTCACGTTTGAAATTTTGTGTTTTTATTTATTTATTTATAAATATGTAAAATTTGACATTTTCATTCTTGACCCATCTTTGGAAGGATTTTTTTTTTTTTAGCCCCGTTTTAAACCACTTGGGAGTTTAAAACTTCAAAAACACGTAAAGAAGCCTGTTTTAAGATATATAAAAAATATAAGCCCTACATATTGCTAATTAGCCTTAATACTCTAAAAGCAGAAATGGCTGCCACACCATCACTAGTGACACGGTATGTTCTTTTTTTACCTATTTTTGGCTGCATTTATCTGACAAAAAGTATTCCACGCAGACCAGTATACAAACCAAGTATCTTTCTATCCCCACAGGCAAAATGGTAGCTACACAACTTCTATTTAAAAAGACTGAATTGGCTTAGACACTTATGATGACACTAAAATCAGTAAAAGTGGAAAAAGAAAAAAGTCTAAGATAGATATGTCTTTTATGCTAATATTTTTATCCACACTTGATTCACGCAGACAGTGGATTTGCTTCAACCAAAATGGATGTCTGATGAGCTGCTCATTACACATACTTACAGGACAATTATGGCCACATTCTGTAAATACAGGACTTGTCACCCATTGTTATAGCATGAGTCATTTCTGTATAGCTTTTGAACAACAAGGTCTGTTGTTGTCAATACACTTTAAAGTTGCCTTCCTATAAAAATGCAGCTGTTAACATGTCAATGAGGCTAACTTTTTTTAATGTAATAAGACACATAATGATTAGAAATAAACTTCATAGAAAATTATTGCCTTTATGTACACTGAAAAAATGCAAAAACAACTTTGATATTCTTGCAGTAAGAAACGACAAAAAAAAATATGAGCTCCAACTAGATGGAGAACAATAAAGAAAGCCATGAAAAGGAAAAACGTTGCATTTCCCAGTGAGCTGTGAACCCAAGCTCAGAAGCTTGCTTGTCAATTAACAGCATAAATTATTAGATGATCCATTTACATCAGAGCTTGAAACTTGAATCTGGTAGCTACATCATACAACTTAAAACTTTCTCCACATTTTGTTATGTTAAACCTTTATTCCAAATTGAATAAATTAAATCTGTTTCCTCAAAATACTGTTCTGAAGACACTCAGAGATCTTAGCAACACCCTTTGGGTCGTTGTTCTGCTGAAAACTAAACTGTGCCCCCAGTCTGAGGTCAAGGTCGCTGTGGTGCAAGTTTACATACAGGGTGTCTTTGCACACTGCCATCTTTTTCTCTATCCTGACTGGTCTGCCAGTTACTGCACCAGCAAACCATCTCTATAGCATGATGCTGCCACTACCATGCTTTGCTGTGGCGATGGTATTGGCCTGCTGAGGAGCTGTGCCTGGTTTCCTCCTAGAATCCAAACAAAGGGTTCAATCTTAGTCACATCAGACCAGAGAATTTTACTTTTCTTGGTTTGAGAGTTGAAAGAGCTTATACTGATATTAGTATTCTAATCAAAAGTTAAAAAAAAATTCACTTAGAAGATTTTTTTTCTACTTTAAAGATTGAAATACAGGAATACCAAATCCACTCACTACATATTGTACATTTCTTGCCATCTCAACAATCTTTCAAAATTATGCATGCATGTCTGAATTATTCTAATGTATTAGTTGGTGAAAGAAAGTCAAAATATTTGCTGAGTTAAGTTGAAAAAACTACATCCCATCCAGTCGATGACAATAACTTATACAACTCCAAAACAAATATAAATTCTTTTTCTTTTTACAAATTTTGTAAACTGTTTTAAATTGTGTTTAATATGAATCCACTTACTGTTCTGAAGGAGAGAGGTTTGGGTAAGCACCTCTATAAGAAGGTTATTGCCGTAACACCAGTGTACACACAGTGAATTCCCCCTGAATAGAACTTGCCCGAAGCAACACCTACCGTAGTAAATGGTTATCCATGTGGACTTCCCATCTCATGCTGTTTTGTCTGTGTGTGCAGAAGGTAGCAGCCGGGCCAGGAACCGTATGACACAGAGCAAAGGCTCCATGTCTGCAGGGTGTTCCACGGAGCATGATCATGAAAAGCAGAAACATGAAGAAAACTGCAAAAGGTTGAGCCTCAGAAACGTCTTTCCCCTGCACATCAGTTAATTTCCTCGTTTTCCCTTCGGTTTCACATCACTTTTCTATTATGTTTCGAACATGGTGAAAACGTAATACAAAAAAAGAAATCTAATCATTACACCCTCAAATGAAAAAATGGATAGCTGTGAAAAATGTACGGGAATTGTTATTTTTCACATTCTAATTCCCATCACAAGGAACCGAAAACAAACACATGCTGTATAGCAGATTGGTTTGGTGCTTTTCGCCCCGAGCCATGCAGCACACACTGATATTAGTTTTAAATACAGATTGCAGGCAATAATAGAACAGAAGAGTCCATGCCTGCCACATGGGCCTGGTCTGCAGTGCCTCACTCTGCCGGCTCAGCAAGACAACTTCAATCAAAAAGCACAAATAAAACTAGTTCTTTGGGCTCTGTCAACTATAAACTGTTATTGATCCCAGCAAAATGAAATATGTTCATGTTGATCGATCAAACATATTATCTGTGTTTTCCAGTCTATTACCAGCAAGTGGAAACTCGAGAGGTGTCAGTAAATACAGTTGGGTCACGCCGGGTAGATTCCTTTCAGGCTCTAACGGCTGTAAAAAAAAAAAAAAAAGGTGACCAAACATAAGCACTTATACTTAAAGGCAATGGACCTGCATCATGGCAAAAAGCTAAGAGCCTGGGGTGTGTACTAATGTGAAAAAAAACACTTCTGTTGCACGTTCAAGGTCTAGTGCCACTTCCGTTTGTACTGTATATCTCTTCAGACCTTGCTAATACAACCCCCCCCCCCCCCCGCCCATTTCCACTCCCAACCCTCGCTATCGTCTACATGCGAAAGCCTTCCAGCTGGCATGGAGTGCCTGTTCTTGGCAGGTTGGAGGGAACATGAGAATTAAACCTATATCACCCCCGTAACCAGTTCTCAAATATCAGTGGAGTCCAGCACTTCACCAGGGACCGGTGAAAGGAAAGCATGTCAGTGGAACAAAAACCGTCTTCTGGCAGAGCTCCACTCAACTGTTCTGCTTGCTGCCACTACAGGAGAGAAGTTTTTCATGAAGAATTACTGAACGTGCAAATGATCGCATGGAGGAGGGATTCATGTGGAAGTTGGATAACAAAGTAAAGGATTGGTGCTTCATCTTAGACCCCACTTTTGAGGGCAAATTGCACTTGGAAAATTATAGGAGCAACAATAAAACTTGCTGACTTTATTATTTGAGATTATTTGCTGAAATACAGTTAATCCTATCTAGGGTCAAAATAAAAAGCAAAGTGCCTGACTAGAGTCAACTGTTTCCTTTAAACAAACCATATTAGCACAAGATCTGACCTGCCCACCATGTACTGGACAGCAGTACCTCTCCCCCAGTGACTGCTAGAGACAGAGACCAGAATCTGCAACCTTTCAAGGATTAATACCTAGTCAGAATACTGCAAGTGGGAATTGGTGATTATTGTGAGTTGTTCAATTTGTATTCAAACGTAAGAGCCATGGTTAAAAAAATTGGCTAGAATGGATGGATGGATGGATGGATGGATGGATGGATGGATGGATGGATGGATGGATGGATGGATGGATGGATGGATGGATGGATGGATGGATGGATGGATGGATGGATGGATGGATGGATGGATGGATGGATGGATGGATGGATGGACAACAAAAAAGAAAGGCAGAAAGAGGTTGGTGAAGCTGAATTAGCCTTAAAAAATATATCTATTGATGTTGAGTCTATTAGGCAAGATGCCTCAAATGCATTTCAAGAAAGTGTTGAGTAAAGACTGTGAATATTAGCATATGTGGGGTTTTTTTCCACTTTCCATTTTTAATATAGTTACAAAAAAAACTCCAAATGTTTTCTGTACATTTGTCATTATAAATCTGAGTGAAAAACATTTTTAGATAAGGTTAAATGTTACTAAATATGAAGTTCTGTTGTGGTCCACTCTACATGGTGGAAAAAGGAGTTCAGGAGTTCAACCGTAAAGTTAAACTCCATTTTCTATTATTCTGTTACAGCAATTAAAATAGCAGTATTAACAGCATCAAACACCTAATAGCTTACATATCTGTGTAGAGTATTTGTGTTTAGGAAATAAAGTGTAAAAACTTCTTATCATCTTGAGTAAGTTCCGTCTGGTTATTTATGCTGTGTGAAATTCATACCCTGAACATCACAAAAACAATTTCGGTCTGTCCTTTTACATTTCTGTAGACAAACAGGAGAGTGACAGATTGTCCACAAACCAACAGCAGCCTCATCAGCAGCAGGAACATCCACCTCCACTACAGTGATGGAGCGACTCTGATAGCTCCTTTATTATGGAAAATTATTTTAAACAGCAGAAAACGGCTGAGGCTCATTTTTCTCGTGTTTCTGCCACTATCACTCCAGCTATTGATAAGATGTCTAAATTTATTGCAGAATAATTCTGCGGGAAAAGAGATAAAAGGTTGCTGAATAAAATATGAGGCGAAGGCTGTAAATTGTAGCAATGCATATCATTTCATTCAAATGTAGGACGCAATTACCATCTGCTACACTCATCAGTCCCCTCCTTTATGACTTAATTATATGTTTAATGCTATCAGATCAAGGAAAGGGCAAAACAGATGAATGAGAGAGAAAGAGAAAAGATTCCGCAACAAGACAAAAGGCAGATGAAAAGTAACATAAAGGGATGGAATTGATTTCATTCACCGGGAAATAGAAAAAGTTAATTTAGATACAACGTTCCCTCATCTCCTGCGTCTTTGTTAGATAATAAACGCAGTGTGTCGCCAATAGGTCCCAAAGCAGTCAAACAAAAGAAGTCAAGTTCCTCAAAACTGAAAGTCTTCCTGCTTCCATCTAGGAAGATAGCCTCTTGGTGAATAATTCTGAGTGTTATGTGGTCACTGCAATTTTTCAGCTCATGAAGATCTTAGTCATGTATAGCTTAAGACATCAGGGGGATTTTAATGGTGAATCACAAAAGCGTGAAACTACAGTTTATATCTGCATGTATCATCTTTGTAAAGTCTTGCCTTGATCTGTAAATCTGTCCGTAGTATTCATTTTTTATCCTAGTAATTGTGATTTGTAGCTCACAATTTTCTGCTTTGCTTTTGTGCAACAATATATTCTTGCTTCTGCATGATTCGATTGGCAAAGTGAAAATAAAACTTGACAACACTGAAACTTTTTGTTTGGATGCAAATCATGTACGTCAGTGTGCACAAAGGAAACTGGGGTTGTCCAAATGGCTGTGGGGTAAGAAACCCGCCAGTGGGCATCACAGGTGCCAGCGGGCACTGTCCTAACTGTGTACCTTTGGCCAGATCTCATTACAGGGTGACATTTAGGACCGTAGCCGTCCATGCCAAGTCAGCCCTCTGGATTGAGACAAATTATGTAGTTATTTTTTATGTCAGACATTAAGTCATATCCACTGGGAGCCAAATACGTATCACCTTCATGTCACCTGAAAAAAAAAAAAAAAAGATGAAAGGTGCAGATGTACAGAGTTACACAGATGCTTTGTTCAATCTGATGAAATAACTGGCTTAATGTACAGAACATTTTAAAGATTAAAAAAACATGAATTAGCTATTTATTTTCATTCAAGATTCTTATTTAAGTCTAGAATTAGAGATGCACTAAGAGAAGTTTTTTTTTTCTAATCGATACCAATTTTAATTTGTCCTTCAGGTCAGAGCTGATGTTTCCTATTTTTTTTGTTTGTTTGTTTGTTTGTTTTGTTAGGACAATAACAGTGAAAGGAGAAATAGCACTGTGTAAGGATTTTGGACAATAGTAAAAGTAAATAACTAAATCATCCCCAATTATACCTCAAACTATATGTTTACAATAAAACTGTTTATAAATTAAATTAAAGGAAAATAAACAATATGTATAATATCAACATATTATCAACTTATTATACATATTGTTGGATTTTGCGTTTATAAACATGAAATCCTAGGAGTTTATAGGTTTGCATGAATTTAAGGAATAGGGGAAAAACTATAAAATATCATTTAGTATTTGACTTGATTATCAAGGAGGAAATTAGAGATTTCAATGTCTCTGTTTTTCTTGTTTTTTTCCTTTCCATCAACAAACAGATTTTATTTTCCTCATAGCTCTGCCACTAGGCTCTGTCGTAATTTCCTAGTTATTGTCTTCAAACTTTAAAAAATGTGAAAAATAAGTATTTTAAATTTCTGTAATCAACAATTTATTAAAAATTTAAATGCAAAATCTACAAGATCGTCCCCATAGGCATCAAAGTATACACCCTAACTTCAGCTTTTATGAAACCCAAATGCAAAGTGCATTTAATTATTCACTGTTGGTTCATGTGCTAAAAGACCAAAAATAACAGGAGTTCTTCGTTTCAAAGCCTTTAATGAACAGGACAACATAATTTGATTTTTTCAATATTTAACCTGCCAAACGCCATTCACAGTCAATCAGGGGAAATTGGAAGATTCTGATTTCTGTATACAATTGTTATTGTTGTCCATGTGTGCTTTTAGCCCTGTGTACAGTGCATATAAAGAGAACCTTGAGCAAATTACTGTGCTGTTTCTCTATTTTCTTTCTCTGAGCATTGGCAAACACTGTTTTGGTTTTATAATTATATGCCAATAGACACTATAATGATTCCTATAACAGGTCCCTGTGGGTTTAAATAAAAAACAGAACAAAAATTAGAATGAGTGAAAATAATAATCTTAAATTTGCTAAATGCAGCAGTAAAGAACAATAAGGATTCATAAAACATCCTGGATGTAACCACTGGGGCTTCATGCAATATTATGAAACAATGCACCTGCACCCCTGTTATATAATCACAGATAGTTTGATGCAAAACCTGAACCCAGACAGAAATACAACGATATCAGGTAATTTACAGATGTTGTGGATTGATTTAAATTCCACATTTTCATTTTAAATAGCATGAATGCTTTCGCAAAAAAATTGTATGATCTTTTAATCCTTCTTACTTATTCTTTCTATAACTTAAAGATTTTCCTTTGTGTTAGATGTTATTATATGAACAGAGCTAAAGCGCCATCTTGTGGACAAGCGCTACTATATCAACGCTTAGTCCAAACAGGTTTTACCTCATTACAAATCAAAGCTGAAGGAATGCATGGGATTTTAAAGAGGGCGTCAAATAACATAATAATAATAAAAATATAGCAGAAATTAATTAGGTGAATATATTAGTGGGTAAAATAATTAAGTGTGGAAAAAAAATGTGAAGCAATCAGTAAAGATTTTATAGGTCTCTTGTTTTCTGAAGAAGAGTAATAATATGAGGATGTAATTATTATATCTAATAGCTACAATTAACCAGCATCACTAAGTGGGAAACTAGCAGAGACCGCATGCAATGAATCCAATGTGTTTGGATGTTTTCCTTTATTGGTTAAATTGCAATAATTGTTCTTTGTGTGAAGCTTCTAAACGTGCCGCATATTTTCTAGCCCAACTTCAGCACATAACGGAAAGAAATCAGAATTTAATTGCGCAAAGGTCTCACTGATGGGGACCATCTGTCAAAACAAGCTGCACATCCACTAATTCTAATCACAATTAATTAAACGGCTAACAAATTACATACATCACAGTTAATACAGGGTGGGCGACTAACCTCAGGAAGTGTTATGAAACAAATTAGTATTAACAATGAAAGAAAATTACATCACATAACTAAATATTACACTCGTTTCCGCAAGCCATATTTCTTAATGAATTCCCTAATTAATTTAATTCGCACAATGTGCATAATTTGGTGCTGAAATGTCAGTGGGTCAGACCAAACCATATTGTTGCGAGCCGGCTGTTTCTACGTGCGCCATATTAGCACAACATGACCTCTATGTAAATTGCACCGACCGAATGATGTAATTTTAATTAGCATGTCCCAAAGATATCATGTTACTACATTCAACTCATTTTTACACATCCTACTATCAACAGAATGTATGCATGGGATTTCATTTTGAGTTATTATTTTTGATTGCAGAGCTCATGATAGTTTTTAATGCACCTTTTATTAACTTTTTTTAGCCAAGATGACTCACTGATAGCTGAAAGTTGAAGCTGGGAGCAGTTAGCATGACAGAGCCTGTTAGGCAAGCATTTACATGCAAATCACTACGGTATTTTAAATACAAGAAGGGATTTCCTCTAACAACATTTTAAACACTCATCCCAAATAGTCAATCTGTTGCTCTGAGGTCAACAATCACAATTAAACCTTTCAGTAATAACTTAGTTGAACAATAATCACTCAGTAAGTTTTAAAACCTCATCTCATTGGTACCCATAGCTTGATTAATGGTTGTAAGATGTTAAAAAAAATTGGGAGTAAGACAAGAGTTGATATTAGAATCGTCCTTACTACTTAAATTACCAAAATAAAACGTTACCAAAAACATTCCTCACAGCCATTTTTTTACACTTGTTTTGCATGTACTGGTTTGTTTCACTCATTTATCTTTTAATGTATAATCCCTATGAAAGGAGCCTGGTGTTCATTCTAATGTCACCTCGATATTAGCCTGTGTTTCCAACACAAACACTCCATTCAGTTTTCTGTATAAAAAACCCCCAGCCAAATCTACCATATTATACCACGAAGAGTGTGAATGCTGAAATCAGTGAATAAATGAATAAATTGACCAGGAAGCCTGTGGGTACGTTACAGGGCTTGGGGGCTATCCTGAGGCCAATCATTTAGCTAACACGCTAATGAAAGTGTGTGTAGTGTGGTTAAGGGCAGGCACCATGGGAGGTACCACTCCCCTCCCTCCTCATGTTGGGGACTATTAATAGGCTGGATGGAGCCACTGGTTCTCCCAAGAGAGGCCTGTTGATGAAGAGGAAAACCTGTCGTTGCCTCCACTAATCACTGCCTAATGGCTGCAGTAACACAGGTTTTACTAATGGGACTCTACGTGGGAATCTGCACAATGCAGAACTGGTGTAGTCACAGAATCCTAATCAACCTAAATGCTTATCCAAGGAGTATATGAAGCTGACTGACCTATATTTTGGACTGAAATGGGAACCAAGAGTTATTATTTTCCATGACTTGAATTACTTTAAAAGCATGGTATTTAAAAAAAAAAAAGATTTACTTTCCTCCTAATTTTACATAATTAAATTGGTAAATGGCTAAAAGAAGCTCAAAAACTTTTTATTTTTTATTTTTTGATAAATCTGGTAAAACATAAACTATTTACCACTTCTCTGTTTTTGCATGCTTCTTAGTGTTGATTATATATAGAGTTTGAACTGATAGTAGGTCACACACTTTGTACAGACTACACCTTAAAATTCTCAGGGTTTTAGCAACACACCCAGAAAATAATTGAAATATCTTTGTGGAGTCACTGGATCCTTCTAGTCAAAGCCCTTCCCAGTCAGATCTGGCGTGTCTAGAGCCAACATAGCTTTTTAACTCCCTCCTTGGTTTTCTTCACATCTACAGTGTTCATTCCCATCGCTGACACCCAGATGTATGTTTTTAATTAACCTATGTCCACTCTTTTTCCCAACTCCCTTTGCAACTGCCTAATAGAACTCAAAACCTGGATGCCAGTATTTGCATTGTTCCTTGTATGTCTGATTTTTTGCACATTAACACACCTACATGTAGATTTGGATCTTCATCTTCTATTCATCTTACTTTTCCCATTTTTTGTCTTGCTACCATGGAGGCAAGCGTCTCCAGCCAATCTGCCCCCATCTCTGGAATTCCTTTCCATCTAAAACACATACATCTCCAACTCTCTCTCTTACGTGTTCAAAATAGCAGTTTTAAACAATATCACGATTGTTAGTACTATAAGTCATATTTTAAGTTGTAAAAGTACTTTGTTACTTTTAAAACTCTTGTATTGCTCTTGTTTTTACCCAATTGTTTACAATGCTAACTTATAAACTTATAAACACGTCACAGTTTTCTGAAATGTGTTTATGTAAATATGAATAAATCCATACAAGACAATAGTTAGATTTTCTGTTATAAAGACCGTGCTGTTGTTATTACACAATATACCATGCCATCTTGTAATTCAATTTATTTCTTTTTGTTGACATTTTTCCTACTGCCTTTTTATTTGATAGTTTATTTTTCTCTAGTAATATTTTTGAAGTTATTGCTCTCCTTTCACTTGATATAGTTGATAAATTGCTGTGTTTAGATACATAACTGTATTTATTACTGAAGGTCTAAACTATTTACTATTATTAAAAAAAAATGTTTCAGATCATTTGTAAAATAATAATTAAAATTTGATCAATTAAATGGAATCTAAGTGTTAAACCATCAGTGAAAAGTCCGCAGCGTTTGACGGTTACTTTTATTATTTTATTTATTTATTCATACTTCACATAGTCTACCATAATATTATCCCAGTGGTTCTTCTGGTTATTCTACATGTTGAGTAGTGTACTTGTTTGAGCAGGTTCAACCTGTTCTATAGAAAAGAAGAGAAACTCAGTTGTCATTGTCTATAAAAATGTTTTAAACGTATTACGCACATCCACACTTTCATGTCAGGAAAAGCATACAGGCATTGTTTTCAACTGCATAAAGTCTGGTTAGTTAAGTGACTAAGAGAGACCTTTCCTTTGTTAATACTCCACCTAGACCAGGATGTGTTACGCGCGGTGGCCAACCTACTATAAAAATTTACACCGGTGATTTATGGCTGGTGGGTTGTTCTAAATGTGAAGGTGAGGCAAACGTTTGAAATGTCAAAGTGCTTCCGGTTAAGACTTTCAAATTAAGATAACTTTATATAAAAATAAAATAAAATAAAAATAAATCCAACCTCCATCACACTTGATAAATGAGCATAAAAAGTGTGGTGTATAGAAAATGACTCTTTTGCAAAATCAGTCAACGGTTTCCAGTTAGATAAGGTGCATTTGATTGCATTATCTTTCTTTTTTCCTTTTTCATATTGTTTATATCAGTTAATATTTTGAAAAACAGAGATGAAAGCAGGAACAAGATGTAGTTAACTGGCATAATAAAATATGTTTAAGTTGTAAGTGCAGCAGCAGAACATTTCTAAATGTAAAACATGCAAAATTGTATTCAAATAAAGACTTTAAATGCCTTCGATTTTGATAAATTGATCTTCTACAGTGAACACATTCCTTCCTTCTGCTTCTGCTTCTGACAGAAAAACAAAATGCATTTCTGACCAAATCAATTTCAATTAATTAAAAGTTTTAATTAAACATGAGCTATGTACACTGACTGAATAATCTTACCTGTGCACTTTGAAATGAAGGTTTTACGGCTGTTGCTAAATTCTGACTCCTCGTCACCAAGAAGTTGTCATATATTCATTTTCCTGAAAAGCAGAATTGCTGTATTAGGTCATTAAACATGAGTGATAGAGTAAACGAGTTAATAAAACACAACAATTTTTACAGGGAGATCTGTGTAAAAATACCAATTATTAAAATAACAGTTGTGTTAGAGCTTTTAAATTCATGAGTGATTATGGTTTTGGAAGTGGTGGTTTGCTAAACTGAGCAACTAAAATTTTACCTGCAGTCTAGGCCTCTGTTTAGTTATTTCAAAACGGTGTAACTGTCATATTAAATGAAAAAGATTTAAGATTAACTAAAAATTTGGTCAAAGCACTTACCAGGTAAATGCTTTAACAGTCATTGTCTTTCAAACTTTTTGAAGGACAGTCATTGGTGTCAGTCAAGACACCAGGGGTTAGCTAATAGCTATTAGCTTCAGCCTCCGTGTCAAACAAATCAGGAAGACACCACGATAGCTATCGACTGTACGTAATATATTACTGCATTTCATAGAAACTCACCTCAAAAATCATGAACTGTGCCTTTAAGTTAAACACGGTGAGTTTTACGCTGAAGGAGCAACACCGCGCTTCCTGTGTCCTTCCACCTTTCTCCGGATATTTTCCAGGATCTTGGAGGCCAGACTTCCCTGATATCTCGTCCAATCAGAGCACTGACAAAGTAAAACTCAGTTGCTACGTCCTCATACAAAAATATGTGTCTGTTAAAGAAGTTGTGAGTCGGCAAGTCGTCGCTACAGAAGACTTTTTTAGGTGAGTTTTTACTAACTTGGACCGATTTGTTGAATCTTTCGTCTTGGATATGACGTTTCCGGGTGGCTGGACGTGACAGGAGCGGGACTGTATGGAGGGATTAAACCCACTTTGTGTCGCCTGACTGTTGTCAGACTCTGCTGGATGTCTTGACTGATAGCTCTGGCTGCTCCCGGTTCTCCGTGATATACATGCCACGCAGGCACGTAACTTCCTCAAAGTTTGCACAGAAGTGTTTCATTTCAAGAATGACACTTTAACACATGTAGGTTTGCTATCAGACACCTGAAAATGATGAAGGTTAGAAGATACCTGCGGGGCAGTGGGAGGGTGCTCGCCTTCGTGTTTGTTGCTTCAGTGATTTGGCTGCTGTTTGACATGGCAGCTCTTCGCATGTCCATAAACGACGTGAACAGCCAGTTGGTGAAAGAGAGGGTGATCCGAGAGAAGGAGATCATGATGATGAAGAAACAGCAGCATCAACAGCAACATATTGTGGTCACGCAGGCAAAAAGGAGGGGGTTCAGACACCCAGTGCAGAGGGTGACACGTCCTGGGAATATACAGCAGAGCCCCAACCTCAATCTGGACCACATCTATAGACATAAACTGAATCCAAAGTTTGAGGTCAAGCAATCTAATCAGAGACAGGAAGGTCGCGATTTCAAAAGTGACAACTCTAAATCTGCTTTATCTAACCAAAACAATGGAGAAAGCCTTCCTAAGAAGAAGGCAGTGAACTTGGATTTAAACGTAGCAGTGGCCAGTGTGACTCAAGTGCAACCAGCTGTTGAGACAAACAAGCCAGTTTTAAAGACAGAACTTAATAAATCTGCTCAATTTGCACACAAACCTTTAAAAGAGAAGGAATTAAAGGCGGACGAAAAGGCTGAGAAGGATCTAATTAAGAATGGAATAAAAGTGAGTCATCCTACGGCAGAGGAGGCACACCCTGTTAAGACAATATCTCAGCAAACACCCGTCAAGGATGTTAACGGGAAGGAGGACGTGAAGCCAAAGATCAACCTGCAAGCAGGGTACAACTCCAGCGCCGTCAGGAAACCAGGCGTCCACAAAGTGCTTTCTCTGGACGCGACCCAGGCCCCCAGAGACCCCAATGCTGTCGGCCAGTTCGGCCAGGCGGTGATCCTTCCGGGTAGTAAAAACGCAGAGGTGATGAAGAGATGGAACGAGGGCCACTTCAACGTCTACCTCAGCGACCAGATCCCAGTGGACCGTGGCGTTCCCGACACCAGGCCGGAAACGTGAGTACTCTGTTCTGTCCGGCATTTCAACTGAAAAACGGCCCTGCCGGCTCCATCTGAGTCGTTTGTTCGGTTTCCAGGTGTGCACAGAATCTGGTCCATGACGATTTGCCCACCACCACTGTGATTTTCTGCTTTGTGGACGAGGTGTGGTCCACTCTCCTTCGCTCTGTCCACAGTGTTCTCAACAGATCTCCACCACACCTCCTCAAGGAGATTATCCTGGTTGATGATGCCAGTACTAAAGGTAAGACCTTCACCGCTAACTATAATCTATCAAATTTACTCTCACAACAATAAGCATTTCAGCACTTTTTAAAATAAATTTCCTGCATTTAGTGTAACATTCGTCCTTGGATCTTACTTCACACTGACGATTTTTTTAGACTATCTGAAGAAGCAGCTGGATGAGTACATGTCACAGTTTCCCAAAGTGCGAATCATTCGTCTAAGGGAGCGACAGGGCCTGATCCGAGCGAGACTGGCTGGAGCAGCAGTTGCCAAAGGTAAAGATGCTACGTCGTTGATGAGAATATTTTTTCTAACTTTAAGGTTTAATCAAAACAGTTACACGTCATTATCACAACTAAGGGGAGTTTGAGATTAAATTGTTCATAATCCTAGACTTTTTGTCACATTAAAACCACAAACTTCAGCACATTTTACCAGCACTTTATGTGATTGGCCAACACAAAATAGAGCAGAACTGTGTACAATCTGAAAAAAGTGTGACATGCATCCTCCTGAATACCGGCTTTGCATAACTAGAGGCTTAAAGTTTTGTATAAACTTTACAAAACAGCTCAACCTAATTGAGATTGAAAACATTGCAACATCAGATTAGACTGCATTAAGACCATTGTCCTGCAGGAAGGAGAATCTCAGGTCTCAAGTCTTTCGCAGCCTGAAACAGGTTTTCTTTGTGGCTTGTCCTGTTTATTTTCATCCATCTTCCCATCAACTGTGACCAGCATCCTGCTCACCCTGCTTAAATAAAGCATCACCACAGCGTCATGGTGCCACTGCTTTGTTTCACAGTCGGGGATGGTGCCTTTAGAAGGTTCTCATCCCAGTTCTCTGCCACACGTTATGAATGTAGGTCACAAAGTTCAAATTCGGTCTCATTTTTGATCTCGTTTAACCACATGTGGCAGACTTTTTGTGAAACGCAGGCTGTGTTCTCTACATGGCTTAGGTCAAACTGCAAGCAAAACCTCCCTCTTTTTAGCTTTCTTTCAACAATGTCTTTTTTTCTTTTTTTTTTACCATTCTTTCATAAAGACCAGATTTGCAGCATGCACAACAAATAGTTGCCCTGTCTACTCACTCTCTCACCTGAGGTTTGCATTGCTGCTGCTCCTCCAGAGCTACCACCGACTCCTTGGCTGCTGATTACTGCTCTCTTCTCATGGCCTGTTGGTTTAGGTGAACAGACCTGCATTGTCATGTAAGACATTTTGAAGGTGATGTATCATTTTCCTTGAATTATGCACTACTTTGGGTTGATCTGTCGCATAAAATCCCAATAAAATACATTGAGGTTTTAATTGAATTGCTGTCTGATCATAAATCACCTGCAGTCACACAACCATATGTTTGCAGGAACAGAATAGCTACACGTCTCTCATGTGCTAAAATTGGATAGGACCATATAAATGAATGTCACAAGGTGACATGCCTTATGCCTTTGATCCATAAGGCATGTCACCTTATGCATCAAAGGCATAAGGCATGTCACCTTATGCATCAAAGGCATAAGGCATGTCACCTTATGCATCAAAGGCATAAGGCATGTCACCTTATGCATCAAAGGCATAAGGCATGTCACCTTGTCAAAGCAGACTTCCTTATGTATTTGTCCAAGCTGCCTCTGCATAGTTGTAAGATGTGGGTATGAGTGGTAGATTCAGAAAATCAACAAGATCAATACTACGTAGAGGCCAATATTGACTTTAACTGAAAATAAGTGTTTGTTTTCGTTTAATGCAGGCGAGGTTCTTACCTTTCTTGACTCCCATATTGAATGTAACGTGGGCTGGCTGGAGCCGCTACTGGAGAGAGTCTACCTGGATCGCAAGAAGGTGCCTTGTCCAGTTATCGAAGTCATCAGCGATAAGGACATGAGGTAACTAACTTACCGTAAATTGGATTTGAGATTAGCAATACTCTGCATTTAAATAAGAAATATCTTTTGTATTTGACCCAGTAAAAAGTGTGACTTTGTGTTTATTATCCGCAGTTACATGCTCGTCGACAACTTCCAAAGAGGGATTTTTAAATGGCCTTTGGTGTTTGGCTGGAGCCCAGTACCAGAGGATGTCATTAAAAAGAACAACATGAAAGTTACAGATCCAATCAGGTATCGTCCTCACCAACGCCTTTCTGTTCTTTATATTTCGCATTTAGTTTTGGCCCTATTAGGCATGTTTTACATCCTTCTGTTTCCCTGAACTCTCATCAGGGTAATAGAAGTCTGCATCTCTTCTGCTTTTTGTTGTGTGCTTCTTGATTTTCATAGAGAGCCATTACCAGTAAATGCCTTCTTTGGTATTTCTGCTCTGAAAAGAAAAGTAATAAAATGACGAGGTGCACGACAACAGCTTTCTAGTATGTAAATCTTCACAATTTGCGTAAACCGTAATATTGGTTGATATTTACAAACACAACCACTGGACAACTTTATTTATGGCAACAAAGGAGGCAGGCATCTGAAAACAGTAACATCATAATTTTAATGAAAAATGTAATGAAAAATTATTTTCAGCAGTGCAATTATAACCACTGATTTACAGCACCTTCACTCTAATTTATTTAACATCATTCTAAACTATTATAGCAGATGCTCTGTGAAACAAAATGAAGATTTCTCCATGCTTAGATATCTATGGAGATGTACTTTGTTTTTATCCTTTTATAGAGGCATTTGAAAATGGGGGCGAGGTGGGGGGGGGGGTAAAGAAATACCCCCAGGAAATTCCTCTGTTTTCTTGAAAAGATTCCTGCAGGAAAACCATTTGGCTCCATCTCATCTTTCAGGTGTCCAGTTATGGCAGGTGGCCTTTTTTCCATTGACAAAAAGTATTTCTTTGAGCTCGGCGCTTATGATCCTGGTCTGGATGTGTGGGGTGGAGAGAACATGGAGATTTCATTCAAGGTGAAAATCCCTTTTGTTTTTGGCTCTCTGAACTGTGGTCACTCTATTTCTGTCCACTTGGCTCCAGCTGCTTGAACAATGTTGCCATTTTAAAACAGATCTGGATGTGCGGAGGAGAGATCGAGATCATCCCCTGCTCGCGCGTGGGACACATTTTCCGAGGACAGAATCCCTACAAATTCCCGAAGGACAGGCAGAAAACAGTGGAGCGTAACCTGGCGAGGGTGGCCGAGGTTTGGCTGGACGAGTACAAAGACCTTTTCTATGGCCACGGGTACCAGCACCTGCTGGATAAAAAGGTCATTGACATTGGCAACCTCACAGAACAGATTGAGCTGAGGAAGAAGCTCAAATGCAAGAGCTTCAAGTGGTACCTGGATAACGTGTTTCCGGACATGGATACTCCCGCAGTCAAAGCTGAGGGCCTGGTATGTAGTTGAATTCAGAGAGAGTGCTGTTTGTAAAGTTTTTATCAGATGAAGCTGATTATGCTGCTTTGCTTCATGAGGGTTCCGTTGACCTTTTCATCAAAATAATCAAAATATCTTTCCAGCACTGCAGTTTTATATCTCTGAAAGTTTGATTTTATTTTCTAGGTCTTCAATCGGGGCTTGAGAAAATGCCTCGCCCTGCAGAAAGACTCGTTGTCCTTTGAGATCTGTGATCTTAGTAATCAGGTAAAGAGTTGTTTTGTCTTTGATCTTTATGTTACTGCAGATTTTAGAAAATGTTTTTTGCAGTTTTTACTCGTAATCTTTCTGAGGGGAAGATATTTTTGAATTAATTGCAAGTTTGTGGCCGTAGCATAACAAAAAGAGAATCCAGGCTTACACAAATGCATTCAGAGTCTGAGCTGGGAACAAAGCCATGACAAACAAGGGTGGAGTTCAACAGACAGAGGCTTTCTAAATCTGATGCTTTTGGATTCAGAGCACCCTCATTGAGGCATTTCTTAGTAACTAATTGTCTTCATGGTGTACAGCACTGGGATTGTGCAATAATCACACTGCCTTGCAAAAAGTATTTATACCCATTAAACCTTCTTTACTGTGTCAACTCTCAACATATGAGATAGAACAACACAAAATAGTTGCATGATTATGAAAGATAAGAAAATTATACTTTTTTGTTACATTTCTTATAAAAAAAACAACATATCATGCATTTATGTATACCCTTCTTCGAACATTATGGATAAACTGTGCAGAAAATAGGCTAGTAGGTGAATCTTTGTGAATAATTTGCAGTTGGAAACCCACTAATAGGTGTATATTTGAATACTGAACCACAAATACATAAAATACACTGAAGTTTGTAACGTGAGAAAAATTTTAGATGTTATCAAAACTTCTCCAAGGTGTTTTAAGAACTTTGACTACACATTAACTCTTCCCTTTTTATTCCTTGTATTTCAGAATCAGCAATTTAATTACACCTGGTTGAAGAGCATTCGACACCAGGACCTCTGTGTTGCTGCCCAAAGCACAGGAAGTGGCTTCGCTTTGGTGCCATGTGACAACACCAAACGTGAACTCCGCTGGTCCTACAAAACTTCCAACTCGGCTCTAGTAAGTTCTCTGCACACTGCCGCTGTAGTGGAATTAAAGACGTACTTACTGCTTTGTTTATTAATTGTGCTTCCTCTTTTGTGCTTGCAAAGACGGAACATCTCATCTCGGAGTTTGTTCCCAGCCACATGTGCCTAGAAGCGGAACCTCGGGATGACTCTGTCCGTCTGCGTCCATGTCAGCCCAGCAGCGTCTTCCAAAAGTGGGAGTTTACACGTTACCACCTCCAATGACGAGTTTAACGACACTTTGTGGAAACATCTAGTGGCTTTACTGCGTAAACTGCGGTCCAGCCGTCACACCTGGACTGACTGAAGCGGTTCAGTGGAAGAAATTTGCATGAATATCCTTCAGCTGGTGTGGGTTGGTTGCTAGAGGATAGCAATCTCATTTAACACACTGGGAGTGTTTTTAAAAAAAACTGGGATTAAAATTGAGATCTGTGGAAAAAAAAATCCCAGTTTAATGGTTTAATAGTGCCTCAGATTTTGCTTCTTCATAGACTGAATAACAAATGAAGAATTTATTATTTTACATTAAAAAAAGTGTGGGTTACAGGATGTGGTGTAATATATGCTGCTTATTTGGGGTTAAATGCCTTATCCTTTTGATTTGATTTAAAACTCTCAATGGTATGATTTCTTTTCCTAACACTAGGGGGGAGTGTTGGTTCAGATGCCTAAATAAACCTGTGTTGTGACGCAAACATTTTATCCAACTGTTGAACTCTTTTGGGCCAAACTAATAGAAGAAGCATCTTATAATGAATATAAAACAGTCATAAAAATCTTGCTAGAATTCTTTATTTTGTTTAGTCTTTAGCCATGATGATGATGGATAGAACAGATTTTACTCCTACAAATGTCACAGTGCAACTCTTGCAAGTTATTGAAGCTGTACTTTAAAAAACTTCCAATTCATATTTTAATTTCACTCTTTATACTTACAAAATCCAGTGAATATGACATATCTGCAGAAATATTGTACTGACGTGGGCTTTTAAAACATTATCTGATTTTGTTTTTCTTCTAAGTATTATTAGGACGTGTTATTCAAGTCAACTGTAGTGTGTAGTATCGTGCTATCCAGATACTTAACTCAAATATTTGAACTGGTTGTTTGCCTGCCTCAGTTGTGGCTTTTAAGCACAGCTCATACCTTGTCTACAAGGCCATTGCATTAGCTAAATCTGCTTAAGATTTTTGTTTTTGTGGCATACACATCTACATCCAGATTTTAACTATCTGACCTGAACTGCTTCCTCCAGTGAAAGAAAGTTGGCTTGGACATTCACGAACCACCCAGGCTCAAACGTAAGAGTAATAGTCCAGAGTAAAGCCAGTTTAACAGTAGAACGATCTGAGGCGGTGTCGACCTAGAGGGAACCGTCTGCTCCAAAATCGGCACCAAACATCTTCTGGAGAAAAGTTTTTATGATCAAAGACTGAGTAATTTTTTTTTTTCCACAAAAGTATGTTTGGAGGAGTCGAGGTGAGGCTTTCACCTGATACTGATCCATTCACTGGCTAGCATGATGTTGGCAGCATCATACCGTAAGATCGTTTGTGCACAAAGTTGATGGGTAATGAAGAAGTGTAGCTCCAGTATCCTTAATTCCTGATCAAATCAACATACAGTTGAAACTCAAACACGACTTAAATGTCTCAGCAGAACGACAATCCTAACCGCATCCGAACTGGTTAAAAGAGGCTAAACCATGTCTGCCAAAATGCCACACTGACGCCGGAAGCTTCTGAATGGCCACAAAAAGGATGTAGCATCTGAACTTTTATGAAACGTGCGTGCCGTTCATATGTGTATTTGAGCATCTGCTTATAAATTTGACCCAGAAAATCCTCGGTAAATTCAAACATGTGTGCCTAATACTTTCTTTTTTTTTTTTTTTTTTTAATCATTGCAGTTTGTTGTATGATCATCTCTTTGGTTCAAATAAACCATTCAGATCCCCAAATTAGTATAACATACATATCCACAATAAATAAATAACAGCAATGTTAGGCATTTCTCAAACATAACGGCATTAAAATAGATTTAGGAGCGTCACAAATGTAAGTATATTGTGAATATCATCTTGGGTTTCTGAAACTACTGACATACATTTCACATTTCAGAGCTGGAACACATTGTAAGCTAGTTGTAGTCATGTGTTTGGCCCTACATTTTTTTTTCTTAATAGATTTGAAAAGCAGGTTATTTTTTATTTTTTACTCGTCAGCAGGAACTCAAACTCCTCTATCCTCTGTCGCGTGTTGCCTCTGCGGATCCTGCGGTAGGACACGGTGCTGTATTTGGAGGAGGAGAGGTGGTTGAAGGCGCTGCAGTCAGATTGCGTTGGCCCAGGCAGGTTCAGCTGACCTTGGCTGGGGTACTGCAGGAAGTCTGCTTCCACATCTCCCTCAGGCTGCATGTCACTTGATCTCTGGCTGTCAGCACCAGACAGTCTTTGAAGAAATTCTGCATCCCCATTCAGCTTTATATAACCGTCATTGTTGAGTAAGTCAAACAGGTGTCGATTTGAGGTGTCTGCTTCTGTCATCACTTCCTCTTTCTTAACTTGGTCCGCTGAAAAATAAGAAGCAAAAGTAGGCATTTGTAAATGCAAATGTTAAAACATTTGTTTTCCCAAGACTTTTAAGAATATCATACCATTTGATGCTGCTTTATTTTGCTGCACAAACTCTCCAGAAGTTTTCCCAAACTTTCCAGGAGTGACATAAGACTCTGCAGATGATTCCCCAGGGTCCGAAACATGCATTCTTTTAGTAGTAAATGTCTCAAGCTTCTGCTTTTCCTCTTCAGTCCAGATGATGCACTGGTTCAATTCCTTCTTCATCTCCAAGTTTCCTTTCTCTCCTGGATTAGTCTCCATCTGTTGGTTGTCTTCACCATCTGCCACACTGTTAAAAAGATTTTTGCACCTTTTGCCACTGAAGCCAGGTAAATTGGCAGATTCCTTGTCCAACTGAGCGTGCTCCTCATCGCTGTAGAACACCGAGTCATCTCCCATCTCCATTGACCAAACTTCTCTGTCCTCAGACTCTTCTGTCACTTTTGAGGGGTCAACAGTTCTCCCATTAATAATCTCCAGTATCTTGGAAGCTTGCGCATCTTCTTCTTCATCAGCTCTGAGTTTTGATTCGTTTGAAAGAGTTGTTGCCATCGTCTATGATTCTGTTTGCTGAATCTAAAGCTAAACAAAAACAGTCACGTCTTCCTCCAGCATGTTGTTGTCGTTCATTAAAGAGCGAGGAAAGCGTCCAGCCCACAGTTGATTCGGGAGGGGTCTGCATGGTGCTCTCTAGCGTTTGTACCATGGAAATCTGTGTGTTTTGTTGACTCACTGAAGAACAGGGGTTTTGTTGTGGCCCAACAAAGGTTCATTGTGGTGAAACCAGCTGTATATGGAGCAATTGTTCTCGTTCTTAAATCTCAGCTTTCTGTAAAACTTAAAAGTCTCACTTAGTATTAGTATACATCCCCAAACATGACTGTGACTTAATATACATTGTTACACTGCAATGTTTCTTCAGCTTTTAATAAGGTTGGGGCCTTAAGTTTTTCAACCACTCAGATTTTAACTTGTTATTCAGTAGACTCACAATCAGAATAAATTCCAAAATAATTTCATGTAGTAGTTAGAGAAACAGGCAAAAAAAAAAAAAAAAGTCCCACATATTCTACCAATGCTATTCAAAAGGGCAGGATTAGCTAGCGGGGCTAGTTAGCAATAAGGCTAACAGGACCATAAAACTGCATAGAGCGACTTAGCTATTAGGGCAATTAGCTAAGGCTAACTGACTCGTTCAACCATACCAATAACATGAGGCGGTTAAGCTAGCACGGAAGCCAACAACACGATCAATGACTCACCAATTCCGTCTCGAAGGTAAGTCCTCTCACCTCATACTGTAGGTATTCGATAATTAGCTCGTACAATCAACATTTGACATACTAAGTTTTAAGTGCTACCTCATAAAAATAAAGCAACGATCATTTTGAGAGCCACTGTGAGCATCTTCATTATAAAGCACAGCGTGATGTAGTCCAAAACTACTTCAATGACGAGAAATGAGTTTCTTGTTTGTGGAGAGGTATACATCTCTCTCCAGAAAACATTTTTCTACATTTCTTGACTGATTTGCCTTTGCAAAACTTCTGCTTTTTCCACACATTTCTCTAGAAGAGGTCTGAAAACAGGCAAGGTTTCAAGGTGAACTGTATGCTTTTTATCCACTTCTTTGTTGCTTTGGGGGTATTTCTTTGATCACGGCCATGCTAGTGTCCACTTTTTGTGTCTGACGGTAGTTCACATGTTTGATGGCCTTGTCTGTTGGCCTCATAATGAGGTGAAATCATTGTGCACACTGATCGGAAAGTTATCCACAAAGCATAATGCTTTCTCCTTCATGTGTGATGATTGCTCTTTTGATCAACCTCAGCATTTCTCTTCCTCCAAACATGGTCGGTCAAGTCGACGTTCAAGAGCTCGATTTTGGTTTCATTTGACCGCAGAACTTCATTTCTTCCTTTCTCTGAGTGATTTCGCAAGCACTGGTAAGCAGAAGACATAATTATACATGTGCCTTCTATGGGTTGCAAGATTTTGAGTCATTGCAGCGTCATGCATGGCCAGCGGTGTTCTTGGTTACTGAAAGTTGCTGTGTTACTTTCTTCAGATCATTAACAGCTTGTAAAGTTTCAGGCTAACCATCTTATTTTCAATATTCATCATCTTTACCATGGGAAGCAAGATTTTGCATTGAGATTAAGAATTAGGACAAGTGTAGTCAATGCTATGCCTTTTTTAATAAATGGATTAATAAAAAAAAATCTACATTGCAGGCTTGTACAGATATAAAGTGTTGGCCCTGACATCTCTTGTTAGCTCTTTGGTGGAGAAATGTGAAAACCAGAAGATGTGGGCAGACATGCTTGGTGCACAAAAGGTATGTTCAGGAACATCCGTAGTTGACTGAATGATGGACGTGTGTGTCTCATGGGCACATAAACAACGTGTGGAACCAGAATTCTGGTTGGGTAATGTTGGGATCAAATGCTCACATCCCTAAATTAAATACAAATACATTGTATTTTTGTTTGTTGTTGTTTTTTTTCAGTATGTTTCTATTCTTTCTTTCAGCAGTAAGATTAAGGTGCAATGAAAAATAGAAACAGCAACTCTGTTTTTAACTTTGCAAACTTACAGATTAAGCAAGGGATTGGATTCTTATCTCTATTGCTGCATCATCATGACCTGGTTTCAAGAGAAAAATGACTCAGGTTTGGGTTATCATGGTTTCCCGGTGCCCAGTAGCAGTTAGTCTCTCTTTATCTGTTCGACTGCAGCAGGAAACAGGTAAGAAGTCTGCTTGTAATTTTAAAGAACCGCTATTGGCTGCTTCTAAGTAACCAAAATGATTTGCATATTATGCTTGCACATACGTAGTTTGTCTGTCTTTTCTTCCTGTTCAGTGCGTAAGCAGTAAAAATAATTGTGGCACATCAAGCAGTGCATAACAACTGTGTTTATTGATTAAAAGCCTTTTTACATATATACAATCTTGAGTGAACAAAATAAAGCGTACATCAAAAACAAAACATTTCCAGTTGCTTTCACAAGCATACAGTTTTTCAGAATATGAAGAAATTAGGAAAGCAGTTGCACTGCTTCTGTGGACCGAAAGTAAGTTGTATCCTTTTGTGTCTGAGAGTAATTTTGGAAATGGAAAAAAAAAAAAAAGAAGCTAAGTAGTACGCTCATGCCCACATCCTGTTATGAACTTAACAGACATACATGGTTTACAGATTTGGTTTTGGTTTCAAGCACCTGAAAGTCTTGTAAGTGCTGCCTGCTTATCTGATGTGTTCATTTTGGTCAAAACAGTGACATGTTAAAATCCAAAGTAAGGATTATACCTGGAATTTAAAATGTCATTAATGCTGCTCTGTGTGAGATGCACAAAGAAAGAAATATTCAAGTTAGTAGGATGTATGTTAATCTGTTATACATGCCAGCTTCTTACATTCACTTAACATGCATTGGTTTTTGTAATGCTTTTGCACTGGAGTTTTAGTCCAAATGTCGAGCTCGGCTCACGTTAAGGCTCAGAAAGCATGGGAGTAAACTTGTGTCTTCACTTGACGTGTGAGAAAACACTTCATCAGTGTCTATTGCTACGACTTTCAACCACTCCTTAACGTCAAGGGCTCTCATGAGGAACATTTCAAGCTGTTCCCATCTCCTCCTCTTCAACTGATCGCTGAAGTCCAGGAATTAACTTAAAGATCTGTTTGCGCACACTGGCTCTCCTGCTTTTCCTTGGCAGAGTCCCAAACAGGGATGAGATCCTTGTTTCTTCCCAGGACGGAGACAGAGAGGTGCTGCTGCCGGCCAGACTGGAGCTGCTGGAGCGGCACAAGGCCTGGTGGTGGAGGCTGGACGACGACGTCCTCCTCGGCCCGTCCTGCAGGGGGAAGTCTTTTGAGAAGAAGCAGCCATCATCCGTGGTGCTGGCTGCGCTGTAGGGACTGGGCGAGTTCAGATCCCCAAACACACTGGCCTGGTCGCTGTCGTCTGTCATCCCACTCCTGTAGCTGCTGTCGCTGGAAAAACGCCGACCCCGGCGCCCCATGGGGGAGCCCAGAATACCCGAAGGGTCCATCAGCAGGTTGAGGCTGCTGTCATTTAAATTATCTGGAAGCACAAAAGAGTCTTTGTCACACAAACGCCCAACTGCCAAGAAATGGCGTATGCAACAGGAAGTTTGAAAGCTGTCTGTGCATTTCTCAGGGGAACACCTTAATCTAAATTATCTGAAGTCGACACCCTGCAGTAATTCACAATAAAAAAACAGGCCAGCTTAGAAGAAATGACAGAGGCAGTGTGAAAGGAAGTGCTGTGGTCTGACAGCTGAGCTCTCACCTCGCATCAGACCTCTTTCCTGTAATGAGAGCGCTTGAAACTCCTTCAACTTCTCACGCAAGGACTGCTGCATGGGCAGGAAAAAAGAAAAAATCAAGGTTAATTCTTTTAAAATGTGTCACAACATTTACAAACTCAGAATGACCCATTTGATTTAAAGAGTGCCTCTCATTGAGAAGATTGATGGCTACAGGTTGAGCCGCAGCCCACCATGTGATTGGAAAAAAAAATAGTGTGGATGTTTTTAGCTTGCAGGTGATTCTGGCTTCTTATAGCTCATACAGCGTGTTGACAGCAAAATAGGACGGTTTATATTTTGATGGTGTAGTGCTGAGAACCCTTTTGATCTGATTTCTCACGTGCATTTGTTCGCTTTTGCAAACCTCCCATGAAATTGTCATTGCAGGACTTTTTTGATTTAGCAAGAAAACACTGTCATCTACATAATTGATCACAAGTTTTCAGTTCTCTTAGAGTTATGCTACGTTTTATCTACATTACATGTACATTTGTTTGTCATGTTGTTTTTGCTAATTTAGAAATTCAGTAACCTTTAAAATAATACATGATTATTTATGGATGAGCTAACTTTAAATATTTAATGTGTTCAGTATGTGATTGTCTTTTTGTTCAGGAGTAAGATTGCACTTAAAAGCTTGAGTATCAAAACCTCTCCAGTCAGGATACAGTTTAATCTACCATGATGGATTGTTTATACTTTCTGTCTAGTCTAAGGAATGTACTTTAAATGAATAAACTACATTCTTTCTGGATCCTTTGGTAAAGGATCTTTACCAAAGTCAGCTTCTAATTGGCTGATCAACCTCTCATGACAACTCCTAACAGGAAGTTGTGGAACTCTGATGGAGACTTTAAGACAACCAGATCAAATGAAAGTTTGTTCGGCTGGGAACCCTGATCACCTTGTTTGGATTCAGTTGTGATAAATGATTTTTTTTTTTTTTTGCACCATATGTTTTGCGACTTTCATCAGATTTTTTTAATAAAACTTAAGCAAAAAGTTTTTCTTTTGTCATTTAGTCATGCTTTGGGCATTCTGAGTGTTATTGCTACTTTCTTTTGGCACATTTTCATTTGTGAAGCCACTGAAATCATCTGCCTTTAGAGTGACTTTCTGGCTGGAACCTCAGCTGTTATGACAGGCTTTCTCTGTCAGCCTCGCTGAAAATAGGTCGTCAGAGCTCACATGAACCGAATGACAAGTCATGACTGGGCCTAAAGCCTGGTTATGGGCAACAATTTCTGTTGTGCAATTCTGGTGTTTGAAGCTGATGAGTCAAAGGTTATTCTTCCAATTTTAATTCCCTTATCTTCCTTTTTTACTCTCTGCCATCTGATGTTGGGTATTATAACCCATAATTGTCCCCAGTAGTGTGGTGTAGTATAATTTGATGCTACAAGGAACACACCTGGAGCTGACTGAGTTTCTTCTCAAGCTCTATCTTCTTCACAACGTTGCCACACACAGTCTCCAACCTGAAACCAGATGAAATCCTGTTATAAAACTGCTTCTTTAAGGTGATTTATGTTTTGTTCTGGCAAAACCATGATATTGTCACTTACTTTAGATTATTGGTTGATTTTCTTATAAGGTCAAGAATGTGTTGATGTGACAGTCCTTCTATGCTGACCGCGTTGATGGTGACGATAACATCTCCTGCGACAACAGCAAAAATAAAAACAACTTTGAGAAGATGCACGCCACTCGAGCATCAGTTGTTAGTGTGCATGGGCGTGCTCAGCTGACATGTGGTGAGTGATGTTTCCATCGTTTTTTTTTTTGTTTTTTTTTACAGTATTGATGTGTGACTGTGTAGGGTCTATAGGGTAGCAAGGAAGTGGGTGGACTACCTGCGGTCAAGCCAGCACTTTCAGCCACGCTGTCTTCCTTTATGTTGCACACGAAGGTGCACATCTCCACTTCAGACGTGCTCTTTAACTGCAAACCATATGTCTGCAAACGAGATGCAGGATATTGAGACAAAAGCCTGACAGAAAACACTTAAACACTTTAAATGCATCATTCATAATGTTGGTAAAAAGGTGAACTGGCATACCTGAATTTCAAAACCAAATGTTTCGTTGTCTTGTTTTTCCAACACAAATGTGGTTCTGTGATGGGACATAAATGCAACAATGATTATTTTCAGACATGTTGTTTCTCAGTGGCATTTTTCAATGGCTACCAGGGTAAATTTTGAATGTTTTTTTTTTTTTTTTTAAATTGCACATAAAGCCTAACTTATTTACCTTTGTGGGTCCATGTAATCGACCAGAGAGTTGGTGGGGGTGAGCTTCGGCTGCAGAGGGAGAATGCACAGTTCCTCTTTAATTTCTAACAGCTTTGATCTTCTCCAAATAATTAAAATAGTTCATACTGATATAACTTTAATTGCATGTTGTACACCTCCAAACAGTAATAAAATGTTACATTTATTTAGGCAGTTTTTGTCACCTTGTTCTAAATACTTTTGTGACATGTCTTTTACATAAAAATCTCAGTTCTGCTTCATTCAGCATACAGCAGCATGTCACATCTTCCAGATGTTAAAATATAAAATATTCAGCTCTTATGCTTGCAAGCTGCTCTCGAGCTGTGGTCTCACCTTGTAACCTCTGGGCAGGGTGCTGGTGTTCTGTCGGTGTCGGTCATTGTTCCCCCTCAGTGAGCGCCGGTACCACAGAGCAGCCTTCTTCTTCAAAGTGTTATCCAGATTGCAGTTCTCTTGGCTGGTTTGTCGCTGAAGTCCATTGATATTCATGGTGGACTGCATGGTGGAGTAGTTCTCAAAGCACCATAGCCTCCTCCTGCAGGAGCAGTTTAATTGTGTGGCCCGGCCCTGTGTGTGCAGCCGAAAGAATAATGTGTCAAAGAGGAAATCCGTGTCATGTGATGGTTGTGGTGGACCTGCATCTGCAGATCTCAGACTCGCGTACCTTCTTTCCTGTTAACCCTCGTTCACCTTTTTTTTTCAGTTTCTTGAGAAGAGCATTGAAAAGAAAAGGAGGTAAAATGCTGAGGCTATTGTATAATTCCCCTTCAAACAGTCCCCTCTACTTTTTGCAATCCTGGCAATTTGATTTATGGTCTGTCAGGAATCAGTAGCGCACAAGAAAACTGCCACCTCACTGCTTCTGCGGCACCTGCTTCTCCCCTTTTTCCTCTCTCAGTTTCTCAATGGGCTTAAAGTCTCAGTCCTGTGCTCTGCCAAGCAGGGAGACGTGTCTGATGGGGACAGACAAGAGGCAGATTTTGTCGTGGGTTGGTTTAACACTGCTGAGACAGACAGCATGGGTCACTTGGCTGGAGGCATCGGACACGGTTGGATCAAAAGACGAATCACACAGACGGGCTGCTCAAAAGTCAGGAGGACGAGGACTGATGAGAAGCTGAAGTCCGGTGCATGTTGTCCCACTGCATCACTCATGTTTTCAAACATATGAATTGAACCTTGCAAAAATATTCACCCCTCAATATTTTTGTTACATTACAACAAACTACACTCTTAAAGTATGTTTTATTAGGATTTTATGTGATAGCTATACACAAAGTGTTGCTTTTAGGGTAGAAGGAAAGTGATGCAGCTTCAAGCATCTCTCAGAGATCTGAAGTGTGGACGAACTGCAAACCTACCAAGTCATGACAGTCCACTTAAACCGAAGAGGTTTAATCAGAGCAGGAGCCAAGAGACCCATGGTAACTCTGGAAGAGCTGCAGAGATCCACAGCTCTGGAGAGCCCTATGGCTTCATACTTTCACTCTTTTTTTACCAAATTTATTTGAAACAGTAGAATATGCTGCTGCATGTATTCAACAACTTGTAGAGGAATAGAAAAATGAACATACTTTTTAGATATTGCCTTGCTGCTTTGCCTGTTTGGTGAGTGCTACTCTAACTGCGTGTGAACTGTTAGGCAATTGGGGGGATGTGTACAAATGACCAAAATGGCAAGACATTCACCTAAAAACAGCATATAAGACATGTGTCAGATATAGTATATGGAACAAAATTGGTCTTTATAAAAGATTATCAAAAAGAAGGCGATAGTGAACCACATTTAAAGTCTCTCATGAGAGTGACCAGAGTGAACAGTTACCAGTTTGGCTTTTATGCGAACAACAACCTCACACATATATTGAGGCGGTGGAAGGTTCATACTGTAGAGATGCAGAACAATCCTTAAGTTTACTTGTTCCAGTAGGTCTAATGCTCAGCACTGAGGGCTGAGGCTCATTTTCCAGCAGGTCAATAACATTTAACAAACAGCTAAAGCTACAAAAGAAGGGTTTGCATCAAATAATATTCATTTGTTAGAACTGAATAGAAATGTGTGACACATTTTTTTTTTTTTTTTTTTAGTAAAAAAAATTCTTAAAACTACATATTGTCTTCAAATTCACAGTTATGCACTACCTTCTGTTAGCTTATCATATAAAATCTAAACAAAATGGTATCAGAGTTTGTGGGTGTAAGGTGGCAAAATGTGAAAAAAGTTCACATACATTAATCTTCATGCTCCACAGTAGCCAGCAAACCTTTTCACCTCAGTACAAACAGATTAAAGATTCCTCATCTGGCAGATTGCATCACAGCAAATCCACTCTGCCCCACTGATCCCGAACAGCGACGCTGGCCAGCTACCCACGAGACTGTCTGGAGCACAGATGTCCCATTTCAGAGGACACGCTAAAACCCCAGCCGTGTTTCAGTTTCATGATTTCTTTTCTCCTGTGAGACCATGCGTTTCTCTGTCATATCAGAAAGGCTAACAGAAACATGTTTTGAAAAGCTTGGGAAAGTCATTTTCAATAAATCAGAGTATGTGTCGCAATAAGACTTAGATGTTTGTATAACAACGTTCAAGTATGTTTACGTGCACATTTGTGTATTAAAAATCTTTAGCTTTTTTTAATGGTGGGATTGTAATATTGTTTAACAACATAAAATAATTTAGGTGAAAAAAAACTAATTATCAAAATGAAGGCTTGGAAACTTCAGTCTATGTGCAATAAATATATATTATGTGTTGACTTACTGTAATAAATAAAACATTTCAGTAATGTAGCTCATTAAATGATTGTTGTAAACCGCCAACTTTTTTTTTTTATCAGATCTGGACAAGAAAGCAAGAGTGGTGGTAGATAAGGATGAAAATCACACCTTTATCAACTCAAGTAAACATCACATGTTATAGATCTATATTCATAGACTTGTAACCTCTCTTTGGAGAAGTAGCTTCTTGTATTTGCATATTTATCCACCATGGTTTTCTCACATGTGCTGCCATTTTCAAATCCCCCAACTTCATTTCAGTGGGTTTCAATGCTAAGCTGTTGAGTGAAGCTTCGTTCCTTCTTTCTGAGCGTTTCCTTGGTGGTTTTATCAGTGCACATATGAACGTTACTTTGATTAACAGTTGACTTTCCATTCAGCTTTAAAACAGAAGGCCTTTGAATGTGTCATTGGTTATTTTTTTCTCTCTCAGTTGTTTTATGCTGCACAGTTCCGCAAGCAGCAATAAACCACCCACACGTTTCATCATTTGTTGGAGTTTCTCTGCCTGAAAAGGTATCTGGTCAAATAATTTCAAACTCATCTCATGGTCTTTTTTTTCTGTATTTTCTGGATGCTTCTTAGGTTTGCTTTGGAGACTGCAAAGGTTTTTGTTTTTTTTTTTCCCTTCATGCTTCAAGCTTTGAGTAATCTCTTTCATGTGTAAAAGCAGGTGCAAAGGTAGCCTATAGCTCTTGCAATTAATCGTTTGTCTCATGGGAACTTTTAATAAATATTTTTACTTGGGAAGAATTTGCCGAGACAGCATGTAAGGGAATGCAATATAATTCAATTCAGATTATTTTTATAGTACTAGTTCACAACAAATGTCATCTCAATGCACCAAGAGATGCAATTAATAAACAGAGAAATACATGATCTCTGTAGCCAATCATACCTCCAGATTCAGTTTATTAAGAACATTGATTTTAATCGCATCCTAGTTCCGATACAATGCTGTAAAGTTCGGTTTATTTTGCTAAATGGTATTAAAAAATCTTCTATCAACTGACCCAGGAGACTCATTGTGCATAAAGTATTGAACTTTCAGTACAAGACGGCCAGCTGATCATTCAGTTTGCAATAGAAAAGGAACACAATGACATCCTTAGGCACCGTACATTTTACTATTAGAACACACAATATAAATAATGGGAGCACAGCACAAGCAACACAAGAAGTGATATGAGTCATTCCGTTTCACAAAACACAACTTATTTTTTCACGTTTAAATCAACATAAAAAAATTTTGTTTTATGCAATTCACCATATGCAGCAAGATGAAACACAACGTCACTGCAACTTATATGTGCAACATTTTATGAGTAATCAATTTCCTAAAGAAACCACTTTAATTTTGACCTAATTCTGGGCCAAGGATTAGGACAATCCTTGGGTGCGAAGGAGTAACATTTTTCAGTCGTACGCCATGACGGGGAAAAAAAAAGTAAATATGCCATTCTCATTGTCCATAAAGGAGGGACATCACTTTAGAAGATCGGAAGAAAGATTAAGTGCATGGATGCAGAACCCAAAGAGATTAGGGGAAACCCAAGGATGCTGCATAGTGATGCGTTTGATTTTCCTGTAGACTCAGTTTCATTGCAGTTCAATTTTATTCATTTGCTTATGTTTTTACAACAAGCTTTCGAAAACAAATCCAACCTCACAGTCTTTTAATACTAAATGTCTCTTTATATGTTGCCTTTACTGAATGAATACTATAATGCATCGCTCTTAAAGGATTGAATGAAAGTCACTAAAACTTCTAGTTATATCTATTTTTAGCTAGCAGTTTATAATTGCATCTCCTCAAGCTCAGGCAAGTGACACCGTGTAACCTTTTATACGTTGACAGCCATCACTGTAAAATCTGTTACAGCAACACAGCACAATGTTAAAGACGTTGACTCATTTATGTAGTGCTGACAGCTTCAGGGTTACAGCTTTATTTCCTCTGCCTAACGGTCATTAACAGCTTACGCGTGGAGAGCGTCAGAAACGAAAGCAGGGATGAGTCACACGAGTTCAAGTAAAGAGAGTTGTACCGGAGATAAAAGTGACCTGCTTTAGATAAGTTGCTCTGGGAAATTTTTTTTTTTTTTTTGCCTCACATGCAGCAGTTTGCAAAGTTTTGCACAATCTGAGCTTTCAGAAACATTTGCAATATGAGAGCAACGCAGCCGGAACATGAAGAACAGTTTATTTACACACAGATAACATTTTATACAGAATAAATAGTGCTGGGAAGAAATGATAAAATAGAGTGTACAAAGTTCACAAATGAGTAACAACCGATTAACATGAATGAAGATCGAATCTAAATGAATGAAGCTACTTGTTTGTTTTACACAGTAAACACTAGTCAGAAATCGGACATACTGATCAATCGTCTTTGGAATAAAAAATACATCACATGCTTTACTTTCACCCTTTTGCAATCTGATATATGACACAATAGGTAAAATTGGCTTAAAATCAACACAACTCAGTGAAATAAATTCAAAGCGCAAGCATATAAAGCTTCAATGTTTAATCTGCAGAGACAGAATGGCTGTGTTCACTTTTCATTATTTGCAAGGAAGTAAAATGATTACATGGCTGAATTGAACTAATTTGAGAAAATCAAGGATGATAAAATCATATTTTCCATATGGGTTGGATGCTGTTACAGCACACTTTTTTTCATTCAGACTGAGCTTCCATTTTGGGGAAAATGGATGTTTAATATGTCAATGTTTTGTGTGTGTGCGTGTTGAGGGGGGAGGTTAGTATATGTAACTCTAATAGTGCTATAGATATGGACTATATCAGAAACAGCCTACTAATCCATGCAAACATGCAATAAAATCTACTCAAATAAGGCTATAAATCATGTGTGATATGGGGGAATAAATCGGGGAACAAGTATTGAAATTCTGAAGAAAAAAAAACATGAAAAGCCACTGCAAGTCAAACATATAATTGAATGTCATTAGTATTTAGAAAGTGGTCCTTTAAGAGCAAATTAACATCAGCTTTTTGAGTCCCAGTTTATGGTCTACTCACTCCAGACCATTACTACATTATTGTAGCAAAACATCCTGACAGCATTGGTCAAAGGCGAATTTTGAAACTTCTGAATACTCAATTGAGCACCACTGACCTGGTCCTCAGAATATGTACTGTATGACAGATGTGTTAAAGTAAATGATGAGAAGAGTTTTCCGAGAGCCAGAACTGCTCAGAAAAAAGCATCAGAAAGGCCTGGGAATAGCAGAAACTGTTTTTTGCCTCTGTGAAAACGATAAGCAACGCATTCAAGCAGCATGGCCTCACTGCACAAGCCTTCAGTGCTGCATAAATTTGCTTAAAATGTGCACCAGAACACTAGCACAAGCTATTGAAAAATTAGGAAACATTTGTTAGATCAAATGAGAATAACATTTATCTCATTGGATGTCATTACATACATTTGGTGGAGCTGTGGCAACAAATGTCCAACCAAAAACCACAGACACTGAAGTTTGAAGGAGGGAACATCATGGCGTGGGGCTTTTTGCTGCATGCTGTACTGGCAGACTGTATCTGAAGGAAGGATTTGACTGAACATATTAGAAAGGAATCTGAAACGAGGCCAGATTTTTCAGAAAGATAATGGTCCTGACCACATAGCCAAGGAAACTCTCAGTTGCTGTCAGAAGAAAAAAGATAAAAATCAAGCTGAAAGATGGGCAGAATCACAAAACGTTATCTAACTGAAAATCTATTGTAAGATCTAAAGATCTGGTGCATGGCAGAAGATCCCAAAACCTTCCAAGTTTTAAGGATATTTTGTGTGTAAGAATAAGTCAATCACACCTGAGCAATAAAAGCTGCTATGTCTCCACACAACATGGCTATTGAACCAAGTATTGAGCAAATGTCAGTGAGCACCTTCAATACTTCTCGTTTACACCACTCTCTGGACTTACATGTTTTTATTTATTTGTATTTATGGATTACTTGGGCTGTTGCCAACATTTGATGCAAATTTAATATCAAACAGCCCAAAAAGAAATTTGTTCGTTGTGAAAAAATTTCTACACGTTCAATACTTTCCCTGCTGTGTAGGAGCATGTATGTCATCTGCAACTGAGCAGACAAACAGGGCCTAGAGCAGGGGTCCCCAAACTTTTTCCTGCGAGGGCCACATAGCTGTTCCTTTCTCTAGTCGGGGGCGGTCTCAGGTTTTGTAGAGAGAAACCTTAGAAAATTCTTGTCGAGGGGGGGGGGGGGTAGGAGGCTGTTCTGTCTTTGAAACTGTCGAGCGGGTGGGGGGGGGGGGATAACGCGACGACACATTCGCGCTTTTAGATAGATTTTTACCCAGAATGCAAATGGAAAAAACCGTGAGTGAAACGGTGACTGGGACTGACTAGTATGTATTCCATTGAGGGAAAGTTAGTTTCACTTCTGCTCAAAAGCCCCCTGGTGGTTGAAGAAAAATCCACATATAAACCGGAAAATACAATATATGAAAAAAAAACACTGAATGCTCTCTGGTATGAGGAGGCGGGCCGGATCCGGCATTGTTCAGGGGGCTGGACCAAATGACGTGGCGGGCCGGATCCGGCCCGCGGGCCGTAGTTTGGGGACCCCTGGCCTAGAGTAAGAAATGAATCAAAAGGAAAGCATATGTTTTTTCCCCATAGGTGCAGTTTTATAATTTCATAATTCAATGATAGATATCTTCATACAATATACAAATATTAACAACCAGAGACTAAAACAGGCACTCTTGCGCACACACACATTGATTCACTCTAGCACAACGGTGAACAAATCCTTGTAACTTCTCCCTCTCTGCTGGTTAGGCTTTGTAGGCAACATCAATTATCCTAATTATCCTACTAAGTTTAGAAAACCCCCATTATTATGCATCACTTTTGATTGGCCGTACCTTGTCTTAGACTTGTACAAAAATATATAAATTAATATAATGTTCCCCCTTTTCCATAAAACTGAATTCTTAAAACAGTCAACAAATGAATTGCTAAAATACACATTACATGTACATTTTTGAAAGATTAAGGCCTAATTTTAGAAATTCTAGAGCACTTATTGAACACATTTTGAATTGCAGGCTACGACGATCTAATCAGACTTCACTGAACCTCTTCCACAGAATGAAATATGAAACAGTAAAATGAGAATATTATGCTGTATAATGGTTAATATCTGTGGGCTGCGTTAATGAATACAGCTCAGACAAGAGAATAACTTTGTTCACATAGCACATTAGCCTTTTACATGCTAAGTAGTTAGCACAAACTGTTACATATTGACCAAAGAACCATTCATAAAGTCAATACTGACAGGCCATGTTTTATTTAAAATGTATTTATATTTAAAGAGACTGAATTAAGTGAACCTTGTGAGGTTGTTGTCTTTATTTTCTACTAATTTACCAATCCAGGTTCATTCTTTTCAACCTGCTCTTTGGTAGCCTTCATGTTAGTCACTCTAACTCCTTGTTTGGGTTAGAAACATATTCCAGTATGCAGGGTCAGAACTCTAATGCTTTATTTGCCCACAAAAAAATATATTTTCCCAATGAAAAATAAATCTCCATCCTGAGCAAGCTATAATAAATACTCATATATAGTTGACTGTTTACATTCTGAAAAGGCTTAGATACGCTCACGTTATCTAAATATACAGTATGACTATGTTCCCTTTCACAGAACCTTCAGCAAAATCTGTACAAGAGAGATGTTCTACCTGTGCAAAAACACTTCATATTTTCAGGGAAAAATCCGTATGTGTCAGTAAACACTTAAGATGAGAAGATATTTCCGGAGATTGTCACTAAGCAATCTAACAGCCCAGCAGCACTCTGATAGCAAAAAAACAACAACAAACAAACAGAAAAAAACAACGGCACAAAAGCACAACAATGTGCAACTTCAAGCTTTGGGCACTTCAAATGTTGAGGTAGCAAAAAAAAAAAAAAAAAAAAAAAAAAAAAAAATCACACACTTATGTCGCATGGCTCGTTCTATAAAAAAGGAAAGTCAGTTGCCTAGATGTCTTTGCAGAAAACTTCCACCGATGCCCCACTTTATACAAACCTTTGGCAACAAAAACAAAATGTGTTTTCCTCCTGAAAAGTGGATTTCTGCTTTTTCCAGGTTTATCTCATGACACCAGTGCCAGCACCAGTCATGATCTGCAGGGCAGCAAGCCAAGCTAGTCTTTGATGTCTTTGATTGCAGACAGTTGAGACACGGTTTTCTTGACTCGCATCGCAGTCAGTCGCGCAGCAGCATTGGCATACCAGCACTCTCTCATCAGTTTTCCCATCACACGCAGAGCCTGGTAAAGTAACAAGACGACATTGTTACAAAGGTGATCTGAAAGCTGTCGTAAAAACAGAAAGCATTACCTTCATTAACATAAAAATGCCTAAATTAACTTAAAACAGTTAGCAAAAATATTCAGTAAATGGTGCAACCTTGTCTCTAATTGAATTGTGAAAATTCAGTCACCCATCTTTGACCCAGCTTGTATTTTTTTGACTCCAGCTGGGAATTGCATTTGAGTCTTTTCCACCTGTACCTTAAGACAACTTCACTTCACAGTAACATTAATGGACAATTCCAGAGTAAAATACTCATTCTCCACTGCGGCAAAATACAGCCAGGCACAGAGTTCTTTTAATTTTCTGGATTGGGTGCTAGTCTGTTATGTCTCAAAGCTTTTGCCCTTAAAGAAATTCTTCTAACTTCCTCCTCACTGGACAAATTGGCATATAAACGCTTTGTCTTCTCCGTTGAGATTCGAGCTTGCAGGCTGTGTTTATTACGACTTTTGTCTTGAGTGACCATTGTGTTATGCACTGATCCCCACACATGACGTCGTCAGCTGCACTCTAGCTTTTTCAAAGGGTTTCACATGTGTCTTGCTTTTGAACAAGAACTTGATTGTAAACACCCCTATGACTAATGAGAAGAAAATGCTGCAAGAAACTCGATTGTCTCTTGAATTGTCGACCACAGAGTTTTAAACATACTGATGGCCACCACTGCAATAAATATTTGGTCTTACCTCACAACTCTGCCACTGATTGGGGATGTTTGGTCTGAGTTTCTGATCACATACAACTTTTTTCATATCCTCAATGGATGGATCTGAAGGCACCATGTCATAGTAAGGCAGTTGAAAATCTTCATGAAGTCCTACGGTAGTAAAAAAAAACAAGGAAATTATGTTAATGGACATGTACATAATCAGATAATTACATGTAATTATGCTGATAATTCACCTATAAGATATTTCTGCTGCTACTCATGCAAATGACTGAGGAGAGGATATAGGAGAGTTATGTTTCAGATACCTCTTACAGAGCATCTTCTGGCTAATTCCCAGAACACCAGGCCAAGCGAATAGATGTCTGCTCTCTTAAATGACTCAAAGTTGTTCATATTGACTGACTCATCCAGGATCTCTGGAGCCATGTACCTGCAGAGAACAAGGCCATTAGAGCCTAATAATGTGGAAAAAAGCAACACAAACAGCACTAGCCCTGCACAGGTCATTTCTTTTATCACTTTGTGGATGTGGCTCCCTTTAATTAGACTATTTGAAATCAGAACGTAAAATACTTTGGAGAATTTCTTCATATATATATTTTTTTAGAGAACTCATACAAGTCAGCCTTGATTTAAGCCATTAAGCAATGTTAATGGCTTAAACATTGAGTCTGACGTTTAAGCCATTACGTCCATGGTTAATGTAATGACTTAAACATATCTCTAGGTGGCGCCACAGTAGTAGTAAAGTAGCTTGGCTCTGTTTCCCTACCTTACAAGAAATACTGCTGGGTTTTTGTTTTTTTTAAACTGTGGTTCTGCTATTCTTATCATTCTTGACTGTCAGCTCTTTAACACTAAATACACAGGCTGTCAGAGTCCGTCTATTTAGCATTCACACTGAATAGACTTTTATATCCACAAAATATAAAAAGACTTTTTTCTTTCATTGTTGTTTTTGTATGATGCCAGCTAACCATGCAAGCACTTTCCGACCACTTCAGTCTGATTTTAGGTCTTTGTTTTGCAGCCGTTAGCCGTTTTGCTCTAACCTCTTAGTTCCCACTCTGTGGTTAGATGCTATGTCTATGGTGTTTGTGTTGGAATCATGTTTAACAGCTAAGCCCAAATCTGCGATGACTGCCGTTCCATTCCTCTTCACAAGGACATTTTTGGACTTTAGATCTCTGTGAGCGATCGCGGGCTTTCCTAGAAGCAAGACAGTAAAAATATGAGATTAGAAGAAGTTTTTTTTGTTTGTTTTATGGACCAATGTGACATCAGAAAGCATAATGTATCTTCTTATAATATCACAGCATGTATTGAGTGGTAAGAGAAGTACTTATTACTGCTTACTAGCACCACTGGGAAAAGATGTCAATAACTGTGACCACCAGTAATTTTGCAAAAGAAATAGAACTTTCTCTTTTTTCTCAACATCTGATTTCCCCCCAATGAATACATGTTCTCCAATTAAATATATATTTTTTAGTAATTTACAGAGCAAAATTATTCTACTGCAAGAAAAGATGCATTTATTTGACACATGTTCACCGGTTCTGCCAAAAACACGTGGAGGGGGCAGCATATTTCAAGAAACTAGAGGGTACATCTTCAAAGTAAATAACTGCCTTTTAAAGAAAGACAGAAAACCTCAGGAAATGAAAACATGACTGCATCTGACGAACATTAAAGTAAATAGTTGGGTTATTTTCTAAGAAAATATATTTTAACATGTAAATCAGTGAACGAAGCAGGTTCTATAACCTGCTGTGCCCACTGAGGGCTTCCTTGGACTTTGTTTCATTTAATTTCTTTGAGATGAGGAAATGCATTCACATACAGACAGTTAAGAAAAGCTGTACCTTGCGTGCCAATGATTTCCATGTGAAGGTGTGCCAGTCCACTGGCTACAGACAAAGCCAAAACAACCATGCCCTCCACTGAGACCGTGTACCTGTTCAGGTAGTCGTACAGGGAGCCGTGCTCATGGTACTCTGACACCAACCAGAGCTGGGTCCACGAGCCGTTATCTGCAGACAACAGCAAGGTATGCTGTGAAATGTCAACACATTCAGGCGACATGTTTGATCCGTTCGTGTTATAAACTTGCTAATCTGATACCTTTGTTATCAGCAGCGATGAAGCCGAGAATATTTTCATGCCTGAGCATGATAGTTTGATAAATTTCTGCTTCCCGGAACCAGGACCTCTCGTCCCGGGAGGAGAAAATCTTCACAGCTACATCCTCCCCCTGCCACTTGCCACGCCAGACCTCGCCAAAGCGACCTTTCCCGATGGTCTCCTGCAGGACGATGGTCCGAGCTATAGTCCTCTGGACCAGCAGTGGTAGGCCTGAAACACGAAGCTCATATGATTCAAACTGCAATATTTTGCACAGCTTAGAAAAGCCTGAACCCATTTACATTTTGACATGTTACAGCTACAAAACTTTCATGTATCTTAGTGGGATTATATGCGATAGAACAACACAAAGTAGTGTGTAAAAGTAAATGATGAATGGGTTTAAAACCTGAATGTAGCCCATGAAACAGACATGTCAAGCAAAAAGCTATGAAGTTTAGAGAATGATTCAGTTATAAAACTATATCCCCAGCCATGAACACCTCGCAGAGCACTGTTCAGTCCATTGTTTGGCACCGGAAAGGCTACGCCATGAACACCAACCATCTGAGATGTGGCCATCCACCTCAAGAACAGCAATTAATGCAAGAAGCAGCCAAGAAAGACACAATATGTCTGGAAGAGCTTCAGAGGTCCACAACTAAGGTGGGAGTATCCTTAAGTACAATAACTATCATTTGCGCACTTCTGGTCTTAATGGAAGGACAGCAAGAAGAAAGCCATTTGTGACATAAGAAGTTCCATTTTTGCTTTGTTACAAGTTACGATGGAGACACAAGAAGCTATGGCCACATGGCAGCATCTTGCTGAGGGGACGTTTTTTATTCAGTAGGTACAATCTGTTTGACAGAGTTAATGAAAGCTAGATTAAGCTAAATATGAGGAAGAATTGAATTGATTTTATTTTAATAGGACGGTGCGTATTAATGACTGAACGATATTGTTGTAAATACACTGGATTTAGCAAAATGTTAATTTCCATCCTTAGTCCAAGAAGAAGAAGGACAGTGACACTAAACATATAGTCAGACCTAAAATGTAATAGTTTAGATCAAAGTATGCAAGTCTTCAAACACCATATTTTCAAGTTGATGTCAATGGAGGCTCTTTATCCAATCAGACTGAACCTGAGCATTTTTGGAATAAAAAACAGCAAAATGTTTGGTCTCAAAATGGCAGCGATATAGACAAAAATCTCGAGACTTTAACAGAATATAAAGGCATGTCACATTTATATAATTCTATTATATAATGTTATATATCTATTATGTAATGTTACATTATACTTATTTGCAAAATAATTCTGAAAACCTGCTCTCCTTTGTCCACATGCTTCACCAATATACAGTAATTTGTGTTGCTCTATCACATAAAACATGCATATAATTTGAAACAGAACGCACTTAAATTTGTAACTGCAATATGAAAACAACAAGAAATCTCAGGCTTGTATTAGTACTAGAGGTGTGCCGATCGATCGGTCACCGATCATAATCGGGCCGATTTTCGTGAAAAAGTGCATGATCGGTGATCGGCGATCATTGTCTCTTTTACCGATACCGATCACCTACTTCTCATTTCGCAGCCTGCCTGTGCAGCTGGTCTCCTCTTTCCTTCACTCTGCGCAAACGCGCAGCAACAAATCTTAAGCGATGTGCAACTATAACGCACTGAGTGAATGGGGAAGTTTGCTGCGTGTGGCTGCGGAAAATTGAAGCACGTCAAAATGCATCAACACAACGAAGCTAATACGACATAAAAACAATGCCATACTTGACGGAGTTTGGCTACATCGAGGCTCACTGCAGTAAAAAAGACATACGGAGGATCAGACAGCAGGTAAAGCAGCGCACAGCTACAAACACTCACCCGGATTAGCATGACAGTCAGAAAACTAAACAAATAACCCGCAAAATTATTTGTCTTCGTGCTGCGATGTAAGACGCTGGTTCTGCTCTCGCTGTTGAACCCCTGCTACGCTACAGATAGTAATATTTCACAGACGGAGCGCCGCTTCTGCTCCACCTGGTAGTGACTCTCACACCGAACCTGCTTAAAGCTGCAGCATCTAACTTAAAAAAAATACATTTTACCTACGTATTAAAACTTCTGCTGTCCTAACATGAGACAAATAATCTCTGAAAAAATAATCGATCTCCTCCCTGTCCTGCATAATTACTCCGCTCAGTCAGAAACAGCCAATCAGAGCTAGCAGTAATCAGCTAGCCGCCATGCTATCAGGAAGTTTTCATTCAGTAACTCTGGATTGTTTATTGTAATGGATCCTGTTTTTGCCTTTGAATATTAAGTTTTATACTTGAACTTTTTGGCAATGTTGAGAGGTTTTATTTTGACTCTTTGCATTATTTAGCCTCTTCAGAGCCTTCATATGTTTTCAGTCTGTTAAAGATAGTATTATCAATAGCAGTACAATTTGCACAATGCCTGTTTTGTTTAGTTTTCTTCTTGGAAAAAGTTATTAAAAACAAGTTTTTGTCTAAATTAAGGTGAATTCATGGTTTCTTTTTCCACATAATGTAACCGGTAGTGTTTATGATAAAAAATAAATAAATAATAATTATGTGATCGGTATCGGTGATCGGTATCGGTGTATCGGCCATCATGGGTGATCGGTATCGGTATCGGCAGGAAAAAACCTGATCGGCACATCTCTAATTAGTACATTTGGCAAGACACTGTAAGAGCCTCATTGAGAACGAATAGGACTCCTCTCACCTGACCCTGAGCCAGATGTGCTCATGTCATAAATCAGATCTTTGAGGCATTTATCAGGAGACATAAGCATCTGATCATCCAGGGGCTCCTCGGGGTCTTGCTTATGTGCTCTGCCGTAGGCACAACGGTGTCCCTGCACGACACACACCCCCAGCAGGATCCCCACACACAGCAAGCAGGAGGGCACCAGGATCACCACCATGAGCTGCAGTCTGCTCCAGCCCGGCTCCTCTGAAGGCCTCTCTGATGGCGCACACATAAGTAACAACATTCTCAGCATTATTAGCATTTTTACTGCATCCTTAAGGCTTTGGTTTCCAAAGAAAAACAACAACACAAGCTTTTAAGAGGATTTGTGTCTGAGATTCTTGTCTCTTTGCTCCCCCTGGTGGTGTTTTCTCTAAGTGGCAGGCGTGTGGCACTCAACAAAGCAGCATATTATCAGCAGCTGTTGCCAAAATTTGCTCCCTGATTGAAATACTAAGAGTTGAAAAGGCACACCTCGTGCTTTGCAAATTGAAGACGCTGCTGCACGAATGCTAACAGATGTCGCTAATTTTGAAGGTGGAAACTCATTTTGCAAATGCTCCGCTCCAGATGCCAAATCCCTGTTTTGCCTGAGAACCAGAACATTTAATTAATGCCCATAAATGCTATTAATCAAGAGTAATAAAGAGGCTTTTAGCAAATATAATCTTTGCTCTGCAGAACGTAAAATACATTGTATTTCTTAAAATCAAAATGTCTCCCCGTTTAAAGTTTTTGATGCATACTGATTAAATGCAGGTGCACTCGTCGTAAAAATTTAGGTTTGGCAAGGCAAAGTAATTTGACACCTCTGTCTGTGACCTTCGTTGTGTCTGTGGGAGGCCAGAGGAAACCTGGACACCATCAATATGTGGTAATATGAGCTCTACAGACATGAAAATGAGGCACAGTGAGTGCTGTGCAGCACCGTGCAAAAGTGTTCACACCCCTTTAGCGTTCTCACATTTTGTTACATTATAACAACAAACTTCAGTGCATCTGATGTAAATCATTTCAGTATACATGTTCCAGCTGCATGTTAACGGTTGTCATTTTGGAAGGTAACTCTTCACCCTCGCCTCAAGTCTTTAGCAACCTCTAATACGTTTTCTTCAAGATTTGCCCTGTTTTTAGCTTCACCTATTAGCAGCTTACCTGTTCCTGCTGAAGAAAACATCCACACAGCAATATGCAGCCACTTCCATGTCTAAGCATTTAGTGTGAAGTGCTGCGTTACTGTTCCACCCGACATGGTGTTTAGAGAAATGTAATCCAAAATATGTTAAATCTCATCTGTTCTATATGTTTGCTATGTTTTCTACATGGCTGAATACCAATCCATGCCACACTGTTCAGTTTTCCATTCAAAAATGCACAATTACACACTGCTTTGTATTTATATATAATGCCGCCAAATTTATTTAGATTTATTCATAGATCTAAATGTACGCAACCCAAACAACATTTGAAAAAGTCATGTTGCAAGGTGCTGAAATAGTACGACAGAGTAAAAGTCTTTTGAGTTGATGGGATATTAACACATGCACATGCTATCATTTAAATATAATTAAAATTCAACTTAAATCTTAGGAAAGTTCTTTCGTTTTTCCTGAGATGGACTCACCAGCTGGTCCTCAAGCATTCATTATGTGCAAATCAACAATTTGTGAACTTAACCACAGTTTCCTAAGATCTCTTTAGCCTTTTACCCAATTCATATCCTGCCAACTGAGGCTCCAAGTGAAGATCGGCAGATATGATGCAAAACAAGACCTCGCTCTCTTCTGTCCCAGTGGCTTAAGACCTTACGATCAAGTATGTGTCTAAGAGACAGGCCGCTTGAAAATTATGCTCAACAGGCTTGAAAAATGAATAAAAGAAGAAATTTATATCCAGATTTAAAATGTTTTTTTGTTTTTTTTCCATTTCCAAAGAGGTTACACATGATACTGCTATTTAACAGGACAATGAAACCCATTGATTTTGTTGTCCCCATTCACAGTCGACACCATCAACCCCTGAGGGTCTTGACCCCCATGACCTTGTGCACTCACTGACATGCAGATGCATCTTGCACAGTAAATCTGCTGCATTTTACCGGGATGTTAGAAAATCTACCCCTCACTTACTTTAGTTTGAGTCCTTTTTGTCAAAACTAATATTTCTTATTTCTAAAGTGGTCACGAATTAGTATTTTTTTTATTAAATATTATTAAATTGATCCCTGCCTATAGAACAGTTAGAGACCTCTTACAAACACTATTTTCACACAGAGTAATGGGATTCTGTTTCTGTAGTTTACTTTCTTCTAATGTTTAAAAGTCTTTTGTATTTTCAAAATCTAATAATGAATTCTTAACAGTTTTTTAGCCTTTGTGAAAGTTTTGCTTTGGACTTTAGCTCATTTTTCATTCCTTTGTTCTCTAAGCTTCTTAATGCTGATCTTTGAATCATTTAGCCATGAACAAGCTGCTAAACTCAAGGAATGAGCATGTGTCGTGTCTCTACAATAAAGGCAATTTTACAAACAAGTGTTAAATTGGATATATTGATATTTGACATTATTTGTTCCCATTTTTGGTTGGCTGTGTTAGAAACACCAACAAATACAAATGACAGACAGAAAATTGTTTTTTGGCACCTAAAAAGCATTTAATTTTTTATTTTTTTTTTTAGATAAAAAAATTTGAACATTTCCACATTTTGTCCCATTTTATTCACAAATCTAAATGTATATTACTGGGAATTCGTGTTACAGGAGAATACAAGGCAATGCATAATTGTGAATTGGCATAATAGAAATTTGTTCTGAGCCAACACTGGTTGAGTCACCTTTCACTGTAAATGCAGCTGTAAGTCTTTATGTCTCCATCAGCTTTACATAACATTTCTGCCCATTCATTCAAACTGAACTGAGCTTCTAAACATCAATTTTCAAGTCTTTCCAAAAATTGTCAATTGGATTTAGGTCTGACTGAGTGATGTAAACCATCCTCTTGTAGCGCTCTGACTGTTCAAAGTCATAATCTTGCTCTACGGTGAACCACCAGGCCTGACTCAAAATCCTGCAAACTTTTTTTTTTCTTTTTTTTCCCCTCCCAGGATTTTCCTGTATTTAGCTGCATGCATGTTTCCCAAAACTACAACCAGTTTCCTGGCTCCTGCTGAAGAAAGGTATCCCCAAAACACGATGCTGCCATGGTGTGTTCAGGGTGATGTGCAGAATTTTTCCATTATTAACTTTTCCCATTAAGATCTGATTTATTGTTTGTTTTTCGATATTGTATTTTCTGACAAACCTCCGAGGCTTTCACAGAGCCGTATTTATGATTCGAATAAATCACACAGAGGTCGGTTACAGAGTAAAAGGGAAGTTTAATATAAACCTCTGTGGTCATAAATGCCAAAAAGTTCAAAAAGGGGTGTGAATACTTTTGCGAGCCACAGTTTATTTGTAAAACTATGTGTGCTGACAACAGAACAAAGCTGTTTTAAATTATCTATGACTTGTGGATTTTTGCAAGAACTAGCAGTAAGCAAACAGCGAATAGACTGACACGGTATAAAGTGAACCTTCCAGAGTTTTCCATTGAACTCCAGAGGTGTGAAAAAAAGCTTCCCTGTGCTTTGGGCCATTTTCTACCCAGCAGAGAGGCTCTCTGAACAACATGCCTGACAAAGTATTTATTTATAAATCAGGGGAGGGCCGTCGCATAACCTCTGCCAGCTTTGTTATGTCACAGGATCTAGGCGGATCAGCATCCACCTCGTCTGGCCGGGACCAGAATGAGTGGGAAATCCCTCACAGGCTGGACTGTTGTTTCTGTTGACCGAATAAAATTACTGAGACTAACAGACTGAGGAGATGATGGGTTTTATGCTTTTGTCCGTTTGCCAAGGAAATTGTCATCGGACACAGATTAGATGAAAGTGACCTAAAATACAACAGATCCAAAAGTGACAGAGCAGAAAAGCATATTTTGTGGTTATACCTCGATGCAGGTGCAGGGTCTCATTGTTGCAGAAGTCGGTGAAGCAACAGTTCCTCTTGGAGACGTTTTTGGAGCTGTAGCAGAAAACCTGGCCCTTCATCTGGGAGGGGGACATGCAGGATTTGACCGTCTCCTCCTTCCCGTCAATCAGCATCACAGAGTTCCAGCAGGCTCCGTCTGCGGTCGTCTCGCAGGTGTAGTTGGCGCACAGCGGGCACACACACTTCAGACCTGAAGCACAAAAAAAATCAGATTGTGTTTATTACTTCTTCCCCCTCCTCCCCCCATCCACTGGCTAATTCATCAATGTGTGGAGAAAAAGCACCAAGACAAAACAGTTTTACTCTCAGCCTAGACGCGGCTCCTGCTGTTACATAAGAAAATCTGAGCTCTTAAATGGCAGGAGGTGGAGGAACCAGAGTAATGCCTCTTAGATTAACACCCGCATAATCTTGTGTTCTACTTGCAGCTGTCATGCTTTATTTGATAAGCTGCTGAATGACTGATGAGCGAGATGGCCCGCCACAGAAAACCTGGGAAATAAATGGATGAATGTTGCACAGTGCCAAACGAAACCAGTCAGGAGGTAGCTCCAATTACATGAATGGGAAAAAAAATAAATAGATACTTATGTGTGATTAAATAATTCACACATTTGGATATTTGAATGTAAAATCACTGAAATTTTGTAAATAAATACATTTTTTGAAAAATGACATTTAGAGTTAAATTTATACTTTTATTCAAAGAACACCTAAAAAAAAAAACAAAAGGTTGGAATTAAAAACTGACAGTCAACAAATACGGAAGGCAAATTTTAAAGGTTTATGAAACCTTTTACTTCTCAAACCGTTTCTCCAATTGTGTCGAAACAATTTTGTATCATTTTTAAAATGTGAGAAAAGCAGATTTTCTTTGATATTCTCCATCTTTTTTTTATTATTATTATTTTTAAAAGTGAGTTTTCAGATTTAGTCGGTATTCTTTGTTCTTCATCTTCAAAAAAATAAAAAATGAATAAAACATCAGATAAAAGGAATGAAGGTGGCCAGGTTGAAGTTAGCAAGACCATTAAAACCGTAGGAAGAAAATTTGCTGGCTGGATTGAGAGGAACACCATTTAAATTTACAGTCTGATTGTAACCCTCAGGTGGTGATTAATCACTCTGAGGTGTTTCTCTGTGTGTGCAAACCGTTAAGGCGAGAATTACAAGGAGGAAACCTTTCATGTTTCCGTCGGAACAAAATTCGGTTTCTGGCGCAAAAGGACGTCATAAAACCCCGGTTGGAAACAAGTTCACTCAACTAATAATATGCAACAGATCGTACAACAAAGGAGCTGAATGAGAACACAAGGTGAAAAGAGAACATCTACAACAGGCATTATGGTTTGTAATTGCAGAACAAGTTCCCTTCAGAACGACAACTTTATTTCCTTTTCTAAAACAAATTATTCTCCACTGAAGAGTCATGCAGTCGATAGGGCTGTCGCTTCACAGCAAGGGAGTCAAGATTCAAATTCCAGTCGGGGCCTGCATGCGTGGAGTTTGCATGCTTTCCTGGTGCATGCCTGAGTTCCCTCCCCAACCCAGTCATCACGTGAATGTTAGGTATCTTGTCTCTAAATTGGCCTTATGAGTAAATCTGTGAATACACAGTAGTTTATCCTGACTGTCTCTATTGTTGCCCTGTGATAGAAAGGCACCCTGTCCAGGGTGCACCCTCCATCTCCGTCCCCCGCTACCTCGAAAGGACCCGAGCACCATGTAGAACAACTCATTACCCGTAAACCTAAAAACAAAAACAAAACAAAAAAATCACCTAAATTCCTGGATAACCTTTGCAACCACACATGTAGAGAACACAGATAGACGAAGGCATCAAACTTTTAAATATCTGTTTTTATGAGGAAAAAAAAAGAACAAACATTACATGTTCCACCTTAAAGCACACCATGGTGGTGGTGGCAGCATCATGCTGTGGGGGAGCTTTTTGGACTTAATGAGAAGTTGGTTGCAGCTAAATTTGGAGCAAAACTGGACAAAAACCTCACGGAGAATGCAAAACACCATTGTTGATCTTCAAGCACAGAGATCTGCAACCGTCATTTTCAAAACCACAAGTGACTCTTTGGACCTTCAACAAATAAAGTTAAAAAATGATAAGGAACCAAGAGATGTTCTTTAAAAATATACAAACAAATGTTGGGTTTAGCAGTTTTTCATTTTTTCCCTAGGATATTTGCAGTGATTTCCACAGCAGAATTACTCTACTAGAAATATCTGTTTTGCTATCATTAGTCTGGAAACTATGCTTGTTTTGTTTTTTTTTTTTTTTTTACATACTTTTTCACAAAAAAACATCCCATAAAAAAATTTCTGTCATTTTAAACATGTGAGAAAAGTGAGTTTTCAGATTTAGTCGGTATTCTTTGTTCTTCATCTTTAAAAAAAATAAATAAATAAAACATCAGATGAAAGGAATGAAGGTGGCCAGGTTGAAGTTACGAAGACCATAAAAACCGTAGCAGAAAATTGCTGGCTGGATTGAGAGGAACACCATTTAAATTTACAGTCTGACTGTAACCCTCAGGTGGATTAATCACTCTGAGGCGTTTCTCTGTGCGTGCAAACCGTTAAGGCGAGAATTACAAGAAGGAAACCTTTCATGTTTCCGTCGGAACAAAATTCAGTTTCTGGCGCAAAAGAACATCACAAAAGCCCGGTGCATTTGGAAACAAGTTCACTCAAACTAAAAATATAAACTAGTTTTGCTACAGTCGTTAGGACTGCTGCTTCACGGCAAACAGACGTGCAGTCGGGACCTGCAAACACGGCGTTTGCATGTTTTCCCTGTGTATGCCCGAGTTCCCTCCGCAACCAAATCTCCACATTCATGTTTGGTATTTTTGTCTCTAAATTGCCCTTAGGTGTGACTGTGTCGCCCGTGATGGAAAGTGGTCCCGTCCAGAGTGTTCCCTGCATCTTGACCCCCTGCTACCTAGCAAGGATCCCAGTACCATGTGGAACAACTCATACCCTTGAAACCTGAATTCCTGAATAGCTTATGAAAAACGCTAACGCTACATTTCCCCCGTAAAATACTCCACGCGCTCTTGGTTTAATGTAAGTAGGAACAGAAATGTGCACCTTTCAGAGCGATTTCACCTTTGCCTCGTGAGTTTTCACAGAGGGACGGTCAAGACAAAAGTCTTGAGTATCATCAAGACGTTTTTAGGCAAATCTGAGACTTCAATCGTCAGAACTGAAATGATCTGATTGAAATGAGACACGCAGTGATTTAGATGTTACTTCACATTGTCAGTCAGGTTGCATTTAAATTACATCAAAAAAAAAAGTTTGATGACTCAAAGCGTCTAAGTGTGAAAAAAGAAGACAAAAACTAAAAAAAAAAACTAAAAAAAAATCCAGAAGGCTGCAAATACTTTGAGTTGCTTAGTAACAAGAACATTCATTTCTTCAGCTACATTTCTGTAAGTGTAAAGCAGTTATTCTTTAAAATCACGCAGACTTTGTATTTTCTGCTCTTCACTTTTGGCTGACTGGTCTCGTAAACCGGTAATGTGTTTACGACTACACACGTCTAATCCTATACAATGGACTTAAATATACTGTCTACCATTCTCTGTGGTTTCTCTGGTTATAGCGTAAAACTTTAGACACTCCAATCTCTTTTTAAGGAAACGGGGAGTGTGTGTGTGTGTGTGTGTGTAACATATCTGTGATGCTTGTGTTTGGAACTATAGCTTTACTTAAACAGCCACCACAGCCTGACTGAACCTCAGACAGTATAATATGATAATAACAAAGTTGAGCTCCAGCACAACTCCCATCTTATTTTCATTCCTAAATTCTTCTCTGGTCTGGATTTCCCACACTTTCCTTCGCAGTTTCTATACTACTCCTCTTTGGGGATTTTTTTTATTTGTTATTTTATTTTTGAGTCAGAGCAGATTTGTTGTTCCTTTTATCTCCGGAGTCGGAGCTAAAACAAGCAAAACAAATCACTGAGGAAGTCGGATTCGGCTAAACAAGACAGAGGTGTCCGAGTCATTTTGGGCCTTGAAAGTGTTAACATGGAGTGTTTGTGGATTGTGGACACAGTCCACACCGTAGAATATCATCACTGATTCTAAATACGCATCCCTGTTCTCTTAAAATAGACGTTCTGGTTTTCCAGAGCCTTGGCTGGAATGTGTATGTGCTTTTTCTTTTTTTCTATGTCCACTTGATCTTTTTTGTTTTCTGTTCCCTCAAGTTGAGAGAAAATATTTGCAAAAAACATTGTTGAAAGTCAATTGGGTTTTTTGTTGTTGTTGTTGTTGTTCTTCAGGGAAACTACAGCATTTTCATAAGGATGAGTCAAAGATTCATTGATATGAAAGAAACACCTCGTTTTGTCTTAGTGACAACCTAAACTATATTTGGACCAGAATGGCAAAAAAAAAGAGTTGAAGCAGCTGAAGCAGTGAGATCGCGAGAACTACTTTCAAACACAAAGAAAACCGAGACGCGTGGGACAAAACAAACAAAAACACTGAAAATCATAGTGCAGAAACAGAAAAAAAAGACTACAAAAAAAGTTAAAAGAATGAAAAAATCTATTCCATTCTTTTATTCTTAAAACTCACACAGCTTTATGAATGCCCACTAAAACAGCCGGGCTCTGCCATATTTGGATGATGATGTAGAGACAGAGTAGTCAGAGAACGTCGTGTTTTTTTTTGGTTTTTTTTTTGCTAAAAAAGGCCGTTTTAAACAGGATCGTGTCAAATGAGTGTGCAGCTCTTTACTGGCAAAACAGAAATAGGATGGTGTGCGAACTTCATCTGTGCAGGACAATCAGATTGGTTTCGTGAACATATTTCTCTAAAATCACCAACAACAATCTGCTTGTTGGAAGCTATTTTTGCCTTAGGGTTATGAACCAATTATAATCTTATGATTAAGGTAAGGAACCATCCAAAGCTGATGACAAGGTATGTAAACTTTGAGAGGTTTTCCAGGTGAAAAACTGTTTTCTTCACAGTTCTCTTTTTTTGTGTTCTCACGGCTCAAAATGTATGCCGATGTCCACAGGTCATGCAAAATAAATAATTCCTCTCTCCAAATTATTTTTCTGCATGCTAAGCCATGACAATTAACTTCAGCTGGCACAGGATTTGCTCCACATATGAATCAAATGAAGGAGAAGGTGGTTCATGTGCAGCATTAGCTACTCTGGACTTTTAGGTGCCGGGCACTTTGTGAAAAAACAGACTGCAGCGGGCGAATAGAATATGAGAGGCATAACAGACAGAATAACATTTTGACAGCTAGTGAGTGAATCTCAACCTCATGTGGAGAAAAGTGACTTTCACAAACACTGTATGGTACAACGAAAATAAAATAGGCTGTTCTGGTCACGTAGTTGCGATGAGGGATGTTCTGACGCGTCTGTCCACATCTAAGTGACAACAATGATTCTACCTGAATCCCGTCAAAATGTAGGTATTTCAAATTCTTGTTTTTTCCTTTTTTTTTTTAACAGACAGTTATTCTCCACTGTGGTTAATTACAGGCAGACTGGGTGAGCCATATAACAGTTCAAATCTCTCCGTAAGAGTGCCAGTTTGTTAAGTCTCCTTGTTAGCACAATATTTCTCCTGACTTCTTCGTCCTCAACCATAAATGGCCATATAAATCTTTACCTTGTGAATTTGTAGACCTTGCAACTATCACTACTTTTTGTGGGTTGGCCTTTGGGCTTTAACTGCGTTTTCGGCTCTCTTGAGCTCATGTTGTTTTTCTTTATTGGTGCCATAGAAACAGATTAGTGACAAGCAAGGAAAAGTTATAGAAATCATGTCTGTCATTTAAAAACCTGCTAATGCAGCTTCTATTAGAAGCAACACTATTAAGATGCTTGCTCAACAAATATTTTTCTGACATTAGGAGGCATTTGTATTCTGCTGGAAGTTCATTCTAGCTTGTTTTTCATCAGATCACACTGAAGACTGTGAAGCTATGGATTATTCTCATCAACTAAATTGGTGACATTCAAACAAATGATCCACTATGCTTTGCTCAAACAGCTGACCAAACCAATATATAGTGCCAGACGTATTTATTGGCAGGCAAGAAAAACATACTTTCACTGCAGTGGCAAAATCTCACAGCTAACAACCTTTCATTTGAGCACATTTATTAATTTAGGTAACATCCAATGTTAGGGAGTTTTTAACAAAACCATCTGTGACACAGTCATTGGTACTCCTGCTGTCAATATGTTGAAGGCGACTGATTGTGTGCCTGATAAACCATTTCTGTGTTTTTGGATCATTAACCTTGTTCATCACCCTATCATAGCCCTTAATATGCACAGTGCAATAACAATTTATAGAAGTGTAAGCAGAGACGGGATAGCTGCCTTGCTTGACACAGTTCAAGCTGCTCAGATTTTATTTTATTTTTTTACATTATTAAGAAAAAAGTTGTGAACCTCTTAGAGGAACTTAGAAACTCTGATAAACTTCCAAAATGTTTAATTAAAACAAAAGCTTCATTTACATTTGTTTTGAAGTGATTACTAGATGTGCCAATAGTAACTGTGTTTACAAAAATAGAGCTTCACACTACACTGAATAAATGCATTAAAATTAAAGGGTGAGTTGACAATTTGTGTCAGGTTGTGCAATAAAAACTGCATTTAAGTTAAATTTTTCACTGCAAGTTATATATTTTTTTATCATTATAAATGCATAATCACACATCAACAAGTATAAAAAGGACCATAAATAAATAATTTTTTCTTTGACTGTATTTTTAGTGATGGATGATAAAATCCCTCAGGTCTAATAAAGACAGTCATGCACTATTGCACAATCAGCTTTAATCTGTGACAGAAAACTAGGTAAAAGTTTGCAGGAATATGCTTTAATCAGCCAAACCTTCCACTTGCTTTAACAAGGTTGAGGTTGCAATTTATAAAGTACAAAATATATCATTTTGTTGTGCTGACTGGGAAAGGAGATTGAATAATCAAATGAAATACTGGGTAGAGACAGTAAAAAAAATGCTTTGAGGAGCTACTGTACATAAATGTAGTTGTATGTGGGGAAAGGTTGAAGAAAAGCTTAATTATAAAAGTGTAATTAAATTTCTATGGGTTTTTTTTTTAGTTTCAAAGCTTTTTCTGACAGGAAACAAAAACAGCTTAGGGTTAGTGGTGTGCAAGTATGAAGAGTATTTCACAGACCGACACGCTTAATTGATGATGTATAATTGCGTCTGAGATTTACAAAATCATCCCATTTATAGTAACCCAAACTTTATAGAGCAAAAACAACAACAACATGAAACGACAAAAACAACTCCTGTGTTTCATGCACACGGAGACGAGCAGCCTACCTGCGGTCAGCTGGGCGACGCACAACAAGATCAACGCCACCTGAAAGCTCTGCTCCCCGGCAGCAGTCATGGCAAGAGGCGCATTTGCTCCCCCTTCCTGAGCGCACCGTCTCCGCAGGCAGCTACTCTACAGAAAACACCAGGATACACATCGTGTTTTTGTTTTGTTTCTTTTAAACGGGAAAGTCCGTGCACTCTCTGCGACCCGCCACGGTGAAACCGATCTGGGACGAAACTGCAAAGCGCTGCTTGCTCCGCCTCTGCTGACCGGGATTTAGGCGGATTAGCGCCGCAGACCTCCGATCCAGACATGTGAATGGAGCAGAGTGAAAGTGTGCAGGGACATCCATTTAACCGCAGCAGGTCCACCTCCACCTCCTTGTCACTGCCTGCCTGATGAATATGGAAATTACCTCCAGTCTGCGTGCACAGTACATATAATCAAATGAAGCTGCATCAACGCCGAGGACTTAAAAAAGATGGGGAAAAAAGTTACATTTGATGAGTGTTATGCAATCATTAAACGATTTTAATGGCTTAATTGTGACATTTTCTAAATAAAACACTTCGAGAGTGATCTGAAAAGGCTTTGTTTGTACATCTGCACAAATACAGATTAGAAATGAGCAATCCCTTAAAACCTGTGTGTCTCGCCCAAATGACGGATCCAGTGACATAATTTGAGATAACTTGAAAGGAATTTTGACTCGTTAAAACGTAGTTGAAGATATCTTGAATTATTATTCTTACTAGTCAGAATGTAAATGCAGATGTTTTACATTAACATTCTGGATAATCAAAATGTAGTTTTGTCTTGTCAAAATGCATGTTTAGATATCTGGAATTTAATTACGGCTAGTCAGACGAAACTAAATTGATGTTAAAACTGCTTGCCATAATAGTATAATTCTTATACTTTTGACTCAAATGGCGGCTTTGTAATAACGTGATAAGGTAAACATTCCAATAGCCTACCTAAGTTTTATGTTAGTTTACTATCAATGCTTAGTTTTACTGTTTAAATTCATACGAAGAGTATTGATTAGAGGAATTCAGCTCAGAGAAAGTTTCACAGTAACACAGCTGATGCCTTGACAACGGCTCCTGGGTTTACATACAGAGCAAAGAGTCTCTTTTAATGCACTTTGCATGGTGAACCTGTCTGTCTATCTATGTGTTACTCTGGGTATTCTTCCTAAAACAAAAATAATCATTTTAGATCAATTGGGCACTTTAAACAGTCAGGTAAACGCGTGTTATTGACAGGCGTGTTTCCGTGTTGACTTCAAATTATCAATGCCATTGAATGACTAGAAAAAGTTTTATCATCAGTGCCATTTATAAATCACTCATTATCCAAAGCCGCGCGCCGCAGTAGAAGAATCCCGTCAACTAAATGAAACCTGGAGATATAGACATTTCAACACGGAAAAGGAAAAAATAACGCAGAAAAATCGTTGAAACCGCCTTTTCTCTCTCCTCCTCTCTCTCTCTCTCTCTATGTGACTGCTACACGGAGACTCGTTGCCATAACAACTGACAACAGTGCCACTGTGTGTCAGGATTAAGCACCAAAAAACTCTCAAACATGTCCCACTCAAAGAACAGAACTTTCAGTCTGTCACATGTTTTTAGACTTGATGTTTATTTTATGATTATTAATAAGGGATATTAGTCCCTTATTAATAGCTAACAGCAGAGATTAGCTACCGCTGCTGTTAGCTAATCTGTGGTGGTTTAGCTCATTTAAACACCTGCTCCAATGATCTGTCAGAGTTGGTGTGTGGGTAACCGTTTCATATTGTTTTGTAACTGAACCGAAACACAGAATTCGACATAGCAAATTCCCTCTCCCTCGCTATATTTTTTTATTAGAACTTTTCCACCATGTTTGTTCTCTTTTGTATGGCGTACATTTATGATTTTGCGAGTTATATTTGTTTTCTGTTACAAATAAAAAAGTGGGGTTTGCAATTTTATTCAACCTACTTTAATCAACACACTTTAGAAGAGATTAGGGGGAGTGCTAGCACTTTTTTTTCCACTTAAAGCCCTGTTTACCACTCATAAACAACCCACAGCTATGTTGCCAGCAGAATTACCAACAGAGGTGTGAATATCTGCAACTCCTAAAGAGTTACCCTGTTATATGCCCCTGCTTCAAATGGCTGGCTTAGCTCTTTAGCATGCTAATTAGCTAGCTCTGCCGAGGCCTGATGAACTGGTCATGTGACTAAGCTTTGCATTGGGGAATGATCTACATACACAACAATGACTTCAGACACTACCAATCAAGGTGGACAGCTATGTCTTGGTAGGTTTTTAGTCGTGTTATTATTTTTCATTTTTAGATAATTGACAGAACAGTCGTCTGTGTGACTTTCAATGCTAATGCCTTAGGGCAGGCTAACTGCTTTAAAATCACCTACAACATGATCTCTGATCTAAGAGATGTGTTCATGATGAATTTTCTAATGATTCCCAACAAACCGCTGAGACCTTATAGTAATGAAGCATATGTGCTAATCAAATTGGCGTCTCCTAATTATAATTTATTAAATGAGAACAATAAGCATAAGAGGGGCTTAGAACTTCCTAATATTTCATAATTCACTAAACTGTACAATGATTTTCTTGACCATATTTGAATGTTTGGTAATCAATGTAAAATGTCAGACACTAATGTTATATAAAAGCCCCAAATATGTGGAAAATGTTTTCAATGAATTTAGCCAGATCTTATCGATCAAGTTGAATACATCTGAAATCTGTGGAGTCGGGAAAAAAGAAAACAAAACCCTTATTAAATTGAGTTTTTCCCACGAAATAAATGAGTAATTGCCATTCTCATTATTCTCGTTCCCATTATTAAGTCGCGGCCACCATTTTTTTTTCTCCCACGTCACCAGACCCAATTCATAGAGATCAAATAAAAAACAACAAATTATGTTCCCTTTTTGTTGTTTTTTTGTTTGTTTGTTTTTTAGCTTTCTTTTACATAAAGTGAGGACATAATAAAAACGCATTGACATACAACCTGCAACACTTAAAACACATCAACAGCTGTTTACATTACTGTAAAGTTTGAATACATTGAATGATATAAAACTTTCAACTTAAAACAAGTTTATTTATCTGGACAGAAAGCAAAAATGGCTCTTTGGACATGCTAACTGCACTAACTGGACTTAGCAGTTAGCAGTTAGTGTTAAGTGTGTAAGTGTGACAGAAATTCCAGTTTTACAAGCCTATAACGGCGAACTGCTGAGCTATTCCAGCAGCTCGACCTCGACGTTTGCTCACTAGCACTTCCAGTCGGCCAAGTAATCACAATAATGTGCCAGCAATGGAGAAACATCACAATATTTCTCCATTAAGCCTTTAACAACATTGTTAGGGTTGTTGGTGTTTGTATAATAATAAAATAGTTTCACCAGGTGTTTGCTAATTGCTGCTGCATCTAGTTTGAAGGAGCGGATTTTTAAAAATATTTTTACATTGGCAGTTTATGAAAAATATTTGGGAATTTTGCACACAAATGTTTAATCTTCAGGTAGGAGTCAGTAGATATTGCTGACATATCATTTTGTAATAAAATAAGCAGTTTAGTTATCTTAACATTTTAACACCTCATTGAATTCCTGATTACGGCCTCATCGAACTTCATCATGAGCGTTGCGGCTTTGTGACAGTGAACTTTGAACTGCTGAGGATGAGGATGGCCTCCATGATGCCACCTGTGAAGATTGCACATTTCAAGCCATTGTTTTCCCTGAGGACTGAGATGAAGGTGTTGATGAAGGGTTCGCTCTCAGTGATATAGAAGATCCTGTCATCGTCGTTAATCTGTTCAAGCTTAACGCTCCTCTCCACACAGCCACCTTGGAGATACAGAATCATAGTGGAAGACAGGAAACAAATATTTATTTCTATTTAATTTCTCATAGTTTAATGTCCAAAAAAGAGACCCTGAAAACTAAAACATTTGCCCAGTGCCATATGATGCCTGACTGAATACGCAGGAAATCTGGAACTAAAAAAAAAGAGATATGGTTCACCAATCCCTGTATTACTCATATTTGCATCAGACACAGAGACAAGCGTAGGATATGTTCTCAGACAAAGACGAAAATGAAAATAGTTCATCTAAAAATAAGTAAAAATTAAAATTTGAAAGCACAAGAGATGACCAATGTTGTAGATATAAAAAAAATCTGTTTTTTGGTGGTCCCATTCTGAGTGTCGGTGAGCTGACCCAGTTCTGACAGCAGGTGGCGATACAAGCTACACACGCACACGCACCTACACACACACACACACCTACACACACACACAGCGGTTTGTATTCCTACCAATATTAGGACTTTGTATGGATTTACATTCATTTAGTAGCTACATTTATGCCTCACAGAAACACTTTACTAGTCTATTCATAACCCAAACCCTTAACCAAAACTTACAGAACATCTCTAAATCTAGTAGAGCGCAGCGGAACTGCAAAAAAACATTCTCACCTTAAATGACCTTCTTTTGTTGGTGAATATTGTGAAAGTGGTACAATATGCCAGTAAAGTTTGCATGTTGTGCAGGAATAGATGGTTAGCAATCAATTTATGAGTTTTTCTTATTACAATGTTTCCTTCTTTCCAACAAAGTAAAACTGGTGTGCCTCCATTTTTATTTAAACTTGATTCAAATCACTGTTTCTGATTTATTTAAGGTTAACAGCCAAAACACACAAATCATTTTAAAATTTATATTTCAAAAAGCTTCTTTAGAAATAGCTTTAAGTTTATTTCAAATGCAGTGGACATGTTCAAATGTTTTATTAACAAACAATTCTATGTTGTTAGTTTGGAGCATACACACGAATAAAACGCAAATACGTCTGTAGTTGGAGGGCCCATTTCCACCTCCTACTCTTATTTGCAGTCCACTCCAACTCACGTGACATGACGTTCGAGCTTCAGCCTGTCATGTGATTCACCTTGCTGACTACGCAACACACGCAGTGACTTAGCTAGATAAGTAAACTGTTGTATGACTTCACAAAGGGGTTGTACATACATATATATGTAAGATCTCTGTTATTTGTATTCACCTTCTTTCCTTCGCCTATTATTATTATTATTCGACATTTAAGAAATTTGACAAATGAGTTTCTTTCTGAGAGTTTCAAACTGGATTGGAGTCGGACTGGGGCTCTACAGTCTTGAGCGACCCAAACCAGCACAAACCTATAAGGTACAGACATTCACTGACAACAGGACTCTACAAAAAATGGGAATACTTTCGTCCTTCGACCTGGTGGAGAAAACAAGAAGGTTTTGTACGGGAGTGCCATTGTCCGGCGAAGAACTTTTGCAGTCATTCCATTTGCCAACAGAAGCTAAGTCCTCTTCAACTCAAACGCCCCATAATGAGTTCAGATATGGGAATATGCCTCTACTGCCACTACCAGATTTTGCGGCAGTGAGGCCGAGAAGCCCACAGCCGCACTGTGTGAATCCAAGGCCTGACAAAAACAATTAACAAATCAAAAAGAGTAGTATTTTGCGTAGTATTCAGTAGTATTTTCCTGTGGTGCTTAAAGTGTTTAGATTGATTTGACATGAAAACAAGCAATAGGAAACCTTTTGGGAGTGAAACTAGCTGCCCTTTGCCAACCAGGACAGGAAGCCACATTAAAAACAACCATTTCTTCTGACTAAAATGTGAACAGCTTCTATTTCTCAATCACAAAATGGAAAATATGTTCAAGCAGATTTGCAAAAAACAGATATTCAAACCTTAACTTCCTATTTTTAACTCTTCCCTTTTTATATGCCAAGTGCTCTGCCTCTTTTGGAAAGCATCCCCATCTGAGATTAGTAAAACAAAAGAGTGAAGCCAGAACAGCAGCTGCTAAGAACAGTATATGTTGGGAATATCTATGCAGAAACAATGTCAGGTAGCCTGTCTGTGGAGCCTGGCTGTGTTAAACATGTTCACTTTGAAAAGGACAACAGGGAAAGCATGGTGGACATCTACGTGAGTACGGAAAGCCTGCGAGTGTACGACAACCCCTGGGTGGAGGACAATTCGCCAAACCTCTCAGGACTTTCACAGGCTCAGTCCAAAAGTAAGAGCGCTGCTGATTCCGTGTAGAAGCTGCTGTACTGTAGCAAAGACAAAATATTCCTTGATGGTTTTTGTCTTGATAGTTTACTTTAAATACATGATTTAAGATATTTATTCCTTGTTTAAGTGTCTTTTGTCAGCGAAACGTCTGTGAAGAGGAGTACTTTCAAATGGGCCTGTGTTTTTATGGGTGTGGTGTGTTTGCTTCTACTGGCTGGAAACATCTACCTCGCAGTCTAAAGTAATTATTTTTAAATAAAGGAAAAAATACCCAAATTTGTATATTTGCTGTATGATGGGACATGCTGTAAGAGTATTTATTTTGTTTTCCTTCGTGCTGCAACAGAGACTCAGGACCAAAGCATCTGGAGAAGCCACAAAATGCAGCTGGAGAAAAATAACTCAGATTACAGGACTGAACAGTTGACCATTATTAACAATAAACTCAAGGAAAAGATAAACACCTTGTACAGCAAGCTCTCCGGTAAGGATTAAAATCATGACACACACTACATGTCAGGAATTATGTTTTAGTGAGGAGAGGGAGAACCAGTACAGGCGGCACGGCAGAGTACTAAACAGCTAATTATCGGTAGCTACTGAAACTGAAACCAACACAGGACTTATCAGTTTGACTGTTAAGGCAACGAAGACTGACGAATAGGATGCGAGAACAACGACAACGATCCGACAAGAGACAAAGACAACAGATGGACTTAAATACACAAGGAGGGTAATCAGGGAATGAGACACACCTGGGAAACAAACAGGGAAGACAGGACAGGGACAGGACTAAACACAGAAAACCTCGAAAATAACTACACAGAAAATACGGAACACAACAGTATCCCCCTGACAAGAGCAGCTACCAGATGCCCCAAACAAAGAAAATACAACAAAAACACAAACCCATCAGGGTGGGTGGAGGGGCGATGGAAGGAGGGATAAAGTCCAAACAAAAGAAACAGAATAACTTAGTCCAAAGGGAAACACACGGTCAAGGTGGAGCCTGCCGTGAACAGTCCGGGGGCCGGCCACGGTGCAGGAAGCGGAGCCGAGGAGCCGGGTCCGGCGGCCCGCCGATGTGTGTAAAAAGATTTGTGTGTGAAAAGATTTGTGCGTGTGTAAAAATATCTGTGTGTGTGTAATACTGGATTTGTAAACCGTAAAAATACAATTTTTATGGCTGAATACCAAGTCCTTTCCTTTTATCTTATTTGTTTTTAAGCATTTTTTTTATTAGAGTTCAATAAACATGTAACATTGACATAGAACTTGCAACATTAAAAAAAAAAATCATACGGTATGGCCCATTTCAGGCCACTTCATGTATTTGAAGGGAGTGAATATGTCTATGTCAAAGGACTTAGTGACACTCTGCTGATGGTAAGCTACTGGATTGTAGCCACAGGCTGACAGAAGTGAGGCTGCAAATATTTTGCGCCATCGACCCTTCTGACCAACACCAGCAGGCAAGGTAGGTGAAGTGGGAAAACGGCAAAGGGTGGACAGACCAGGAATCGACCGCTGTCACAGTGGTTCCCAATTGTAGTCCGTAAGTACCCATGCCCTATATGTTTAAGGTGTCTCCTTCCTACCAAACTCCTGACTCAAATGAATGGCATGACTGACAGACTTCTGCAGTATTTGGTGGCTGCAGAGGTAATGCAATCATTTGAATCAGGTGTGGTGAAACACAGACACATAACAGAGTGATCTTTACATGAATTAAAATATTAATAATCTAAAATACTTGTTAGATTTAATACTGATAATATAACAACAAAGAGCTATTCACATGACTTTAAAGAGGTTGAACTTTGATGAGATGGCGTTTCTCTTCCAAGTCTTTCTTCTGCCAGGTTCTGTTTTCTGCTTCCTTCTGGAAAGCCTCTACAATCTCTCTGGCCTCCATCTCATAGTTCTCTGCCTCGATTCTAAGGGCCTTTTCCTTTTCCAGCATGAGGGTGAGTTCCTGGATATCTTTGAGCAGAGATCTCCGTTTCTTGACCTCTGCCTGAAGCTTGTTGGTAAGGAGTTCGGCCTCATCCGAGAGCATTTCTGTCATCTTACAGGCTTTCTCTAAACCCTGGTAAAGTTTATCACTTACCTTTTCCAACTTACCTCTTTCTGCCTCTTCTCTTATAGCCCTTTTTTTCTGCAGCTCTTTGTTTCTTGCCGAAGAGACTCTACAGTCTTCAAGAGAGAAGCATTTTCAGTCTCTCCTTGGACCCTTAGACTTTTCTCTTCTTGGAGCATTTTCTCTAGTTTGTGGAGTTTCAGTTCAAATTTATCCCGATCACCCAAAGCAGCCGGACCCTCTGTGGACGTTTTCTCCATATCCTCAAGCTTTTTAATTAGTATCTCCGCAATCTCCACAGCTTCCTCTTTGTCTGCCTCAATTTGGGCTCTAAGTTCTCGTTCTGTTTTCAGTTCTTGATCCAATTCTCTGCCTGGACCCGTAGTGCTTTTTCTTTTTGGATGGTTTTCTCCAGCTGTTGGAGTTCCAGTTGAATTTTGTCCCTCTCATCTGAAGTGATCTCAGCAGGACCCTCTTTGGACGTTTTCTCCACGTCCTCAAGCTTTTATTTACTTGGGAGAGACGGGTCAGGAAGGACGTGGTAACATAAAACTGTCATTTAAATGCAAGCCAACGTAAAGCTGTGTGGACAGGCTCCGCTTCCTGAGCTAAGACGGTGCATATTATTTGTGGATCACCGGATTTATACAGCATGACTAAACAATAGCATACAAGTGAAAGACGAGCGGTATCACCAACGTAACCCAGAGTTGCTAACACGAAGTTATAGCTAGTCAATTGTCTCATAGTAAAAGAAAAGTACCTCTTTGTGCAACTTCAAATGCCGAACAGTTGGAAGTCGTGTCTCCACCTGAGATCCTGGTCTTGCATGTTTCACTCCGTTTTTGTTGGACATTTCATGATTGACGTACCCAAAAGAAATTACTCACAGGAGTATATCTGCTTTGAGCGTTTTTTCGTCCCTCGTTTGTTTTCGCCCGTTATTTTTAAATCCTGTTAATTTGATTGGTTGTGCCGCAGCTTACGCACACACGCATACGGAGTGTGGAAAAACAGAGGGACGGTCTGTGCCTGTTAATACGCAATGAGTGAAATTAATTAATGACGCCACTTTATATGTTTTCAATTTTAAGACTTGGAGTAAAATATCAAGTCTTTTCAAGTAAACAGCTTCAAGTCAAGTCAAGTCCTAAGTCAATGGTGTGAAAGTCAAAGTCAAGTCCGAGTCTTTGAGCATTTTTTCAAGTCAAGTCTCACATTTATCTCACCGTCGTAGCTTTTTGAGATCTTTTAGCCTGCTTCATCATGTCAGGCAGGTTCAGTTGAAGTGTTTTCTTCATTCTACAGGTCTGACATTAGCTGGGAAAAGGTGTGGCTAATAAAATTGAATCAAACTTTCCAAATAAAATGTTATCACCTTTTTGTTTTTCATAGTATTGTGTAATAAAAATACATTACAAACTATAAAATATATTTTTCTATTTAACTGAAATGACTATAAAAACAAATGAAATGCTTTTGTGTGGTTTATTTCCACTGTTTCATGTTTCTTTGTGCTCTTTTGTTTCAGTAAATTAAGATTTCGGAACATTTTTCAAATGTTTTCCTGTCTTCTGATCTCTTCATGTGTTTGGTAATTTTTCTCAAATTTTTCTCTTTTTCTTCACATGTTTTGTGACATTTTTCTTTTTTTATCTCTAAAACATTGTGCGCTTTTCAGCTGTGTGCTTTTTCCCTTTCTGCTTTGTTGTTCTGTTGTCTCAACTAATGTTATGTTTTGCTCCGCGAGGCCACTACGGTCGTGTGCTCCAGCCAGCAGACCAAGTTACACCACAGGAGATGTTGCAATTCCTGTCCCAGGATGTGAGCAGCCCAAATGGAGGGAAACCTCGCCACCTTTGACAGTGGTGCTTGACTTTGCTGAGCTTGTACTCTGTTGCAAAACTTGTCTGCACGCAAGAAGTTATTTACTGCGTGTGACTTCTGGCCAGAGTCGTGCTTGCGTTGCCCAGACTCCACGGCAACAGCAGATGCCTGTGTCGCCAGGCAGAGAGAGAGAGGGAGGTGAAGGAGCTTCATCAGCACGACGGAAAACATGCTTTTTGCCGTGCTTTAAGAAAGTAGTCATGCGTCTATTTCCCACTTTGTTACTTAGTGATGCCAAAGTTAACTGTCTTTCATTGGAGTTTTATGTGACTAATTAACACAAAGTGGGGAATAATTGCAAGCCAGAAGTAAATACAGCAGGAAGGGCTGTGGAGAAGCTTAATGCAGGTTGAGGTTATAAAACATCCATTCAGTGCATCATCAAGCATCATCAATCCTGGAAGAAAACTAGTTACAAGCAGCAAAAGGTTTAAGATGTTGAAGGGAATTATGTAAACCATTTCCATGAGTGTGAATGGCCTCATCAGAGTCCAGACTTCCATCCGATTGAAAATCATTTACAAGATTTAAAAGGTTATGCTTTCTATCCAATCTGAGCTTAGGCTGTTTTGCAAAAAAAAAAAAAAAAAAAAAGATCAAAATCTTTCGTCTCTAGATGTGGAGAACTGGTAGACACATACCCCAAAAGAGCTGCTGCTTTAGTTGTTCTATTTGAATGGATACAAATGCAGCAGATTTCCATTTGTGAACAGAACGATTCAACATTGTTTCTTTCATTTCACAACTTTGTGGCACTTTGTTTTTAGCTAACGTGACAAAATGTGAAAAGGATGCGATGCGTTTCAAAGGCTCTGCAGCATTATGTAATTATAAATGACTAAACAGCAATGGAAGCAGAGAAATGAGACCAGAAGCTTTGTGCTAACTGGACATGGCACTGATGTAACCGCCACAGTCACTGCGCCATTTGGAAAAAGAAACAACAGATAGTCATCAGTCACAGGTCAAGAGTAAAATTTGTTTACACAAGACAGACATTAAATTATTTCAGCTGAAAATCTTGTTAGTATACAACTAGCAGCTTTGGATCATTAGTTTTAATGATCAGTTTCAAACCAAAATCAGTTTTTCCAGAAAAGTCATTTCTATAAAAGAACCATGAAACTCTGACATGAGTGATCACAGGGCAGATTACATCAGGAAAAAAATACTATGATCATTTTTGAATGTGAATATGAAAGCTGTTGGCAGGTCATCACTCAGAAATATAACTTTTATTTGATTTCTGTGCCGAGTGGTTTTGGTTCACAATCTGAATAAAAATATGTTTTTAGGCCATTTATATGCAAGTTGTAAGGGGCTGAATGCTTGAACATGCAGATAAATACCAAACTAGAACATGATAGGAAAGTTAATTTATCTCAGTTATTTTATTTAAAAAGTAAAACTCAATTTCATAATGCTCTGTGATACATCTCAAGTGCTAACCTCTTAATTTTGATTATTATGGGTTACAACTAATGAAAATCCCAATTTCAGTTACTGAAGGAAAATATATATTTTTTACACATAAATGTGTCATGGTAAAACCTGCTGACTGGATCGTTATCCAGAACGACGACACTACCACCCTCCACAACAAGCATAAGCTAAAAAAGGTTATTTCTGAACAAGTTGGTTTTCAAAAAGGAAAAGTTGAGTGGAAGGAAAAAGCGTGGTAGACAAGGGTACATAAAAACACACAAGGTTAACTACAGCTTTTCAGTTTTTATTTTTGTCATGAATAAACCATGGGAGCTGGCTCCTGTGGAACCAGCTCCCAGTTTTTGTCTGTGAGGCAGACGGCCCCATCTACTTTTAAAAGACTTCAAACCTTCCAAAATGTGTAGTTAAGAGTCAGTTAGGTTATCGTGAACTACTCTGTGTAGTTATGCTGCCACTGGCGTAGGTTCCTGGAGGCTTTAATTAATGTTCACTCTTCCTCCTACCACTTCTAAAATTATTGCCACTTTTGTTTTGTTTTTTTTTAATCAGGGTTATTTTATTCCTCTTCATAGTAGTCACACCTGGTCCCAATTTTCTGCTCGACTGCATCACCTTTCTGAAAGGGGCCATCGACTGAACTATTGCTTGGCAAGATATGCCAATTAATAAATGCTGAATGAACCGAGTTGCTGGTGTTGATCCACCCAATCCGCAAAGCCATCTACCAAGTTCTCTCAGGGCCCATCATGTTTCTCTCAGCTTTAATAATATTCCTTTGCATCTACATGCAACTGAAATCGACTTAAAATGTAACGTGGGGCTGATTTAGCTGCAGATGCCGAAATTTAAACAGTTGCACAAACGCTACATTTAAAAAGCAAGTGGATTTCAAACACTAATGCTGATGCAGCAAGTCAGTTTTCCCGATGTACACCATGAGCAGATCTACAAGTATTAAAACAAACAAAAAAAATAGAGGTGTAAAGAAAGAATTACAACAGCTGATGGAAAGTCACCAGTTTCCTCAGCAATAGATTGGCAACAAACATTTGGGTGTCCCCCAAGACACCACTTTTGGCATATTTTCTAGAAACCCCATCAAGACAAATGAGACAGATAATTTTTTTTTCTATTTAATTAATAGAAATCACTAATTGGTATAAAATTTAAAAGAAACGATTTAAAAAAAAAAAAGGCTTAAGTTTGACTTCATTTACTTGACGATGCACGCATTAGGACAATGATGCACGCGTTAAGACAGAATACAGGCTAACTTACAGGCCTTTGGAAAATTCAGCAGTAACTGGCAAATCTTTTATTTAAACTTGAAGCATTTGTGTCTAAAGCTGTAAAAAAAAAAAAAAAAAAAAAAAGAACCACGACTGCAAATTTAACATAATACGCAAAACTGTTTGCAACAGAGTATCTTTAGATGGACGATACACATCTGTGAAAGCAAAAGAGCCACAGGCGCCGCCGTACACCTTAATGTTACATTTCAGATTAAACTTATTCTTACAGCACAGTAAACTGTAAGAATAAAACTCAATTTTATTCTTACGGCGCATTAGTACAAGATGACGCCTCCTGATTGGAATTGCAATTGCTGCTGCAGGTGTACATTAAGCTACCAAACTGGCCTGTTTTTTTTTTCTACATGAATGTACCATAATGTAAATGAATGGAGTACAAAGAGAAGAGTGAGACGGTTACGTCCAGATGCATTTTAAACTGAAAAACATGGCAAACAAAATGTGCCTTTCTAACATAAAAAAAAAAGCAAACAACCTCCCCCCCCCCCCCCCCAAAAAAAAAAAAAAAAACAACAATACGCCTATTCAAATGCCCAGGTAAGAGTTTCCTCCTTGAAGAAGGTTTCTAACAGTCCAGCTCCTATGTCATAGATTGCATTGATGTTTTCCTTCCCCCCCCCCCAAGACTACATGAGCCATCTTTGGATGCCAAAATGTGTCCCGCCTAGCGTTTTTTTAAATAAATATAGGTCTGTGCCACTATAAGGGCACTAAACCCATGAAGTCTTTAATCTTCTCAGACTTTCTGTAAGATGTTCCATCCTCTGGATGTCTTTGAAGGCCTCTTCTTCTCAAGCAAAGGCTCAAATGTCTGTTTTGATTTTATCCAGCGAGTTGTCAATCTTCGTCAGAGTCTTTTTGATGCGCAGTGCGGTTAATCTGGCAGACGGGTTCTGGTACCAGCACTCCTTCATGAGTTTAGCCAAGGAGCTTAAAGTCTGGATAACGAGAAGAAATGATTCAGTGTATTTGTCAATGGCTGCAGCATGAAGTTATATGTGTTGTAATATCAGTGTGTGTGAGTGAAAAAAAACTGATTGTTACTCACCGGGTCTGAGAACCATCTGTTAGGGATATTGGGCCTCTGCTGATCCACACACACCACCTTCTTCATGTCCTCGAAGCTGGGATCACTGGGGACCACGTCATGAAACGGTGGCTTATAGTCCTCAACAATGCCTACATGTAGGAGAGGATGCAAGCAAGCAAAAAAAAAAAAAAAAGCCACATTATTCTGTTTGATGGTTCACTGATGAATGCAACAAAGATTTAGTCTTCTAAAGTTACGTTGCTGAGGTTGCTGCCAGAAGGACGATGGAAGTACGGAAAATGTAGCTTCTGATCCTTTTTATGTCAATGAAAGATTTTAGAGTCAAACAAAACATCACATTAGACTCCACTATTAGCATAAACCGAGTAGCTGCTGCAAACCATCACAGCAGGGGTCTGCATACACTATCATGGCAAGATGTAAATGATACAGAAGTGTTTTTGTAATTTGGTTCTTTATTTTTCTAAATGTATGCTTTGGCAAATGATACATAAATTCATTGTAGCGCAATAAAACGTGTTGAAGTGCTGAAAACAACAACCTGGACAGTATGTTGCAGGCATGATGTTTGGCTAACCAACATTTCCAAACGTCTAAAAGACGATATGGTGGAACGGAGGCTCAACGAGGCCTTAATGCGACACTTATTCATCGATCGTCACGTCACAATTTAAACTAAAACATAGCTTCATATTAACCTGCCATTATGCTGACCCGTTTTCCTGATGACCGGTTTGTCACTCTCGCTGCTACAGAAAGTAAAAAAGCTTTAATGAAGCTACTGACCGTTGCTCACTGTCCTCCTGGCGACCTCCCACAGGACGAGGCCCAGAGCCCAGATGTCCACTCTCTTGAAGGACTCGAAGCAGTCCATCTGGATGGAGTCGTCCAGCACCTCCGGGGCCATGTAGCGCTTGGTGCCAACTTTAGGGTTGTTGCCCACATCCAGTTCATTGGTGTCTTGAAAATGCATAACTGCCAGACCTGAAATAAAAAAAACAAAAAAAAAAACAAGAAAACTCTTTGGTTCTTCCCCCAGAAATTAAGGTTTGCAAATCAAAACGGTCCAAAATAAAATGTCCAACATTGCCTCTCTATGGCAACAACACGCTGCATTGTCGGTGGGAGGTCTCCGGTCTTAAATGACTATATCAAAGATGGCGCACTGGCCTCGTATAGCTGAATTAAACCAAAAAACACGGCTAATTTAGAGCGAACGGCCCTGATCCAGCACACAGGACGTACTTCAACACAACAACAACTCGCTAACCAGACAAACAACCTCCACCGTGTTTGTCTGCACAGCGCAATACGTCATCAGCAGCCAAATTCATTCCATCTAACCCGGCCTTTCAGCTAAATTAGATGTGCTTCAAGCATCTGTGAAATGGAACATTGGCGCATCAGATTAAATGTTCCAAGGTCTTGCAAATGAGTTTTTGGTTAAGAGCCGTCTGATATATTTAGTATTGCTTGTTTTTCTAATTTAACAAGAAATATGGCTTAGCAGACAGACGGACATGGAGGGATATTTGCGCTGATGGGCTTCGAGATTCAAACAACCGCTTCTGTAGCGATAATGTGCCAAACGGCATGATGCACAAACCCTCTAAATGCCTTTGATGAAGTCCCATTAAGTAAAAACTAACATTCAAACCCTCAGGTCCCGCCACAACATCAAAGGCAAAGACTTTTTTACGCAGTTCTAACATTTGCAATCTGACTTGGATACAAAAATACATTTCTGTGCAGTAATTTTTTTTTTTTTCCCCACACACACAAAATAGAATATTCTTACCCAGGTCAGCAATGCAGCACTGTCCGTTCTTTTTCACCAAAACATTTTTGCTCTTGAGGTCTCGGTGGGCGATGGCTGGCTTGCCTTGAGTGCCAAAGATCTCGACGTGCAAGTGTGCCAAGCCACTGGCTATCGAGAGCGCCATGCGGAGGCAGCTGGACGCATCCAGGGTGCTGAGCTGAAGATAGTCGTACAAGGAGCCCATTTCGTGGAAGTGAGTGATGAGCCACAGCTGAGTGCTGGAGTTCCTGGAAGTCATGTCTGATGCGATGAATCCTGAGTCGAGGGAGACGTATTTAAGCCGCTGACCGGTTATTTGTGTGAACGAAAATATGATTGCAGTTGACCCCAATTTGAAAACAACAACAACAAAAAAACTCAAGTATGAAAAATATTGCTTTAGTCAAGTTTTGTATTTTAGCAGTTCAAGGAAATCTGTATTTTGGTGAAAGAAATTCACTAGAAAGTGGGGGGGGGGGGGATGCATGTTTATGAATCTCTTCCTACCAAGCAGAAATTATTAGGGCTTCTAAAACTTTTGTTTAGAAATTTTTTTAACGGGAAAAGCTTGGGTTGTTTGCATGTAAAAAAAAAAAAAAACAATAATATACTTCAGTTTTGTGGTAGCTTATCTTTGTGAAATTCAAAATATGGCTTTAGTGCTTAGAAAGGTTTAACCCAATTCACAGGTAAAGATAGATCTCAATCACAGGGTCATTTGCAGAGCAGTGATCTGCATCCGCTACAAAACGTCTACTACATCTCAGAGCCATCATAAAAAACATTTCACATTTCTTACATGTTTACTGAACATTTTTACTCTCAAAAGTCCTCACAGATCCAGCACATCCTTTTATTTCACAGTAGAAAATTATACAGCAGTCAGATTTTAAATTAAACCTCTGACTGTTATGCAACGTGCAAGATTTGTTGCAGCCGCTGGTCAGCAAAGACACTGCAATTTATTTATTTATTTTTCTTATGTAAAACTTAACTGAAAACAAACAAACAAAAAAAAAACAGTAAAATATTTTCAGCATTTTTGAAAGCCTTGTTGTTGACATGTTACACACCCAGGATGTTCTCGTGCCTCAGCAGCACAGTGTTGTAGATTTCAGTCTCTCTGAACCAGGACTTCTCGTCTCTGGAGGAGAAGATTTTCACAGCGACACTCTCCCCCTGCCACTGACCCCGCCACACTTCACCGTAACGGCCCTTACCTGGACAACGACAAATACGAGGTAATTGTATTTATATAGCACATTTTCTGCAACGAGGCAACACAAAGTGCTTTACAGGAATTAAAACGGAAATGCAAACAAAATAACAAACCAAAGGAAAGAGCAAAAGAAGAAAAAGAATCTAATGTTGATCTAAAGTATGTAAACTAGGTGGCTCCTGTTCAGGGTTGCTAGATAAGTATCCTCTGGTCTACTTCCTTTTCTGGGTTGGAAGGACAGGAGTCTAAAAAGTAATTGCTAAGGTTGTTTTTCTGGATTCTAAGCACACACTAGCCTCGTCGGCAACAACGTGGAAGAAAATATCTGTTGAGCTGAAGGATTTGTTGACGAACCCTCGACTGTACTCTTGTAGGATTTGCGAATATCAGATTCCCTCTGCCCTCTAGTGGCCACAAATGAATTTCTGTGAGGTTTCAATAGAACAAAAATGTCATCAAGACGACCCAGGAAGAGCGTGTACTGTACAGGGAAACCATTGTTCTGCACTGGTAGGTTCATTCAAGAATTTAAATAATACTTTATGTCACTTTATTTCTTTATTTCTACTGGAACTATAATATAAAAGAAATATTTCCCGTAGAACAGCAAAGTCAAAATGAACAGTTTTGCAGGCTCATCAGGTGCAAGGAAACAATTTATTTGATAAAGGCATCAGTGATTTGTTCCTGTCTAAACATCAATAATGTGAGAGGACGAACACAAATTGTTCGTTATTACGGGAACTGACCATAGTTGGAGAAAGGAAGTTTACGGTGTTCGACCTGCAACTTACCCACACACTCATTCAGAGTGATCTGTCTGGCAACAGTCCTCTGAACGAGAAACGGGAGTCCTGAGCCGCTTCCTGAAGTGCAGGAATGATCCAGAAGATCCTGGAAAAGCCCCAAAACATACAGGGTTAAGAGGCTGTTTATGTTAACGCGAGCCTGTGCATAATTTGGTAAGAAAGCCATTTTGATGAAAACAGCCCTAAAGAAAATCCTGAGGCCCAGGACTGCAAATGATGAAATACAGAGCATCTGGGAGTCAGAAGGGGATTAACACAAGCGAGCCGTCTTTGATGTGGCACCTACACAAGACTGGGAGGCGGGAGGGGAGAGGGGTGGAAGATATGTGTGTGTGTTGGAGGTGCAGAGTGCCCCCTGCTGAGTAAACAACAGAGGAGGCGCCACCTCCTCGGTGACTGGTGTGGGCGCTGGAGATTTTATCTAATCCAAGAGCCAGACTCCAAAACAGGCGCAATGCTGCTAAGCCTTTTATTTTTATCTCGTCTACACTGCGCACAGTGTCGAAAGGCTGCCACACGGGGGCAGTGCGGAGCTGCAAAGTGTGCAGCTGCTGAGCAAAAACAAATGACTGAACAGAGAAGAGGAGTGGGGAGGGGGAGGGGGGTAGACAGATTGAAAACAGAGACAAGTGATGGCTCAGATAAACAGATGCATAATGCAAGAGCTGCCTGAGAGACAATTTGGAATCATAACACAGGAATGCAAGGCCGCGACCATAAAATAAATGATGACTTACTCTGCAGAGAGCTGCAGAAAGTTGAAATGGGTAGAAAAAAAAAAAAGATTTTTTTTAGGAGGTTATATTAGGGCCAGCCATGTAAGCAGAAGGCAATCAGAGCAGTGCAATATTGTTATTGTCAGAGAGGATGGCTGGGCAGGCAGTCGAGCATATTTTTATTTTTTTTTACAATGCTGAAGCAGAAGAACCATGACTCCATATTTAGGCCCTTCACTGCCAAATGGACAGAAAGAAAACACTGTGCTGTGCAGAATTGTATTTTTCCAAAATATTTTGTCAGATTACGTCAAACGTCAGTCCATTTCATTTGGGATCCGTCTGATCCATCAACACCAAATAGCACTTAGCTGTGAAGTGGAAAATGATGCGAGGTTTAAGATTTTTCAAAAATAAAACATTTAAGTGTGCCATCCATTTGTGTGCAGCCACACAGACTCATCCCAAATCTTTTGGGGTAACTAAGAATTTCTGCAGCAGCTTCACAGTTGCCATAGATTTCTTTGATGCTTCTCCGTATAACTGATGCTCCAAAGCTCTCCCTGATGGCCTGCTCAAAAAAATTTGAACATCCACGTCTGCGTAGGTTTACCAGCAGACCAAACTTGTCGGATGACCACAACCACTACGAACACTTGAGGACCCTCTAAAAACACTACTGAGCAACCCAAACACCATAGTAGTACACCCTAATATGCACAGTTGAAATCTTGGTACAGTCTTCCTCATCTCCGCTCTCGTGGGGTATGACCAATTTCTTTGCAAATAATTTTTTAAAGATCCTCAGAAAAAAAATGAGTGAAAACTGAATAAATACACCACTGCATTTAGATGCATCAAAGTTTTTTTTGTTTTGTTTTTAGAAACTGGAAATCATTTACCGTTTTTCATCCATTTCCAAATACACTAGTTTCTGTTGGTCTACCACATAAAACCACAGTAAAAAAAAAAAGTTGTTGCAAGATGTACAAAAATGTACAAGAACTGAATACATTTCTTACAAAATGACAGTTAATCATGGGAGCTTTTAATTAGTCTACAGCTGGGCACAGACTAAACTTCAAGTCTTTCCAGCTCATCTCGACTGCCTTGCATGAGTCAGTAAATGCTCCGCAGAGCCATTTTTCAGACGAAAGGCTAACCACAGGGCTCCACCTAAACTCTGGATCAGTTTAGCAGCCCTCAAACACACAAACCACACTGTGGAAGACGCACAATCCACAGTCGAGTGGAGAGAAAATAAATAGCAAAAACATTCCTCCAGGAGACGGGAGCAAAAAAAAAAAAAAAAAAATGACTGAGACGATGCAAAACACTCGCCTGCTCCCCCGCCACCCCCCCCCTACTCTCCCGAGTACAGCGTTCACACAAATATTCATGCAGAACCATTTTTTTTTTTTCCCCCTCCGACAGAAAAACAGTTTTGAGATTACGATCAGGAAAGTACACAGCTTTCAGTCGTGGCCTGCACTGTTGAATCGTGTTTGAAGACATGTTGGCCTTGCTTCGGGTAAGACCCAAACATTACCGGTGCAGACGTTCAGCCTTTTAAACCGAGAGCTAAACTACATCTGAGAACAACGTGCCTTAATAAAGAGTCACAAACTTGGTGGTGGGATTTAAAATGTTTACGGCTTCTTATTTAAAGTATAGTTTAGAGCAAAGTTTTAAACCACACTTCCACAAACAGGCATTTATTATGCATCAAGTACCTATTATGCATTATTATGTAAACAGTGTGTGCAAACAGCAGGCAAAAATCCCACTTAATCAAAGTAAGGGAACACATAAGATTCTGCATAATGTTTGTTTATGTAGGCTACATATCCAAGTACAGCAAGCAGAAATTATTTTCTAATCGGGAGAGAAATGAACTAAGAAAACAGCAATTTACATCCTCAATCAGACTCAGAAAACATCTATTACTGAAAAAACAGAGGAGCCGTATTTTAGATTCAAAGCCGGATTCCTAAAGAAAAGCTCAGCAACCATTATGATGTTGGGTGTACGATGGACGATGAAAGTTCTCTGAGGTTTTTTCAGAAACTGAAACTTTCCTGTGGAAAGCTGTATGCTGGCTGAAGGCCTGAAGACATTTTAATATCCCTTAAGTCAGCTGTTTGTTGTTGTCTTGTTAAAGTAAAAACCGTCACTTTGCACTCTGACAAAGACCAACACCCAAGAATGCCCTTAACATGCACAAGGACAGTTGGGATCTGAAATACTGTATAGCTCTATGTTGTACTAGACAGTTTTGACTGATGCCAAGCTCTGAAACATAAGTCTATTGAGGTAACTATTAACATATATTGGTTTAATTCCTTTCAAACACATTGAAGTGGGTTATGCCGTACATACCGCCAGAGTGCTCTCCCCCACGTTAGACGCTATAAGTCCGTCTATCGTTCCGTATTCGGCGTCTCGTGACGTCAGCCTTTCCATTTGGTTGCGGTGGATGCGTCTAAACACGAGGATGGCGGCGGCGGAAAGGATGATGAGAACAATGATGGGGGCCACAATGGCCATTGTCAGTGTGGTCACATTGTAGCTGTACAGTTCATCGACTGCAAGGAAAAGGAGAAGAGTGAAATGGCTACAGTGGGTTTTGGTGTGCGTGGACACGGGATCCGTTTCTGGTAAAACCAGGCAAGACGGTCCTTTCAGACAGTTTTAGGTGGACATTTAAGTCAAATAATAATACTTCAATGCGTAGGGCTGTAACTCAAATAGACTAAAAACCATTCTGTCACATATTCAGCTCACAGTGTGGATCAAATCAAGTCATCAGCATGATGAACTGACCACCATTCATAATTTCCAAATGGAGAAGAGTGCTCCACTCTTCCTTCAGGACAGACAATGTTCCCCCTTTACCCAACTCGCATAATGAACTCCTTCATACACATAACTAGCAACTCTGTCTGGGTGCTCAGGCTTTAGCCAAACTTTTAGAGAAGGGAGGGTTACACTTAGCAGGAAAAACACCTAGAAATCTATTTGCTATGATCATTCATATTTCTAACCACTCATACATAAAGGGCAACACAGAAAAGGTTACTCCCTCAGATTATGTGAATTTATATTGCAAACTAAATGAGTCTGATATACATATTTTTTTTACGTTATTTAAAAGACAATCTATGGGTTTTGACGTAGAAAAATTTTAAAAAATACATAAATGTGGAAGAAAAAAATACAGCTGATTCTGGTTCACAAATCTGCTCTTCATGGAAAAGTACAGAGGATGTACTTTTCTATGAAGACTTGAAGAATGTACTTTTCCTTGATGCTCTGGTAAGATTATGGACAAACACTATATGAAGGCAAACTCACACATGGTGGTGGCAGCATCAAGCTGGAGTGATGCTTTAGTTTGGCAGGAATATGTAAACTGGTCAGAGTTGGTGGTAGGATAAGTGAACACCATCCAAAAAATCCATCCTAACACTATAAAGGTGTTTGGATGGCCTAGACAAAGTCCAGTCCTTAATCTAATGGAGCCTCTGTTGCAAGGTTTGAAAACTCTGAGCTGTTTTACTAAGAATCGGCAAACATTTCAGTCTCTAGATGTTCAAAGTTGAAACAGGCAACTCTGACCACATGATCTATATAAACCATTACCTGTGCGTTTTTATTGCAATCTGCATTGAAGTGGATGGAAATAGTCCCCAGGTGTTTGAAACTTAAGACTTCCTATCCAAACCTGTCCTTTAAGACAGACTAGGTGCAACAGCCAAAGCAATCGAATGAAAACTTTTAAGAGCTCTGAACTTTAGTGGTGCGTTCTGGACTTTGTCGTACATTTGACTGGAAGCCTCACGGTGCTGTTCATGTTGCACAGATGCCCCTGGCAACACTCGACTATCTGCTCCCTGGACGGCGGCGTCTTGCAGGTCATCGTGCTCTGCTCCACTGCCTTGAAGCAGCCTTTCTGGTGCACGAGCAAGCCACCGCTGACCGTCAGAGACGAGAAACACTGGAGGCCTAAGCAGCGAGTCGCCGTCACGCAGGAGCTGCCCTCGCATACACACTCGTGCTCCTCTTCGCTCAGGAGCTTCTTTTCCCCTTCTGAGAGAGATTAAGGAGAAAAGGCAGCTTGTAAGTTTTTAATTTCACGTACTTTAAACAAAAAAAAAACAAAAAAAAAGTGAAATTTACACAATTCTACCCTCCCCTTTTTTTTAAACTACCCAAGAAAATCTTCTGCATGCTACGTGACGAGGTTTAGTGGTGAGCAGCAGCCAGCGTGCACAAAGTCACCTTTTCCTGGAATTTGCACCGTGACGTTCATGTTACACAGATGGCCCTGGCAGCACCTGACGACATAGACCGACGAGGGTGCCATGGCGCAGGTGGCTCTGCCCTCCTCGTCGTCCCTCAGGCAGCCCTTCCGCTGGACGACGGCCCTGTCGGTCACGTTCAGGGAGGAGAAACACTGCTGGCCGGTGCAGCGCCGGCCATGCTCACACGCATCTCCCTCGCACACACACTCCTGGTCTCGGAGGACCGGTCTGCCGGCAGACGGCTCGACATCTGATAAGAGGAAGCACAGATAGGCGAAAAACCCATTAGAGCAATACCATTACTAACCCATTCAATTAAATGGCATTCACTCACATCAGAAAACATGTGGGTGGAAAGTGCTGGCCAGTTGCTTTAGACGCCACTTAGCTTTAAACATGTTTTCCCCATTTGTAATCCTACACTTAAAATAGATAAAACGAGGGGGGGAGAAAAAAAAAAAAAGAAACACTTTTTAATGTTTTAGACTGTCAAAATAAATGATGTCAGTGTTAATGTTAAAATGATTATTTTAAATGTTCTTTTCCCTTGAACCTTTTAAATTGTCAAGACATTTTCATTTCTTCGTTTCCTCACGATGACGCGTAGCTGCTTGTGTAGAAAAATGAAACTCTTCCCTCAACATAGCTTTGCTGCAAACCGAGACTGCAGACTTCTGACAACAATCTGGAAATCAGACGATTCCAGCATCAATATCAGATTTTTTTTTTTCCCCCCAAGTGGGTCTGGTTTAAAGGGCAAGTCAAGTCACTTCAACAGGGTAAAAAGTAATTACAAGGGAAGGACGGAGTCGTTTTCTGAAGTCGTTTTCAACATTATAATTCATTCATATCAGTTTAAAATAGTCCTAAAGTCCATACTTTGTTAGATTTAAGAGTAACAAATCTGGTCCAACTATGATTTCACAGCTGTTTGTGGTAAAAAAAAAAAAAAAAAAAAAAAAGGAGTAGTAAGTCCTTCATAGCAGGTTTTACATGGTCATGGTTTTAAATCTTCTGAAGAGAAGAGAGCGTAAATGACGACCTGGACTCTGGTCAATGTAAACAGATTGTGCAATGCAAATGGTCACAGATCCCCCTTTCTGTATGATCCAGCACTGTGGAACGTTCCAGGAGAAAACTAGGAGGCTGTCCTACAGACAAAACAATACAATTTATTAGCAGCAGAGAATTACGATGACGATGCCTCACCTTTCACTGAAATCTAAAAAAGTATTTAGATTTTTTTTTTTTTTTCACCGATTCAGGAAATGAAGTAATGAACTTGGTATTCAAAGCCTTATTTGGTGGACCTGACCGATACTATAAAAACTGAATGTGATGTATTTCATCATATTTAATCTATTTTCAAAAATGCAAGCATATTTTTATTATAGGGTATTTTTGTCTTGGTTTTCACACTTGAGGTGCAGATAAAAAGGGAAGGGGCACCAAGGTCAGAATCGACCACCGGGAAGGCTGCACAGCCACAAACACGATCCCCTTCAAGAGAGCCTCGACTAGATTTCAGCTTCCTATGAAGCTAAATAAAAACAAAAATAAAAACTACATTACATTTGCAATACATTGCTGCCAGATGTTATACATAATTTCTAATCTGAAGGACCCGAGTGAGGGAGGCGTGGGGGAAAGGTGCTATGTAATGTAGAAGCTCTGTAGCTTGGAAACTGCAGCTCCGAAGAAGAGTTGTGCCTCGAAAAGGGGAGGAGCTGTGGCTCGAAAAGGGGAGGAGCTGCACCTCAATCCTTCAGGCATTTTGCACAGCTGAATAGTTTCCATGGGAGATTAAGAAATTTCTCAAACATCCATGAAAGAGTCCAGGCAACACTCCAGGTATGTTTCTGATGAAGGAATAATATTATAACATGATGGAAAGTCGATTTTACATAGCGCTGCCCCTAAAACAGCTTTTCAGACCTTTTTAATGCCAGCTAAAAGTTACGTTAAAAAACCCCAAAAAGCTTGAATAAAGCTTGTAAAACTGGAAAAATAGGGGATGATTGGGGGATCCTGCTGGCTCAACAGAAATGAGCCAGAGGCAAAAGCAAATGTCGTCCAGCCAAGTGGTGATACAATTGAACTTACCCACGTTAGCTAGCATATTTTTTGAGGAAAATAGTTCATAAATGTCAACAAAACAAAATCAGACAGAAAAATCATATGGAGCAATGTTCAAAATGATGGTAAAATAAATATTTCCAGTGCCGAGGCTGGACGATGCCTCACCTTTCACTGGAAACTGCACCGAGACATTCATGTTGCACAAATGTCCGTGACAGCACTTCACCACCAGTGCCGCAGTTGGTGGCTGTCCGCAGAGCAACGGCCCATCTTCGTCACCTTCAACAACGCAGCCTCTCTCAAAGACTGTCGTTCCATTCAGCACCGAGAGAGAAGCAAAGCACTGCCAGCCAAAACATCTCTCCCCACCCCTGCAGGACGGTCCTTCACATAAACATTCAGCTCTCACGCCGTCCTCACCTGGGGGAAAAAAAAAAACAAAAAAAACATTTACACCACACATCAGATTGCACCTTTATTAGAGAAAATCCTGCATGGAAAAACCCATCCATTTAAGGCAAACAAGCCTGCTTGATTTTGCGGGACGAATGATTTCTGCTTATCCTTCTTCCAGATTTGGTTAAAGCGAATGTGCTGTAAACATGGGCAAAACGAGTGGTTTGCCACTCTGAAAAGCACTTTCCATTGCAATCCACTGCAGCTGTTTAAAATAACAGTGCCAGACAGCAGATGAAAGGGAGACAGACTAAGAGACGGGTGGTGAGAAGGGGGAAGAAAAATGTGTGATTTTTTTTTTTTGGTGTATGCTGCAAGAGAAAGGAGAGCGACAGAGAAAAGACTGTATGTACTCTGGTGACAGTGCAGTAAAACTCTGCATTCAGAGGTAGCACAACAACCAATTTCAACTGGATTCTTTCTTTTTGTATCTGGGGAAAAAAAAGCTAACTGTTTGAGCTCAAGGTCTTTTAGCTCTGATGAGCTTTGAGACAAAATTCTTACCGTTCTCGCAGGAACAGGGAAGAACCAGGGCGACCAGAAACCAAAGAAAGGCCCCTCTTGTCATTGTAGACCTAAAAGAAAGAAGAAGGAAGACGCTCAATGAAAACCTCATTGTCATTTAATTGAAAAAAAAAAGAAAGAAAGAAAATCTGCATGTAAACCCAGCTAATGTTGGGTTAGTTTAGTACTTTTTTCTTTAAATTTAGCTTCTTTCAGTGGGAAAGAGCTGATCATTCTGTCAGCCTAGACATATTTAGAAGACACAACTTTGTAAATGAAGACCTTTTCTTTCATTCACAAAAAAAAAAGTCAACACCAAGTTTCAAATGCTCAAGCAAAGAGGGTCTTCATGCCTTCCTGTTGGCCCTGGCAACAAGGCATTGAGTGGCAAGCAATGGGGAAACTGGTGCTCTCTTATTGGCTGCCTCTGTGTGAGAGAGGGGTGTGTGTGTGTGTGTGTGGTGTGTGCGTGTTGAAGGGACAAGCTACTTGGCAGTGAGGCAAGAGTGAGGAAAAAGGGGGGAAAGTGGGGTTGGGAGGGACAGGACAGACAGGTTTCCTGAATAATATCATTTACCTGGAGAGTATGAAGGATCAAAAGTGACACAGAACAATGAATACATGGCTGAATAGTTGCTTTTACAACTGAAACCAGATATTTGCCAACACTGAACAACTTTTTATCATTTAAGGTCATTTAGAATCGGTAAATTATTTGTATTTGCTAAATGCCAGAATACATGCAATTGCTAAGTAATTGGTGGAACTGCACTTAAAAACTGTATGAATTGGGTGAAATGTTTTGGGCATCCTTCTAAAAGCTTCACACAGTAGTTTGCTTGAATTTTGGCCCATTCTTCCAGACCAAACTGGTGTAATGTTTCCAGGCCACCTTGTTTGAACAGATTTTCAGCTCTGGCTACAAATTTTCTATGGGACTCAGATCAAGGCTTTTAATTTGGCAGGATGATTAGTCGTCATTTATTTAGAAGGCTTGATTGTGCGGATGCTTTAACTTCCTGGGAAATGCCTTAATATGCCGCTTTATCAATTCTACTGCCACCACTGTACTTGAAAGCAGGAATAGAGTTCTTACACTCTTAACCTTCCCTTTTATCCTACAAACCTAGCAAAGGCCATTATTGCTAGGTACCTCCACTCAATTTAATTCAGTTTTATTAAGATGGTGCAAATTTACAAATAAATTAACAAATTCAGTCTACAAACCAAAATGTTTAGTTCAGGGCTGGCCAACTCCGATCCTCAAAACATGCAGGACATATGTTTATGTGTCCCTGCTCCAACAAATATGTTAAATGGCTGAACTTGTTTTTTTTTTGTTTTTTTTTGCAGAAGCCTGCTAATAAAGTATTCATTTGCTACAGGCGCGTCGGACCAAAAACACTCGGGACACCAGATCTGGAGTACTGGAGATGCCCACTCCTGATATGTCATTTCAATGCAGTCATTCAAATTCAATAACACACATACCACATTGATTCCAATCAGAAAACAATGGGGGTCATGCTTAGTTTTTCTTTTTAATGCCAACCCAACTGGTTAAAAACATGTTGAGCATCAAAGGAAACCCAGTCGATTGCACTGAATCACCGACGTTGCTCATAAACTCACTTTTGCCATTTCCTGCAAAAGTCCTGCTGAGCCTCAAGTGTTTTTAGGGATGCAAGAAGCGCGACTAGGTTTAAGTTTGTGAAGCCTTTGGTATGCCAGTTTCGTCGACCAATACAAGCCGAGAGGGAAGTCAACCCCGAAGCTGCTCATTTTATAAAGATAATATGTACAGTCTGTGGAGACATGGCCTGAAGTGTGCCCTGGTCATGTTATCCCAAGCACTGGGAACGTTATCTTGGCAACATGTGCGCCTGAGTGCATCTGTGCCGCTGATAAACACCCCAACACCACCTACATCCACTCCCACCCCTCCTTCTCCAGGCCTTTGTGCCCATCTCCCAGACATAAATGATTAAGCACGTAATGCTAGCGTCGGCCAACGGCGGCGTCTGCACATGCCGCTTGCACACAGACCACATGCTGCTCCTTTAATCAGAGCACAAAACAGAGGCTGCCACACAGAGATAATCAGGAGCTCCGTCTGCTCCCCTGGGACCAGGGAGAGGAGGAACGCCAGAGGGGGCAGACAGCGGGCAGGAGGGCAGGAGGAGGTAAGGCCTGTGGGCAGCAAGGGGACAGTAGGTCAGAGAGAGAGACATGTGGGAGGAGGCAGCCTGTGTCGGTGAAGTAAACTAAGACGAGGGGGAGGTCTAGCTTTAGTGCCAGGGGGGACATGAGCTAGAAGGACACCCTGCTATGGGGAGGGGGAGGGAGGTGAGGTTATTGGCTCATCTTATAGCTAACGGAGAAAGGAGATACACTTGGGTGTACTGGAGCCCGTTTGAGTTTGCACAGAAACTAAACTTGCCTTGCAGTCAGAACTATGTAGGCCTTTTGAAGCAGTAGTGAGGGGTCATTCATTCAGCCAGTGATGGAAATTGCCTAAAGACTGTCCTCAGCTTTTTTTTTTTTCCCCTTCCCATATAAGGTACACCAGGTCCAGTCCTACTGCATTCAGCTGCATCTCTTTCTTGGGGGGTGTTATAAAAAAATATCGATGTAATCAACTTTGGAAAGACAAGAAACGCACAATGGAAAGTTCCCTTGAGAAAATACTTGTATGTTGAGTCATGTCATTTTTCTGGATGAAGCATCAGATATGTGTTCCGTTTATTTTTTTTTTCCTATAGAAAATACTCGTAGCCTTGCCTTACTCATACCCTTTTTTATGTGTTAAGATGCATCATCAATAAAACAGAAATTGTGTTTCCAATTGCTTATATAGCCTTTCAGCAAATGGCACTATATGATAGACTGAACCTGACTGCATCGGTTTATGAACCAGACTGAATTGGGTTGTATACAGTTGGAGTTGAATCTAATTAATAGCGTGTTATGGGACTGGTCTGGATTGCTTTGAACAGAATTGGATTTTATAAGAACTGTATCAGTTTGTCAAGACATTTGCTTTGAATTTCCAGTTTAAATGTTTCTATGTTTGACTAACTGGTGATCGATTTGCACATTGAACCACACACAAAACCAGGAAATCGTACGTGCCAATAAGAGCCTGATGGGTGCATCTCTGGTGAAAAAAAAAACTAAAAAAAAAACTAAATAAATAAGCCTCAGACAGCAGAACAGCATGGTGTCCTGTGTCTCTGCTTAACAGCCTCAGACAGAAAATGGTTCATTACATTTTTCTTTGTTAGAAACCAAAAGGCCTTTTGGACCTAAAGTAATACCCTTGATACTAGTCCCTTTCTTCCAATTACACACTGGTTTAAATAAACTATAACAAATTAACTATTTGTTATAGATAATTTGGGTCCTAAAACTTCATATCTCTTTAAAGGAAAAAGTGTTCTTGGTGAAACTTCAGTCCAAGTCGTCTCCAGCAAAAATTTATCCAGTTTCCCAAAAAAAAAAAAAAAAATAGATGGATAAAAATCTAATCCGGTGAGGTTCTTACAACTCTTATATAATGCTTAGGACTGGAAAATATGACGGTTTTTTTTTTTTGCTTATCAAAAGCACAACAAAAAGTAACACTGAGGCATGACGAAACATGAAACTGGCCAACAGCTTTGACATTGGAAACCTCAGAAGGGATTCTTGAGAAGGAGAGAGGCAGGGCTAGCATCTGCAGAACTGATTGCAATTCAACTACACAATTTTGTGGCGCTCTGTGACTGTCTGTTGCAGGCCTCTTCTCCCGTGTATTGAATTCCTTGGCTGTGTTGTGTAGCAAGTGCTCACAGGGCTGACATTTTGCCAAGGGTGTGCACTCCCACTTCTCTCACCGATTAGGTTTTAGCAGTAATAATTGTGTAAATAGAAATGCTATTTTACCAAATGTATTGAGTAATTCATCTAAACCACTCAATTCAGGCGTTTCAATCACGTCTATGGTCACGGGTGTATGAAATTATGCACCTAGGCATGCAGCCTCTGCTTCTACAAACATTTAGTGAGTTCCAGCGTGGTGCAGTGAGCAGATGCCACAGTCAACTCATTATTAGGAATGACAGCCACTTAGCCAGCCACAGAGCAGGCTCAGCAAATGCTGAGGGTCATTGTGCACAGAAGTCGCCAACTGTCTGCAGAGTCACCAGCTACAGACCTCCAAACTTCATGTGGTCTTTACATTAGCTTAAGAACAGTGCGTAGAGAGGTTAGTGGGATGGTTTTCCCTGGCTGCATCCAAGCCTTACGTCACAAAGTGCAATGCAAAACCGCAGACTGAGTCGCCGCTGGGATCCAGAGCAGGTGCGACGTGTTCTCCGTCGTGACGACTAGTGAATCGACATTTGCCAGGAGAATGGCACCGGTCTTACTGGACTGCGTCAAGTGTAAAGTCAGGTTTGGAGGGGTTTATATTGTAAAGCTTTTTTTTTTATTTATAAGTAAGATAAACTATAGCGCTTCAGTGCAACAGGCGATTGTGAGCCAGACGGTCTCCGTCAACATCTGCGTCTGAGCTCACAAATGCACTTCTGCAAGAACGGCCGGATATTCCCAAAAAAAAAAAAAAACACATTCCTAAATCTGTATGGAAAGCCTTCCCAGAAGAGTCTAACAGTTTTGGTTGACATTATATTACACCCTAAAGAATGAGAAGTTGTATAATAAAGTGAACTCTAACCAGCTCAAAAATTGTATTTTGGTTTAAGAATTTGCGTGATTACTTGCAAACCTTTAAGACTTCTAAGCTGGGAACTGAGTTTAAGAGGAGACAGGCCACAATTCAGCACAACACAATCTAATTAATGTGCGAACAGCACCAAGAAATATCTCAATAGCACATTTGAGAAAACTGGGCACAGCCGCACTCCCGCTGAGTGCTACTGGAGAGACTTAAAAGTAATCGTAGCTCATATTTTTTGACGGAATGTTTCTCATCCCGGTCTCCTTGCAGTGATCCCGAGAGAGAGAGAGAGAGAGAGAGAGAGAGAGAGAGAGAGAGTGACAGAGAGAGAGAGAGCCGTCTTCATAAGAACTACTCTAAGAAGTTGAGCAGAGCTTAAAGCGATTATGTAGAGATGATTACACATGCCTTTCACATTCTGTTGTTAGCACAACTAAACCTAAAAAAGCAGTCAAGATGAATTAGAAACATGTTAGACATTCCTGAAAATCTGATCATCATCGTCATCCATTACCTACAACAGATGGTTGAAAGAACTTTCCACAGGAGCTCAAATAGCTCCATGTGGTTGGCTGCTTTGTTATTTTAGTCCATTTACTGGGATCCTACACAAGTTCATGTAAAAATTCCCCAACTTCTCAGAGGTGGCCTATGTTCATCTTAAAAACATAACGATTCAATATAAATTCATGCAAAATGTTTAGTCCAGGCAGACTTTAAATATGATATCTTCAAAAACTTGAAAGTAACTTATAGATCAAAGGGATTAAAGAAGAAAATAAAGAACAAAGGAGAAAAACGATACAAGAAAGAGGAAGCAAGGACCTGTGAAAAGGAAGGATAGATATGTGATAAGCAAAGAAGGACACGTGGGAGAAAGGATGAAACAAACAAAGGGAACAAGGGAGGAAGGAGAAACACATAGGAGAGGGGAAGTAACGGACAAGAAACCAGGGAAGAAAAAAGGACACATAAAAGAAAGAAGAAACCCAAATAAAGAACAAAGGACACAAGAAAATAAGGAAGGAAAAGTTACAGCTATGAAAGAAATTAATGGTGGAAACAAAAAATACAGAAGGACACTAGGAAGAGAGGAAGGAACAAAAAAGGACAGACATAAGGGAGGATGGTCGCAAGGAAATATCCAAGGAAAAAGAAAGGATACTATGGAGGAAGGACAGAACGCCATTTAGACGATGAGATGGCGACTAACGTCTTGGAATTTTCCATACTCTGGAAAAACACCGACATCAAATTCCATACTTTTCTACACTGCACAGGAACCCTGCATTTAGTATTCAGGTCAGCTACAATGAGAGAATGACAAAACACTACTTTGTCTGATGAGCGTGGTGCATCACCGAGGTTGAGGAGGGAGGCTGCTGAACCCCTGCAGGAGTTGCTGAGTCATCACGCTGGCAGAGAGGGAGACGAGAGGTGGAATCTGTGTCTGTGCTGGCAAGCTGGCACGGTTACCATGGCACAAATAGCCTCGGCACCGAGAAGACTGCAGCGAACTGCAGGGCGGCAAGTGGAAGGAACAGGCTGAGTTCAGGGCAATGTGGAGCCTGCTGTCCGTGTCCCCGTCGCTATGCCTCCCTGACCTGCAACCAGAGAGCCGACGTGCCATCAGGGACACACAGATGGTCCGCTCCTAGGTGGATGTGGGTGTAATGCAGACCTGAGGGCAAAAGCAGTACTCTTTGCAACAGCCCACATTCATATCCACACCACAGCATGGCAGAGCAACATGCTCGCCTTTCTATGCCAAGCAAAAATGCGACACTGGGAACGACTGAACTACAAATAAAGAGTAAACAACCTGAGCCTAAAACCCTAAAGAAGGTCAGGAGGAAGTTAGCCATACAGAGTCTACACTGAGTCAGACATAAAGGGTGAATATCAAAATCTTTTTCTGAATCAGAGCACATAGATATGGATGTGGAGAAATGGTTTTAAAAAAATTACTTGTTTAAAAAATACCATCACATAAGCTGATGTGGTTAACAATCAGTAATTAAAATGTCTAAAAAGTTATAACGGCATAAAGTAGCCGGTTCTTTATACATTACTGGTCAAGATGTGTTAAATTTAAACAGAGTGAAATCAGGAGTTGGCAATCAATCTCATACTATTGCAAAACATTATTTTCTTTTAAATAGTGCCACATTTTAAGAATTTCCTCCATCTCTTAGTGATCCTGACTGGTTGCGCAAGTCACATGGTCCCTCCAACACTCCCTTGACCCACCAAACCGGCATATATACAAGTCAGCAAGTGACTTGCATCTCTTGACCCTTGCAAATGAAGCAAGGGTCAGATTACCTCACTTGTTGAGTCAGGGGCGCAACAGAGGAAGGCTGATTTCAACCCCCCACTTGCCACATCAGTCCTTTCACACTTAGACATGGCAAAAATGTGTCTTATTTCAACCTTGAAGTGTTTTGTGGATCTGCCAAGAGTATAACCATCATCTCTTTGCATAGAGGTTGCCTGAAATGATGACAAGCGTTCTTTATCCATGGCGGGAGATGTCCCACCCGTCATCACCCTGCATCCACTAGTTGTCTTGCTGTGATCAGAGATCACAGTCAAAATCTCCAATCTAAAAACACCACAGTGCCATTCCACTGAGACTAATGCATTCATGTTCTTATGAGCAGAAGCATCACAGTGCTGCTCAGAATGTGGAGCTTTTTAGCCTCTGGAAGCACATGTTCACAGGACAAGAGTCCCATCAAGTAGTGAATGAACGAGGGACTTTAGTGTTTTTGGGATTTGCAGTGCCCCATCAGGCCTGGCCGGGCTCCATCTCTCATGGCCCTTCAGTTTCTCAGCAGTAGCCCTCTTTCACAAGCAGAGCAATGAGACCAAATGCAAATGGCCCCCTGCTTATGTGCAATTGTCACTCATGAATTAATTGTAGCAGGCAGAAGCATAGCAGGTTTTTGTTCCTTGGATACACTGCAGCCCTGGGTGTTTGCTCACACACATACAAAGTACTTGCCCTAGATCAAATGTACTCGGAGACAATGGGTGTCTTTTCTCCTCGATGGTGCCCCACCCTGCAAACCACCTACACACACCAACAACAACACCGACACACCCACAGTCTTCTTTTTTTTTTCCTTATGGAATTGCAAAATATCCAATTTGTTTGCTTTCAGAAGTAAAAAGACACGGAGCTTGTTCAACAGTATTTTAACTCATGTACTCTCAAAACACCAGCACAAATCTATTTTTTTTTTCCTCGCACAAATAGTGTTTTTCCTTCTGCATGTTTCATCACGGCCTTGTTTTGTGTGAAATTTACTGAGAGAAATTATTGAAGGTTTTTCTTCACTTAACAAGCCTTCCATGCAGTTGTCACCATAGCAATTAGACAACCGTTTTCACGCACCATCCAAAACATCTAAAAACAGCCAATACAGAGACAGTCTTTATGGCCAGCAGCCATGTTTGCCAAAAGAGGAATGCGCAGACATTCATGCTGCAAATGGCCATCCCTCAAGGCTCAGTTGGCCTGGGGGGGCAATGCATCGCTGAAAAGGACACAAAGATTTGCATCAAGGTGTTCCTCTTAAACATCATGTTCCTTTAGAAACCAGTGAAATAACAGCAAGGAGTAATAAGCCTTGGTTGTTATGTTCAATCTGGCCACACCATGCTGATAATCACTAGGTAAACAGCTTGCAACTATACAATAAATGCATCTACGCCACTGTGTGCATCAGTGCGGCTGAATCTGGTTCTGACATCCTGCTGCCACTCTGGCCTTTATAGCCGGCAGAGT